>NC_090927.1:758205967-759455967 GCF_040938575.1 Ambystoma mexicanum | reverse complement strand
CTGTATTTAAGGGATCAAGCTGTATTGTTCCCCATGTGTTTATTGGAGGCAGGGGCAAACAACAAATATCTGATTGACTTCTCTTCACAAATTATTTTTGAAATAATATTGGATGCTAGTCATCTAATGTTCTTGGACCTAAACATCTATATAATAAACTCTTTAAAGAATATCCACATGGTTGGGCCTCTATTCTGTCATTACTTTTCATTGATATTGAAAAGAAAGGTTGTTTTCCGCCTTCATGGTGTCTAGCCTATATAATCCTAATTTTAAAACGTGCGCCTCATTGTGGCCCCAATAACTACCACCCAATTTCAATTATAGATGTAGATTGTAAAATCTATGCTGTGGTTCCTTTGAAACATCTTGACATTTGGACAAACAAGTGGGTTCATTAAAAAAATGGCAAAAAGGCTTTGTACTAAAATGTTGCCAAGATCTTGTCACCAAAGGCCGGTATAAATCAATCCATGTTGCTACAATAGACTTAAGTGCTGCCTTTGATTTGTTGAGCAGAAATCGTCTATGACTAAAACTTCATATTGAGGGTATTCCATCTGGGCTACTGAAATTGATCATAAGAATGTATGGCTCAACCATGGTTCAGGTAAGATTGAATAAGGCAGGAGCCATGACAAAAGATATCTCCTTTGATAACGCATTAAGACAAGCATGCATTCTTGATCCTTGTATTTTCAATCTTTATGTAGCTGTGCAATAGCACCTGGAGTGTTGCAAGTACCAAATGGGATTACCAAATAAATGATCTGAGACCCAAATAACTGGACAGACTTGAATACATTTGATAAAATAGGACTTTATTATCAGTTCAATAAAGTAGGGAAACCTGGTGAACAAAGAGATTGTAGCTCACACACTCTCAACGCATTTCAATTATGCAAAAGGTTTTATGCCTCGACATCCGTCAGCTATGACATCATCCTACCAGGTGGAGGGATTGGTTAAGGGAACATATATACTTATAGTTTATATAAGTATTAGTATCATCATTGGCTGCCCCTTATCTGGTAGGCACACCTTGAACACCCTATAACTATGTAAAATACTGATAATACCATAACAACATCAGCAACAATGCATGGTCCATAAGTAACAAAACCCTGGTGAAAGGGAACAACGTCAGACAACTGCCCTCCTTAGCTAATTAGCCTACCATCTCTCATTATTTAGGCCCTAAGCCAAGCATCCTTCTCCGTAGTTGACCTTGCTGACCATTCTCTTCCTTGGAACTTGAAAGGGAGTGAAGGTACATTGCTATCTTTGTCTGGAGCTTTATGAATAGGCCTTGTCTTCTGGTCTTGTAACATGTGTAAGAAGACCATGATTTTGTCCATTCGGTCCTTTTATTTAGTGCTATTTGATTCAATTATATTGGCTGCTATTACTCTCCTCGACCTCTGGAGACTTGGTTGCTCCATCTTGCATGTGCTTTCTGCATCTTTGATTGTTCAATACTTGCCACTCACAGTTATTAACTCCTTTACTTAATCTAAGAGAAATATGTCTTACGTACATGGTTTATCCTCTTTGACTCCTTTTGTGTTTTGCAGTTGCTTCTTGCTGTGTCACCCTTGATTCGGAGCCATACAAATATCCTTTGTTCTTGTACAAATCTGCATTTCAGCGACTTTCAGCTCTGCAGTCTTAGTTTCCCTTCTCAAGGCTTCTCGCTTACTTTTATACAATGCCGACGTCCATTTTGTCAACATGGCTGCTTTATTTGCATTATATTTCCTTGTTTAGCAAGCTTTACATTGTCTTATCTACCTTGTGTTTCTCCGTATATACATTTACTGCATCTCTTGTTACCTATCTTCTAAGTGTATATGGCTTTCTTCATATTCACATATATGTTTACTTCATCACTTTAGTCACATATTCATTCTCTAGATATCCATACATTAGGTTTAGTTCACCCACATTACTTATAGCTATTCTATGTCCAGTGGTGTCCGCAAACTCATGTCTATTGCATCAGTTCAGGGATACATTCACTAAGGTTGTCTCTCGTACTTTTGATGTGGTATTGGGATGATACCAGGTGCCATACACAGTGTTCTCTTGCTGTTCTTCCAATATGACAGAGGTGACGGGGTGGGCTCCATAGCTGACATGTACATCTGCCTCTCTACATTTCCCCCCTCTGGTCGAGTCCTCCACCACCTCCTCAATTTTCTTCACCTTTTCTTCACACTGTGGTTTCTTCGGAATCAATACCTTTGTCAGACTGCTCTGGTCACCTACATTCTTTATGTGTTCATCCACACTCCAGGTCATATAGAAACATTCCCAGGTCAGTGAACAGAATACCCAACAACATCCCATATAGTTCCTATGGTCCTTAGGATACTGAAACTTTGTTCCTGGGGTTGCCATGGTACTTTCTTTCAGGTGCTCACAGGTGGTGTTTTCAGTCTGTCTGTGCTCATCAGCCAGAGCATTCACATCAATCATTATCTTCATCCCAATAGCTTTGTTTGCTGTCTTCTTGCGTTGTCCTATGATTATTCATATAAGAAAGAATCACAACAACACTAACACTAGTATTGCTCACAACATTTTGAAGGCATTTGCCATCCAGGTTGGAACCCACGAGAATAGAGATGAAAACCAATCTTCATCTTCTGTCTCATCTACTTCTTCCACCATTTTCATATGCAGGGTTGCCAACATAGTTATTGTTTCTGTCAGGGTCCCATTTTCTCCATCATGGGCAGGTTTGTATGTACAGCAAGAAGGCACAATATTTTCACACACGCCTCCTTCCATTTCTGTAACTAAGTCCAGGAAATACCTGTTCTAGAGGTTCATGAGTCTGATGGCCCTCAATTCTTTTTGAATAGCATTCAATCCTTTTATTGTTGTATTAATCATTTGTAGCAGTTCCCATCTCGTGATTTGTAACCACCGGGCATTTTCTTCAGCCTGAATTTCTGCCATGAATATAGCTATAAATATCACTGCTGTCCTATCACACAAATTGCGCTCATCTGGTAATTCGTGATAAGCTTCTATTGATTATTATGAAAAATAGTTCTCTCTCTTCTGTCGAGGGAGGTTGAGCAACCTCTTTTTCCTGCATTCATTTTTGGAAAGTCAGCGATGTGGAGAATACGGTGGGGAACACCAATGCAGGAACATGTATTAACACTATTGAACATACTCCTCCCCAATTTATGCGCAGTGTAAGGAAGGCATGGTGTCAACAGTAAGACAAAAATTCAACGGGGCACCTGGTTGATGCCTTGCTCTGCCCAGGTAGGTACACTTATATTGAAACACAGAAATGAGCAAGGTCATGAGAGTCTAGCTGCTGACAATAGAGTAACTGAATCCTGGTTTAGTCACAACATGATTTGTGGACACAGAATTATGAAGAAGTCTGTCTACCACAGTTCAGATTTAATAAATGTGCAGTAAGTGTTATGATCCACTTGAGTTTCTACAACATAGGATATTCAATATTAAAAACATACAAGGTGTGGTACCTGAGTTAAATAAATCAAATGACAAATTTGAAATACCAAATTCTTTTGCTTTTACTTTCTCTATGAGTTCATTGGGAAGGAAACTAGAGGACAAGGTGAAGTAATAATCAGATGGACAGCACAATGGTGTGGAAACAATCTATAGTTGAAACAACATAAACAAACAAGTCAACACAACAGTGTTTTAGCCAATTTAAAGATAAGCTCGGTGAGCTATGGTGGTGTAGGCCTTCATCAGGACAGGGGTTTCTTATGTAGTATCCGATGCGGTCTGTTGAGGTAAACAGACAGAGGATATGTCAGGAGTCAGTTAGTTCTAAAATTGTCTAGCAGTAGAGATGTATCTAAATACATAGAGAGGACAAAAGGATTCCGGTGCTTACCGGATCTAGGGAGCTCAGTGGCTCAAGGCATCTGAGTGTCAAAGTACACTGCCTCCGGATCTAGGGCTCTCCGGATCTCTAGTTTCCTTCTCAAGGAACTCATAGAGAATGTAAAAGCAAAAGAAGTTGGCATTTCAAATATTTGTCATTTGATTTATTTAACTCAAGTACTACACCTTGTATGTTTTTAATATTGAATATCCTATGTTCTATAAACTCAAGTGGATCATAACACTTACTGCACATTTATTAAATCTTAACTGCAGTAGACAGACTTCTTCGTAATTCTGTGTCCACCAATTATATTGTGACTAACCAGGATTCAGTTACTCTATTCTTAGCAGCTAGACTCTCGTGACCTTGCTCATTTCTGTGTTTTAACAGTAAGACAGACCACAGTTCAAGGATGTTTATTGAACTTCAACAAGTGTATGATGAACACCTTTTTTATCCTAAATCTACAGATGAGAGCAAGCTATGACCATCAAATAATAAATAATACAGCTCTAGTGGTGTCTCGTCAAAATGAAAGGCCATATACTAAAAAAACGATTGCCAATCCTTATCTCTAAATACAAATATTGTGGGATAATGTTTATGAAAAAGAATAAAGTGTTCACAAAAATGATAGGTTAGGATGTTCAGGCCGCTGGCCTCCCTTCCCCTGTTTTCAGCATGGGACAACACAGTTCACTGCAGCGTAGCACAATCCCTGGCTTCTTCGGCACGAGGATAGAGTTCAATTACCAGCATCAGGGCCTTCTGTGCCCAAGTCTCTTTACTTATCAAAGTCTCTTGATTCAGAGGGCCTGATTTACCAAAACAAATAAAAAGTTATTTTCCTCTTACAAGTACTCAAGTCAGGTGATTCACTCTTCACCCTGGATCCTCCTCAGCTGGTATCAGATCCCTTTACTACACTGATTGTTATTTGGATCCCCCTCTTCTGGGCTCAGATCCCCATTTACAATGTTGATAGAATATTCTTTCTTGGGTGACTCATGGCTCACCCCGGATACCCCTTAGCTGTGGTCAGATCCATCCTCTTCTATAATTAGTCTTCCTCAGCCTGGTTCGGAACAATTTCAGTTAGTATTAACTATCAAAGACTTTCAAATGTGCACAGGGTTTGGCTTGACCCATTGCAGGACCACTTCGATTTCACAATTCCTTTTTACCTTCTTCCAACTCTTAGTGGGATACCTACCACAGACCTGGACCAGGCACTGGACAACTCTGTTTACGGTATCTGTCTTGGCATCAAAAGTTCAGTAACTCATCTGCTGTTAAATTATGTTCACGTTGCTCATCACATACGCTTCACACACTCATCTCTTCAGATTTCACCATACAATGTTGCCCCTTGCAACCTTGACTCTAACACAGACTGGTCTGGTATTAGTACCCCCGACTCACTGGCTGTGCCGACTTTACTGGTGCTGCTTTGTTGTAGGAGCAAAGGACAATACCACAGTGGCAAACACTCCTCCCTGCCTTGGTTTTCGACGTGGGAGATTCTTGGGTACCTCCGACACACAATGCAGGTTTCTTCAGCTTTAATTCCAGTAACAGTCTTTTTTTGAAAAGGTCAAGGGCACTTCCCTCCTTGCAACCCTTTGTGGTCTTGCCCCCTTTCTCCTCATATTAAACTACCATCTTGGAACTGCTACTTCCTTGTGTGCTTTGCCTTGCTCAGAGTGTGTTTTCGTGCTCTGCCCTTTATCCGTGTGGGGAAGTGCGATGGAAGTCGTGTGTGTAATGATCGGTAATTGCCTGATTCTGCCTGACCATTGTGTTTGGACATGGCAGGTACATGGCTCGGGTGTTAGTCCATTTTCTCTCACAGTGAGAAAGTGTTTGTGTCAGCAAAGAGGGCAGGGGCTGAGTTCCTAAGTATCCTACCTGGTAGGATGGGGAAAAAGGTGTTGCAGCGAAGGGTATACCGCGTCTCTCCTTCCACTCCCCGAAGACCCCTAATCCAAGTGATCCTCTCGCACTGGTTCACAACCAGGAACTGGATCCAAAAGCGATGGCCATGTCCTGGCCACCTGGATGACAGATCCCCATGGACTAGCGCATGAGAGACCTTCAGGTTTCTCACAGTAGTTTCACATAAACTTTCGATCCACTGGCCCATTAGCATGGCAGTTCCTCCTTTCATTACTGGCACATCAATTATTTGCTTGCATACTTTACTTTCTCCACCTTTGGTTAATTAAATGATAAATGAAATGACATTTTATTTATATCGCGCTCGTACACAAGTGTTAGACAACTGTTTCTGAAACACATTGTCACATTCTTCATCCGCAGTATGGATACGGTCCTGCTTCATCTTCAACCCATGTTAGTAACTGTGAATACTTGTTCCATTCCTTATGCATCCATCATTTACTACTTGCACTATCTTTACTGGTGCTGTCCTCAATAAGTGTGCATTACATCCCAACATTCCTTCTTCCCATCCTGTACTGGTGGCTACTTGTACATATACCAATAGCTGAGGATTCTCCCAGCATCCAAGCAATCCTGGTGTTATCCATGTGGCTGCACAATTCAGTCTCTTTTATTCAACAATCCTCATCTCTCCTCCACTCAGGCCACTGAATGAGTACAGGAGCATTCCGCTCTTCCAACTTGCGTCTTTTATCATCTTCTGTGTTTTTATGTTAGCATCTTCATATGACTACGTTTTCTTTGACATACATTGTAGGGTTGCCCATTTCCCTCCAAATTGTCCTCTAGTCATGCATGGTGCTAGATGGCTGAGACACTTTGTTTGTTTATTATTTATAAAGTGTGCCACATCCCCGGGTATCTGGGCACATTTACAAGACAGCATAGAATAACAAAGTACATTGGACATTGAAACAATACGATTTGGGAAGTTTATACATTCGAATGTGTAGGTATTTCTCTTGCTATAAATGTTCTGGCTTTGCTTACTGCGCAAGGAATGAGAGAACATACATAGCAGCTCTCATCTAATGCTCTTCTCCCCACCTGACCATATGCTGATGCCACATGTTATTTTTTAAATGGGCTGAATTATCAAGGTATGTATTAATATCCTTCTCCAGCAGCTCTCTTAATTCGGTTCATTTGTTTGGCAATGTCAGGGAACACATCACTCGTGCTTTTGTTAAGGATAGAAACAGCTGTCTCATTGTCAGACACTTCAACGATATTGTAAAACATAATTTGACGAAATGCTATAAGAATAAGGACATAAAGATTGCACATTGTACAAAACGTGGCTACAAGAAATATTGCAAAAGAATGAATGCGTCGTACTGCATCATGCATATTAATCAGTCTTCTTGCTAGCAATGTGTATTTTACGGACTCGAAGATCCCCGTCTCTTTTCATAAACGGTTTGTTCATGTTATTCTTTATAAAAACCACACTTGTTTATATCAAGAATTTTAATAATATTGCAATAAGGATCCTGCAAATAATGGGGGCTGTCTTAGGATTTCCAAAAAAGGTGACACTACAAATGTTTTTCTGGCTACAGCAGGATAGGATAGAAGTATATAAGTGAAAACAGCATACAAGTATGTGTGCAATGTTATAGGCAGCATAAAGTCTCATGTGCGATCTTCTTTTTCTTTCTTCAAAACATTGTCTCTTTAAACTATCATGAATAGTTCTATGAACACTGGAAGGTTTGTTTGTTTCCCTGTAAACCATAGAATGATCGAAAGTTTGAATTGTTTTTATTTCATCTGTTCTTGTTGGCTCTTGGTAGCTGATCTAGTCTGCATTCGCAGAACGTCTTCTCTTGCTTCACTGTCAATGGGTGCCAGAGGGATAAGGGTCTCTCCTTTGTAAAGCTTCACATTATTCAGATGCAGCCAAACTCGTCTTCCTTAGATATTCATGGCTGTGGTGGTGAACTCCTTTACTACGTACGGTCCTTCAAAACTGGCTTATTCCAAGTGCAGACAAATTCTTAACAAGGACTTGGTCCCCTGGATAAAAACGTGGTGGCTGTAACAGTTCGATAGGGTTGATCGTTTGGCTGCATTTGCGGAATGTCTTCTCTTGCTTCACTGTCAATTGGTGCCAGAGGGATAAGGGTCTCTCCTTTGTAAGGCTTCACATTATTCAGATGCAGGCAAGCTCGTCTTCCTTAGATATTCATGGCTGTGGTGGTGAACTCCTTTACTAGGTACGGTCCTTCAAAACTGGCTTATTCCAAGTGCAGGCAAATTCTTAACAAGTACTTGGTCCCCTGGATAAAAACTTGGTGGCCTTAACAGTTCGATAGGGTTGATTGGCTGCTGTCTTCTCCAATCTTCTTCGACCCTTCCCTCCAATTTCTGATATGTTGGGAAATAAAAGAAACACTACTTGTCATATTTGTCAAATTACCATGCATCTCATCTCCTAATGTTTTTGCTACACTATTGGCATCAGTTTCTATCTGCGTCGGTGAAGCAATGAGTGCTCTCATATGGAATCTACTCACCAACTCATGAGGAGTCAGATGGCGATCTGGGCCAGGCTAGTTTCTCAATGCGAATTAAGGCAAGGGGTAGGCAATATAGCCATCCCTTCTTCAAAGTCATCATTATCTTCCCAATACTTTCTTGAAGGAGTCCTTTTAAACACTCACAAATTCCATTCACCTGTGGGTGATAAGCATGTGAAAACCCAATGCTTTATACCCAATAGAAGAGTGATTTGTTCAAACATCTCATTTCAAAAGGGGCCCAATATCAGACCGCAGGACTTCGCATGCACCCCATCTAGGAAACACCTCACGTATATGAACTTTGACAGCACATGTGGAATTAGGGTGTGTGCATGGACCTGCCTCAATCCATCAGGAAAAAGGAAGTTTCGAAGAACCATCAATGAATTTTCTTTAACGTGGGTAATATCATCATACAACTCAGTATACATTGTGTAATCCTGTACATAATCCCCCTTCTCTATTGGTTCTGTTATGAATGCTGCTAGATTCACGGAATCGTCTCTGCATTTTTCCTGTGTCTCACTGCACACTCGAGGGTCATCTACATACTGAATTATTGCGCTCTCAAGTTATATGTTGCCTATGTCCATCTGATGGACCCTATTAAAGATCGATGGGGACTCATATTACCCTTGCGGTAATCTTGTATGTTTCCACCTGCTGATTTCTATACGAAAAGGGGGTCAAATCTTGGGAGTCCTCATGAAGAGGAATTGAAAAGAACGCATTTTTTAAAATCTTCTACTGTGAAATATTTCGCTTTAATTGGGATGTTACATATATCACTGCTGGGTTCAGAACTAGAGGAAATTCTTCTTCAATGATATTTTTTAGGGGGCGTAGATCCGGAATACATCTCCATGCCTCCCCCATTGACTTCTTTACTGGGTACATAGCCATGTTAGATGTGGGGTCTGATGGTACACATATTCTCTACTGTACTAAAGCTAAAGCGGAAATGGTTTCAAATATACCTTGATATGCTTCTCTGGACATGGGGTACTTGTTTGCTCATGGTAAAATTGCTCTTGGCTTAAGCTTAATATTAACTGCTCCTGCTCCGCTCAATAAACCCACATCATACAGACTGCTAGTCCATAAAGTGCTTGCCACTTTTTCTAAATCTTCCTGAAAAAATGACAATTTCTTTCTTACCAATGCCATTCTCTGTGGTACTTCCCTTTCCTCAACTTTTATCCAATATGTAATTCTTATAAAAAAATACTAATTTGTCATCTGAATTCTCATCTCTGAACAATTCCCTGTCTGTAAAGTATTTTAGTCTATATCCTTCGTCAAGAGCTATTACTGTTCTCCATGCTCTTCCTTCATCATCCGTCCCATGAACAACCACCCTTTCCTCACTTACCACGGCCTCCTCTAGTTCTATGGGAATAACCTGTCCTTCCCATTCATCCATAGGTATTTCTGGCCTAAACAAACATTTGTCAGGTATCCTCAGCAATTTACCTATCAATCCAGGAAGCCATGTCAACAACATATTTACTCCATACAAAAATACTTCTGAGTGTAAAGGAACTGCTTGCAATGCGTTTTGACCTGTAAATGCTAATATAAATTGTCTTAGATTCATGTAATGTATCCATGGAGTTGAACATATTATCCCTTTGTCTGTAAATTATATTGTTATGTTATTTTTTATCATTAAGTCACGTCCTAAGACCAAAACCAGGTATA
Source organism: Ambystoma mexicanum (assembly GCF_040938575.1). Lineage (NCBI taxonomy): Eukaryota > Metazoa > Chordata > Amphibia > Caudata > Ambystomatidae > Ambystoma > Ambystoma mexicanum. The sequence continues at coordinate 759,445,890 of NC_090927.1, read as the reverse complement.
CTCATCCATACACCTCCACAGACAAACACAATCCCTGCAGGCTAGCAGCCACACTCCTCAACCCACTTCAGCACCCCCGCGCCAACTTACCAAAGCCTCAGATCCCCCCACACCACTCGCACCCACCCTACCACATTCTCAGTTACCCCCACACTGCGCCCTGCACGCGCCCCTCTTCAGTCCTCCCCTCCCAAAATGACCAGGCCTAGCTGCAACCTCAAATGCACCCTCATCAACACTCGATCTCTCCCAGCTCATGCCCTTGGGATTAACAACCTCATTACCACTCTTGATCTAGACATGCTCACCATCACAGAAACCTGGCTTAACAAGGCCTGAGGCCCAGCCATCTCACTCACTCTCCCACAGGGCTACTCAATACTCCACCAGGGCAGAAAGCTCAATAAAAGTGGAGGTGTTGTACTCATATCTAGGGATGTGTTCCCTAGAAAGTAACACCAACCTCCTCTCAGCCAAATTATCCATTTCCCCTAACTGCTCGATTAATATCCAGGCCTCCCGGCACAGCCCCCGACTTCCAAGGGCATCTCCACCATGTCCTAAGCAACACTCTAAAAAAACTCCACCAAAACCATCTTACTCAGTGACCTGAACCTCGGTTTTATCGACCGTAAAGATAAAGCAGCCTCTGCCCTTGGCAGGGAACTGAAAGACCTTGGGTTCATACAAAAAGTCACCCACTCTATGCACTCTAAGGGCCACACCCTTGAAACCAACTCCATTTTAGGCAAAAGACAATCAGGATTCCATAAAGGCCATGGCATTGAAACTGCCCCCTGGTCTTAAAAAAACAAATAACTAAAATAATGGACAAAGGTAAACAGCCCTCTTATTGCTACTGAACTTGTCAGCCGCATTTGACCTCATTGATCAAAAAACACTCACCTCCCACCTCACCAATGCAGCCCACTTTTCTAAGCAGGTCTCTTCATGTATTACTTTCTTCTTAGAAGGTAGAGCTATAAAAGTCTTCTTAGACTCTTGGTTAATGCCGCTCACTCCACCATCCACTGTGGTGTTGCCCAGGAATCATGCACTGCACCTACCCTCTAAAATCTGTTTACCAAACCCCTCTTTGACAAACTGGATTCCCTCGACATAGCCTAAACCAACTATGCCGATGACACCCAAGTCCTCCTCCCTCTCAATGGCTTGTATGACCATGACTCTGCAGCCCTTCTCCAAATCTATTCCACCATCCAAGCATGAATGGCAGTCAATGGCCTCTGTCTCAACAGAGACAAAATTGAGATAGTTCTCATAGGTCCCCAGGAAATACTGTACAAACTCAACCATAAATACGGTAACTTCATTATAGACAACACCACCATCCCTGTTTCCTCATCAGTCAAGACCCTTGGGGTCCATCTAGATTCCACCTTGTCAATGAACAAACAGGTCAGCGCCGTTGCCTCCGCCTCTGCCCACACCACTAAACTAATACATGCTATCAAAGCATTCCTCTCCAATCAAAACTGCCTCTCGATCGCACAAGCTACCATTGGTGCCAAGTTAGATTACTGTAATGTTCTCCTTGCAGGCATCTTAGCCAAAAACCTAAACCGGCTCCAAATTGTCCAGAATAATGCACTCAGAGCAGCACTTAATATCCCCCCAAAGCGATCACATCACTCAGGCCAGACGAGATGCCTACTAGCTCCCAGTTAAAGAAATAATTAAATTTAAGACTCTTACCCTAACTCATAAATGTCTTAGCCTTTCTCCCCTCTCTTACCTATCCAAAAACATCAGCAGAGACACCTCCACACGCCCGAGAATAACACACCACACAAACCAACTGTGCATTCCGCCCATAAATAGGGCTAAAGCAGGGGGTATAGGCTTTCCTCACATTGCCCCTAAACTCTGGAACGCCCTACCCAACGCCCTCTGTGCTGAAACTTCCCGCGCTGCCTTCTGAAAAGGCCTCAAAACTGCCCTATTCAACTGACTCCCCCACTGCTGCATGTTGAACTCTGGATCCCCCATGTACTGATCGTAACAAAGTATGTATAGCCTAACAGACCGTCTTGCAATTAAGCCTGTTTGATGCTTGTCTCTGTAACAGTTATGCTCCCTGTAACCAGATTTGCTTCACCTGTAACAGCGCCACGATGCCTCTGGGATGTTGCGCACTCTATAATTGTTAATAAATAAATTAACTTGTGTCTGTCAAGGAAACAACAGTGGCTTAGACACGTCATGTTCTCCTATTGAGATTGGTAATTCATCAGTAAAATTAACCAAACTCATAACCCCAGAGAAGGCCTGCACATTCATGGCGATGCCAGACATTGGATCCCTCCCGAACACAGGAACAAGTTACTCCCATGTCCACAAGAAAGGAAAATGTCTTGCCTCCTATCATTACCCTGACCCTCGGTTCCTCTTGTGGGTCTGGTGTCACTGATAGTATTGAACACATCAGGTCACTCTGTGGGCTTTCCTATTGTGGATATAAATTCATCCCTGTACCCATAAAAGGATTTCATCCCACTGCTGTCACACTCCCTATCCTGGGTGTAAGTGCTTGTGGGGCTCCTGCATTCACATTCCATTGTGATATCATCACCTGTTGTGTCAGAGTGTACTGTTGGTTCTGTGCTTGTTGTACTTGTTAAGTTTGCATAGGCCTCTGCTGTGGTTGCCTGTGATTGCAGTTGATTTTGCTGTGTTTGCTTTATTTGCGGCACAGGTGTTTGATACTGCATGTGATCCTGGGCATAATACTCCAGTGGTTCTGTACTATATGGTGAAAAATAGCCCGCCCCATGCTCTTAGAGCTTGCCAATTCTGCTGCATGACCCCTCTGCTTCTACACGTGCGGGACATATGTCCCATTCTCCCACAATTCCAGCATTGTTGCGGCTGTCCTCCATTAAATTCTCCTTCCTTTTGAGGGTTTTTGAAATCTGGCTCTTCATCCTCCATGTCCATTCCCTTTACCACGTGGCCACAAATTGTATCTGCACTGATCTACTGGGCACCCTGCATTGATTGACTGTGTCGGCTGTAGCTCTTGTGTAACCACTCCTTCACCACTCATCAGTACTGCTCCTTCTCTGGCAAATTTCAACAACTTTTTTGGAACTGATTTTGTTTCCTCAAGCTTCTTATTCTCTGCGTTTTTACTATTAATATCTTGTAACAATTGACAATGATGTACAATAGTCATTTGTATTTCGGCCCATGACTTTGCTTCCATCCCTACCTGTTTTTTCAACTGCTTTTGCACTGGCTTGGGCAGTCCCGGACATAAAATATGATAAAATAATGCTACTGCTTTATCCTATGGTTCTCTCATCTGAAGATTCTTGAAACTCCTGAATATAAGCAACATGATTTTTGTTCTCACCCATTTTCCGTGTCATAATAGTGCCAATGTCTGATGTATCACGATACTATACTCTAAGTATCCTCCATACGTCTGTTCTTCAATTTTTAAATGGTGGTCCATTGTGTGTCATGTTTTGTGCTCTCACACTCGCATATTCTTCTCGTCTCCAAATGTCATCATCTCTCTCTCCTAGAATAGCTGATAGTAGGTCTTTTACATCATCCATTGCTAATGTCATTCCTGCTGCCATTCTTCCTAGCTCATAAATCCACTTACACGATACTGTAGTCAAACTAGCTAACTTCCATTTTAAACTATCTTTATCCATCTCTGGCCACAGCATATATTGTGGTCGTCCTCCCCCTTTCTCTAATGAAGGAAATGTATGAACCCTGCTCTACAATCATATCCACCTACGCTTCTTGTCTTCCAGCTGGGGCTAATTTCATCTGCTCGTCTTTGCCCTGGCAATGACCTCAATCTACTTACATAAGGTGGGGACATTTCCCCTGCACTATACAACCATCCATGTGGTCGTTCAGGATATTATATAGGTTCTGGTGTTTTTGCTACTGGTTCTCCTAAATGTGACCACTTTACCTCTTTTCCTATGTCTGGATCTATCGAAGAGCCACACACACCCTATTCTCGTGCTCTCTTGTTTTCTTCCCTTTCTTCGTCTGACATTATACCCCAACTGGTATGGCTGTTAGCCCTTTCCTCATCATCAAGATCTAGTGTGGTTAGGGACAGTGTTCTATGCTTGTCCATCATTACTTCATCCAATCTACTTCTTGTTTCTCTCGGTGGAGATCCTTTGATACTTTCTCTGTTCTCATAAGCATCTTTTTTCCTCATCTGTCAGTATAATTCCCCAATCCTTTTCCCTATGCCTTCTGCCTTATGTTCATCAACCATGTCAGTACTCCAGGTATCTCAAGTAGCTCCCTGCAGGGCTGTTGAGACCTTCTCTTCCCAGTGTTCTCATTCTTCAACTGGTATTACACATCTGTTAACGATGCAATCTATTTTGTCTTCCCTTTGTTCTCTGGTCCTTCTCATTTCCTTTTGCTCTTGCTCTTCCATTCTTCTCATCTCCCTCTTCTTCCTCACGCCTTCTTTGGAACCTTTTTTCTTTCAATCTCTGTGTTTCTATTTTCTCACGTTTCTTCTTCTCCCCTTCTTTTATCTCTCTCTTTTACCTGCTCTTCATATCTTCTTCGTTCTTCCTTTCGCTTCCTTTTTTTTCCTTTACATCTTTGTATTCCCTTTCTCATTCCTTTTCCTTTCTTTCCTTTTCCTCTTTTTCTTTTCTTTCTTTAACTTCGTTGAAAGCCTTTCTGGCTAATTTAAGGAATATTTGTTCTTCCATATTTGGAACAGCCTCCCTGCCACTCTAAAACTTGAGGAGAACCATCTCCGGTTCCGGAAGCACCTCAAGACCTTCCTCTTTTCTTCTGCCTTCGCTCCCCCTCTCCCCTGCTGATCTGTTCTCTCTTGGCACCATGGACCTGGCCACCCTCTGTCCTTTGGGCCCAGGTACCTGCTCATCCTGCCACCCTCCCGCACTGCCTCCGGGCCACCCCTTGCACTGGGGTCTGTATCTGTACCCATACAGCACCCCCCATTTTCTTCCTGCACTTATCAGACCTACCCTGTCTGCTGCCTTAAACCTAGCACTTGCAAATTGCTGGCTGCATTACCACTGTTTGTTGCCTTTATTATTTATTTGTTATTTATCTGTTTCTCCTCTGCTTCGCACTTTCCACCTCTCCCCTTTCCATGCACTTTTCCCCTCCCCCCTCTCTCATGCCATGCACTTGTGCGTTCTCAATGTCACTGGGCCTAGTAAGATCGCTGTTTTGTTCTCCCCTGTTCCCCTCCCTTGCCTTGTCGCACTCTGAAACACTTGTGTACGAGCGTAATAGAAATAAAATATCAATCAATCAATCATCCACTCACACAGTTGTCACTTCACTGGCTTTATCTTTCTCTTCTTTATGTCTCTTGATCTCTTCTTCTATCTGTATTAGTCTACAACTTCTCTCGGTGTGCTCCTAATATTCTCTGCGTCTGGACATATATTTGCGTTCTTTTTTCTTACTTGCTTCTGTACTATCTTCACTACTATAAGCAGGGGGTGTGCTTATATCAGATTAATATACCCTACTGCTGCTTTTAACTCCTTTAAAGGATAGAATCCCTGTTTCCCAGTGATTGTACTATTGTCTTCAGAAGGAGAAAGAAGAGCCGAGGGCGCTGTGCCCTCCCCTTCATGCTGATTAAGCATCCACTCCTTCTCGGGTGGGTCTACTCTCTCGTTCTGATACATTTTCCATAGCTCTAAAATAGCTAACCTTTTGTGTAACTTCTTTCCTGTGTACACAGCATGTAAGTATGTTGTAATGTCTTCCAGGTTGCAATACTGTTCTTGATAGGGAACCCTCTTGAGGACAAAACATGAATATTTTGTCAACCGTGCCTCTTACCCATTCAGCATGTTATTTCCTAATCTTAGGTGTGTACCTCAGGTCATTTTTGAACAAGTGTAGAAGAGGAGTATTCTCCATGATGACAAGTCATTTTTAACTGTCAATACTTACCTTACCTTTTATACTGCTATTATTTTAATTAATTATATCACAACAATCAATTCGGCAAGCACCATCAATCTCCAACCATTTCCCCAAAAAGATTTTTAAAACTACTTCCAAGCCTATACAATATTATTCTCTCTGCTCTTTTATTACAGTTCTATCAATTCTCACTGTCCTGCTGTTTTATTATCGACAATCTAAGAATCTTCTTTTGCTGTAATTTTTCTCAGCGGTTGCCCTCCTATGATTGGTACCAATCGTTTGTTTTTAGGGTCTGATAAACAGCCATTCTGTGTTTCTAGTTAATCAAATTAACTTCTTACACTGACATATTCTGTCTTTTTTTCTCTAGTAAAAGTATCTCATCTCCATTTTACCCCATTTTGGAGTGTCCGCGGGGCACTCGTGGGATTCGGACAGGAATTTCATTAAAGAGGCACCTGCCAACCGTCTTGTTTTACACACATGATTTCTCCGCTATACACGGGAAAATCTGCGATCTTCTGGCTAATGGTGGAAGACGTCATGAACCTGATAGTCTGGATCCAAACCATCTGCATCACTACCAAAATGTGCAGTGGCACCTGAAGCATTCTGAGTGCTGAATGGGATTACCAAATAAAGGATCTCTGGCCCAAATAACCGGCCGGACTCAAATAATATGGCAAAATACTACTTTATTATCAATTCAATAAAATAGGGAAACCGGGTGAACAAACAGATTGTCCCTCACATACTCTCAATGCTTTTAAATTACGCAAAAGGTTTTATACCTCGACATATATGAGCTATGACGTCATCCTACGTGGCAAACTGTAAAAACCTACCAGGTGGAGGGAATGGTTGAGTGAGCATATATACCTATAGTTTATATAACTGTTAGTATCATCATTGGCTGCCCCATATCTGGTAGGCATGCTTTGAACATCCTCTAATTACATAAAATACTGATAATAGCTTAACCACAGTAGTGGATGGGCTTCTGCAACAATGTATAGACCAACATTACATAGGCCCTCATGATTGGTTGGCACGCTCTTCCAACCTTGTACATTTGGCTCGTGAGCAGCACTTAAGAAACGAAACCCAGGTTCAAGGGTACAACGTCAGACAACTGCCCCCATTAGCTAATTATCCTACCATCTCTCATCAGTTAGGCCCTAAACTAAGGCTCCTTCTCTGTAGTTGACCTTGCTGACTGCTCTCTTACTTGGAACTTTAAAGGGAGTGAAGGTACATTGCTGTCTTCGCATGGAGCTTTATGAATAGGCCTTGTCTTCTGATCTTGTACCACGCGTGAGAAGACCATGATTTTGTCCATTCTGTCCTTTTATTTAGGGCTATTTCATTCAATTATATTGGGTGCTATTACTCTACTCGGCCTCTGGAGGCTTGGTTGCTCCGTCTTGCACATGCTTTCTGCATCTTTGATTGTTCAATGCTTAGCAATCACAATAATTCTGTCCTTTATTTAATCTAAGAGAAATATGTTTTACTTACATGGCTTATCCTCTTCGACTCCTTTTGTACATTGCAGTTGCTTTTTGCTGTGGCATCCTTGATTCTGAGCCAAACAAACATCCTTTATTCTTTCACAAATCTGTATTTCAGCACCTATCAGCTCTGCAGCCTTAGTTTCCCTTCTTGCGGTTTCTCGCTTACTTTTATAGAATGCCGATGCCCATTTTCTTAACATGGCTGCTTTATTCAGGTTATATTTCCTGCTTAAACAAGCTTCTACATTGTTTTATCTACCTTGTGTTTAGGCTTATATACACCTATTGTATCTCTTGTCACTTATTTTCTAAGTGTGTATGGTTTTCACATGTATGTTTACTTCGTCACTTTAGTGAAATCTTAATTCTCGAGATATCCATAGATCAGGTTTACTGTGCCCACAAATCCTCTTTTTTTCATGATGTCACTTTACACCTGTCAGACTTTACTTGTAGTTCTTCTATGTCCAGTGGTGTCTGCATACTCATGTCTACTTCATCAGTTTGGGGACACATTCGGTAAGGTTGTCTCAGTGCATAGCGACTCTCATACCTTCGATGTGGTATTGGGATGACACCAGGTGCCATACACAGTGTTCTCTTGCTTGTCTTCTTATATGATGGAAGTGAGGGGGTGGACTCTAAAGGTGACGTATACATCTGCTTCTCTACATATCAGATGTGGGGCAGGTGATCGAAAGTGCTGTATACGCTCCTCCAAAATTGGGTGATTTGCAGATTATTTGGACAGCTTATACTGATAATTTTTTCCAGTTAGATACTTCAGCAGTAGGGCTATAAAAGTGTGATGAACTCCTTTGAGGGGTAGGCAAGCCAGAATGTCCTAAAAATAAATGCTGGAAAAACTTGGGTACTGACCTTCATACCAAAAAAGGCTATAAATAAATGCAATTGGTGTATAAGTGTTGCTAGACTCGAGAACGTTTCAGATTTTATATACCTTGGGTTCTATATCACTGGTTCACCAAATAAAGTCAATGTGACTACTTTCTTTAGCCATCAAACAGAATCATTGATTAGCCAAATGACATACATCAAAAACAAATATTGCAAATATTTACTGCTTCCTCTTCTGATATATTGTTACAACTACTATACCAAAATTAACATACCGTATGGAAATGTATCCAACATGGGTCATCCCCATTCTGTAAAAAATGGAAGGTAGGATTTGGAGGACATTTTTAGGAATTCCAAACACAGTTCCCACTTCAGCGATTTTGCATGATCTGGGAATGTGCGGTATTAGCACCACAGTGTGGTGGAAGTGGTTAGATTTCTACTATAAGCTTTTGTTACCTTGTCCTAATTCTTTATACTTGGATTTGAATATAATTTTGCTGTCAAATAAGGGAGAAACAATTAATGATTATGGAATATTATGTGTTGACATTTTGAAGGAAATTAGTTCAACACTAGAATATTAGAAAAATACTAATAGGCTCAAACAATTAATATTACATTATGATTGGTGCATATTGACTAATGAATTTCTCAAGAACAAAATTATGGGCACTTTTGTTGAGCATTGGAAATTATTCCTATGCCTAAAATATAGAAAGGACTTTTCTAGCTTCTTATGGAATTTATATAGAACTCGTGAAGTCCAGAAGCATTATAATGAATTGGAACAGGATTGCATAAATTGTCGTTTTGTGGGGAAACAAGACAAATTGAAACTTTGGAACATTTAATAATGAATTGTGGTAACCTATGCTCCAAACATCATGTAGTTGTCATGCAATCTACTGAAATAATGAAGTGTATGAACTATAATACCTATTGGAATATTTGCCTGAGTGGTGCTAAAAAGTCAGTATGTATTGCAGTTGTTGGTTTTCCAAATTCCTTAGTCTTTAATGAAATTGGCGATTAATGTAACCTTTGAGGAAGAATAGTTGTAATGAATTTGTATTATGATTTATAATATTGATTTTCTACCTTTTTAGTGGGTGATTGTTGTTTGTTGTAACACAATATTTATATATATATCACTAACAAAAACCTTGTTAAAGGGATGTTATGATTAAGTTGCACTACTAAAACCTATAAAATTCAATGGAACAGCGTTGCTACAGAGGTTGCTACGTTGCTATTATGGTTACAAGTAAAACCGAAAAACTCCTGAAATTCACCAGTTGTGGTAAGGTACGCAACCATAACTCATGCTACCAATGTGCACTGCAAGGACTAACACCCAGCACCTTAAAGATGACATCACAAATGTCATTGATGTCATTGATGACATCACTGATGCCATCACATGTCTGGCTCCCTCTTTTTTTGTACACTGACATATGTAGGGCAGGTGGTCTTCTTTACTGACAGGCAGGAACTGAACATTCAAAAGGAAATATATTTGTAGACCTTACCCTTCTCACATGTCCTTACACTCTTTTCCGAAGGGTTCATTCACATCATGTGATACATGTACATAGAGGAAGAAGCAGGCTTGAAACACAGCAATCATTTCTGTGCATGAAGATAATCAGGTAGGGTATGAACACCTTCTGGTAATACTGCTGCTTTTTTGCTTACTTTACTTTCCCGGTATATGGGCATATTTGTGTGCGTTGTGGTCTCTTTATGGTTTGTGTGTAGTAGTACAAATATGTAGTCAGTGAGCGGGTATAAGGTACTTATTACATGTTTCACAGCACGCAAAAATCTGAAAATAAAGCATTCATCATTATACTATGTAGCATGGCCAAAAGTTGAATGTTGGACCTCTATGGTGCATGCTATAGACAATGCCTATGTTTCTGCATGAGGTGGTTGCTATACTGGAAAGAAGTCTGTAGTGCAATGTGTGCTAAATTATGTATTTCATGATAGTTCTCCCAATGACCTTGGATAGTTTTGTGGCAACATTATATTGACAATCCCTTGTGGAGCCTTGTTATTAAAACTAAAGGCACATGTGATGGCATCAATGACATTTGTGATGTCATCTTTGAGGTCATGTGTGTTAGTCCTTGCAGTGCACAGTGGTAACGTGAGTTATGGTTGCGTACCTTACCATAAATGGCGAATTTCTGGGGTTTTACGGTTTTACCTGTAACCATAACGTCCCTGTAGCAACGTTTTTCCATTGAATTTCATAGGGTTTTATTAATGCAACAAATTCATAACATCCCTTTAACAATGTTTTTTGTTAGTGAATTTCATAGGCTTTTAGTAGGGCGCTTTAACCATAACGTTGTTTTATCATAGTTTTTTCAGGAAAGGTGACAGGGTTTAGTATCGCAACTGAACTATAATGTCCCTTTAATAATGTTTCTTTTGCTAAATTCCATTACTTTTTAACAAGATAGGCTTAGTTTGTATAAATGTTCTGTACAGTATACTGAAGCTGGTAGCTCTATACTAATAGCCATAGTGGTTGGGAACACTGTGTCTATTTGCGGACATCGGGTGGAGTCCAACGTGCAGAGAAAGGGAGGGGTGGTCATAAAAAGTGGTGACATGCAGCAAATACAAAAAACATATAGAAACGGCAGCAAGTGCGTGAATGGGAAGGGAAAGTGCAGTATCTGTATAAAGTCTGTACTTTCGCAACAAAGAGTGCAAAGGCATAGGGTATGTAGCATAATGGAAATGGAAGTGACGTTTGCCTTCATCAAAGTTAGCGCACACCTGATTCGCAATCGAACAAAGGACAAAGAGGCAGAGATTGAGACGTGGGATTGGCGGTGAGCTACGCACTACTCTCTGTTTTTAACAAAATTTATGTTCAAAGTCAAAAATAGCTCTTTAGTAATTTGGGGTGCAAACCCGCTGAAAAGGGTGACTCTGTGATGGAACACTGCGTAGAACATGAAAGAAAAAGACCTTGGCTGTGAAGCCAGCCGTGTGGGCTGCACTCCCGTGCCCGTGTACCACTCACTAGTGGTTAAGTTTCAGTACCAAACATTCTTCAAAGACTTATAATAATAAAACAAATGCGTGTTTATTTGTTCTTATATTGCTTATTATTGTCATAAGCTTAAATTCCTCAAGGGGAATTGGAATTATGAGGCAGAAATGTCACTTAAGGCCTATGCATTTTGGGTTGAAAACCCTTCCTCAGGGCCTGTGAACTTAAATGTTTATAAATGCCTACTGATTGAATCTCTTAACAAAGATAATGGTAACAGTCAAATTAGAACAACCATGATATTCACAATTAGACAACAAGAAAACATATGGTAGTTTGAAATGGTCACCAAATGGAAACATCATTCAACAATCAAGTGTAAGTAGAAGATACACATACATAAGCAATATCAGCATATGGTTAATGTTTGACAAGTTCATCATCAAAAGAGTTTCATCAATTAAGTTGGGTTATAGGGAAGTTGCAAAAGAAAATAATAAAAGACATATGAACACAGTGTCAAAACATAATAATAAAAGCCTAGATTCTAGCTGCTGTTATTCTTGGTATTAAGAAATGGTCACTGACCTGCTATTCGCATGAAACAAACTTGATTAGAAAGTATCACAGAGCAAAAGCAATCATCTGTGTCTGGCCTGAAAGTTTAAAAAGAATGTGTCATATGTACCTGTATGAAGGTGATATTCAAGGAAAAAATAACTAAAGAAGAGAAAAAAGAAAACTGGAGAGGTTCATTCCCTAAATGAATTCAAACGCTGCTGGCCGCAGTTGCGGGAGGCGAGCAGGTAAAGACTCTTGCTCTATCTCAGAATGGCTGCACAGTGTTGGGTTGTCTAGGTAGCAGTGACGCCTTCTGTAAGGTCACTGATCTAAAGAGGTAGGTAATGGAGCTGGTGCAAACTTAATGCTCAAACTTAATATTCAAAAAGAAACGCGGTAGAAAACGTGTCAATTACCTGAAAAGTTGTAAACAATGCGATCGGTGGGCTGCCGTTGAGGTAGATAAGCACAACGAAATGCAGCAGGACACGCGTCTGTTATCTGTCTTGCTAAGGTTGTGAAGGCTGCTTTGGAAACGGTAATGACTTGGATGCCTGGTAGTATGTGTGTGTGTGAAACAAGACGGACATGTGGCTAATGAAATGGGTTGTAAATAAAAGAGTGGGTTAAGAATGTAGGTATATTGTGTATGGCTGAAATGTGATGTTATAAAGAAAGGAAATATGAAAAAAGATGCTTTAAAGAACAAAGGTTCGAAAAAAGCAAAAAATAAAACAGAAGAAAAGTGGGAGAATTAGTAAGCAGAAAGGTAACAAGAATAAATAATGGTGACATATATTCAATCTAAGAACTGTACAAATGATGGATGTTAGAGAAAATAAATAAATGAAAAGAATAAAAATACATGCAATAAAAAAATGAAGAAACAAGTTTACAAAAAACAACTTAAATCCAATTCTTCCTTCATCCCTTCTGGTGTCAGGGACCCAATTTTCTCAATCCATGTTGCTTCTCTCTGGGCTCTAAACTTCTTCATATCCATACTCTGGTCTTTGGTGGAAATAACCTCAAGTACTGTAAATCTTAATTGTTCCACCGTGTGGCCATTTTGATTGAAATGTCTTGCCACAGCTGACGTTTGGTTGTTCACTCTAATGCAAGATTTGTGTTCATTGATACGTACACGTATTTTATGTGCTGTCTCCCCAACGTAATACATAGCACATGGACATTTGGTTGCATAAATCACATTTTCTGACAGACATGTGGCATGTTGTTTTAATTTAATTTTTTCTCCTGTTCTTTGATGTGATATGTATGGACCTTTGATGATATTATTGCAGTTGCCGCAACTCATACATGGGTGTGTGCCTGGAAATTTGTCCGCTGTTTTGTGTTTGGATTTTCTATTTCATGTATCAACCAGTAAGTCTCGTAGGTTATTGCTCTTTTGATATGCGAACACAGGTGGTTGCTCAAAAAAGTTCTCTAGTTCTTTGGTCATTCTGTAGGATTGTCCATCTTTTTAGAATGCTGTCTCTGATTTTGCGACTCTGAATTGAATACTTAGTAACAAAAACTAATCCAGGTTGTGGTCGTTCTTGTTTTTGCGTTAGTAGTTGAGTGCGGTCTTGTGCATCTGTTTTGATTCTGGCTGTAATGAGGTCATCATCTGGATATCCTCTTTCTTTCAGTTTCATTTGTAATTTATCCAATTCGAGATTGCATTCTGTTTGATCACTCGCAATTCTTTTAATGTGCAGCATCTGTCCAAATGGTAAGTTGCGTAAAATGTTGGGTGGATGAAAACTCAACCTATGGAGAAGATTGTTTCTATAAGTGGGTTTTGAGTAAAGTTTTGTCAATATTCTCGAACCTTCAATTGCTGTTTGCACATCCAAATAATGAATGTTAGGGTTCCCTATCTCCATCGTGAATTGGAACCTGTTGTCAATGTTGTTCAAATATAAAAGAAAATTGTTCAATTGGTCTCAACTGTCTGACCTTATTCCGAATATATCGTCAATATATCTATACCATTTTTTCAAATGTGGACTCCATTGTGGATTGTTGATAATATGTCTGGTTTCGAAATCAAACATGAATGTATTCGCATAGGATGGTGCCATAGTAGCTCCCATAGCAGTACCAGTCAATTGTTTGTAATACGTTTCTTTGTACTTGAAACATGAATTCTCAGAGATGAATTTCAAAAGAATCATCAAAAATTCTTGATTGGCTCCTATGGGTCCTGCATCAAGTAGTAGCTTCTCAACTGCTCTTTGTCCCAAATCGTGTGGGATACTTGTATAAAGACTCGCCACATCGATGGTAAATAAGATGTCATCTGTCGTAAGTTCAATGTTCTCTAGGATTTGTAAAAAATGTGTAGTATCCTTCACATATGTCGGAGGTTGTTGAATAAGAGGCTGTAAAAAATAATCAATGTAGGTACCCAAAGGTTGCAAAATGCTGTTGGTTGCGGCTACTATCGGTCTCCCAGGAGGGTTAATGAGTTGTTTTTGAATTTTAGGTAGAATATACAGGTGTGGCATCTTGGGATATTGAGTCCATAAATACTTTTTGGTTTTGTGCTAATCCATTGATTTTCTAGTGCCATTTCAAGAACATTGTGTAGTTCTGCTTTAATATCTTTAGTTGGATCGTGTGTTAATTCTTGATATGTTATTGTATCTGATAGTTGTCTCAAACACTCTATATCGTATTGTTCAGGATCTTGAATAACAATAGCACCTCCCTTATCTGCTGATCTGATAGTAATATAATCATCCGTAAATTGGGTCTTTATGATGGATAGTTCGCCTCTGTTCAAATTCTTCCGTTTGGGTTGACAAAATTGTATTTTTTATTATTATTATTTTTTTGATATCTTTCAACAACATATTATGAAAAATATCGATTGCGGGAATATGTACTGGCGAGTTAAATGTGCTCTTAGCTTTAAATTCGATATATTCTGTTTCAGTTTGGCTGCGGATTTCAGTGGTTTCTGAAAAGTATGTTTTCAATTTGAGTTTGCATACTAGTTTGTATAGTTCAACTTTAGTGTTAAACATGTTGTTACTATAGGTTGGTACAAACTTCAAACCTTTCTCAAGTGTTCTGATTTCTTTAGTTGTCAGGTGTCGAGTAGAGAGGTTAACCACTAGTTCCGATTTGTCTGCAGTCGTGTCTTCATTCCCTGTCCTCTTCTTCCTTCCCCTTCTTGTCCTCTTCCTCCTAAAAAATCTTTCCCTTAAGGATTTGTGGGTTGTCTAGGTCTTAGATTAATTCCTGATGTACTAGCCGCAGAGTTTCCTGTTGCTGGTTCGTCTGCTCTTTCTACATTATCTGATTCAGAACTACTTGGATCACTCGTAGATTTATTGGGTCTTTGTGTTGGGTTGAGATTGAGACGTCCATTACCGAGAGCAGAACGTCACTGCAACGCGTTGAGTACAGAAAAGTTTATGTTGTAAGTGCAGAGGCCCGGTAGTTTTCTGTTTGTGCACAGCAATGGCTACTACCCTAGAGTTACTGCACGGGCAAGCACCATAGAATGGCTGGAGGAGAATTTCCCGCATGATGAAACGAGTGAGCATAGTAAACCCATAGGTAGGGGACGAGGTGGCAAAAGTAAGACAATTACAATGTAGTGCTTCATGTAAATTAACCCCATTTCATGTCCTTTAACAGAACATACAGGAATACAAAGGAGTACAGCAAAAGTGGCACCTTTTGCACAGCAACATACGGCCACCGAAACTGAAGTAAATGCTGGACATGTAAAAGTACACCGCCTGGACGCCAAAATGGATGAATTGCTCCTCCAATTTGCCGCCTTGAAAAATGTTGTAGAAGAACATATTATGGGGAAGGTAAGATATCACTGACCGACTTGCACATGCCCGCCTTCCCATTTCCCCATTTCCCAGCACCCAATCCCAACAAATTGCATGTCATGAGAGACACTTCGATGATACCTCAATCCTATCTTCTCCTCACTAGCAGCTTGTTGAAATGGCAAAATCCCCAGTTTATGTATCTGTTGCTGGTCCCCCTTCCCTTTCCGAATAGTGGCTATGAATGGCTGCTAATAAACATTGATATGTTAATGTGTACTGATTTATGTGTGCCTTTTCCTTTGTTTTACGAAGACCATTGTAAGTGTGAAGGGCACAGCACTAGTGGGTATGCTTGCAAGTGCGAAAAATGAGTCGTACGACTGCTGCACCTGGCTGCCCTATGCGTAATCACAATAAAAGCATCCATAGGACGCCAGTACATGCCGCATATTTGTATGCACAGAACCGCCTGTAAATAGTTGCAGGACCATATGTTTCTCGGTCGCACAACTGCGCACACGCGTATCTCATCCTGTGACGCCTGGTAACACAATCCATGGTCATGATATGCGAAGAAATGTGTGATGTAGTTGTAGTAGGTGGAAGCGTGCACCCACATCCTGCAAGTACCTTTGCACGTAACCATTCTACCTACTGTATCGTGCTCACACCAAGCTTATTTAGAAAAGTTCAATGCACGTGTGCCGTATATTTAAGTAGTCCAGGGGATGGTAAGAGTACCCGTAGGAGAGCTATGCACGTGGCCACGAGCCAGATCCGTGCACATCGAAAGAGGCCAATTTTCTGCAATGAATGGAGTGTTACAGTGCACCCTTACAGAGATCCTACACTCTTACTTCTGCATGAAGGTATTATAGGAAAACACTTAGGCCCACTTGTGGTGGCACATGCTCCACAACACTCCTATAAAAGGGCACACCCCACAAGTGCGCTGCAATTCCTATTTGGCTTTCCAGAGAAGAGCAGCGGTGCACATTGGTTTATTGCAGATATTGCTTTCTCACCAAGTCTGTGCCTGCAAAATACCTCTCTAAGTAATGGCCACCAGAGCTTCTGCTACTAACTCTGACTCATGAGCACCCACACCCTCACCACCAACACCTCCTTGTGAAGGTCCTGAGCAAGGGAACACGCGTCATAATGTGGAGGGCCATCGAAAAGGAAACGAGAATAAAGTAGAAGGAATCCCCATTGCCTGCAGCCAGCGTGAGTCGTGGGTGTGGAAACTATTTAGGACCGTTGGAGATGTGCCAAAATCTTGTGCAAACCAGGTACAATGCACTGTACTCAATCGCAGAAAGCCTGGCTTGTACAGCTACGGCACCACCTCCATGCGATGGCAGTTGAAAGCGAACCACAAGGCAGCTGTTCGAAGGGTTGTCCCCTTCCAAGCAGGCAGTAGGTTATTTTCCTCTACATCATACTCCTCATATGCTCCTGCCACCACTAGGGACACTCCAGTGGGCCACCACATCCCGCAAGAAGCCTTGGAGGACATAAGCACCGCAACAGACCCGTACCTTTCATTGTGCATATACTGCAACGCGGTACTGTGTGGGGGGGCACATTTTCGAAGTGCTTTTAAGGCTTTGGTCTGGGAGCATGACAAAGAGTGCCCCTTACCC
The DNA here is from genome assembly GCF_040938575.1 of Ambystoma mexicanum. Classification (NCBI taxonomy): domain Eukaryota; kingdom Metazoa; phylum Chordata; class Amphibia; order Caudata; family Ambystomatidae; genus Ambystoma; species Ambystoma mexicanum. The sequence goes on along the minus strand of NC_090927.1, from coordinate 759,428,549 downwards.
AAGTGAAGTGCACCCCACATCTTCTACTCCACGTATGATTTCTTACCCTTGTGATTGGTACCCTTTCCAAATGTCCCTTCCATTGCTGGCTTTTGTGGCATGTCTTATAACAACAGGAAAAATGCTACAGAACCAGAAAGGGGAGGGGGGGACATAAAGGCTCTTATCAGACCCATCTTACACCGTTGAAAAATAGAAGTTGAAAGAAAGCATGCAGGCGGTGGCGCAGCCTATGAGCGCCGCATACAGCGATGGCAACAATGGGCAGCGGGACTCCGGCAAAAGCATTGTATACATTTGCAAAACAAAGTGGTGGCTCTGAAAAGAGCCTTTTTGTGCTGTTTATGTTTGCAACGTTGGAAGTGGTGAACAACCACAGGGAAAATGCTTGCTAGACTTGCACTGCATACTGGATATTACGCAGAAACAGCTCATTGCCAGCATCAGTCAGATGAACTCCATCGGAAAAAAAAATGTTGTTACTATCAAACTTAATGTTTTCATTATGGAAAGAGAACATGACAACGTTGCGCAAAACGGCGCCAACAGCTTTGTTCACATTGTACCACTCTTTCTCCATTTGTGGCCCACACAAGGAAGAATGCAGCCATATCTGTCTCTGGGCAATGCGAGAAAAAATGATGTTATGTTATGTTATTTTGCATTCATATAGCGCCTTATATACCATTGGTATGGTCTGAAGGCACTGGTAGGTTGAACGCCCTTGGGAACCGAAGTTTGGGTCAGTAGAGAGAGTAGAGAGAGTCTAAAGGTGCGTGTGCGCACCAGGTATGTGTGCAGCTGGTGCGGAATTCGTGTAGTAGCTGTTTCATAGCGGTAGGTGTGGTGGTTCGGAGATCAGGAGGATGTGTTCGCTCTGGCAGGATTTATCCAAACCGAGTGTGGCGCGTTAGGCCTGAGCAGAATGCCTGGCTGGGGGGTGTGTAACCAGCAGTGTTTATAAAGAGTGATGGGGAGTGAGCGGGAGATGTTGATATGAGAACAGTTATACCGAATGGTGTCATAGTATCTCTGTGTTCTAGTTGAGTGGTGGTGTAAAGAAGAGAGTAAGCGTGGGGTGTGGTATGATGGAATATATGCTCTTTCAAATGTTCCTTGCACTCCGAGGCATATTATGTACGTCTTGCAATTCTATGCGATCAAGTCCGTTCTATGCACTTTTACTTGTTTCAGGCATTCAAGATCAGGCGTTTCACTCATCTGCTCTGTACACTCATCCACTCTGTACACTCATCTGCTCTGTACGCTCATCCGCTCTGTACGCTCATCCAAACTTCACGCTCATCTGATCCACATGCTCATCCGCTCCACACGCTCATCCGCTCCACACACTCGCCCGCTCAACACACTCGTCCGCTCTTCATACTCATCCGCTCTTCGTACACACCCGCTCTTCGTACTCATCCGCTCTACGTACTCATCCGCTCTACGTATTCATCCGCTCTACGTACTCATTCGCTCTACGCACTCATCCGCTCTACACCCTCATCCGCTCTACACCCCCATCCGCTCTACACACTCGTCCACTCCACACACTCATCCGCTCCACATACTCATCCACTCCACACCCCCATCTGCTCCAAACACTCATCCGCTCGCCACACTCATCCGCTCGCCACACTCATCTGCGCTCCACACTCATCCGCGCTCCATACTCAGCCGCTCTCCACACTCATCCACTCTCCACACTCATCCGCTCTCCACAGTCATCCGCACTCCACAGTCATCCGCACTCCACACTCATCCGCACTCCACACTCATCTGCTCTCTACATTCATCCGCTCTCCACACTCATCCGCTCGCTACAGTCATCCGCTCCCTACAGTCATTCGCACTCCACAGTCATCCGTACTCCACAGTAATCCGCTCTACATACTCATCCGGTCTCCCCACTCATCCGCTCTCCACACTCATCCGCTCTCCACACTCATCCTCTATGCACACTCATTCGCTCAGCACACTCATCCGTTCTACACACTCATCCGCTCTACACGCTCATCCGCTCTTACCTGCTCATCCGGTCTAAACGTTCATCCGGTCTATACGTTCGTCTGTTCTGTATAGTCATCAGTTCTACGCACTCCTGCGTTCTATTCGCTTCTCTGTATTTACGCACTAATCGGCTCTACACGCTCGTCCGCTCTACACACCTAACCACTCAAACAAGCGAGTACATTAACCACTAGCTACCCACCTTTAACACACCCAAGGGGAAGGCTATTTATCAGAAAATATCCTCACAGTGGAATTTACATACAATTCTGTCTACCAGCACGGTCAAAAAGTTATCTTAAACATATTTTGATCAATATTTACTCCAAACATAACAGTAAAAACAACATAAAAAGCCATATACAGTGTTCATCATTTACGAAAGCCGCAATGGACAAGATGGAAAGAAAACAACACTTCACACTTATGGCTGTAGTTCACATCACAATGTTTACGATCTATCAACATTGGTTATTTGGCGTGATGTTAGTAATAGTGTGACTGAATCGCATAACTATTATACACAAATATGGTATAATGGCGTCTACAATCTGATGTGTTTCTGGGGGAAAGGACAGCACTGTTGCAGCAAAAGCTTGTCAGTAGTGTCCCAGGACCCGCCTTCAGGACGCAGTGAGTTAAAAGGGCGGTTACACTGTCACCATGGCGCATATCTATCCATAACCAATGTTGATGGATCGTAAACATTGTGATGTGAACTACAGCCATAAGTGTGAAGTGTTGTTTTCTTTCCATCTTGTCCATTACGGCTTTCGTAAATGATGAACACTGTATATGGCTTTTTATGTTGTTTTTACTGTTATGTTTGGAGTAAATATTGATTAAAATATGTTTAAGATAACTTGTTGACAGTGGTGGTAGACAGAATTGTATGAAAATTCCACTGTGAGGATGTCTGCAGCGTACATTGTACATACTGCAACAGATGACTCATTTAAATAGTGGGAAAAAAAATCAACCCCACTGACAAGCGTCACACTAGAAAAATTACAGTTCTCAAGGGGACAGAAGAACATCCTAGCATGGAACAGAAAAGCATACTTAAACCAGAATCGATAATCCGTAGTCCCATTTCCATGACAAGCACATTAAGAAGGACAGCATGCAGCATGTGCACGTTGCCCAGCTACTGTGAGGGCCATGCCCCAAGAAAGCAGGGCCAGTTCTTCTTCCCTTTCCAGTACTCTTTTACCAGCACTCCCTAATTGGCTACAGTTAAACGATTACTTACCTATGCACCAATTACATACAAGAATTTTGCATGTAACGCTAGCACATCTATTGAACAGCCCATACCAACCATTAAACACGCAGAGGTCAAATGTCCTGTAAATCAAATGCACCTGCACGGGAAAGTACTGTACAACGATCTACGAGTTCTGCACCCACATACATCGGCATTACTACCCATCACCACGCCTAGTAGGTATTGCTATTTTTTGTACAGTACAGTGGCAACTGTATTATAAGTTCGTAGCAAGAGGGTACCTAGGAGTGATTCTCCGTAACTTAGTCAAAAATTGTACTGTTATTTCTCCCATCACCTACCATTAAATGGCTTCTACAGTTGTAAGTGATGGCATAGATGCAATTTGCCCATAATAGACATTGGTATATGGAAACGGTTACTCTGTTCTTTTCTTCCGTCAATTTACAATGCTTTCCCCGATTAACGCACCTCCTATCAAATTTGTAAAAATCACACACAAAATGATCACGCAGCCTTGCCCACTAAACTAAGCCAAGTGTATACATTGCAAGCATAACGAAAGTTTCCTACCGCACGTCATAGATAACAACAGTAGTTAAGCAAAAAGAAAATGTATGTGTGCATACACAACAGTAAAATTCATAAATTTGCATCAGGAAATTAAAGCCCAAAAGCAATGCATGCACTCATGTAGCAAGCATACATATGCAGAGGAGTACATGCAAATGCACACACAAAAACATTCAGCTTTGCACTCTGTACATCTTTCTGCACCTTTTTGCCATCCTTCCACAATGAGAAGGACTGCATTTTAAAAGTAAATAGGCCTACACTAATACACACTCGTGTTTCATAACAAGTCACACAATACACTCCCAAATAACCCACATACCCCCTCAAAAAACATGCTTATGCACCCAAGTGCCCATTCATATCGTAACCCTTCCATTTATACACACACACTTCCTCTTCCTGCCAAGACATCCCCCTATGGTTTTTAAGAATGTATTGCACACATGTAAGCACTATGCCATAAACCAACATATTTTGTTACCATCTTCTTATACGGATGCAGTACCCACCTCTCTGCGGAAAGCCACTGGAGTGTGCACTTCAAAATACTGCCTGCAATAAACCTACCCTCAGCAAGCAACAAAGTAAGTACAATACCATCATACTGTTGTATGTCTTACTAGAAAAGTACACTATTGTATTAGCGACCATCCACCAGTATGTACTTCATTGTTACTGAAAACACCTCTACAGGTGCTCAGTGTTTGTTATGTCACCACCATTAGACTAATCCCCTCATAGATACTGTCCCCAACCGAAAGTTAGACACCACTGCACAGTGACACACTTCCAGTTAAATGCCTACTCGCCTATTGACCCACTTATGCACATTGCACACATATAGATTTCAATTTGTGCACACCCACACTTCCCTTTCTTCGCAAACAGCTACTACAAAATGCCTACCAAACTGTATCTCCGTAGAAAGCAACACAGAAAGAGAGCCACGCAATCTAAAAACACAGAAAGAAGCCATGCACTGCAAGCTGAACGTGAACAGAAAGTTGAAGGAGAAGAGGTAATGCAGTCATTAAGGAAAACGGATGCATCTACCAGTAAAGACAGTATAGTTGATCTGTCAAAATGTGAGAATGAAAACAAAACCACTAAGTACAGTGCAACGCACACTACTGCTAAGAGAGCACATACAAATGCTAATGTAACCACAAGTAATTTTACAAAAAATGTTCCACCACAGAGTCCTTGAGAACCTTACAAATAGAGGGCAGAAATCACACTCAACCTTCAAAACCTACTGCAGAAAAGTAATCCTAGAAGCTCTTGTAGACATTGCAATGAGCGTGAAACAGAAATTGTTCATTATAATTTTGAACAGAATGAAACCAGTAACAAGATTAATTGGTAAATTACAAGCACTACTTCGAAACAAATGCAATGTCAGCATTGATACCTTTGGCCACATCTGTACAGGTGAGTGGGGTCACACCACCAACAGAGAGCCATACTTCAATGAAGAATCATACAAACAAGAACAAACAAACCAAATTGCCTTACATCGGAGTGGGCGAGGGTATGAAAAGGTACACAATACCATAATGGAAGAGGAAACACAACTTTCAGAAATATCCCCATCAAACTTATGTGGCACTCTCCATTCCACCAAAGCAATACGACTTACCTGCAAATGGCCTTGCACATCAAAGTGTAACGTTCGCCAATGCTTAATCACATCTTTGCAGCAATTCCTCAATCAGTATGTCAAAGGCAACGAGAAAATAAAAATAAAAATAAAAATAATACAAACTATGGACTCTGTCCAGTGCGCAACTACACTGGAATACAAGGACATTCCTTAGCCTGTATTTCTGGACCTGCTCGCAAAAGCACCTTCCACCGTATCAAAATGTTAGCAGTCCACCATTCAACAGTCAGAAATCTAGTTTACAAACTGTACTATGCAAAAAGTCCAGCTTTAGCACTTCAACATTTAAATGATATTCTCCTACACGGTACAGCCAAACAAGTGCTCGATTAAACAGAGCACATCCAAAGGAAATATTGTGGAACTGAAGAGCACTACAAACTCCAGCATTTTCAGACAACAGTACTGACAACAGTGCAGCTTTCAACTTTTTATATCACACATACAGAAAAGAAATACAAAGGTTCAAAAACACATCTGCTGAAATGCCAAACCAAGTATGTGTGTGTTGTCGTAGAACTTTCTATAGAAAGAGCACCAAAACTCTAGATATAATGCAGAAAATAGAAGGCAATGAGGAATCCCAATGGTTTCAATTAGCTCTGTACCTTATAGCTGAACACAAATACAAAATTACGAACACCTCGATACTGTGCACATTCTGCACTGTCAAACTTGACAATAATCAAAGGCCTTCACAGGCAATTAGTAATAATTTTGAACTATTTCCGCTGCCAAACGCTGGTCTTGAGTAAACTCAACCATGCTGGCCTTCTGGTCATGTCAATGTATGACCAGAGCCTGACCTGCTTTTAAGTTATCACTAGCTTCTGCCATCATGTGTGACTTTCTGCTCCGGAGACCTATTACATAGTCAGTAACTCTGAATGGATTGGGGGAAGGAGCACTCTCCAACCCCTCCTTAATCAGGGCCAATGGACCTCTGACTGGATGGCCATAGAGAAGCTCAAAGGGACTGTAACCAACTCCCTCCTCAGGGACTTCTCTATAAGCAAAGAGAAGGCATGGCAGTAGAAGGTCCCACTTTCTTTTAAGGGGTTCTTATAAAGCACCTATCATGTTCTTCTTAATCTAGAGATTAAACCTCTTTAACAGTCCATTTGTCTGTGGATGGTATGCTGTAGAGAACTTGTAAGTGACACCACAGTTTTCCACATGGCTTGCATGTAGTGGGACATAAGATTGAATCCCCTGTCAGATATCACTTCCTTTGGAAACCCTACTCTGGTAAAAATACCAAGTAGAGCCTTAGCCACAGACTGAGCCGTAACAGTTCTCGTAGGTATGGCTTCTGGGTATCTTGTAGCATGGTCTACTACACCCAGGATAAACATGTTCTTGCAGAGCAGACTCTTAAGAAACTGGCTCAACCACACATGGTCGTACCTCCCACTCTGCCTCAGCAGGTGGAGGGATCACAGGTGTGATCTTGGACAATCTTGGAGATGTCCTTATTGGTAGCACATGGCGGCTGTCTGACTTTTTCCTGGAGGTCTTGGGTTTCCCCTTTGCCTCTGTCTTTTTTGAAATGGTAGTGAGCAACTCCTGTGGAGTGGGAGTGATAGTTTCCTCTATCAACTCCTCTGGAGAGCCTCTTAAGGTCCTCTCCCTTGCAGGCCTAGTGGGCCCATGTCTCCTCTTACTGGGAGGCCTGGGGGTGCTTGACACAACACCAAGAGTTTTCAGGTCATTACCCAACAGAAATCTCCCAGGCACTTCACTCTGCACGCTAACAGGTAGTTTGACAGTCATATCATCACACTGGATGAGAGATGGTAACTGGGGAAGCATTTGCACAGGACCTCCAGCTAACTTGGTGAGGATTTTGGGTGCCTTAGCAACATTCTCCACCTTGAAAAATGATTCATCCACCACCATTATGCTGGCTTCAGTGTCTCTGATGGCAGGAGTCTCCTGGCCATTCACAAGAACACTATCTTTATAATAATCTTTAGTATTATCTGAGATGGAATTATAGACATCTAAATTCTGTTGTTCCCACAAGCCCGGGGACACTAAAGAAACACTAGCTGAGACTCTCATGGGTTCATCAGCCAGTAGGTGAAAGTTTCCACTTGCCATAGGTACTTCTTCCTCTGGGGAGAAGGCTAAGGAGACAGTGTGGATCCCTGAATGTTTACACTTACATCTGGGATCCCCTTTCACATGGTCAGTTGACCCACAAACATAACATTTGTCAAATGTCTGGATCAATGGGGGTTTGTTCTGACCTCCATCTGGTTTGGGTCCAGATGGTGCACTAGCCTAATTCGGTTTTCCCTGTGGTTTACCCTTATGTTGCTGTTTGTGGCCCTCTTTTGGATTGGAGGTAGTAGAATTCTCCTTGTTATCTTTCTTTGGCTGCTTTCCCTCATCCTTCTTCTGCGTTGCCACAGAATCCTTGTGAGTAGCCCTGTTGGCAACCTAACAGTCAGCAGTCTTAGCTAACTTCTTTGTCGCTATCTCCTCAGAATCAGCCAAGTGCTGTCTGAGCTCAGGAGAGCAGGCATCATAAATTGACTCCAACATAACAAGACACCTCATACCTTCATAAGTGTTTACTCTGTAACCCTTAACTCAACCATCTAAGTTTTTCAAACATTCACATACCCAGGTAGCCCAAGGGGTACCATCATGCTTTTTGAGGGTCCTAAACCTCTTAAGGTACTAGGAAGTGGTCTTCCCAAATCTAGCAATTAAAGCTAGCTTCACACACTCATAGTCCATCCTATCCACCTCCCCCAACTCCATCACAACATCAGATGCAACAGTGGGTAGCCTAGAGAAGAGCCAGGGAAGCAACTGATTCCCTGTAAGACCTTGAATACCATGGTTATATTAAAACATTTCCAACCAATCCAAAATATCAAGCTTAACATCATACATACCCACGATTTCTTTAAGCATACAGGGTCTCTTAGGACTGGAAGACCTAGAAGACTCTTGGAGAGAAGCATTTTCAAGAGATAACCTTTTCATTTCTAGTTCATGATTCAACTCCATTTCTCTGAGCTTAAGATTTTGGTGTTTTGTGTTCATTTTGAGCATTTAAACATTTGAATTCCAGTTCAAGTCTCATCTTTTCTAGAGCAATGAATTCAGGACTGAGTGTAGGACCTGGTGGGGTCCCAGTGGACAAAGGTTGAGGTTGCTGAGCAGGTAGGGGAGCAGTGAGGCCTATATTAGGAGACACATCTTCTTCCTCTAACTCATCAATAATAGACACATTATCATCCTCATTATTTTCGACATTTGCTGAGCGGTCGGGTATTTCAGACCCACTCTCCAGACTTTGTTTCTCTAACAATCTTTCTATCACTTCAGACTGTTTGCCTTTAACAGAGAGATTCCTTTCTCTACACAGATTGTTTAGATAATCCACAGTGTAGCTAAGGAGGGTCTCCTGATTGTAGCGTTCCATAACAGACATGAATAATATTGCTCTGTAGTGATGTTAGCCTTGTGGTTAGTTGATCCAAGGTAATAGCAGCACTCTACGTGTAATTACTATACTTGATCCTCACCGCTGTACACCAGTGTTAGGCAGAATTATATGCAATACCCTTTAGGAACGCCACACACAATTAAGACTACAAGTGGCAGTACAAATTCACCTTTGGTACAAGCCTGTACTACACAGTAAAGTGGTACGATGGCTGAGCAGCCAGACTTATCTCAAGAGTAAGTGAGCAGTATCAAATAGTTACACAAAGGACAGCAATTACTATGATTCAAACAAACACTGACTCAAGGTTTCTGAGTAAAAGAATATACATTTATTTACACATCAGTTGTATAACATCTCACTAAAGTAAAGCAGTTGAAAAATCACGTTACTTACACACCACACCACTCCCAATAGATTCTGGACAAGTTTAAACTCAAAATGAAGTGTGAGCAAAATATCACTCCAGCAATTTAAAAAGGTCGGGAAAGACAAAGTTAGGTTAAAATTGAGTAACACCAACAGGTAAGTAAGCAGGGCAATCTAGAAAGAGGAACTACAGTGATGGAATCAAATCAAAAAGGCTTAGGGCCAAAGTCAGTAAGACAAACGTCTTTTGCTCAAGATCACACAGTTTAGGGTAGTTCACGGTTAAGTCTTTGCCAAGAGTTCTGGACGAAGTTGGTGAGTAGAAAAGTTTGTTCAAAGAGAAGAGAAGGACAAGCCCTCGGATTGGTGAAAGGTTTAACACAGCTTCACTGCAGCTGAACGAAACGAACAACCAGATTTGCACAGTACCTTTATATGGAGAAGAAGCCGTAGCTGAGGCGGACATTCCTGGTAGTTCCTGCAGGCTCAAGCTTCCTGAAGCAACTGTCGGACTGACACGAAGTAGGAAGACTGGAGATTCCTGCACTACCCAGGGAAGAAACCAGCAGCAGAGCAAAGCAACGAATAAAAGGTGCGCTCCTAATACCCAAGCAGGGTTTGACCTTCCTGGCTATCCGGCACACTGTAGCTCTGTACAGCTTATTCGACCAGAGGAGGGAGTCCTGGCTTGAAGTTTGGGTGAACTGGTTGGTCTCACCAGCTCAGGGGAAGAAGATTTCTGGAGGATCCTCTCTGTTGTCGGAGTCTGAAGATTCGGACCTGCATCAGGGCTTTATCGGGCGGTTCAGTCGGTGTAGGGGTCCTCCTCTGCCACCTCCTTGTCAGTTCTTTCGTTCCAGTGGCGACTCTGACTTTCCAATCCCAGAGACCTGTTTTTTATGCAGTTTTCCCCATTCACACAGCCTTGCTGTCAATCACACAGCAGGGTTGCTGTACTGACGGAACAGTCACCTGGCCAATCAAACAGGAGTGCGACTTGGGTTACCAAGGGAACCCATGGCAGGGGTCCTAAAACCCCTCCCTTACATCCTGCCTACCCAGACTTTCAGGTGCCTAAGGAGGGCTTCTGCGGATGTTAGGCGGAAACCTGTGCAGTTCCCTCTGGGACCACTGCAAAAGATTTAGGACTACAGGCGTTGACGGTGAACCCACTTGGTAGCAGTCTGCACCACACAGTTTCACGTGGTAGCTGTGGCTGAGCAGTCAGACTTCTCTCAAGAAAAGTTGAGCAGTATGTGGAGTATACAAAATAGGGAAATTCTTCACAGCAAGACAAGCAAACACGCAACGAGGCTTAGTGTAAAGATATTAAGGTATTTATTTATAACAAAATGTCTATGAAAAACACTAAGGCAAATCACGGCAAACAAATCAAACACAATTACTCTACAGAGTAGACGATCAATCCCCCTAGCAATATCGACAACTCTAGGTTCTACTGGTACCACTTATTTTCAGACAGAGGTGTATACCTCAACCCAGATGACACTCGAATATTAGTTAGGACGGGAGAGAAAAAGATAGGCAAGTTACGAAATCAACACAGTTCGATCCTATCGGATAAAATGCAAGGCAGGAAGGCAAGAATCACAATAGATTGTAAAGTTCAGAGGCCAGGCCCACTCGGAGAGAGGCAAGGCGCGATGTCCCAAAAAGTCTCTAGTGGAGATGCATTCAAGTCTGTATTGCAAATTGTTATCTGTGGATAGAACCAGTTCAGAACAATGAATGAGAAAAGCTTGGAGGCGACCCAACGGAACGGAGAGGATTAAGACACCTCACTCGAACCGATCGAAAGGGAAGACAGGCGGACACAGTACCTTGTTGTGGAGGGCAGCTCTGGCGGGGGGCAGTTGTTCCTGGTGGTGGATGCACGTTGGTTCTTTGCCAAGAGTAGAGATGATCTCGTCGTCGAAGAAAATGAAGTCCGGTGCACCACCAGGGAAGAGACCAGCCGCGGAGTGCTCCGTCACAAGGCACCACCTTTTGGTCGCGGTTCAGGGGTAGTGGCTATCCGGTTGCCGAGGTGCTTCTGCACGGGCAATTCGACCACCGCGTCCTGAGGCGAATAAAAAGCAAAGGGGGCTGGTTGTTCCCACCAGCCAGGGGAAGAGACTCTCCGGCAGGGAGATCTCCTCTGTCGTCAGGAAGAGGTGAGTCGGTTCCGCAGGGCTCCACCGGAGGTGTCGTCGTGCAGGTCGGCTCAGCGTTACCCTCGTCGGATTCTTAGGTCCTGTGGCGACTTCTGAAGATCCAGTCCCAAAAGCCCTGCTTTTATGCAGAAAACCCCCATTCATTCAGCCTAGCTGTCAATCAACACATGCTAAGTGGTGAGCGGGAAGGCTCACCACCTGGGCCAATCACTCCAGAGTGTGACCGGAGTTGGCAAGGCAACTCGGTCCAGGGTGCCTAAACCCCCTCCCACACCCCTCTGATAACCCAGACAGAATGGCACCACTTTGGAGGGTCTCTGTACAGAGGCCCGCCAAAAGTGGAACAAAGTGCTCAACCTTTGGTTTAGGAGTCACAGAGACGAACACAGACGCCATTTTACAAACCGAGTTCTGGCAGAAAATACCACTCGATAAACCTATTTAAGATAAGTAGATCGGTGGTACGTCAGAGATGAATGAGAAAAAGTATCAATCTCCAACAATGGGACGGGTCCCATAGGGTTATGCTCGGGGACGAACATAACAAGTAGTTTCCACTGCCACCAGCCAACACTCGACGAGGGGGGACGGGACAGTGCCCCCTCGAGTAACAGATCCAGGAGTAATCGAATTACCCCTACTAGTACGTCCACAATAAGATGGTTTGTACTAGTTCTGTTAGTAAATTTAGGTCTAGTAAAGCCAATGGTGACTTTACATGCCCGGGGATACAGTACTCAGTCCCCGGGTATGGAGTCTATGGTGGGGGACCTGCTAGGGCGCCCCCGTGTTACGGCACGTAGGGTGCGGTGTAACACACATAGAAAAACATATGAGACCCTATGGAGTAAAAGACCCCATAGCCCATCGAACACATTGACATTTCAAAAGGAATTACACACATAGATGTCCAAGAGTGGGAGAAAAGAGTCTCACTCTTGGCAGGATGGAAAAACACAAACTCCAGAAATCCAGCAAAGCTGCTGGGGGACCTCACTAGGTTAGTAAATTCAGTCTAAACAGAGAATTCTCCCTAACAGCGGAGAAGCCCGCGAGAAGACGGTGAACAAAGGAACCAAACCTGGTTTGGCGCACAGAGTAAAACACGAGACAGACATTTTAAAAAAAAAATGGCGAATAAACCCAGCCGCAACCGTATAAAAACTTATATGGTCTAGCGGGTTTAAGTTTGAGGCTACCAAGATAGCCTAAAACAATACCAAGGTTATTTAAGATAACCACGGTAGGAAAAATAGGGTAGCTACCACTGCCACCAGCCAAGTCTTGATGTAAAGGAAGCGAAACAGTGTTCCAAAAGAAATAGAAAAAAAGGAATAAGTATAAACCCTTTCCAATACTCCATGTAGATGGGGTGTACTGGGTCTGTGGATTAAAGAGACTAAATAAAGTTAATGGCAATTTTACCTGTTCTGTGAGACAATACTCAGTCCCAGAAAATGGAGTCTGAGTTGGGAAGTCTAAAAGACAACCCTGTGTCACTGCACTGAAGGTGCTGTTTAACACACAGTAAAAAGATGATGCCTATGGAGTAGATGAGGCTCCACAGTCTATGAACACAGAAAATGTTAAAACACACACAGCAAAACACATGTAAGAGTGGGAAAAAAGGCTCCCACTCTTACCAGGTGAAAAAAATAAATCCTAGAAATCCAGCAAAGCTGCTGAGGGACTCTGTAGGTAAGGGAAATTAGCCATTCTGGAGAATTCTCCCTAACACTGCAAGCATTAATGAAATGCACTAAAGTGTGTGTTGGATATTTCTATCCCCAATTAACCCAATGAATACACTCACAGAAACAATATGTGTACACAAATCACAGTAGCAGTAGTTTCCACAGGATACACGGAAAGGGAAATGCTAAGTATGAGGGTTCAAAACTATCCTCAGTAACCTCTGAAACCACCACGTACACAAATCAGTCACCAGCTCTTCAAGAATAGTCATACAACTCAAAGACATAAAGACCTATCATCACGTAACTCCATAATTGTACACTAACGCCTCAGAATATACACAGATGTCCAAGTAGCAACAGGAATGCACAACCGTCTAAACGTACCCTTTACGAATGGGACACTGTAAACAGTTAGAATACGCCACCTGGTATCTAATGAAAACAGAATATGACAATGTTATTTGCAGCATTCAAACAACCCAACTCAACCTTCAACAACTACTGTGCTACAAACATATTGTAAAACTCTTCCAAAGTATGAGCAGTTACAATATGCCAACAGGTACGTAACTACCGTCAGAATTCTGCACTAGCACAGTACAACGCCACAATACTTGTAAACCACCAACAGCAACCAAATGCATAAAGAAACAGTGGTACAAAAAGGAAGCAGGTAAACATTTTCAAAATACCAACTGTTATACAACGCCACCCACTTCCAACATGTATAGGCCATAAACCCTTGCATTTCCTCCTACTTCAAGAGTACACTTTAAAAAGTGTTGTAACCAATCCAAACTTGACTAAGGTGATAGAGCCTCTTGAAAAAACCACATGTAGTGGAAGTGGTTCAACTAGTTCCCAGAAACTTAAAAACTTCTGTCCTACTACCCATATGGTGTAATACCATTAACCAGGTCACTGCTGTGACCCCACCTTCAGTTAACACTGGGCCTCATTACGACCCTGGCGGTAAGGGGTTAACGCCAGCGTTAGCTGCGCCGACCCCTTACCGCCAACTACGAGGTCCCTTAGCGCCATGGCGCTTTTAACACCTGCTTTTAGCAGGTGTTAAAATCCATGGCGCTAAGGTACCATGGAGTTAATTACGCCACCGTAATTTACGGTGGCGTAATTAACGCCTTCCCCACTCCCATTATGCCCTATGGGGCAAAAATGGGAATGGGGAAGGGTAAATGGGGATTGGGGACTTACCGCCCCGCCGACCTCGGAATGGGGCGGTAAGTCCGCCAACCACCATGGCGTAAACGTAGTTTACGCCATGGTGGTAAAGTCACGGCCCAGGCGGTAACTTACCGCCTGGGTCGTAATGAGGCCCACTGAGTTTATAGAACCTCTTGAAAACCCACCTAGAGTGGAAGTGGTTCGCCCTGTGGATAGAAACTTATATATTCCTGTCCAATCTATAACACTGTCTAAAAACTTTGTTGAACCTGACAAGAACCTTAGTGTTCATGTCACATGTCACACACCCTGTGTGGTGTATGTCCTTTAGAATAAAGGCCCCTTCAGTTAAACCTGTAGTGGCTGAAACATTTGAAAACCCACTTACAGTGGAAATGCTTCCTAAAACTCTAAACATGGGTACACCTGAAAACCCACTTACAGTGGAGGTGATCCAGATGGATGTACAAAGCTTAGGTGTTTTTAACAACCCTAAGAGGGCAAGGAGTTTCCTTTACCCCAAGGTAGGAATTGAGTTTTCTCCTTTAGTTCAGAGTGCCCAGAATGTAACTTCTAGGCCTGAAAAACTGAACACCAAAAAGAGTTATAAGAAACCTAAGAGTAGCTTTCTTACTAGGCCTTCTAATAAAAAGCCTGTGACTCCATCTACTCCTACAGGAGAGATGGATAGGTTTTCTGACAAGGCTAGGGTCTCTGTTTCAAGAGACCACTCTACACCTGTAGGATCCTCTATAGCGAATCCTACTGAAAGTCCTAATGTTAGAAGGGAACCCTCTAACAAAGGCAAATCAAAATCTAGACTATTAGGGAAATGGGAGCACAAACCATGCTCTACCATTTCAGTTCCAATTCTAAAGTCTTTGACCCACACTACTTCTGAGGAAGGGGTGGATAGACAAGATGGAAACCTAACTAGGCCTTTGAGGACTGGTAAACCTCAAAGCTGGTGGAAATCCAGAAAAGATATGTCTAAGGCTAAACCCCTTGACATTGTGGGCTCTTCTGCTGAAGACCCCCTTGTAAATCCTAGAGTTAGAAGGGAAAACCCTAACCAAGGTAAAAACAGATCTAAGAGGAAGTGGAAGGATGTACAATGCTTTGCCACAACCCCTCCAACTAGGATACCTGAGACCCAACCTGCTCATGTGAGAGAGGTGGTGAGGTATCATGGAGACCCCTCTAGGTCTAAGGGATTTCTTTATAAGAACCCCTTTAAAAAGCCTATTGTAGGTTCAGAGGTTGTCACAACTTCTGAGGGACTGTTTAAACAGATCCCCTATACCATAGACAAGAGTAAAGTGCCCAACACTACTTGTAGATCATATAGTTTGCAAATGATAACTAATATAAGAAAAAGTATCACAGCAAGGGTTACAAAAAGATTGCTAGTTGACTCTGCAAACAGTTTAACCGACTAGAAACAAGAGATCTATCCAGGTGAGGATTAGCTTCCCCTGTTCCTTAGTTTGGGGGGGGGACGAGTGTTAGGTAAGATTTCCACAGGGCTGGTAAATCTTCCTTGCCTGGTTCAACTCCAGAACTTTTTGCTTTTCTAGTGAGATATTTTCCATTAATACCTCAGTGAGTGGAAACCTTTTTCCACACTCACCTGTCTTTAACTCTTTTTATGGGTGTCATTTTTAAGACTCTCCATAGTGTCTTTTTAAAGTTATCATGTCTAACAACTTATTGGCAATAAGTGCCTGTTGTTGCTGGGTTGCCCTAGGGGCTCCCCATTTAACTTTCTTGTGCTAACCTTGAGTGAACTACAGTTCCCAAGGGTAGAAAGGATCTTCGGATCCCTTTTAAATTTTATTCTGTGAAACCAGCACACCCCACCTTATGTGGAGTGCTGGGGAGATACAATGTATCCCCTTTCACATTTAAACTGTAACAATTCTGTTACAGTGACAAGCTTACCTTTAATGGCTGGTGGCAGTGATACCTTTTACTAATTTGGTGCACCTTTACCGCGTGCTGTAATCACGGCTGCAGTAAAGGCACCTAAGGGTGCTCATTTTTACCAAAATGGCCCCTGTCTTCTTTTTCTGCCATTTTAGTGTTTCTTGTTGTTTCTTGTTCCTTCCCCTGACATCCAGGGTGGGAAAATCCTTTGTTTGAGTTTTGTCTTCGGCGGGAGTCCCCTGGACACCCCGCCCATGCTCCAGTCAGTCTGTAAGCACAGGAAGTGGGGGAGGGGTCCCAAACTTCCCCCTCCTTTGTCTTAGGTCTTCCTTCAACTGGGCCAAATCCCAGTGGGGGGTTGGCTGTCCTGATTGGACAGCCAGACGCCCCTTTCTTGTAAAATGCGGAGAGAGAATGCTGAGGTTGTGTTGCAGTTCCTGATAAATACTGGAAACCTTGAAGCTGAAGTCATGTCGACCACTGGAACAGAAAACCAAAGAGGATGACAAAGGAAAAGCGGTGGGAATGATTTCCAGCGACCGGAGAGCCTGATGTGTAACTGGAGCCTATACATACCTTCCTCCTGATCGAGCTGGGGTCGCCGAAAACGATGACCCGAACCCAGACCCTAGTGAGAACCACTAGACTCAAGAAGACCTGCATTTTGAGCCATCCCACGGGTTGCTGCAACCTTGCCTTCTTGCAATACCTCAATACCCTGGGACCTCCAGCCACTGTGCGGTGCACAGTCTTCCGAATTCCGAATCTTGCTGAAACTTTGTAGGCATCCTGGTCTATCTCCAGAGACACGAATCTAGTCCAAAAAGTCCCCTCACAAGAGTGCTGGACCTTTTTAATGACGAGAATTCAACCGCGATTTTCTGTCTTCTTCTGTGCTCCTTGAAAAGGCACCAAACCCTCAAAACCGCATTCAGCTGCAAGAGAAATCTTGCCTAGAGCCTTCTTCATCGATCCCTGCTGCAAAGTCCCTTCTGAGATCTTGTGTTCCGTCTCCAGGACAAGGAATCCAGTAACCGGGTATTTGGCTGCAGTCCCTGAAGTTTGCCTGCTGCAATCTCTTCTTCATTGCTGAGGTACTGTTTTGGCTTGGGTATATACTTACCTTAAGCCTGTTGGGATTTCTGTGTAGTCCTGGGGTGTTTTCTGTGATTGGGAGGTCCCTCGTCCAGGACACCCAGTCCCACTGCTAGAATCCTGCTGGGGTGTCTTCTGTGAAGCCCCTGGGCCCTATTCTAACCCTAGAAGTAAAGTACTCACTTGTTTGCCACTTTTCCTAAGGAAACTCTGACTTTTGCTACTAAAGAACTTATTCTAACACTGCCTGTTTGTCACTAGGCCTAGTGACCCCCCCCTTCTGCCACTGAGACCACTCATGCTCTAAGGGAAAGACTTTAAAGGGATTGGGACTTCTGCCTAGAAAAGGAATCAAGTGTTTTTACTTACTTGTAAAGAGTTGGTGTGTAACTGTAATTCTAAGAGTGACCAGTTACCAAAGTTCTTACTGATCTTGAACGTGTGATGCACTATTCTTTAAAGTATGGCTAACATCTTTTCTTCCTTAGCCACTGTTTTGCCAGTCTAAAAGAAAGTAGATGTAAATGTGTTTTACTCTCCTGTGATTAGGTTGTGCCTTTTTACAAAAGTAATGTGTTGGTTTCACCAGATTATTCCTAAAGGGTAATTGTATGAGTGTCCTCCAACTGTTGGTATCACCAGGTTAGTCCTGTTAGGATAACTGCATGAGTGTCCCCCATCTGGGTCTTGCTTCCCCTGACTTGCTGCTAATCTGTCCTTAATAAGTCTACATTAGGTTGTTGCCTACCTAGAATAATTAATCAGTAAAGTGTGACATTGTGTTTTACTTTCCCCTTCATTGTGAAGTTAAAGTAAGTGGGTTTTACTTACCTTGTGTTAGCTGTGTGCCATCCAAAACAAGGTACCAGAGTTATTGCTTACCTCAATATGGGTTTCCCTGATTTCCAAAGCATCTGTAATTGCATATTACATCCTTAGGTTTTACTCACCTGGTATAACTGTGTGTTATGACAAAAGTAGTTATAGGTTTTTACTGCACCTAGAATAAGTGTTTCACTATTCACCAAAAGTATATTGTCCAGTTGACTGTTTATGTGATTTGTTCCAAGAGTCACTGTACAACTGGAAGGGCCTACTGTATTACCAAAAGTAATCTGAAAGTAACCATTGGTCTTTTATCCCCAAAGAATAGGCTTGACGTATACTAAATGTGTATAACGGGGTTTTGACTTCCCTAGAACTACTGTTAGGTGTTCGAAATAAGGTCTATACTTTGGCCTGTGTGCTTTCAAGTATAGTGTTGTGTTTTATATTATGATTTCTCATAATGTGTTAGTACTTACTTAACCCCTACATTTATCTGGGCTTACCTGTATTTAATTAAATCCTTTATTTTTACAATAGATAGGGTTTCAGTGTTTCTTTGGATCATTTGCATTACAATTTTCACTTGTACTGTATCTACTGCCCTCTCTCCCTCCTAAGGTAAACCTGGCTGTTCTGTCTACGCTACCCTGAACTCAGGTGGTACAGCCTTATACTAAGAGTGGAGTCTTTTACTGCCTCAGTAGAATGGTTTTACTAAGCCCTTAGTTGGACTTCAGAAAAACTGTCCTAACAGCAACTTAATCATAACATCCCTTTAACAAAGTTTTTTCACTGAATTTCATAGGTTTTCAGTAGCACAACTTAACCATAACGTCCCTTTAACAAAGTTTGTTCACTGAATTTCATAGCTTTTTAGCAGCAAAACTTAACAATAATAACTTTGACTTTATGTACATGTAATATGGAACATACTGAACCTCTTCTACTGAACTTAATGTCCGCGGACATGTTTGGAGAACAGTATCACTACCTAAAAACTCTGGGAGGGTATGTTTGATTGTTATATCATAACATAGGAACATTTAACAAATTCAAAAAGCAGGACACATACACATTATGTGTAGTAATACATAAGAAATGTAAGCCATATATGTAACACACTAACCATTCATTTAAATACAATATGTTCTAAAATGGAATATACCAGAAGAAGATAAATTGGCTTCCAACATAATTACCTCACAGACACTCCACAACTAAGAACAAGACCAGGCCTACAGAGTACTTTGAACATGTCTTACCTCAAATAGTAAGTGTACTTCATTTTACTCATATATTTATAAACTTTCTGTATTAGATTAAAAAAAGTATTATCTTTTTTTTCTCACAGAAATGTCTAGTACTCTGGAATGGCTAGAGGAGCATTTCCCACATGAGGAAATGTCACAAGATAGTGAAACTAATGGTAAACACTTTACAATATAAACCATTTAATTATTATTATTTTATATACATTTAACATATATATATTTTGAAAACTTTTGTTGAAGATCATTTTAAAACAAAAACCTCATACCATTGCCCCACGTGTACTTGTCCCCCCTCAATATATCCCAGTCAATTACCCCCAAACCCTCTCCATAACCCAAAACATTTTGATGAGACTTCCATCCCTTTTTCACCTGATACCAATCATGTTGAAACCCCTAATTCTCCTGTTTTTGTTTCCGTTTCTGCCTCACCTTCTCTGTCATAAATTATTAATATATGTTAAATAAAGTTACATTTTTATATTGTGTTGTAATTAGTTTTCGTTTAAAAAAAAAAAAACAATGTAGGTGTCCGCGGACAGCGCGGGTGTTCTGAAATGTTCATAAATAAATGAAAATGGAGGTGTCCTGAAGAACACTATACCTGTCCGTACTGTTCGCTAGGAAGTTGAAACTGTTCTAAGAACACACGCGGTGTCCTGAAATGTTCGTAAAGAAACAAAAATTAAAGTGTCCTGAAGAACACTATACCTGTCCGTAGTGTTCGCTAGCAAGTTGAAACTGTTCTAAGAACACAATTGGTGTCCTGAAATGTTCGTAAATAAATGAAAATGGAGGTGTCCTGAAGAACACTATACCTGTCCGTACTGTTCGCTAGCAAGTTGAAACTGTTCCAAGAACACACGCGATGTCCTGAAATGTTCGTAAAGAAACGAAAATTAAAGTGTCCTAAAGAACACTATACCTGTCCGTAGTGTTCGCTAGCAAGTTCAAACTGTTCTAGAACACACGCGGTGTCCACAAATGTTCGTTTGACGTGTGACGCACTTTTAATTACTTCAGGACCCGAACAGTGTCCGTAGAACATCAACGCGCATGCGCAAACCAATGTCCGTGCATTTGGTGTCCTGCGGATAGGCGCTTCCTTCGCGGACATGTTCGCAAAGGGATCATGTGACCACGCCCACACTAATCGCGTGTCCTGAATGCGGACACTGTTCGTGTCCCCGAACAATTTAAAAGTACATTTTCAAGTAATCCACAATATTTTTCAATAAAAACCCAACATAGCACATACTAGTCATGAATTTCTACATACTTTTTGAAACTTTTTGAACCTTTTTTTGTGTTTGATCTGTCCGCGGACAGTGCGCATGTCTGCGAACCGCGTACAAGCACCCCTATAAAAGACCACGCCCTAGAGCTTATTCTCATTGTGTTTCTGGCTATTCTTCAGAGCACAGCTATTTTTCCTGCAACTTGCAGATTACACCATCGAGATGGCATCCCTGGCTGCACTACTGCCACCTGGTGCTGCACCTGCTTCAGCACCACCCCCATCCCCTCCACCACCACCACCTTCCCAAGGGCCTGAAGAGGGGAACAGGAGTGAGGATGCAGAGGAGGAAGAAGAGGATGACGAGAATGAGGTAGAGGAAATCCCTACTACCCGCACTAGGTGTGAGTCTTGGGTGTGGCGGTTGTTTACCATTCATGGGAATGGTCCTAAGGCTCGTGCGAACGGTGTCACCTGCAATGAGTGCAAAATGATACTGAGTCACGGGAGGCACGGTTCGTACAGCTTTGGGACCACTACCATGAAGCGACACCTGAGGTCATTTCACTCTGGGGCTATTCGCAAGGTTGTACCTTGCGAAGAACGTAGTAGGTTGATTTCCTCTACTTCATCCTCCGTTTCTGATCCTGTCACCACAAGGACCACCTCTGTGGGACAGCGTCTTCCTCAAGCTGCCTCACAGGCCATACAGAATTCTGATGACCCTTACCTTTCAAGGGTCACAGTTGTATGTATGTACTGTGACACAGTACTCTGCAGGGGGGAGCGACTTCGTAGTGGTTTTGAGAGTATCGTCTCAGAGCACGAGAAGACCTGCTCACTACACAAATAAAACCCACTCTACATCTTCCTCTCTCAGCTCGCCATTTATTATCCCTGTGGTTGGTGTTCCCCCCCTTTAGCCTCCTTTCCCCTCCTCTCCTAGTGTTGTTGTGTAAAAAACCAAAAAAAATACAAAATAACAACAATAAAAAAAGGCTCTTTTCAGAGCCACCTTTCACAGTTAAAAAATAGAAGTGAAAATAAATGAAGCAGGGCCCTTTGTATTTTTAGAAGTCCGCAGACAGTCCGCGAACATCTAAAAAATTGGGTTGCTACCCTATCATAACCATAGCAATTTTCTCTGGGAGGAAGTGGTGGCTCTGAAAAGAGGTGTTTGTATTTCAAAAATTATAAATACTTAACACCTACTTCAAACTGGATGCTGTAATTCTAAAAAAGGTCAGAATGCATTTTGTACATTTCTCAGAAAAATCTGATTGCCAGCATAAGTAAGATGGATTCCATCTCTGTGACAAATATATGTACTACGAAACATAATATTTTCATTGTGAAAAGAGGACATGCCAAAATCTCTTAGAAAGGCACAAATAGCCTTAATGACATTGCGCCTTACTTTTTTCATTTTTGGACCAAATGAAGAAGAACAAAGCATCATTTGTCTCTGCGCAATCCGTGAAAATATTACTTGAAAATTAGGAAACATCTCCATAACCTTCCCAAGTCCTTCTTTCATAGCAAATTGCAAATAAATTCCACACACATGTCCTAAACTGTTCCCTCCACAATGAATTACAGTTATGTCTGGATGTTGCTCTGTCTCCAAAGTAGCACAGAGAGGTAGCAAGTCCAAACACTTCATTCCACGTACTCCATGCCAATGTACTTCCACATGTGGAAATCCAAGATCTACAGCTACTCCACAGCTTTCTGCATGCACCTTCAACCAATGTATCCACAAATCTCCCAAAATCCAAACAATCTGTTTGCTGAAACACACATCCATAGCTATCTGTTGTTCTCTCAGCAAAAGAGTATCTGATAAACTCTCTCCTGGCACAACACACCCACTAAACTTTCCTGACTAATCCCTTTCAGTGCTCATTCTCATTTGCATGACTTCTGAACCCAAAAACCCCCAGATGTAACACCCGATGTCCGCGAACTACCGCCATGTCCGCGGACATATCGTAACATGAACAGCCCTTCTACCATTTCCAGTTCACTCTCTGTGCCATTCCCTCATTGGATGTAGCTAAGAAGTCACATGACCATCCACGAATCACATTCAAGACCTCTACATCTAACTGCATCATCATAGATCAGCACTGCAAATGTATTGTGAATCTCTCTGAGTACAAGTGTCACATCATTGGCAAGGACCATCTACAAGAAATACTGTACAAGTCTCCAAGATTTCTACTTGCAGCTCCATGCATATCCATATGCATGAACACAAACTACAGGTATGCATATTTTCTGTACAGTACATGAACACATTTTCAAACTGACTTAATATTTTATTTTATTTCTTTATTTATTTAATTACTTTAATTTAAGCATGACGTTGAGGCACTACTACCTGGAAGAGCATAGTTATAGAAATAGTGGTATTCAGTGTTACATTATGAATTTCATAAGACATAGTAAAGATATTTTGTTTGCTACAGTTAGTCATTGCAATACAATTTGTTCATTAAGAACATATCATATGTATTGAACTGGTGCGAAGTATCTTATGTAAATAAGATAGTTTTAATGGTTTTGAGGAAGGTGCTGAGGATTTCAATTAAAAAAATCAATGTCTAAATTAAAAACAGTGCTATATACAAACGAAATTACTAATTTGTTTCTTTTACAATTGTAGTGAAGACCATTCTCCTGAAAAGAAGCAGCTGAATTTGAAGAACAAAGAAGAACTAAGAAGTGACCTGTTCATTTTAGAAAAAAAAGTAAGTAGAATATCACCATAATATTTGTATTATTACTGTAACACAGTAAAGTTAATTCATACTATTTCTGTGCCTAAAAATAGAGATTGTGCATCATTCTGTCCAAAAATCCCCATGTCCTAAACAGCAATTTACAGCCAGAATGGCCCACAAATTCCTATTCTTGCACACACAAATTACCCAACTCAACTGCCAGAATTTTGTTATTATAGAACAAACAACTGTTTTAATTGTATACATTAGATTTACTATTTGTATTTCTCCACACCACTAGCTTACTTTTTTCTGTCATCTAAACCCCAGTTCAGTAGCACATAAATTCAAGAATACCCATCCCTACTAGTTGTAGTTCCCAATGCACAATCACACACCATTACATACATCTTCATCATCTTACTCAAACACTCATGCACACAGCACACATACATTACAGAACACCCCAACCCATACCTTCTTTATTTTTTTCAACAGACCCTAAAGAATGCCTACCAAAAGTCAAGTCCGTAGAAAGCAACGCAAAAGTAGAGCAAATGAAAATAGAAGTGTCCAACATAAGCATCCATCTCTAGCAGAATTTGTAAAAAAAAGTTGAAACAAAACAGCTAGTACAGTCATTTAGTGAAATACAAGAAGTTTCAAGTACACAAACTTTGCCTCCTCTATCAAAATGTAAAAGAAACCAAAAAACAATTATCAGAAAATCAGCTATTACTACAGATAAAACTGCTTCTTTAAATTTTGAAATAGTGCAAAGTAAGCATACCAAGAAAAGTATTTTAGCCAAAATGTACCGTCACAAAGTCCTTCAAAATCATATAAAAACAGGAGAGAAATTAGGTTCAGTGCTTAAAACCTATCGTAGGAAATGAATCATAGAAGCGTTGATAGTGCAATTCTTCTCAAAAGAAAGTTATTTATTTTAGTGTTAAACAAAATGAAACCACTAACAAAACTAATAACTAAATTACAAAAAAGACTTCTCAATAAACGAAATGTCAACAGAAAGAACTTCTTAAGTATCTGCGGAGGTGAATGGAATCACACTACGAACACAGGACCATACTTTAATGAAGAAGCGTACAAACAAAAAGCAAACAAATACAATTGCCATACATAGCAGTGGTCGAGGTTATGAAAAAGTGAATAATACAATAATGGAACAAGAAGTACTCCTTAAAAAAATATGCCCTGAAAACTTAGAATTACTCCTCCATTCAACTGAATCAGAACATCTAGTATACAAATGGCCATGCACGTCAATGTGTAACATTCCCAAACAATTTTTCAAGTCTTTACGCCAATTCCTCAATCAATATGTAAAAAGCAAAGACAAAATCAAAATTAAACTACTGCAAAATACGGATACCAGTCCAGTGCGCAAGTACACAGGACTACAAGGACATTCCTTGGCCTGCATTACAGGACCTACTTGTAAAACCACCTTCCATGATATCAAAAGGATATCAACACATCATTCAACTATAAGAAATCTAGTCTATAAATTATACTATGCTAAAAGTCCTGCTTTAGCACTAGCAAATTTAAATAACATTATTCTACATGGTACAGCAAAAGACCTACTTGAAGAAATTGACTATATCCAGAAAAAATATTTTGGAAGTGAAAGCCACTTACAGAATGAAATAGCTTTAAACCAAATTAGCAACAATTCTACACATGGCAACCTTTTACTAAACACATACCAAAAATAAATACTAAAATCTAAAAGTACATCAGCTGAAGTACCAAACCATTTGTGTGTATGTTGCTGCAGAACTTTTTATAAAAGTAACATAAAAACTGTAGACCTATCATATAAAATAGAAGACAATGAAGATTCTAAATGGTTTGAATTAGCTCTCTACCTTGTAGCAGAAAACAAATACGAAATAACTGACCCCTTAATACTTTGCAGTTACTGCACTACAAAACTTGACAACAATCAAACTCCTTCACGTGCTATCACAAATAATGTGGAATTATACCCACTACCAAAACCCCTACAACAACTTAATTTATATGAGAGCATCATAATTCAAACAGTGCACACATTTCAAGCAATAATACGCCTTCAACCAAAAACAGCAAAATTACCTCACTCTGAATTGGTAAAAGGCATTCATTGAAAAATAGTTTATTTACCATTAGATTTAAAAGAAAATGTACATACTCCAGGAGTGCAACGTCCAATGCAGCAATCTTTAATTATCTTAGTAAATGGAGTACCTACCAAAGACAAAAAAATATGGCAACAGCTGGTAGATTTACATAAAGTTAGACATGCCTTGCAATATCTTAAAGAGAATAATGAATATTACAAAGACATTAATATTGAAGAAAACGTGATGGATACAACTGAAATATTTCAAGAAACACAAGAAGCTGGTCAATTTGAGCTCCTAGATGCTGCTACAATATCAAATACTTTAGACCATTATACAATTCATCCTTTGCACTCTAATGACACCATAGAAGATGCACTGGAAACGTACCAAATGCGTCAAACAAAAGGATCACCAATCAGCATATGGGAAAAAAGTATAGAAGCATGTGCTTTTCCTCTACTCTTTCCTACTTGCAAAGGAGGAAGTTACGATGATAGACCTATTCAAATATCAGCTTCAGAATACCGCTCATTACGGATGTATTCTGAAGATCCCAGATTTAGACAAAATGTAGAATACATATTCCACCTACTCTTTGGAAGTGAACTAGCAACTTTATGTTACAGAGTTGCACACATATTAAAATCAGGATCACGCTTTCAAAATATGACAGCTACACAATTATTACAAAAAGTGCAACAAAAGGATGAGGTTTTACAATCAAATATTACAAATCTATTAGCAAATATGCGTGGTACTAAAGAGTACTGGTTTTGACGTCATGGAGATGTGCGTTGTATGATCAGAAACCTTGGCCCACCCACTTGGTTTGTTACATTGAGTTGTGCAGAATATGCGTGGGAAGATTTACATGATTTCCTACGCATATCAAACAAAAACAAAACACACATAGATATACTAACACCTGGAGAACTTTGTTCTTTGGATCCTGTTAATGTTTCAAGATATTTTCACCATCGCTTCATTGCTATGCTACATTTTATTTGTAATAAAACTGTTTCTCCCCTTGGAGAAGTGCAACACTTCTTTTGGAGAAAAGAATACCAAGCCAGAGGAGCACCACATATCCACATGCTTTTATGGATTAAAGATGCTCCTAAATTTGTTCAAGAAAGTGATGCCACTGTTTTACAGTTTATTGAAAAATATGTCCCTTGTGAAATTCCATTAGAAGAAACAAATAGTGATCCTCATGCACACATTTTACAATTTCAAAGACACAAATGTGGAAAATATTGTCGTTGCAAATACAAAAACAAAAGGAAATACTACACCAAATGCCGATTTGGTTTTCCTAGACCAGTTACAAATACAGGTCAAGTGAACAACCTCATGTCTTCAGTTAGACATAGTGTTAAAGTTAAGTCACCTAAAAATACATATTACATAAAAAGAAAAGACGAAGAAAAATATATCAATGATTATAATGCAATCATTGCCCACTTATGGAATGCAAACATAGATGTGCAGTACATTGCAGACAATTTTACTGCAGTTGCACGATATGTCAAAGCATACTTAACCAAAGCAGAAAAGACAGAGCTCCAAGACCTCTGGAATGACCTGTCATCAGATAAAACAGTGTCTCAGAAATTATACAGCTTGGGCATAAAAATGCTCTCCCATAGAGAATGTGGATCATATGAAGCAGCTGATTGTTTAACTGGTACTGCATTGTATGGTAGATCTGTAAATATAGTATGGCTAAGTCTTGGTCCAGCTAAATCTAAAAAAAGAGTTCTAAAATCCTACGAAGATATAGAAACAATAGCCAAACATGATCCCAACAGCCAAGACATTATAAAAAACAATTTATTGGACACATACTACCCAAACAGAAGTAATACTTTGGAAACCATGTGTCTATACCACATAGCCCAAAACTACACATACAAAAATAATATAAAACCTGATGAAAAAAAAGGTAAATACAGAGTGACAAACTGTGAAGGCAGCTTAGTTAAACTCACTAAACCAAATTTAATTAATCATATCAAATGGCCATTAAAAACTCCTCAACATAAAGAAGTGTATAACATGTCCCTGCTACAACACTTTAAACCACGGAGAAAAGAAGAAGAAATACTAGATAACTATGACTCATATGAAGATGCTTTCAAAGCAAATGAAAACACTATAACTGATGTAAACTTTAAACAGTACAAAACAATGTTGCACAATGAACAGCAACACGAAGAAGAACTCCAGGCCCAACTAGATAAAGAAACTCCTGACAGTAGTCAACCTTCTGTAACAGGAAGCCAAGAACCACTGGGAGAACCACTAATAATAAATGAGGCAGAATTAGCTATGACAGAAGTAGAAAACACCATGTGTCAGTTTGAAGATAAAGAAGACTTTATTATACTACAATCAAAACTAAACAATGAGCAACCTAGCATTTTTCAAGAAGTAACAAAACAAATTGCACATGGTGCACAACATGAAAATAATGTAACGCTCACCTGATTCCCGTAGAGGCGCCGGTCTTGACTGGGCGTATACCGTATCTTCAAAGGTGATGTGTAACACACGGCTGGCTCTTTGGGCTGGACCTCTGTGCACTGTATGCCTGACTTGAAGGGTAAGATGTCTGCAGATAGAAAATATGGGATTAAGGAACTGGGTTATTGAATGTCTCTCTCTTCTTCCCTTTCTCTTCTCCTGTAGAACCCCAAAGGTTAACGCTCTCACCTTAGGTAAGTGAATGCCGTGCTCTCCATCTGCCTCGGGGCAGGGTGCTGTAACCAGTTTCTTCACTGGATAAGGGGAGCAGGCCTCTTGACTTCAGAGGACTGCTGTCCGTCGTTTACTGCACGAACGGTAAGTTACGAGTAATTCTAATGTCTTTAAAGTCTTTAGTAATGATGTTTCTTGTTTTGCAGGGTTCCGGCGATGGCGGATGACGGGCTGAAGTGAGTTGAAGATGGAGCCCGTGTGATGAATAGAAGCGCCTGGAAGCACCTAAGTAAGCGCTTGTTGCCTGCTTCACGATGCGCTCTAACTGTCTTTTTATTTTGCAGGTACAAGTTCGGAGCGGCTGCAGGGTGCCGGAATACCCACTGGGTTAGATGTGGAAAGGAGTAATGGCACGTGAGTATTAAAGTTCCCCAATGTCTTTAAACGCACCTTGTTTTGTCTTTCAGATGCGGGATGCAGCGCCGAAGGCCTCCGGAGCGTGCGAAGAGTTGGTAAGCTTTTGTCTTTCAGATGCCGGAATGCAGTGCGAAGACCTCCGGAGAGCACGAAGAGTAGGTAAGCCTTTGTCTTTCAGATGCCGGAATGCAGCGCGAGGCGTTGATGACAGCCGATGGATCAGGTAAGTGAAGCGCTGTCACTGAAGACCGTAATGCTAACCTGTTCTTTCTTGTCTTTATAGGTGTTGCTGAAGACTGGATTCAGGATGGTAAGCCTTTTTCCTTAGGCCCAGGATCAGATGCAGAAGACACGATGAGCGTTCTGCTGCAGAGGATGCAGAAAAACGCAAAGCAAGATTCATCCATCGGGTGTGGTTTAAATAGCCTCCTGTAGTGCTTAGGTCCCTCCTTCCACAGCCACGCCTAGGTAAGAAAAGAGTTCCTGCTTTCCAGAAGAGTTCCAGTGTTCTGAATCTAGGGAGTGGCTCCTGCCCCACCCAACAGGAAAAGTAGTTCCAAACAGAAGAGGATCAGAGACTCAACTGGCAGGCAAGTAAGCAGCATGGTCTGCTGCAGGTAAGTCCACCCAAGCATTATGAGCCCGGCGCTTCCAGCGCTGGGACTGGGCATATTTATGAGCCTGGTGCCACTGGCGCCAGGACTGGGTCCAAAAGGTCCCAATTGGGACTGGTTGGCACTCGGAACCTGGGTTATGGATCTGCTTCCAAGGGAGTTGGGAAAACCCTGACCTTTTGGAAGCAGAGATCATGACAAATAAAGAATGTTCCTGCCATAATTATAAACCTACACTACTGTACGTCAGTGATGAATCTGGTTCTGGCAAAACATTCCTAATCAAAATCATCAGTAAGTTCCTTCAACAATTGACAAACAACAAACTGTCAGCTGTTGTCACTGCCTCCACAGGTTTAGCTGTCTACAACATAGGTGGTGTTACACCGATTACTACTATTGCCAACACCAGAACAATTTAGACTATTACAAACTTTCTGCAGAAGCTGCAATGGAACTACACAGAGTATTGAAACAAATGAAAATGCTACTAATAGATGAAGTGAGCATGGTCTCCAACCTAATGTTGGCTTTGATGCACCTCAGATTACAAGAAGTACTCAAAACAAACTATGAAGAGCTCTTTGCAGGAAAACACATTATTGTTTTCGGAGATCTTCTTCAATTGACACCAGTAAAAGGTGAGCCTATTTTTAAAACATTAGGACACACACTCTGCCGTAAAACTGTTGGCAGCATTGGAAATGTCAACCTTTGGCAACATTTCCAATGCAGAGAATTAACAGAAAACCTGCAGCAATCTGCAGATCTCACTTATGGCAACATCTTAAAAAGTATCAGAGTTGGTATACTTTCTAAAGAAGCAGAAGCAATATTGAAAACCCGGCACATTAATGCACTTTATGGTGATAATGCATGTGCTACAGATGTTATGGAACAATTAGCCCACAAACATGTCAATTGTATGGACTTAATGCCAACTCTTGCAAGTTGTTTCAAATTCAATGAAATATTGTTAAGTTAAGAAATGCAACCAATAATGGAAATTAGCGCCACAGACAAACTAGATGTACATGGTATGACACTACCTATGTGTGACCAAGCCACAACAAGACTAAATAGTTTAGAAAAATCAATCTCAAACACAGCAGGCTTAGAACAGATATTAAAATGATCCTTAAATTGCAGAGTAATGATTAAACGTAACCTTGACGTGGACCAAGGACTAGTTAATGGGGGACTGGGTGCAGTTGTTGGCTTTCAAACATACCCACGTGACAACAAAATTCAGTTTGTCAATATTCTCTTTGACAAACTTTCAGAAGTAAAAAGGATAGGACGCTCAACAGCTCGATTCCTTCTCTTCAAAGACATGTATGTACAGAGAGAACAATTTTCTCTAACTCTTGCATACGCAGTCACAATTCATAAATCACAAGGTCTTACCCTAGACAAAGCAATGATAGATATTGGTAACACAATCTTTAAAGAAGGCATGAGCTACGTAGCACTATCACACTTACGTTCACTTGACGGTCTATTTCTAATCAACATTGATGCAAGTAAAGTAAACGCTGATATTCCTTGCATTTTAGAATACAATAGACTTTGCTCACTATACACCCCCATCTAAACACATATTCTGTTCCACAAAAAGTAAAACGTTATAAAAGAAAAATAAATCAAACAGAAATGCAAATCCTCCAAAGAGAGTAAAAGAAACTAATACTTCATCTAGTACCACAAGCAAAAAAGAATCAATTAGGGAAAGTAAACCAGGTACTTCTTCAAAGAAGGAAGACAAACTCCAAAAAAAGAAGTCAGATACAGAACTACCTGGTCCATTTAAACTCTCAAATATAGTTGGTGTAAGTTGCTACGCAAATGTAGCAATGAATATTCTATTTCAATTACCACCAATTGTTGACAACATTTACTTACACAGTACAGACCCATTGGGCCTCATTACGACCCAGGCGCTAATGGGTTAACAGCGCCGTAAAAGGCTGCAGCGCCGCTAACCTATTAGAGCCTAATTCCGAGGTCCCTTTGCGGGACCCGACCTTAACGGCTGGTGTAGACCAGCCGTTAAAGTAGGTACCCGCAAAGGGACCTTGGTGCTAATTACTTAGCGCCTTCCCCATTCCCATTGAGCCCTATGGGGCAAAAATGGGAATGGGGAAGGGCCATGGAGGAAGGGGGAATTACCGCCCCGCCAACCTTGTAATGGGGTGGTAATTCCCCCTTTCTCCATGGCGGAGTCGGTAATTTACCGCCATGTACCATGGTGCTAGTAGCACCATGGTCTTCCGCCAGGGTCGTAACGAGGCCCATTGTGTTTGCAAATGTTAGTACTTCACAGAAATGCAGTAAACAATCCTGATAACACATATAGGGCCTCATTACGACCCTGGCGGTAAGGGGTTAACGCCAGCGTTAGCTGCGCCGACCCCTTACCGCCAATTACGAGGTCCCTTAGCGCCATGGCGCTTTTAACACCTGCTTTTAGCAGGTGTTAAAATCCATGGCGCTAAGGGACCATGGAGTTAATTACGCCACCGTAATTTACGGTGGCGTAATTAACGCCTTCCCCACTCCCATTATGCCCTATGGGGCAAAAATGGGAATGGGGAAGGGTAAATGGGGATTGGGGACTTACCGCCCCGCCGACCTCGGAATGGGGCGGTAAGTCCGCCAACCACCATGGCGTAAACGTAGTTTACGCCATGGTGGTAAAGTCACGGCCCAGGCGGTAACTTACCGCCTGGGTCGTAATGAGGCCCATAGTGTTTATGGAATAAGACAACAATTGGACTATGGTGAAATTCACTATAAACTCACAAGAAGATCCACAAGAATGTCTAATGCACTTACTACAAGTACTGGAAAACAAAAACATACCTATAAATGAAATCTTCCAGATTTCATACATGTGGAAACATACATGCACTCTCTGCAACAATGTGACACAAGAACAAATCCCCAATGAACGCTTTGTATATATATCAATACCTAATTGTGAATCCATTCCATTTCAGCAACTTGTACAAAATGCAAACCATGGTAGATTATGTTCTACCTGCAATTCGGATAATCGCTCCACATTACTAATACAAACACATAGTAAATACGTAATACTAATGCTTCTACGTTACAATGTAGATGGTACCAAAAACAACTGCAAGCTGACTGGATTCACACATGGTCAAATATCACTTGGTAAGAAAACCTTCACAACAATAGGTATATTCTACCATGCAGGAGCCACAACCAATTCATGGCACTACACTGCATATATAAAAAAGAAATGCGGATGGTTTCAATGTAATGATAGTACCATTACTCTAAAGCAGAGATTACCAGCAAATCTTACAAACGCTTATTTAATGTTTTTAAAACCACAATTTGATAACTAAACTGTACTTAAACCCTAATTAAACTTGTAGTAAAAAAATGCAAACTGTTAGAATATTCCAAAAGCTATCTAACTGCCCAAAGATTCTACAACAACTAATCAGATAAATGAATACCGACAATAGACAATTAGAATACGCCAATTGGTATCTAACTGTCCCAAAATTTAACAATATCCGAACAGATAAATCACTACCACTAAAATATATAAAAAAAATAGACAGTTAGAATACGCCAATTGGTATCTAACTGTCCCAAAATGTAACAATATCCAAACAGATAAATCAATACCACTAAAACATATAAAAAAATAGACAGTTAGAATACGCCTACTGGTATCTAACTGCTCCAAAATTTTATAATATCCAAACAAATAAATAATATGTTACTGCTCCAAAAAAATGCAACAAGCCAATGTATAAAACATTAGCCAGAAACAAGAAGTGAACACTGAAAACAAACAAATACACTGTAGCATAACAGAAAAAGGTTTTTTTTTAATCCAACATGGATTTTTTTTTCTCCCACAGACCCAATGATTTTAGCAACGAACACAGAAACTGAGCAAATTGCACAGTACTTTGGTTTGTAATCTACTAAACATGAGGGTCCAAAAAAAAAAGGTTGATTATACAATGTAATGTCATTACAAAATATTAATACTAACATGCTATTTTCTTTTATCACAGAAATTAACAAGAAATACATGTACTCCAGTTACTTAACCAAACAGTAAGTATATTGTACACTCTATGCCCTGGCAACAACCATCACAGCATATCACACCCATAGTATCTTATAACTTTGTTCCTTATAAATTTGTTTTTGACCCAAAGTTATAAGTAACTATAAGTGTGATATGCGGCGGTGGTTGTGTTGGGTGCATGGCCAAAAGGTGTTCATTTTCTGCCTCAGTCAATGTATAGATACGACTGCATGGGAGGACAGCTCCCTGCTCAAGGTCTATTCTACAGTCGAAGGGTCTATGCGGGGGTACAGTCTCTGCTGCCTTCTTATTGAAAAAATCTGCAAAGTCTGTGTATTCCTTAGGCAGATCTTTAGGGCATACTTCGGCCGGCTGGTTTTCTATGGCTCCAATAATACGAGGGATCTCCGTGGGCTTTAATTTGCAATGCAGTTGACAATAGGGAGAATTCAATTCTACCTGTCCAGAGGTCCACTGAATGCCAGGGTCATGTTTCCGCAACCAGGGCAACCCCAGGATAAACCCAAATTGTGGGACGGCAATCACATCAAAGGCGATTTCTTCCCAATGAGAATCCCCACACTGTAGGATCATTGGGCCTCATTACGAGGTTGGAGGTAGTCATGCGCTGTCAGCGCCATGACTACCTCCAATACCGGTACCATGTCTGGTCCCGTTCAGTGGGGACTTACTGTTCGATTCCGACCTTTGCGGGACCGGTAAGTCCCCATTTAAAAAGCCATTCCCCATTCCCATTTCAGCCCCCATAGGGCTCAATGGGAAGGGGGAAGGTGCTAATAATGGTACCGCAAATTGCGGTACCATTATTAGCTCTGAAGTCCCTTAACGGGTCCCTTCCGTAACACCTGGTAAAACCAGGCGTTACGGAAGGGACCCACTAAGGGACCTCGTAGTAGGGCGGTAAGGGATTACCGGCACCGGTGCCCTTACCGGTGTCAGTAATCCCTTACCGGCCACCTCGTAATGAGGCCCATTGATTAGGTACTGTGAGTGACAGGTCCAGAACAGAGAGGGGTTCCATCGACTGCCCAAACAGGCTCTGGTTTTGGTTTTGGTTGAACAGGTATGCCTAGCGCTGTTACACATTTGGCATCTATAAAATTACCTGGTGCTCCTGAATCCACCAGCATAGACACCAACCACTTGTGTCCTAAAGAACTCAACAGACCAAATACCATGATGTGGGAGGCATAATTGGAATAGCCAGTGATTGGGACCCTACTATCCGGAAAACTCAATTGGGTGACCCCTACGACCGCCGAGCGGATACATTTCCCTGGTTCTTAGGTTTGGTAGGGCATTCGCGAACGAAATGTCCTGATAAGCCACAATAGAGACGAACACCTTCTTTTCCCTTCCGCTCTTTTTCCTCTTTGGACAGAGGTCCTCGGACGGAACTTTTCTGCATAGGCTCCTCCCCACCTGCCTTTTCCACGGGCCCACGTGGCCTCCGAGACTGATCTAATCGGACCACAGGATGCGGTTCCCCCCTTTTCCTATCGCCCCGCCTCTCAGCCTGACGATGATCCAGCCGCAAGACAAGATCAATCATGTCTGAGCATTCATGTGGTTGTGGATTGACTTGGGCGATTAGATCTTTCAGATCGTCCTGTAATTCTTGGTAAAATAAGGACATTCTTTTCTCTACTGGCCACTCAGCCTCGGCTACCAGGCGGTTAAAGTGCGTGACATATGTCACTAGCTCCTTGCTACCCTGCCTAAGCGTTAACAGCTCTCTATCCTTGTACAAGGTGGCTGCTCATCTATTGAAAACCTTCTCGAACTCCCACAAAAATCCATCCCAGTCATATAGCAGTGGGTCGTCCTTGTATACTAAAGGGTTAGCCCCTGCAGCATTGCCAGTAAGATAGGATATGACAAAGGGCATTCTAGATTGGGTGGATCTAAAGGCCGTGGGCCTTGTGAGGAAGTGAAGACGGCACTGGGTGATAAAAATAGTGAACTTTTGAGGGTCCCCTGAATAATGCTCTGGGGGCGCCAGCAAAATGGTTGGCTTGGGGCACACCTGCACTTGTACTGGGACCAGGGCTGAGCCAGGCAATGGTGATGCCTGCGCTGCCAGGCTACCGACTTGTACCAATAGGGTAGCATACTCCTGCCTGGATGCAGCCAGCTCGTTCTGCATATCTTATAGGGCTTTTGCAATCTCCTCCATGTTGTGCGGGGGGTGGTCACACCCACTCATGCACTGTAGGTATACGTGGGCCTGTGCTTCTGTCAAGGGCACACTGATCCCTGGCACAGGAGTGGAATTAACCAACCAACCCCCACACTGGTCTTGATACCTGCAAGTCGAAGCTTACGCATGCATTCACGACCAGAGCAGGAAAAGAGGGTTAGGGTCTTGTTGGTTGGATGGGTAAAGGTAGTTAGGAAAACTGGAAAAAGGGTTAGGTAGAGGTTGTGGGCAGGACTGGGGAGATTGGGAAAGGCTTAACTGTTGCACTCCTTTTTCTTATGCCAAACAAGGTAGCCTCCGCAGTACTTGAGGGTAGAAGGATTATCCTTAATTGCACCCTCAAGGAAACTTAACCACTATCTTAAAATCACATAGAACCAAACACATTATACAATCACAATATGTCACTTAGTAGTTCACTGATACTGATTAGCGATGCATGCAACACTTAGCTCTATTTATTGTCCAGTCCGGTAACGTGGTCCTTGATGTCACCAGTCGCGAGCTGTCAGTCTTGTGCTGCGTCTTGAAGGTTGTGCAGACAGGGTTCAGGCTACAAAGAAAGAATACTGTGTTATTCCTTGTTATACACGCACACGGTCATTTGCACTTCATGCCGCATACACTCATTCACATTCCCTCAATGGTTAATAATGTGCGACACCGCACGTGGCTTCCCAAAAACTGTTTTCACTGCACTTGTCTCTAATAAACAAGCTGTTCAATAATGCCAGCGCGGACTTTGCCACGCGTGGCTTGCGGCATCAGATTCCCCCTTGATTCTGCAGTCTCAGCACTACGTTCCTCTAATGGCCACTACACACGTTATCACACGTGGTTCACCCCTGGTTTAATGACCTCTGGAACGTGGAGGCACAACAAAATGCGGGAAATTAAGTGCCCCAAAGGTGGCTACTTATCTTGTGGTGCCGGTGCAGGGGCGATCGGTATGGGCTGAGACAAACATTCCCCCTGCGCTTCCCCAGCTCCCTCTGCAATGCTTCCTGGATCTTTCTGTCACACTTCCCCACTCCCTTTTGCAGCCCATCCCAAACTTATCTTTAGGCTGGTGTGGGGCCGGATAATTGATCAGGTGGGGCGGGGCCCCTTGTGCGTGATTTTTGCAAGAGCTGCTCCGAGCACATCCTCCTGTTGGGATCCTCGAGCACAAGCCCTGTGCTTGGGTGTTTGGCATGCGGGATGACACGTGCCATGCCCAATCTGACTTCTGATTGGCTGCCCATGTTCAAAACATTCTGGGCAATGTAGTCCGGATGTGCTTTTAGCCTATAGAATGGACAGAGGAGTCTTCTGTAAGGCAGCACATCTTTCTTGGCTGATTTTACAGTGTACTTAATGTTTGTACATGAATCATGGTGCAACACACATACATATCTACCACCCTTAGCATTGGTCATGTGTTTTGTCTGCATGTTTTGTTTTACCTTTGGTCTGCCCCTGACAATAACAGTCTTTCTTTCACTCTTCTTGTTACTATTGCAATTGTCTGGTATACTCCCCTGCCAGGAATCCTTCTATGGGAGTTTCAGATCCCCTGGTATACTCCGCTGCCAGGTATCGTACAACAATGTCAAATTCTTTATACAACTTCAGTTGCCTGGTATCATTACGTGCCAGGCAGTCTTGCCTGCCAGGGCTTATGCAAACGTTCACGATGTGAGAGTTTTCCTTTCTACCCTCTTTTTATCTCACAGGCTTTGCTCCCAACTGCCTGGTGTGTTCTTCTGCCAGGACCTCTGCAAAAGTTGATGAGGTGAGGACTTTCCTTTCTACCCTGCTTCTCCTCTCACAGGATTTGCTTCCCAATTGCCTGGTTTATTTGTCTGCCAGGACTTCATCTTTCTTTCACTGTTCTTTTCACTGTACCACAGGAGCATGTACCCCGAGGTGTTTGGTATATTTGCCTATGGTAATACTTGCTTCCATTCTCTCGCCCACATTGACATCTCATACATCCATGTTTGCTTGGGACTTGTTGCGGCACTTTGTTCTGTTCGCTTTCAAACTTCCTTCTTATTGGTGTTTGAACTTGTGCTTTTCCTTGAATATATTTAAACAAGCTTAGTGCCTTTTCTGTCATTTTCAACATCATACAGTTCAAACATTTGCAGGCATGCATGTTGTAATGCCCCAGGGTCCTCCGCTGCTCTAGGAAGTTCTTTTTGTGTCTCCCAACTTGCTCACGTTTCCACAGTGCTGTCTCTTCCCCATCTGGAATGTGCAGATGCTCTGTCAACCCCGACTTGGCTCTGCGAGCAACCACTGGCTTCCCTGGACCAGAGAGTGCTGTATGGCTGGGCGGTCATGTTCCCTGGAGATTGTGTGCAGCCTGCAGCCTCTCCACTGGTCACCTTCCGTCTTGCCACACTGATCCGTATACCTCACGGTCAAGAGCCCCAACACGGGGTTCCTCATTCTCTCCTGCCAGCTCTCCTCTGCAATGACATTTTTAAATGTCCCACTTGCTTTAAGTTCAGCCAAACAACTAGTCTGGGCCTTAGACATTAAGTTTCTCTTGATTTGCATAAACTCTTTCCTCATCTTCCTTGTCTCTGTAATTGAGGGAGTATGGAAGTTGAAATCCATCGATTTAACTGGATATCTTGGATATGCTTGTTCAAAAGTTTCCCATAAAGGCACATCAAAACCTTAAGATGTTATGCATGAGTTGTGAATGTTTGGGGGCTTGACTGAAATGAATCCACCTTGTCTACAGGCGCGTTATAAATGCCACATCATATCATATGAAATCATTTAGAGGAAAGGTTTTCTGACTTGTACTATGTGGTGGAACTGTTAGGTGACAGCAAGCCATTAGGGTCTCAGGTAATATCGAGTCTTCCTCAGGGGAAGGGGGGAATACAGTGTCTCATCCAATGGATTCACCACCTCCCCCGGTAGTCGACTGCTACCTTGTGATCCTCCCTCATATAGCCCCACCCAGGTCAGGATCAGGTAGCGGCTGCTGCCCTATCGACACAAGGGAGGAGATCACAGTGGGGAAATCAGTGATGACTCCCCTGGATTCATCACAGTACGCACTTAAATGTTCAGGTGGCTGGGTGTGCGTGTGTGTATGCGGTGAATGGTGTGTGTGCTTTTGTTCAGGTGCGCAACATTTCGGGGGGGGCTAGCCCTTCAAATGTTGGGAGAGGTGCTAACTTCAAGGGCGGTGTGTGAGGGCAAACTTAATTGTGTGGGGGATCTAACTTTACGCATTCTAATGAGACTATCTAGTACAGATTTAACGTTACACGCAGTTAAGTGAAAAAGCTCTGAGTGAAAAAGCACCCACTTAAGGACTGCTGTCAGAATGAGCGGTGTCTTGTCCCCTCTCTACCCTTTCAATCACTCCCCTGGCATGCAAGTACTAAACCCACATCATGATTTCAATTACCTAAAAAGTTATTAATTTGAATGCAGATACTAACCGTGATATGCTTTACGTTAGTAATTGCCAAGCCTTTTTTAAATATATTTATTGTGTGTTTTAGAACAAAACTGAACTTTTCACACATCAGCTTACATAAAAATACATTAATAACAATCAATCAATCAATTACATTTCTTTACATGCTAAAAACCTTAAAACTTAAAAAACTTTTAGTTCTGAAAATACATTTTATGATGATAAAACAAATATAAAAGACACAAAAACAAGTCCACATGGTTAATAGCAAGCATCCTGGAGTGACAGGAAAATGTACAGGAGGATTCGAGGACAGGAGAATTCAAGGGCAGATGGTTTCATTTGGTTTACAACGGGGCAGGACAAAAAAGGAGAAGGAAAAGAAGAGAACCCTTTCTACTAAATTAAAACAACATCCAAAAAATTTGAATAGCCTAATGGACAAGGACATTTTGTTTGTGTTAAGGATTCTGATCCATAAATCCTCTTTCAATATGCTCGGGGCCAGAACAGTTTTTTCCAACCACAACAGTGCTGGACAGTATACACAGATGTTTCAGTGTTTCGTCATCTAGGGCACAATGCCTGCAAAGTCTTTCCCCCTTAGGGACCTTACTCCTTTGTCCCAAAACATCCATAGTAGGAAACACATTTAGCTTTAGTCTACATTTGGAGCCTAAATTCCCTACAGGGATGCTTCCTCAGATATGGGGAAGGAATATTGTAGTTCTTCACCAACCAAGTAAAATGATGGGTAAAACAACGTTATTCCAGCAAAACAAGCCTAAGCTGTTCCACACATATCTAAAGAGCTTTTGCTTTACTTTGTAAGGATTCATGGATAGTTTGTCTGTTGATGATTCAATCTTGGAAAGAGTCTGCGTACACCTTGCACCCCAATCCACCAACACCTTACAATCACCTCTATCCATTTAGAGAAGGAGCCATATGAATCCAATCTGATTTAAATTTTTGTGCACAATGCAAAGCCAATTAACGCTTATGGACATCCACTATCAGACAGGCTGTTCCAAAGGGTTGCCCTACTAACACGGTCAAAAGCTTTACTAACATCCAGGAAGGCCAGATACACCGGCCTCCCATGTACCTTAGCTTGTGCAGCCAGAAGCGCCAGGACAAAAATATTTAGGGCTGTTCCCACCCCTTCTTAAAACCTGCCTGGTAGGGTTCCAGACAATTAGTGCCCCTAGCCCACTCTTGCAATTCCGTTAGAATCATCTTGGCAAAAAGTTTATTTGAAGCGTAAAGAAATCGGACTGTAGTGTATCGGGGACAGTCTTCTGCACTAAAGATCAAAACAATCAGTGCTGCACACCAGGTACCTGGAAGTTTTCGGGTTACCTAGATGTTACCAAACAAGTGTCACAAAAGCTGGGCCTGTAGCAGAATGTTTGATTTGAAGGTCATATTAGTTAAACCGTCCGGCCCAGGAGCATTCAATTGTTTACTGAGTGTAATCAAAATTGCAATACTTAGGGTCCAACTAAGGGCCCCCCACCAACCATCATGTGCAAATTTGGAACCCCCAGACAACCCCAAATTTACACAGTCTTCCGTGAAATAATTAACCCAGGCGTCTTTGGATATTGCTTGAGTTTGCAGTATTTGTATGTCCCCCTTGGCTTCATCAACTGCCTGGACCTCATAGAGCCTCATTACAAGTGTGCCAGTCCGGTAACAACGGTACAGGTTTGTCTTTTTCAACAATAATGTTTGCATTTTGGAGCTCTGGCCATTGGGGCAACTGTCCAGCCAGCCTGGGGGCAATTCTCCTTTGCCCTTTGTGCCTGTCTGCCCATGGGGAGAGGAGGTATGAATAGGGTGACAGTGTGTCATCAGATGTGGTAAGCGGGGGCGGGTGACATTTCAGAGCGGGTTAATGGTTCTTGCTGTGTTTGTTGGGCTGTTGGGCAGGACAGTTAGGAAGCAAAAAGTGGCTGTCTGTTGCTGAGAGGTTGAAGGATAATCAATGCAGGGTATATACATAGTACACATTAGCATTTCTGGTGTGTCCCTAAATGCCGAGCTGACAGTGAAGTTGCTGTGAGTGGCTGAGCTTTTGCTACTAGAGTTTCTGCCCTCCATAGCCTAGTTTCCCTGGCCATTCACCAGAGCCCAGCTCCTTTGGAGCAAGGAGCGCTGCAGGTCAAATAATTGATGTCAGCAAAGACAGTTCCAGAGCTGTTCTTCGTCTGCTCGTGCAATAGGTGCCTGCTTGTAGCGTTTACACAACTGAGCTAGAAGAGTGCTTTTCAAGGTTTTAGGTGGACATAGGCTGGGTGCTTATAGATTGTGGTGCCCCGGCTGTACAGTCGAGAACTCCCAAACGTGACGGCTCACTCCCAGCATTGGGAGCCATCGGGAACATTGGGGTTTCTCGAATTGCTCCAGGTCCTGGTAGACGATCTGACCTGAAAGCTGAATGGGGCAGGGGTTCCATCCCCTGTCTCTTTCACAACAGTTGCGTGTCAGAGGGCACGGATAGGGCAGAGCTAACTATCTGAATCATAAGAAACGTAAACTTTGTAGAAGGGCAATTATTAAGGGCCTTATGTTTTTTCTAGTTATGGCCCTTGCAGCCACGGGTAGCAGTACAACATTGCCACAGGAACAGGAGACTCAGAGTAAGAAGCGGAATGTTCTGCATGTGTGAACAAGACTTCCAGCCACTACACTGGTCTGTTACAGACTCGTCCTGCTCCCCCACGACATGCTCAGGCACTTCAGGCACTCCAGGTACTCAGTGTGACAGTTATTTCCAGTCTTCCCCAGATTCGGTGCAGTGATGACTCAGGAAAGAAGGAATCCAACGTGGAGGCTTGGGGTACAATGAGTTGCAGTGTAGTGCTTCAAGTCACAGAAGTTGCGAGGATGACTTGTACTTCCGGAATCGCATATCCTGAGGGCGGATCCTGTACACTTCGCGTTGCTTCTCTCTTAGGAGTATTGCCATGCTCTCTGAGTTCTCCTAGGGCAGGGTCACAAGGATATTCCGCATATATTCTATCCTTTTGTACTGTTTCTTTTTCCTTCAATCGCTAATCCTTTTCCCTATTTTCTGTACAGAATTCGGATCGAGTGTTCATCGGGAGAACTACCTGTTCCCGATATCGGACATCGATTTCCTCATTTCCTATGTGTCAGTCTTTGACGCTGCGGTAGGTCCTTTACTCTAACAGAGCCTCCCCGGAATCTATTGTTCCAATCATCCGCCGTGTTTCAGATTAATACCTTTCTCTCCTTTACGGTAGGATTGAAGCCATCTCTTTTCCACCGCATCTTATCTCAAACCCTTACGGTACAGTAAGCCCGAACACCTCAGAACCGGGGACACCTTCTATCCATCGGTGGGAACTCTCCAATACCTGCCATCAGGGGAGTTGCTAGGTCTGGAAAAGACCCGGGGCTACGCTGATGCACTTCACAGCAGGTGCCTGAACTGGCCTCAACAGCCGGAGTCATCACACATTCCACAGCTGAGCTCTGTGACCTCGCTTGGCATGGGTGTTCAGCTGTTAGGCAAGTCTGATTGGATCCGATGTGCCTCAAAGAAACCAAAAGAAATTGCAGTATCAGAGTTGGTAACGCGCGTTTTTTTTCTCTCCTCATTTCATCTATGAACCACTATAATCGCTCTCCAAAACCTTACACTACTTCTACATAAAGCACACTGCAATAAAACTATTCTGATATATACCTACTTAAAAAGGAAGCAAAAAAATAAAAAAATTACCAAAACAAGAAAGCCATTCATTCCTGCAATGCACTACATAAAGACTCCCCACTATCATCATGAGCCATTATCTAGGGTGTATTTAGAACAACAAAAATAGTCATAACTGCATGTCTCTCCCTTTCTATCTCTGAGCATCCCTGTCACTCTAAAATCCAGCACCAACTCGTTCATGTATGCATTATATCCAAGCACCACCTCCTTCATGTGTGGGTTATGTCCATGTGCATTGTCCAAGTAAATATTTGTCTTAGTTTCCAGTATATAGTCATCCTCTAGTGCCTCCCAGTCCTTAGGCACACCTACAGTCAGTGTCAGCAACAACTTGTCAGTGCTTGTTATATTTCTCCCAAATAACGTCTTGTATGGTAAATATCTGGTCGCTGACTGCTCTCTCAATCATAGGTCTTGGAGAACAAATGACAGCCAGTCATCTCACTGCATGCCTTTCACATGCATCTGCTTGAAGTGCTCCTTCTTTGACTAACATTTCTGTTTTTTCTTCCAACAAGTCACACAAATGTGCACATGCTCCTGCCAACCCTCTTTGGTCATGGTCCACCAGGCCACCTCTGTCAGGCTCCGATATCCATTGTCTTGCTCTTTCTCTACATTGATATATTGCATAATTTGGTCATCCTTCCCTTGCTGGCCCACCAGGAGCCACTCACATTTCCTTTGACCCTCCTTCTTGCTCTTCTGTAGGATAATCTTCATCACTTTAAGCTGAGGGCCCTCCGCCAAATGCCACTACTTATCTTCTATGGATGACATTGGATGTGGCTTCAGGTCATTGTCAGGTGTCATAGGCCACTCTCACTCAGATGGAGTTATCTTCTTTCTTTCAAGAGCCAACACCACTGATTGGAATTCACCATTCTGTACTCTTTCCCCCAAACACTATCGAGTCATGCTGCCACTGACCACCTTATTTATATGTGGGCCTTTCAATGGCCTTCTCTGGTGCGCATGCCCTGAAACTGTCCTGTTGTGTTTTGACAGTCTCTGACATGCATTCATGTAGTTCACCTGACACTACCCCTTCCAATGGCATTTTGCTCACTGCCCCGTGTAAGGCGCACACTGATCAGTCACTGTCCTTCCGAAATCTAGTGTATTTCTTTCCCCTCTGTCCGGGTATGACTCACCCCATGCTGTCAGGACCCTGATTGTGTGTGTCAGACAGTGTTTGGTACTCTTAGTAGCGGCCATCACCATTGCCATTGGGAATATCTGTACCCTGCCTCTTTCTCCCTACAGGCACCTATTTGCCAAATCTGTCATCGCACCACTTTTTTCTAGAATGCCCTCCCTCTGTTGCACACAGTTGCCTCCCCGAGTACCCAGCCA
Source organism: Ambystoma mexicanum (assembly GCF_040938575.1). Classification (NCBI taxonomy): domain Eukaryota; kingdom Metazoa; phylum Chordata; class Amphibia; order Caudata; family Ambystomatidae; genus Ambystoma; species Ambystoma mexicanum. The sequence goes on along the minus strand of NC_090927.1, from coordinate 759,384,396 downwards.
GTCTTTGTCTCCTCCCACTTCCTCTTCTCCCCTTTCTTGGAAATATATAGAACCACCCACACACTGCTCAATGTCACCCACCCTGATCCGCACAGGTGCTTGTGTAAGCACCTCACAATCCTACCCCTCAGTGTGTTCTCCCACCACCCACTACTTGCACTCCCTCACTGGCACTGATTTTCTCCCTGTCAGCCACGCATCATCAGCTGCATTCAGAATGTACGCCCACCTTAGACCTTAACTTCTCCTCCACATCCACCTTGCCTTCCACCAGCCTCATTATGTTGTCTGGCAACAGCCACCTATTTTGGCTATCATGAAAGTTTGTGTAAGCATTACTGCAAAATCTCAGGGTCTCTGATCCCTCCCTATCTTCATCACCTTTGTGATATCTTTGTGCTTTGCTTGCAGTTCAGCACTATCTTCCCATCCCTTCCCTGCAGTACCCTATGTAACTACTGTTCCTGGGCATCCCCAACCTCCCAAATCTTTTGTGCAGACAGGGGGACCACATCCCAATTGTCCAACATGCTCCTCACCTTCTCCAGCATTGCCCTTGACCCTGATTTATATGACAGGTCTGCCTCCTCCTCTCGCCTGGTCAGTGGACCGCCTCTGCCATATTGGCTCTGTAACTGTAATCTGTAACTGGTATAGGCCCCCCATACATTAACTCAGGCTTTTGACCTCACACTCCTACCGTGTGCACTTTACAGAATCAACCGTGTAGTGTCTCTCCACAACAGGCGCTCTTACTGTATCACAGGTGCCTAAGAATGCTCTGCCCGATTGCAGTCCTGTAGTTGCCCTTGCATTCCTGTACTTTACCACTGCAGCACTCTGAGGCACTGTATTATTCCTAGAGTCTCTGAAGACTCCAGAGTCTCATAGTCAAGCGCACAACATGTACAGCAATTTTTTTTTGTACTGTTGTAAACCGCAGTCATGCACTTCAGGAATGGGAGCTCCCGGATATCAGCACCAATATGTTACAGACTCGTCCTGCTCCCCCACGATACACTCAGGCACTTGATGCACTCCAGGAACTGCCAATCCCCCCTCCCCTCCAGCCTGATTCATCCTCATATACAAAAAGAGTGGCTAAATCAATTCTCCGCCTATAAAACAGAACATATAATGCACATATGATAACAAACAGGACCATTTCAGAGAACAGGGGGAAGGAAGCCTGCAGTTGTGAAAGGCTTTCATCACCTTATCTTCAAGCCCCTGGCAGCCTCTGGCAACCTCTGGCCTTGGGATCTGTGTACATCTCAGCAGGGGCCCGAACTGGCCTCGGCAGCCTGAGGTAACACACATTCCACAGCTAAGCTCTGCGACCTCTCTTGACACAGGTTTTCATCTGTTAGGCCAGTCTGTAGGCCAGTCTGATGTGCTTCAAAGAAACCAGTAGAAAATATAGCATCAGAGTTGGTAACATGGTCCACCTGTCATAGGGTGACCAGAGTTTTTAAATAAAAACCGGGAGGGCCCACTGAAATAGAATTAAGACTACAGTTTTAGTGGACATAAACACAAACGAAGGACTAAAATACACATAAGATTCCAATGCAACTGTAGTCCTATTTATTTGTCGGCAGCCTTTCCATGCAAAGTACATGTTTATTAAAAGCTCATTAGAGGCGAGAAGCCATGGAGGAAGGGGGAGGGTGTGAAACACATTCATACACAATCATGAAGAGCCGTGCCTCGCCTGATTGCGGTATTTATTCTAGCATTACCGGCAAATGCCGGGACATTACACCACCATTCCTCAAATCCTGGCAAGGGTTTTTAAAGTTAAAAAAGTCTCAGGACACTGGGACCAAGGGTAAAATAACGTGACCGTCCCGGCAAAACCGGGACATCTAGTCACCCTACCCTATCGCTGCCCAGTCCACCAGCAGCAGTTTGTGCATAGGCAGTACTCACGCTCACTAAGTTGAAACATTTTCTGCATCTAATCGTTCCATCATTGAACTGGGCTTTGCTGGTGGCACTGCAGTGGTGGGCCCTGTTGTTGTGTTTTTGTTAAAAGCAACAATTTACACATGACATGCGCTCAGCTGCAGGAGACAGGAAGAGAACTGGAGTTTAAATGCAAACTAGATTTATGTATATGCAATATATAAAATATGGTTGGATTCTGGTAAATATTTCAGACCATACATGGGTTTATGAGATCGGCCCACTCAAATTTAGATGGATCTTCATTTGGCCTCTGGCCAAGAGCCCGGGGAGCCTGTCCAACGCAGGATACAGTTCCTTACTTAATGTTTCTCACCTATGTAAAACAACGTTTTTAATAACTAGAGCCTGTTTTAACTGAATAAGCCTGAATATAAATAGAGGTGGGATGTAAAAACATAGCTGTAGGAAATAGATGATGTCCATTTTGTCCTACTTTTTATGAAATGCTTTGCCACTTTCTGTTGCTTTGTCCCACATATTCATTCCCAAGGAAACATTATATTATGCCTCTCTTAATAAAGTCTGGTAATTTTAAAGTATAATTCATGTTGATGATTTATGTGTTTTGAATTTACTTTTATGGGACTTGTTTCCCGAAATAAAGTGATAAAGTAGCAGTAGTACAGGGATGAATGTTGTGTAAAACCTCACACATTACAAACATTCTGTAAAGACTTTTTAGAAATTGTAAATTGAAGTTCTTCTTCATCCTCTTGTAAAAATCACTTTGGTGATTATATACTCGTAATAAAAAAATAAGAAAAAAATACTAAACCAGGATTAACTTCAATTTCAAAGGTGAAACAGGCAAGGGTGGACAGGGGTTCCTCCTTTAGGAGTAATGTGGGCTAGCACAGAAACATCCCAATAACAAGCGCACTGGGGCACCAAAATAAAAGAATATCTAATCAAGGTTCTATACAATTAGAAAAACACTAATCAAAAACACTATAACCCACACCTGTTAGAGAAGACATAGAGGATGAGTAGTATGGAAGAAGAACTCTGTTTCTGAAGATAAAGGGAGACAGGTAATGTCTTTACCAGTAATGTTCTAGTTCTATGAATATGGCTTTAAAACATATAGATTGGGGTCTTAGGTGACACTAAAGACCTTAAAGGAAGACCAGGGGGACAGTCCCAATGCAAATATCGTTATACTTTGTCCATGGGGCTCAGCAGCATTGAGCCATGCTTCAAAGTGGTTTTCTGCAGTTCGAGGTATCATTGAAATGGATTGAGTCAGGCTTCCCAATGGGTTGAGTCTCTGTGTGAGATGGTGAGTCTAAGCCCCCCAGAGGGCAGAATCGATGTAAAGATGAGCTGAAACAATTGCTTGCAGTGGGTTGAGTCAGGATTCGATATGTGTGAGTTGCTGGTTTAAGGTCACACCCTTCACAAAAGCCCTCACACCAGGGTGCTGCATACCAAAAGGACCTTTGATATGTTTGACAATGGAAGGGGGGGCTTAGTGAAGGCAGGGGTAGCTCGGACCAGCTGGTAGAAGGTTACATCATCTTGTTTTCTCTGTTTATCCCTCCCTTCCTTACTGTCCCCTCCACTTCTTTTAACACAAAGCACTTTGGGTGTGATGTCAGAAGGCAAAGCCCACTTGGTCCAAGAACAGGGATTGCATCCTTAAAGCAGGCTTACTTTTGTCCAATCAACTGTTGAGTTTTACCTTTAAAACAAGGGGTCCCTCACGTCTGATATTCACTTTGGCATACGCACCTAAAATGGAATTAATTGAACCTCTGTTGGTAGTGCTGGCTTTCCAAGCCCTTCACCAGAGGTGAAGACTGAGCGACCAAAACAGATGCAAGTTCTACTCCCTAACCATCCCCATAGCACTTTGAGGTGACCTGCTGCTGGAGCAAGGCCTGCATCTGTGCCAGACACACTTCTGAGCAGTGCGTCACTGTGTTAATGGGTTCCTGGAAGTGTGTGCCAGCCTCCCCCGTGTTGGGAGGTCGAAAACAAGGGCAAATCTTGTACTTGAGTCCCTGGATTGGGTCTCATAGTATCCTGAGAATCAAGACAGCCAAGATCTGTGTTTTCTCCATCGAAACATTTGCTGCCATCATTGAAGTCATTCGACCCTGTTCAAACAAACAGGACCATCCAGAGCTGCCTTTGGCACTGCATTGATCTTTGAGCAGCTGCTCTGCATTCTCAAACCAGTTCACTGTTGCACCAGGCCAGCTGAGAGCATTGTTGCCTTGGGTCGAACTTGAAGTCCATCGTTTCACCTGCTACCTTTGAACTGCACTTTGAACCACCAGCATCTTCACTGCCAATCTTCATTGACAGTCGACCAGGCCATAGGGGACCCATTGAACTCCAACAACTATGAACACCACACTGGAGCCACCCGACTCGAACTGTGCATCCATTCACCATCATTTTTGCCTCAAAATCTGCTGTTTGCTGAATGCCGTTTCGAGCTGCCCTTTGAACCACCAGCAACTTCGCAGCTGATCTCCATCACCAGTTAAATCAACCCTGTTTGCCTCATCGATCTGTGACCCTTGATGCTGCATTGAACTACTTCCCTCGAACTGTAAATCCAGTCACTGCCATTTTCATCATCAAACCAACCCTGGTTCCCCACACGATCTGAACTTCTTCAAACTGCAACAAACTTCAGCTCGGCCCTGGCTTGACACCTGCTCCCCATCTAGAGCAACACAACTGCTGCATTTGAGCCTGATTCGAAACACACAAACAATACAGAGAAGCCTGGTGTGATGCTGTTGAGCCACAAAGAACTACAGTAAGGTATAACTGACTTCTTTCCTTCTTTGGTCCGTCTTTCTGCCCTAGAGACTGACTAGGTCACCTCTAAAGCCCCTTTTTGCACCAGACATTATCCTTTTTAGTTTGGTCTATGTGAGGGGTCAGCAATGCGGGATGGGCAAGTTTTGGATGATCGTTCAAAATACACATTTTATTAAATTATAAAAGTTATCAAACACCTCACTATCCCTACTCTCATGAGGATTTCCCTGCATATCAAAACAAAAGGGAAACACTTTAACAAAGGATGTCTGGCCCTTACACCTAAACAACAAATTCATAAAGAAATATATGTCAAGTCATAGTAGCATGAACAATGATATTCACAGTTTCTCTGGGTAACCTGGGTGAACTCAACTTCCCCAGGTTCCAAGGTAATTCAGTTCAATGTTCAACAAAGAAAAGAAACAAGGAAAACTGTATTCTGTGATACAGTCAAAGTCCACTTCTTGTCTCCTTCAATGTTAAAGTAAAGTTCTGTTAACCAAAGTTCAAACAATAGCAATGCTTTTCTTCTTGGTGAAATAAAGAGTTTCCACTTCCTCAAAACAGCAACAATGTTATTCTCAGCCACAATGCTTTACCTCAACTTCCAGTTGTCCAAGAAGAGAATACCACAGATCAGAGTAAATACAATGGGGGTCATTCCGAGGTTGTAGGTAAGGTAAAAACGATGCCGGTAAAGTATCCGGCATCGCTTACCGCTAGGGGGCATTCTGACCAACCAGACCGCTATTTACGGCATTGTACTTTACAATGTCGTAAATAGCGGTCCAGTCGTGCACGCGCCACACAACATGCCGGCATTACCGGCATGCCGTAAACCGGAGCTGATCACAAGTCATGCGGACATGCAAATAACGGCCTACTGAAGGCCGAAAAGTACCTTAACGGCATGGAGTAAATACCGGCATCTCTGAGAAGGTGTTAAGGACCCTGAGCAGTGTTTCCAAGAGCCACAGGTGTACACAATCAGCACAGGTGGAGGCAATGGAGTCTGCCACAGCACAAAAGGAGTACACCCACACACCACACCCCCTCCCACACCAAGATGATACCAATAGTAGTAGCATTACTGGAGCTGGAGGCCCTGCTTGCAAGGCAGCAGCAACAACAACAACAACAACCACAGCCCCCACCACAGAGGATACACAGGAGGAGAAGGAGAGTGAGACAGGCTCAGCATGCCCCACCGGTGCAGCCACCATTACCACGCCAGCAGCCCACAATCCCTCGCATTAGAGCCACCCCCTTCAACCTAACACCAGAACAGATCCACACCCTGTACCGGCTTGACCGGGACACCATCACCACCATAGTGGACCTGATACATGACGACATAGTGAGCCTCATAGAAATACACACCGCCATCCCCCCTCTACTGAAGGTAGTGTCTGTGCTCCACTTCCTTGCCACAGGCACCTACCAGCACACGGTGGGGCACATGCATGGCATATCACAACCCTTATTTTCTCGCATACTGACCCAAGTGCTGGATGCCCTCCTCAAGCACACAAGGGACTACATATCCCTACCACAGACTCCCCAGGAGATATTCGATACAAAAGTTCCATGCACTGGCAGGCATGCCAAATTGTATAGGTGCCCTCGACTGAACCCACGTGGAGTGGGTGGTCCCGCATGCCATGGAGGTGGCGTTTCGCAACCGCAAGCAATACCACTCCATCAACGTGCAGATGGTATGTAATGCCAATAAAATCATCACACATTGCTGTGCCCGATATCCGGGATCAACTCATGACATGATGTGCACCTCACCGAACACTGTGCCCCAAAGCAAGTGATACGGCACATGGCTACCAAATCACACAGTGATGAAATAAAGCTGACACCTAACACTACATGACTAACAGGTAACCAGGCCACATCCCACAACACATGCACCACTCATCGGCGGCCCTCACACACCGTAAAGGCATCCTGTACTATGCACTGCATATGCACTATGTCGCAGCCTCCTGCATATCACCACACAGGACAGTCATCCATGGGAGTGCATTGAAGTGAGCCTAATAGGGATACCACAGCGTGTCACTGGTTCTGCACACCCATAGGAGTGCTGGAAGTCACCATGGTACTGATCAGTGCATAATGACGAATATGCTACTGACTACAGCCAACACTCCCTGCCACCAAATCTCACTGAACACAACACATCAATGAATTTAGTGCAACACTGCTGCATGCATATACGATGCACTTGCAACAAGATGTGCGTGCACACCATAACCCATCTTGAAGAAGCTACCCCCTCCATCATTCCATTGCAAAGGACACATAGCGGGGCCAGAAATGGGGTCAATGCATCCAGGGACATGTGTGTATGGGCAGAAATCACCTTCTGCCATGTAAGACTAGTACAGTTGTCCACCATGAATGTACGAACACTTACCTTCATTTCCCTCTCATGCAGGTGATGGTGGCTATCCCTTGAAGCCGTGGCTCATGACCCCTGTCCGAAACCCACAGGACATGCACGAGGAGGACTACAATCGTTCCCTTACCCATTCACGTGTGGTGATTGACCAGACCTTTGGCCTGTTGAAGGCACGATTTCGTTGCCTCAGCCGGTGAGGTGAAGCACTCAACTACAGCCATGAGAAGGTGTCCAAGATCACCATGGCATGAGTAATGCTGCGCAATATGTGCATCCGTCGGAACGTGCCCCTGCCCCTTGACATGGAACTTCTACCATCTGATGATGATGAAGGGGAGGAGGAAGAAGTGGCAGGACAGCATCATGGTGCCGATGCACAGGAGGGACGTGCCGTGCGGCAATAATTGATTGGACAATATTTCTGACACACAAGTCAGCAGAGGGTGTGAGGATGTCAGGACATCGGGCACTGGGTGTTGGGATACATGTACACTATGCACTGTGCAATATTAAATGCGCAATGATGAATGTCAACTCTGTTTTTATTAGATGAACAACCAGTGTATTCAAATTGAAGGTTTAAATGTGAAAAACAAACCCTCCACACCCTCCTCCCCTCCCCTTCCCACCAGAACTCGCATACACACCCTCACCCCCTCGCCCTCCCACCAGAACTCCCATACACACCCTCACCCCCCTCCCACCAAAACTCCCAAACACACCCTCACCCCCCTCCCACCACAACAACCACACACCTAGTCCCATAAGGACCACATAGTGTCACGACCCTCACCCAAAACCCCCTCTGGCAAACCCATTAGCCAAGTGGAGTCACGACTCGGGGCTCTAGAGCCTGACATACTCTTCAAAAGCCCTCATGGGGCCAGTCCTGGTGCCTATGGCGCCAGGCTCCTACACCATGAAAAAACAATGTGCTTGGGAATTACTTTATTGTATTGTCAGCCAACATGGAGGCATTCACATAGCTTGGTTCTTAAGAACCAAGCTATGCGGTCTAGTGTTTTGGGTGTGGTAGCTAGGGACTACTTTTCCTGGACTATTTTGTTGAGGCTATTTAAACCACACCTGAGCAAGACAACACGCTTGGCGTTACTTTGCAGCTTGCAACGTGACGCTCACCGTGTCCTGCTATTCCCTCGAACCTTGGAGAAGCAGAACCTGCAAGGAGACAAAAGGAACATCATTAGCAGCAGCATCTTACCTGCAGTCTTCATCTTTAAACATTCGCAGCTACTGAGAACAGCTTCCTCGAATCTGCACGCCTCCCGGACAGAACGACCTGAAAGAGGAAGATAGAGGCAAAATTAAAGAAAGCAGTAGAGACATTTACAAATTACGAACTGCTCAAAAGGCTTACCTGGCTGGTCGCCTCTCGGCTGGCACCACTCCGACATTCCACTTGTGCTGAAGAACACAGCGACCTACAAGGAAGGAAAACACAGGTTAGCAAAGGCAAGACTGCAGCGCTGAGCATAGCGCATACTTACCGCATCATAGTGCTCTTAATGCGCCATCATTTACCAGCGGGGCTCAACCAAGCCAGTTCACCGCGCTGAAGCTCTGCATACCTAAGGGAGAAAAAAGAGACATTTTAAACAAAGAAAGGCATGCAGGATAGCAACAAAACTAAAGAACAGCAATAAGACCTACCTCATCAATATCAAACGGGCCGGCGTCAGTGAAGTAACTGGACCGCACTCGCCCATGAAAGACAACGCGCCCCTGCAAAGAAGGCAGAACGGAGACGAGTAACCCGGCTGGGTGGCGTCCCTGTGGATACCAGGTGAGCGTGACAGAATTCTAAGCCTACCATAACAAATCCACCTGGGCGCCATGGAGACATCAGAAATGGACCAATTGGCCCAATTAGTAGGAGAGCTTCGTGCTGAGGTTCGTTCTGCCCGAAAAGAGACTAATGCCCTCGGAGAGACCTAATAGTGACCAAAGAATGCACTGATGAGATTAGCAGTCAATACTTGCAATCACAGGCAGGACAGACGCCTCTACCTGGAAGCAATCCAACTATTCAAAACCCTGCCATACCACCCACTCCGGTACAGTTCACGTTACCTGGAACAGTGCCCCTGGCACCACCAGAAAGGTTCTCAGGCGACCCACGGAAGTATGCAGCATTCATCAATCAGTGCCGCCTTCATTTTCTTTGTAGGCCTGGAGCATTTCCAAACGACCAAGCTCGGGTAGCTTTTGTTTTATCATACCTGAGTGGTAGTGCAGCAGATTGGTCGGTGCCATTGGTAACCCATGACGATCCTCTATTACATGACTTTGGGGGGTTCCAGAGAGAAATGGAAAAACGTTTTGCTCGCCATACCCAGGAACAAGCAGTAGACAATGAACTCTTGTCCCTCCGACAGGGGAATCAGGACTTGTTAACATACATTTCTACCTTCAACAGACTGGTTGCCGAAGCTAGGTGGCCAGAAAACAAAAGAACCACGTTATTCCATCAAGGCTTACGATGCGAATTAAAGGACGTCTTAGCCCAGGTGGTTGATCCACCCAGAGACTGTGCAGAATTCATAAATCTGGTCATGCAGCTAGACCACCGGTTGTGGGACTGAAAGATTGGTCTAAGACGGACCCTCAGACCGTGTATGTTCGACCAAGGGAAAACACACCCCGTGTACCTGAAAATGCTGTAGAACCCATGGAGATTGGAGGGATACGGCCTCCATTAACAAAACTAGAGTGCAACAAAAGAAGACAACAACCGCTTTGTTTGTATTGTGGGAAACCAGGACATTTCCTGAAGGACTATCCAGTAAAACCCCCAAGAAGAACAGTCAGGGCCACAGAGAAGGATGAAGCTAAGGAATCGGAAAACTACCAAGCTCAACAAACGTAGAGGTCAGTTTGTCGAGTGAGAAGAAAGAGTTGCTGACCTCGCACTTTGCAATACCAGTGATCTTAATTAATCACCAACAGTCGCCAAGAATGCATGCCGTTGAAGGATACATCGATAGCGGAGCAGTTGGAAATTATATTGATCAAGAACTGGCAGCAGAGATGGGGCTTCCTTTGTGTTCCAAGCCAACTATGGACAAAGTGACCACCATGGATGGGACAGAAATCACTTCCGGACCAGTAACCCAGTGCACAGCCATGGTAACCTTGCTGTGCCAGGACGGACATCGGGAGTCTATTTCATTCGATCTCATCAAGGCACCTCAGTTCAGGCTAATACTAGGGATGCCATGGTTGGTTGCTCACAACCCTTCGATAGACTGGCGGGCACGAAAATTAACCTTCCCCTATGACTGCTCCCCTGCCTGCAATAACCAAGAGGAGAAACCCGACGTATGTATTCCCATGACTCCCGGAGCGACAGTATCAACCTTGGGAGCAACTAATACCTTGCCAAGTGAATACCATGATTTCCAAGATGTTTTCCGAAAGGACCAACCCAATACATTGCCGCCGCACAGGCCCTATGACTGTCAGATCGACCTTGTTCCTGGTGCACAAATCCCTTGGGGCAGGATCTACGCTCTCACAGAACCAGAAAACCTTCATTTGAAATCCTATTTAGAACAGTACCTTGCAAACGGATTTATCCGTCCTTCGAAGTCCCCCGCAGCCAGTCCTTTGTTCTTCGTACCGAAAAATGAAGGAGACTTGAGAACCTTTATTGACTACCACTCATTGAACCAGATCACCGTGAAGAACCGCTACCCCTTGCCACCTATCCCTGAGATGCTAGACCAAGTTAAAGATGCCCAGATTTATACCAAATTGGACCTTCGGGGAGCATACCACCTGGTCCAAGTCAGAAAAGGAGATAAATGGAAAACCACCTTCCGTAATAAGTACGGCTTGTTTGAATATCAAGTCATGCCCTTCGGGTTATGCAACGCTCCTGCAGCATTCCAGTATTTCATGAATGACGTCTTAAGGGAGTTAATTGATGTGTGCGCCTTATTGTACATAGACGACATCTTAGTATACTCAGCCTCGGAACAAGATCATGTCAGGCACGTTCGTTCAGTCCTCACCAAGCTCTGTCAACATCGCTTGTTTGCAAAGCTTGAAAAATGCTTTTTTCACGTCACCGAAGTAGAATTTCTTGGTTTTATCCTTACTCCAGGAGGCATCAGAATGGACATGCACAAGGTAGATGCCATTCTGAAATGGCCTTCACCGACGTCTCTGAAAGGGGTACAAAGCATGCTGGACTTTGCGAACTTCTACCGCCGTTTCAGCCCAGACTTCTCTCAGGTTGTGCACCCAATCACAGTACTATTATGAAAAACTATAAAAAGTTTGCTTGGACCGAAGAAGCAGAAGAAGCCTTTCAGGAACTTAAACAAAGGTTTACCTCCGCTCCAATCCTGCGACATTCTCGTCCAGACCTCCCTTATGTCGTTGAAACTGATGCGTCCAGTCTTGCAATGGGGGCTGTCCTTTCACAGAGAGACCCGGAAATCGGCCAGCTATATCCTGTGGCCTTCTGGTCGAAAAGGTTCTCACCTCCAGAGATTAATTATGCCATCACGGACAAGGAACTCCTGGCTATCAAATCCGCCTTTAAAGCCTGGAGGCACTACCTTCTGGGGGCCAGACACACCATTACAGTCATCACAGACCACCGAAACCTGCAATATCTCAAAACAGCCAAGGCCCAGTCCTCGCGCCAATTACGGTGGGCCCTTTTCTTCGCCGAATATGATTATGTAATCACATTTCGACCAGGAGTCAGAAACAGAAAGGCGGATGCCTTATGTTGCATGGGCATAGATGAAATAGTATATACAACTCCAGACCAAGTACCTATTATACCTGAAAACAAACTCTTGGGTATCATGACAGCCTTAAGTCAAGCAGAACTACGAAAAGAAATCCAACGGACAATGAATCCTGATGCCTACCTCGCATGGCAAACTCAAGGAGAACAATATACCATCAAGGACCATCTACCCTTTTTTTAGGGACCGTCTATATGTACCCAAGAAGGAATTACAACTGCATATGATTTCAAACTATCACGATTCACTGATCAAAGGGCATCCTGGGATCGCCAAAACCATAGCTAAGGTGAAAGAGAACTTTTGGTGGCCTACCTGGCGTAAGGACATCATTCAGTATATTCAGTCCTGCGGTGTCTGCGCATAAAATAAATCACAGAAACAAAAACCATCTGGTCTCCTACAACTATTGGAGGACAAAAAGTGGTTGTTCCTAAACAATTTAGGAACTCCCGTCCCCTGCACATTGTCTGATATCTGCAAAGCAGATCAATAATTTTTGTGTTTTCTTTGTTTTACTGAATTTCATAACACATAATTCAATAGACAATTAAATAGGTGGAGCAGTCACAATGAATAACAAGCACACAAAATTTATATAGACAACAAACATAATATTTATTGTACAATATGTTTGGGCCCGACGCGTTTCGAGTATAGACTCTTCTTCAGGGGCAAAAACATATTTCACAATTCATGATTCAATTTCTAGAAAAAAGTAGAGAAGGGTACAACTTAGTATTTTGCATATAATTCATACAAACTTTCAAAACATTAAATCATAGATGTGATTTGAAACATTGTCTGATATCTGCAAAGCAGATCAATAATTTTCGTGTTTTTTTGTTTTTTTTGTTTTACCACTTCGTCTGTTCTGCTTTTTTCCTTTCTAAATTGTCATTACTTTTCATGGATCATGGCTACTTACTTTCCTACTACAAAATAGACAGTAACTTTCAGGCGGTTTTTGCCACGCACTAGTCACGCGCATGCGCGCTTTTCTTTGTTTTCAAGTTGTTCTGACGCCGGGTTCTCTGTGTCGTCAGACACATGACACGCACCAATTACCTGCAACTTCTTGCTAACGCATGCGTAGCGATCGTCCTGCTACCACGCATGCTCACTAATACGTCAGCAGTACTTTCAGTACATAAAGAGCAGAATCATGAACAAACAACATCCTCCTTTTTCGGGATGATGTTCGCCACGATTCGCTCGCTGAAGGATTCACATTGTAGCTAGTAAGTGACCTATGGGTCCATTGACACTCTTGAGACCTGGAACTTATTTACTATTATTTATCTCCTACTATTCTTTTTCTTTTTTTTCTTTCTCTTAATTATATACAGATCTATGTACTAGCGCGAACTGCTTACCCCTTTCTGACTCAGTCCATGTACTGCTAGCCGGAATCCTTGTGGGAAACTAATTGTGGATACACAAACTACCTCCCTAAAGCACCCGCCATCCATGGACACCGTAGATGTTTTTGCAACTATGCCTACTCCATAGTTGGTAAGTGGCACACTACCAATATGCATGGATTATGCCAGATAATAATATATTTTTTAGATTTTTTTAATCTTTAAAATTGTTTTGTTTTTTGAAAATAGAGTATTTTTTCAGTTGCCCACTAATCATTTAACCTTCTCGTGTTGGTTAGAGATACTACTTATCTGACTGGACTTATACTAAACTGAGTTGTTAGGTACTATCCCAGAGATCTCTTGACAATGTTTCAAATCACATCTATGATTTAATGTTTTGAAAGTTTGTATGAATTATATGCAAAATACTAAGTTGTACCCTTCTCTACCTTTTTCTAGAAATTGAATTATGAATTGTGAAATATGTTTTTGCTTCTGAAGAAGAGTCTATACTCGAAACGCGTCGGGCCCAAAGATATTGTACAATAAATATTATGTTTGTTGTCTATATACATTTTGTGAGCTTGTTATTCATTGTGACTGCTCCACCTATTTAATTGTCTATTGAACTGTGTGTTATGAAATTCAGTAAAACAAAAAAAAACACAAACATTATTGATCTGCTTTGCAGATATCAGACATTGTGCAGAGGACGGGAGTTCCTAAATCGTTTAGGAAAAACCACTTTTTGTCCTCCATTTTTCCAACCTAGTTGCCAAGGTTGAGTCTTTTCTCCCCCGCACCTCAAGCTATCTCCAATTCTATAAAGGTTATTCTAAAATACCCTGATACTCTTTTGTTAAATTATAGGTGTGCCCCGTGTTTTTGCCCATTTTCTCCTACAACTATTGGACATTCCTCCAGATCCATGGCACACTCTTTCCCTTGACTTCATCATTGATCTACCTCCAAGCCAAGGGTTCAACACCATCCTTGTAGATGTGGACTTATTCTAGAAGATGGACCATTTTATTCCTCTCAAAGGCCTCCCAGACGCAGCCACTTTAGCAAAAGTGTTCCTGGAGGGCGTGGTTATGCTACATGGCTTCCCTTCGGTTCTGGTCTCTGATCGAGGCAGCCAGTTTGTTTCAAACATCTGGAATAAATGTTGTGCAGTGGCGCAGATCGACGTTCGGCTATCTACCTGTCACCATCCCCAAACGGACGGCCAAACCGAGAGAACCAATCAGACACTCGAGCAATATTTACGGTGCATGCTGCACCACGAACAAAGGAATTGGAAAGACCTACTATGGATAGCCGAATATGCATATAACAATTCTTTGCATTCAAGCACGGGACAAACGCCCTTCTATACCCTTTATGGCAGACATCCACGTACCTCTGAACTAGACCTTCCAGCCAGCTTGGAAAGGCCAGCGGTAAAGACTCTACACACAGCCATTACTCAGGCTTTCAAAAGGGCAAAGGAACACCTTATTCATGCCAAAGAAAAACAAAAGAGATTCACCGACCAACACCGGAAAAAGGCCCCTGACTATCAAGTAGGAGACAAAGTTTGGGTAGCCGCTAAATTTGTACCCATCAAGGGAACCCGGACCTTTCATCCCAGATTCTTAGGACCCTATACCATTAAGGCAATTATCAACTCAGCAGCCGTGAAACTGGATCTACCACCTAATCTACACATCCACCCGGTATTCCATGTGTCCCTCCTGAAACCAATGCAACCCGGCACACGGATTGGGACACCACCTAAGCCTATACCTGTTGACGGAAAACCAGAATTCGAAGTCAAAGATATCTTGGACTCTAAATACTCTAGGACCAAGCTATATTATCTTGTCGATTGGAAAGGATTTGGACCACAAGATAGATCCTGGGAGCCCAGTGAGAATATCCACGCACCACTTCTAATCAGGAAATTCCATCCGAACTTCCCAACCAAACCTGGGCCGGACTTAAGGAACACCATGGCAGGGGCCTTAGAGGGGAGTGCTGTCACAACCCTCGCCCAAAACCCCCTCTGGCAAACCCATTGGCCAGGTGGAGTCAGGACTCGGGCCTCTAGAGCCTGGCATCCTCTTCAAAAGCCCTCATGGGGCCAGTTCTGGTGCCTATGGCGCCAGGCTCATACACCATGAAAAAAAAATTTGCTTGGGAACTGCTTTATTGTAATGTCAGCCAACATGGAGGCATCCACGTAGCTTGGTTCCTAAGAACCAAGCTATGCGGTCTAGTGTTTTGGGTGTGGTAGCTAGGGACTACTTTTCCTGGACTATTTTGTTGGGGCTATTTAAACCACACCCGAGCAAGACAACACGCTTGGCGTTACTTTGCAGCTTGCAACGTGACGCTCACCGTGTCCAGCTATTCCCTCAAACCTTGGAGAAGCAGAACCTGCAGGGAGACAAAAGGAACATCATTAGCAGCAGCATCTTACCTGCAGTCTTCATCTTTAAACACTCGCAGCTACTGAGAACAGCTTCCTCGAATCTGCACGCCTCCCGGACAGAACGACCTGAATGAGGAAGATAGAGGCAACATTAAAGAAAGCAGTAGAGACATTTACAAATTACGAACTGCTCAAAAGGCTTACCTGGCTGGTCGCCTCTCAGCTGGCCCCACTCCGGACATTCCACTCGCGCTGAAGAACACCGTGGCCTACAAGGAAGGAAAACACAGGTTAGCAAAGGCAAGACTTTGCAGCGCTGCGCATAGCGCTTACTTACCGCATTATAGTGCTCTTAATGCGCCATCATTTACCAGCGGGGCTCAACCAAGCCAGTTCACCGCACTGAAGCTCTGCATACATACGTGAGAAAAAAGAGACATTTTAAACAAAGAAAGGCATGCAGGATAGCAACAAAACTAAAGAACAGCAATAAGACCTACCTGAACAATATCAAGCGGGCCGGCGTCAGTGAAGTAACTGGACCGCACTCGCCCATGAAAGACAAGGCGCCCCTCCAAAGAAGGCAGGATGGCGAGCATGCCTAATTCTACCACAAGGCAGAACCTTCCCCGCAGACCACATCAGGGCAAAGCTGAGAAGCATACCAGCGAGTAACTCGGCTGGGTGGCGTCCCTGTGGATACCAGGTGAGCGTAACACATAGGCCACATGTGGATGGCAGCATTGTCACTGTGCGCTCCCAGAGCCAGGGGGAGGCATGCCCTGGTGGTGCATTGTACGGAGGGACCGACGGAGCGGGCTGGTCTGGGTGGAGGAGCATGCAGAAGGTGTGTCCTCATGCTGGGGCTGTTGTGCAGGATGTGCAACCTCCAGAGCATCTGCTATCCAGCCAAGGACCTCACAGAGCCAGTTGGTGCTGTCTGTAATGAACTGGCCCAGTGCCCTCAGTTCATCGCGCCACTCCTCCCTGGCCTGCCGATTGTCCTGCATGAAGTCATTGATCAGGCCTGTGAGCTGCTCAGCCCGCTCTGCATCAATGGCGGATGTTGTGGCCCTGCTGGGGATCGGGCTCACATGTGTTTCCGGCGCTTCCAAAAGGGAACTGGCCACAGGACTGGCATGTCCCTGTGTTGCTCCTTGCCCAGTAAGCTCAGGTGTGTCACTCTCACCCGAGTCACTATAGGAAACCTGGGGGTTGATTTGGGCATTAGGGGTGTGGATGACTTAAAATGTGACCTCCTCAGTCGCTCCGTAGATGGATATGGGGCTGTCGGCAACATCGAGGGGGGCCGTGGCTGCCACCTCCCCAGCCACACTCGACTCCTCAGAGCACAGCGTAGGGCATGTGTCTGCCGCCAGTGCAGGGTGGGGTGGGGGTGGTGCACCCTCCACGGGCCTTGCTGGAGCCAGTGGTGTGACTCCAGGTGTTCCTCGCAGGGAGACGGCGGCCCCTGCCTTGGCTCCTGGAGGTGCTGGGCCGGTGGGTCTCATGCTCCTCGCTGTCATGCTCACTGCCTGTGGGGGTGGAAGAGCGGGACGGTATGAGAGATGATTTGAGAGCCAGCATTTGGACATGGCTACAATATCACAATCAGATATTCGTGGTTTATCGGCATTTTGGTGGAGAAAGGCACATTATTCAATACTTGGGTGGTAAATGCATGCATATGTCTGTGTCACTCATGTTGGCCGAGTACTGTGCTGGCTCACATGCACACTATTTACATCGACTGCCCTGTGTGCCTCATGGAATGGGCCACTTTGTGTGGTATGTGTCATATAGGTTACGGCCTCGCACCTGGCACTAGCCTGCGTCTCACTTCTTTTGGCATGATTTAAAGGGGGGGTGTGGCCGACCATGCCGTGACTCCTTGGCCAGGCCTTAGCAGTGACTTTCATAACATTTGCGTTGGCAATATTGACTTTGGACACTCACCTCCATCAGCGGATGATGTTGCACCGCACTCCATTTCTCCAACCCCTTCTATGGCTTCGGGGCCTATCATGGCCGCACATGTCTCCTCCCATGGCATTAATTTCATTGGCGAACCTGGGCCTCGTCCTGTCTCCAATGCCTGGCTTCTATTAGCAGAGAGGATGCTCCGCACCCTCAGCCGCAGGTCGTCCCACCTTTTTCTGCAATCCTTTGTGGTGCAGGAGGTGTTGCCCACGGCGCTCACCTTCTGCGCCACTAGAGCCCAGATCTCTTTTTTTTTTTATCACCGCCACCCTCCACATGTCATTGCTGAAAACAGTGTCAGCATGCTCGTGGAGGGTATCCACTAGCATTTGGAGTTCGTCAGGCCTGAACCACTCCTTTCGGAGGCGGGCAGCTCCCTTTTTTGGTGCTTTGGGCATTCCTCCTTGATGATGGTATCTTCCCGGTATGTCAAAAGTGTGCCAGGGTTCCTGTCTGGTGAGGATGGCAATGGATTGTGTTTTTAAAGATGGCCGCCGTGCTCCTTCCAGTTCCTGTGCGATGACACTGTTTCCGGTTCCGCAATTTTACGGTAACCGTAAATAACGGTAGACCGCTATTTACAGTCACCGCTAATGCCGCGTTACTCTAAGGCGGTAGTGTTCACTATGGTGCGGTTCATGATGGTAGAGGGTATTTCAGCCATTTTTGCGGCATGCCGCTAGGTTCATTACCGGCATGGCACAAAGCTTGTGCCCGCAAACTCATAATAGTGCACTTTTAGCGGTCTATTGCCAGCTCGGACACTCTATTTGCGCCATGCGGTAATGGACGGATATTACCTCCTATCTCGGAATGAGGGCCATGTCTGTAAATGTTAAGGAAACACAGTTTTTGGTTAACAGTTAGTAGGTCACTCTTTATAAGATTCAGGGTCAAAGAAAATATCTTTGTCAGGGTCACTTTGCAGCACTTCTACTTCAATACCTTCAACTTTGACAAGAGTTTACCATGAGGGCCTACTCCTTTGTCTCATAGTACTCCAACTTCATTTGTGCTGTTGAACAAAAACACCACCACAACTTCAATACTTGGTGACTCCACCACAGCTCCAGTTATGACAAGATTAAATTTCGGGAACTTCAACACATTCAAATAAGCATGGCGTTCTTCCTCTTAACAGAGGGGCAGCCTCTTTGCCACTCTTGCCTGTCTGCAAAGAATGTGCCATCCGCACTTCAGTATTTAGTCATTTTAAATGGCTTTCAGATTCCATTTTGGCACTTCAACACCTTCAAGTAAGCAAGGCACTCTTCCTCTGAACCTTCCTTTTCAGAGGGGCAGCCTCTTTGCCTTTCCTGTCTGTCTAAAATCAACAACAACCTAAAATTGCCTTTAGGTCACTCTTCTTGCTCCCTCCTGTTATCTTTGGCAGTGTAGGTTGTATCAGCCTCAAAGAATGTTTATCGGTAGCAGGTTTCCCTTCCCCACCTTTGCCTTTATCCCTCTGCCTACTGTTAGCCAGAATCATTACCCAGACACTTTGCCACCACTCGCTTGGCTTAAGGTAATGGTTGCACACTTGTATCTTAGTCAAACCTAAGATTCTATTTTGCTCACAGTACTGTTTAGATTGTTTTTTGGCTCTGGGAAAGGCTGGGTCCAGTCTCAATTGGGGAAATACCATGTTCACTCTTTGCTTGGGCAATGCTTGCTCTCTCCAACTGGCAGTAACAATCTTTAAACACTTGACTTCTCTTTGTTAACAATTGTTGACTGTGTTAATAAAGATTCAAAGGTCACTCTTTCTTTTATAATCATAATTAGGCACACACAACCACTTTTTCATGTGCTTTCCAAGGCTTAAAGTTCAACAATTGATTTTCACAGCCTTTGTTGTTTACACGAGGGAAAGGGATAATAACCGATCGCACGCTGCATTTCAAGTATTCTTTTGTTAAAGACTCAACAATCAACTTCTCATCACTTCTATTCATACGCAAGTGATTATTTAGCTGGATACTGTTGCCAGAAGTGCTTGTGCAAGGAATCAGAACAGCTGGTTTAACTCACTGGCTACTGTGGCCCTTTCTCTGCATGCTGCACAACTTCTACAACTTATGGCTTCACTTGGGACACACACCCTTCCTCACTGAAGGCATCTCCAATCTGGCCACTCAATTAAGGAGTCCCTCTTGTTCCTGAAACCCATAGCTTTACTGCAGATTTTCACCACGGTATCTGACATGCTTCCTGCTTTGAAATCTCTGCAATAAGGCTCACATGGGGAAAGGCAACTTCCTTGCATGTCTTCCACTGTGCAGTCTCTGCACACCATATTTTGGGGGAACAAGACCCTCACAGGACAAGCAGTTGAAATCGGATGCATCAGAGTCCCGGCGTCCCTTTGGTTCTCCCACTTCTGCGTGGATTGCCATCACTCTGTGTCTTCTTGCTTCTACTTCTGCTACTACTGCATACACTCCAGCCACAATTCCAGCTCTTTCTAATTGCCTGCACTGGAGGTGGTCTTATAAATCTTAATTCTCTGTTTATCCAAGTGACTACTATTAGAAACTCGAAGATGTCGAGCAATCTTGGATCCCAACTGAAGATCGTGAATGTATACTGGAACCATGAGAGAGCCGGTAAACAAATGTTCATAGACCAAATATCAACCATACTAGATAATGTGTTGGAAGAGGGAGACTCTGAGAACATAATTCTTTGTGGTGACTTGAATATTGATTTTTTTAAGAACATACAATCGGACAAAATGGCTTTGGCTCATGAATGGTTGGAAGAAATGGATGCTAGGAAGATCTACATGTTGAACGGATGCACTTATGGAGATACACCAGCTGCGCCAACATGGTGGCGTATGGATCAATCATCCATGATAGATTATATGTTCATCTCTGACTTACTCCATTCGAGAGTGAAATCTATGAAAGTAAGACAAACAAAGTTCAGTGACCATGAGATGCTACAATTAGAGCTTTTGGTAGCAAAGCCCAAGCCTAAAGATCTTTGGCCCCATATGGAGTTTGTCCAAGCCAATAGAGTCTGCCTTAGGCTTGACTCAGCAGAAATTGAGCAGATTTCTTCACAGTTAAGTATGAGATCCAAGTCCATAGAATATGAAGATCTGCTATTCCAATTTAAGATGAAGGACATAGGCCTAAAACATCCGAACTTTAAGCATGCGCATTGCTTCAGAATGGAAATATTGAAACGGAAACGTGCAATGAGAACAGAACTACGCAAGAATCATAGTCTCAAACAGCATACAAGAAATCTTAGAAATCGCATTGCCAAACAAAAGTATAAGAACTGGATGAAGTCCCATAAACATCAAATGGTCCAGAATGATGCCGAGAAAATGTTGAAGATTCTTAGCAATAAAAATACAAGAGACTTTTGGAGCCTCATTAATAACACACAAGCACCTCAACGCGTTTTACAAACTTGACTAGTGTCTGAGGAGGCAGGGATCTCACATTTTACAGAATTATATAAACCAGATAAGGAACCATCTGAGACTGTGAAACAAAAGATCAATGGTTGGGCGCTCTCTTTTGCAAAAGAAGATATTGAGATGATCATTCGGAAAGCAAATAATTCCAGAGCTCCAGGACCGGATGGTTTAACCAACTTCACCCTCAAACAGTATCCGGAAATTTGGGCGGAGGTTTGTCTGGTTTAATTCGACAGAATAAAGTTACAACATCAAACTCTGAGATCGTGTAAAACTGCAGTGATAGTGCCTATCTTTAAAAAAGGTGATCGCGTGTGTCCTAAAAACTATCGACCTGTTGCGCTATTAGACGTAATGGGAAAAATCTACGCTACTCTTTTATAACATAAATTAGTCGACTGGGCTTCAAAATCCAATAGAGTGGACAAGAGACAATCAGGTTTTGTGAAAAATGTTGGATGCTCACTGAATCTGATGATTCTAAATGTAATCAAAATGGAGCCCCTAAAAACGCATACTCAAGTTTATTTGGCATTCATAGACCTGTCTTATGCGTTTGATACCATCAACCGCGAATTGCTGTGGAAAAAGCTAGAGGCGTCGGGCTGTCCAAAAGACTTAACTGCTGCCATTCGTGAGCTCCACACTGGAACCTCGATTCGGATTCGGCTAGATCAGTCCGGGTCTTTGTCTGCAGAGATTAAGACATTCAAAGGTGTGAAGCAGGGCTGCCATCTAGCGGCAGCAATTTTCAGCCTTTTTCTATCAGACATTGGAGCCAGTTTTGATGCAGTGAAATCATTACCACCTAAAATACATAATTCACATCTCATTTGGTTGTTATATGCAGATGATCTGGTTTTGATGGATGTAACATCAATTGGATTACAACGCAAACTCGATGCCGTACAGGAATATGTGAACTCCAATCATCTGAAGCTCAATATAAAGAAATGTGAGATTCTTTTGTTTAAAAACTTGAAATCTACAAAAACAGCGATTGGTAAAAGGCAGTTCACTTGGAGTTTGGCAAACAAACCCTTGAACAAATTGAACTGTGTAAAATACTTGGGAATTGTAATAAGTGCAAGTATTTATGATGGTCCCTGGATTTTAAAAATCAAAAGGAAATGTAAACAACTTATATGCCAGGCGCGGGTGCTAAATAGAAAGTTTGGTAAATTTTCTTTAAAACCAACTTTGATCTTCTACCAACAGAAGGTATGATCGGTACTAACATATGACGCAGAGAATGCGTTTGGCTGCTCCCACGATTTGTGGCCAATCCTGGAGAACATCTATTAGTCGAAAGTCTTGGGATTGCCAAAAGGGATCTCGACTGCATGTATGAGATATGAACTATCTTTGATATCAGTGCATGCAAGAATCATATGGAAATTATTGTCCTTATTCCGAAAAACCAGAGCGAGAGAAAAAATTCCTCAATTTGAACTTTTCCACAGTGTAACATCTAATGGTCATGACATCATCGCACTGTGGGTTAAACGCTGTGAAAACTTGTTAAGTGAATATGACATCACTCCAGATCAACTGCATGACAATCCAATAGCGGCAAAGCTTAAGATCTGGCGAGCTGATTGGGACATAGAGAGCCGCCTCTAAAGCGATGGTTGACATTCCTGCGGAAGCGAGAGGCTTCAACAGCATGCAAAGATACATTGTCTGTTTACCCGACTCAAATGTAAGGAGGCTCTTTATGTTTTTTCGGATGATTGCATTCAAGACTAAGGAACGTCTCTGCTTATGGGCTGAAAACGCACACAAAGACTGCCTGTGCAGACTATGTAAAAAGGAAAACGAAACACTTGAACATTTGGTGCTGTTTTGTAGTTCGTTGAGAGAGGTGAGGACATTATATCTGGGACCCTGGTCGATAAACCACCCTTCTTTATATGCTGATGACTAGTGGCAGAGAATGTACAGTGGAATGGACATGAAATGAGTAATTCCATTAACCTTTCTGCTATCTGAAATTGAAAAACGGCTTATATTGGAACCTGTTTAAGTAAATTAGGAAGTAACAGGGTGGAGACCATGATTTGAAGGTTTGAATCTGCAGAGTCAGGAGGACTTGCGCAGTATGGTGATGTATGTTGTATTGTTTTGTGATTTTATTATTTTAAAGGTTTTTTTCATGTGAAAAAACTAATATTTTTTTTTAAATACGCTTAATTGGCTGACTACTAATGAAGTATCACTCTTCAGGCCTCTACCACATCACAGTACTTGTGGGATTATGGGACTTGCAGTCCCCAAAAACTAAATTAGTTCTTATTGGTAACGTCTTGCTTTTAAGGGTAGATTTATTTCTCTTAAAGTTATTTAGGGATAAGCCATCAGAATTTGTTGTTACAGAGGAAGACAGTTTATTTAAGGCACTATTTTTTTAATTATTTTCCATTATACCTTTCGGTGTAGGGAGGATTTTATCCTGAAGTACCTTGAATGATCTTTCTATTCTTAAGGTTTGTTAAGGTTCTATGGCATGTGTGTCCACAGCCACAGATCTTGTATGTGGTTCAGATACATCATAATGACAATAGACTATTGGCTGTTTTGGCAACTTTAAAAAGTTCTCCAATTGAAAGGACAAATACTGCATCTCATTGCATGGGATCTCCTCTCAGCCCTGGGCCGTATCTCCTCCCAGGTGATCCTCCCCAGGGATACACCACTCCCAAGTTCAGGATCAGGAAGCGTCTGCCTTTCCCTGGCCATCTGGAAGGAGACTTTAGGCAAGGGTTTAGTGAGGGGTCAATAGGATTCATCATATCTATTGGGTGATGCTTTAGCACTTCCTATAAGCCAACACTAGTGCATTGGAATACAGATAGGGAGAAATGGCACATGAGGAGGAACATAAAGCTTGCAGCATTGTTTGGTTATTTTCCCACCTATTGACTGCCCATGGCCATGCTAATCCCTATGGCCATTGTCGCCCAGTTCCTCTCCCTCCCGCCCAAAATACCTCCCCATGGAAACTAATTGGAGGAGTGCCCTGGAGAGTGCTGTCAGGCTCCAGGAGCTGTGGTGGATGCTGACCTAATATTATTATGAAGCTTCAAGGAACATATTTGGACATCTTTGGACAATTTTGGAAAAAATAAATATTTCTTTTGTATGATTTTTTGGCCACGCCCCTTTCCCGACAAAAATGCAATTTAAACAGTGCCTTCTGTGCACTCGTGCGTGTGCACCTGAGGAGTGCCCTGGAGAGTGCTGTTTGGCTGTTGGGCGGTTGGTGTGTTGTGTGGTAATAATATGTTAATGTTCTAGTGACATGGATGCTAACTTTTATTTTTAACGTAGGTGTCAAAATCATTATTGGTCTATGCTAAGTATGAAGTACATATTTCTGGCTTGACCGTTACTCCTGCAATAGAAGAGACTGTGGAAAATTGTTTGTCTGTATTATGCCGACTATTACCATATACCGACTTTGGAGCTCAACTAAAATGGCATGTAAATGATCTAAAGGCATGGCCGATGTTAAGAAAACTATCCTTAAAAAAGAAACAGGTTAAAAATATTGACCAGAAACTACACACCATAGGTACATCAGTGGGTGTCATTGAGGCTGTCTCTGACAAAAGGGGGGAGCCCCATATGGCCCAGGACAAATTTACAAGCTTCCTCAAACCAGTAAAAATTGCTACTGTTATGCTGTCAGAAAATACCCAAACCGAAGCAGAAAACCAGGTTGATGGGCAAGAGTCTTCTGTATTATCAGAGAATGAACCGATTGATAATAACTCATTGTTGAACATGGTCCTTAATTTCAAAAAGGTAACTGTGAGCACCAGAAAGGTTCCCTGATCTCGCTAAATTTGCGGCTAGAGCTTATACATTCTCCCCTATTAATGAGACCTCTACTCATCCTTAGATTATCCTGATGAAGAAACTACGTCTGAACCGAAGCATAAAAAATTATTGAAAGCACCATTCTCACTTTGTACTGCCCTACATAAAAATACAACTATTAGTTAAAGAGGGAGTAGGAACGATCCTAGAGAGGATATTAAAACATGATGATGTAGATAAAACTGATGAATGTAGATCTGATATAATTGTGCCAATGGATATAATTTTGCTTCATACTCCTGGTCTATGGGCCACGAGGATAAAACAGACTGAATTAGATCCTATCCAGGAGGTGAGTAGTGAGATAGAGGAATCTATGGATCACACCATTACTTCTGCAAACCCACAAAAAGTGTATGTCAAAGAGAATAAACTACTATGTAAAGGTAAAACAAAAAGAAAACAGGTGCCCAGGAAAAATTTACAAACTAGAGGATCGTTATATTTGGCTAATAAAATAACAGATAGTCATTTGTGTTGAGGATGAGGATCTCTATACGATTGGTGAGACATCCAAATCGCAAAAAAGTAGGAAAGAATCAGTTAATAATCAAGGAAGAAGAAAGCTGAGCCTATGATTATGAGGTCAAGAATCGAAGCTAAGGATAAATCATAGTATAAGAATGACTCCTCCTATACTAGTGATGAAGAAATATTTGATATAGACAATGTAACATTCAAAGACAACATAGATCCTTATAGGGTGATACCCGAAGGCAAAGAACAATGTATATTGCCAAACATGATAAATATTAAAGATATTCTATCACATCCATAGGTTAAAACTACAAAAATCAAAATTACTTATTGGTACGCAACATCAGCTAGGCCTTTCCTCAACAGAAGTAATGTTCTGCAATTATTACTTCAAGTAACTTATCTAGAGATGATAAACACAAAATATATTAAGATAGTGGACAACAGATATTAAGATAGTGGAGATTCAATATACATTCAATGAACACAATTGGGCAGTAGACAAGTTTGTTTCTCCCATTACATCTGAATTAATACTTGCCTATTCCAATATTTTTTGTGAAATGGTATATGAATTCACAAGAGTGGAAGAAAAATCCATTAAGATGATGAACAAGAGAAAGGATACACCTGTAATATAGATGTTTATAAACAAATGATTGTTGATGTCAATAGTCTTGTAAAAAGACTGTAGAAGGTCTCAACGTGAATAAGCATCTTGTGGTTGTACAGCCTACTTGTGATGAAGTAGAATGACAAGTGAATTATATTGAGTCGTCCTTGAAGATACTAATGTGGAATTCTAGGGGCTATCACTCTTTTGTCTCTGATCCAGTTGGCAGATCATTTTTGTTGCAAGCTGATGTGTTTGCTATACAGGAAATATGTTAATTAAAAAATATTTCGATTGATGGGTATTCTATAATATATAGGAAAGTCTGCTGAGGCAAGAAGGGGAGACCGTTTGGAGGACTGATGATTGGGGTGCATAACCATTTAGTCCTGAAAGAATATTGTTCTGCTGGCAAAAGTGATCATATGTTGGTAGGTAGAATATCTTGGGACAATGGTATCGACATTGCTATTATACTTGTAGTAAATATCTATAACCCCCCTAATAATACTTATTCTATTACTATTATTGAGGAACTAAACTATCAAAGAATTAGAGGTTTACAGTCTGCAGAACAAACATGGAGCTACTATAATAAAAAATGGTAGGAGGAGCCTATTAGGATTGACCTGTGGTTGTCCTGTATAAGTTTAAATAACCTTTTGCAACTATTTCTGAACACTGGAATTGAGTGTGATTTTCCCTTTATATGGTCAGTGGGGAATAAACGATCATGGATTGATTATATATTGTTCCTGGAACAACTGTTGGATTATATAGGTCATATTAGCCATACTGTGAGCACTCTAAGTGACCATGTTGTCCAGAAATTTGAAATCCGAATGAGGAATAAAAAGAGAAAGAATATGTTAGGTAATGCACATGTTAAAGATATGGGGAACAGAATACACTGGTCAATGTCTAATATAAAAAATATATCGACTATTTTGATGAAAATCTACAAGGGTGCTATAAAGGAAATATGAATGTAGCAACCTTTAAAGGGATAGTCCTTATGGCAAGACAGTATGTTGAAGAAAGATTCAAAAATACTAATGGCAAGTTCACACATAAAAGGAAGACTTGAAATAGTATAATATTACATGAGAAGCACAGACTCTACAGAGAGATAATTATAGCTAAGAGCTCTATGGAGCCTGCTTTGGTTAAAAAGACAGTGATAGCACACCTAAAAACCACATATAAGAATGTTGTTCATAGACACAAGTCTTCAGGACATGCAAAGAAATGGATGCTAATAAAGAACATGCTTAGCATGGATGGTAGAATATTTTGGAACATGTATAATTCTTTTAAAACATGTGATGGATCACAGAATGAAATTAACATTATAAAGGAAGCTTTTTGGATAAACTATATTAAGGACCTGAACTATTGAGATACTATTATATCAAATAGATATATTGAATTTAATGACATTAAAAGAACAGACGATCTCATATTTGCCACTGCAGATATTGTGGGTATCATTAACCAGACAAAGGCCTCGAGGGCTCCTGGACCTGATAGAATACCAAATTTAATATATAAAGAAATCCGGAGTTCTGGTCTAAAACACTTATGCAATTGTTTAATACAATCAGATGCATGGGCGTCCTGCCGACTAGCTGGAAAGATTCCATCTTGATACCAATATTTAAAAAGAAGGCCCGTGATAATCCATTGAACTATAGGCTTTTGGCCATGACGGATGCATGTTCCAAGATATTCGCATCAATTTTATTGAAAGAGCTAAATATTTGGATCAAGAGAAATAACATATTTTCAAAACAAGAAACAGGATTCCACAAAGGTATGAATACCCTACATAATGCATGGACACTCAAATACTTAATGCGGGAAAACCAGATAAAAAGAGGGGCATTATTTATCTGCTTTGTTGATTTCAAAACAGCATTTTACATGGTTGATCAACAACTATTATGGTCCAAGCTTCAAACATGGAAGCTGTATACAAGAGTGCTATACTTTATACAGGAATTGTACATTGACTCCACTGCTCAAATATGCCTAAGTAGAGATGGCGTACTGAGTAACAGTATTAAGACAAACATGGGATTGAAACAGGGGTGTTCACTAGCTCCCACGCTCTACAATCTATATGTTTCTGACTTGGGGAAGAAACTGAACAATGCCAGAAATTTCCCTCCTAAATTTGGCAATAAACACATAGCATGGTTGGCCTTTACCGACGATACGCTTTTGCTGGATAGAACGCCTATTGGGCTTCAGCTTAGCTTAGAAAACTTGTCAGAATATTCAAATCAAAATAACCTTATAATTAATTATCAGAAAACCAAGATTATGATCATTGGTCCTAAAAGAGAAAAGACCAAACGCTACTATTGTATATTAGAGGGCAATTGCCTTGAAGTTATTCACACCTATATATAGCTAGGTATTCTTATTTCTTATTTTACACTACGAATGTCGCCCACTTAGAGGATTATGTCAGATGAAAAATAGAAGGAAGTTTCTTAGCTATTTTAAATTTTGTAAGAACCAAAAGTGGCTCAACATTGGAGGGACTGGTTAAACTATATAAAACTTGCCTTATACCTTGGAATCATTTACAGTTAGAGAAATAATCTGGTTGAAAAGAATTCAGGGGAGAATATGGAGAAGAGCTTTGGGTATGCCTAAGAATACGCCAGTCGAAGGATTGGACTGTGAGCGTGGGCTTTTATCCCTAGTCACACAAAAGAGGATGGCTATGGGTATCTTTCTTTTATATCTGCATAATCCATAAACCTGATGAACAGGATTGCATATTTGCACATTTTAAAATACATCTGAACAGAGATAGTACAGATAAGGTATTAAAAGAGTGGAGAAATGATGTATTCATATTTTTTGATGAAATTGGATTTTATATAAGAGAAGAAACACATATATCCTTAATAGAAATACAAATGAAAGAAAAATCCAAAGTGTGGGATAGGAACCACAACATTACTCATCTTGGGCAGTTTAAAAGATACACTATATATGTCAAGCAGGGTTTTCCTGTGGATTTGCCTTGTAATTATGTAACAAAGCACTACCATATGAAGATGATTAGGTTTATATTGTCCTTGCAATTGGGGATACTCCCAACATTTTGTAGAACTGGTGCTTGAAGGCACATTGCATATTGTGAACGCCTTTGTTGATTTTGTAACAAATAGATTGAAACTCCTAGGCACCTTTTGAGAAAATGTAAAGAAATGGACATGTCTCACAAAAAAGGTTTTCTGAATTTGAGATATAATATTGAAAATTATGCAAGTGATCAACACTGGAGTCTTCTAAATTCAGGTAATTGCACAATTTTAAATTTCACAATGTATCATATGTGGCTAAGAATAATGGAATGCATAAGTAAACTGACCTAAGTGTTATTTTAGTGAACAATATGTCTTTTAATAATTTTATGATATACATGATTATGATTTTATTATGCCAATTGCACATTGTTAGTTTTATGAAATGTTATATGAAATATTTGTAATTGTAATGTTTACATGCATATCGATTTTATATACGTTTAGATATGTTGAAAGGTGTATTTAACCATAGCAACACAATAAAAAATTGTGCTTGCTTTAGTCAAGCCTTACCATCAAACTTTGCATTCAAAGTGCCTGCCAGGTTTTCTCAAGGCAGTCTTCTCAGAGTTAATGACTTAATGGGGGTTGTTAATGCGCTATTGGTGTAATAAAAATGTCTTAACCAGGTCTTGCCTTCAGCCTCTATGCATGTCTTTTACTGAGGTCCTGTTGAAAACAAGCCAACAGTTGGCGCCTGAGCCCATGTATTAGGCATTTGACAGGCCCTGCTATTGTATGATCATGTGTTTGCACCAATTTGCACCTGCTACCATCAATAGCCAGTTAATACCACTGTGGCTGTGCCTGTCAAGTGCCTTTCCCATGCGTACACAAAGCCCAAACTGTTGGCATTGACACATTGTGGTTATTTCTTGCCTATCAACCTACTTCTTTCCTCGGAGTGCTGCACTGCTGTGTTTGCATGTACCCTGTTCTATCCACAATGGTTTTCTGTTTAGTTTACTTACAGATGGTGTATTTAATTAAAGTATACATCATTTTATACAAACTTGATTGGACATTCTCTTTATTTTGGACTGTTATACTTTGCTGTTTAGGTTGCTACTGAATCTCAGACCCACCTCTCTTGGAAGTATAGCCTTCCCTTGGCCCACTTTACCACAAAGGGCAAAGGAGGTATATCTCTTAACTGTGCCTGTTTTCCCTTTATGATTGGGGTCACTGTTGGTTTGTTGAAGTGTGACTACTCACCCTTGCACTCCTGTAGAGCAGAGGTCCTTTTGCTACACCATCTGTCTACCTTCTTGGAGCCTTTATCTTCAGCTCTATGGCAAAGGACTTCGGGCAGAGTAGGCTCTGATTCTCATGCTGGGTATTTAAGGACTTTCTCTTTTAACGCTTTAATTGGAATACTGTTGCCAAACTCATTTCAGTGGGCTAGAAGTCTAAATAGAAAGGGGGGAAAACAGGCAGACAGCAATGCCACCGAAGGAACTCAGAGCACATATCCTGAAACCCCAGAAGTTGAACAAGTATCTTCTGAATGATGCTTTAAGAACTGCGGTCAAGAACGAGGAAATTATTCTCTTCTAGTATGGTGCCTTCAAAAGGTCCAACAAGGCTGGAAAGAGATTGGGGATTGGGTAATCTTTTTTGGCTGCTCTCTCATTCAGCTTAGCTTGCCAATTGTGCAGTTTACTGACCTTCACAATATTGTGACTTGTGAAGCACATTTGCACTGACTGGAAGAACAGCAAATTGCTCAAGATGGAGAATCTGATGCCATTATGAGAAAGCTGGCAACCATTGAGTTGGCGAATCTTGCATCAAAACCCATAAAGCATATTGCTTGAAGTTGTAAGCGAGTTTCCTGGAATATTACGATATAGGAAGAGGACATGCAACTGATGCGGTATTCTGTTTAATGATATTTGATATTAGAGAATACTTAGCACATCATTAGTTTATGGGATGCATACATTGCTTTTATTTTGATGAAGGCTGCATGCTGAAATTGGGCAGAATCTTCAAATCAATGTTATGAGACAATGCCAGAGGATGTAGCAAGGGCAAATCTCTGTAGAACATCATTTGGCACCAGAGAGCATAGCAAGGGGAGGGCTTGGGAAGGACCTGCAGCACTAGAGCTTATCGGAGAGTGTGCAGATGAAAGGCCTGACTGGAAAAGACGCAACAGCACTGGAGCTTAAGAAAGAGCAGGCTGCATGAAGGAGCATATGCTGAATGGATGTTCTGCATATGGATTCAGGGCATGGGGAGATGTTCAAGCTCCGTCTTCACAAATGATGAAGCCTCTGCGTTGCAACAAAGCAGATATATGGGAGCATAATGGCAGCACATATTAAGCTGCACATTAAACATGATAACTGTACCTGGCACCTTGTACTTTATTTGACATTGGATAGCAGATCCTAGGCATTTGAGGCTGCACTTGTCATATGATTTCACACCTTGGCATATGGGCATGCACCTGGCTTTTGAGGCGTTCCTTGACATACAGGTCAATATTTGGGAATTTGAAGCTATGCATGGTACATGCATGCTCTGTTGATTGGGTCATACCTTAATAATGATGTTATGTTTATAACTGGTTTATGAGCCCCACGTGCACTCTCAAGTTACATTTGTCCATCTCATCTCTGATATGAAAATCTACCACACTTTTCCACAGAAGAATTATTGTGATTTAGCAGGAACTAAATACTTGGACTGTTGCCCAAGTAGGGGACCCACATGTAACCAGCTTGCTTTTTCTAGATGACCCAGATGGCAAAGCTGTCTATCCTTGCTTCTAGCCCATCACTGAAGTAAAAGTGATAGAAATCAGGAGTACTCAGCACCCAACTGGCTCCAGCATGAGTCTAGTCCTGCATGCATTATATAGGGAGCTCATACTCTTGTGGCTTCAGACATTTGTCGGACCATGAATGCTGCCTTTTCGTCTGGTCTGGCCTTGGAGTGCTTTGCAATCTGCAGTGGCAATGCCACTGTTGAAGACATTGACTCTCGATCCCACACCCACGCTAAGTTTTGCCGCATCTTCAGCTTCCACATCCTGGACAGGTGATGGAAGTGGTGGATACACTACAACTGTGGCCATTTGAAGAGGGGTTTAGCCTCCTGTAGGACTCGCGGGTGCGCTTCCGAGCTGACCAGAGTATAGATCACAATTTTACTCCTGCCTTCAACCCAATGCTGGTGTAGGAGCTCTCCTTTTCTGGACTTTGTCAGACTAATCTTCTTCCCTGGGTTTATGCCCTCCACTAGTGTTTGAGATTCAAAATCTGGGAGTGCTAATGGACTCGTCCTAATCCTTGAAATCAGTGATTCGTGAGTTGTCTAGGTTTTGCTTTTTCCAATTACTAAACCTTTGCAGATTCTTGGATTATTTCACTTTTACCAGTCAGGTTTGTCTTGTTAATACGTTTATTTCCACTAGACAGGCTTATTTTAATATAACCCCTCCCTCCGCCCCCTACCTCTCACCAGGGCTTTGTTAACTACACTGCAAGTCATTCAGAATGCTGCAGCCATCAGCTGTTTCACTGGGATTTTAGAGCTCACATCTCTGCAGCCCTTCATGCCTTGCAAAAACATCTGGTCAATGCACACGTTCAATTTAAATCTCTCTGATTTATACATAAATCTAGCCACAACCAAGAACTAATATTTACCAATAATATGAATTTAGCAGAACTTTTAGATCAGCCACCCTAGCACAGCTACAAGTTCCTACATTCAAGTGATTCAGGGGATTATACCGGGTGCAATATCTAACTTGAAACAAACAGCACTTCCCCTCTTGTTTACTCGCGCACCTCTATAATCTAAAAATCCACATCATGTACATCATATCTGTTCATAAATCCGTTTATTATTTAAAAATGCAATGTATTTTTGTCAAAATATATATGTATTTGATATCTATCAACACATATAGCCTTATGCCATTGAAAACATGGGTTGGTGCATAACTCATGATATCAAAAACCCATCACTAAACTATGTGTTGAGTGGCAGTGCAGTACAACACTTTAAAACCAATTTTAAATCCTAGGTCTGTCTCTTCGTAGGAATCGGACTGACCCAACAAGTTTCGGTTCTCCACCTTTAGAACATTCTTCAGGGGAACATTGTTCATGCATTTCAGTTGGGGTGTGTAGCATTGCAAGAGATCTGAGTCCAGTTGGACGACATTCTCAAACACTGCTGTGAAGAATAATCGTTGTTGTTCCTGCAAACATTTTAAATACCATCAGTTACTAAGGTACTTTTTCAAATCAATACACGAATCGTGACATTTTATCAATAAAAAATGACATTACCTTACACAAGAATTATTCCTTATTTTCATATTTCTTATTTATTCATGTGAGTTAAGAAGCACCATTCTAAAGGGGAGAGCATCACATTGTGTGTAACTCACTGGTCTTTAAACACTGACGTTATATTCTTAAAATATGGACTCAAGAAATCTCCTCACCTATGGTGTGCATAAAATCTATAAGGGTGTACCGAACGGTGCCCACGGGTAAGCTTTAGGATGCCAGGCCAAACAATTAAAGGGTCGATAGATGTTCACGTGACGGAAGGGGAGATGCAGAAAGGGATGGGAATGTAATCACTATTCTGCCTTCTGGAAACTCAAGAATACCAAGTGTGCATGTTTGTTGTTTTATTATCCGCCGGGCATGGTGCGTACATTCAACTATGCCATTTGGGGATAGCCTCCTCTGTTCAGGTAGCCATGTACACCTTTCCTCCTGACATATGACTGACAGGTAGCACTTTAGGCTTCAAACACATGTTTAAGACTTATCTCTTCCCACACTAGAAACCACAGTGTCCTCATTGCCTATGATTTGCCATTTTTATCAGATTAGGATACAAACTCCGGCAGCATGATACCTTTCAAAGGTAAACACAATCCTTTATAAATTATCATACCATAACAAAACATAGATACGATACCATACCATACCTAGTAGGCACATTATTTGAGCATTTGAGTATTCACTGTGAGCGTGAGGTTATCCCTTACATATGCTAACTATACACGGTATGTGAGGCATTGACTGGCATAAAATGGCAGAACAAGGCATTTGAGGTTGCACTTTGCATATGATGGAACCACTAGACATATGAGGTTGTACGTTATATAGTATGACTATAACTGATGTGAGGCCATAATTGGCATAACATGTCAAATGCAGCCTACAGGACGCTGCAGTTGGCAGATTATGGCTGGACCTGTGCATGTGATGCAGTATTTAGCATATGAGATCTATATCTGAAATGTTATGCTGTGCCCAGCACAGGATTACATAAATAGGCCATATGAGGCTGTAGGGGCATAAGAAGGCAGTGCCCCTGGATTATGAAGGCAGTGCCCCTGGATTATGAAGACAGTGCCACTGGATTATGAAAACAGTGCCACTGGATTTTGAAGGCAGTGCCCCTGGATATGAAGGAAGTGAACCTGGATTATGAAGGGAGTGCCCCCGGATTATGAAGACAGTGCCACTGTATTATGAAGGCAGTGCCCCTGGATATGAAGGCAGTGAACCTGGATTATGAAGGCAGTGTCTCTGGATATGAAAGCAGTGCCCCTGGATTATGAAGGCAGTGCCCCTGGATATGAAGGCGGTGCCCCTGGATTATGAAGACAGTTCCACTGGATTATGAAGGCAGTGCCCCTCGATATGAAGGCAGTGAACCTGGATTATGAAGGCAGTGCCCCTGGATATGAAAGAAGTGCCCCTGGATTATGAAGGCAGTGCCCCTGGATATGAAGGCAGTACCCCTGGATTATGAAGGCAGTGCCCCTGGATATGAAGGCAGTGCCCCTGGATTATGAAGAATGACGGCAGTGCCCCTGGATTATGAAGGCAGTGCCCCTGGATATGAAGGCAGTGCCCCTGGATTATGAAGACAGTGCCCCTGGATTATGAAGGCCATGCCCCTGGATTATGAAGGCAGTGCCACTGGATTATGAAGGCAGTGCCCCTGGATATGAAGGCAGTGCCCCTGGATTATGAAGACAGCGCCGCTGGATTATGAAGGCAGTGCCCCTGGATATGAAGGCAGTGCCCCTGGATTATGAAGACAGCGCCGCTGGATTATGAAGGCAGTGCCACTGCATTATGAAGGCAGTGCCCCTGGATTATGAACGCAGTGCCCCTGGATTATGAAGGCAGTGCCACTGGATTAGGAAGGCAGTGCCCCTGGATATGAAGGCAGTGCCCCTGGATTATGAAGACAGCGCCACTGGATTATGAAGGGAGTGCCCCTGGATATGAAGGCAGTGCCCATGGATAATGTCTGCAGTTCCCCTGGATTATGAAGGCAGTGCCCCTGGATTATGAAGGCAGCACCACTGGATTATGAAGGCAGTGCCACTGGATTATGAAGGCAGTGCCCCTGGATATGAAGGCAGTGCCCCTGGATTATGAAGACAGTGCCCCTGGATATGAAGGCAGTGCCCCTGGATTATGAAGACAGCACCACTGGATTATGAAGGCAGCGCCACTGGATTATGAAGGGAGTGCCCCTGGATATGAAGGCAGTGCCCATGGATAATGTCTGCAGTTCCCCTGGATTATGAAGGCAGTGCCCCTGGATTATGAAGGCAGTGCCACTGGATTATGAAGGCAGTGCCCCTGGATATGAAGGCAGTGCCCCTGGATTATGAAGACAGCGCCGCTGGATTATGAAGGCAGTGCCCCTGGATATGAAGGCAGTGCCCCTGGATTATGAAGACAGCGCCGCTGGATTATGAAGGCAGTGCCATTGCATTATGAAGGCAGTGCCCCTGGATTATGAACGCAGTGCCCCTGGATTATGAAGGCAGTGCCACTGGATTAGGAAGGCAGTGCCCCTGGATATGAAGGCAGTGCCCCTGGATTATGAAGACAGTGCCCCTGGATATGAAGGCAGTGCCCCTGGATTATGAAGACAGCACCACTGGATTATGAAGGCAGTGCCACTGGATTATGAAGGCAGTGCCCCTGGATTATGAAGGCAGTGCCACTGGATTATGAAGACAGTGCCCCTGGATATGAAGGCAGTGCCCCTGGATTATGAAGGCAGTGCCCCTGGATAATGTCTACAGTGCCCCTGGATTATGAAGGCAGTGCCCCTGGATTATGAAGGCGGTGCCACTGGATTATGTTTGCTCTTCTGATGCCACACCTTGCATATCATGGCTGAATCTATGGCATATTAAGAAGCACCATAATGAAAATATCGTTGTCACTTCTCTCTGAAGACTACACTTAAATAAGAAACAGTAACTAAGGGATCTATCTATTGTATATATGTACATTGATGCCACATTCACCTGTATATATCTGTATGTTGATGTCCTGTCATATGTAACTTTGTAACCTGCTCTGCGCCCAGATGCCTACGGGCGGGGTGCGCACCATAAATAAATAAACAATAACAATAATAACAATAACAACTAAGTTAGCCTTTATATGCTTTTGTATCTTTATGGCATTTTAAGCAAATGTGCATGTGTTTTAGTTGTTTTCCACCAGCAATGTCAGTTCTGATGTTGTCATAATGGTCAACGGTAATACACATCTCCTCTGGTGATGACCTAGAGGTCAAATGCCATTTGATGTCACTTCCTGTAATGCAATAAATCATGTGATATCACATCTGCTATCCCTGGCATCTTGGTGAAATGACCTCCCCGCAAGCATAATGTGAGAACTATACCCCAAGCTTCAGAGCACCTAAACAAGTGGATGACTGGGACAGGAAAATGTGGGCGCTCGTCAGCTATACTTCTGGCAGCTGGACCTACTGCTGTGGGATAGGAGTATTGCAGGGGAGGAAGGAAGGGCGCGTATTGTGCAGACAGCAGGGAGCCGAAACACTACTCCTAAAACATGGGTTGCAGAGGGCCAAAGGTAAGTAAAGGGATTGGTAGGCATTGAGGATGCACCTGGAAAGAACTGCTCCAGCGAGTCAAACAACACAACCCCCTGCCAGGAAGTTAATGGACATTAAATCTGTCTCTGAATTGAGCCTGGTTATTACAGCTTATGCAAATATGCAGGAGCCACGAACGCAATTGCAAAACAAATAAGCTATTAGCTGAAAGAACACAGATATAGAGACTAAGCTCCACATAATCCCAATATTTTGGCAAGCAACGAACCTTTGTATGATTATTAATGCAGTGTGTTTTTGTGAATGCCTGACGTTCAGTGAAACAGACCTCATTATCCAAGAACAATGTCCACGACAACAGCTGCTCCTAATCATTGAAAAGGTCCCCCCTGTATTAGGGAACATGCCCATCCAACATGCAAATTAACGTTTAAGAGGTTTAAGCGTAAAGTGCACTAGGTAATCTGATTAAATGTATATTTACAACTTCGCCTCCTTGCCAAGAAGCAATTAGGCAAGATTTCCGCTCGTGCGCAGGCATACATTAACTCTTTGCAACAGCACTCTCGGGGATGTATCATTAGACTGTCCCATGAGGTCACTACAGGTTGCAAATATTGGGTGTGTCTTTCTCCACATGCCGTAGGACAGAAAGTGTCTGTCAAGCCACACGGACCAATCTCTTTGCTTCTGTCATGGGGCGGGTCAAGCGTTCTCCTGAGTGACTTGTGGTGCCCCATCGGATTGGAAGACAGGCTCCCACATCAACAGTTGAGCATGCTATGATTGGTTGCTGTGCATTTTAAGTATCATTTGTAAATCAGCTTCATATGTGTTTCTTAAAAGCACGTGCCTCGTACTTCATGTACTGAATGCTTGTCTCTGAATATTTGTTAGGAAAATATTACTTGGCCAATACAGTCTGAATGTTAAGACAATAAGTGGCTACCACCAACAACAGGGACGTTTTCCTTACTACCAGTAAGAACAGGGTAGAAAATGGGCCAGAACAAGATTGAGTGGAGCTCCAGCAAATGTTGTCTTGCAGGAGCGCTGCTCTGTCCAGGAAACTCCCAGATATGCCCCCAAGCCGAGCTGTCACCCTTCAGAAGATTTGGCATGCCAGACTGAATGCAGAAACATCAATTTACTGAAATGTTTTTATTAGGGTGAGTGTTGTGACCAATGGAAAGAGCAGAGTCCAACTTCCATTGCTCACTGAAAAGAATGTCTTGCTGAATCACTATCACAGACATGTTTAGAATTGTGGGCATTCTAATGTTCTGATAGTGCTCTTTGATTTTATGCAAATTTCCAGGTTTGGGCTCCATGAACAGATACTGTGTTTCATGGCTTGCCTAGGACCCCCGTCCCCCAAGGAGGAGAGGGTTCCTAGAGTAAATTGGTTCAATTTCCAGCACTGAGTAAGGACTTAGATACCGAGAAAGGAGAGTTTATTGGTATTTTGTTGTTGTTTCGTATAGCTCACAAATTGTATACATGATGCTACAATGTGTTTTGGGAAGGAAAGAGGTGTTACACAAAGGGGGTACAGCGTGAAAGGGATAGAGCATTCACGTTACAAGAAGATCAATCTTTGTATATAGCAGAGAAATGGCCTTGCTATATAACATTTCCCTTAGCTAACTTAAAAAAGAGGCAATTCTCGATTTTAGGTACTGGACATGGGGGCTTCAGAAAGCAGTGTGCTCGAATTAAGATGTTTCAGACCACCCCTCCTCACTGCCCTGTCCCCGCCTACGGAGATGTGAGAAATCCCGGCATAGGGGTGAGCTGGAGTTTGTGTGGGTGAGGGCTGAGGATTTCGGGAGAAAGTCATCTAATGGAAGAAGTAGGAGGACAAGAGAATAATTATTTCTGTAGCCATTTCTTCCCATTGCTTTTGGACCCAGCACAGGCGTGTTCTAATATAAGGTGGCGTGTGATGGAGTTCCGATGATTAAGGACAATGTCGGAGAATGTCCTAACTCAGGATCACTGTTTCTTGAACTCTTACACTTTACAGGTTTTTTACTCTATTTCTGACCTCAGGCTGTCAGACGTGTAGAGGAGGAGCCAAAAGCCTCTACCGGAAGTCCTGCCCCTAAGCTACCTTTATGTTGGAAAAAAGAAATAGTGACAAGCAAGACACCTGTAATGATGCCAATACCACAAGCAGCTGTTGAGAAAACCGTTATTTATGTATCCACGAAGAGCTGACAGTTTCTTATGGAAGATCCCTGAAGAGCAAGAGAAGATGAACGAAAGAGCAGACTGGTGATGTCATATGATGTAAAGTGACACACTGAGAAGAGATGACAGAAGAGAAAGTAAAGAGAACATATAGAATCCTGTGACAAAATAAAGAATTGAGTGACCTTTTATGGGCAAAATGAAGATTACACGTGTGTAGAGCACGGAAGACGCTGTAACGCAGTAGACTAAGTAATCATAAAGGCTGGTTATACGTAGTGAGTCGATTGCAGCGATGCGCCAAGGTATATATATGGGTAGGAAATCTGGATGTTCATCATCTTGTTTTAGCAAACTGGGACCACATGAGCAGGAAAGTTCAAAGTGTGGCACTGTTAATAAAAGTAGCTGACGAGCAAGAAAGAATTCAAGAGGGCTTGGTTGGCCCAGTGTCAAAATGCCGCTGCAGCCGAGAACTGGTTGTCGAGCTTCAAGAGATACAATGAATTAAAGAGACGGGCAAAGCCCTGCCAAGGTACAATAAAAGGACAATGAGAGGCAAGTTTAATTTGTTTTAGAAACCATTAAATACAAGGAAGAAGCTCGAAACGTGGTCTCCAGTCATGTGATCTAGATGGAAATAGACTTGGGCGGACGCTGCTGGGGCGAGAAGATGAGAGCATTCTCACACTCCCTTTTTATTCCCAGATGTTTTACAGTTTGCAAGGCCATGTTCAAAGGCTATTTGAATGACAGAAAGTAAGTGTGATAATAGAGATTGGGCTAATTGGAGGGGGCACAGTCAAGCCCAACCCACCAACACGTGGGGTACCAGCTTGCGTGCTGCTAGCAAGAGGAATATTCCAGAAAGATACAAGTGTGCCAACCAATTATAGAGGGCCACGTTACAAAGAGCCCTATAGTTTGTGAACCAATAAATCATTGTATATTTTATGATGATGTAGATGACTTGCACTAGAGGAGGGCTTAGTTGCCAACCTGACAATATAGACCCAATCACCCCTAAATAGCCCATAGAAAGTATATGTAGATATTTTCCGTTATCCAACCACAATCCAGTAGACTGTTGGTGTGCGAATGTCTGAATGTGGAAATATATTTATAGGGTTGCACTCAATCTCAAAAATTCAATATATTTAAAAAATGTTCAATTAGAAGATAAATATATGAATTATGGGCCTCATTCTGAGTAATCGGCAAAAAAATCTGTTAATACCTCCAATCCGGTATTAGTTTCTCCGACTGTGCATGCAGTGAAAACCTGCCTAACTAAGAGAAGACGGGCACACGCACAAACCCATGCTGGAAGCATCAATACCGGATTGGCCGTATCAATGGATGAATGGATAAAACTTCCGGCATTAGCAGACAACAAATGCTGTCCCTACCGGATCCGCCATAAAAATGGCATTAACACCGGAATGGCGGTAATTCTGGCGCCAAAACCCGAAATGCAGCGAAAAACCAGAAGTAGGCCACCAGCCATTGTAAAAAACAGAATCCACCGCAATCCACTGCAAACTATAGCCATCCAGGCCCAGAAATACCATAAAAACATGCTGCAGGAGTACAGCAACCCAGGCAAGGACCTATGCCAATGCAAACATAAGTTTTCAGATGCTGAACTGACAGCCCTGGTGGATACTGTGCTGCACTTTTCTGAGCAGCTGTTTGGAGCAAGGCAGCGCAAGACAAGCTGCCAGAGGAAGAGTGCTATATGGGGTAAGGTGGTGGGCAACGTCACAGCTGTCAGGACTGTCCCTTGTACAAGAAGGGATTGCCGTTAGAAGTGGGACAGCCTCAAGTCGAAAGTCCGCTCAGCCATTGCAAAGCATAGAAGGGAGTGCACAGCCACAGGCAGAGGTAACATTTAACCATTATGACTCATGCTGTGAGAGGAGTGCCTGGGCAGCATCCTGCACATGGAGGGGATCGAGGGCATCAAAGGTGCTGAGGCCAGAGCGGGGACACAAGGAGAAGAAAGTAAGCACAAGTGCATGTAGATGTACGCATCCACACCCCTTTTGTATGCCGACACCATCAGTGTGCCGACCCATGGCATGGAACACACTGTCCACCCTTCGATGGCAGTACCACGCTGATAGACACACAGGCATGCACATTGCACACATCCTGCATGTACCCCCTAATCATGAATGCTTCCCCTGCAAGGTCATCCACCTAAGCAACAAAACCCATGCGAGAAACATTTCACCAACAACACTGTGTCCCACACTTCATGGGATGTGCATAATGCATGACTGAGGACATGTGTGGCAAACAGCTAACAGCACATCTCGTCTCCCCAAAAGGTACCCACTCCACGGACGGCGATGAGGC
This sequence comes from Ambystoma mexicanum, assembly GCF_040938575.1. Taxonomy (NCBI): domain Eukaryota; kingdom Metazoa; phylum Chordata; class Amphibia; order Caudata; family Ambystomatidae; genus Ambystoma; species Ambystoma mexicanum. The sequence goes on along the minus strand of NC_090927.1, from coordinate 759,342,728 downwards.
AGGACCATCACATGCACCCACCAGGAGAGGCACCACACCTGTGCAGGCCAGACACACTGCAAGCCACAGCAGGCAGCATGGCAGTGGGGTGACACCAGCACAGCCACCAGTGGGAAGAGCTGCAGACGCCCAGCAACCACCACCACAGGCAGTACCAGCCCAGCCTCCACCACCTATGGCAGCATCAGCCCAGCCACCACCACCTGTGGCAGTGGCAGCCCAGCCTCCACCACCTGTGGCAGTGTCAGCCCAGCCTACACCACCTGTGGTACAGCCCGGCCAACACAATCCCATCTAGTGCCATTTAGAACCCTTTTAATTTTATAACATATTTTTTTCACTTTTATTCTTTTTACAATCTAGATTATTTTTCATCATCTAGATTATTTTTCATCATCTATGTTTCTCATCTGGGGTGGTATCAGTGTTCATAAGTAAGAGTATGACTCATATTGATAGATATTGGTTACATGGTCGAATAGTGTTTAGAAATGTGACTCCCTTTCAAAATGGATGCACGGTTAGATGAGCTGGTGGGGGTAGTCCTTCTTCTATGTTACACTGGACTGGATTTAACTGGCTGATCCAAGATGGCGGACAATGCTGGTCAACTGCGAGTGTGGTTGCCTTGGCGATAGATGCCGTACACTATTGATCACAGGCTGCAGAAGTGACTTGTTCTACAGGGTGAGTTATGTGTCCTGAGAGTTTGAGATGTGTTTGGCAAACCCCACTAGCATTTTCTGTTACAAAGGTATTACGCCTCATCACAGTAATATCCACTTTGGCTTTTCCATAGCATTTTGATGAATATGCTTGGGAGTAATCAAAGTATTGACTTTGAGTGAAGCTGCCACATCTGCCGTGCGAAACTGATGATTTCTTTGCTGATCAGACTGATCCAATAGAAGTGGATGTGTGACCCCCTGGATGGGATAAGCACTTTGACTCCATATTATTCCCGATGAATAGGGGAGCAGAGTTTTTGAAAATAACTAGTTTGTATGAATAGTGTAGAGATTGTGGAGTAACGCCATGCCGTGCATTTGAAGGGACTTATTTGGCGTCTCATTTGTTTTAGGGAGTTGGTTTCGACTTGTGTCCATATCCACACAGCTATGCTAAAAATCCTGTGTCAATTCTGAAAACATTGAGTTTCCTCTGAAGAGGAATAACAGCAATGAATACAGGTTTGTAATAGCAGTCCAATCTGGTTTGTATATTTAAAAGCTGCCTTGGTTAAAGTTTATGTGTGATGTGAGTTTATTGGTTCCATCCACATTTTAGGAGCAGGTTCTCCGTTCTGCTCCTTTTCTTGATCCATTTTACTCCATAAAGGGAGTGTTGTTTAGCACTTCTTGCTCTTGGGCTACAGTCACACTTACAGATGATCTATGCATGAGGGAAGTACATGACTTGGGGCGTCACTGCACCCTTTTTTGGGTGATTATATTTAAGCTATCATACTCACTTAAATGGCGTCACATCCAGCTGGCTCCATGGTTGGTTAGCCTAATTGCAATATTGGTGTATCACCATTGTCAAATACGAGAGTGATTCTTATCAAAGAAGTGTCTTTGATACTAAGTTACCTTGGAGGTGTGCACAAGATTATTATTTTGTTGTTATTTTCCTTTCCAGTCCACATGGCTCATGAAGAATGGGTCTTTACCTCGAAACGTGTCAGCTAACAGCAGACTTAAAAATTGCATTTGTAAAATGTGATGTTTTTAAACCTTTTCGTTCTTGTTATTATATAATATCTACTCTCATTATGTGTAATGATTTACTTAGATATTGTTCACAGATGAAATTAATAATGGCTGTATTCACAGTATATGATAGTGTTCAGGGGACGGGAGGGTTCTAATATTGGATCTTCTTTGTTTTTTGTATTTTGTTCCTCCCCATGTGTCAGCGGCAGATGGGTGATTGTCAGGGGACGGCGAGTGGTGATGAGGTAGAGATGAGTTTTGGGTCATCCTCACATCAGTTGATTGTGCTGTCAGTTAGGGGGAGGGGAACATTCCAGTGAGATGACCCGCCTATGAGGGGCAGGGGGGGGTTTGGTGCTAGGACATAATCAATGATGTACACACGCCACATGAGCATGGGCCATGGTTGTGGGTGCACAGGACTGATCTGGCTAACATGCCATGACTCACAGTGCCATGCATTGCCCCATATTCACTTTTTTCATCATTTGATGGGTACACCTACTGTATGTGTAAATTGCCATTAGTACTGGAATGTGTTGTGGCATGTTGATGGTGAGTTCGTCGTGAGACTCTGTCATTCCCATGCATATGTCCTTGGCTCACCTATGCACCCATGCCTGGGCACGATGATGGACCATGCTCTTTATGCGTCTCTCAATGTTGCATTGTGGTACACGTGGACCTGTGTGTATATATGCTGTTTGGGTAGCACAGTTTGGGCATTCAGTGCTGCTCTGTCTGTCAGGTCACATGACAGTAGTCAACAGCCACTGATGTATGGGGGGGCTGGATTGGAGGGGGTATTCCCATTACCATTGTATCCACTCCCCCCAAATTCAGTCTCAGTGTACTGTGAATCCTACTCATCCAATGCACAGGTACGTTGTCCTCTGTGCCTCTCCATGAACAGCTGCACGTCAATGCTGACTGCAGCCAGAGACAGCATTGTGGTGTCTGGAAGTGTGTATGTTGAAGGTGTGGCCTTTTTCCACCTACTCCAGTCTGCATTGGGTACACCTAGATGCATTAGGTGCACCTGTGGCCTCATTCACCACACCTGCATGCATTTACTGCTATTTACCACCTGCTTTTAGCTGGGTGTTTTGCCTCCTAGCGTTCGCCTGTGTTATCGCCATTTTTTGGCCAGTATTCTTGCATAGGTGAGGCTCGTAATGTGGCAGTGTTGCCGTATTTGCGGTTTTCCAGCCAATTCTTTGGGGCGCGAGTGGTGCACATCGGTGCCGGTTTCTCTGGCACCTTACTTACCGTATGTATGGTGCCATTGGCTCCACCTAACTCGTAGTTTGCCGTTCTGGTCAATGTGGCGGTATCCTTTATTACCGCCACTCTTTTCCTTGACCGCATGACTCAGAATGAGGCCCTATATTTCTTATGAAGAATCAGTGCACACACTCAGTGGCTCACTGTCCAAAATGACCGTAAAAATCAAAATAAACAAATGCCCCAGTGGAAGTTATTGTGTTGTAACAATATTGCAGACATCTAAACGAAGTTGAATTTTATTATTTATGCTTTGTAAAAATCATGAAAGCACTGTTAGAAAACTTTAGTCAGTATAAGAACAGATTTTCTTGAATTAACTCATAGTAATGTTTTCTGTTTCAATTGCTGATTTAATATTGACTGTACACTGTGTGTAACTGAAACCTTAAAGAAACGTTTCGTATGGAAATAAACTACCCGGAATTTGTAACAAAGAGGTCACAGCTGTTCCTTGTCTAGACTGCCCTTTTCAGTTACTAAATTCTCCATCCCCAATCCAAAAAGAAATACAGAGACCTGGTGTCCACTTAACACCACCTACCTTTTGCTTGTCCCCAAACGAAAACATTAATTATGAAGTGTCCTACCACCATGGGCATCAGCAGTAGCTAGGAGTTGCAATGGCACTCCCTGTGTTGCTGCATGCTCCCGCTGTGGATTCTTTAGAACCCCTATGATTTAGTCAATCTGAGCACTGCTCTATTAAAGGTATACCTTCAGTTTATGTAGTGCTTCGGGCCTGCTATGAATCAATGCTTATTAACCAGCACTAGCCACATTTCTTCAATACAGATTGTTAAAAAATACAATGGCACGTGATTTGGCTCAAGGGTAATGTGAATCCTTCTCCAGCAATGCCATAGTAGCAAAGGCTCATTTGCTGTCCCTTCTGCTGCCCAAGGGATTGGGATGAAATGATGCCACTGCCCAGGGGAGTTGCTAGGTCTGGAAAAGGCCCGGGGCTAAGCTGATGTCGGAACTGTTGGGACTGGGGGCTAGCTAGTCTTTTGGCTGTAGCTCCTGAGATTCTATCCGGGGCTACAACCAAAAGATCAGGGGCTATAGCCCCATTAGCCCCCCCTAGCAACGCCTCTGCCACTGCCTGCCACCTTCCTCCACCTCCTACCTGTTAAGTTATCTCCAACCCCCCACCTGGTGTCCTGCCACTCACTACCAATTCCCCCACAGTCTCCACTCCCTCCCGTCCTTGTGGATGCCTGACAGCACAGAGCCTCGGGTCTGACAGTTTCTGAGAGCTGGCACTACAATACTGTTAAAGCAGAGGACGGTGTGGTAGCTGTGGCTCTAACAAACTGTGGTTCTTGTGACTCCCACACTGATGGATAGCCATGATATGATATCATAAGGTGTTTATAACACGCCTATACATAGGTGTTTCAAGGTGCGATGAGACAAGGGAGGGGAAACAAAGGGAGGACAACACTACGTTCTTACTAGGCCTAGTGACATTGAGATTGTGCAAGTGCAGGGGAAAGGACAGGGGAAAAGTGCCAGGGGAAGGGGAGGAGGAGCAAGTCCAAGACACAGGATCAAACATCAAAGAACAATTAGTGCGGGCAGCAGGGGTGTTGCTAGGTCTGGAAAAGACCCGGGGCTACGCTGATGTCGGAGCTGTCAGGACTGGGGGCTAGCCTTTTGGCCTTAGCTCCTGAGATTCTATCCAGGGCTACAACCAAAAGATAAGGGGCTATAGCCCCCTTAGCCCCCGCCTAGCAACGCCTCTGGCGGGTAGCAGGTGGCAGTGCCAGGTGAGGTGCAGACAAGTGTCTGATAAGTACAGGTAGTGGGGACTGTAGGGATGCAGATACAGACCCAAGTGCAGGTTTTCGAGGAGGCAGTGCAGTTGTGCAACTGGGAGGGCAGGGGCCTGGGGCGGTGGTTCACAGGGTAGCCAGGTGACCAGTCCAGTATCAGACAGGAGATCAGCAGGGAAGAGGAACAGAGAAGGCAGAAGCAAAGAGGAAAGTCTTGAGATATTTCCAGATCCAGAGATGGTTCAACTCAAGTTTCAGAGAGGCAGAGAGGCTGTTGCAGAGGGAGGCGCCGGCCGAAGAGAGAGATCTGCCCCAACTCATCGCTTGGAAAAGCGACTGACCCTCAAGGAGTTGGAAGTGGAGGAGTGAAGAGCTTGAGTAGGAAGATACTTTGCAAGAGAGAGTTGTAGATATTGTGGTCCCAGGTCCCAGAAGGCCTTGTGGACAAAGCAGAGGGTCTTGAACTTGATCCTTGCAGCCATTGGGGGCCAATGGGGAGATTCCGGGGCTGGAGAGATACAATCCCTGGGCTTGAGGCCAAGGACAACTCTTACAGTCCTGTTCTGGATAAGGTGCAGAGGACAGAGAGTAGAGGCAGGCAGATTTAGAAAGAGGTTGTTGCAGTAGTCAAGCCTTGAGAGAACCAGAGCTCTGGAGACAGCTTCTGGTGGAAGGAGAGGAAAGGAAGAATACCTTTGAGAAGGTGCAGTTGGTAGTTTGACTTCTTGGAGATGTCAGAGATGTTAGGAAAGAAGGAAAGTGTGTAGTTGAAGATGACCCCAAATGTAGGGGGGTTCTTCCTTAGGGGCTCAGAAGACCCTGATAGACAAAGGAAATGATGCATTCCCCTACTGTGACGCAGAGCAGTTGTTTATGAATTCCAAAACCCTCTGCTGTGAGGTCCCAGAAGGAGGATACATCATTTCGATATCCAAATAGTTACCTTTTCTAGGCAAGCTATGGACAACATTGCAATATATGCAATATGGAATTCGGGACACTAACCTGATGCTGGGGGTGCATAACTCAGAATTAATTTAACACACTTGAGTTTTCTGCTGAGTCATTGGAGACTTTTTTCAAGCTAAATAACAAAAATACATTTGGCCTCATTACACGGTAGGCGGTAAGGGTTTACCGGTACCAGTATTTTACCGGTACCGGTAAATCCTTACCGCCTTACTACGAGGTACCTTTGCGGGTTGGGGAATTTAACGCCTGCTTTTTGCAGGCGTTAAAAATCCAACCCGCAAAGGGACCAGGGAGCTAATTCGTAATTAGCGCCTTCCCCATTCCCATTATGCCCTATGGGGCAAAAATGGGAATGGAGAAGGGCAATGGAGGAAGGAGGAATTACCGCCTTCCCAACCTTGGAATAGGGCAGTAATTCCCCTTTCCTCCAAGGCGGTACCGGTAAATTACCGGCATGAACCATGGCGCTAATAGCGCCATGGTTTACCGACTACCGTGTAATGAGGCCCATTCTCTTGGAGTGAACTTTGAACTATGTTGCCGCTTTGGCAGCATGGGTTTGCATTTTCCACTTCAGATGATAAGCAGTGCGGCCTGTACAACTCAGTCTCAAGAAAATAAACCAGGGACATTCGAACATTGCTGCATGCGTTATTTGTACAGGCCGAATATCCTATTAAATGCTTTTATTTGTTTAATGTTTCAATAAACAAAATAACAATTAAATGAGAACGCTCAACGAACAGTGCAGCTCCTCCTTGTAAGCGGATCCTTAACTACAGTGTGGTTTCTTGCAAGTTAGTAGATTCAGAAGCTGCACTGTGTAGATTATCGGCACAGTTAAAAGGATAAACGAGCATTTCCTCTTTTACTGGACAGGAAACCCAAATGCTTAAATGGCAGTTGACTGTGACATCACAATCAAACTATTGTGTGTAAAGTGAGATGGCTGCTGATATAGGCTACTACACTATGGCAGTACCAGCACAGAAATAAGAGAATTCATTTAACAGTACACGATAAGAGTGATTTGTAAGCGCGTTTACGGCTCCAGTTAACACCCCAGTGGTCTCCCTGCACAGAGGTTTGTCTGGAGAATTAGGTATTGTGCCTATGCCTGTGATCCCAGAGATGGGTCTGTGGTAGAAATGTCACCAATGTTATTGCAAATAATTCCATAATATGAAGCTGTTTTACAAAAAAAAACCTTTGCACACAAAAGTAGAATGGAGGGAGTCCTTTACGTAATGCTTCCTTGTGGATGACTGAGAAAGGATATCTGGTTATTGCATCGAATGCAATACCATCAAATGGCTTTACATCTAAAAAATTGAATTGAAAAAAAAGTGTCAAATGCATGTTTTTGAAGGCAAAGGGTTTAGTTTAATTTTAATGTGTTTTAAATGGTAAAAAATGGGGGTTGAGAGGGGACCCCCCACTACATTTTTTTTTTATGCATTTGATGCAATTCTTTTCGATGCATTTTTTTTGATGGAATGGTCTGTCGATGATAAGAATTTGATGGAATGACTATAAACCTTGAGAAAGCATTGTAGATTTACCATTCTGGAGCCAACATATCTCAGCGTCATTGGCAAGCCTCAACCAAAGAGTGCAATTCAGGGCCTTGTTTCATAAAATGAATGCCCTCTTTTTGTTTAAAATGTGAACCATAAATATCCACTTACCCCCTCGAATCCTCATCTGGAAGTCCTCTGAAGTTGCCACCATTTTGTTTCATACTTCTAAAATAATCACTATCCAAAGTTTATTAGATGCTATTAGACAGGGGCTTTAGTTAACAATATTACAATTGTGAGCCCCTCCCACCCTCCTTGCTCTAGTAAACTAGCAAACAAGGTTACTATAAAACTAATAAACAGAAAGACTGTTTCAACTGGGAAAGAGGGGTGGACATTTCACAAATGTGTTGTTAAAAAATAATAATAATAATATCCCAAACTTTTCAAAGATCTGGGTCACAAAAGAGCATTTATGATGCTGGTTGTCGGTAGGTTGTATACCCAGCCGGCCCATCAACCAAGAACTAGTGGTTTTAAGGTTGGACTCGATGGGTGGACTTGGGATCCAAAAGGAATGTCTTGGTGTGTTGAGAGGGGCAGATGAAGTTTATTTATGGATACACATCTGTGCATTGGTTTGGGATGTTTCTTCCTATTCACACTCTTGTAGCAAAGGGCATGGCCAGAACCTGACATGTGGCCTTTTTGTGAAGTCATTCATGATCTTGGAAGTACACAATTGAAGATGTGTAAAGCCTGAGCACCTGACCGGCATCCATAAGTGTTAATGTTTCTCCAGTGCATTAAAAGGGGTTTCATTATACTAAGTGTAAATGGGCAAATGCCCCCCCACCAATGAGTACCTGATCCTGGAGAAAAGAAAACAGGTCCATATTTGGGCAGCAACCAATGCTGACCTGGTAACTCCCCACACAGCCCTTTATTCAGCCTTGCCATGCACCAGTGGTTGCTGACTCCTTACCTCTTTCCCCAAAATTATAAGCTCCCTTCAGAGCCTTGTATGTGGCATGGTTTTCAAGTGAACCAGAGCACCCCACAATCCATTGAAAGATTCCATTTTGGAAAGGGCTAACTAGAAACTGTATTGAATACTGAGTGCCAGGGAAAATATGTTTACACAAATGTTCCCACCCATTATCTCTGAGATGCTGGAAGCACACCTAGAGTGAACCACCCCACGCAGCCATGAAACAACACAAGTGCACACCAAGACACCCGATAGGCTTTCAGTTATGGCCACCCGCGACTCTGGATCCCTTATGGACACTATCTAACCAGTAATGCACAACCACAACCCACCACAACACCACACAACACACTAAGACCAACAGAACCAATATCACACACCCGAGGCACTGAATCTCACCCATATGGTTACACCAGTTCCTCCTGGTTCTGAACCTATTCTCACTAATCTCCCTACTGCCCTCTCTGGCAGAGCCATGCAAGTGCCTGGAGACTGACCCTGAGTGGTAGCAGTGTGTGGGATGAATCAACATAACATAACATAACAAATGTTGTGGGATTCAGCCCAACCAATCACAGTTATCAGGGAATGCTGCATTGTATTAAATAGTGGGATTTATGGTTATGTATTGAATTGAAACATGATGGCTGTGTACAGCTGGGCTCAACTGCAGCCCCTTCTTCTGCTCCTCAGTGGCACCCACCTGGAACCAATGGTACTACCACCTCACATGGTGCTCTCACTTGTAGCCTTGATTTCTTTGCAGCAAAATATGCTATGCAAGTTTCAATAGTTAAAATCAAGATCTACACATAAAATAACTTAAACCAATAATTTCAAAGGACTTGAAAATGTAAGCCACTTAACCAATCACTGGCTACAAAAAAGACATTCAAATTTAAATATTGTATTCAAAGCAAGGATCAAATTCAAAATACAAAAAATAATTAGTTATAAACTATGCATACTTTAAAAGGTTAGAAATATATGGGCCTGGTTTACACCCTGTTTTTCAATGGGATTGTCATATTGAAAAACACATTCTATATCAAGCCCGATTTCTTAAACTGAGTGCCCTTCCTTTGAAAAGCCTCAATTCCAAAATATAAAACAGATTACTTACTCCCAAATGAAATAAGAATGCAGGGCAGAAACTTCTAAAACTAAGTTCATGCCAATGTGCTTTTAAAAGCGTTCATATTTCATCAATCTAGATTTTATTTTATTTATTTTATTTGTTTATTTGTTACACGCCCAGACCCTCGGGTGTCACGGCGAGGTTATAAGATAGCTTAGAAATTAGTCACATTCAAACATTACATTGGTTGCATTACATGATATAGGTTACAACATATTCACAACAATATACAGTGGCCTAAGTATTCACGACAGTATCCGATGGAGGGGTCCTATCTTAGGGTGCTAATATTGGTTGAATAACCAGGTTTTTAGCTGTTTCTTAAAGAGCGTGAAGGAGGATGCTTTTTTGATGGTGATGGGTAGGGTGTTCCAGTGTTTGGGGGCTAAAGTGGTGAAGCTGCTGCCCCCTGCTCGAGTGGTTTTGAATCGGGGGGGGTCCAGGAGGAGTTTGTCGTTGGATCTCAGTGATCTTATGTTAGTTTTAAGATGCAGAACAAAATAACAAAAATGCATTACAGTTTACACTGTATTACTGAAAAAAGTGCAGGAAACTGCATCTATGGCAGTCCCTGTCCCCTGGGCTGTACTGGCATTCAATTCCAAGCCATCAAAGCATAACCTAGCTACTAACCATCAGCTATCATATTTGGTGATCATGCTTGCTACGGTTGGGGGTGTAGGGTAACTCCACAACAACCAGACATAGAAAAAATAATCATTTAGAGAAAAAAGATACTGCAACCTTTTTCAAGAAGAACAAGAGCTGGAAGAAAAAAAAAACAAGAGCTTTATTTTATATACAATAAGGAAATGACGACAGTGTATTGCAAGCCCACTGCCACAGAGCTCTCACTCTCCCACCCTCATTGGCTACCACCTATTTTCATGCTAATGGTTACATATGGACGCCTTGCCAATTGGTCGTCTCGTCTTCTCCTCCACCTTCTCCACATGTAGGTAAAGAGCTCTTCACCTCAAAGCGCAGCAAGATAATTGGTTAAGCTTCAAAGACACCACCCTATTTTCATCACGTGATGTGCACCTGGTCTTCAACATAAACTCAGTAGGTAACTTTGAGGTCCGCCTGGTCCTTGCAAAGAAGGCAACTCTTTTCTCATCCCGGACAAAGTAGACGCCCCCCGCATGCATCCCTGTCGTAAACTTTTAATTTGGCCTCATTCTTTGCTCTCCCTTGTACAAATCACAGACGTTGTTGTGCTCTGTTCCCCCCTGTATCCGTTACCCCTCCCGGAATACTGGTGTCCCACTAATCTATCTAATTCATGAAGGATTTAAGAGCACTATTCATGTACATCTGGTAGTTCAAATATAAATTACATTCTTCTGGGGAGCACTAGTGCCCTAAATCTCAGTTCCTGTTTTGGCAGCTCAAGACCTCTGCCCCGGCTCCCATGAGTATGGCCTTCGTACTGGGCCGCAGCCCTTCTCCCAATCAACTTCTGGCATTCCTACCCAATTGTTCAAGGGGCTAATTTATACATTTATATGTGGGTGTAGGTGCATGTTCCTTGCCATGCCTGGGAATTGGAATGCGATAATCAAGCGAGATGTTGTTCTGTGTCTCCAACACGGCCTGTGAGGACTCAGGCCTACTCTTAAATGCAGCACTAATTAATGGTGTAAATATAGCACACATGCAATGTATTCTAAGTGACACTATCACAAAGAAATAGTTAGTCTTCCCCTATATCAACTCTTGAAATACATGTATCTCCTGCCAACTACTTACACCCATAGAGTCCCCCCTATCCCCTAGACCGCCCTCTGTGCATTCTCTGCATTCTAATATATTTTCCGCAGCCTGAATCGTTTGGGAGGGGCGGGGATCTAAACATGCATCCCACAGGGGCCAGTTTAACATCAAATAATTACATTAAATCTATTGAAGAGTTCAATTACAGTCCTCGCTATTTGAATTACAATACAATGGAAGACAGCATGTTCCTCATAGAACTTTTAGTTTGTGCAAGCAAAAGCCATACATCGTCAAAAACCATCCAACACATTGATTCTTGGCATTACTCTTTTCACATAAGCAATTAATAGGATTTACTTTGACCAATCACTTTACCAAAGGCCAGTTACAATTCTTTTGTGTGTGATGGACACTTCTGGATTATTCATTTAGAGTCTTTAGGAAGAGTGCAAACACAGCTAAATTGATCATCTAGGTATCTAAGGCACCCAGTTCCAGAGGGCAAAAAATAGAGCTGCACGTGGGAGACCAAATAATATTGTTGCAAAGCATTTTGGGTTTGTTGAAGCACAGATCCATTAACCATCCCCAAGCGCCTGCTCCATAAAGTGGTACTGGTAGAGTGTTTGCTGCAAATATTTGCAACATTAATATCATCAGCTGCATTTTAAAAGATTGCAGAAATAAACAAAAAGGCAACAACCTGTTTCATGTGAACAGATTGCTTGTTAAGATGCTGTGTTGGATATTATAGTGAAAAACCTCATACCCAAATAATCATAATCTGAGCATTGCATTATTCAGTCTTTGCCAGTTTTGAGTCGAAGGGGTAACATTTGAACACATATATAAAAATATCCGGATTACAGATTTACTGGATTTAATATTCAGACTTCGTTCAGTTATATCATTTGTATAGACATTTAGAATGATCTGTCAGGGTATCAAGAATGGGCAAGTCCAACATTACCCAATACAGGAATAGTAAATCATTGACTTTTGGAGTATCTGCAGTAGTTGCACATAACATCTTGTAGAATAAATTAATAAGTAGGTTAAACAAAAGGCGTGTAAGGACACAACCATGGCGAACCTTCAAGAAATACAAAAGGGTTGCATAACCATAATAATAATAATAATAATAATAGTAATAATAATAGTAATGATAATAATATTATTATTATGATTCTTATTATTATTATTATTATTATTATTATTATTATTATTATTATTATTAGGGTATTTATTGAGTGGAGACTTAGCTTCAGGAAGCAACGGAGCACTTTACAATCATTGGGGGGAGAATACATTTAGGGAGCATAGAAATAAGGGAGTGAGGATTTAACAACCGGGAAGGAAAGGCAATGGTCATTAATAGATTTACAAGTAACCAGGGGAGGAAACAGGTGAGCTCCAATCACCCAGTCTCAGGTAAGGTGGAAGTGGATTGTGTATGAACCTAGATGATTAGGAGGAGCCAGTCCTTGGACAGGAGGTTCTTGAGCTTCTTCCTGAACTTTAGAAGCAAGGATGCTAGTCAGATGTTGATTGGGAGGAGGTTCCAGAATCTTGGGGCATAGACAGACAAGTCCCGTCCTCTGGCTTTTTCCTTCCTGCTCTGGCAGAGTTCAAGTCTGCACATGTATTTACTTCTGCTAGATGGGAGGCATCCGGAGATGCTGAACCTCCCAGTGAGGTAGCTTCAGGACTTCAGGGTGACAGCCTTTCAAAAGATGCAGCAGGCTTTGAAAATGATACAGGCTTGCAGCAGGAGCCAGTGGAGTTTGATGAGGGTCAGGGTGATGTGGTAGAATTTGCAGACACCTTTGATGATTTGTGCTGCACTATGCAGGACACATCTCAGGGGTGCAAGGGTAGTTGCTGTAAGACCTTCCAAAAGGTCTTTACCACCATACTGGTGGGAGATGACCAATGCTTGGAACACAGATCTGAAGTATTTTTCTGAGATTAGGGGCTTAATTTTTCTCAGGAGAGAAAGTCACATCCTGCCAGAGCCATAGCAAACTACAGTAGTGTTATCATCCAAACAAATTCAGATTCTTAAAATATCGGATGGACTTTTTTGTTTACAAAGAGTGACCCACAGTAAAGACCTATCCACTGAAGCAAACGTGGTTGCAAGGTCCATGTACGGTACATACATGTTCTGTCTTACAAAAATGGATTTGGCTGGCAATAAATATAGATGAGAACCATCGTTTTGAGTCCTAACACCCGCACGAAAAACCAATTGTACTTGGGGCAAATTATTATATTGGCTAAACGATTCAGCCAATCTACCTAAAATAGGTTTGCCAAAGATTCTAAAAGATGAATCTAAAGAAAAATGGGATGACAACGTAATAGTAACATCTTGTCACCTTTCTTATAAAAGGGGAAGATAATCATCTTACTCCATGTTTACATTCTTAAACATAGCATTAAAAATTTGGAACAACAAAGGTGACAAAACCTCAACATTTGCTTTATTAAAATCTGTTGACACAAATCCAAGCGTTTATTACCTGTTAGTGAAGTTATAAGTAATGGCATCTCAGCTAGCGTAATCGGGGTGCTAGTGTCTTGTTCTGGAGAAATGGCATTAGTAACAACCCACCCAATTTCTGTATGTAATTTCTTATTTTCTGGGTTACTACCGTATAAATTCGACAAGTTTTTAATCAAGTCAGCCTCAGGGATATTACATTGTGTGCTACCTGTTTCTTTATCGTTTAGCTCAAAAGTTACCAAGTCCCAGAATCACAGACTGTCTCAATCTGGAGCCCCCAGTTCTAATTCATCCCATGCCGCAGCCAGGAGTGTCTTCTTTCCCAGCACAAGACATTCTTTGTACATTTTCCTCTTTTATGTAATTACGGCAGTGGATGAATCAACACTTTTTAGTGCAATAAGAAAAACATGTCTTGCCTCCTTATAATATCTATCCATCTAGCCAGTAATTATTTTCTTATTTTTTGTAAGGGAGTTTGATTTTCTTTAGGCAACTAAATATTCCGATATTCCGAAACCGATATTTCTAATCATAAGCTCAAAATATTTTATTCGAGACAGTCATTCAACAACCCCAAATGTGCCATATAGTACACAGCTAGAAAACTATCACTTAGGACTCTATCACATTCAACTCTCTTTTTGGTTGAGTTGAATTATTAGCAACAATAAGATTTTGCGGAAAAGATTGATGAAATGTCATGCTCACTGTCTACACGCTTAACAATCTTTAAGTCCCTAACAATTTTCCAAAAAGATATTGATTGAAAAAAATCAATAAAAGAAGATCCCCATGGTCCAGAAAAAGCGATTACCAGGAAGATCCGAGGGCCCCATTCATATTCCATTCACATCTGAAGGTCCACTTCATGAAATCATTGCTGCTCCATTCATTCTGACACCATAGGCACACTGAAACACCAGACATACACCCCGCCAAAGCAAGGACTAGCGCAAATGGTGGGCCTCATTACGATATTGCTGGTAAAACCCGCCGGTAGTCGTTGGGTTACCGGCAACCCTGCAACACCATTACTGCTGCGGAATTGCAGTAGTACACTTGAAGCCAATCATTTGCCATCAATAGTGTCCAACATTGTAAATTTAAATCAGCCTAAGAAATACAAAATCACTTTTCTGCTTTTTGTAACTGCAGTGAACTGTTTTGTTTTAGACTTTCTGCTTTAAGGGTGAATGTGTGTTTAAACTAGAACTCATTTTTTACTGTAGATTGTCTGATCTAATTTCTCTGATAGCAAATCCAATGTTAATTGTTGTGCCTATTTTTAGAGGGAAGTCAAACATTAGACCTGATCTAGATAGAGTTGCGGGTGTAATTCCGTTGTAACTCAAGTAGGGGATTACCTGACGCACTACTTTGACGCCATATTATTTAGTCAAATGAATTTCTATTCCAGACCAGCTTGTCTCTTGTATCAAAGTGCGAGAGTGTGATTCTTACATGCTAAAATGGTTAAACTGAGACCTGCTGAGACCTAAAGTGACGCTCAAATCTTTGAGTTTATTGAGCACACCTCGTTTGGGGATGAATATTTAAGCTTCCTTGGATAGAGTGTCACTGAATTGATATTTAACAATAATTGTCCTGTTCGCATATAGTCATACTGGTCTGAACATTATGCCGACTATGATTGACTGAAAAAGGGGATGTGCCCAAACAATAAGAGCAGTAAAGCATGCTGGTCATTTACTTCACAACATCAACATTATTGACATTTTTATCATCACAGAAATATGGTTGCCTCATCCCTTCCCTCTGATTTCACACTCACAATCCACAACAATGCAGACATGTTGTTGAAATAGGTACCAAACACAGAAATAGTGTCCATGACACCAACGTCCACATCTCAAACCTTCCACCTGCTACAGTCACGCCAACAGCTACTGCCTTCAAATCCCCTTGCGCAATGTGTTGGAGAAAGTTTCCTGACTCATCCCTTACTCATCCTTACCTCCACAAATTACCCTGTTGCTGGCAACTTAACTTCTGTCTTCTAGATGCCACCATTTGCTCTAACATAACACTTTCTCAACCTTTGTGATAGTGTCAACTTGGAGGTTATGCCTCAATATCCCCACAAATGTTGTTTCTTTTTTCTTTGACGCAATCATCCAACACAATATAAATACCACCCCTTCAATTTGCTTCGACACAGTCAACTGGGCACACCACCACACTATCCTCTTTGATAGGCACAAACCACCCATCACTGTTAGGCAGAATCCTATGCAGTTCCCTTAGGGAGCACTACAGAAGATTAGGACTACAGGTATATGCAATAAATCCCCTTTGGTATCAGTCTGTACCACACAGATTTAGTTGGTAGCTGTGGCTGAGCAGCCAGACTTATCTCAAGAGGAAGATGAGCAGTATTCAGGTTTTACACAATAGGACTACAGTACTATGGGACAAGGAAACACTGACCAAAGCTTTGTATCAAAAAGAATATATATATATTTATTTTACACACTCTTAACTCAACACACAAGTCACTATCATTAAAGCAAGTTAAAACAGTCAAGAAAAGTTTACAGAACTCCCTATTTAAATTGTAGACAAGTGTGAGCAAGAGTGACAACTGAGCAAAATGGCATAGTGTAAACCAAGCAGAAATGGCACTCTAAAAATTTCTTCAGAGGGAGGGAAAGGTCAAGTTATACAGGGTTAGACTCCCAAACCCACCAGCAACACTTCCCAATTGGATTGTGAACAAGTTAGGCAAGGTAGTACTTTAGCATAAGCAATACTTCAACAATATATAAAAGGGAAGGAAAGGTGGTTATAAGAGTTTAGGTGCACCAACACATTTCTTGATGAAAAGCATTCTAGAGAAGGCAGTTGTAACAGAATTAGCCAGAGTCAATAGGCCTGTGCCAGAGTCAGTGGTACGAGGCAAAGTGCCTAGGATCAAACGGTTCTAGTAGCTGCAGTCAAGTATTTGTTTAACGGTTGAAAAGGAAGGTGCAGAAGGTAAAAAGATAATGTTAGATGATAGGAACGGCCAGCCCAGAAGGTAAGTAAAGGATTTAAAACACCTTTAGCAGTACCCACCGAAATGGGTGGCCTGGCGGAACAATGTACCTTAAAAGTGGAAGAGGCTCTGGCGGTGGCGGTAGTTCCTGGCAGTTCCTGCAGTTCTGGAGATCCAGCAGAGGAAGAGAGGCTCTCGTCGTGGAGGAAGGTTCGAGTCACTGCACTGCCCAGGGAAGAAGCCGGCCGCGGTGGTGCCAAAATGGAATTAAAGATACGCTCCTTTAAACCGCGTCGTGGTGGACGGGTGCCTGGATATCCGGTCTCCTAGTGCTTAGCACTGGCGATTCGACCAAGGCAGGTCAGGGAAGGCAATTGGTGAACTGGTTGGCCCCGCCAGCTCAAGGTAAGAAGGCTCTTGCAGGTGAAGATCTTCTCTTGTCGTTGGAGAAAAGTGGTGAGGATCTGCAGCAGGGCTTTGCCGGTGGCTCAGTCGTTGCAGATGTCTTTGGCTTCTCTCCTCTTCGGATTTCTCAGGTCCAGTGGCAACGTCTTGTCCTCCAGGCCTCAGATCCCTGCTTTTATGCAGAAAAACCTCCATTCATACAGCCTAGCTGTCACTCACAGAGCGGGTGGTTATCCTGGCAGAATCCGACTTGGGTTGCTTAGGCAACACTGTCCAGGGTGCCTTCTCCCCCTCCCACACATCCTGTCTACCCCATACTCATTGGCGCCTGAAGGAGGGCTTCTGTCCAGAAGCCCGCGAAAAGGACAGACAAAGTGGCCCAGACCTGGGTTTGGATTACAGAGCGAGACACGAGAAAGAAATATTATCAAAGATCTGGCAAAAAAAAAAAACACTGGAGTAAAGTTAATAAAAAGATAAACCGGCGGTATGTTAGAGGCTGTCATAAAAAGTGGTAGCCTCGAACAATGGGAAAGTCCCATAGGAAAATATTTGCGTTGAATATTAATGGTAGTAACCACTGCCACCAGCCAGAAACTTTGGAGAGAGGGTCTGGACAGTACCCTCTCAAAAATGAACACCAGGGAAAAACTATGAATCCTTCCCAGTACCTCCATAGTAAGATGGTATGTACTGGTTTTGTTTATAACTATTGACTAGCAAAGTCATTGGTAACTTTGCATGCCCTGGGAGACAGTAGTCAGTCCCAGGGTATGGAGTCTATGTTTGGGGGTCACTATGACACCCCTGTGTTACTGCACTGAGGGTGCTGTGTAACACACATGAATAAGATGATACCTAGGGGGGTGAGAAAAAAACCCTAGACCATAAGCACGAAAATCGCCTCAAACACACACCAAAAATATGCCTACGAGTGGGAAAAAGAGTCTCACTCTTAGCAGGAGCAAAAAATAAACCCTGGAAATCCAGCAAAGCTGCTGGGGGACTCTATAGGTAAGGGAAATTAGCCTTTAAAGAGAATTCTCCCTAACAATCACCATACAAGACATGCCCAATATCACCTTCTGTACCAAAAAGCTCAGCTCAGCCACCAATAAAAACGTGTTTTTCGAAGGTTTAGCCAATTTCCACTTAGTACCCTCCACTTGCTCCAACAAGCGATAGGAATTGCCTACAAAACAACTCTTCCAATCACTGGACACATGTGCCCCCTTGCCAAAATGATCTATGCAGTCCCTCTACTGTGAGCTAGCACGGAAGCGCTCATAAACCCAAAATAGAAATACTGCCATATGAAAGCTGCCTGGCTAAAATCATAAGGCCCTCGCATCAAACTACAGCAAACAGTGCCTGTGCTATCCACCACCAAAAGTCCTGTTCTCATTAAAAGAGGATTATTACTCTGGAAAGGTTTGTGAAGCCATACACAGCCATGGGAAGCTGTTCAACACAGTACAGTACCTTGTCACACCCAAATACACAGCTTCTTCAATTCCGCAAACCCAGCAGTTGTTCAGTCACCTCTCTACATTCTTCATAGAATTTTTTTTTTTAAACCAGAACTAAACATGGCCCAACCTTGACACACAATCCACCCGTTAAGCCCTGCCCTGTTCCCTCCAACACAAGGTAGCCACTGTAATTTTCATACACCCCTAAAAACAACGGCACTGTCTTGCCATTAGTGAAAGGGCTTAGAACACCTGCACTGTCCAGGTCTTAGAACAGTGCAGTCATAACGGCCTTCGGTCATTCACAAAATTTCACGCCAGCCCTGACGAACTTGACTAACAGCTTTGTCCTACAAAAAAGATACCTCAGTCTTGGAAGCTTACTGTATATATGCTATCCTCCACCTCATAACATGGGGCTTACTATTTCAGCACACATGTATGATTGTGTGGCTTTAAACAGTCTTTCAGGCATGAAAACGCTTTTTGAAATGGTACAGCCCAGTCCCCCTGCTGCAGGAAGACGTGCTACAAATATGGCTCGGTATCGTCAAGGTACATGTACTGCCTAGGCTGTCCTTCATTTTGGGAGGCCAAAAGGCTATAGCTTTATCAAATCAAGTCAAGTGTATTTACTATTTCGACAGCATTACAAAATCACACAGTATTACACCAATACAATTAAAACCACGATATGCACATAATCTTACATTAAAATACAAAAGAAAACACAGATAACGCACTGCAAAAGTACTTGTTTCAAAATACACACATACAATATAAAATATTAAAACCATAAGTCTGGTCCCATAAGAAAAAAGTGCAAGTGCTGTAAGGACAAGAGGCGTCATGGTCCAAAGAAAACCCAATTTATCTCTGCTTGTAGTTGCTCCTTAGCAATCCAGATATCTAAACATAGCTATTTCTTTCAATGATTGTCAGCATCTTTGCTTACTGGATGCTCATTCCCGTGCTCCTTGCTTTGCGTTGCCAGGCTCAGCAGACGCTGCCTCCTTAGCCAAGCTCTATGTACAAATGTTACTACTGGCAACGCAGTTAATTCATCATCAGTCCTATTGCACATAGTCATAGCCTCCATTGTATGTCTAACCCCAGAGGCGATGAACAGTGATCTCAAATACACTTTTGGGAGTGTTAGATATGCAGGGCAAATTAGGAAAAACTGTGTTTTGACAATCATACAATAATAACATTTATCAGCGACATCGGGGCGTATCTATATTGCTCACTCAGTGACTGCGAGGTGGCCTGAAGGTCTTGTTGTAACACTTCTCTGCTGCCATTCTTTCACTCCCTAACCTCACCCTCTCCTGACACTCCTATTCTTTGTCTCTCAATCCACCTCTGACTCTGCCTCTCTACCCTTCCTCCCTCTTCTGTCATATTGCTTCTCTCACTTCAGCTGCCTCCGCTCTTCACCTCCCCCAGCCGCCCCATCTTCACCCCCTCTCCTCCACTACTCCTGTCTCTATTCGGTTCCCTTACTTCTGAACTTACCACCTGCCTCCTGCTCTCATACTACCCTTCTCTGTCTCTCCATCTCTCTTACATCCATACACATAACACAAATTGGCACCACTCCCTCAATCCCAGCACCTTACATTCTTTGCAAAGAAGCCAAAACTCACCTCCAATCCTCCTCCACCTGCTGCACTCTCCTCACTGGTCTCTTGGTCCTCCTTCATCTCCTCTGATCTCACGCCAAACACCTCTCACTGCATATTGACTCTCTTGGACTTTTGTAAAGCCCTCTCCATTGGGATCTGGATCTGCTGCTTCCCTGGGCCAAACCCTTTCTGATCTATTTACAACTACTCAATGTGTTTGGCTAGAATACCTTCTGCTAGTGTTCCTAAGGGCCTTTAACCCTGTCCTCTGCTCAGTCTCCATTTCTGTCCATCATGCCATGCAGTCTCGGGAATTGTTTGTTCTCTTGTCCTCTCCTGTACTCTGTAAATTCTTGTCCAAAAAGGGGTTGGAGATTGTTCCCCGGTCTCCCCTAGTACTGTGCAGCCCCTTGCTGGATCCAGCTCTGCTGCTGCTATTCCAAAGCTCCACTGTAGCCCGTCTGGGGGTTGTGAGGTAGTTGGTGGGTCTCCCATTCAACTCCTAAATGGAGATGGATAGTACATTTGAACCAGAGCAACCACTTCTTACCTCCTGTTCTGGGTCGTGGTACGTATAGTCCTTATTTGTTTTCTCTGCAATGGTGCTGCCTCCAGGAAGCCACTGTCCAGGACAGAATCTCCTAGGCACTTGGGTACGTAAAGGGGTAACAATGCATATGCACAATTGAGCACATTATGCAGCGCCAGGTACAGGGGCCCTCTATCACTCCTTCACACTCTGTCTGGAGCAGGTCGGGCCCTAGCATTGCCCCGGAAGCTGCCTACCCAAATCAAGAGAAGGCCCGCGGACCACCTGACAAGGTCATACCCATGACTCTGTCACACATAGTACGGGGATAAAATATACCGGCCATGCAGTCACTGAAGGATTATTAAACCAATGCTAAATTAAAATCTACATGCAGCAGGAAGTGTTAGTATCTAATGCAGTTGACTTATTTTGCCATGTTTTAATGCAATGAGTTAACAGTTGAGATGGTAAAAAGAGGTCTAAGCCATCTGGCAGGGTTCCTCCATTAGCCTAGGTATTGCAGGTATAGGTGGTGGCCCACACCAAACAGATGCCATTAACTTGCTCCTTAAAACTATGAAGCACACTTCTATGTCATTGCAGTAATTGAAGATGAGTATCCAGGATTCCTGATGAATAGGACAGGTCAGCACCACACAACCATTCCTCTCTTAAAACTCTAAGAGATAGTTCTGTGCATTTGGGCAATCTCAATTTGCATACCCAATAATCCTACTTAAAGGACGGGGTACCCTTTGGGCACACTTTGTGCATAAGAGTTTTAGGTCTACATCGGACCCATAAGACTAAGGTGGGGTGTGTATTTTTATGAGCGCTAGGGTTTCATTCAGATAAGATGGATATGAACATGAGATTCAGTGTTATGATACAAGTAACTACGTTAAGGTATGTTTGTGCATGACTGTAACAACTTTACATTTTCCTGGGATAGAGGGCCATGGTCATAATTATTATACCATTACTTGGTGAGGGTTCAGTTTCTTGTGGTGTACTCTTTGTGGGGCATTCACAGCGAATGCAGTGGATCTGAACTGGGCAGTGGGAGTTGTACTCTGTTACCAAGTTTACTGGATGGCCATTGAAGGGAATGAATACTAGAGAGACTGACCAGGATTTGTTGTTTCAGGGGAAATGCCATAATGGGAATTCCGTCGGATTTGATGTAACTGACTATCTGACATCACTTATGGCATTATCAAGGACATCACTGGTACAACAGTTCACGTCTGCAAGCAAGAGAGGATGCAACATTTAAAAAGCATGTTTCCGTATATAAGGGTGGATTCGAATGCAAAGCTTGATTGGAGTTTGCATTTACTGTCCATTCACAACCAGGGTATTCTTACCCACTAGAGTTAAGCTGTAATGAATGAGCATTTCCCATGACGAGATACTCTAGTCCCTTTATCACTCTGGTCATTTGCACCAGAACCCCACAGAATACAGCATACATGTGAAAGAACAGTTTCTGAAATCGATGTATCTCAAATGATAAAGGTTAGGTCTGCTGGTCTGCAAAGCTAAACCATACTGAAGAACACGTTAATGTTGCGGGGGGTGGAGGCGGGGACAGGGTTATCAAGACTAGAATTACTAATCTACGGAATAAAAGAAAGTTGCAATTGTTTTAATGCCGGGCTAGAAGCCTGCATTTCGCTATGTGTTTTGGGCTATGGCCCTCATTACGAGTTCGACGGCAAGTGGTCCAGCTGGGGGTAAATCTGTTACCCCCTCTTTCAGCACTCTGCTGAATTACAGGACACCGAAAATGGGCATTCATTCTGCAGGCAGTTTTAGCCCTGGCGGAGTTACTGTTGGCGCTAATTCCACCAACAATCGGCAGAATTACCGTCGGTAGAATTACCACCAGCAGAATTGCTGCCAGAAACACAAATGCTAACTCTGCCAAATTACAGGTGAAATTATTGCCGAAATACTGTGAAAAATCACCAGTAATTCCTCCAAAAATGCAGTGCAAGCATTCTGGTGATGGAAATCAATCACAGGTGCCAATAATGGACTCCTAAAGTGGACTTAAGGTCCACACCCTCCCAAACACACTTTTAAGCAACATGCAGCAACAAGAAGAAGTGAAGTACGGCATCCACAGCCTGCTGCTGTTCATTGAGCTCAAGCAGCATGCAGGGCAACTACATGGAAAGATACAGGCGGCACAAAGACGGAGGAGATGTCTGTTGCGGAGGCCACACATCCCACGTGTCAGTCCTCATGGGATATGACTGATGGCCAATTATTCTTGCTGTATCGTTTGGACAGGAACACCATAGGAGAGCTGCTAACCCGAGGCAGATCCCCAGAGTATTATAAACATCAGAATTGCAATCCCACCACTCTTTAAATTGGTCCTTCACTTTTGTGCCACAGGTGCATTCCAGCAGACTGTGGGGATGCTGCATGTCATGTCCTAGCCAACATTCTCACTAGTGCTTGTGGAAGTGTTGGAAACGCTCATGAGGTATTCCCATCAACATATCTCACTGCTCAACACCCAGGGCCAGGTGAATGCAGCAAAGGGAAGATTCTATGCCATCGCTCATTTCCCTAGTGTCATAGCAGCACTTGACTGCACATTTGTTGCATTGGTGCCCCTTCTCCCAGGCAGTGGATCCTGCATACAGGAATCGCAAAACGGTACCATTCCATGAACATCCAGATGACATGTGATGCAGATCTGACCATCAGCCACTGCTGCAAACAATTCCCAGGTTCCGCACATGATTCCAGGGTCCTGAGGAACAGCACCATCCCTGCGTATATGGACACGCACCAAGACCAGTGAACCTGGCTCTTGGGTAAGTATTATATCTGATGATGATGCAGAACAAAGGCACACATGGAGACAGTCATGAGATCATATGTGAGAAAACTACATCTCCCACTAACCATATTCCATGTGGCATTCAGTAGGCCATGGCCCTGAATCTGACTGACACTGGGTAAAGAGACACCTGAGAGCATACTGCATACTGCTGCACAAGGCCACATACAGCAACTACACCCTCTCCACCTCCCATGCAGTACAGGGTGTCAGCCCTACATGCATTTCAGCACACAAAGGCCACCAGGACAAAAGTGAATGAAATCAGCAAGCAAAAGCAAAATTGTAATGCTAAACACTCTTCTCCCTACCTGCTGTAGGTGACTCGGGCTATTTTTATTGTTATTATTATTATTATTATTATTATTATTATTATTATTATTATGGTTTTTATTGAGCACGGACCTAGCTTCGAGAAGCAACAGAATGCTTTACAGAGGTATACAACAATACAGACACATAGCGGAATGCTTTACAGAGGTATACAACTGTACAGATGCATAAAGAACCGTTTTTCAGAGGTAACAACAGAAAAGATATACAGCGTAGATAGGATACAGAGGGGCACAGAGGAGGGGTACCGATGTACAAGCTTGCAGGGAGGAGAGGGGCGGACGGCGTCTAGCGAGTAAGGTGGCACAGGGGAGGGATGTGATGGCCTAAGTGTTGAGGAGGAAAGACTCCTTGAAGAGGTGAGCCTTAAATTCTTTTCTGAATTGTAGGAGCGTGAGGGAGAGTCCGATGCTGATGGGGAGGAGGTTACATATTCTTTGGTCATAGGTAGAGAAGGCTTGTTTTCTGGTCCTTTCCTTTTTTCAGTGGTGGATTTCAACTTCTGGTGGTGCGCTGTCCACCAGAGATGCTGAGTTTCTCCACGAGGTAGCTGGGTGACTTCTGGGTGACTGCATTATAGATGATGCAGCAAGAATTGAAGGAGATTCGTGGGAGCAGGTGAATGTCGATGAGGGCCAGGGTGATGTGATTGTATCTGTGTAGACCCTTGTTGAGGGGTTCGGCCACGTGTAGGCCACTTCTCAGGGGCACAAGGGAGGACAACAGGAGGCCTTAGAGGGGGATATTGCCCCTATCCAGGTGGAATAGGACCACTACTTGGACAGTGGGTCTAAAGCTGTCCAGAGGGAGGAAGGGATTGACTTTGCCCAGGAGGGAGAGCTGATACCAAGCTATCTGAGTTTTCTTACTTATGTGTGTCTTGAAGTAGAGGTGATTATCAGTGTGGAACCCGAAGGACTTGGCGCAGGAGGTGAGCTCAGGTGTAAACCCCTCAGTATTCATTGTCAAAAGCCAGGTCTGTATGTCTGGGTTTTTTGGTGTTTTTGGTGAGGTCTAGGCTATCCACTGCTATCGTGGTTGTTGACACTGGTGAGGAACCCTGGTACACCGCAGGAGACAGCCTACAATGAGGCACACATAAGAACCAGGACATGCATGGGAAGCACATTTGGACTGCTCAAGGGAACACCAGGCAGGTGGGAAATTAGTGCTTGGACACTTCTATGAGTCTTGAATAGCTATTTTGCAATTTTAAGTGTGTTTTAGCCAGCAATTAGTTTTAATTGAATTTTAATTGACATTTATAGAATTTAAATTTAAATGTTTGTATGGAATTGTATTTCTTTATGACCTACCTGTATGGGGAAATACTTAATTTGAAGGCACCAGCTCCTGTAGTGCTAGCACAGTGGGAAGTTGTTGAATTTGCCTGACTTGTGCACGGAGCCACTACCGGTGTTTTGAAGGGGACGGGCGTGGAAGACTACACTTCCCAGCCTTCCCGAAGCCGTGCATAGGCCCCGACGCGCAGGATAACGCGGCTCAGCCTATAACTGGCCCGCGTCAGTATAGGCCTGTTATAGACCTGTTAGCGGACTGTTGGTGGTGAGTGGCGGTGACCTATGCACGTTTTTTTGAGCCCATTACTAAGACTTGCCTAAGTTGTTAGTCCGGTAAGACGTGTGACCTATTCACAGTATGATTAGGTATTCGAGCTCAGAATTGAGGGAAATGGGGGAAGGGAGGGTCCATATCCCTGCGAACACTAGATAAAATGAGGAAATCGGGGATTATAAGGGCCAGGGAAATGGAACACACTCTCATTAATGACCACAACGGGATACTAGTTTTCAAAGCCATGTTACTTAATGTTAGATCAGCCGTCAAACATGCAATAGAGATATATGAGTTGATTCTGGCACAAGATTTGGATTGTTTAGTCATAACTGAAACCTGGTTGAATGACACCTCGCAAGCTGTGTTTCACCTCATGGTCCCTCAAGATTACGTGATACAATATATCAATAGAACAGGAAAGAGAGGAGGTGGGATCGCAGTTATTATCAGGGCACCACTGAAACTATCACACCTGCAACCTTTAATTTGGGATGAAGACTCCCAGATGGGGCAGGCCTGTATTCAGTGCTCCCCAAACAAAACTATAAAAGTTCTTTTTGGGTACAGACCACCGGGCCCAGCACAGGCCTTTTTAGAAAAACTAGAGGTATTCCTGGCAGATATGGGGAGGAAGCATGAGGAGCTATTATGTCTGGGGGATTTTAATATATGGGTGGAAGATATGACCACGGGTGATGGGAGGAATTTAAGGGAGCTCCTGGAAGCACACACCCTGGAACTCCTGGCATCATCCCCGTCACATTGTCAGGGTCATTGCCTCAATGTTTTATTATATCGAGGAAAAATAATTAAATATTTAGAGACAATCCCAATATCCTGGACTGACCATTATGTCAGAGTATTTGAAATAAGAGTGCACAAAAAAACCTCTGGATTTACATTTGGAAAATCAGAGGAAGCAGTTCCCTAAACCTAAAGATCCGTTGAAAATCTCAGGGGAAATACTGAAACATGCACTTGCACAGATTGAGGATACTCTCCCATGTGAGGAATTATTCAATAGAGGAACGGAAATTATGACTAGGATATGTAATGAGCAGGCCCCATTCCAACAAGAAAAGCCTAGGAAATCCACTAACCCCTGGTTCTCACCTGACCTGATTAAGTTAAGGAGACAGGCGAGATCTTGCAAGAAAAATGGATAAAAACTGCACAGAGTTGAACTTGGAACAGGTTAAGGGCTACAGAAAAATCTAGCAGTCTTTGAAGCAAAAACCGATTTTATAACTAAACAAATTGATAAGGTGATGAATAGACCACGTGAATTGTATGCAGTGATCTCCCAGCTAGCGAACCCTGGGTGTGCATCAGCGGTGCCAGAAGCCTCACAAGCTCAGGCAGATGCATTTAATCACTATTTTGTGGAAAAATAGAGCTAATACAGGAGAAAATCCGGGCTATTAAGCTACCAGATCCCCAAGAGGACCTGGAAAAAACTGAGGAGATGAGCTTAGAGCATACAGCACACAACGAGATCGGAGTGTGCAAAAATGCCTTCATATTCACGGAAATCTCGGAGGAAAGGATTTGTCTTTTGCTCTCCGCCTTGACGCCTACTACTGATATACTCTTTGCCATCCCATCATCACTGGCAAGACGAATAGCTCCAGACATTGCCCCTTTTATCACAAAATGTGTTAATAAATCACTGACATCAGTGGTAGTACCTTTAGTTCTCAAAAAGTCAGTGGTAACACCGTTGTTAAAAAAAGCGAACCTAGACCCAAAAAATTTCCAGAACTACAGGCCAGTCGCAGGACTACCATGGCCCTCTAAAATTCTGGAAAAAGTGGTGACCACTCAACTGCAGAACCACGTTGACCAGGAGAATCTGCTAGAACCATTACAGTCTGGTTTTCACCTGGCTTTGGGACAGAGACGGCGCTACTAACAGTGTGGGACGATTTGTTGGAAACAGGGATCCTCTCTCTCGCCACTGCTCTTTAATTTGTATGTAAAACTGCTTATGGATATTTTAAGAAAGCATGGCATACATTTTCACTCTTACGCGGATGACACCCAGGTGTTTCTGAGAGCACAGAATCAAGAGGAAACTTATGAGAGAGTGGAACAGTGTCTACAAGAGATACAGAGTTGGATGTACGCAAATCAGCTATTGCTGAACGCCAGCAAAACTGAAGTAGCTGTTTTTGGCTCAAAATATCATTTACAGAAGGAGATACTGCTCCCCCTTGCTTCTTGGGGATGCAGCTGAATTTCTCCAAAAAAACTAAGAACTTAGGCTGTATTTGGGAAGACAATATGGAAAGTGGAGCTCAGGGCAGTACCAAAATGCAGCGGTTAGACTGGTGCACAAGGCAAAAAAATCAGATTCAATCTCCACTTTGAGGAAAGCCCTGCACTGGCTGCCTGTAAAAGAGAGAATAGAGTTTAAGATCCTCTGTCTGGTCTAGAAGGGCGTGAATAAGATAGGACCAGCATACCTATCAGATAAAATCAGAAGGTACATTCCTACCCGACAGTTGCGCTCGGCGGACCAAAATCTGCTCTGTATACCAGGCACCAAATGTGTGAAGAAAGGAGATCGTAGATTCTCTGTCTATGGGCCCAGAGCGTGGAACAAATTACCTTGAGAAATCCGTGACGTCAAAAGACTCTTGGTTTTCCAGAGGGCTGTAAAGACTTACCTGTTCTGCTAGGCCTTGACAGAGTAATTTCTTCTTTTTTGTTAAGTAACCCTCATAAGATCCAGTGGACCTCTCCTAGATATACGATCAATTGGAACATCTGCACCCAGGCACGATTTAGTAAGTTTAGGTGCGCAATACAAATACCACAATACAACGATACAATACAATACAATAATATACACTCCTGAAAAAATGGGTAAGATTGTTGTTACTTGCGCCATGCTGCACAACATGTGCGTACGCTGGAATATACTGATGCCTCCAGATGAGGATATTGAATGCCCCGACTCAGATGGTGAAGAAGATGCAGATGACGACAGAGCACCTCACAATAGAAATAAGGAATTGAGCGAAGGACGTATTGTCCGGTAGGACATCATTGACAACTATTTCTGAAAGCAAATATAGACACCCGTCACTGTACATTTAACTTCAACTGTAATCACACATATCACTCTAATGAAATGACCACTGGACCCAATGGCTGTATTTCATAATGATTTATTATACAACTGTGCACCTCATCCCCAACAATATGACCCTCCCCACACATTCATCCCCAACACCCTCCCCCTCCCCACAACCTCATCCCCAACACCATCCCCCTCCCACATTCTCATCCCCAACACCATACCCCACCCCACAACCTCATCCCCAACACCATCCCCCGAATCCCGCAGCCCCAAAAGCATCCCCCTCCCCACACCCTCATCCCCAAAACCTTCTCTCACCCAACACCCTCATCTCCAACACCATCCCCCTTCTCACACCCATCTGATCTCTAGTCTGTCCCATTAAAGTGCCCATTACCTCCTCCTCTTGTCCCCTTTTCTTATAGGTGTGGTTGCATGGCTTGTGCAGTGCTAGGAGTGCCTTGGTGGTGTGCTTGCCAATGATCCCCCAGTAGGGGTGGCTGACAACGAACTTGCATGTTCACTGCCCCAGAAGTAATCCATCATGAGGGTAATGGCCCTGGCCATTGTCTCATATGAGGCAGACATGTGCTCAGATAACTCCTGTAACCTTTGACTCATTAGGGTGTTGCTGGCAGTGGATTCTATGGCAAACCAACACAGATGGTCCAGGGACATTGCCATCTGCCTGTGGGCACCCGAAACTACATTACACATTGCCTGGGAGTGTCCCAGTTGCTCCTGGCCTATCTGCTGCATGGCACTGCTCAATCTGGGTGAGCGTCTCCCAGATGGCATTTAGGCTTTGTTCCTGCATTGGCCCAGCAGACGGATGGGGGCACCTTCGTCAATGCCAAGTGCCTGGTCTGCTTGCTCCTCGTCATCCCGACTTTGTGAATATGTGTCCTCAGGATGGTGATAACAGATGACACAGTGAGATGACAAGGATGAGGACTGCATGAGCGATATGCTGGGCAAGGGGGAAGAGGTTGAGGCAGTGGTGGTAGACTCTGATGCTCCAGTGTCAGTGGGTGCAGTGGACTGGTCCATTGCCTGCATGTTGTTGGCACTTGGGAGGGTGGGTTGGTCGTCAGACTCCCCAGCAGTGGTCGGATGTCCCGCAGCCTCCGTAATGGCTGGAGTTGATTGCACAACTGTGACAGGTGTGACTGTGCCCCCAGATGTAGCAGCAGCAGAGCCTTTAGACAGGGGTGTTTTTGGGGTCTTGTGGTTACTCCCCTTCTTGGGTGCAGTATATCCTGTGTCCCTTTTTACCAATTCCGGGGGCAGGTGTGCCAGAGGTTCTGCTACTTCAATGGGGTCCTGGGAGTCTTGTATGCCTGTTAGGAGACAGGAAATAGTACATCAGTACCTTCATAGACCTTAGTAGGGTGTGCTCTCAGGTAGTGTTCTATGTACTATTGGATCACAGGGTGCTACAGCCCCTTGGGAACTACTTCATGTGACGGACAGTGTGATGGTTTACTGACCTGATGGTTGTATGTGCATATGGACAGTCAGGAATGTGTGCCTTGCCTGGACTGTGGTGTCATGTGCTTCACAGATGTGCAATGTAACATGTGCCAATCTAGAGGTGGCCCAATGTTTCTAGCATATTCGGTTTTACTGTCAGCTGAGGGGTTCCCTGCTAGCTATGTTGGTGTGATTGCAACATTAGGCAGGGAACAATCTTCATGGAGGCCTTGCAACTACTGGTCTGTTGCACTAGTTTTATGTTTGAGCCACATGTCTAGTGGCGTTAAGTGTCATATGTCATATGTGCGCCAGCAGTCTGGCTGATGTGTCTGTACAGGGGTGCTTGGCATGCTGGGAAGGGGTGTTGGTGAGGTGACATGCGATTGAGTGATTGTCCACGATACTTGCTGTTCCATTGTAGTTGTATGTGTCCTACATCATGGCCTCTTTCTTCTAAATGGCGGGTATTTAAGGGGCTCAAATCTTCCATGCCTCCTTATGTACTGTCCTGCAGTGGCAAATTGATTGCTTGTGCATCGCGTCTGGGTTGCTCTTGCTCTCAGCGAGATGCATCGAAATATGCGCATGTCAAAATGCTATTGGTGTGGTTGTGAAATGGGCCCATTATTCACTCATTATTCACTCATATACTCAGGCCTCCTTCGCTGCTGGCTCTGACCTCTGCAGAACCCACACCCTCCAGGCACACCGTGTGTCGGATGCTGTTCACCATCTCATCCCAGGGTGTCAGTTATAGCAAGGTCACCCTATTATATATATAGCCGTACATGGGGATGAGTGCACTCTGGTTCCCTCTAAGCCACTGGTGTTCTCCTCTAAATGTTTTCTGTGCTCATCACACCCGCAGTTTCAGCTTGCAGCTAGCAGTCAGTGTCGATGTTTTAAATCAGTATCTGTTGTTCTTCAAGGACTTCTGGTAAATATAGTTGTCAGGTTGCAGGTAACACGCTCAACCCCAGTCACCGACAGTTTGTGTTTTTCTTAAGTAACGTGGTCCTTTATTCATAGGAGCGGATGTTATATTGGTATTGATTTTTCCCCCATGCAAAAAATAACTTCAGACAGAATGGAATAATGTCAGCTTTAAAATGCGCAACAAAAATTCATTTGAATTGACTGATGGCAATACATGTTCAGCTATAACTTTGTAACCCCTGGTCTGAATCAAAAAGTGGATGCAGATTTAGATTCAGTGGAAAACAGATCACATTCATGTACACTGATGTAATACATGTCTGCGGTATTAATTCATTCACATTTTCTAAAATCTCTGTTATTAATGCAGTAACACAAAAATGAATGGTGCCTCTGGATTCAGAATATTTTTTATGAATCTCAATACAAAGTTCTTATCACTGGTAAATGTCCAGGTAAATAATTATTCCCCAAAAACTATTCCAGATACATTTTGATCTCACTCACAAAGATGAGGCTGGTTTGCAGCAAATACATCCCACATGATGCATTAAAATTATTTGGGCCAATGGAGGCAAGGAGGGCAGGATCCAAATGAGTGTGAGCGAGTGAAGAAACTCTATCACAGGCTCTGTCCAATCTAAAAAAGGCTGTCTCAAATGATGCTGTATTAGTGGAATTTGCTGGATATTTCACCTCAAAAACATAGGCAGAAGAGGGAGTTTTTAGAAAGTAGAAAAGAAAGAGTGCCCACTCAACATGAGAACAATTGATTGAGACCACAACTTGAAGAAGCTGATGGGCATTCACCTTAAAATGACCTTTTACAGATGGGGCTGATTGCAGTGGACTTTCCAAAGGCAGAACCACATTAAATGAGAGGGATTTTGGCAAAGGAAGAGCTTATTTGGTGATGCTGCTTGGAGGCATTTGATATTCCTACATGTCCTTAGCCTTCGAAATACAAACCAAACATTAGTAGAAGGATCCAAGAGAATTTAGTGAAATGACTCAAGAATGAATTAAATCCCACATAACACTTAAACGTGTTTTGGGGAACCTTTTTTTTTTACAAGCTTTGCCACTGAAAGGGGGACTACAATACAAGTTGTATGAACAACACTAGAGATGTAAAAATATTCTATATGTATATGTCATTATTAAAATTCCTTGGAGCTCTTACTTGCAGCTGTCATTTATGATGCTTGTTGAGGATGGAGGATTCCGATGGTGAATGATTTGGCATTGGTGGCGTCAGCCAACTAAGGAGCCAAAGGTATAGGATTATGTTTTCACTAACAAAATGAGGTGGTATTGTGAGGTGGAGCTCGCATGGTCGATGTGCACCTTCACAGTTTAAATGCACTCACACCCACTGACCACTCACAGTTTTTGCAATATCTGTGTGAGTTGCCCCATTCCTACCCTTCAATCCCCACTCAAAGCACTTGCTTCTTGTCCCAGCTATCTCTAGTGCCATCTGTTTCCCCCACTCTCTTTCTGGCCCGGCAACATGTCTCCTTTATGGTGAAGGACTGCCATATCAGTACAAAAGACCTTCACAAAAGACGGACACAATCAAAAGAAATAGGCCTTTTGTTTTTATTTTCTGACAGCACTACCTATTGTGTATGCATTCAATTTAAACAAAGGAAAATGCTAATTAAACAAATGAAAGCAAAGACTGACAAGGAATGTCACCTAATCCACCAAAACACATAATCACAGCCTATTAGAGGTGGGGGAGCCAGAGATTTCATGGGTAGGGCCGAGCCAGTGCCGAACCTGCGAGTCAGGGCCTGCTCTAAGAGCCCACCACAGCCACGCCTGGAAATGGCTGCACAAAACGCTTTCTGCAAACCATCTTCCTTCAGATGAGAGAGAAATGCCAATTGCTTTCTTCACTTGAACGACGGAAGAAAACTGCTGCAGGCTAGCTTTTCATCAGATCATAATGCCAGAGTAACGTACTGAGCTGCTCCAGCCTTTTTTGCGTCATTCCTGTTGTAAGTCATCTTGCAGCAGTTCCTGCGTGCTTGCTTGCCAGATTATCATTGCAGTATGTAAAGGTGCCTATGTTAGCTTGTGCCAGGTCATGCACATTTAAGAATGGTGGACGTCAGCCAAATGGACGCTGTTCCACTAAATGTTAATTGTGGTTGTGCTTATTTTGTCGCATTGAAAGGAGCCATTCAGAACAGAACTACGCAACAACAATCCAGATTGATGTCTATGGACAGTTTGGTGGGTTTTGTTGGTGATGCTGCCTGGCTTGTTGAGGTTACCAATAGCTACCTTATGGGGCCATCACTTAACACCAACCTATGTTTAAAGATTAGATGTTTTCCCGTAATCCCCAATTCACAGATGTTAGGTTGAGAGCAAACACAAAATATAGTTGTTTTATTAAACTACAGAATTACAAGGCACTATTTTTGTGTGAAAAACCTTGCTGTATTATTTTAGCTGCAATGATGGGCAAGTTTATTATTTTTTTAGGAACAAAGTGAAACAGACATCTTGATTTACATATAATTAACACGCGGTTTTTCATTATGGACCCCCTCTCAGCTAATACATAATTCTGCTCCAGTGCCGGCCCCAGGTCTGCCAGCGTGAGATTTGGGCGCTCCCTGCACAAATGCAGAACAGCTGGGGGCTCAGTTCTGTTGTTCGGCTGATAATTATCAAACGTTGCTGAGACATACATGATACCCACTCCCCCTGTTACAGAACGACAATACTTATCACTTTTGAATTAAGGGATAGACATATATTTGATATGCCACTGACGCATACATCGCTGCTCAGATGGTTACAGACATAACACATATTAGTACCCGGCGAGAGTTAAGCAGAATGAAACAAGCATTCTGATTGGCTCTCGTCGGGTCCTTACCCTGCCGAGAGTCCTTCGATTCTCGGCCGGGATTTCAGCCGCCTTGTCCTTGGAGTGGGCATGGCAGCCCCTCAGCCAATGAGGAGGCTCGAAGCGGGGCCATCCCCGCTCCGTGCCTCCCAACGGCTGAGAGGCTGCCTTCACCCCCGCCGGGGACTCTGCAAAGCTTTTTCTTTTTTTTTTTCTTCCCTCACTCACTCCCTCCCTCCTCCCTACCCCACTTACCTTTTTGCTCCTGCGTCCCCGCTGGGGAACGATAGCAGGCTCCAGCAGTGTGGAGACTCGGAGCGGCCCATCCCCGCTCCGTGCCTCCACACGGCTGGAGGCTTCCATCGTCCCTCAGCGGGGATGCAGGTACGTTTTTTTTTTCTTCCGCTCCCTCCCTTCCGCTCCCTCCCTCCCAACCCCACTTACCTTCTGCTTATTTTGTTTCTTTTTTTTTTGGGAAGCAGACGCGCTGGGAACACTTCTGTTCCCAGCGCATCCGCTCCTGATGGCCACCATGGAAAGGGAAAACGGACTCCGTTTTCCCTTTCCATGGCAGCCCTTTTCTTAGTTGTTTCTTTTTTTCTGTCCCGAAACGCTGCAGCATTTCAGGACAGAAAAAAATGCTTTTAGTGCCCCGGTCACGCACATAATGCGGGCCGGGGTACTAATAGCAATATGACCCTCGTGGCGGGGGCATTACCGACTCAGGTAATGCCCCAGGGCCTTACCTGAGTCGGTAATGCCCCCGCCGCTTGGGTCATATTGCTTAGCTAACACACTGTAAACATACTCAGCAGGAGACAGCCGCGGTTGGTGAACCGCCGGTGGAATGGTGGCAGTTCTACCACATTTTACAAGACCCTTTATTAACCTGGGTACAGAACTGCAACCACTGAATGATGCCATTGTTAGCTGCTGGCACCATATAGAGCTCACCTACAAACTGTGGAATCGCAGCTTTACATAACTGTTCTTTACTGAGACCAATTTAAGCATGTAGCTAATATGCAGGCTCACAGCATCAAAATGCATGTTTACTGTGTAATCTTTAAGCAATTGCAGGACTGCAGGAGACCAGTTCACTTTCCATCAGTGTCCATTCAGGATAGTCACTTCCACGGGTCATGGGCAGTCCATGGCACTAACCACAGGCCGGTAAAGCTGCACATCGGGGACACCAGGGGTCACATCGGCCTAGTCCCTAGATTTTGGGGTAGGCAGCAAGAGGTGGGTAGCAGGGCGTCCAGGCGGCGCCACATGATGTTAACAGGGCATGGGGTGACAGGATATCACTCACCCCCCTTTCTTGGCCATGCTCCCCCAGTCAGTAGTGTCATTTTTCTACAGGGGCACAGGAGGGTGCACAAGCACTCAAGTAGAGCTGCAACTCTTACATTTCCTGTAGCACCGCTTCTTAGAGGCAGGTGTCAGGGATCCCAGCCCATGGCCCGGGTGCAGGGGTAGCAAAAGGATGTTATGGCAAGCAGGGTGACTTTAATGGCAGGATGTCAGGGCCACTGGCTGCCGGGTCCTCTCCCCCAGGCAGGACTGTGGGTAAGAATCTGCCAGTAACAAAGGGTGCACACCGGTGGCAGGGTGTTAGGAATCTCTTCTTGCTCCCCCTTGCAGGCATGGGGCTGTTGGCACATCAGAGTGCTGCCCCAGGGTGTATGTGGGTGCAGGCAGCTTCTTTCCCCTTCATTTCCCTGGGTGGTAGGCAGGCACACTGTGCAAACTCTGATCACGGATCCAACAGACCTGCACTTTTTTTTTTGTTATCAGTGCAACTGCGATCTCGGAGCATAGCAGAAACTCGCCTCCTCCATGCCCTGTGGTCTGCAGGGAGCCATACAGTTTGTTTTTATTGCACCCTCCTGGAGCGCTTCTTAATTTCACCGCCAGCAGCCCAGGATTTCTTTTACACCGCAGCACTTTAATTTTCACACTTTGCTCCCACCGGAGCACATTAACACTCACCGTCGGTGGCCCAGAATCTTGCATGGGCTTTATTATTTTTATTTATTTATTGCATTTATTACTCGCCCAAACCCTTGGGTACCACGGCGATGTTACAGACAGCTTGGTTAAAACATTTCTTAGAGATTGCCAATAGGGCGCAGTGCATGTGAATACAAGATAATCATACACGAAGACATTTAATGCAGGGCTTCAGTACAGTGATATTTCCTGAAGCATGGAAGGGGATATTAGTCTTGGTTAAATAGCCACGTCTTCAGGGATTTCTTGAAGCCTGAGAACGTTTGCTCATTTTTGATGGGGTGGGGAAGAGTGTTCCAATATGTGGGTGCGAGATATTGGAAACTACTGCCTCCTGCCTTGGTTGTCTTGTAACGGGGGATGGCTAGGAGTAGTTGACTGTTAGATCTGAGGGGCCTCTTTGATACTTTTTTGGTGATGGCGTGGTTGAGGTATATGGGGACGCAAGAGTGGATGCATTTGAATGTGACGCACAGGGCTTTAAATGTGACCCTGGCTTTGATGGGGAGCCAGTGATGGTTTCTTCTAATATTTGAGATGTGATCTGACTTCCTTAATCCAAGGGCCGCTCGAAGGGCTTTATTTTGAATAAGCTGTAGTTTGCTTAGATTGGCTTTAGAGGTACCCAGGTAGAGTACGTTGCAGTAATCGAGCCTGGATAAGATTAAAGCTCTTGCCAGCGTGATACAGTTGGTGGGTGTCAAGAATTGGCGACTGAGAGCAATAAGTTTTGAGGTGTAGGAGGTAGAGGAAGAGAGGGCGTTAATGTGCTTGGTCATGGTGAGATTGGCATCTAGGTAGACACCTAGTGTTTTTACTTGTTTGAGTACTGATATGTTTGTACCATCGATGTTGATGGATGAGTAATCAGCATGTAATGCTTCTATTTTGGTTTGGGAGCCCACAATGAGAACCTCAGTCTTCTCATCATTGAGGCAGAGGCTATTTAGTGCCATCCAATTTTGGATTATGGCATATATTTTGTTGATAGTGTCGGTGTCTTGAGTGTAGTCTCCCGATAAAGGGATGAGGATCTGGGTGTCGTCTGCAAAGTTGGTGTAGATGACACCCATGTCGTCTAGCGCTGAGAAGAGGAGTTTAGTGTATGCATTGTATAATGTTGGTGCGAGACAGGAACCTTGGGGGACACCAATGGGTACTATGATGGGGTCGGCGGCTTCTTTACCTATGGCGACCCTGGAGGTGCGGTCAGCAAGAAAAGATTTGATCCAGGTAGTAGCTTCGGTGGAGAAGTTGAAGTCTTTCGCTAGTGTGGCGCACAGTTTATTATGGTCTACTAAATCAAACGCTGCGGAGAGATCGAGTAGGAGGAGGATGCAGAGTTTTCCTGAGTCTCTGATGGTATCCATCTGGATTTTTAAGTCAAGGAGTGCCGTTTCTGTGCTGTGGTTGGGGCGGAAGCCTGATTGCCCCGTGCCAAGGAGGTTGTTTTGTTCAAGGTGAGTTTGGACTTGGTTGTATGCTAATTTATCCAATATTTTGAGGAGAAATGGGACAGTTGTTATTGGCCTGTAATTAGTGGGCACAGTAGGGTCTAGGGTAGGTTTTTTCAGGAGTGGGGTGACCCAGGCTTCTTTAATGCTAGCTGGTACTAGGTTAGTATTGAAGGATGCGTTCACGAAGTTGGTGATAATGGGGGTGAGGGTGTGGGCGCAGGATTTGACTACTGATGCGGGGACAGAATCTCCTTTGCAGTTGGAGGCTTTAAGTTTGGCGATGGTGTCAAACACTACATTTTGGGATACTGGTGTGAAGTGGAATGGGGAGCTGGTGAATTCCTGATGTGGTCGATTTAGATTAAGGAGGGCAGGTTTGTTGGCTAGTGATTGTTTTTTGGAAGTGATTTTTATTTGGAGTAGTTCAATTTACTTTACTTTCCCAGCTCCATCCCTGGAGCACTCTGCATACTGTTCGCTCTGACATTGAGCTGGATCTTCAATCACTGCCACTAGACCCAGGATCTGGAGGGTGGCCATTCCTTTTAATCTATCTGCACCGATGCAATGGCTTCATTCTTTTTTTCACTGCTGATTGGGCCCAGGACCTTCTTTGCAGGTTGCTTTGCTTGTTTTCTTTGTGCGGACACGCCACGCTTCATTCCACTCACCACCAGAGGCCCGGGAATCACTGCATCACTTCCGATGAAGAAAAAAAATGAGGGACAGCAGTGTAACGGGGCACACCGCAGGGGTTCCACTCCCTCGTCGCCATTATTGTGGGGGCAAGCAGCGGTCACGCGGCCGGCCTTACTTGCTGGGGGCTCAGCGCTGTTCTGCTGTGGCGAGACACCCGGACTTGTGTGGTACAGGTCAGGGCCCTGTGAGGCTGTGGAGCACAGCCTGGGTGCCGGAGCACCTCGGATGCCGAAAGCATCCTTAATGGTGGGAGCCTGGGCTGGAACCAGGGCATGAGGCTGGTCTGGGGGGTCCATGATGTTGTGTAGTGAAAGCTCTGTGGTGTATCGCCCGTTTAAGGGGTTGGGTCCCTCCCCCATGTATTGCCCTTTTAAGTGGCCATGATGTCGTCATGGCCAAAACTAATAAAAGGGAGTCCTGCAGGCACATGCGGGAGAACGGCTGCGGACACCATGACCAACTGATCGGTGTGTGTGTCCTTTATTTTGGCCTGCAGGCCATGTTACCATGAGTACCCCTGCACAGGATGGGGCCGTATGCTGTGGCATTATCAGCTTGGCCGCCTAGCGAGGCGCTGAAGCCTACACAGTGCTGGTGTCCCATAGCACTACAAAGGGGTGGCTGGTGCGATGTCCATGGCCAGCCCCCACCTTCCAACCTCCGAGGCCCTGTGCCTCCTGATTCTGGTGTCCCATAGCATCCAACGGGGGAACTGGTATGATGTCCCATGGCCAACCCCACCCTCTTACATTGGCGACGAGGAAGTCGTCTCTCCCTCAAAAAGGAAAAGGAGGGAGAGAGGACCACGAGCACACAAAGATTGCAAGGAATCTCGATAGTCCTCTGGAGTACGGCACCCGACCCCCACAGCAGCCAGGATGGGCCTGCGCCCCACCGTACGCATTACGGTGATGGCCCGGGCCACCCTGCTGTGAGGTGCGTCCTGCGGCGCCCCATTGAAAAGGAGGAAAGAAGTCGAGCGGCCACAGCCGGAGAATTCGAGGGTTCCTGTGGGGGGGGAGAAAGCGATACTCCCATTCCCCCGCGGCACCCGCCGCAAGCTAAAAGGAAATGGTCTCCGCACCCCAAAGCATGAAGTGCGGTGTTGGCTGCACGGGAATGGAGGCCGCAAGTGTTTCTCCGCCCACTCCCCTCCAAGAACTGGAAAGAGTGCCCCGCAGCCCCCGCCGAAATTGTGAAGATGCCCACCGGCCGCGAGGTAAAGGCGGCGTACGCCGCAACCAGGTTAACCCCAGAAGAGGTGTGCTGCCCCCCTCCCCACCTCCGAGCGGAGGAAGCCAGTCCTGTGACCGCAGCCGCAACCAAGAGGAGTTGCCCCTCCCCTACCCGCACGCCACACCAAGAGTCCTCAAGTGGTGTGCCCGCCACAAAGTTAAAGGAATCAGCGGACCCCGCTGAAAAGGGGGATGCTGCGCGGCAGCCGCCGCATGAAAGGAGGGAGCTGCCTTTCCCCCACCCGCCGTGAAACAGAAGCGGTGTTGGCCGCAACGAAAAAGAAAACCAAGAAAGGAAGCCGGCTAGCTGGGAAAGAGGTGAGCTGCCCGCCCCTCCCTCTCTCTTCCCCCCAGATGAGGAAGCCTGCCATGCAGCCTCCACCGCATGGAGACCTGAGCTGCCCCTCCCCTGCGTGCCTGCCACCACCGCGGGCCAGGACAGAGAGGAGAGACAGGGGCACGAGCCATGTTAGGGAAAGCCACAGCTGCACTGTGGCCATTCCACCCTGCGGCGGAAAAGGGGAATGCTGCAGAGCGGAGCGAATAGTGAAAGAGGGGCAATAGAAAGTGGATGTGTAATGCTGCAATGGATGTGGAACATAAAAGTGACAAGTATGCCACTGCACAACCACCCTGGCACAAGGACACAAGGACAAGGACCTGGGGGGCCATAGCCTCATGGTCTGGTGCAGGACTCTGCACACCTAAGGCAGCGGCATGTCACCATAATAGAATTCAAGGCTACAAGTGGCCTGACACGGAAGCCCCCCTGACTGACTGCAGGCACCCTTTCTGAACAACAGGTGGTCTTGATATCGAACCACCAAGACCCCTGAACTGCCAGCCACTGGTGCCGCCCTATATGCCATGCCGCCACAAAACAGGACCAACACCAATAAGCAGCGCATCCGGCAGGCACTGGGTTGCAGCTCGGGACGAGTGCTTGTGCGCCCTCCTGTGCCATGGAAGGAAATAGACAAGGAAATGGAGCAGCCTGGACCCCCAGAGGTATGTGGGTCACTGCCCTGCCCACGTCAAGGGACAGTGCCGATGTGGCCCCTGGTACCGGCCAGGTGCGGCTTTGCCGGCTGGGAACTGTATCGTCATTGCATCGGTCTGCAATGGTCGCTCATGGGTGACGAACTGATCTCCAGCAAGTCCTACTGTAGCTTTAAAAGGACTCAGTACATTGGGTTTTGATGCTGTAGACCTGCATAGTATGTACATGGTGAAAGTGGTCTCAGTAAAGGACAGCAACGTGAAGCTGTGCTCCTGCATGTGGTGGGGATGATCTATTTGGTACCAAGGGATTACCCGTGAGTTTCATTCAATGATGGCAGGCCCGCACCCCAGGTTAATAAAGGGTTGATAGTATGCGGTCCATCTGCCAACCGTCCACCGGGGAGGTGCCCCCGCCCTGTGCCCGTCACTGATTAGTAGACAATAAAGTCAGACCAGAGGTGCTAATAGCACGTCCTGTTAAGGATGGTACCTCACCTCTTAAGTAATGTTGTTCTGCATTGAGAAAAGAGGGTGTGGGAAAATTAGTTATGTTATATGACAAGTTTGTTTTGTTCCCTATAAAAAAGGAGGCATGTTGTGTAGTGAAACCTCTGTGGTGTATCGCCCTTTTAAGGGGTTGGGTCCCTCCCCCATGTATTGCCCTTTTAAGATGGGCCATGATGTTGTCATGGCCAAAACTAATAAAACGGAGTCCTGCAGGCACGTGCGGGAGAACGGCTGCGGACACCATGACCAACTGATCGGTGTTTGTGTCCTTTATTGTGGCCTGCAGGCCCGCCCTGGATACACAGGGCCTGCAGGCCACGTTACCATGGGCCCCCCTGCACACCAGACAGGGTGGGGCCGTATGATGTGGCATTATCAGCCCGCCGCCTAGCGAGGCGCTGAAGCCTACACAGTGCTGGTGTCCCATAGCACTATAGGGGGTGCTGGTGCGATGTCCATGGCCAGCCCCCACCCTTCCAACCTCCGAGGCCCTGTGCCTCCTGATGCTGGTTTCCCATAGCATCCAACTGGAGAGCTGGTACGATGTCTCATGGCCAGCTCCACCCTCTAAGACATACCAGCAGGACCTGCAGGGCCGTGCCACACGGCATGATATGATATGATAGGTTATTTATAACACGCTTCATATCCAAAGGTTTCTAAGTGCGGACAAGGTGATCGAATCTGTGTGGCTCCGTGTCTCGTTGCCCCTTTGGTATCCTGCAGGCCAATGCCGCAGGACCGTGATTACACGGTGCAGGCCTGCACGTCCAGAATCAGAGACTGAAACAACGGGAGTTCCATAGTTAGAGTCTTCAGCTATTCTCCTGCTCGTGCCTGCAGGGGCTCCTTTTATTAGCTTGGGCCATTACACCGTCATGGCCCATCTTAAAAGAGCAATACACGTGGGCGGGACACATTATGTTAAAAGGGCAATTCACATGGGAGGCCACACATCACATTGAGCTCAGTTCCAAAAAGATTATATTATTTTGGAGGTGGAAGAGAACACACCAGGAAATGTTTGAGTAACAAGGTGTGATACCTCAGGGTTCGGCAGCAGACGCAGAGGCAAATAACGCCAGGAGGAACATGTGATGGAATAAAATGCGAGCACTGTTTGAATGCGCTGTTAAAGCAGAGCCTGGGGGCAGAGAGGTGGC
This sequence comes from Ambystoma mexicanum, assembly GCF_040938575.1. NCBI lineage: Eukaryota > Metazoa > Chordata > Amphibia > Caudata > Ambystomatidae > Ambystoma > Ambystoma mexicanum. The sequence goes on along the minus strand of NC_090927.1, from coordinate 759,300,851 downwards.
GAGGGCGGGAGGGTTAGGGGAGGGGTGATACTCAAGAACAAAGTTTCCACAGGTACAGAGGGGTGGCAAGCAGCCATCGTTCAATCATGCTCTTTTACCAGAAGACAAAGGGGGGCGCTACTGTTGTTCTTACTGCAGTTTTAAGAAAAGCTTTGCCTGTCTGAATATTCTTGTTGCAGGAATGATAGCTCAGTGGGAGAATGCAGCTGCTGCAGAGAACACAGTGCGACCTAGAAGTAACAGGTTGGGTTCAATCAACATTTCATCCTTCCAAATTCAATAATATGTATGATCACCACTGAATTAATCTAAGCTTTAAGCCTGCGTGGATATGACAATATATTTCATACATGTTGACAGAGTCCTTAGATACATCTCACTGCATTGGTAAAAGCCCCAGCCAAGCAGCTCCAAAGTGAGCAAACTTTATTTGATTATGCAGTAAGAATGCGACCCAAGACAGGAGGAGACTTCCCAACCGGGGCAGGAAGAAGGATGCGTGCAGTACTTGTAGTGAGGGCCGGGGCAAGACTGCATGTGCTGGTGATAATGAGGAGCCAGGAGGAGGGTAGGCCAGGATGGAAATATGCATGATAATGGGGGACCTGGACAAGGATCCATAAGGTAGCCGTCATGAGGGACTGGGATGATGGCCATGCATCTGCTAAGGCTGTTAAGGAAGCTGGAGGAGGATACGCATGCTGATAACCCATCAGAATGAGGATACACCCAGTAATGGTAATGAGGAACCATGATGCAGATGGACTAAGAAACGCGTGGAAGGATGCCTAGAGCTATGTCAATGATTGGGATTAATTCATTACATTTAATGAACTAGGATTGAACTGGAAATGCTTAGTCAGCAATTTGAAGGTAAGTAAGGTGAATCATACAGTAACACTATATAAGTGGACGCAGCAAAATGAAGCCTTGAATAAATATGTATTATTCAAGAAATGTAAGAACATTTTAAGAAAACAAGATTCAGTGCCTAAATACCTGTACATTTTTCAAAATGATAAATGTAGATCAATGTTTAGGCATTTTAAATTTAATTTATTATGCACATTGGATGTATGGATCCCGGTAGAGGTCAAGAGCAAATGTGCCAGTAGCAACGTACCGGCACCCTTTCCAGACCGCCAGACTACGAGAATGCCTGCACGGGCCGGTGCTCTCGACAGGTCTGACCTGCCGAGAGCACGGTAATGATAAACAGGGTCTGAAATAGAGATGTGTGTAGTAATTGAGGGAGGGACGGGGCAAGTATGAGTGAGGCAAAAAGGTACCAGAACAAGGATGCACATGGTGATGGGAATGAGAGACTGGGATAATAATGAGCATGGACCAGGGCACCTGGGATCAGGATGCTTGCACTAATGGTAATTCGGGACAAGGATAAGAATGTGCATGGCAATGGGAGAAAGAATGAGGATTTATTTATTTATTTATATTACGCCGGTAGCTCGCAAGCCTCGGGGCGCAGAAACATGGACACAAAGTACAGAAATAAATTAGCAGAAGATGAGACAAAACATACAGACACAGAGCGGGGCCTGTTTAGTTAAAGATATAGGTTTTCACTAGTTTGCGGAAACACAGGTAGATTGCTTCCAATCTTATGTGTTCGGGAGGTTGTTCCATAGGGCAGCGACTAAGATGGGGAAGGATTTTCCTGAGCCAAATTTGCGCTTGTGTATGACTACTGTGATCTTGCCTTGGTCTGAGGATCTAAGCATTCGGCTAGGTGCGTGCAGGTAGATTTTTGATTTTAGATAGGCCGGTGCTTTCCCGTAGATGCATCTATGTACCAAAGTCAAAGCCTTAAATTGCACCCTATCTTCAATTTTAACCGAGTGTAACTCTCTTATGGAGTCACTGTTGTGTTCGGATCTGTTTTCTTAATGATCCTCACTGCGTTGTTCTGTATATATTTTTTTTATATATTGAGCTTGGGCTTCGGTCCCCAATGAAGCTTCAGCGTCATTTGCAGGGTTTAGACTTTACTCAGGACCTGTATTTGTGTGTCTTTTATCAGGAACGAACTGTAAGCAGGAGATAATGCATGCAGTGATCGTCATGAGGCACGGGAACACAGATACACATGGAAATAAGGGGCCGGGATAGAGATGTGTGCAGTAATAATGGACTGGAATGAGGATGCATGTGGAAATGAGGGAATGGGACAAGGATACATTCAGACATGGTCATGAGGAAAGGGGATAAGAATGCTCACTGTGATTGTATTGTGTGGACAAAGATGTACCTGGTAAATAGGGGCCGGGATGAGGATGCTTGCAGTTATGGGAGTGAGGGACTGGGATGAGACTGTGCATAATATTGGTAATGAGTGACCAGGCCGAGTATGTGTGCAGTAATGTTAATGAGGGACTGGGATCAGAGATGTATGTAATAAAAATGGATTGGACAAGGATGCAAGTGGTAATGATGGATTCGGACAACGATTCAGGCAGTAATGTTAATGAAGAACAGGGACAGGATACACAATAATAATGAGAGGCCGGTATAAAGATGCACCTGGTACATTGGGACTAGGACGAAGATGCTTTTAGTTATGGTAAAGAAGGACTGGGACAAGACTGCACGTGGCAACAGGATAAGGAACCAGTGGCAATGGTAATGAAGGGCTAAGAGGAAGATGCATGTAGTAATGACAATGGGGGATCAGCATGAGGATGTTTGTTTGTTTGTTTTATTATTTGTAATGCGCGAGCATAACCTCAGGTATCAGGGCGCAGCCTTTACATGAATTTGCGAAGCTTGGTTACAACAGCCATAATATACACATAAACACAATGAAGATACGCAAGATTATATACATATATACAAGTAGGCACACATGGTTGCAGTGTGTGCAGGTGGCACGAGTGGGACAGACTTGGCACCTGACTGTATTTAAGGGCCTATATTTTCAGCCATAGAACTACCTTGGATCGGAAGTTTTGATAGGGCAAGTCCGTTCTGAGAGTTGGCGGCAAGGAGTTCCACACTTAAGATGCTTTCACAGGGAAGCTTTTACCACCTATAGTAGAGCGTTTGAAGTTAGGGACAGAAAGGCAATCTTTGTAGGCTGTTCTTATGGGTCTAAGGGAGGACTGTCTATGAAATCTGTCGGTCAAGTAGATCGGGGCAGCGTTATTAAGGGATTTATGAGTGAGTGACGCCGTTTTTTAGGAGAATTTTGTCTTTGATGGAAAGCCAGTTGTTCTGTTGGCTATAACCTTTGATATGCTCTCTTCTGGAGATGCCCAGAGCTGCTCTAAGAGTGTTATTCTGAAGAGTTTGTAGTTTGCTAGTGGTGGCTTTAGAGGATCCCAGATAGAGGGCGTTACAATAGTCTAGGCGGGACAGTATGAGGGCTCTAGCGAGGGTAAGGCAGCTAATGTCGGACAGGAATGGCTTGGCTGCACAGATCAATTTACACGTGTATGCCATGGAGGATGCTAGGGAGCTCACCTGTCTGTTGAAGGAGAAATTGGAGTCCAGGTAAAAGCCTGGTGTTTTGACTTCTTGTCCCACTTTAATGTTGTTGCCATCAATCACGAAGGAGCAGTAGGCAGGGTCTAGTTTCTTTGAACTGGTGGTAGTGCCTAGGATGATGAGTTCAGTTTTATCATCATTCAGGCATAGTCCATGTGTGGCCATCCATCCCTGGATGATGATGTACACTCTATTTACCAGGGCCAAATCCATTCCATAATCTCCAGAAAGCGGAAGGAGGATCTGGGTATCATCTGCGTAGTTGGTGCAGGTGATACAGAGATGATCCAAATCATCGAAAAGGGGCTTAGTAGATATATTGTACAATGTGGGGGAGACACAAGAGCCCTGTGGCACGCCATAGGTGATAGGTATGGAGCCTGCTGCCGCTGTAGGTGAGAAGACCCTCATGGTTCTACCGTTAAGGAATGAACTAATCCAGGTGATGGCCTCAGCAGAGAAGTGGGCTGATGTGTGGAGGTGTGTGCATAGGACAGAGTGATCGACCAAGCCGAAAGCAGCAGAGAGGTCAAGGAGGAGGAGTAGGGCGGCTTGGCCTTTATCTCTGAGCTTATCGATCTGTGCTTTCTGGAGGATGAGAGCAGTTTCCGTCCCATGTTGAGGACGGAAGCCTGATTGTCTAGCTCCTAGAAGGTGATGTTTTTCCAGGTACTTCTGTATTTGTACGTAGGCAACCTTGTCCAGGATTTTTAGAAGGAATGGTACGGTCGTTATGGGTCTATAATTTGTGGGCGTGGCTGGGTCAAGTGTAGGTTTTTTTAGTAGTGGAGTACCCAGGATTGTTTTAGATTAGTGGGGATAGAACCAGTGGAGAAGGAAGCATTAATTAGTTTTGTAATGAAAGGGGAGAGGTCGCGGGCGGCATCTTTGATGAGCTGTGCCGGACACAGGTCTCCCTGACAATTGGAGGGTTTCAGAGACAGGATGATTTGTTCCACTTCGAGTGTGGTGACTTTGGAGAAATTGAAACGAGTGATTTCTCTTAGAGTAGGCTTCTCCGGTAGTTTAGAAGGGAGAGGATCGTTTAAGGAGGCTTTTTTGCAGGAGATTTTGTTCTGTAAGGTAGCAATCTTGTTAGCTAGGGCGTTTTGGATTTCTGAGCAGCACCAATTCTTATCTTTGGTACAGGTATCTGGTGGTACTATAGGGGTTTCTACTTCTTTAAGGATGGAGAATAGTTCCTTCATGTTTGATTTTGCTTGGGATATGCGTGAGTCAAAGGAGGTTCGTTTGGCCAGGTAGATTTCTTTTTTGTAGAGGCGGCTAGTTTAGAGAGTTTGAGTTTGTTAGCTGCTGAGGGGAATTTTTCCAGGTGGCCTCGCAGTTTCTTTTGTGCTGCCTTAGGTTTTTGAGGAATGGTGTGTACCATTTGTTAAGATGCATTTTGGGTTTGCTTGGTCTGAGTTTGAGGGGGACAATTAGGTCCAGCGAGGTGGCCATGATTTTATTATATTCTTCGACCAAAGTCTCTAGGTCCAAGTTTTCAGGAAGTGTGTTGAGTGTGGGGAGTAGGTTCGGGATGAGTCTCTCGACTGTAATGCTCTTCCTGTTTCTTGAGAGTGTGGGGGGGATAATAGTCGGCGGGGGTCGGATGGTGTGGAGCATGAACGATACCAGATGGTGGTCAGTCCAGGCTAATGGTGAGATGTTGGTGATGTTCGCTAGACAGTTGTGGTCGGCCATCCAGTCAAATATTCTGCCTTTAGCATGTGTGGGTGCCATGCTTCTTTGTGCAAAACCTAATTCAGAGAGGGTGTTGGCTATAGTGCTGGTCTTCTGGGTCATTGTAGCCCATATTAAAGTTCCCCAAGGTGAGTACTTGGGTGGAACTTTTAAGGTTGCTCGATAAAATGGTGTTAATGTCCTCGTCAAAAGTGCCTATTGGGCCTGGAGGGCGGTAGATCAGGTGGATGTTGAGAGTTTGGGCATGGGTGAGAGGGACTTTAACTGAGAGTATTTTGCAAGAGAGGACGTTGATAGTTGTTGCTAATCTCATGGTGAGACTACATTTGTGGATGATAGCGACACCCCCTCCTCTGGAGTTAGGTCGATCTTGTCTCAGGATGGAATAATTATCTGGGACTGCAAGCAGAAGTATAGGACCTGCTGCTGGATGCAGCCAGGTCTCAGTAATAGCAAGGAAATCGAAGTCTTCTTTGAGAATCAAATCGGCAATTTCTGTTGCATGAGCTACCAGCGATCTGGTGTTGATCAGGGCTCCCTTAATTTGGGGGCTGGCTGTGGTTTTAGTAGTAGTAGTCTGGCAGCGGTCCTGTGTTAGTTCAGGAGTGCCCTGATTTGAGGGACTAAGTGGAGGTGTAAGGTTGGAGTTCTGGAGTAAGTTTGGTTTTCTAGTAGATAAATTGGGTCGGACCGGCAAAGTTTTAGGTGTCTGTATGGTGGGCAATGAGCGGGAAAGGGGCTCATAAATTCTAGCTAATCTGGCTCTGAGTCCTAAGTTCCTATCAGTAGTAGAGCGAGGGAAGCTAGTAGGTAGCATTGGCTGTGGGTCATTTATATCTATGTGTGAATTGCTGGATGACTTAGTGTTAAGAATAGTCGAGTACGTCATGATAGGTGAGTGTGGAGCCATCCTAAACTGTACTACGGTAATTAGGAGGAACAGGACGCAAGCAAGCAAGCTGGTGATCAAGGGACACATGCTAGGTGCTAGTGGCAGGTGTGTTAGGTAAATGGGAGTTTGGCCTGGCGCTCTGAGGGGTGCTATGGATAGGGCCAATACAAATGTAGGCACTCTCTAGAGAGAGTACAGCATCGGGAGTGGAATGTGGCACAGGCTGGGACATACAGAAACAGTGTTACTGGCTAAAGAGCAGTAAATAAGTACCGATTAAGGGCGTTGCAAGGGTGAAACAATAGGCAGGGAGGCACTAGCCACAGTCAAACAGGCACCAAGGTAAGGTTCAATCTCAATATTATTATGGCATAAGAGAGTAACAGCATTATAACCCCCATGTTTACACAACTTAAGCTGAGGTGCAATGGGGTAGCACCTAGATTCGAAATTACACAGTTTGGCTAAAATGCAATAGCGTAACTTCTAATTGTAATTAGGCGGTAAGGGGTTAACGGCGCCGCCACCTTTTACGGCGCCGTTAACCCCTTACCGCCTGGGTCCTAATGAGGCCCATTGTAACATGAATGTACAATCTGAAAAAAAAAGCTATGAACAAAAAAGGAAAGGAAAACTAAAAAATGAAAATGAAAAATGAAAAAGAAAAATTCTAAATCAAATGAAAAAATGAAAATGAAAAAAGAAAAAATCAAACGAAAATGAAAAATTCAAATGAAATATGAAAAGAAAATTAAAATTAAAAAAGAAACTCAAAAATTGAAAAGGAAAAATGAAAATAAAAATTTTTAATTGTAATTAAAAATGAAAATTAAAAATCTAATTCAAGTAAGAACAAAAAAATTAAGTCAAAAATAAAAATACATGGATTTTGAGAAAAAAAAACCTCCATGCGCTCATGGCCTGCCGGATAGTGGGAGAACTGCTGTCACTGTTGTCACCCTCTGGTGGTACATTAGAAGGTGTGCGTGGTATGGGTGGCAGACCACGCAAAGCCCTGGCATGCTCCTCCAAGGCAGCAAGCATGCGGGTCTGAAAGGTTTGGTTCTGCAGGATGATGGTCCGGAGATCCCCATGCAGCACCTCACAGGTAGCATGGACTTCTGCATGCAAGGCCTCACGTGATGCCCGGATCTCCTCACGGGTTGCCTGGAGCTCAGCTGAGATTGTGCGTGTTAGCTGCTCCAGCTGCTGTTCTGACCTTGTACTCTGGGAAACCTCAAGTGCACCCAGAGTATCTCTGAGGGACCTGTGTTCTAACCTCAGGGCATCCCTGTGGGCCTGTGTCTCTGCAGAAATGGCTGTGCCAGAGTATCCAGTTCAGCCTGTCGGCCCCTGTTGGACGCCAACATGTCCTCCCTGTGGGAGCGGCACGTGGGCTCTGTTGCCTGCTGCTGGAGCTCCACCTGCCTTTCTGGGGGGATATTGGAAGTGGCCACCCTATCCACGGCCTGAGCCATCATCTCACACGATGCCCCCTGTTGTGCTGAAATAGTATACATGGAGTTATCCCACACAGTATTGCCTGGTGGCGCACAGCCACCGCATTGGTGGACACCACACCTGTTTGGGCCAAGGTGATGTGCATCTTGCTGTGCTGGCACTGCCTGAGGCTGCAGGACTGCATTCCTCCTTTGATCTGCTGGCCCAGGAACAGGAGCAAATATAGTGGAGTGTGACCCTGGATCCGTAACCGCCACAGGTGGACATTCCAAACTGAATGGCCCATTGAGGGGTCTACCTCCAGTGCAGGTGCGTTGGACAGAATAGCATCCCTGCCAGAAACACTCACCTGCGACGGGACATTTGTCTCAATGTCTGATTCAGCACCTGAGCCATGGAGGTCATTGGAGGTGTACCCAGAGACGCCCGTGGACAGGATGGTCTGTAGGACTAAAGGATTTTCCTGCACCACCACCCCACGTCCTCCACTGGTGGCTGGTTGGGGCTCTGAGTACTCCTGCCCCTGCACCATCTCTTCCTCCTCAACAGCATCTAGTGCATCATCACCTGCACAAAAATAAAACAAAAGTAATGAAGAAAGGCATGAACAGCATAGCCGACACACATATGCATCACAATCTACACATCGAATACATTAATGAGACATGTCACACATGTCACTAACTCTGGCATGCATGCACTGGCAATGAAGTGGAAGGGGACCCTAAAAGCAGACACTGAGGACTACAAAATGGAAAAGCAACACATGTGCTGCATGGTGCATAGCTGCTGCATTACACATTAGCCTGTGAGTGGCATGGACAATCCACAAACATGACACATGCCATAACACAGATGGGACGTAGCAGAGCCATGGCAGAATTAACAAGGACACCCAGATGGTAATAAATCAGTACTGTCCCCCATCCATATGAGACGCACTGTAACGCTCACCTGATTCCCACGGAGGCGCAGGTCTGGCTTCGAGTGCTGGTGCTTCTTTAATGGTGAAGCGCAGGACTCTGAAGATGGACAGGAAGGGCCCTCAACTCTGGCTTCTCCGGCTCGCAGGAATATTCCCCTGTGCGTGAAAAGGGAGTATTACCTACTGACTGAGTTATGATCAAGCCTCCCACTCTCTTCCAACCCACCACGATACCCTTCCACGATTCCCTGTGAAGTCTCACCTTAGGGTCAGGAAGGATGAGCTCTCCATCCTGCTTCTGATGCAGGGGCACGTTGAAACCCAGTTACTTCACTGGATTGAAGATTGATGGGAATTCAGGTAAGCTTGACTATTCAGGTAAGGCTCTGTAAAAGTTCTGTTGCAAGTTCAAAAGTCCAAGCTTAATAATAATGTTCATTGTCTTTTTGCAGCAAGCGCTAATGTTTATGTCCTTTTTTCCCCTTAGGGCCCGTGTTCGGAATGCCGGAGATATGGCACCGACCCGAAGTGAAACGTGCAGTTCCAGTTCCAGTAAATGGCAGGTTAGTTCTGGATGAGCGCTCGGGAACTGACTTTGCATACGCTCATTCAATATCATTGTCTTTTTTCCCCATAGGGGCCGGGGTCCGGAAAATGCCTGGAAACGGCAAGACCCGAAATGAAATGAGGTAAGTCTTATTCCCTTCCTTCTCTCACCTCTTATTCTTGTCTTTTTCTCTAGGCGCTGGGAAGTGGCTGTGTATCAGGATGATCGCTGCTGAAGATGGAGGAACCCAGGAAAGGTGAGTGAAATGCAGCGCTGCAGCGATCGTAACGAAATGCTTTTAAGAATAATGTCTTCCCTTTCAGGATCGTCGGTGATGTCTCCGTGATGCAGATTTAGCTGGTAAGGTCTCTTGTCTCCCTTTGCAGGTGACCCAGGATGCTGACAGGCGTGGCTGAAGTCCAGAAGCAGGAGCTGATACAGTGAGCGTCCAGCTGCGAGGAGCAGAACAATGCGAAGCGTGAGTTGCTGATCGGGTGTGGTTTAAATAGCTTTGGAAGAAGTCCCAAGTGTGTATCCTTCCTCCGATCAGGTATGTATCCTTCCCCGACCACACCCGGGTGGAAAGTAGTCCCACAGGTAAAGTAGTTCCATTCAGGCCTCAAGAGGGCCTGGATGTGGCAGCATGGTCTGCATCAGGTAAGTGCACATGAAAACACTTGCACACATGTATAGCTTTATGAGCCTGGCGCCTAAGGCACCAGGACAGAGGTCCAACATGAGCCTGGCGCCTAGGGCGCCAGGACTGCGTCCAACGGGCCCCAGCTTGGGCCCGCTGGCACTCCCCTGGGGGAAATGATGCCTGCCTCTGGGGTCGCTGGGTCGGACCTGGCTCCTTGGAGGTAGGCATCATGACAGTACCCCCCCTCGAGGCCCCTCCCAAGGTTCTTCCCTCCGGGGGTTTGGGCTTGTTCGGAAATCTCCAGTGAAACCTTTGTACTAATCGAGGTGCGTGGACATGGTTACTAGGCTCCCACGATCTCTCTTGAGGTCCATCTCCCTTCCAGTCAACAAGATAGAAGAGTTTCGACTTTACCACCTTGGAGTCTAAAATGTCTTTAACTTCGAATTCTAATTCCCCTTCAACTTAAACTGGATCTGGAGGCTTGGACAATCGGGTTCCTGGTTGTACTGGCTTCAAAAGTGATGCATGAAAAACTGGATGAATACGCATGTTGGACGGTAGATCCAGTTTAAAGGCCACTGGGTTGATTATAGCTTTGATGGGATAAGGTTCTATGAATCTGGGATTGAAGGTTCGCGGGCCCTTGAGGGGTAAATGTTTTGTTGCTAGCCATACCTGGTCTCCTACGTGGTAAGGAGGAGTTTTACTTCGGTGCAAATCAGCGTTTTCTTTATACTTTTTCTTGGCTTGCTGTAAATGAGTTGCAGCTTCTTTGAAGGCTCGGGTTATTGTGGAATGCAGATGATTTACTGCGGGCATTTCCAGGGTCAGAGGTGGATCTAGGTCAGAGGTCCGAGGATGGTGACCATACAAAGTATAAAAGGGGGTTTGTCCGGTTCCAGAATGCACTGAATTGTTGTATGCATATTCTGCGATCCAAAGGATGTCTTTTCAATTTAACTCGGATTGGTGTAACATGCACCGAAGATATTGCTCGAGAGTCTGATTGGTTCTCTCGGTTTGTCCGTCGGTCTGGGGGTGGTGGCTGGTGGATAACCGCACATCTATTTGTGCTAGTTGGCAACACTTCTTCCAAAAATGTGAGATAAATTTACTTCCACGATCCAAGACTAATATGGAAGGGAAACCATGTATGCGAACTATATTCTCCAGGAATTCCTTGGCCAAGGTGGAAGCTGAAGGCAAACCCTTTAAAGGGATAAAGTGGGCCATTTTGGAGAATAGGTCCACAATTACAAGGATTGTGTTGTAACCAGCACAAGGAGGCAGATCTGTTATAAAGTCCATTGACAGGGTGTGCCATGGCGCCGGTGGAATATCCAAGGGTTGAAGTAGGCCGGCTGGCCTTTTCTTTTGAGCCTTGTTTTGGGCGCAAATTCCACAACACAGTACAAAAGACTTTATGTCTTTTCTCCAAGAAGGCCACCAGAAGTGGCGTTTGATTTTTTCCTCCGTTTTAGCGATACCAGGGTGTCCTTCCATTAAAGATTCATGATGATGGGCAATAACAAGTTCTTGCACTTCTTTACTTGGCAGAAACAACCGCTCCTGGAAGTAGGGTAAGTCATCCTTAACGGTGTAATGAGGACCCTTTTGACTCCATTCCAGTAAGGTTGAAGAGTCTAGAAGTTGTTTTACTTGCGTTTGGATGTCCTCAATAGTTTGCAATGAAGTTAAGCCTAAGATTCTTTGCTCAGGTATGATGGGCACAGGTTCTAAGCTCGAATTAGGTTCTTCCATGCCAATCCGGGATAAGGCATCCGCTTTTCCATTCTTGCAGCCAGGGCGATAGGTAATTACAAAATCAAATTCTGCAAAGAATAGAGCCCATCGGAGTTGTCGTGAAGATTGAGCTTTGGCCGTTTTTAAATACTGTAAGTTTCTGTGGTCCGTAATTATGGTGATGGTGTGTCTTGCCCCGAGAAGGTAGTGACGCCAAGCCTTGAAAGCAGATTTGATGGCCAGTGACTCTTTATCAGTGATTGCGTAGTTGATTTCAGGAGGAGAAAAGTTTCTGGACCAAAAGGCCACTGGGTGTGGTTGGTTAGTTTTTGGGTCTCTTTGCGACAGGACAGCTCCCATGGCCGAACTGGATGCATCGGTTTCCACTATGTACGGGAGATCTGGGTGCGGGTGCTTCAATACAGGTGCAGAGGTGAATTTGGTTTTCAGGTCCTGGAAGGCTTGTTCGGCCTCAAGAGTCCATTCGAAGCGTTTGTTTTTCTTTAGGAGAGCGGTGATGGGTTGGACTGTTCGGGAAAATTCTGGGATGAATCTTCGATAGAAATTGGCAAAGCCGAGCATGCTCTGAACTCCCTTCACCGAGCTTGGAGATGGCCATTTGAGGATGGCGTCCACCTTTCGCGAGTCCATTCGGACTCCTTGAGGTGTCAGGATGAATCCGAGAAACTCAACTTCTGTGGTATGAAAAACGCATTTTTCGAGTTTTGCAAATAATCTGTGCTGGCGCAGTTTCTCAAGAACTGCCCTAACATGTTTTCTGTGCTCAGATTCTGAAGAAGAGTACACCAGGCTGTCGTCAATGTAAACAATGACACAGACATCGATAAGTTCCCGAAGAACATCATTCATAAAGTACTGAAAGGCGGCAGGTGCATTGCACAAACCGAAGGGCATCACCTGATATTCGAAGAGCCCAAACTTGGTGCGGAATGCAGTCTTCCATTCGTCGCCTTCTTTTATGCGCACCAAGTGATAAGCTCCTCGGAGATCTAACTTGGTGTACACACAAGCGTCTTTCACCTGGTCGATAAGCTCAGGGATCAAGGGCAGAGGATAACGATTCTTAATCGTTATTTGATTTAAGGCGCGATAGTCTATACACGTTCTAAGGTCGCCTTCTTTTTTCGGCACAAAGAACAGAGCTGAAGAGACAGGAGACTTGGACGGGCGAATAAAACCATTGGCTAGGTACTGATCTAAATACTGACGCAAATGCAGGTTCTCAGGTTCCGTAAGAGCATAAATCCTACTACAAGGTAGTTGAGCATTGGGTACCAGATCGATTTGGCAATCATAAGACCGATGGGGAGGTAACGTGTTAGCCTGTTCTTTCTGAAAAACGTCTTGGAATTCTTGGTATTCTTACGGTAGCTGTACATGGGTGGAAGTTGCTGAGGCTAGACCCATAGCTGGATTTCTTGGATAACAAGTTGGTTCACAATCAGGAAAACTTATCTTCTTTGCTCACCAGACAATTCTGGGATTATGTGTTTCTAACCAAGGAATTCCAAGAATTACTTGAAATTGTGGGGCCTTAATCACATCAAACACGATTGCTTCCCGATGTCCATCCTGACCCACCAGTGTCACTTCAACAGTGGAATGCGTTACAGGCCCTGAGGCTATTTCGGTTCCATCTACTGTAGTAATGACATCTTGGGTTACTTTCGGGCGGAGAGGATGCTTAATCCTGGAAGCCAATTCACGGTCTATGTAATTTCCAATAGCTCCACTGTCGATGTATGCTTTTATAGCATGCAACTGCTGAGGCTGTTTTGGGTCCACGAGCACCATTGGCATGACAAAATGCGAGGTCAAAGAGTTAGTTTTCAAGCTCGGCAAGCGGACCCCTACGCTTGCCGGGCTAGGTTGTTTCCCGAATCAGGTGTCACTGATTCGTTATCAGTAGCTCCAACCACCTTCTTAAGCGGTTTAACTGGACAATTTCAAAGGAAGTGACCGGAAGTCCCGCAATACAGACAAAGTTGCATTTGCCGCCTTCTCTCTCGTCCTTTCCGCGTTAATGGTCCTTTAACACCACCGATTTGCATAGGTTCAGATACGTCGGTACTCTTGGAGTTAGCGTGGGTTTTGATCGGTGCTCGGTTTTCATACTTGAACCGATCTGTTTTTCTATTTTGAAGTCTGTGATCAAGTTGAACCACCAAGTCAATGTAGTCTGCGCAGACCTGGGGTGGGTTTACTATCTGAGCTAGAACATCCTTAAGCTCTCCGCGCAGGCCTCGATGAAACAATGTGATCCTTTTGCTTTCTGGCCATCCAGTTTCCACAATCAGTCTGTTAAAGGTGGCTATGTAGGACAGAAGATCCTGATTACCTTGTCGTAAGGATAGCAGTTCGTAATCAAGGGCCTGTCCTTGAGAGTGTCGAGTGAACAATCTTTCCATGCTGGCCTGGAAGCCCTGAAAATTCTGGAGAATGGGATCATCCTGATTTACCAATGGAATAGACCAATCGGCAGCACTACCACTGAGGTAAGATAGTATAAAGGCTACCTTAGTCTGGTCGTTAGGGAAGGCTCCGGGTCTGCATAGAAAGTGTAAACGACATTGGTTCATAAAGACGGCATATTTCTTGGGATCCCCCGCAAAACTTTCAGGCGGGGCCAAAGGCATGTGTCCAGATAGATTAATTTGTACCGGGTTACTCAAACCCATTGATGTGGAAATGTCTCCGGAATTAGGTAAAGGAGTGTGCCCTGCCTGGGCCTGTAATAACCTTTTGGCTAGGTCATCTGTTCTTTCCTTGGATAAGATCAGTTCTCTTTTGAGAGCGTTAGTCTCCTGGCGGGCTGAGTGCACCTCTGCCCGTAATTCCCCCAAAAGCTGGGCCAGCTGGTCAGTCTCGGAAGTCTCCATAGCGCCCGGGTGGGAAATTGTGGGTAGGCTTCACGTTCTGTAACGCTCACCTGATTCCCACAGAGGCGCAGGTCTGGCTTCGAGTGCTGATGCTTCTTCAATGGTGAAGCGCAGGACTCTGAAGATGGACAGGAAGGGCCCTCAACTCTGGCTTCTCCGGCTCGCAGGAATATTCCCCTGTGCGTGAAAAGGGAGTATTACCTACTGACTGAGTTATGATCAAGCCTCCCACTCTCTTCCAACCCACCACGATACCCTTCCACGATTCCCCGTGAAGTCTCACCTTAGGGTCAGGAAGGATGAGCTCTCCATCCTGCTTCTGATGCAGGGGCGCGTTGAAACCCAGTTACTTCACTGGATTGAGGATTGATGGGAGTTCAGGTAAGCTTGACTATTCAGGTAAGGCTCTGTAAAAGTTCTGTTGCAAGTTCAAAAGTCCAAGCTTAATAATAATGTTCATTGTCTTTTTGCAGCAAGCGCTAATGTTTATGTCCTTTTTTCCCCTTAGGGGACTGGGTTCGGAATGCCGGAGATATGGCACCGACCCGAAGTGAAACGTGCAGTTCCAGTTCCAGTAAATGGCAGGTTAGTTCTGGATGAGCGCTCGGGAACTGACTTTGCATACGCTCATTCAATGTCTTTGGGCCTCATTACAACCTGCCAAACCGGGACCGTGCAAAATCCGTGACGGAGGTAAAAACGTTTCCGTGTCCGCAAGGTTGCGGAAAAACCGTCCGATTACACGCTGTCGGTCGCGCGCACCACACGGACTCGGAAACGTTGTTACCGCCGTCACGGAAAACCCCACGGAAATGGAAATAACGAAGCCACAAGTGGCGCAAAACCCGTTTCCGCCTCCGCCACCACGGACACGGAACCGGAAATACCATGATCGCCAAAACAGGAAACAGAGAGGCGGCCATCATATAAAAGCACAATCCATTGCCATCCAGAGCCAGCACAAGCACAATCCTAACTCTAAGAAGCCAAAAGGGACCACCAGCATGTCTGCCAGGATTCCTGCTCAGAGGCAGCGCAAACAGCGCTTCAGCGAGGCGGAGCTAACTGTCTTGGTGGAGCACATTGTGGACACTGCTGAGATGCTGTTCAGTGCCGACCAACGGCGTGCCACACAGCAGCGGAGGAAGGAGGTGTGGGCCAAAGCTGCATGCAAGTGCACCGCCGTGGGCGTGGCAGTGAGGAGCGTGAAGGACTGCCACAAGCGTTGGGACGACCTGAGGCTGAGGGTACGCAACCTCATTTCCACACACCGCCAACGCAGCAGTGGGACAGGCGGAGGACCCCCTTCCCCAGTGAGGCTGCAAGCATGGGAGGAGCGTTGCAGCAGCGTCCTCCACCTAGAGGGAATCCATGGGATCGGGCAGGCTGAGGCAGGAGTGAGCCCACCTGCAGATGCCGGTAAGTGCCCAAACATGAATGCCACATGTAAATATGCAGTTGTGAGTACTGGGCCAAAGGACCCATTAACAACCCCCCCCCCCTCCAGGCAGTGCATGTGTGGGCCAAAGGACCCATTAACAACCCCCCCCCAGGCAGTGCATGTGTGGGCCAAAGGACCCATTAACAACCCCCCCCCCCCAGGCAGTGCATGTGTGGGCCAAAGGACCCATTAACAACCCCCCCCCCCCAGGCAGTGCATGTGTGGGCCAAAGGACCCATTAACAACCCCCCCCAGGCAGTGCATGTGTGGGCCAAAGGACCCATCATGATCCGTATGGCAACCAATATCACTGAATGCAGACACCAGCAATCAGATGCTGGTGACTAACACTATTCAATGTACAATCTTAATGACGCATGTGATGCACCCATCTGCCACCACAACAACACTAATTGCATGCCCTTTGTGTCCCCACAGCCGTTTCAAGTGACAGTGATACTGCACAACAGGCCAGCCAATCTGCATCGGCAAGTACACTAGCCACCGCCACCACACAGGAGGATGCTGCCGGCAGTTCTGCACCTCTGGCCACATTACCAGCCACTACAGATGTGCGGCACACCACCACCACCGACATCCCCACCGTCTCCACACTGGCTGAGTCTAGACAGGTGCCACGGGAACCTATCATGGCCACCCAACACAACACCGAAGGCAGCAGCACTGCAGAGGGGGCGGCCTGCAGTGATAACAGTGCCCCGCAAGAGCACTCGGAAACGGGGCCACAGGGGGAGATGCCCACATTGGAAGACCTGGGCTCCTTCCATGAGCTGGGGTTCAGCCCCACTTCACTGGGGAGTCCCATGAGGTCGCCCACCCCATCCATGGCCGAACTGAATGCCCGCATGCAGCGGATGGAGGACCAGCAGGCTACCCTCACCCAGCTGGTGGAGAGGCAGCTAGAGGAATCCAGGCTGCAGAGGGAGAGCTACAGCGCCTCAGTGCGTCGCCTGTCGAGGTCCATTGGACGCTTTGCGAGCACCATAGTGACCCTTGCACGCCATGTGCGGGAGGGCAACGACCACACCTCCAGGCTTGTAGAGGCCATGTTGGTTGGCCAACAGGCAAATCTGGCACGGATGCCCTCAATCCCAGATTCTGGCCCATCAAACACTACCACCCCATCCAGCTCCACTACTGCCAGTCCAAGGAGGCGCTCGAGTAGGCTAACGGGTCCCTCGGGCAAAGTTGCACAGGCACAGAAGCGCACACGGAAGTGATGGCATGTGTGTGGGGCAGTGCAGGACACATGTGGACTACAAGGGTGTGAGAGGGGTGGGCACGTTTGGGTGGTGGGGTAGGTAGTTTTGGGGGTTTGGACAATGGGCTCTGGGTGGGGGTGGGCACGTTTGGGTGGTGGGTGGCCCCGGGTGTACAGCTTCCCTAACCAATGCACCTTCTTCCCTGTTGTTATTACATCAATACATCACCATTTCAAATCAAGACATACATGTGTGGACATTGATCATTTATTTTGCAGTGCAACTATTAATTCATTGTCGTCACCATGTTTGTGCATTTCTGTGAATGTGCTGTGACTCAAAAGTAAATGCGAATCAGGGCATCCCGTGCTCTCTGGCCATCATGTGGACCCCCAGGGGGAGGCGGTGCCATCCCATCCCCATCCCCATCCCCATCCCCATCTTCCTCATCTGCGTCTGGTGGCATTGGGATGTTCCTGCGCAGGCATATATTGTGCAGCATGGCACATACGAGCGTGATTTTGCCCGTCTTCACTGGGCTGTACAGCAGTGATCTGCAAGATCTGCTCAGACAGCGGAAACGGGCCTTCAGCAGTCCAAATGTCCTCTCAATCATTCCACGTGTGCAGATATGTGCCCTATTGTATGCCTCTTCATGCCTGTTCCTTGGTCTCCGTACAGGTGTCATCATCCATGGCGTGAGTGCATATCCCGCATCACCTACATGGGATGTAGATGGGGGAACATGTCATTGTTTGTGGCATCATGTCCTCATCTGCTGCTGTGCATTCGTGTATCATCATTCATTCATGCATATGTACCATGCAGTGTATGGAGGTATGTCTTGGGCATCACGAGGTATGTCGCTGACTGCATATGGGCCTACACATTAACTTGCATGTTTACTGTGCCCTGCGGGTGACATTTGATTGTGTGCATGTCATGGTGCAGTGCTGTCCACACATGGCAGAGTGACTCCACTGTACGGAAGTAGTAAATACACGTCGTCTCATTTACACGCCTCTCATGCTTTTTGGGGCAGTGTTTCAATTGAGGGTGGGTGTCTGCAGTGGCACAGGGTTCATGGGACAGTGACGGGATTGGCTGTGGCAGCGTGTGCACGGGCACATTGTGGTGCCCTGTCATGTCTTCCTTCATGATGTTTGGCATCCGCTGTGTATTTGGTAGATGGAAGGGGGGTGATGCATGTGCGGTCAGAGCGGCACACTCACAATGCTCATTGGCCTGGACACACACACACCACTCCGACAGGGTTGTAGCATCGTCAGCTGTACTCACCCAATAGCCATGTGCTTTGTCCGGCATAGCGTTCCATGTACCGTGACAACGTGGAATTCCGCAGTACCATTGAGTCATGTGATGAGCCTGGGAAACGTGCGCAGCAGTGTGTAATCAGTTGCATGGCATCACAAACCATCTGGACATTCAAAGAGTGATACTGTTTCCTATTGCGGAACACCGCCTCAATTGCATGTGGTACTGTCAGCTCGACGTGGGTGCAGTCAACTGCGCCTATGCAATTTGGCATGCCTGCTATGGCATGGAAGGCCAACTTGGTGGCAATGACCTCGGGGAGGGTGCGGGGTAGGGCTATGTGTTCCGACACATGGCGCAACAGGGCATCCAGTACCTGTACCAGGATTTTTGAGAAACACGGTTGTGATATGCCGTGCAGCTCACCAACCGTGTGTTGATAGGTGCCAGTGCCAAGGAAATGCAGAACTGAGACAACCTTCAAGAGGGGGGGGATGGCGGTGGGGGTGTCAATTAGGCTGCTGATGTTGTCCTCAATCATGGCGGTGATGTGCAGGATTGTTGCACGGTCCAGCCGGTATAGGGTGTGTATCTGTCCTGGGGTGAGGTTCCAGGGTGAGGCCCTGATGCGTGGTATTGGTGGCTGGCGGCGGGGTCGGGCTGGCTGGGCAATGGGGTTTGCCATAGCTGCAGGGTTGGCTGGTTGCCGCCTGCGCCTCCTCCGCCTACGCCTCCTCCTCTGCGCCATTACTGCCACCATGTGCAGTGCTGCCTGTTGGTTGAGTAGGCCCAGTCCCAGTGCTACTAGACCTGCTGCCTGCATGGTTCTGTGTTGTGTTGGGCTGGGTGTGGCCCTTTTGTAGGCTCCCAGTGGCCTGCTAGGTCCAGCTGGGCTGATTTGGTGCACCTGTGCCCTGATTCAGTTCAGCAGGCAGTGTATAACGCCATGTTCGCGGTGGCGGCGGTTCCGCCACCGTGATCACGGTATTTCCGCCATTTTTTTGCCGGTATTTCCTTGTCCGCGCTAGTTGTGATGCTCACGGTGTTTCGTGTTGACGGTAACGGAGGGGTTTCCGTGCAGACAGACTTAACGGGAACCCTATTTCCGCGGTGGCGGTTTAGGGTGGTGCTATTACCGGGGCCGCGGGTCATGATTGCGCGGACATGGAAACGGTGCCGGTATGGTTTTACCGGCAGTGTTAATTCCGGACCGGAGTACTTGTAATGAGGCCCTTTGTCTTTTTTCCCCATAGGGGCCGGGGTCCGGAAAATGCCTGGAAGCGGCAAGACCCGAAATGAAATGAGGTAAGTCTTATTCCCTTCCTTCTCTCACCTCTTATTCTTGTCTTTTTCTCTAGGCTCTGGGAAGTGGCTGTGTATCAGGATGATCGCTGCTGAAGATGGAGGAACCCAGGAAAGGTGAGTGAAATGCAGCGCTGCAGCGATCGTAACGAAATGCTTTTAAAAATAATGTCTTCCCTTTCAGGATCGTCGGTGATGTCTCCGTGGTGCAGATTTAGCTGGTAAGGTCTCTTGTCTCCCTTTGCAGGTGACCCAGGATGCTGACAGGCGTGGCTGAAGTCCAGAAGCAGGAGCTGACACGGTGAGCGTCCAGCTGCGAGGAGCAGAACAACGCGAAGCCTGAGTTGCTGATCGGGTGTGGTTTAAATAGCTTTGGAAGAAGTCCCAAGTGTGTATCCTTCCTCCGATCAGGTATGTATCCTTCCCCGACCACACCCGGGTGGAAAGTAGTCCCACAGGTAAAGTAGTTCCATTCAGGCCTCAAGAGGGCCTGGATGTGGCAGCATGGTCTGCATCAGGTAAGTGCACATGAAAACACTTGCACACATGTATAGCTTTATGAGCCTGGCACCTAAGGCGCCAGGACAGAGGTCCAACATGAGCCTGGCGCCAAAGGCGCCAGGACTGCGTCCAACGGGCCCCAGCTGGGGCCCGCTGGCACTCCCCTGGGGGAAATGATGCCTGCCTCTGGGGTCGTTGGGTCGGACCTGGCTCCTTCGAGGTAGGCATCATGACACGCACATCATGAAATAGAACATGCAAAAGAGTGTGACAAAACACACGTGTCACACGCTGCAACAAAGCCAGTGTTTACTAATATAGTGATGGTAGGCACATGGATGCATCAATGGTAGGTCACTTGGACATGACATAAGTCAATTGTCATGTTGAACATTCAAACAGGGCTCGGAAGTGATCGTGTGCAGTGCATGTGTAGGTGCACAAAAGTCAATCAGCCTGATTGATTAAATAATTCCCATAAAAATTTAACAAATGTGGGGCATTGTGGTGTGAAATCTATGTCTGAAGTGTGCTGAATTTGGGGCAGAACGGCACAAAAATGTGTGTTTATCATGCAAATTATTCCATCAATCAGGCAGAATGAAAAGAAAAACAGTATTAACAATGTTGTGGCAAGATGCCAGTTGAAGGGCAAGTGCAGTCATCTGGTGCAAAGTGTTTTCTGCGGTCAGTAATGATACTGTGAAACCCAAACACAAGGGCGGGGGATGGTTTGGAGGCACCACATGGGTGTTCTATAGCAGTCATGACTACACAGCCTGACCTGGCACTCAATCAGAATACATCACCCAAGCAACATACACATGGTTTGCACACACACACGCATGCCCACTCACTCACTCTTCTCACTTCAGACCTGGGAATGCCAAGTCTGCGAAATTCGGTATGAGGGTGCCGTGGACAGAGCGCTAGCAGTATACCAAGTTTCGAGGGCCTCCTCGAAACGACGGCAGAGACAGAGCAAAGGTCCTGTGTAAGCTGGTCAGCCCACTGGTTGGCCCAGCGACACGTCCGAGAAAGCTTACTTGCAGGTTTTGGTGAAGGTTCCGAGAATAGTTGGTCCCACTATTCCAATGGGTCGAAGCGTCTTTGCAGACCTTCTAGGACGACCAGATGCAGAGGGGTCCCACGTGATGACAGCGGGTGCAGGGTGCCAAACCTTCCACCGGGTCACCAGCAGTTCCTCGATTCAGCTTCATAGTTGCAAGATACTTGGATCCTATCCTTTGTTAAGTGAGAACTCAGGAGATCGACTTGGCAGTGGTGTTTCCAGCCTCCTCTTATCTAAAGTTGCCTTTGTGCCAAAACGGAGAGGACCCAATGGGAGATCTGCTCACAAACACTCACTCCAGACGTAGACCAATCACAGACCACGGTGGTCTCAGGCATTCAGGACACTCCAGACTCTCTGGTGTCCAGGATGTGTATTGGGACCAGACATCCCAGCTCACATCCTGGTGGCACACACACAAGGCATGCAGAAGCCCGCAAAAGCATGAGGATTCGCGGGAAAATGCATAACCAAATAAGGACTGGCCTGGGTCGACTCGACCTGGGGAAGGTGAAGGGGCAAGATGGCCAAAGGACAGGACAAAGAACCTTGTGGCATGGCCATTTTGAAGCCAGGCCACCTATTCGTGCCAAACGCGGTTAACACGGTTAACATGGCAGGAAAGGGTTAAAAATAATGCGAAACGATAACTGCCACCAGTCCTGTCCATGAACCATCTGCACAGTTCATAAAAAGTCCAGCGAGAGTATCTAGGGCCTTTGGAAATGACTATAGACCCAAGTGTGTTGTATAGTAAGATACATTGCACACTTGCTAAATGTTGCACAAAAGTTGCAACATGAGGGAAAGGACTAAGGGAAACAGAGTCTCCCAGTACTGACTGTCTTAAGGGCATGTCAGTTTGCCCATAAAAGGTGAGCGAAAGCCCAGAGGATTGCAGCTGAAGGCTGTGCTTCTCTGCCAAAGTCAGTCAGGTATGTCTAAACAGCAGCAAAATGTTTGGGGGTTGACACATGGAGGGAAAATTACATACACATATGAAATCTTTCCTAACAACGTACCCCGCTCGTGCCAGGCCTATCGCATGTAAAACTCCCCGTGCACCCCCGGAACACGCGTGCCCCGCTCGCGCCAGGCCAATCGCATGTAAAACTCCACGTGCACCCCTGGAAGAAGCGCAGGCAGCCCATCACCCTGCCCATGCCCCGCAGACAGCCCATCCACCATGACCATGACCCGCAGGTAGCCCATCACCTCAGACCATGCCCCGCAGGCAGCCCATCACCCCAGACCCTGACCCGCAGGCAGCCCATCACCCCAGACCATAACCTGCAGGCAGCCCATCACCCCAGACCATGCTGGCCCACAGGCAGCCCATCACCCCAGACCATGACCCACAGGCAGTCCATCACCCCAGACCATGCCGACCCGCAGGCAGCCCATCACCCCAGACCATGGCTCGCAGGCAGCTCACACCACAGTGGGGACATTTTCCACACAATTTGCCTGGCACAGGCATTGAAGGGGGTGCGTGAGTTGATTTCCACACATTTTGGCTGCCACGTGTGGGGTTTTTGTATGGAAGGGGGTGCCCAGGGACATTTTCATGCATTTTGGCTCCCTCGAATCGGATACCCGTTTACAAGGGGGTGCGCGAGTACATTTTCATGCATTTTGGCTGCCGTGAGCAGGACAC
Organism: Ambystoma mexicanum; assembly: GCF_040938575.1. Classification (NCBI taxonomy): domain Eukaryota; kingdom Metazoa; phylum Chordata; class Amphibia; order Caudata; family Ambystomatidae; genus Ambystoma; species Ambystoma mexicanum. The sequence goes on along the minus strand of NC_090927.1, from coordinate 759,278,064 downwards.
ACGTAATTTTTCACGCAATTACAGTGTAGCGGGCCTGTAAACTGGTCCAGGGTTAGCGTGACCCTTTGCGCCGTATTGGGGATTTCGATGGCTTTTCCTTGCGCAAGGGGCGTTCTTGTGGGCTGCAGGATGTTCGCTGCGCCACGGCTCAAAATGGCTTGGGAAATCCATGAATACGCAGTGTGCCAGAATGCTGTTTAGCGCACATGGCTGGCGCACGCTGGCGCACACTCCCTCTCTGCGCCAGCCGCGTGCGCTGCTTCTGCGCTGATTTCTATGAATTACCCCCTAAATGAGGTACTGGGATGAAGATTCGAACAGTACTGGTAATGAAGGGCTGGAAAGGTATTTGCACAGGAAGTGTAATGAGGGAGTGCAACGTGATGATCACGATAACAAGGTCACCAGAACGAGGATGAGCGTGGTATTAGTAAAGAGGGCTGGGGCAAGGATGCATCTAGTAATGTTAATGAGGGGCCGGGACATGGATAGGCATGGTAATATGAGATGCAAATAAATTATTTTAATGTTGATGAGAGACTGGGATGTGGATGTGTTTGATAATGGCAATGAGAAGCAAGGATGAGGATGATTGCAGTATCTTATGTTATAGGGCCTCATCATGGCCTTGGCGGTATCCCAGCGGATATTGCGCCAGGATACCGCCAACGCTATTGGCGTTATTGCAACTCGGTCCGGCACAATTTGCACCAGATCCCGAGTTGCGGTGGCACTGTAATTCCCCATTTAGGACTCTATGGGGTTTTTTAACACTATTACTGCTGGCGGTAATAGCGCTGGCGGTAATTGTGCCGAAAATGGGCACAAAACTGGAGATTTACCTCCAGCTTAGAGAAGGAGGTAAATCTCCAGCTTTCTGCCCAAACTCAGGATTGGGCGGAGCGGTAAGGTGGCAGTAACAGCGTTGCTGCCTAATTTCTGCCACTCCGCCCAACCCCTGATGAGGCCCATAGTCTCTTATAAAGCACGATGTACGCCCAGAGGCATATTGCCGCTAAGTAGACTCTACCAGGAAATAGCTGTAAAAATATTAGGGACCAACTGGAACATATACGTTTTCAAAGAGCATCTGAACATAAGCTGATTTTCAGTGGTGTGGAGAGAGCAAGGAAGGGAAATCCAAAGCTGTGTTGCAGCTATGGAAAACGCGCGATCACGAATGCGTGGTTATTTGAAGCGTGGGATAAAGATGAGATAAGCGTCAGCAGAACCAAGAGCGTGTGAGGGGATACAGGGGTGGAATTCAGCTTGCAAATATATTGTGCCTATTCGATAAAATGCGCAATGAAACATGCAGGGAGATTAAAAGTGAATTCGCTTTGCGACAGGAAGCTTGTTTTAACCATGAAGAACACGGGTAATATGAGTGCCGATAGGAGCAGAAGTATCAGCTCCAGCCACTGAGTTCTGCAAGACCTGCAAGCGCCTAATAAGATATACTGGTTGCACCAGAATAAGCACTTTGCAATAGTGTATTGAGCTCAAGACCACTGAGGCAACAACTGCTGCATGCAGATGAGATGCTAAAAAGTGGAGGACTTTTTGAAGGATTATAAACTGGAAATACCACTATTGGCAAGCTGCGCTAACCTAGGATTCAGCTGTTAAAGAAGCAGATATTTTAATACCCATGTCCTTCACAACAGAAACCGGTGTGGGAAATGGACCAGGACAAGGGGGCCAGACCATAGGGCTCTAAAGATCTTAAGCAGAGAAAGGACCAACTACGAGCACCTCTGTTTTGTCTCCATTCAGTTTGAACCAGTTGTTGCACATCCAAGCACCCAGGGCTTCCAAGCAGGACTGCAGCCTGCAAGCAGTCTCAGGAACAGAGAGATGCAGGCGCTTAATGATCTGCGTGTCATCGGAATAAGAGTAACAGAGGGATAGGATGAGCTTGGTCATAGGCTGAATGTAGACAATAATAAAACTGGGGAAATAGCAGAACCCTGGGGAACCCTAAAGGTGAAAGAGGTAGGAGCAGAGCAGAAAGGAAGAAAAGAAAGAGACTGAATATGGTCAATAAGAAAAGAATGAAACCAGGATAACACTGCACCTGAGAGGACGGCCCCAGCCAATCGCTCAAGCAGGACAGCATGATCAATTGTGTTAAAGGCGGCGGATAAATTGAGCAAAATCAATTCTCTCACGCTGCCTTGATTATACATACAAGCAAGGTTATCCACGACTGAGACAAGCACAATTTCAGTGCCGCGCCCTGGCCGAAAGCCGGAATGAGAAGGACCAAAGAAATAGATTCTTCCAGAAAAGTGATCAACAAAGGACCAACTAAATATTCAAGATGTTTCATAAGAAAGGGAAGCAGAGAAATAGGACAATAATTAGCAGGGAGAGTGGGGTCAAGGGAAGGCTTCTTCAGAAGTGGTAGCACTAAGGCATGATTCAGAACAGCAGGTAATGAGGGATGACAATGTGCATGGTAATTATGGACCGAAATGGGGATACAGGAATAATTATGGACTGGGACAATCAGTGTGGTAATGGTAAGCAGGGACTTGAATGAATAATGAAGGACATGGATGAGGATTCATGCAATGATGAGGAAAGAGAACAAGGATGATCAATGGAATGGTAATGAGAGACTGGGCTGAGTATTTACACGGTAATGGTAATGCAGAAGAGGGACAAGGATGAGTGCTGGAATGAGGGACCAAGACCAGGATCCACATAGTAATGGTAATGGGGGACCCGAATGAGAATGTGTACGGAATGGGGAACCGGACAAGGATCTGCATGATAATTGAAATGGTGGACTGAGACGAGGAGCCACATTGTAAAAAGGGACTGGGACGATGATGCACGTGGTGATGATATGTTGAAATGGGAATTCAGGCAGTACAGAGAGTTTGGGACGAGGATGTGCATGGTAATGGTAATAAGGGACTTGGGAGGGGGGTCAAGGGACTGGCAATGATGGATCAGGATGAAGATGAGCACATTCATAGTAATGAGGGATCAGCACGAGGATGCACATGGTAATGGAGGACTAGGACTTTACTTTACAAATTTATAATGCGCTCCTCAGAATCCGGAGGCCTATGGGCATGACAAGGTCTAATAATCAAACATAGAAACATGGATCTCATTTTATGGGAAACTGGGGGGCATGGTTATCATAGAGGCAGCTAGCATGTTAATTGAAAAGATATTATTTTCATTTTTTCTTAAAGTTTTCAACTAAGTTGATCTTTCTAATATCTTCTGTCAGAGAATTCCAGGCCTCCGGGGTGCTGCGTAAAAAGCGCTCTGTTTAACCTTTGAGAGTGTGCATCTCGAATCTTTGAGCTGTAGTGTGCTATTTGATCTGAGAGTTTTGTATTCTATTTCACATGCAGGTCCCTTGAAAGATCTGCAGCTCCTGTCCGTGTGATCCACTTTTGTGTCAAAACAAGTCAAGTACCCGAAATTGTACCCTCTCTTCAATGGGTAACCAATGTAAGTCTCTTCTTGCTTTGGTTACATGGTCAGCTCTCCTTAGCCCTGTGATGGCTCTGACTGCACTGTTCATTAAGACCCGTAGTCTTACAAACTCTGTATTGTTGATACCCAAAAGAAGACTGCCACAGTAATCCATCTTAGATCCAATATTCGCTCTAGTTATGTTTTCGCATTTGGTTTTTGAAATAAAGGGATGGATCTGTCTAAGTAATTTTAGATGGTATGCAGATGAGGTTACCAAGTGGCTCACTTCCGCTCTCATGGTAAGATGCTGATTCAATACAATGCCTAATGTTTTCACTTTTGTTTTAGGTTCTATGTGCAGTCCTGCAAAGGTGAAATGTTTGCAATTTTCCCCTAACATTTCTATTCTCTTAGGAGTTCCAACAACCATAAATTCATTCTTTTTCTTGTTCAATGCGAGTCTGTTTTCAACCATCCATGCTTGGAGGATGTCATAAACTTTGCTCAATCTTACTGAGTCCTGCTCATGATTTCCTGACAACGGGATGACATATTGCGTGTCATCTGGATAGTTTGTGAATTCTATCAGGGTTTTGTCCAACATCTCAAAAACGGGGGCAGTAAAATATTATATAGAGAAGGTGATAAACAAGCACCCTGAGTGCTTACAAAAAGCAAGACAATCGGGGGGGGGGGGCTTCCGCAATGTCGCTGCACACCTTGGGTGTTCTATTACTCAGAAAAGATTGAATCCAATCTGATGCAGTATCCGACAATTTGGCTACCTCCCTCAACCTGGCGACTAACAGCTGATGGTCGTGCAATGCAAGTCTGAGATAAGGATGCAATATGGTAATAAGTTTAGAGAAGGAAGTGAAACCCAGTTTGCATTGGCACCGGATCCATGAGGAGTTCACTAAAATCCTGTTGGCATTGGTAAATGATAAGTCATGACACTTGATTGCGTGTGTAGTCTTGATTTAATCAATTATTTAATTAATCAGTAGTTAATCAGTAGTTGTCAAGGCACGTGTGGTGCTTGTTCACATGAGGAAAGCCTACACATGTTTTGACCAAAGGTGTTTATCAAGGCTAACAGTGCCAGTGCTTCCGTGACCAGTCTTCCTTCCATGGCCGCTGTGCCCGGCACGGTCAGACCTGTTGGGCACAGCAGCTCCAGCAGGCAGACCTGTAATATCCCAGTCCGGAAACAATGGTTCCGGGGAGTTTACCAGCACCCTTGTTTCCAGACCGGCAGAGGCATAATGAGGCTCCATAGCTTATTCCTCGAGGGCACTGAAAGAGGTAGAAGGATGTTATTCGGTAATGGAGCAAGAGGGTTGGCAGTGTGGATGGCCATATGAACGTTCAGAGTGTATTTATGTTGCAGGGAGTTTACTGTTTGCACTGACCACAATCCATTTTTTTGCCAAATTTAACAAAAGGGGCTTGGTTGGTTTTTCTAGGTGGATCTCTAAATGGATTACGAGGTTACAAGGACAGGAATTTGTTGAGGAGCATGTGCTTGGAGAGTATAATGTAGTGGCAGATGCATTATCCAGAAAGCCACTGTTGGAGGATGATGAGTTTGATGTTCGAAGAGATGAGGCTGTCAAGGACATTTTTATTGTGGAAGAGTCTTTATGTGAAAAGGATTGGATAGATGCTTGCCAAGATGATGGTGTGCATCAGGAAGTGTTAAGAATGACGCAAGAGAGGTGGAATTTTAGTGTTGATGAAAGATGGAGTGATCAGCTGAAGGAGAATAAGAAGGCCAACGATGAACTGTGTGCAACTGATGAACGTCTGTGCAGGGGACACAGATTATTGGTACCAGAAAGTATGCGTGAAAATGTGGTGGATCTAGGACATAAGACACAAATGGGGATTTGTAAAATGAAGCTCTCATCAAAATGGATTTGTTGTGGCCGAGATTGAACAAGTGTATTGAATTGAGAATCAAAGAGTATGAGCAGTGTAAAAATGGTGAAAAGGTATTGTAGATGAGAACCCCTCCAACAGTGATTCCCAAAGCTCCAAGAGTTCCCTGGTACTCCATCACCATCGATTTGTTGGGACCATTGAATTTTCGAGAGGTCCAGGACTTTTATGTAGTTGTTGTCATGGATTTACTCACCAAGAGGCCAGAAGTGGTTGTAATTAAAGATATCACTTTGAAAAATGTGATAAGGTTTTTGGAGAATATCTTTTGGAGAGAAGATTGGCCAGAAAAATGTATTAGCGACAATGGTCAATGGTCCCCAGTTCATCTCCAAAGAGTTTCAGGGGTGGGCAACAGAGAATGGTATTAAACTGAAAAGAACGGCACTGTAACACCCACAAAGTAATGGATCCGCGGAGTGCTTTAACAGTATGCTCATGAACGGAATTCGTATGTCGATGCAGGTTGTTGGAGACTGTCAAAAGGAGATGGTTTGGAGAGTGTTTCAATACAGGAGTACTTCTCATCCAGTGAGTGGAGTCAACCCGTTTAAATGGATGCAAGGCCAAAAGCCCAGACTTTATTGGTACCGGGGTGGATGAGTCAATCAAACATGGTTGGGGTTGATGTTAAGGGTGTTGGTGAGAGGATGAAAATGAAGGGTGAGGAATCTAAAAGATGTCATGATAAAAAGCATAGATGTAAATTGATGAAGGTGAAGAGAGGTGATGAAATCAAGAGTAGACTTCCCAGGTGGACCACAAAAACAAATCCCAAGTACTCATGTGCCAAAACTATTTGGGAGGATTTTGGGAATGCTGTACAGTTGGAAGGAGGAAATGTATGGAATAAGGAGTGAATAGTCAGGAGCTCAACTTACATTTTGTGACTACAATCCCTCAGCTCCATGCTCTGTTTCATCATCCTCCTATATATACAACTACATGTTTTCTCTATCACAGGTTTTACAAATTTTATGTAATCCCCAATTTTCTGTTCACATATTTTGGTGTTCCTCTTGCCGGACTTAAGTTCCCCTTTTCTTACACTGTTCGGATGGACAAGAGGTGCGTTACGTATTTTACATAGATCTTACAGCACATGTAGTGTACATAGTTCTCACAGCATACTTGTGATGCTCTCTCTACAGAATCAGCTTATATGACATCAGTAAGAATCCCTATGGTAGAATTTTATTGTAAGAACATCAGTCAGTTGAGCACTGATCAAAAGTGGACAAAACTGCAGCCCATTTGATGTGTACTTATTACAAGGGATTCCCTCACTTACCTCACGCTGTTGGACTCTTTAATACCACCCATCATGGGTCGCGCAACCAGGATCCCTAGGCTCTTCAGCCCACACAGGTTCCTCTGTTCCTGCCCTCTGTTCAGAGTCACAAGCAGTCTTTGGCCTTGCACACTGCATCTGTTCATAAAATTCACTTTGAGGCCTTTCCCATACCCCACCTTTCTTTAGCAATCTTTCACACTTACGCTTTCTTCCGTGTGTTACTTTCACATGGGCACTTTCCGTTTAGCTGTCATCTGCTATTTGCTTTGCCCATTAAGTGGTGTCCTATTTAATTTAAGTTCAAGTTTTCATTCAGTTCGATATTCAATATGTAGCATTTGACTTTGTTTCTAGTTTTAATACACTTAGTCGCTTTTCCCATAAAATGTTATTTTATGTAGTGTTCAATAAGCTTAAATTCAAGCTTTAAGTTTTCATCTCATTCGATACTTAGTTATTTCTCTACAGCCTGCTAGGAATGCCCTAGTCTTGTTTGGCTCCTCCCAACACTCACCGGTCTTTCCCCAGCCGACGTACCGGCTCCTGCGAGCCTCGCTCAGATGCCGGCAGCACTCATGCGCACACACTAAATTCTGCGGTCTTGACAGGGATGTGGACGGCATCTTATATGACCCGCTCAGTCGCAGCACCAGCTTCTTGTTCCAACATAAGGAGGCTCCCACACCGAAAACAGCCCAATGGCCTTGCTCGCCTTGAGCTCACCAGGTCCTGCGGGATCTCAGCTGGCATCCTGGCTCCTTCTCCTGTCCCACCACGGCTAGTCTCTCCCACACAGACCTCCCTATTTCTCCTTTTGGTGTTCTCTGCCTCTCATTTTATACACCTGCAACCACTTAACAGGTTGCAGGTATACTTTCTCAATCAGGCTTGCCTGACTATGATTAAGAGGACATGCCTAACTCTCACCATGCTCTGCAGGCATCTTTCTCATCCCAGTACTAGAGTGGTAAAATCTACGTGTAGTGTTCATTACTCTCAGTCTCCTCTTCCTTGCCCCAGTACTAGAGTGGTGAACTAGGCTACTAGTGTTCACTACTCCTAGTCGCTTCTTCCTCATCTAAGTACTGTGAAATGTTAAATGTGTCAAAATGAGGGGAGAGGTCTTGCAGTAGCCTATAAAGGTCAAGGGAAGGGCTAGGTTGGTCATCAATAAAGAAAGGGGATTCCAGGTCTCGCCTGAGTGCACCCCACTTCCAATCTCTAAGGACCCTCCACCCAGGTGATGCTCCCCCGCTTCTCCACCACTAAGGTTGGGATCCAAGAGCGATGGACTTTCCCAGGCCACCTGAGCAGAGGATCCAAGGGGAGTAGGAATGAGAATACCCTCAGGTTTCTTGCACCCGTCACACAAGCAGTTTCTCTTTGGAAGGCCTTTTGAAATTATATAAAACCGCTATTGTTCCTAGCATCCTATATGCTCAAGAAACTTTCATGGCCGGCAAGCTAGACTGGCATGATAGATTGGAGGGAAGGTTACGGCGCCCTATTTTGGAACTTCCTCAATGTGTCGCTATACATGCCTTTTGCCATGAGCTGGCACAATTTAAAAGGAATGTGATATATATATAATTTTATTAAAAGCCCATGTAAACTCTATACAGGGAATGTTAGGGGAACTTCTCAGAAGTGGTACAAACACAGTTATAAAAGAGTTATTTAAATCTTGTACCGATTGTCATGCAACAATTGATTGGGAACCCAACTGGAACTCATACTAACATTTACTTTCCTCCTAGCTGAAAGAAAAGGTCTGGAACTAGGAATGGTGCTACAACCTTGAGTATTGGGTTGGGAAAAAACATACACTTATTATATAAAGCAGTCTTTTCATGTGGCTTTCCCACAGAAATATATAGGGATTTAGCCATGCCAAACAACATGTATATCCTTATGTTACTACAGTTTAATGTCCTACCCTCCCAGCTCATTATGGAAAATTGGCAAGAGTTGCATGAAGAGTTAAGAACTTGTCAGGCATGTAAATCTACTAATATTTTAGAAAGTAACTGAGATCTCTTGACCCAATGTCCTTGCTTCTCCAAGCTTTGCGCAAGACTTCTTGGGAGTGATATACACAATACCAATAGCATACCTTCACAACAGTTTTGGTCTTATTGTAAGTCAGGTAGCTCAATTTCTTTGACAAACGCTCTTCGATTCCTCTGGGACATCATCATAACTAAATTAGCGTGACTGGATGTTTCATGATATGTTGGTCGTCTAACCTTTGCTTTGCTGATAAATTGATGCCTCAGTTAATTTCATAATCGTTTAACTATTTTTAGATTACATTCTTTTTTTGTACTGCATTAACATGATTTTATTATACGATTGATGTACCTGAAAGGGTATGCATGTGGCAATGATGGACCAGGATGAGGATGTGCACGGGAATGGTAATGAGTGACTTTGATGAGCATCCGTGCTTTAATGATAATGAGGGACAGGGACGAAGAGAGGAATGTGGAACCAGGATGGCAATGTATGCAGTAATGATAACTTGTAATGAGAATGCAGTAGTAATGGGGGAATTGTATGAGGATGCATGTGGTAATGATAATGAGAAACCAGGAAAAGGATGAGTCCATTAATGTTAATTAGACATGAGGACAGGGATGCACATAGTTATGAGGTACATGGTAGACGATGTGTGTAGCAATGTAGGGGTGGGATAGTAACACAGTTGTGGTGCCACAATGGGACTAGGAAGCAAGCAGTAATTGTGATGAGTGAACAAGTACAGGATGGGTATGGTAGGGAGGGGCTGTGATGGGGAGGCCTTCATTATTAATGATGAGGTACCAGGATGACAATGCATGAAGTAATGAGGAACAAGGATGAGTGTAGTAATGGTAATGAGGGACTGGGGCGAGGATGAACACAAAAATGAGGTACCAGGACACGGTTGTACGCTGTCATGTGTGACAAGGAAGCATGTAGCAATGGTAATGAAGCATCGGGATGAGGATGATGGCGATAATAAGGGACAAGGAAAAGGATGGGCACAGTACTGTGGGACTTGCATGTGTAAATATTTGATAATATGGGACTGGGAAAACGAAGTCCATGGGAATGTTTAAAGAGGGACAAAGATGAGCACAGTAATGGTAATAAATGACAGCAACAAGCATGACCTTGCGGTATTGAGGAACTGGGACAAGAATGCATACAGTAATGGTAATGAGGCATGGTGATGGATATGCCCACAGTAATGAAGGGCCTGCAATATTATGTGTATGGTGTTGATAGAGTGGGATCGGAATCAGGAGTAATGAGGGACAGGGATCAGGATGTACACAGTAATGTTAATGAGGCACCAGTATAAGGATGTGCATAGTAAAGGTATTGTGGCACTGAGAAGGGGAAGCGTGCACTAGTGGTAATGAGGGACCAGGAGGAGGATGTTCATGGTAATGAGGGACTGGGAGGACAAACAGTGTGGTGATACTATTGAGTGATCAGAACAAGGATTAGAGTAAACTGGGAAGGTAATGGTGATGAAGGACTGCAGGAAAATGAGTACAGGAATGGGGGCTGGAAAAATTCATGCAGTAATGACAAGTAGGGACATGGACGAGAATGTGCATAGTTAATTAGAGATCAGACCAAGGGTTCACATAGCAATGAGGATGACAGAGAATGACAAGCATGCATGCAGTAATGGTGGCAAGGAACTTGGCCAAGGATGCAGGCTGCCATGAGGGAATGGGTCAAGGATGCGTAAAGTAATGTGAATGAACGGCTGGTACAACGATTCACATGGAAATGGGGAACAGGGACATGGATGCAAATGGTAATGAGGAATTTGTGTGGTACATGGGCGTGAATGCCTTCTGTAATTGTAATGAGGGACATGGAAGAGGATGAGCATGGTAAATAGAGACCGGGATGAGGATGCACACAATTATTGTAATTAAGGACATGGATGAGACTGCACATGGTGATATAGGACCAAGACAATGATTTGTGGAGTATTGCTAATGAGGGAGGAGGAGACGGATGCATACAATAATGGCAATGAGAAACCAGGTCTAGGATGCACATGGTAATGAGGAATTGGGATGAGGATGCCCTCTGTAATGAGGGACAAGAATGCATGTGGTAATGGTATTGAGGTAACAGGATGAGGATGCTGTCAGTAATTAGGGACTGGGAAGGGCATGGGCGCATTAATGAGGGACTGGAATGAGTATGCATTAACACAGTAATAAAGGACTGAAATAAGGATGAATGCCGTAATGCTAACATGGGATTTGGTGGAAGATTCCTGCAATATTGGTAATTAGGGACATGGACAGGGAAGCAAGCATTATGTGCAATGAGGTAACATGAAGAGGACAATATTGGTGATGAGGAACTGCACAGAGGATTTGTGCCATATTGGTAAGGGGCAAGGATGTGCGTGGTAATCATAAGGAGGGGCAGTGATGTGGATAGTCATGGTAATGAGGGATCAGTACAATGATGAGTGTGTTAATGGTTATGAACTTCCAGGAGGAGGATGAGAATGGAAGGATCGGAAAAAGGCTTCATGCAGTAATGATAATAAATTACTGGGACGAGAACACCCGTGATAATGGAGGACTGGGCCGAGGATACATGCAATAATGGTAATGAGGGACCTAGACAGGTATGTGCATGGTCATGGCAATCAGGGTCCGTCACGAGAATGAAGCAGTAATGGTAATAAGGGACCTGAACAACCATGTGCATGGTATAATGGACCAAGACATAGATGTATCTGGTAATAAGGGAGTGCAACGATAATGTATGCAATAATGATAAAGAGGGACCTTGACAAGGATGAGTGCAGTGATGGTTACAAAGGTTTGGGTTAGGAATGAGTACCAGCAGTAGGGGACCAGGATGAGGATACAAAGAATAATGGTAATTAAGGACTGGGATGAGAATGCACACAGTAATCGTGGGCTGGAACAAAGGTGAACACAGTAATGGTAATCAGGTACTGGGAAGAAGATGTACATGGGAATGGAGGCCCAGAATTCGAGGGATCCTGTACACAAATGCACAGGAATCTATATTAGCATTCTATGGTCAGACAGCACAGAGGGGGGCACCCCTAGATCCTGAGGTGTTCCAGTATGGAGTGAATCTTATGCTAGCATTGCTCCCTGGAATAGAAAGCAAAATATTGCAACTACCTGCAAGGCTTTTGTTCAGGCCAGAGAGTCCCATAGATGAGGAGGAGGGACGTGTGTTCATACTAGAATTATAAGTAGTTATAGTAAGTGAAGAAATATTGGATGGATGACAAGGGGAAAGCATGGCGGACAGTACTCGCCTTAGACCAAGGACACAGGCTGACTGATTTGACAGATGAAGAGTTGTTCCAAGATGACTATTCGGATGACAAAGTGGTGTTTTTTGTAAGCATTACTTACTGGATGAGAATTGAGATCAGAGAAGTACCACAGAGAATGCCCCTCATGAAAAGGGTGGCATCATTTCTTGAAGACGGCTTGGCACACGTGCCAGCCGTTTTGTGGACCAACAGCCCTTAGGATGTTGGTCTATTGAAGGGAGTAGGGGCAGTGAAGATTCAATTGAAGCCAGGAACTATTTTACTGAGAGTGAAGCAATATCCCATGTCCAGGGAAGCAGATGAGGGAATTTCTGAAACGATTTCAGCGCTAGTACAACATGGGATCCTAGTGCCATTGGAGTCTTTATTTAACATGGCTGTGGATCCAGTGAAGAAAGTGACAGGGGGTCATGTGGATTTATTCAGGATTTGCACCCCCTAGACAATATTGTTGAGACAGCATTTCCATTAGTTCCCATCCCAGCAACCATATCATGCAACATCCCATCCAAAGCCACACATTTTACAGTGATTGATCTGAAAAATGCATTCTTCTCAATACCCCTTCATGGGGAGTCACACAATTTGACCTTGTTTTCACAGAGAAATAAAAAGTGGAAACATACAAAATTACCCCAGGGGTACAGTGAGTCCCCTTCTATATTAAACGTAGTACTTCAAATGGATTTGGGTAACATACACATGGACACCGCAGTAATTCGGTATGTGACCGATATTTTGCTGGCAGTGAGACAGAGGAACAGTGTTGAAGAGACTCAGTACATCTGATGACAGTATTGGCAGACAAGGGGTACAAGGTAGACCAGGTGGACAAGGCCAAATTACAGTATTGTCAGAAAGAGGTTCTATACATTGGGCAGTTGATCTCCCAGGAACGCAGGAAATTAACCCCAGAAAGAGCAGCTGTGAGCACCAAAACACCACAGCCAAAGATGGTGAGGGGGATGCAGAAGTTCTTGGGTCTATGCAATTATTGAAGGGCATGGGTCTTTGATTATAGCACATACGTAAGGCCCCTCCTGGTAAGACTTAAAGAAGCTCGGAGAGACAGCAGCGAAATAGCCTGGACAAAAGAAAGGATAGAATCCTTTGACAAATTGAAAATAGCAATACGCATAGCACCAGTTTTAGGGATTCCTGATTACAATGAAGAATTGTATCTATTTAAACACTCCAATGGGATGGTAATGACAGCAGTACTCACACAGAAGACTACCCTGGGAAACAGCCACTTGGCTTATTACAGTGGGCTCTTGTATCCAGTAATGATGGGTCATTGTGAACAAACATTGGCTGCAGTAGCCTTTGCACTTGAGAAGTCAGTGAATATCACAATGGGCTATGGAATAACACTGTATGAGGTACATGCCCTATTTTCCATTCTGGAGAAGCCCAAAATCACATTGACAACAGAGGGCATCCAGCTATGAGGTGATCATTTCAAACCCAGAAGTTAAGGTGGTGAGATGCAGAGTAATTAATCCAGCAATGTTCATAGCAGGACCAGTTGAGGAAGGGGATTACGTACACAACTGGACCAAATACACTGAACATTATGAGGACATGTCCTATGTCAGAGAAAATGCCCTCGTACGGTGGGAAGTACTCTTTATTGATGGGTCCTCAACAATTGATCACACTTCAGGGGAAAGACACACTGGGCCGGCAGTGGTGAAAGTGAGACAGATTGGGATCTTTGTGGAAGTGGCAACTGTGAGACTGCCCTCACACTTTTCAGTGCAAGCAGCAGAGTTAATGGTGTTTATTGTAGCCCTCGAGTCACACAAGGATTAGGGAATCATAGTGTGTTCTGACTCCACCTACGTGACATCAACAGTACATTCAGGACTGTCATGTTGGAAAAAGCAGGGCTTCCTACATGCTGACAGCACAGCGGTGCAGCAAGCACCCCTATTGGACAGGTTCATAAACGCACTACAATTCCCAGCAGCCATTGCTGTGGTTAAGTACCCAGCCCACTTGGGGGGGAGGACAGTATCTCCCACGGCAACAAAGCTGCAGATGCAGAGGCCAAAAGAGCAGCATATTTTCCTGAAATCACTTAATCACACACCACACAACAAACACTCGCAAACGGGCAATCTAATGTTTAATTACATTTTTAACTCGCTGCCCATTACCCATATATTATACTGCAGGGAAGAGCGCACCGGAAGAGCAAGAGCTTTGGAGGAGGAGGAGGGGGTGTTCAGTATTCACCACAAATGCCCTATGTTTCCAGGAAAGCACCAGTAAACTGGTTATGCCCCTCACATTATTGCAGGTAGCATTAGGGCAACTCCATCATCCAACAGGGAGTCTTTTAGCCCAGATTGCGCAAGATTGGTTCACTCCAAATTTGGCAGAGCATGTTGCTGCCTTATATTTAATTGTTTTGTGTGTCAACGATATCCAGCAGGACATACATTGCGAGTAGTGAGAGAAGCAAAGCCCTGGCCCACTGAGTCCTTCCAAGATCTGCACACAGACTATGTAGATATTATCCACAATGTAATGGCTACAGGTACATGTTGGCAGTCTTATGCCCTTTCTCTCATTTGATCAAAGCTGGTCCGTCACCCACCCTTACTCTACCTTTGCTGCAAAATTCCTTGTACGAAAGTTATTCCCATGATGGGGTGTATGTAAAGTCATCCGGTCTGACAATGGACCACATTTTGTGAACAAAGTCTTTGAGCATATCACAACCTTACTGGGGTTTAAGCATACATTCTCCTGTGCTTATCACCCACAAGCAAATGGGATTTGTGAGTCCCTAAATGGCCTGCTCAAGGAGAAAATAGCAAAACTAAAGATGACATTGAAAAAGGTATGGCTCCATTGCCTACCCTAGTTCTTTTTTGCACTATGCAACTAGCCAGGCTCTGACCACCACTTAACTTCTCATGGGTTGGTGACAGGATGCTGCATGCTTATTCCACTTGCTCCTCCCACTAGAGCGCTAACTGATGCCCAGAATGCTTCTGTTGTTTTGGGAACTGAAATGCATGAGTTCCTTTGCAGCTGTAATTGTGAGTGGTTATTTTATTTCCAAGCCACTTTGAGCATGGCAGGGCGGTTGAAAAAGAAAGAGGAAGACAACAGATCAGTAGATCCACAAGGACTGCTCAAACCAACCCCCACCCTTATATCCTGGACACACAGTTTTGCTGAGACATTTAAACAGGGTATGGCACAAGCCACATTTTGATGGTCCCTTCACAGTTGATAATGTTGCCCCACCAGCTGTCAAATTGATAGGAAACAGATCCTGGTTTGATATAGGAGACGTCAAACGCTGTACAGGTAAGACCCCACTGCCCCACGTCCTAGGCAAAACACCCCAAGAAGAAGAACAACAACAAAGAGTTCAGACGTGGTCCCTGACAAAAAGCAGATTAGTAATAACAGAGAATTAGTGCAGGCACACTGTCTTTCTTTACACAAGTAACTAACGTGCATGCATGAACTACATCTTTGGGAAAAGATTTTTACCTACAGAGTAAAAGAGTGAGTATTTATTTTTCAATTAAACCAGAGAACAAAGTCAGATGTTGCCCTTTCAGATTTTCGTCTATGTCTTTCTCATATATGTAGCAATTGTTATCAAGTACTGAAGAAAAGCAAGGTGCCCATTGCTGCCTTACTCAACAATCCAAAGACCCAATTCATCTTTAAGTGCATATTACTGCCAATATTGATTTGATTCTTTTTGTAGAATTTAGTATTTATAAAATAAAAGTGAAAACATAAGGAAAACATAAGGAAGAGAAAACGGAAACAATGGTAATGATACACAATGCTGTAGATTTTGTTATGTATCGAGTTAGAGTTTACAGACATAGAAATTACTGTGAACACTTGCAAGACATGAATTATACTACTAATGCAATTTTGGCTATATTTTCTGCATTCTGCTGTCTCTACCTCTTTAGCCTCCTAGCATTATGAAAAGCAACACTGTATTATGCACCTGAACAAGTATATCCTAATGTGACATCTGTTCCCTTAGTAACTGACGTAATGAACCATCCCCTTACCGTTGCCACTAAAGAGATAACAAGGCTGAAATAGAGCGTCACCAACAATGTCAAACATGTAAATGGTTGTCACAAAAGAAGTTTCCTTACAAGGATAGTTATATAAAAATGCAGACAAGGATAGAGGATTATTGGAGCTACGATAAAATGATACAATTTACATTGGATGGCCCAAACAGAGGGCATGTTAGAATAGTACCGCAAAAGGAGTTGCAGTACCCGAAAACAGGAAGAAGAGAGGAGTGAGAATAACTGGATGCTGGGTGAGACCCCAACTACTAGTGTATGGACAGTTATTCACAGGAGAAGAATGAGTCAAAGGGCTGATGTGTTGCGAGGCACAAGCGCCCCTGACAGTTCCAGTGGAAGCAGTACAGAAAGAAAGTGATGAGTGCCTCAAGGATTGGGCAGAATATTCAAAGCAGCTCAGATGTGTAGAAAACGAAACAGGACCTCTACCAATAATACCCCTCAAGAATGCATCACTATGTTAGCAGAATGATGGTCCAGTAAAGGAGGGCACAAACACATTTCAAAGATACCTGTATGAAAGTCGGCATAGCAGTACTTATTGACCGCTATTGGGCCTACGGTTCCAAAGCTTACATGCAGTAGCTGTTATGAATCGCCGGCGGACCTGGTCGATTTGGCACAGCTGGCGTCACATCTCGTCAATATATCGCGCTACACCCAAAATGGCGTATCGTTCTCCCAAGATGGCGCATCTCACTGAGAGCTGCATTCTAGACCTACAGAACGGCAGACAGGAGGCTCCTCCCTCTTACCCGGAAACAGTTCATCTGAACCAGAAGCCGGGACAGCAGTGCGTTGCTACTGCTTACTGTAGCCACGTTACGTGAGTAATTGGATAGCTTACGAACTCTCTACCGAATCCTTACCTTTCTGCAACTTTCCACTTTCCTTACCTCCCGTTTCCTTTGTATTCCAGGCAGTTTCCTCTTACGCGCCCACTGAGCGTAGATGCGATTCTTCCCGCTCATAGCATAACCCGAGACCCTTTTCAAGTAGGTTTCGGAATTTATCGGAGATCAGGTTTGTGTCTTGCTGCCATTTAGCCGGCAATAACTCTTCGCCTTTTCAGGTAGCATTCCTCGCTGCTAACGAGGATCCTTGGTACAAGACTACGTTACCCACAACTCTTTCTCCTCAAGTCACGGACAGTGTCTTTACCAACTTAGGTAAATGGAATCCTCAATAGAGTAGAAATAGAGTAGAGCTTTCTAACTGCCACTTGAAACCACTCCTTTCTCTTACTCTGTTTATTAAAGGAATCGAGCGTGTTTACCAACAGCAAGACTTCCTATCCCTCTTCTCTCTCGTTCAGCAAATCTACATCCCGGAAAGGTACCTTCATTCACTTTTCCCTTCTGATATTCCTTCCTGTAAGACCCTCTATTAATTCTCTTCTTGTTATTCTAGTTACATCCACGAGAAGTAGAATATACTTACGAGTAAAGGGGAAGACTACGCTCACTAGCCAGTTCCTCCAGACCAGCGCACTCAAACCGCCCAGGGTTTTCTCCCGTTCGAGGGTTTCCCTGCTGGGGTCTCCAAGTGCTTTATTTATAAGCGCAGGGAGAGTGTGGCAGGTGAACTCTCATCACTTCTTGCAGTTCCGAAGACAAGGTAAGCTGCACTTTGATTGTGCTATCCATCCGCCAGCATTGCGGGTGAGGAGTAGATTGAGTGCTAAGGAAGAAATTGGTTAATAACAGATAGCAACGCCTGAAATTATCACCTTCACTGAGCGTTGGCGGTTGGAGAGTACAACCGGGTGTAGCTTTTCACCATGGAACAACAAATGCAACAGTTAGTTTCTGCCATGCAGACACTCTCGGCAGAAATGCAACAACTCAAACAGGAAAATCTTAGTCTACGTCAAACTGTAGGACAGTCAGTTCAGAGTTCGGGGGTTCCCCCGGGTCCTTTGCCCTGTGGCAGATTCGATGGAAACCCTCATATGGTTAAGGAATTCCTAGAATCCTGCACGGTCCAATTTGCTTTCAAAGCAGCCTTTTTTCCTACCGACAGGGATAAAGTAGGACACATGATTGCACAAATGATGGGAGCCACTTTGGCATGGGCCACACCTCTTGTGACCAACAACAATCCCATTCTCGACTCTTATCCCGCCTTTTGTAATAGTGTTAAGAATATGTTCGGGAGACAAGAAGTTACCGTTGCATCCCAAGAGAAACTACTAGATTTCAAACAGGGAAATCAAGATATTCTAACATATATAACCAAATTTAAACAAATGGCGGCAGACACCTCCTGGGCAGACGATGCCCAGATCACCATATTTCGGCGAAGTCTTTCTGAGGAACTCAAGGACGAAGTATCCAGAGTACCTAGACCACATAATATGTCCGAATTCATTGCATTAGTAATGCAACTGGATTTTCGTTTGCAAGAACGGAATAGAGAAAGAAAAAAAGGACTCACTTTCAGACAGCAGACCGAAAGTAGTACTCCCTCAAACAAAAGTACCTCGTCTGAAGAACCTATGCAGCTAGGAATTACCAGAGGACCCCTTTCGGCGGAAGAACGATATAGGCGAAAGACACAGGGTCTATGTATGTACTGTGGGTCAGCAATCCACACAGTGAAAGAATGTACTGTGGCACCACAAAGGAAGCCGGGAAACGCCAAAGCCCGACCATAAAGGGAACGACGGGGCAGGGCTTTCTTTCAGTTACCGGTTCCCTACTCATGGATTCATCTCATCTTCCCGATCTCATGGAGAACACCATGATCGTTCTTGAAATATCCTTATCTTGGAATAACATCAGAATAGAGAAGGTATCCGCATTGATAGACAGTGGTGCTGCAGGAAATTTTATAGCTGATTCCTGGTCCAGAAGTCATGGGATACCTAGAGAAGCGAAACCCATGGAAATTCCAGTAGAAAGCGTGGATGGGAGTCCACTAATATCTGGTTCCATTAAAGAACAGACTTGCTCCCTTGGTCTTAACATCTCTGCTCACCAGGAGACAGTGGTCCTAGATATAATACGGACTGCACATTATCCGATCATACTCGGATTACCTTGGTTGAGGAGACACAACCCCTACATCAACTGGTCGGCGGGTACTCTTTTTCTGGGTTCGGAACATAGCGTTCACCACTGTCTAGGGCATACAAAAAGATCCCCGAACGATAGCATTACTAGCAAAATACTCAATCAGGTATCTTCAGTGCCCCCAGAATACCAGAAGTATCAGTCAGTCTTCTCCCAGTCAGAATACTCTTCACTCCCACCTCATCGAAGAGATGACTGTGCGATAGAATTGGTTCCTGATTGTCCATTACCCTTCGGTCGCATGTATATTCTATCAGCCAAAGAGAAAGAAGTCTTGAAAGAATATCTTCACACTCATCTACAAAATGGCCTGATCACGGAATCAACTTCACCAGCGGCTGCATCATTGTTCTTCATTCCAAAGAAGAACACAACGGAACTTTGTCCGTGTATCGATTATAGAGGACTGAACAAAATCACAGTACCTGACAAGTATCCCATGCCTCTTATTCCAGACATCATGGAGGCGATCCGTGGTGCCCAAATCTACACTAAACTTGATTTACGGGGAGCGTATCATCTGATTCGCAAACGAACTGGAGATGAATCGAAGACGGCGTTTCGAATGCCCTTTGGACATTTTCAGTATCGTGTAATGCCCTTTGGCTTAGCAAATGCCCCAGCAGTCTTTCAAAGATTTATGGATCATATTTTTTCGGACATTTCTCTTCATTATGTTATCGTTTACCTTGACGATATCCTGGGGTTTTCTCATTCTCTAACTGAACATATTCAACATGTGCGTGAAGTCTTACACCGACTACAACAAAATCGGTTATTATGCAAATTGGAGAAATGCGAGTTTCATCAGACAACTGTCGCATACCTGGAATATATACTATCTCCTCAGGGTATTGCTATGGACCCGACAAAAGTGTCCGCTATCACTGAATGGCCCTCACCAAGATCTGTAAAAGACATCCAGCGATTCCTAGATTTCGCCAATTTTTATAGGCGCTTTATACCCCATTTTTCTAGGCTTACTATGCCTTTGACTCACTTGTTAAAAAAGGGAGTTACCTTCAATTGGACTTCTGAGACAAAAAGATCTTTCCAAGACATAAAAGGGTTGTTTACAGTCGCTCCTGTCTTGTCTGTTCCTGATCAAAGGAGGCGTTTCATTGTAGAATCTGATGCATCACATCACGCCATAGGCGCTATTCTTTTGCAACCAGACCATAGAAACAATGAGAAACCCATCGCCTACCTATCCAAGACTCTGCCCCCAGCGCAAATCAACTATATAGTCCTTCGAGAAAGAACATTTGGCAATCAAAAGTGCCTTCGAGGAATGGCGCCATCTCTTATTAGGAGCACAACATCCTGTAGAGGTGAGAACAGAACCACCAAAACCTCCGCACTCTACAATACGCGCAAACATGTAATAGCAGGCAGGCGAGATGGGCACATTTCTTTTCTCCTTTCCGCATCGTTTTCACCTTCATTCCCGGAAGGATTAATGGAAAGGCGGACGCACTATCTCGACGGGATCCCTGGGAGAAAACAGCCTTTCGACCAGAACCTTTGTTTCCCAAGGCACTTTTCATTCCGGTTATCCATAACTTCTTGCAAAAGATGGAAAACAGAAGCAGGAATTGGGCCCTTTCGAATCCCGAGGTTATCACACAACATGGTCTTACGTTTAGCAAAGGTTTGCTGTTCAAGGAGGAAAGGATGTTTGTTTCTGAGGAAATCCTGCAAAAAGAAGTATTATGACTGTGCCATGACTCCCGTGTTGCTGGACATCGGGGTTTTGTAAACACTATGGAATTGATCCAGAGACATTTCTGGTGGCCTTCGCTGCAAGAGGACGTACGACTATACATCAGTTCCTGCCCAGTCTGTATTCAAACCAAGTCATCACGCCAACCCCCCATTGGGGAATTGACTCAAATGCCACTTCCCACTAAACCGTGGCAAATAATTTCTACTGATTTCATTGTGGATCTCCCCTTATCAGAAGGTTGTACCATGATTATGGTCACGGTGGATTCTCTGACCAAGATGGCTCATTTTATTCCTCTCCCTTCTGTACCTTCAGCAAGCACGATGGCTCGAATTTTCTTGGACCGTATTTTCTCTCTACACGGATTACCAGACACCATTATCTCGGACCATGGTCCACAATATACCTCCAACTACTGGTGCCACCTTTGTAATGCTTTAGGGATCTCTCGAGCTCTGATTTCGGGCTACCACCCACAAACTAATGGGCAGACCGAGCATCTTAATCAGACCCTAGAGGGTTACCTCAGATGTTTTGTGTCTTCAGCCCAAGACAACTGGAAGGAACTGCTACCGTTAGCCAAATTTGCATATAATAACGCACGACATTCTGCTACCCGCTCCAGCCGCTTCTTTTGTACACATGGATTTCATCCATCAGTGTTTCTTGCTTCTTTACCTCAATCCCTGCCTTTTCCCAATTTGGAGAGACTCATGGATGGGATCCAACAAGGACACATTAAGGCTGTTGAAGCACTACAAGCTGCCCAGGAAGCGAGCAAGATGCAAGCGGACAAGCACAGGACTCCCGCTCTGCTTATACATGTCGGATATAGGGTATGGTTGGCAAGCAAGTTCCTGCCCATAAGACTAGTCCCTTCCAAATTGTCACCCAAATTTGATGTGCCGTTCACAGTTTTGGAAAAGAAGGGGGCAGCGGCTTATTGTTTACAGCTACCGCTGTCATGGAGTCGCATTCACCCTACTTTTCATGTATCTCAGCTGAAACTGGATGTGAGGAGTCATTTTCATCCTAAACCCTCTGGTGCGCCTTCCCTATTCTTCTGGACTCTGGCCCTGAATACAAGGTTTCTGGAATTTGTGATGCCCGCTACTATCGGGGGGTCTTTCAATTTTTGGTGGACTGGAAGGGGTATTCCGTTGCTGAGCGCTCTTGGGAACCCGCTTCTGTGGTCCACGCCCCGCACCTGGTTCGCTTGTTTTACCGGAGTCATCCGGGTAAACCGGGATGTGCCTCACTTGGAAGGGGGCATACTGTTATGAATCGCCGGCAGACCTGGTCGAGTTGGCACCGCTGGCGTCACATCTCGTCAATATATCGCGCTACACCCAAGATGGCGTATCGTTCTCCCAAGATGGCGCATCTCACTGAGAGCTGCATTCTAGACCTACAGAACGGCAGACAGGAGGCTCCTCCCTCTTACCCGGAAACAGTTCATCTGAACCAGAAGCCGGGACAGCAGTGCGTTGCTACTGCTTACTGTAGCCACGTTACGTGAGTAATCGGATAGCTTATGAACTCTCTACCGAATCCTTACATTTCTGCAACTTTCGACTTTCCTTACCTCCCGTTTCCTTTGTATTCCAGGCAGTTCCCTCCTACGCGCCCAGTGAGCGTAGACGCGATTCTTCCCGCTCATAGCATAACCCGAGACCCTTTTCAAGTAGGTTTCGTAATTTATCGGAGATCAGGTTTGTGTCTTGCTGCTATTTAGCCGGCAATAACTCTTCGCCTTTTCAGGTAGCATTCCTCGCTGCTAACGAGGATCCTTGGTACAAGACTACGTTACCCACAACTCTTTCTCCTCAAGTCACGGACAGTGTCTTTACCAACTTAGGTCAATGGAATCCTGAAAGAGTAGAGCTTTCTAACTGCCCTTTGAAACCTCTCCTTTCTCTTACTATGTTTATTAAAGGAATCGAGTGTGTTTACCAACAGCAAGACTTCCTATGCCTCTTCTCTCTCGTTCAGCAAATCTACATCCCGGAAAGGTAACTTCATTCACTTTTCCCTTCTGATATTCCTTCCTGTAAGACCCTCTATTAATTCTCTTCTTGTTATTCTAGTTACATCCACAAGAAGTAGAATATACTTACGAGTAAAGGGGAAGACTACGCTCACTAGCCAGTTCCTCCAGACCAGCGCACTCAAACCGCCCAGGGTTTTCTCCCGTTCCAGGGTTTCCCTGCTGTGGTCTCCAAGTGCTTTATTTATAAGCGCAGGGAGAGTGTGGCAGGTGAACTCTCATCACTTCTTGCAGTTCCGAAGACAAGGTAAGCTGCACTTTGATTGTGCTATGCATCCGCCAGCATTGAGGGTGAGGAGTAGATTGAGTGCTAAGGAAGAAATTGGTTAATAACAGTAGCCCTCTAAACACACCATCCTTGGTGGGTTATATGTGATTTTACCAACCCCAATTACAGAGTGGTACATTTGATCACCAGCAAAACACTGACAAACACCAAATGTTTTGTGTTTTTTTTAATTTGGTGATATCCCCCAACCCCTTTCATTTTCTACCCTTATACCGCCACCCCAACTCCATCCTGACCCCTTTTACCCCACTTACCCTACTTCCCTTTATATATTTATTTAATCTTTTCTGTATTTTTCAGTATTATTGTTCACTCTGTTATGTACCACTCTATAATGTTTGCAATAAAATAACTGGATACCGCCTTGGTGGTGCCCCAGAAAGACATAGGGGTTAAAAATCTAGCTGATGATATTGAAAGTTGAGTACTGCACTGTACTGAAAAGTGAATACATTTTTTTGAAAAAATAAAAAACAAAAAGATTGATGGGTTTCCCAAAATTAAAATTACATCTCCATCAAGCTGGAAAAGGTGCTTGACACTATATCAGAGGAGCACAGGCTGTTCAGCAAAACAGAGATTTTCTACACCTCTGTTGTTCCTGGAATGCAGACAAACATGAATGCCCAGAGGCTGCAGATTATGCAGCTGTTACAGACAATAAACTGAACAGTAAAAGAGATTGACACCATAAAGAAAGAGCCCATATCTGTGAGGCCCATCACTCTTCAAAATAGGTATGTCCTCAACCTTATTAATGGAGGGTGGCATATGGTCACATATCAGGCCGTCCTGTTGTACTTACACACCTGCCCATGATGAGCAAAATGGGACCCTCACAGAAGCAATAACGCTGCTATCAGACCTCTATGCTAAAATGGAGGAAGATAAAAAAACTCATTGAGGCCGAATGATGATTGGCTTGTGTATGTCTTTTCCTGGATCCCCTTATGGACGGTAAACCGGCTAAATGTACTCATATCTGCACTAGAATTTAGAATTAGTGCTATTTGGATTCTGTGCCATTAGAGTAGCCATAGCACAATGCAAGAAGACAACCCAGAAAACGATAGGAATGAAAATATTAGTAGATATGGATAGTAAGACAGATGACCACACACACACTTTTGAAGAGTTGCAGTCACACCTGAAACAAAGTTCCCTCTTTCCTCCAGGTGCAAAATTATTTTATCCCCGGGATGCCTGAAATTACATAGGACGTTGGGATTGGTTCATGCCTGACGGGGAGTGCTGCTATATGACCTGGATTATGGACCTGAGTGGGTGGCAAAGGTGTGGACTCAAAGGGACAAATGAGTGGGTAAGGTCTTCCTGTAAGTGTGATCGATGACTCAACCAAAGGGGGGGGAATGTTATGCTCACATGGTCTCTGCAGGGACTTTGGGGCACAGTTGGAGCCCTCCCTGGATTCGATTCCCTGGGATCGGTTCCCTCCCCCAGCTGCTGCCAAGGACACTGCTCTGGATGCTGGTACTACTCCTGCGAGAACACGAGAGGCAATGAGAAGGGTGTGGAGGTATTGCGACTCCCCTCAGACCTTTCATGCCAAAATGAGGTAAGTAAGCGTTTACCCATATATGCTCACCTGATATATAGGGGCGAGCTCTCCGTCCTGCTTCTCATCAGCAGGGGTGCTTCAAGATGACCCAGTTGCTTCACTGGTCCATAGATGTGGCGGCACAGGGCAGCTCTGACTGCACCACTTTGAAGGTAGGTGTCTTTGTGATGATTATTGTTCATATAATTATTAATGTGTTATCACATGATTTAAGTTCGTATTCCTAATAATGTCTCTTTCTCCCTTATAGATGATGGCGGCCGGGCAGGGCCGCAGTACCGGTGGAGGACTCGAGGTGTTCCCAAGAAGATGACCAGTTGGAAGCCTAAGGTAAGCGCTAGATGCGATGGTGTGCGACCTTAACAAATGTCCCTATTAGGTTTCTAACCTTGTTTGTTCTTTCCTCATGCAGGTATAGCCTGGCGGCGCTTGGAGAAGAGTTGCTGTGCGCGGACCTGTCGGCGGGTGAAGGATGCCTGCGACCGTGACAAAACTGACCATTTCGAACTCCAGAGCTGGTGTCGGAGCTGAAGGTCAGGTAAGGCGTGCAGCCGGTGGTGGTATTTCAAGAGCCAGGTAAGTGCGCTCTGGTCGATCACAGATGGAGTCACTGCGAACAGGTTAGAGATGTTTCAGCGATGATACTGGTGATTCTGATGGAGAAAACAGGTAAGTTGCGCCTCCCTGATGGTTTTGCTTACTCGGCAGGTAAGTTGCTTTTCCGCAATGGTTTTGCTGGAAGACAAGTAAGATGCTTCTCTGAGATGGTTTCTCTGGAAGACAGGTAAAATGCTTCTCCAAGATGGTTTTGCTGGGAAACAGGTAAGAGGATCCTCTGAGATGGTTTCACTGGAAAACAGGTAAGAAGCTTCTCAGGCAGCGGTGAGTGTTATGCTGCTTGAGTAGAATAGCCCGGCCCAGATGCACGTGGATGATTAATATAAGATGGAATAACACGTGCCCAAGGGAAAAAGTGTGCAGAGCACACTTTCTTATGAGCCTGGTGCCAAAGGTGCCAGGACTGGGTCCAACTGGATCCTTTAGGGGATGTGATAGTTCACATCCCCTAAAGGATCTTTCCCAGTGGCCATGACAGGGAATGAAGAGAGGCAGATGAATGTGTCTATCATTGCATTGGCCCTTCCCCCATTTCAACATTACAGACACGAACGGTGCACATCACCACCATTGTATCACCGATGCAAGAGACGTTACTACCTAAGGCAGCCCAAAAGACCCTACCCAGATTACATCACTGAGGCAATAAACCAGCAGGCGATGGAGCAACTGAACAAGCTGTAATCATGAAGCAGGCAAATGATGTCATGGCTGAAGCCAACGCATGGTGCATTAGACACGAAGCACATGCACATCCCACATGAAGTTCAACGAACACTAGGTTAAAATGCACATTGACACAAAGAACATGCTTGCATCTACCAGGTTAGAAAACATACACTCTCTTTTCTATGCTGAAACTCAGTACGCACAAGAATACATATAAAACATGCTTAATGTAGAGCACAACTAAAATGAGTGGCCATGTAAACCAAAATGGAGGACACAGTGACAATTAGTTGAAGGGGTAGACATTGAGAAGCCTTAGGACTGCAGAGGGGCCCTGTCTCGAAGAACCAGTAGAAAAACCAAGCCTGAACAACTCAGACAGCAAGTGCACAGTTTGCCAAGGTTATCGGGGAAGGAAAGGTGTGAGTTATTGGCTTCTTGCCTTGTCAATTCTCGATAGGACTCCTTAGTCTTTTGTTTTGTGTTTATTGATGGTGACCATGATTCAGACCTGTCGCACAACGTTGCAGGCCGCAGAATTCCAAGGACCTCTAGCCAGACACTCCCATGAGCGCTCAAGGCGATAGGGTACGAGACCTACTTTGAAATCTCCATAGGGGGTTTCTGGAGGAGGACTAGGGCCTCATCACCAGCTGGGCGGTAAACCCGGCAGTGAGAGTGCATGGTGTGCCGCACAGAGAACCGAGGGTTTCGTTTGGGACCAGGGAATGGAAACATGGGATGAGATGTTTGTAGGGTATATGCTGAAATGGGATGGAGATTTTGTGCTGGGTACATGGTGCTGGTGGTATTGCCTGTTTCATAACTGTGATTATCTTAGTTCTATTTCTCTTTTATCCAGAGATTAATTTAGCAAAATACCAAGGGTAGGGACTGAGCCTGGTAAAAGGGGAATACTCATTGAGGTACAAGACCTCAGCTAGTGGTTTGCGGATAGGGTAAGGCCCAGAATTAAATAGGGACAGTTGGATGATTGTATATTGAGAGCCTTTATCGCTGTCAAGACCACTCGGCAATGTCTCTGGCCGTTAAATGTGAGCCCCTTCCCTCTCAGGACCACAAGGGAGTGGAGTCAAATAACGCATTGAGCTGAGGTGCCTGGGTAGCGGGGCAAGTGACGAGTGAAAGAAGTTTTAAATAGGGAAAGGAAAAAGGGCAAATGGCAATTGAAACAAGTGAATGAACCCCCAAAGGGGTCGCCCATCCATTATAAATTAGACAGTCTAGCAGCTTCTGTTGTGATTATTTGGACTCATGGCACTATTTGACTCAACATAATAGACAGACCCAATTTCTGATTGAGGGGAAGTTTAACTTGGATAAATCGGGAGCCCTTAGAAGGGCTTTGGAGGTGGAAGGTACTCAAATACCAGCAGTACAGTGGGGAGCATTTGCCATGTGGCTGCAAGAGGTAACCACAGGGAGGAATGACAGAAGAATTAGAGGACTGAGGGAGATCAATGATCAACTGAGGGGCCAAATAAAGTTTCTGAGAGGCAGACGAGCAAATAAAAGATTTGATATTCTTGCAGGAGACATGGGCTTTGGAAGATCGTATTTTAGATGATTGATTTTGAATTTCGGGATTACGTTTATTGAAACCAATCTGAACTATGTATGATATGATATGATATGGCATTTATAACGCGTGTATACACAAGTGTTTCAAGGCGCAACGAGGCAAGGGGGGGAAACAAAGGGAGGACAGACAGCGATCCTACTATGCCAAGTGTAATTCAGATCGCGCAAGTGCATGGGAACGGAGGGAAAGGGAAAAGTGAGCGGGGGAAGGGAGAGGGGAAAGTGCAGTACATGGGAAAAAGTGGAATAAATAAGAAAATAAATAAACGACCAGCTGGTGGCAAGTGCAAGGAAGTGCAGACAAAGTGCTGGTAGGGGGACTGTAGGGATACAGAACAACGGTCCCCAGGTGCAGGAGTTGCCAGGGAGGCAGTGCAAGTGGGCAATTGACGGGGCCTGGGCCAGCGATCAGAAAGGGTGGCCAGGTAACCCGGGCAGTTTCAGTCAGGAAATCAGCAGGGGAGAGGGGGAGAGAAAGCAGAGGCAAAGAGAAAGGTTTTGAGGTTCTTCCGGAACCGGAGATGGTTCTCCTCGAGTTTCAGGGAGGCAGGAAGGCTGTTCCAGAGAGAAGCCCCAGCTGAAGAGAGTAATCTGCCACCAACTCGTTGCTTGGAGAAGCGACTGACACTGAGGGAGTTGGAGGCGGATGAGCAAAGAGCTCGAGAAGGAAGATATTTAGGAAGAGAGTGTTGAAGATATTTCGGCCCCAGACCCCAGAAGGCTTTGTGTACAATGCAGAGGGTTTTGAACTTAATCCTCGCAGCCACTGGGAGCTCGTGCAAGGATTTCAGTCCTGGAGAGATACAATCCCTGGGCTTGAGGCCAAGGACAAGTCTCGCAGTCCTGTTCTGGATAAGTTGCAGAGGGCGGAGAGTAGAGGCAGGCAGATTTACATTGAGGCTGTTACAATAGTCCAGACTAGAGAGGACCAGATTTGATAAGACTCATATCGAGGCAGGGGTATGCTTTGGTGATCGTTCATTTTTTCAATAGCCCTCATAAATCCCAAGCTAATAGTTTGGCCTCATTCAAACAGTTTATGGAGGGAAGGGCGGTTAACCATTTAGAATCAAATATCCATCTCTTGCTAGGGGGTGACTTTAATGTCAAAATCGGCAACAGGCTACCAGACGGGCTGCATGATGAAGCAGAAGATTGCACGCTAGGGGTCACGGATCCCCAAATGAAGGATACGTATATGTGCGCGAATGGTCTTTTGATTTACATGTGGCTGGTCAAATGGGGTCTGCATATTGTGAGCGTCTGTGTTCTGCTGGATAAACCAGGCTTGCCCACTTTTAAAAATCATCAGGGCTCCTCTACTATTGATTACTTCTCCATATCAATAAGATAATGGCATCTCATACATACATTCAGAGTGGTTAATGAGCACTGTAGTGATCACTTCCCTATTTTCCTCTGTATTAACTCGCAGCTAGGTCCATTGGCTTTGAATAAGATTATCCATCTTCAGTGCGCTGATGTAAAACTCCACTGAAAGTGGAGACTAAAATGCACAAGGATAGACTCCTCTACAATACATTAGGACATTATAACCCCCATATTTCTCTGTTCATGTCTATCTTTAACTAAGTGAATAATCGTCTACGTATTGTCCAAACCTATGGTGTACTAATAGAGAAAATATCCAACATTTTTCAAAAAGAGTATTTAGCAAAAATGCCTCAAATGCAAAAGGTGGTTTAACACAGAGTGTAAGCCAGTGAAAACAGCACTCTTTACTACATTGAAGACCCCTGACACATAACATTTAGATTTAATTATGTCCAGAGCTGCTTACAAAGCTACTCTAATCTGTCAGAAGCACCAATTGCATATCAAGTATTGACATTTCCCCTGAGTGAGATTACTTCAGCAATTTTGAAACATGCTCATAACCACTCACCTGGACCCAACACAATTCCTGCCAATCTTTTTCAAGACCTGCTGAGATGTGCGCTCCATTGTTAACAGTCAGCTTGAATGCCATACTTGACTCAGGTGCGATTCCTCTATCATGGAAATTTGCCATTAGATTTCCAATTTTCAAAAAGGGGAATCGGATGAGTCGGTTGGCTTATAGACCTACGTCATTGCTCGACACAACTCTTAAGATATTTGGGAGGGCCCTCCTGGGACACCTAAACGATTGGATTTTAAATAACTCCCTACTCACAGATACACAGTTTGTCTTCAGACCAGGTCTGGGAACAGTGGAACGATCCCTTAATCTTTAACTGTTGGCGGCACAATCAGTGTATATCATAAATTAACCGCATTATCTTGCTTTCATGGACCTGAACATGGCCTTTGACAAAGTCAATAGGGGGAAATTGTGGCAGGTGCTCAGGTCCATGATTGACCTAGTGAGCTGCTAGTTGTACTGCAGGAAATTCACATGGATAATCAGGCTTGTGTACGGTATGGAGAGCAGGGGCATTGCACTCGATACTCTGATGTAAAATTGGGAGTAACATAAGCTGTACCCCTTGCTCGCCCCTGCCCCTGCCCTGTTTGACCCTCTACACCAATGGTTTGTATAAGGAACTGTTAGACACTAACGTGGACTATCCTAGACTGGGAAGTAGGGCATTCCCCATCTTAGCCTACATGGATGACACAGTTCTTCTAGCACTTCAAAAACAAAATGATGTTCATACCCCATTTATGAATGATTCGGATTTGAAGGTAAACTCGGCAAAATCTGCTGTCATGGCCTGCGGTAGGGGCAAGAAAATTACAAAAATGCAAAGGATATTAAGTGACAGGTCAGTATGATTACCTTGGTATGCGTTTTTTCCCAAAATCTGACAAGTAAAGCCCTGATGTTTAAACAGATAGTACGGATGAAGCAATCTCTGGGGGGATTACCCATTTTATGTAATTGTCTAGAGGCTGGATACTTGATAGCATTGTAAATGTATATAGTACTCAGATGAAGGCTGCTCATAACTATGGTGCTTCGCTTTGGGGATATTTAAACAGGTCAGAGCTACAAGAACTGAAAAATGACTTCTGTAGAAAGCTCTTTGGTCTCCCGAGATCTGCACCTAATTTTGCAGTGCATTGGGAACATGGTATTGGGTTACTTGAGCATAAACCGGAGTTGTGAATTTGGTCTAATACTAAAGCGGCTCTTACCCAGTTCATAATTACAGAGCTTTTAAACTGAGATGGCCCGATCAAAATCCCCTGGTTGCACTATATCAGATCTAACCTCCATCAATGCACTTGCACTTTTTTACCACCAGCATTAATGGAGAATCCCCCACCAAAAAACATCTTTAAAGGTAGTTTTATGTTATTTGTTAAGGATCAACTGAAATCCAGGGAATTTTAATAAATGCAAATAGGCAACATGCAATTTTAAGCACTTTTGACTCGCAAATGCCACACCACTCTTGAGTCATAAGAAAAATGATACATGGCTGATCACAAGAACTTGTTTCAGTCGCCTTTTGTTGAAAGCAAATAATGCAAAATGGCAAGGATATGCTGGGCACACTAGCTGTGCGCTATCCAACGAAGATGTAGAAGATTGAATACACTTTTTCATGTTTGGCCCGGCGTATTCAGATATTATAAAAAGTACAATGCTCCGTGTCTTTCGATTAATATTGTCCTGCTTTATACTATCTTCTTTGGTCTAATGCGACATGTGTTGCATGGGCATTTTGGTCATTTCTGAGAAGAGCGAGAAGAGTCGGAAAAGCATATTCAGACAATCCTCGCTGTGTACTATAAGAAACCAGAGAGACTCTAACCTTAGGTGAATGTCTGTTTTATTTTTTATAATATTTTAGGAACTTGTCTTTTTAAGATGGTTTTTAAATATTTTTTGTTATATTTACTAATATGTACTTCATTATATTAATTTGATTTATATGTGTATCTTGAACTGTTGTACATTATTTGATGGAGTTTTTACCAAATAAACTGTATAGGTGTGGGTGCTAGAAGAGCACTTGGGCTCATTAAAAACTCCCTGCCACATGAACGGGTGACTCAGCCATGGGGCTAAATTTCTGTCTTTTATTAGCAAACAAAATGACAGGGATCACACCAGAAAAACAAGTATCCTCTGGAGCTCTCGTCTTCTAAGCATGTATCACCCTGTTTTATCCCAGTGTGACGTCACAAATCCAGGTTCCATCCCAGAAACCTATCACACATTTAAATTGGTCAGTTTGGGTAGGATAAGTATAGAAGATATACGGATTAGTTCTACTATTGGATAGCCATATCTAGTGGCCCCTCCTACAATCACCCCTTCTAGTATCGATCTACAATGTTGCAGGGTCACAGAGAGACCATTGGCCCTTGAAACAAAAGATATCCTCACGTGAATGTGCAATCTGGATTGGGCAAAATGTGTCCTGGGACCCTGGACAGTAACCAGACTGAGTGTACCTTTTCAAGGCAATGTGAATGAACATGGAGGTGCAAAGTGTTGCCTAATGTTGCCATCTCTGATCACCTAGGTCTGGGAGAGCGCATTCATTTAGCAGTTAGCAGCTTTTGTGCAACACTTGTAGCTTTTCCCCTTCCAATTTGTTGGGAACAGTCCTCTTCATCTACCTTGGTTGAATGGGCATTGTCCTGTTCGGCTGGGTCACATGTGTGGAGACCACGGAATGAAGCTGCTCTGCTTGTAATTATAAGCATTTTAGCCTGATTCTCTGCTTTTGGCTCATTGGGCCTCATTACGACTCAGGCGGTAAGGGGTTTACGGCGGTGTAAACAGCGACGACCCTTACCGCCTGATTCCGAGGTCCCTTAGCACCATGGAGGTTTTAACACCTGCTTTTAGCAGGTGTTAAAATCCATGGCGCTAAGGGACCTTGATGTTAATTACGCCACCGTAATTTACGGTGGCGTAATTAACGCCTTCCCCACTCCCATTATGCCCTATAGGGCAAAAATGGGAATGGGGAAGGGTAAATGGGGATTGGGGACTTACCGCCCCGCCAACCTCGGAATGGGGCGGTAAATCCGCCAACCACCATGGCGTAAACATAGTTTACGCCATGGTGGTAAAGGTACGACCCAGGCGGAAACTTACCGCCTGGGTCGTAATGAGGCCCATTGTCTTGGTAACTGGAACTTTCCGATCTCCACTTGTCCTTGGTTGAGTGCCTCGTTTCTGCTCACCTCTGGCTGCAGCAATTATGTCACCTTTACCATGTACTTGAGGCCTGTCTCTCCTATGCCACTCATTTTAGAGACCTATAGCTTCGATTTCAATCCTTTTGGCTTCTCCATGTTAGTATCAGTCAAGCATGTGCAAGCTACTTATATGAATACTTAGCATCTTGCGGTTTCAGCTTTGGCGAAAGATATGAATATACAGAAACATGTAAGTGTATCTGCCCTCTATCTACGTGGGTCATAAGCATGTGCTTTGTGCCTATATGCAATAAACTAGTGCATGTTTGTGTAACTTCATGAATGGATGAATATGTGTTTCATGTATAATGAAGCTACGCCGTGATTTCAGTGATGATGTCATTGATTTCTGCCTTTGCAGTCAGTCGACTTGCTCAATCAATGTCATTTTCATGTCATCCAAATCATCGATTGAGTATGGTCTGAACGACTGCCTGAGTAAATGCTGCATCACACACCTGCGATACATCGAAGTATGCAGTGATGGACCTAAAAGTGAGATACTTGTGGGGAGTCTGAGGGTCAGATGTGGTCCCCCATCTACAAAACGTACTCACCACTATGATATTAAATTCAACCATTCATGGAACACAATTATTTGGAAAAAAACAACACTTTTAACTGAACAAAAAAATTCCATAATAATGCTTGTGAAAACACACAATTCTCAAGTTTACATAAAGTTCAAACTGAATTGTAACGAGAAGCCAAGAACAATTGGTGTCCTGTAATCATTCTGCATGTTTCTGGACTCGCCCTTCATCAGGAATGCAAACCACCATTCCTTTGATAACTTAACTACAAAGATACGAGTGAACAGTAATTAAAACTCTAATGTACATGAGAGAAACACAAACAAATATTTCTCTCTGTACTTTCAATTTCAGGAGATCAGTCTCTCTTCTAGGTATTCTTACCACTTCCAAAATTACAAATTTAATCTGTGTTAGAGTATGTTTCTTATCCTGAAAATGCATTGCCACTGCCAAATTAGGATTCTGTAACCTCAACTTCGGCTTGTGTTCAGTCCAACTCAATTTCACTTTCCAGGTTGTCATTCCAATGTAATAACTCCTGCATGGACATTTAAGACCATAGATGACATTTGCAGTGTTGCATGTAGCATAATGCTATAACATTATGCTTTTCCCTCAATGTGGGTGTTGGACCCTTAATGATAACTTTAATAACCTTTAACAACATTTCTGCAGTGTTGGCTTCCCGGACAGGGATATTCCCCCTTCTTTCTAGTGTCATACTCTGATTTAGTCTGCTCAGCTCTAATTAGCCTTTTTCTCATTGATGAGTGATTCCTATATGATACCTTTTTGTACAATGATACATCATTGCAGCAGGGATTCTATCAGAGAGTGAATACCTTCTTTAGCTTGTCGGAAATATGATACTGGGGCACACATGGCAATGGGTTGGCAGAATTTAGGTTGATCTTGACTGGTTCAGCACTCAACATGTACTCAGTCTCATTTGCATGGGTTGACCACAAGCAGGCCGGGACCTGGTCGAACAGCCCCTGCACGGACAGGGGATACTCATCCGGTCTTCAGGTTCTGAGCGGGCTACTTCTTGTTTCACAGCTAGAACCTCATGCTCTCTATGAGCGGGGATGTCCAAATACACACCATCAGGAAACCAATGAATGGTGCAACTCAGTTTACACAACAAATCTTATCTGAACAAATTCAAAGGAGAACAGGGGCTTAGTGAAAATGCATGCTGTTCGGAAATAGGGCCTAACGTGACTTTCATAGCGGTGGACACTGTGTAAAGTATTAGCGTACCTCCTTTGCCCATGGCATCTACTATCTATTCTGAATGGGGTGTCTGGGAAAGTGTCCATTCTCTTATCCACTAAACATGAATCCTTTTGACCTGCCACCTAATATTCAACATAGGGGGCAGCAGGATCAACCGATATAAGCGGTCCAACAAGCTCGGGGACCCATTGGCTATCCTATGCATCAGTTGTAATTAGCGACTATGGGGGTAAACCTCACGCCGTCCCTCCTGAGGCATTCGGCTGTCCAACCTGCCCATAAAAATGAGGCTGATTCGGGCACTCAGCTTTCCAGTGCCTGGACTGTTTGCAATAATTGCACTGGTTGATGTTCGTGCTTGGGTAATACTCTTTGGCAGCTTGTCCCGCCTGAAATAATTGTGGGGCCCCCTTCCATGTCCCCATCCCTGCCCCCATCCCCAGAACTCTCCTCTTCCTTGAGAGGGTTGTAAACTCTGTATTTATAGCAACATAAGCTTGGCTTCTGTTGGTTTTCACTGCCATTTAACCTTCTTGTGATAATGCTGTGTGACCAACAAAACCTCAACCAACCCCTACCCAACCAATTATTACAGCCTTAATCTCTTCTGATACCTTGGGTTACAACCCCATAATGAACTGTGCCACTACCGCCTGCGGAGCGGTATTCACGGCCTCCATATTCCCTGAATGTTGTTCAAAACATCGTTTCAGTCATTCAAGATACTCTGCAGGGTGTTTTCCCCTGGCCTGTTTACACAAGTTAATTTTAGCCTATCAGTTTTGCGAGAACAAATTGCAAGAATAGTTTACATCACTCTATCAGTAAAGGTCTTTAAATCTCTGGGCACAGCAGGTTCCTTGGCAGTAGCTGGTTTAAATCTATGTAAGTGGGGTGATAATAGTCTGTTGTTACTTCGAGTTCTTCCTGGCATTTGACAGGATCTTCTTGTATCTTTGGGAATCTCTGCGCCATGTTAATAAGTCACTGGCGCTCCAGGGAGCATGTACTATGACTAGGGTGTCGCCTCCTCCCGGAAGCTGTTTGAGTGGGAATATGCCATTGCTGGAGTGTAGTGTACAGTGTGAAAAGCCTTTCGAACGTGCCTGACGACAATGAAAATAATCTAGAAATCTGAGCTCTCATTTCAGGAGTGTACGCGCCCTCCTTTGGTTGTTTGGGTGTGGATTGGTGGAAGGTAGGCAGTTGTGAGGAATCAGGGCTATCGGCTTGCTGGTTTGGCAGATTGTTAAAAATGGCTGGGATGTGAGTGTCCAGAATGTATTTGGGGCTTTCATTTGGTGGGGGCTTCCCTTGGAGGACTGAATATAATAGTTTGTATCTGGTTTTGTAGGTCGGGAGCTGCAGGTTTAGGCACTCATTCTTTATTGATTTGACTTGCTCATGGAGCTTTACCTGTGAGTGTTTTAGTGCCCAGGTCTTATATTCATTTATTCTCTTGGTGGCTTTACTATACCAATTAAGGTAGCTGTCCCATTGGCGTTGGTGTACATGTGAGCCCTTTTTCTCTAATGCTGTTCGCAAGGTTGTTATTCTGTCTAGATCAAATGTGCCTTACTGAGGAATATATCTAGATGACTCCATCTGTGTATATTCGTGCCATTGTTCCAGGTACTTTGACATTTTTTGGCGAGTAGTGAGTAAACATTAAGTGGGCGGGGCTCCGTTTAGGAGGAAGCAGCATTTGTCTAGATTGCCCTGAACCCATTCTCTCACGGGGGTCAAGACACGGATCCAGGCCCTTCCCTAGCCCCACCATCGAGTCCCGTGGCTGGCGGGGTGGATACGGCTCATGAACTTAACCGCTCTGCCATGTATATTTGGCGGCTCAGGTATCAACTGGGCCTCATTACAGACATTTCAGAGACACCCGCAGGTGCTGGTCAGATTCAGATAACTGCTGTTTCACAGTTTATGGCCCCTATTATTCCAACCACAATGCAGAGCAGTATTCAGTTTGTCAAAGACATGGATGGGTAAGGTTCAAAGAAAAGACGCATAATCGGTATAAGTACAGCCTATTTCAGCTCTCGTACTAGGCTAGAGTGTGAAATGTAAAGCAGGGTCGCAACTTTCGTTGCACATTGAGGTTTTCAAGTGACAAGGTCTGAGTCGAGACAAGACAATCACAGGGTTCTCCTTCAGCATGTTCCTTCGCACACATACAGAGCACATTCATCCTTGTCCCTATTCAGTCCACAATATCAGTGGGAACCCTGTGATGAACTCCCACCACTCCTAGGCAATCTATGTAGTGCTGCAGGAGTACTGTGAAACGTAAGGTATCCCTAGTCACACAACGAAAAATTCAAAACACCTTGCTTGATTGCATCCCAGCCAAACGATTGGATTCACTTTTGTTAGGAAACTATATAGCTTTTAATAAAAACCAAACACATTAAAACCAATACACAGTCTGGTCTCAATCTCATCTTGTTTATTCAACATAAAGACTACATAAATACAAACCAATATCGCAACCTGATCTGTGGGGGTTAGTACGCAAGTTTAATGTCTCAATCCTAGTTTTACAAAACCACAACTGGTTATCTTGCTCATTCTATAGCATAGTAAACGTGTGTGGTCTTAATGGCGTGTTCTGCTTAATTTCCATACATCTGAAGCTCCTATTGTGTTACATATATCAACAGTTGTTTTGAAAGTTGTGCTGCTGCATTTGCATCAGAGCATCCTCTACTCTTATACTGTTCTTGCATCCACCTACATACTTCTGATATCATCAAGTGTCACAGTGTACAATGTCTGAAACAAAATAAATGTTGACACTGCTGTGTTCTGGTACAACGATCATTATAGTCTCCCTAACAGCATGGTGAGGAGCCTATTCTATTTTAGTCAAGCCTTCATCAGAGCAATTCTTTTCTTTGTTCTCTTAGGTTTCTTGGTAGCTGTGTATGTCATCAAATACAATACAGACATTAACACTGCACCATTCACAAATGCCTGCAATCAAGCACAAACTAGGGTATGATCTTTTAGGGACTAAACAGGAACTGGTGATAAATAATCACTGCTGTGTTCCCTTCACAGCAACAAAGGGATGCCACTTACTCAGAACCCTTTACCGGTTCTACTTCATGATAACATTTATTGAAAAAACTTTAAGTTAAAGTGCATTCTTCTTTCATGTTTGCGAGCCACTTGGCTAACTGGACGTTGTCAGACATTCCACATCCTGAACACATGAAAGAAAAACACAAATAGATGTCTTGCTTGATTGCACCATTTGTTGCACCTACCGTCCCGCGTTCCCACAGGTGTCCCAATGCAAACGGTACCTCACATGTGTGGGTGCACCTACCTGGCGCCAAGAGGAAAGCCTAAAAGCCTAAAACACAAGTAATCCCAAGTCTGTTTTCACACCTGAATTTCACACTCTCTGCAGACGGGCACATCATACAGATATGGGCCTCGGGTGTACAAGCCACCTCGGAAAACAGGGAACCCCATGCATTTGCGAAAAGAGGAAACCCGTGGGAATCTGCAGAGGTATGATTTGCGCAAATCAGGCCAGAATTTATTACCCAGACACCCCAGCAAAGTCCGAAATGTGGGGGAAAAATGCAATTCCCGCACATTTCACTCGGCTCACCCATCGAAACCCACCGTCAACAACACATGGCCTACTGTCCCGCGTTCCCACAGGTGTCCGGATGAAAATGGTACCTCACATGTGTGGGTGCACCTACCTGGGCGCCAAGGGGAAAGCCTAAAACACAAGTAACCCCAAGTCTGATTTCACACCTGAATTTCACACTCTCTGCAGATGGGCACATCATACAGATATGGGCCTCGGGTATCTAAGCCACCAAGAAAACAGGGAACCCCATGCATTTCCGAAAAGAGGACACCCGTGGGAATCCGCAGAGGTATGATTTGCTCAAATCGGCCCAGAATGTATTACCCAGACACCCCCGCAAAGTCCGAAATGTGGGGAAAAAAATGCATTTTCCGTACATTTCACTTGGCTTACCCATCGAAACACGCCGTCAACAACACATGGCCTACTGTCCCACGTTCCCACAGGTGACCTGATGAAAACGGTACCTCACATGTGTGGGTGCACCTACCGGGGGCTCAAACGAAAAAAGGGTAACCCACTGGTAACCCCAAGCCTTTCGGCACAGCCCTTTTTATTCATGTGGGCCACCTACAGATTTGGGCCTAGGGTGTCGAAGCCAGCAAGGAAAACAGGGAACCCCATCATTTCCCAACAGAAGACACCCGTGGGAATCCACAGAGGTCTGCCTTGCGCAAATTGCCCCAGTTTTTATTAGCCACAATCCCCGACAAAGTGTGATATTTGGTGGGGAGAAATGTCCACTTTGTCTGGGGTTCTGGGTAATAAATTCTGGGCCACTTTGCGCAAGTCAGACCTCTGTGCATTCCCACGGGTGTCCTTATTTGGGAAATGCATGGGGTTCCCTGTTTTCCTTGTTGGCTTCGACATCCTAGGCCCAAATCTGTAGGCTGCCCACATGAACAAAATGTGCTGTGGTGAAAGGCTTGGGATTACCAGCGGGTTACCCTTTTCCTTTTGCGCCTCCAGCGCAGAGGGGCATATGTGGGGCCTTTCCCACACATTTTGATGGCCCTCTCTGCCCTAACCCCAAATGGGTGGCCGGGGCACCTCATGCAGGACTCCCTGGGCCTCCTACAACCCGCTGCGTGAGGTACACCCCCCCATTTGGGGTGGGGGGAGAGGGACACCAAAAATGTATGGGACAGGCCCCGGTGGGTGGAGCAGTAAGGTTTGGGCAAAGTTTTGTAAACAAAGAAAAAAATGGAAAATGGTACACTACACTTTAGGGCGGGCCGAGTGGCACCCTAAACCGCCAGGTACTTTTCTGATGTAATGGGGGGTACCCTCTACCCCCCCACACCAAATGCAAGGGGGGCATCTCATTCAGCCCTCCCTGGGGGCAGATAAGAAGGGGGCATCTCATGCAGCCCTCCCTGGGGTTAGATGCCCCTTCCTAGGAGCAGATATCAGCCCCCAGGTAGGGCTACAAGAGGTGCCCCCATTGGGGTGAGGGAGAGAGAGCCACCCCCCTTTTCTGTCAAATATATCCCTGGTAGCTAGTGGTCCCCCAATCCCACCAAAAAATCCCTTTTGTTGTTTTTTTTGTTTTTTAGTTTCCCCTTTTTTTTTTCATTTTCAGCCCTGGGG
The DNA here is from genome assembly GCF_040938575.1 of Ambystoma mexicanum. NCBI lineage: Eukaryota > Metazoa > Chordata > Amphibia > Caudata > Ambystomatidae > Ambystoma > Ambystoma mexicanum. The sequence continues at coordinate 759,238,193 of NC_090927.1, read as the reverse complement.
GCTGTGATCATCTGCCCCCAGGGGTCTCCAGCGCTGTGGCCCCATGCTTTGGGGCCACAGGGGGAAGGGGGCTGCTTACCTAGTAAGCAACCCCCCTCCCCCTGCATCACAAACAGATATCTATTGATCCAGTGACATTGCTGCCCACGGATCGCGCGCCCTGTGACCGATCCGTGAGCAGCAATGCCACACAAAGGGTATCCTTGGAAAGGGGAGAATCTCCCCTTTCCAACGATACCCACCTCGAAAATGGCTGCTGAGGTGAATTTACTTGCAGTTTCACGCCAACGTGCTTTACGCATGCAGATGTGAAACTGAAGGTAATCCAGCCCCCTGGCAGTGAGGGGGGACCACCCCCTCACATAACCCGGGGGTTGGATTACAGTTTTGTGTGATCCCTGCTCTTTGTTAAAGGCTCTGCAGGGATCACACAAAACAAGCTGCCAAAAAGGACGAGCTATCTCGTCCTTGGCACTGCGCATGCAATTTCAAGGACGAGATATCTCGTCCTTGGCACTTAAGGGGTTAATCAGAAATTAGCATCGAAAGAAGTAGCTGAGCAGAGTAGCGACGCACCATCACCTTGGCAACCAGTATACTTCAGCATACCCGGACCGGAAATGGACATGAAGGAGGCCGCACTGAGAACGATGCCTGTATCGTCACACAGCACAGCGTCCGCCATCTTGAGAAGGGACTGAAACAAAGGAAACCTGTGTTTCCAGCAGTGCCACATCGAGTGGCACTGCAGTCGAGACATTACATAATGCTTCACACTTGCTTCGAGGCAGGTGGGAGGTCTAGTAATATGACAACAGGAGAGAGGAGCTGCAGCGACGTGACTCGTGATTTGTGAACTTTGCTTTCTGCTGTGCGACTGGCTATTTAACTCTGAACTCCACCTTAAAAGGTGTCAGCTGGCACGGAGCACCGCGCAGAGTCTGAGCAGGAGTCCCAGTTGCCCCAGTCAGCCTCTTCAGCAGAGGACTAGTGGCAAACAATGGTGGCAACAGGACCACAGACGCGACAACAAACTCTTCAAGCTTGTCTCATGGAACTAGTAAGTAATGTGGAGGTTGTGGCTTATGCTGCTATTGATGCTGAAACTGACACAACAACGGCCGGGGCGTTAGTTGCAGTGAGCACAATGACGTCATTACCGGCAGCAGCAGAGGCCGCAGTAGAGTTAAAAACTTCTAATTCAGCTGCAACAAAAACCTCTTATTATCATTGACACCGACGTTGACATCTACGCGCCCGCAGAGGCGTGTGTCTGCCTTATCATTGTTGGCGAAGGATAAATTGCGAGAGGCAGATAAACAATTCCTAGCTATGAAATTGCTTCCAACAATGACTAAGGAGAGCGCAGTGGCTTTGGCAAATAAAACACAGTGGACACGCCCTCATTCCAGTCTCCCTTTGATGTCACAGACATCGAATTACTAGCACTTCAAATCCCAACCGGTACTGCAGAATGCAGTGACTTCATATTCGTTCCACTCGTGAGTGAAACAATTCGACAGTCTTTGACCGCGAGGTCCACTCTTCTGGCCTTAAACACTCGATAGGGCTCGGAAAAGCAAAAGGAAACCACAAGCAAGTCGATCCAGTCTCTACAACAGGAGCCAATTTAGCCGGTCGTGAAGCTCGGCTAACTGAACGGCTAACAGCGGACTTCCAGGCGGTGAAAGACAAACTCATCAACAGTTTTGGTACTGCTGTAGCCGAGAAAACTGCAACAGGAATTCAAGCGCCAAATAGATATAAATGAAACCGATCCACATCTCCGTGGCCACTAGATCAAGCATTGCATTTAGAACGGACAAGTACACCGCATTGGAATTGCTCCTTCACAAATAATACAAAGACCCCAGTGGCCTTACCAACAAAGTGCAAGTCTTTGCATAACATAGGTCTCAATTTGGGAAATAAAGATTCAAATGACAAAACAAGGCAATCCGGTGAGGCAAGTCGCCTATTAACATCAAATAGTGGGAAAACCCAAGATGCTTCCCAAAGTAACATTGATAAATCAAATCTATCCGTCGTGGTAGGGATCCAGATACATAACAATGTGCTGGCAGTGACTTCTCTAGCACTAATTCCCTTTGTGAAAGTGTATGAGACCCTAGGCAAGACTATGAAGGACCAAAGCACTCAGCTACTAAATGTATCATCAAAATAAGCAACAATTGAGCAGACCAATATTTTATTGCAGCCAAAACTAGAACGAGAATCGGATATCTCCTTCCAATGGCAACATCGATCGGGTGATTTAGCAATGAAGGAGCACTCTGAGAAAGCAATTCTCATCTACGCCATTTTAGAATGTATGAAATGGCTTTGCCACGCTGAAAGAACAAGACCGGATACATCTGTCACTCAGTCAAATTTGTTGGCAAACGCCCATGATGCTCAATTAACAGCAGGTAGACACACAAATAATTCAGGTAGAGAAGTGAAAGACAAAGATAAGGGAGAGAGAGCTATCGACACAGCTGCTTTGGGAATTCTGGACTCCACTCTGACAGGTGATCTTCAGCCACCACCTCTTGTTAACATTCAACCAGACCAAATTGGGCCAATGACGCAACAAAAGAACCCAGAGGCAAGCGCAAACAAACAAGACACACATTGGCAAGTGTTGGCTGCTAAAGCCGGGATAAACACTTTGGGAATTTTCTCTGGTTCAGCAAAAACCTTAACGAGCAAACAGAGTTCCTGTTGTGTGCAAAACACGATGCACAGACCCCAAAAACATACCAAGCCAAAGAAAACCAAGGTGAAAAATAATATAGCGAAGACGAAACAGTTTGTAAGAAACTTATCATCACCACAGAAGTTAAGTCTCTTTACTAGAAATCCTAATGCACAAATTCCAGATGAATCCAAAAGAAAACCTTTATGTGATTAGAGAACTAAAGTCCGTCAAAAATCTCCACAGAAGACTCAAGAAAATTCAAACAAAAGAAGAAGGATAGACTCCGAAGAGCGCTCAGTGGGCTCGACAGATAGCTCAATTGACCTATGTGAGTTTTCAACTTACTCAATTGAGTCGGAAGATGAACCAGATATTTCAACGCACCAAGGAAATGTGGTGCATTCGGTACGATCTGTACCACAGAAAAAGAACATTCAATCCTCAATCCTTGAGAATAAACAGCCAAGGACAGAAGATATGGTGTCTGTGAATACATGTTCAAAGGACCTTGCCCTTGGTAACCAAATCGACCAGCCAAAAATGTTAGACAAAGTAAATACAGTAGTTAAAACACAGTCAACGATTTTAAATCCAATAATTACTGCAGCGCAATGGCATAAACAAAATAATCTCAATCCCAAGGACTGTCCTGCGCAGATTATAGAGAAAATGTTAAACTTTCCCTCGCTGAGAATGATCAAATCAGAAGATATTGCTATTGTTGAATATGTAACAGAAGATTGCTCTGATAAAGTGTATCTACACATTAGCTCTCAAGCAGTGGAAAACACATTGATTGCGGCAAAGGAAGAGCTGCTTATATATTGCTTTGACCTGAGTGTTCAGAAAGACCAGTACACATCATGCCATGCAGGTGCGAGGTTGAGCTGTGAGACAAGGACAATAAATGAAATAAAACGAGATACTCTGAGAAACCAGTTCAGAATAAAAGACAGAGATACTCCTGAAGATTCTCAGAAAGATATGACGAATTTACCCACAAAGTCAGTGACCTATGGGAAGCCTTGCACAACTTAACCATCATTATATAGTAGTGAGGTCCCATGTGGCCTGATATCTTGGAATACAAGAGGATGCATACATTTATTCCAAAATTGTCAACTGACATTGGATGATAACTTTGCAATTTGCCTTCAATAGACTTGGTTGTGGGAGGCACCATAGAGATACGGCTATTCTGTCCTACTAACCACAGCAGGAAAAAATCTATTTGGCAGGCCTTTTTCTGGGTTGCTCACAATGGTAAAAAACGCAAACGGTTGCACCATAGTGCAAATATCCAATTCTAATCTCTTGGTTAAAGACACAGTGCTCCAGTTCGAATGGCAATGATTGTAAAAACACAAAACAACTGCTGCTAATTAACACATATTGGAATCCAATGATGATCTCGTCGCCAAAGTTCATACATTCAATTACTGCTTTGATCGATTCCTGCATGTTAAAATACACCGAGTTGTCTGTCATCCTATGCAGTGAACTGAACTTTTCCTGGTTCGATAACGACAAACAGATTATAAGCATAAAAACAAACAGTCAATCATCTCAGATATGCAGAGGACAGCTATTCAAAGCTGCACTAACAGCAAAGAACTGTGAAATGCTGAACGTTAGGACAAACGGTGACATTCCCCCGAATTACACCTGGCAGCACGAAACAAGTAGAAGAATTATTGACTACATTTGGATCTCAAATACATTGTGGTCAAAAATTGAACAATTCAAGGTCTAAGAAACATCATACAGCGACCATAATATTTTTGTATTGACATGGCTGATGTCAAGAAAGATTCCAGATATGTTTTACTCTCTAGCTCCTGAGATTAACAAAGGAGCCAATAGATTAAAAATAAAAGAGATGCCAAATTAACACCCAAGAGAAAACATGCTATCAGCTCTTGTTCCAACTCAGAGCAAAATAAACTATGCCTCACTTCTTAAACAAAAAGCTATACAGTCGAGGACTTGTTCATTCAAGAAGCTGTATGCATTCTGTGAAGCGGTGAGTCAACAAAAGAGACAAATGCACAAGGACATACGACAGTTGAAAAAGAAACCGAATCCGAATCTTGCAAATTCCATCAGAAAGGGAAAGATGAAGTACCACAATTGGCTTAAAACCGCTTCTATATCTAGATACCACGATCAAGCGGAACAAATCTTAAAATGTATCACATGTTATCAATCAAAGAAAATATGGAACATAATAAGTGATAAGAAAGTGTTCCAAGATGCAAAATGTATACATGGAATCTCCAAAGCCACCTGGTATGAACATTTTGGGAAAGTGTTCTCAAATGGCAAGATCCTAGAAAGCAAATGCGGCTATCCTCAGAGCATTAAATGGGATGTTATTGAATCAGCCAATGACATTGCATTGGTGATCAATGACCTGAAAAATTCTCATGCATCAGGCCCAGATGGCTTAACTAACGTGATGTCAAAATCGAAGAAAGACCTATGGGCAAGATTCATAGAAGAGTTATTTAAACTAATGGCAAGCACGATGTAGCTTCCAAATTCGTGGAAAACAGTAATAATCATTCAATCTTTAAAAAAGGCAATCGGGTCGATCCAGAAAATTATCAACCAATTGCCCTGTTGGACATAATGGGAAAGATCTTTGCTACCTTTTTGCAAAGGAAACTTTCAACGTGGGCAAGGAATGCTGGTGTAATGGAAATTCACCAGACTGGGTTCACGAAAGGTGTGGGAACAGAAGTAAATCTCTTGATTCTCAGTATCTTAAAATTAGAGGCCATCAAAGGAAAGAAAAAATTGTTCTTTGCCTTTGTCGATATGAGACAAGCATTCGACACCGTTAATCGTGACAAATTATGGAAAAAGCTAACCCATTGGTCTTGTCCAGCTTCATTGCTCCAGCCAATAATGGCACTGCGTGGGAACACATCAATCAGAGTACGAATTAATCAATTGGGTGAGTTATCAGATGAAATCATGACTAATAATGGAGTCAAACAGGGGTACCCTTTGGCAGCACTCCTCTTTAAACTGTTCATCTCCGATGTCCCCGACGCCCTAAAGAAGGTTCACTGTTTTCTGCCGAAAATAAATGGGCAATCGATTAGCTGGGCAATATATGCCGACTACATAGTCCTACGAGACTCTGCACCAATTGGCCTACAGCGACTGTTAACCAAGCTCCAGGTGTATTCAAAGGACAATGAGCTTGAAATGAATACAGGAAAAACCAAGATTCTTGCAATCGGTGGATGAACGAAAAATAAAGACAAGAATTTTAAGTGGCTAATTGATGGCATACCTATTGAATTGGTTCCCTCCATCCGTTACTTGGGCATACAATTTAACAACTCTATTAGTGAAGGAGACTGGGCTGCGGACTTGAAAGTTCGGATGACTACATTCGTACTTAAAGGCTCTAAGGTACATGCCGAATACGGCAAATTTTCAATACAACCAGTTTTGACCTTCTATCTTCAAAAGGTGATTCCATCTATCACATTCGGTGCAGAAGCAGTTTGGAACCTTGGATATCAAATGTGGACCGCTCTCAAAGGTCTCTTTTGGAGACTAGTCTTTAGGCTGCCTTCTAATGTCTCCATGATCTTCATTAGACATGAGATTGGACTCGACTCTATGTACGGCACAGTCCTATGGCGATCGATTTCTGCCCTAAGAAAAATGTTTCTGTTCGACCAAGCTCCAGTTTATCAAATACTGGCTTCATCTTCAGCATTTCCTCATCTAGGACTCCTATTAATATGGGCATCCAAAATAAAACTTATCTTGGATTGTGCAGTGATAAAATGGGAAACAGTCATGACTACCCAGCAAATAGCAAAAACAAAACTAAGACTATGGAATTGGCTGCAAAATTATGAAAGAAAGTGTGAATTAAAAACTTCTTTATACATGGGAATAGCAGCTAACAGCCTAGATCGTTTGCCGAAATATCTAATCAAATTTCCTTCACGTTTTCATCATAATCATTTCCTAAGGCTTCGGCTGAACACATACAAAACAAAAGAGATACTGTTGTACAGACGTGATAAAGATACCAATGACAATTGCTGTAAATTCTGTAATTCCGCAGTCGAATCTCTAAAGCATCTGATCACGGAATGTCACAAACTATCTATTTCAAGATCCTTGTATTTGGGGAAATATGCTCCGATCAATGAAAATATGGAGGACTGGTGGTTCAATCTGTTATCTAGTAACCACGTCCGTTGACAGCTGCCGTGGTTGACTTTTTAGAGAAGAATCTGCCAATGTCATTAAACATCATAGCGAAAGTAAAATGACATTATGGACAGATGACGTCTTACGCTTATTTTTGATTGCTTTTGTTGTGATAGATTGACTGTTTTATGATGGTTGTCTTTTTTATTAACATTGTTTCTTTTGTTTTGTGTTTTTTCTTCCTCATGATTTTGAAAAAGGAAAGGAAATTGTTTTGTTTTGACGTTTTTATTCTTGTAATTTACGTTTGTAATCAAACTAAATGTTACAAGTAAAATAAAATAAAAAATAATAAAATATGACAACATCCGCCAGCTAAAGCCACCTTTCAGTAAAAGGCAAGCGCAGGGAATACGCAATATGTGTCAGAAGCGTGAACAGTGAAGGCAATCATTTCTAAGTGGTGTGTGAAGCACTGTTTTAAGGGTTACGTGCACTGTGCAGGGTACCATCTACCTTCATGAAAGCCAGAGACAGTGGTTTAAACATGGCGTAATGAGAAACAGAATATACTGTCACACATGGTAGGATAACAGGGGGTATTTAAATGATCATGCCTTTTTCAATTTTTTCCCTCCACATTGGTCACTTGGATCTTTGTAGATGCATTATCAAGGGGATGGTAGTCTGCATTCCTAATGAAGGGCAATTCCCAAAATGTGTAGAACGATTGCAGGACACTAATTGTTACTGACTGGTTACAACTGAGTTTGAACTTTAAGGAGAATTTTTTCTCGATTTTGTTTAAATTTGCGTTTATATTCACAATCATTATTATGGAATTTATTTGTTCAGTTAAAAGTGTTGTTTTTTGAGATCTAGCCAATCTTGGTCAGCATCATGAACATTAAGATTTATTTTTCAAAAATAGAATGCATGCCTGAAAAAAGAGCTGAAAGTTTGTTTTTTCATCTGAAGAAGCTACTAGAATGTTATCAATAACTAAACATACACATCAATCTTTGTCTATTTAAGAAACAGAACATTAAATAGATGGAATACTTAATTAGAAAGAAAATCAACCGCACGTTATAAGCTAGTACCTTAGCCCAATATTATAAAGCACAGTGCATCCCAAGAGGTCTTAAGGTCCCTCTACATCCAACTTTATGTAAAGATGGCCCAATATTTGTGAAAAGATGGTACCAGATACTGAAAAAAATGTTCATTGGATTTTATTCGTTTGACTATAGAATAACATTCAAATAATTTGAAAAAATTAAAACTAGATATTTAAAGTTTAAATGACAATTTGTCAGTAACGTTTATGAAAGATATGTTGACTTCCATTTTGAACTCTATTAATCAGAAATTAGATACGTAGTAGAAGGAGATTGAATCTAAGAAAATTTGGAAATTCAGATGAGATACCTTAGACTATAAACACGACACAGTTTACACGAGGCAAGTATTGTATCAGAAGCCACTAAAATGTATTCTGAGAAATCCGACAAGCACTTCCTCGTCAGATGGATTTAGTGTTGATTTGGAACACAGTGTTCCACCTAGGAGAGATGAAGGAGATACAGCAGAAGAATCAGGAACCTTGATAGAGGCATCTGTGTTAGGCGAAATCACATGCAGTACCCTTGGGGAACACTACATGGAATTAAGAATACAAGTGTCAGTACAATTTCACCTTTGGTAAAAGCCTGTACTGTACAGTAATGTGGTAGCAGTGGCTTAGCAGCCAGACTTATCTCAAGAGTAAAGTGAGCAGTAGAACAAATTACACAAAGGACCAACAAACACAGTGATTCAAACAAACACTTACTCAAGGTTTCTTGGTAAAAGAATATACATTTATTTATACAGTCATTTGGAAAACATTACACTAGCAAGAGCAGCTCAATATCATATACTAATATAATACAAATACACAACCAATAAGTTACTGAACAAGTTCAGCTTCCCTGAAGTGGGAGCAAAATGGCACTTCAGTTACTTTAAAAAGGGGTAAAAGACAAGGTTATAAGAAATGAAGCACAGATACTTTCATAGGCAGGGCAAAGGGTTTCAGATAACTACAACCAGCAATTCAGTTCATAGGCCTTGGCCAAAGTGAATGGCTCAGAGTCTTTGTATAGGATAGCACAGTTCTGGTAGTAAGCGGTTAAGTCTTTGCCACGGATTTTAGAAGAATTTGGTCAGACGAAAAGTTAGATGTTGGTTTAGGGAAGGACAAGCCTTCAAAGTCAGGAAAAATTTCACAAACTTTCACTGTGGCCGAAAAGATTTCCAGACCATGTTAGCACAGTACCTTTAAAGTGAAGAAGAGCTGTAGCTGAGGCAGTTGCTCCTGGTAGTTCGAGCAGATCTCACTGTTCCTGAGCTTCAGTCGTGGGGACAAGAAGGAAGACGTCGGGAGGTTGCTGCACTGCCCAGGGAAGAGGCCACAAGCTTGGCTAAACGTCAGTTTAAGGTGTGAGTGCCTTAAAGACCACAAACTGGTATCCTTCCCATTGGCTATCTGGTTTTCCACAGCACTCTGCAGAAAATTCGACCAGGAGGGGACGGTGTCCAGGTGGCTTGCAAGTTGGTCTTTCCCACCAAACTCAAGGGAAGAAGTTAACCTTGAAGGCCTTCTCTGTTGATGGAGTGTTAGGCAATTCGGACCTGCAGCAGGGCTTCACCGGTAGTCCAGGAGTTGCAGCAGTCCTCTTCCTTCAGCTCGTCTTCGGCTCTTTCGTTCCAGTGGTCGACTCTGCTTCCCATGTTCCAGAGACCTGCTTTAAAACAGTTTTTCCCCATTCATTTCAGCCTGACTGTCACGCACAGAGCAGGGCGGCTGTCCTTGCTGGACAGCCAGCCGGCCAATCATGCCAGAGTGTATTCAGATCTCCTAGCAGACTAAGCACAGAGAGTTTCGGGCACCTCCCTCACATCTTGTCCACCCCAGACACTCAGGCGCCAGAGGAGGGCTTCAGCACTAAAGCCTGCCAAAGGCCAACGAACAAAGGACCAACCCTTGTTTGGCGCGCAGAGACAAACACGGAAGGACCTTTCCAAAATGAAATGGCAAAAAAAGTTGACCAGAGTCTGTTTTTACAGATAGGTCTTGGGTGCCATGTTGAAAAACATGGCAGACCCGATTTTTAGCTACCGTTGTTCACGGTTAGGAAAAATCATGGTAGTTTGATCTAAACCACTGCCACCAGCCATTTCAAGTAGGAAAGGGTAACATTTGACTGTTACATGAGTGTTTTAACTCATGGGACGCTAGGCAACCCCTCCAGCACTCTGTAGGAAGATAGTGTGTGCTGGGTCTGTAAATTTAAAGAGACTAGTAAAGTCAATTTAACTTTACATGCTCTGGGAGACAGTAGTCAGTCCCAGAGTCTGAAAGACATCCCTGTGCCACTGCACTGAAGGTGCTGTGAGACACACAGAAAAAGATGATGCCTATGGAGTTGTTTTAAAACTCCATATCCAAAGAACACAAAAGTAAAACACATTGGGCCTCATTCCGACCCTGGCGGAACGGGTTAAACGGCGCCGTAAAAGGCTGCGGCGCCGTTCAACCCGTTCCGCCACATTACGAGGTCCCCTCGCGGGACACGTTAGGCACGCCTGGGAAAACCAGACGTGCATACCGGGTCCTGCGAGGGGAAGAGGGAGCAAACAACGGGCCATCTCATAAGGGCCCGTTGTTTACTCCCTCTCCCATTCCCATTCAGCACTATGGGGGCTGAAATGGGAATGGGGATGAACCGTGTCCGTGACCTCGAGTGAGGAATTACCGGACCATTCAAACTCGGAATGGTCCAGTAAGTCCTCATTCCGAGGACACAGATGCGGTTTTGCCGGCAGCCATGCCGCAAATTGCGGCATGGCTACCGGCATAACTTGTAATGAGGGCCATTGAAAATGAAAAGTTCAAAGCCCCAAAATATAGCAAAAGAGCTGGAGAGCTCTGAGGTAGAGGGAATTTAGCACTTGTGTGAGAAAACTCCCTACCAGTCTGCTACACTTAGAGGATTAAGGCTAGAGACAACTGAGAAACACGTTCTTTTTTTAGACCAACAAAAGACAAGAAAAGGGAAGAAAAATAAATCCACCAACCAGCTCAGAAGAAAACATAGTTATGAATTTAGCTAAATATCTGCTTTCTAAACTACAAATTCAGGTGTTGCAAAAGGGACTGTCTTATTTGCCAGTATAATAAACCCAAACCTGTTAGCTGAAGAGATTGATATACACAGGTCCATCAGGAAATCCAAAGGGCCTCATTACGACCCTGGCGGTACGGAGTGAACGGCGCCGTAAAAGGTGGCGGCGCCGTTCACTCCGTACCGCAGCATTATGAGTTCCCCTCGCGGGACATGGTAAGCACGCCTGGGAAAACCAGGTGTGCTTACCGGGTCCCGCGAGGGGAAGAGGGAGAAAACAACGGGCCATCTCGTAATGGCCCGTTGTTTGCTCCCACTCCCATTCCCATTCAGCCATATGGGGGCTGAAATGGGAATGGGGAAGGACCGTGTCCGGTTCCTTGGAGGGAGGAATTATGGGGCCTTCCGAACTCGGAATGGCCCGGTAAGTCCTCATTCCGAGGACCGGGATCCCGACGCGATTTCGGCGGCATTGCCGCCAATAGTGGCATGGTTACCGCCAAACTCGTAATGAGGGCCAAAGTGTTTTTTGCAAAACTGGAGGATTTACCAACTGAAGAATCAACAACTGAAATATATAGAGACTTTAAACCAAAGAGTTGATTTAACCAGAGAATACATAATACTACATTGGAGATATTTCAAAAACTAGTATTGACAAAATTAACAAAATTAACTAAAGCGAATTTCAGGAAGAAACATAAGAATCAACTATCCCAGATGAAAAGTTAGCAAATGATCCATTGATCATGATTAAACAGGCCGACAAAAGAGGGACTATTGTAATCATGTCTACAGAATTTTACAACATGGAATGTTTAAGACATTTACACGATGAGACTACTTGCATGCAGCTATCATATGATCCTACTTTAGACGTAATGACAATACTTAAAGAGATTTCAAGCAAGCAGAATTGGAAGGATGGCAAACACATAAAACAAAGGTTTTTTTGACTAACACACATCCAATAATGTCAGTGCTTCATATACTTCCGAAAGTACACAAGTCGATTATGCAGCCACCTGGGCGTCCCATTATTGCGGCAACCAATAGCTTATTAGAACCATTGGGTAAATACTGTTACCTGATATTACAAACCTTTATTCAAACAACTGAAATGTATGTGAACAATTCTACCCATTTTCTACTGTCATTAACACCTATGTTTGGAGGAGAAGGATATTCTTGTAACTATTCATGTAAGTTAGTACACCACAATTCCACATGTGGTGGGCCTAGAAGCAATTGAGTTGTTTTTACTCAACAATTAAACGAGGGAGGTGAGTCCGATTTTTGTCTTGAGCTTGTTTAAATTAATTTTGAGCAACATTTTTTATTTTATTTGAAGAATAATATTATTTACAATTTCAGGTACCTCAATTAATGGAACCAGTATATACGAACATTTGTATGTATTTTTCTGAGAGACATCACATACTAGGAGAGATGATCTGATTACTGTATATTACATTTTATCGATGGTACATTGATTGTATCTTTCTAATTCGGCATGGAACACAAGATGAACTATCTTCTTTTTTTGATTATTTGAATGAAGTTCAAACACAAATTTACTATGGTCAAGAGCAGAATGAATATACACTACTTTCACATTCTAATTTCAGTGAATAATTTGAGAATAGATACTGCTGTATATACTAAACCTACTCACAGGAATAATTTGTTACAGGCAACCAGTTTTCCTTCACCCAAAGTGATTCAGAATGTACCATTCAGTCAGTTTTTACGGTTTAAAAGGATAACTTCTACTGAAAGCAAAAGAGATCTTGGCAAACAAGCCTTTGAACAGAAATTTCTAGTGAGGATATGATTGGATGCTTAATGTTACTGATATTAAAAGGGGGCCCCGGGAGGAACGCGAAGCGTTTCCCCCAGGATGATTTTTGGCGCTGCACAGGCCAGCGAGATGGCCTGCGCATAGAGCGCCCCTAGGGGATATTTAAGGGGTCAGGGAAGGTTCTAGGAGCAGGCGACGGTTGGGACGTGAGATTGATCAGTCCTAGTCGCCTGCTCCCGAGCCCCCCCTGATTTGGGCCTGTGAGGGGGTTTTTGAAGTGGAGGTGAGGAGTTGGGTAGAGTAGCATTAGCGGGTTGGGAAGGCAGTTAGCGTATATAAAAAAAAAAGTATGTGAAATTTTAGTTGGTTTACCTGGTTTGCCAGGCGCCGTTGGCTGTCCGCTTCCTGGAGCCTCTGCGTGACTCGGAGGTTTTCATAATTGTCATGATCTCTGCTTCCAAAAGATCAGGACTTGCCCGACTCCCTTGGAAGCAGACCCATAACCCCGGTTCCGAATGCCAGCCAGTCCCAATTGGGACCTTTTGGACCCTGTCCTGGCGCCAGTGGCACCAGGCTCATAAAGATGCCCAGTCCCAGCGCTGGAAGCGCCGGGCTCATAATGCTTGGGTGGATTTACCTGTAGCAGACCATGCTGCTTACTTACCTGCCAGTTGAACCCCTGATCCTATTCTGTTTGGGACTGCTTTTCCTGTTGGGTGGGGCAGGAGCCACTCCCTAGGTTCAGAACACTGGAACGCTTCTGGAAAGCAGGAACTCTTTTCTTACCTAGGCGTGGCTGTGGAAGGAGACACCTACGCACTACAGGAGGCTATTTAAACCACACCCGATGGATGAATCTTGCTTTGCGTTATTCTGCATTCTCTGCAGCAGAACGCTCATCGTGTCTTCTGCTTCTGATCCTGGGCCTAAGGGAACAAAGGCTTACCATCCTGGAATTCAGTCTTCAGCAGCACCTGTAAAGACAAAGAAAGAACAGGTTAGCACTACGGTCTTCAGTGGCAGCGCATCTCTTACCTGGTCCATCGGCTGTCACCAACGCCTCGCGCTGCATTCCGGCATCTGAAAGACAAAGGCTTACCTACTCTTCGCATGCTCCGGAGGTCTTCGCACTGCATTCCGGCATCTGAAAGACAAAAGCTTACCAGCTCTTCGCACGCTCTGGAGGCCTTCGGCGCTGCATCCCGCATCTGAAAGACAAAAGAAGGTGCGTTTAAAGACATTGGGCAACTTTATTACTCACGTGCCATTACTCCTTCCCACGCTGAATCCAGTGGGTATTCCAGCACCCTTCAGCTTCTCTAAAGCTCCGAACTTGTACCTGCAAGATAAAAGGGACAGTTAGTGCGCATCGTGAAGCAGGCTACAAGCGCTTACTTACGTGCTTCCAGGCGCTTCTATTCCTCACGCGGGTTCGATCCTCAACTCTCATCAGCCCGCCATCCGCCATCGCCGGAACCCTGCAAAACAAGGGATATCATTACAAAAGACTTTTAAGACATTTGAAGTGCCCAGAACTTACCGTTCGTGCAGTTAACGAGGGACAGCAGTCCTCTGAGGTCAAGAGGCCTGCACCCTTATCCAGTGAAGGAACTGGTTACGGCACCCTGCCCCGAGGCAGATGGAGAGCTTGGCGTTCACTTACCTAAGGTGAGGGTGTTAACCTTTGGGGTTCTACAGGAGAAGAGAAAGGGAAGAGGAGAGAGGCACCCAATAACCCCAGTTCATTAATCCCATATTTTCTATCTGCAGACATCTTACTCTTCGAGTCAGACATACAGTGCACAGAGGTCCAGCCCAAAGAGCCAACCGTGTGTTACACATCACCTTTGAAGATACAGCATTCACCCAGTCAAGACCGGCGCCTCTGCGGGAATCAGGTGAGCGTTACAGAACGCAAAGCCTATTGCAAAACTCCCACCCAGGCGCTATGGAAACCTCGGATACCGACCAGCTAGCCCAGTTACTTGGGGAACTAAGAGCAGAAGTGCATGCAGCCCGTCAGGAAACGAATGCTCTAAGAAGGGAACTGATTATTTCCAAGGAGCGAACAGACGATCTCGCTAGACCATTGCTACAGTCACAAGCCAGACAAACTCCGTTACCCGCATCAGGGGCAAATCTTCCTTCAACATCCTCTACGAACCCAGTGCAGATCAACCTACCTGGGAAGGTACCTCTGGCTCCGCCCGAACGATTTTCTGGTGACCCAAAGAGGTTTGCAGTATTTATTAATCAGTGCCGGTTGCACTTCTTATGCCGGCCAGCAGCCTTTCCAACTGATCAAGCTAAGGTAGCTTTCGTGCTTTCGTACCTTAGTGGCAATGCGGCAGACTGGTCGATCCCTCTAGTTAATCAAGATGATCCGGTTCTCCATGATTTTCAAGCTTTTCAGCTCAGTATGGAAAAACTGTTTGCAAGACATTCACAGGGGCAGGCCTTGGACAATGAGCTCCTTTCATTGCGACAGGGTAATCAAGACCTTTTGGCTTATATTGCGTCTTTCAACAGACTGATAGTGGAAACTCGATGGCCTGAGGACAAAAGGATTACGCTGTTTTATAGAGGTCTACGTGGAGAGCTCAAAGATGTGTTAGCCCAAGTAGTGAATCCCCCGCAAGACTGTTCGGACTATATTGACTTAGTCGTTCAAATTGACCACAGACTGCAGAACAGGAAGGCCGATCGTTCCAAGTTTGATGCTCGAGTATTTTCCAAACCACCAACTCCTACCAAAGGAGTAGACTCCGGGGAACCCATGCAAATAGGGGGCCTGAAAGGACCACTAACACAAAAGGGGCGGGAAAGGAGAAAACAGCTGCAATTATGCCTCTATTGCGGAAACTCAGGGCACTTTCTTCGAGACTGTCCGGGGAAACCAGCCAAGAAGGCAGTAGGAGCTGCAGTTACCAGGGTCACAAACTCTGAGCAAGGAAACGACCTCGCCGGACAAGAATAGAGGTCCTCTTGCCGAGCGTTAAAACCAGTTCCGTGACCTCGCATTTCGTGATACCTATGGTCCTCATTAGCCCTGAACATCCGGATCGATTACATGCGATTGAAGCTTACGTCGACATCGGTGCCATCGGCAATTATGTGGATCATGAAATGGTTTTGAGGATGAATCTGACTCTTTGTCCAAAGGCTGTAAAGGACGTCATTACTACGGTGGATGGTACGGAGATAGCCTCCGGACCAGTAATGCATACCACCCAAGAAGTGACGCTAGTAAGTCAAGATGGACACCATGAGAAAATCGTGTTCGATGTGATCAAGGCCCCTCAGTTCCAGATTATTCTAGGAATTCCTTGGTTAGAGAAGCACAATCCTCAGATCGATTGGCGAGCAAGAACGGTTCAGTTTCCAGAATGTGTCTCTACTTGTCACCCTCGACCTGGTGTTGCACTGGCAGCAATTTCCTCGGAGGCTCCCCAGTTACCTCCTGAATACCTAGAATTCCAAGATGTTTTCCGGAAGGATCAGGCTAACTCTCTACCTCCTCATAGGTCTTATGACTGCCAGATAGACCTGATACCTGGATCTACTCCTCCTTGTAGTAGAATTTATGCCCTCACCAAGCCTGAGAATCTTCACCTCCGACAATACCTGGATCAATACCTAGCGAATGGGTTTATTCGTCCTTCCAAGTCCCCTGCTTCCTCAGCTTTGTTCTTCGTTCCAAAAAAAGAAGGGGACCTTAGAACTTGTATAGATTATCGCGCCCTGAACCAGATCACCGTTAAGAATAGATATCCGTTACCTTTGATCCCTGAACTCCTGGACCAAGTCAGAAAAGCATGCATATACACAAAGCTGGATCTTAGAGGAGCCTACCACTTGGTACGAGTAAAAGAGGGCGATGAATGGAAGACGGCCTTCCGCACCAAGTATGGGCTATTTGAATATCAGGTCATGCCCTTCGGACTTTGCAATGCCCCGGCCGCCTTTCAATATTTTATGAACGATGTCCTCAGAGAGCTCATAGATGTGTGTGTTGTTGTTTACATTGACGAAATCCTCGTTTATTCTTCATCGGAAACTGAACATCGGAAACACGTGAAAATGGTCCTCGAGAGATTGCGTCAACACAAACTTTTCGCTAAGTTGGAAAAATGTGTTTTCAACGTGACTGAAGTTGAATTCTTGGGATTCATATTATCACCTAGCGGAGTGCGTATGGATTCAAAGAAGGTCGAGGCAATTCTCAAATGGCCATCGCCATCCTCCGTAAAAGGTGTTCAAAGCATGTTAGGCTTCGCTAACTTTTACCGCAGGTTTATCCCCGAATTCTCTCGAATAGTCCAGCCCATCACCGCCTTGTTAAAGAAAAACAAACGTTTTGAATGATCTACCGAGGCGGAACAAGCTTTCCAGAATTTGAAGACTAGATTTATCTCTGCACCGATCTTAAAACATCCTCGCCCAGAACTCCCCTACATCGTTGAAACTGATGCTTCGAGCCTTGCCATGGGGGCAGTTCTATCACAAAAGGACCCAGTAACCAATCAGTTGCATCCTGTGGCATTTTGGTCCCGCAAATTCTCGCCTCCTGAAATCAATTACACTATTACTGATAAGGAACTTCTAGCTATCAAGTCCGCCTTTAAGGCTTGGCGGCATTATCTTCTGGGGGCCCGACACACCGTTACTGTGATTACAGATCACCGAAACCTGCAATATTTGAAAACCGCAAAAGCTCAATCCTCTAGGCAACTCCGTTGGGCACTATTCTTTGCCGAGTTTGACTTCATAATTACCTATCGACCTGGTACAAAAAACGGTAAAGCTGATGCCCTTTCTCGGATGGGAGTGGAAGAACATTTGATCAATCCTAAACCAGTACCTATCATTCCCGAACAAAGAATTCTAGGTGTAATCGCCACACAATCCATAGAGGAAGTTAAGGATAAAGCCAGGCTACTGGTAACTCCAGCAGACATACAGAATTGGCATCTGCAGGGAAAGGACTTTACGGTGAAGGACAACCTATTATATTTCCAAGAACGGTTATACCTGCCCAGCACAGATTTACAGAAAAAGGTAATCTCTTGTTATCACGATTCTTTAATGGAAGGACATCCCGGTATGACCAAGACCTCGGAAAAGATCAAGCGCTACTTCTGGTGGCCGTCTTGGAAAAAAGAAATCAGAGACTTCATAATGTCCTGTGGAGTATGCGCCCAAAACAAGAGTCAAAAGGAAAAACCAGCCGGCCTCTTACACCCTATTGACATCCCGGCTCGCCCTTGGCATACGCTTTCTATGGACTTCATCACCGATCTACCTCCATGCTCCGGATACAATACGATCCTAGTAATCGTGGACCTATTCTCCAAGATGGCGCATTTCATTCCACTCAAAGGCTTACCAACAGCAGCAACTCTGGCCCGAGAATTTCTCGAAAACATCGTCCGACTGCACGGTTTTCCTTCAGTTCTAATTTCGGATCGAGGTAGTCAATTTATTTCTCATTTTTGGCGAAGTTGCTGTCGGTCGGCTCAAATTGATGTGAGACTTTCGACCAGCCACCACCCTCAAACCGACGGACAAACCGAGAGGACCAATCAAACTCTGGAACAGTATTTGCGCTGCATGCTACAACAAACTGAAAAAACTTGGAAAGATATCCTTTGGATAGCCGAATATGCCTACAATAACTCTGTCCACTCGGGAACTGGGAAGACCCCGTTTTTTCTTTTATACGGTAGTCACCCTCGAACCTCGGAGTTGGATCCACTCCAAGATCTTGGAACACCAGCAGTAGACCACCTGCATTCTACAATCACCCAAGCCTTCAAGGAAGCCGTTTCTCACCTTCAAAGGGCTAAAGAACAATACAAGAAAGGAGCAGACCAACATCGGAAGGAAGCCCCCCAATATCAAGTAGGAGATCAAGTCTGGTTATCCACCAAATATCTACCTCTAAAAGGACCACGCACATTCAACCCAAGATACCTTGGTCCCTATTCCATCACTATCATAGTAAATCCAGTAGCGGTCAAGTTGGACTTGCCCCCTCACATGAAGATACATCCGGTCTTCCACGTCTCTCTATTAAAACCTGTGCAACCTCAAACCCGACTAACTACATCTCCAAAACCTATTCTAGTTGATGGAGAACTCAAGTTTGAAGTCAAAAGCATCCTAGATTCCAAGATCTCCAAATCTGAACTATTTTACCTGATTGACTGGAAAGGCTAGGGTCCCCACGAAAGATCCTGGGAACCTGCAGAATATGTCCACGCGCCTCGTCTAATCAAAAGATTTCATCGAACATTTCCTAACAAGCCCAAACCCCCGGAGAAGCCCGGTTTGGGAGGGGCCTTGAGGGGGGGTGCTGTCATGATCTCTGCTTCCAAAAGATCAGGACTTGCCCGACTCCCTTGGAAGCAGACCCATAACCCCGGTTCCGAGTGCCAGCCAGTCCCAATTGGGACCTTTTGGACCCTGTCCTGGCGCCAGTGGCACCAGGCTCATAAAGATGCCCAGTCCCAGCGCTGGAAGCGCCGGGCTCATAATGCTTGGGTGGACTTACCTGCAGCAGACCATGCTGCTTACTTACCTGCCAGTTGAACCCCTGATCCTCTTCTGTTTGGGACTACTTTTCCTGTTGGGTGGGGCAGGAGCCACTCCCTAGGTTCAGAACACTGAAACTCTTCTGGAAAGCAGGAACTCTTTTCTTACCTAGGCGTGGCTGTGGAAGGAGACACCTAAGCACTACAGGAGGCTATCTAAACCACACCTGATGGATGAATCTTGCTTTGCGTTATTCTGCATTCTCTGCAGCAGAACGCTCATTGTGTCTTCTGCTTCTGATCCTGGGCCTAAGGGAACAAAGGCTTACCATCCTGGAATCCAGTCTTCAGCAGCACCTGTAAAGACAAAGAAAGAACAGGTTAGCACTACGGTCTTCAGTGGCAGAGCATCTCTTACCTGGTCCATCGGCTGTCACCAACGCCTCGCGCTGCATTCCGGCATCTGAAAGACAAAGGCTTACCTACTCTTCGCATGCTCCGGAGGTCTTCGCACTGCATTCCGGCATCTGAAAGACAAAAGCTTACCAGCTCTTCGCACGCTCTGGAGGCCTTCGGCGCTGCATCCCGCATCTGAAAGACAAAAGAAGGTGCGTTTAAAGACATTGGGCAACTTTATTACTCACGTGCCATTACTCCTTCCCACGCTGAATCCAGTGGGTATTCCAGCACCCTTCAGCTTCTCTAAAGCTCCAAACTTGTACCTGCAAGATAAAAGGGGACAGTTAGTGCGCATCGTGAAGCAGGCTACAAGCGCTTACTTACGTGCTTCCAGGCGCTTCTATTCCTCACGCGGGTTCGATCCTCAACTCTCATCAGCCCGCCATCCGCCATCGCCGGAACCCTGCAAAACAAGGGATATCATTACAAAAGACTTTTAAGACATTTGAAGTGCCCAGAACTTACCGTTCGTGCAGTTAACGACGGACAGCAGTCCTCTGAGGTCAAGAGGCCTGCACCCTTATCCAGTGAAGGAACTGGTTACGGCACCCTGCCCCGAAGCAGATGGAGAGCTCGGCGTTCACTTACCTAAGGTGAGGGTGTTAACCTTTGGGGTTCTACAGGAGAAGAGGAAGGGAAGAGGAGAGAGGCACCCAATAACCCCAGTTCATTAATCCCATATTTTCTATCTGCAGACATCTTACTCTTCGAGTCAGACATACAGTGCACAGAGGTCCAGCCCAAAGAGCCAACCGTGTGTTACACATCACCTTTGAAGATACGGCATTCACCCAGTCAAGACCGGCGCCTCTGCGGGAATCAGGTGAGCGTTACTAATACCAGGTGCTGTGGTTTTCTCCCTCGGGAGCGGCACGTTCCTGCCGTTCTCTGGGGGAGGGGGTTGGGTTTGGGCAGGGAGCGCAGCAGGTGTCTGGCTCTCTGGGGGCTATTTCAAGTATTTTATTAGGGCCGCCGCTCCTGATATCGCTGTAAGGGCGCCGGGGGATCAGCAGTCCCGGTTCAGCTTGTTTCTTCTCTGCTACGCAGCGCATTGCGCGTTAACAGGAAGCAGACGTTGGGAGGCAGTGCAGATCCCTTAAAGGGACCGCACTGCTTTATTAGTTAGTGGGCATACCGGAGCAGTTGTTCCATTGCCCAGCCAGGGGGCAGTGTTTACCCTGTCTTCTGCCCCCCCTTTTTTGTATAAGGGCAGCCTGGTTCTTGGGGAATTTTTGAAATTTTTACAAATTAGGAGCCTAGGAAGTGTGGGCTGATCGGAGTGGTTTTTCTTCATTGCTCAGCCAGGAGGTAGTGTTTCTTGCCGCTTATGGGCCCCCTTTGTGCAGGGCAGCCTGGTTTCTGGGGTGAATTTTTAGGTGGTACAATTTAGGTACTAGAGTGGGGGTTTTTATAAAAAAAAAATCAATTGAGTTGGAATTTATTTATTATTTATTAAGAAGAGTATTTAACTCTTTAGGGTAGAATAAATTAGTTTGTGGGCGTGCCCCTCTTTTCGGGGTACACTAGTTAGTGGGAAGTTGTCCACGGGTAGGTGCTGGATCGGGAGTCTTAGTGCAGCTAGGTGACTATTTACAGGGCATATTTTAGTGCGCTGCCATATTATTGGGTGCACCATGGTGGGTCAGGGAGACAGTAAGAAGGGAGTGGTGGATGCCAGGGCTCTGAGGGAGGCCCTAGAAATTATCAGCAGGCCATCTAAGGTCCAACTGGAAGGGGCGGTGGTTTAGGTCACGGGAGAGGGGGAGCTAGGTGAGGGCAGGCCGCAGCGTAGAGCAGTGGCAGATGGGGCTCTCACGGCAGTGGTGGCTTGCACCCCTGCGGCTGGTAGAGGGGAGATCTGGGAATCCAGGGGCAGGAAGATGAGGAGGGAGATTGACAGGAGAGCATCCAGGGGATAAGTGCGTTTGAGTGGGGAGTTAGATAGGGATGGGATACAAAATGACCAGGGGGAGGTAGGGGTGGTTAGGAGTGTCCAAAAAGGGGTAGGTCAAAGGGGCCACGACGGTGCAGATAGGGGTGACAGGACAGAGGGGTAAGGGGGTAAATACCTGCAGAGGAGTGCAGGTGGGAAGAGGAGAGAGAGGTAGCCATCAATTAGTGAGGTTAGGGAGGGGCGCGGAACCCCTCCCCGGCTAAGAGGATTTTGGGCAGAGGGTGCAGAGCAGCCCCCGCTGTTCCAGTGGATGAATATGGAGAGGGTTTAGGAATGGGCCCTCCTCGGTCGCCACGAGGACAGTCTAGAGGGCGCAGCACGGTCCTTAGCATTGAAGACCAAAGGGTGGAGGAGAGCACACCTCGCTCGAGAGAAGAGGACCAGGAAGGGGTTTCTGTGGCCCTGCCAAGAAGACGCCAAAGGAGTGGTGGGGCGGACGCCCCGGGCTCACAAGAAGAGGATCTACTCAACCCGAGCATGAGCTCGCAGCAGCAACGGTATTGCAGGGGTGATGAAGTTGGGATGGGGGAATATGTGGGGCAGTGGGAGGATGAAGGTTATAGGGCGGTAAGGAGGAGGGGGAAGGAGAGAAGGAGTTTTAGGTGGGATTGTGAAAGACAGGAGCAAGGGTTTTGGGGGCAGGAGGTCAGGGGTATAATTGGCTGGGTGAGACTGCTGACATGTTTTGTCCCCGCAGCAGTAGCCCAGTAAGAAAAGAGATGAGGAGCATTGCAGTGGAGGCCAGGCCGCAGATGGGCGATGGCAGAGCGGAAAGAGGTGAGCGGCAAAGGGACTGGTCAACTGCATGGCAGAGGGGGGACACGAGAACGGGGGCAGGAAATGAAGGGTCTGGTTTGCAAGGGGTAAGGAGAGAGATTGGTGTACAGGCTATTGGAGCCTTGGTGGGTGAAAAGGGAAATTGCTCGGAGGAGGTACAAACGGACAAGGTGATTGAGCCATTGGCGCTCGAGGTACAGGTGTCAAAGGAAAAGAGGTCGAGGTGAAGGGCAAGGCGAAAAAGCTGCCTTACCTGGGCATCACGAAACCTTTGGGTGCGCACTTGATGACAGCGACTAAGGATAAGATTCAGGCAGGGGAATTTGTGGATGTTTTTAAGCTGCTTCATAGGGAAGTGAGAGCAAAGGAGGGTTCAAAGGAAGAGGAGAGAGAACTGGCTTCGCTCCCAAGGGTCCCAGTGACAATTGAGAATTGGACATCAGCATTTATTATTTACGCCAGTGTCTATTGCGAGAAATTTCCGGAGCGATGCGTGGCCCTGCTAAAATACATGGATGTGATTAGGAAGGCATTTACAAGTTTTGGGGGTTTTGCGTGGGTGCGTTACGACGAAGAATTTAGAGCAAGGATGGCAGAGGATAGCCAAGCGGTCTGGGGGGAAATAGACATGGATCTATGGCTGCAGTGGATGGCACCGATGAGACCTGCCCCGACATTGCACACAGTAAGTGGTTTGCCTGTGCCTTTCCGGCCCTTTCTTGGCCGCCCAGCCCATGAGGGGGTGGGGGGAGGAGGTAGAAGGCAGCCATCGCTGGCATGTTGGGCATTTAATAAAGATGGCTGCACAAGGAACCTATGTAGATTCAGACATGAATGTAGCAAATGTGCAGGGAAGCACCCTCTCACTCAGTGTTTCCAACAAGGAGACAGGGGAGGGGGAGAGGATCCGGAAGAGGGGTTGTGGGGTTGTGGGGAAAAGCTTTTACTCCAATTAAATTGGATGTGCTGGAGAAGTGGTTGGAATTTTATCCGGACAGGTAAGGGGCTCAGATTTTGAGTGAGGTTTTTTGTCATGGTTTCAGGTTGGGTTATCGGGGGCGAAGGGTGCATCTGTGGGCGGAAAATTTCAAGTCAGCCAAAGAAAATGTGGAGGTGGTAAGACAGAAATTGTGCAAGGAATAGCGGCAGGGAGGATAGTAGGGCCATTTGATGATCTGCCGGCTGATTTAGTTGTATCCCCACTTGCCGTTGTGCCTAAGAAAGCTCTGGGGGAATTCAGATTGATACACCATTTGTCATGGTCCGAGGGCATGTCTGTTAATGATTTCATTGCCCCTGAAGAGTGTGGGGTTATGTACACAAGAGTGGACCAGGCGGTGGATTTGGTGAGGAAAGCAGGTTGCGGGGCCTTCATGGCTAAGTGCGACAGTAAGGCGGCTTTCAGGTTGTTGCCGGTGCACCCAGAGGATTTTTGGCTGTTGGGATTGCAATTTGAGAACCGCATCTACATCGATAAAGCTTTGCCAATGGGGTGCGCAATTTCCTGCGCCTTGTTTGAGCGTTTCAGTTCCTTCTTACAGTGGGTTTTTTCATACAGTTCCGGTTGGCAAGGTGTACTGCATTACCTGGATTATTTTCTGTTCATTAGCGGGCAGACAGAGAGAGGGATTGCGAGGAGATGCTAAAGTTGTTTCAGGATTTGATGTGAGAGTTGGGTGTGCCTCTAGCAGAAGACAAAACAGAAGGGCCGGCAGTGGTGTTGACATTTCTAGGGATTGAACAGGATTCAGTGGCCATGACAACATGAGCAAACTGGTAGGATTGCTGGAGAAAGCGGTGGGGACCAGGAAGATAATGCTATGTGGAAATGCAGAGATTGGTGGGGCATTTGAATGTTGCATTCAAGGTGGTGGCCCCAGGGCAGACTTTTTGCAGAAACATGGCACGGTCTATGGCGGGAGCAAAGTGCCCACATCATCGGGTAAGGATATCAGGTGCAGTTCGGGAAGATTGTAGGATTTGGCTGCGTTTTTTGAAGAGCTTTAACGGAGTGTCCATGTGGTTGCAGGGAGATCCGGTGTCATGGGAGGTGCAGATATTCTCAGATGCAGCAGGTGTCGGAGGTTTTCGAGTGTTCTGGGGAGGAAAGTGGTGTGCGGAGAAGTGGTCATCGTTTTGGTTGAAGGAAGGAAGGAGCATAGCATTCCTTGAATATTTTCCTTTGCTGGTTGCATTGGAGTTGTAGGGGAAGGATTTGCAAAACAAGAAAGTGAATTTCAACATTGACAACAAATGCGTGGTTCATGTAGTGAACAGGCAGTCGGCAAGGGATCAGAGGATGGCGAGACTGATGAGAGAGTGTTTTTGCGTTGCATGGAATGGAATGTGGTGTTTAAGGCAACACATGTGCCGGGGAAGGATAATGGCATTGCTGATGCATTATCTCGTTTTCAATGGCAGAAATTCTGTGGATTGGCTCCAGAAGCAGATCAGGAGGGGCAGCGGCGGATTCCAGAGGAGCTGTGGAAGATAGGAAGCTGAGAACGCTTCCATTGGTGGAGGGTTTGCTTGCTCCGGCATCTAGAGAGGCGTACAGGAGAGCTTGGGAGGATTTCATAGGAGGGGGAGCCGGAGTTGTTAGGGTAGAGGTGATGCAAAGGAACGGAGAAGGGATGATGTCACTAACTTCCTCTTAAGGTGCATGGATAGGGGCTGGTCTAGGGCAACTATAACGGGGAAATTGGCAGTGATTGCTTTCTATGGGAAGTGGTTTTGGGGTTTTCAGCCGAGCGGGGGAGAAATGGCAAACAGGATGTTGGCACGATGGGCAAGGGAAAGTAAGAGGGAAAAGGATAAGAGGAGACCGGTATCGGCGGAATTGCTAGCAAGGTTGTGTCAAGCTGTGGGCGGGTTTGCTGGTCAGCCTGGGAAGTAGAGTTGTTTGCAACTTGTTTTACATGGCTATTTTTTGGGGCTTTTAGGGTTTCTGAGCTGGTGGGGGGAAAGAGTGGAGTAGGTGTTATGAGTTGGGATTAAGTTCATTTTACAGAGTTAGGTTTGGACATCAAGATTAAGAGGTGTAAGACAGATCAAAAAGGAAAGGGCTCTTGGGTTTTGCTGGGTCGGGGGAGCAAGGATTTATGCCCGGTTCAGACAGGTTTGGTGTGGAAGGAGCGTTGTGGGGGGAGGACAGGTTTGGTTTTTCAGCATGAGAATGGGGCGCCAGTATCAGCGACGCAAGTTTTGGGGGTACTGCGAAAGGTTCTGGTAGCGGTGGGGGAAAAGGCGGAGGAGTTTAGAACTCGTTCTTTTAGGATGGGTGCAGCATCTGAAGGTAGTAGGCTGGGCTTATCGGAGGATAAGGTGAAAAGTTTGGGGCGTTGAAAGTCGGGGAGATACAAAGGGTACGTCAGGGACTTGGGTAAAGGGGACGTTTGAAAGAAGTTTTCAGAGGATCTTGGACAGTTGTATGTGGTAGGATGGTTGTGAATTGTAAGTGATTTTGTAATTTATTTTTCAGATGCTGCTCGGAGGATGGGGGAGATGGCACAGATTTGGATTGTGGGCCACTCCATTGTTAAGTGGGCGGGGAAGGAAGCAGAAAAAAGGGTTTTTGGCAGGCAATTGGGTTGCAGCTATAAAGAGGTACTGGTAAAATGGTCCAGTTTAGGGGGGCTTCATTGGGATCAGCTACTGCCTATATTGGCAGGGTTGAGGGAACGCTATGGGTCTCCAGAGGGGGTGATTATTGATGCTGGGGAAAATTACCTGGTAAGAGATACAGGTGTGGCTCTTCTTAGAAACATGAAAAGGGATTTGTTATGGGTCAGAGAAATGTGGCCTCAAGCATGTGTAGCTTGGACTAAGTTGTTGCCGCAGAGAGTTTGGAGGGGAGCGAGAAGTGAAGGAGCGATAGAGCAGTCAAGGAAGGGGATAAACAGAGAGAGAAAATGTTGTGCATCGGCGGCGAAAAAGGTTTTGGACCACAAAGAAATAGTTTATGAAGGCTTCATGATATTCAGAGAGGATGGTGTCCACTTGTCGGTTTTCGGAAATAGTTATTATCTGACGGATTTGACCTGGTTGGTGAGAGATATGGTAAGGAGTTGGAAGTAGAAAGGAATGGTGGGGGGTGGGGCAGAAAGAACACCTTGGTGGAGGGTTTTTCTGTTGCCGGGGGCATGGCCCCTTTAGATGTGGGGGGAGGGAAGCACAATGGGGGAATGGCGCGGGAAAGGATGGGGGTAGTGCAGTTTGCACAAATGGCCTACCCCGGGGGAACAGGTATTGAACCAGGAGGGTCATGGCCCCGGGGAGAAAGCGGGACACCTTGAGAAGTGGTAAGGAGACGGTAGGGACCAAGGGATAGTTAGGGAGGAAGTGGAACTATTTCATTATTTAATTGTTGGGGAAAATGAAAGTGTTGAATTATTAACTGGTTGTTTAAAATATTAGTCTGTAAGGCCATGGAGCCAGGTAAGCGGTTATTTGTAAGCTTTGGCCTGTCACATTAAAGATACAAAGGGTACGTAAGCGAGTCTGGGTTTTTGTGCAGTAAGCCAAAATGGACACAGAAGCACTCTACTGAGTCTGGAAGGTACGTGCAAAAAAGGTGCAAGACAAATGCTTCTCTCCTTTCCCGCATTGCTTTTTAATTAATTAATAGCACTGTCTGCGTGCAAATACAGTCACGGTGCATTGAAGGAATTATGAGCAAAGTAAAATATCATCACAGGAAAATCCCTGTTTCACTTTACGGTGGGCATGATGGGCTGAAAGTATTTGTACAAATTTAGGAAGCTGATGCCCTCAGGACCTCTTTGTCTCAAGTGCTGAAACGTGGCTAGGATTGAGCTTAAATATTGAGCCCCAATGCTGAGTGAGCATAAAAAGAACTTGAAAAAGAACTGTGTATTGAAAATCTGTAGCATTGTATTGATCTGTGTGTTACACAACGTTTTAGTGCATTAAACCAACCCAACAACTACAAAAAAATAATTTAATCTTTATGGGTGATCTTAAAATAGAACATTCGAATCACTTGTGTGTCGGTGCCCCCAAGCGTAAGCAGAAAATACCTTACTTTCACCACCTGAACATTTCGAGCAGAGATGTGTTAACATCGTGTGGCCTTTGGAAAATGAAGGACGCACACCAAGGATGAAAGTAACGTCTTCTTATTCTATATCTAACAGCATACTGATTAACTCCCCTCAGCCTCCTCCCACCTCCCACGTCATGGCCCATGTGACCCAACCCACGTGGGCCTGTCGCTCTCTTAAAGAGACATAAACCAGCTAACAGCACACCCGGACAAATTTCCTTGCTTCTGCTCAACATTCTTCAATAAGTTGCAGGGGCTTCCTAATGATCCTTTGTGGACGACCATTCGGACCTGCACTTGGACCCGCCTCAGGACTATCAGCCACTTCTGCCAGGCATCAAGACAGAGACCCAGGAAGCATCCACAGCGCATCGCTGAATGGCAGTGTTGGCCATCCTCATGTCCACGCAGAGTCTCAGGTGCCCCCCTTCCTTTGGCACGATCACCAGTGACGAAACCCATGGGGTCAGACTTGTGGCAGGCTCGATGATTCCATCCTCCAGGAGTTGGGTGAGTTCCTTTGACACAGCAGCCTGCAGATGAAATCCGACTCTCCTCGGGTGTTGGGGAATGGGCCGGAATGCTAAGTCTATGTAGAATTTGACAGGGGTACCTTTCATCTTGCTTAGTCCTTTGCACAGGAGCGGAAATTCGTTCACAATTGTGTCTCTTGTGATGGTATTCTCAGGCTATGGACTGTTCCAGATGCTGCAGACTTGGTCTTTTGCCTCATTTGTGGGGGCTGTCGAGCGAATGGTGTTGCCTTCCTGGACGTGAATGTCAATTAGGCCCAAACAAGATCGTGCCAAGGTAGCTCAGAAGACACCTTCCCTTGGTCGGGCTTTGGATCACATGGATGACTGTTGTCGTGGACCGGTCGGCGTGGATGAGCCGACACCTGAAGGATCCGATGGAATGCAGAGGGACATCAGCTCCCCACTGAAAGATATTGGAGACTGTCTGGGCTAGCATCGGCTTGTTGGAGATCTGGTTAAATTCTTTCTCGCCCATGATATTAACAATGGACCCTGAGTCGACCAGAAAACAGAAGTGCCTGCCACAGACCTCCACTGGTATTCTGGGTGCTTCTCTGGCTTCTTTCTCATCCATGATATGGTTCACATATTCATCTTGGGTGTACTGGTTGTACTGGTCACTCTAGTGACCCCCTTGAGGTGCCATCATGTAGTATCCTTAACGAGGTGGTGGAGGTCCATCATTTTCGTCTCGAAACCATGGATTCTGCTCATGGGTCTCCAGTTCTTGGGTATCTTCCTCAGGGTAGAGGTCTTCCACAACCCTCACATACCTTCTTGATCCTTGCTGATATGGGCGCATGTGGTATGTCTGGTTCTGCGGGGTCCGGTTGTATGTCTTGTACTGTGGTGAAGGTGACATGCACGGTGTGGGTCTGCCTTCCCTACAAACAGACTGGAAGAGGCCTTCTCTGCCACAGTTTCCGCACCCCTGGGTGAGTGCGGGGCACGCCCCTGAGTGAGGAAAGGCAAGCCCACACCGGTAGCACTGCCGCTGCATCCTTGGAGTCATCTGGTATATGGGTCCCATGCTCTTGTCCCCAGCTCTTGCATTACTTGGTTGGATCGCCACAATCATCACACCTCTGTCCTGCTTGGGGGTTGTGGTGCCCGACATCTGGGTGGCCTCTATATTAACTCTCTCGACATTCCTGGCCATTTCACTGACCTTATCAATGGTGAGCGGTTTCTTGAGCAGTTGTTTCTTGAGCGTCTGTGATACGCACCCCTCAATCACCCGCAGGCGAATGGCGCCGTCCAACGAAAAGGTATGGAACTGGCAGTGAGCTCCTTTGACTTGCAGACGAGTTATGAATTCATCTACAGTCTCATCTGCTCTCTGGGTACACTGATTGAACATGTACCTTTTGTAGTCTCTGTTGGGCTTGATTACCAGTCTCTTATTGAGGGCTGTGAACAGTGTTGCAAAAACAGGATATTCGGCTGCCCGGATGGTCTTGATGAGTGTCTTTATTTCGTTGCCAGCTATATTGCGGAATATGCTGTTTTTTTTCGCTGAGTTTTCCTCACCCGCTTCTGCAATGAAGTTGTTAAAGTCTTCCAACCATTCTACCCACTGCAGACCTTTGTCAACCTGTGGGGTCATAGAGAATGGTGGGGGCATACGCCACGCAGTGGACGTGAACCTCACGGGAGGGACCTGCACCGCCTGACGTTGTCCTGCTTGACCAGGGGGCGAACTCATGATGGCTATGGTAGACGGATGTTGTTTGCGCCGCTAGGTTGGTAGTCCTGGCCGTGCCACGTGCGAGGCACTACTGCAAGGTCACTGCTGGTCACCCCACTCACTGGTGGCTGCAGGCGAGTGATAGTTCAATTGGGCCTCCACACGGTGCAGCGCGGGCCACACGAGGATGCTGGGAAAGTAGGACCCAGGTGGGGAGGCCCTAGGGTGGGGGCTGGCTTGGTCCAGCTCAGGCAGTGAGCTAGCCCACGTGCGAAGCTACCGGCTGTGGCACTGTGGGAACAGTGGGGGAGGGGTGGCCACCCACCTGCAGGAACATGTGGACTACAGGAGATGGAGCCCCGACTGCTGGCGGTTTGCCGCGCAGTGGTGGGACTGTGCGCACTCTTGTCTGCGCTGTGCAGTAGGCCCACATGTAGCAGTAATAGGAAGAGGAGGAAGGCGGGCCCAGGATCGGGTCCTCTGATGAAGCGGGCGGGCTTGCAGCGGCAGAAGGAGGAGGAAAAGCGGGGCCAAGGATCGGGTCCTTTGGAGACAGCAGACCGGCTTCGTAGGGCGTGGCCTGGATGCGGCCGCAATAGTAGACACGATGTGACGGGATGGCACGCGTGTTGAATGGAGGAGGAACTTGGGGTGTGAGTAACAGCTTTGTCGCCAGTTGTTAAGGCCGCATGAAGGACACACACCAAGGATGAAACTAACGTCTTCTTTATTCTCTATCTAATATCATACTGATTAACTCCCCTCAGCCTACTCCCACCTCCTACGTCATGGCCCACGTGACCCAACCCACGTGGGCCTGTCTCTCTCTTAAAGAGACATAAGCCATCTAACAACATGCATAATTAAAAAATGCCAAGTAAATGTGAGAGAGCAAAAGCAAGAAGACAAGATTCAAATATGATAGCAAGAGAGGGGAGAGAGCAGGAATATGGAGTGTGCTGCATCTGGAGAGAGGCTTGCGAAGGAACGCTACTGGAAAGTGGTGATGCACGTGGTTACAAAGCCAGTTTGGTTGCTGTAGGGGGGAGACAGTATGCTGCAGCAATAAGGATCTTGTAGAGGCTTTGGAAGGGGATGTCACGGGGGGTAGAAGATGCTGCAAGTGTATGGGAATAATCAGGCTGAAAAGTGGGAGCATGAGAGTAGCAGTCAAGGTGATTCAGGACGAGAGTGAACTGGGATAGAGGGCTATATGAAGAAGGGAAAGTTAACATGGCTTTTTCAACAGCACCCGACCAAGGGCTAATCCAAATGGACGCAAATTTCGACGCACAGACCGCAACTACAAGTACTGTGCTACCAAAATGCCAACCCACATGATGGCTACACACACCTTGTACAGTGCTCCGCTTCTCTCGAGCTAGGGGCGTGCTTTAAACAATAAAATAAATAAGCAAACAAGGGCTGCGTGCTAGACATCTGAACACTCAACAGGTATAAGGTATGAGGATGATCAATGCGGGGGCTTGGACATGACTCAGAGGTATACCTTTGCGTGGAATCTGGATATAACCCGAGAGAGTCAAGGTAACAAAATTGGGTGTACTACACGGGTACTAAATGCATGTGGCCTAAAT
This sequence comes from Ambystoma mexicanum, assembly GCF_040938575.1. Taxonomy (NCBI): domain Eukaryota; kingdom Metazoa; phylum Chordata; class Amphibia; order Caudata; family Ambystomatidae; genus Ambystoma; species Ambystoma mexicanum. Next base: position 759,206,728 of record NC_090927.1, on the reverse strand, counting down.
GAGCATGAGGGTGACACAACAATCCTCGAACCAATTAACAACCCCCAACATGTTCTGCTTACTCAACCTAAGCACAAAGTATTTAAAACATACCTCTACCACAACAAACAATTAGACCATCACAAACCACAACAAACCACACAACACTGAACAAGAAACTAGCCAAACACATAAACTAGACACACGCCCACATCCCTAGCACAGTGCAACTACCTCCAATGTCTGCAAACCGGCACACAGGGACCGGGTTTCCGAACTGAAGCTACCAACAGCACATCAGCACATCCAAGCTCCTTCACTGTTCCCTTTGTATCCCACTAACACCCCCCCCAAACCCCCAGTTTTCTTTTCTTTTCAGATCTGCCATGGTACCAGTACCAAGAGACCACACAAGTGGCAGCAGTGTGTGTTGCAAGACCACATAAAATAACATTCTCATCTGTTTTTTACTTGGTTTTGGTGGCCTTTGGAGGGACTTGTTTGCATTGTTTCCATTCCTTTTTTGGCCAGGTTGGTGGTTTTCTGAGAGGTTTATTTTGTCTTTCCTTTGATTCCCAATCGATTTTTTGAGCTGGTCTGAATCTAGAGTGCCCCGCCTTTGTAGTGTAGCCCTTAGTCTGGCGTTTTTTTCAATTCCCTACTCTAGCCCCTTATCATTTGGCAGTCAGGTGTCTCTTTGCCTTTTGTCCTGGTGGCCATCTCTCCTTGCTTCCCACTGCTTTCTCCCATTAACCCTCTGACCAGCCCTACCCCTAAACACCCCTTGCCTGCCCACTTGGTTGTTATTGGTCCATGCCCCACTATCTGACCGGAACAGCTGCATTTTAGAGGCCTTTCCATTATAACTGGCTTCGCAAAGGGCATATCATCCTAGGTTGCTCATCTCTCTGTTTGCCCTGTTCGCCCTTGAGCGTCCAATGAGACAACCTACAGCAACAGACGGGTAAGTTAGTCCAGGTGGGGAGTACATCCATTACTGTACTGCAGTAAAGCCCCACTACTTCATTACCTTCTAATACTTATTAGAGGCAAGGCACCGCTCTTAAGCTGCATTTTGGGGGTAGGAAATGTGTTACACTCAGATGGATGTCGGGGGTAGCAAATGAGTTACACTTAGATGGATTTTGGGGGAAGGACATGTGTTACACTCAGGTGGATTTTGGGGATAGGAAATGTGTTACACTCAGATGTACTTTCAGGGTAGGAAATGTATACACTCAGATTGATTTTGGGGGTAGGAAATGTGTTACACTTAACTAATCTTACTTAAAACTCACTATTCTATATACTCATTTTCAAGCTCTGAACTATACATAACCCTACCTCTACCGCACTGTTAGGGAGAATTCTCAAGAATGTGCTAATTTCCCTTACCTTTTGAGAGCCCCTAGTAACTTTGCTGCATTTCTGGGATTTTAATTTTTACCTGGAAAGAGTGTCAGCCCTTTTCCCCACTCTTTCATGTATTTTGAGGTGTATTTTACTTTTGTGTTCTTTGATTATGGAGTTTTAAAACAACTCCATAGGCATCATCTTTTTCTGTGTGTCACACAGCACCTCCAGTGCAGTGGCACAGGGGTGTCTTTCAGACTCCCCAAGGTTTAAATACCTTCTCTGGGAATGACTACTGTCTCCCAGAGCATGTAAAGTTAAATTGACTTTACTAGTCTTTTTAAATTTACGGACCCAGCACACACTATCTTCCTACAAAGTGCTGGAGGGGTTGCCTAGCTTCCACTGAGTCTAAACACTCATGTAACAGTCAATTGTTACCCTTTTGTACTTGAAATGGCTGGTGGCAGTGGTTTTTAACAAACTACCATTATTTTTCCCGAGCACAAACACCGGTAGCTAAAAATCAGGTCAGCCATGTTATGGCGCCTAAGACCTATCTGTAAAAACAGACTACGGTCGACTTTTTTCATTGTTTCTTTTAGAAACGGTCCATCTTATGTTTAACTCTGCGAGCCAAACCAGGTTTGGTCCCTTTGTCCGTTGGCCTTTGGCGGGCTTCAGTGCTGAAGCCTTCCTCTGGCGCCTGAGTGTCTGGGGTGGACAGGATGTGAGGGAGGCGCCCGAAACTCCCTGTGCTTAGTCTCCTAGGAGACCTGAATAGACTCTAGCGTGACTGGCCGGCTGGCTGTCCAGCAAGGACAGCCACCCTGCTGTGTGAGTGACAGCCAGGATGGAATGAATGGGGGAAAACTGTTTAAAGCAGGCCTCTGGGACTTGATAAGCAGAGTCGACCACTGAAATGAAAGAACCGAAGACGAGCTGAAGGAAGACGACTGCTGCAACTCATGGTCCGCCGGTGAATCCCTGCTGCAGGTCCGAATTGCCTGAAAATCCATCGACAAAGAAGCCCTTCAAGGTTAACTTCTTCCCTTGAGTTTAGTCGGAACAACCAACTCGTCAGCCTCCTGGACACCGTCCCTATACTGGTCAAATTTTCTTCAGAGTGCTGTTGAAAACCGGACAGCCAGCGGAAACGATACCAGTTTGTGGTCTTTAAGGCACTCACACCTTAAACCGATGTTTAGCCAAGCTTGTGGCCTCTTCCCTGGGCAGTGCAGGAACCTCCCAATGTCCACCTTCTTATCCCCATGACTGAAGCTCAGGAACAGCGAGATCTGCAGGAGCTGCCAGGAACAACTGCTTAAAAGGTACTGTGCAAGTGCAGTGCAGAACTCTGTTCGGCCACGGTGAACGTTTGTGAAACTTTCCCGACCCTGACGGCTTGTCCTTCCCTAAACCAACATCTAACTTTTCGTCTGACCAACTACTTCTAAAAACCGTGGCAAAGACTTAACCGTTTACTACCAGAACTGTGCTATCCTATCCAAGACTGTGAACCATTGGGCCTCATTCCGAGTATGGCGGTAAGGGATACCGGTCACCATTAACGAGACCGGTGCCGGTAATCCCTTACCACCACATTCCGAGTTCCCTTTGCGCCCTCCTCCTTAACGCCTGCTTTTAGGCACGAGGGCGCAAAGGGGCATTTTAGCCAATAACGGTGACCGTAAAGTACGGTCACCGTTATTTGCAATTTCCCCATTCCCATTGAGTCCTATGGGGGCTCATTTGGGAATGGGGAAGAGCCCTGGGGAATGGGAAATTACCGCCCTGGTCAACTCGGAATAGGGCGGTAATTTCCCATTCCACCAGGGCGGTGCCGGTACGGGTCCGGTGCCGACCAAGGCGCTACTACCGCCATTGGTTAGCGCCGGACTCGGAATGAGGCCCATTGACTTTGGCCCAGGCCTATTGAATTGAATTGCTGGTTGTAGTGAACTGAAACTATTTGCCCTACCTCTGAAAGTATTTGTGATTTTGATTCTCATAACCTTGTCTTTTTACCCCCTTTTAAAGTAAATGAAATGCCATTTTGCTCCCACTTCAGGGAGCTGAACTTGTTCAGAACCTGATTGGTTGTGTATTGTAGTGTATTAGATTGTGATATTGAGCTGCTTTTGCTAGTGGAATGTTTTCCAAATGACTGTGTAAATAAATGTATATTCTTTTACCAAGGAACCTTGAGTAAGTGTTTGAATCACTGTATTTGTTGGTGCTTTGTGCAAATTGTTCTACTGCTCACTTTACTCTTGAGATAAGTCTGGCTGCTCAGCCACTGCTACCACATTACTGTGTACTACAGGCTTGTACCAAAGGTGAAATTGTACTGACACTTAATTGTGTGTAGTGTTCTCAAAGGGTACTGAATGTGATTCTGCCTAACACCCACCACAAACCGCACACACTTCACAACACCCAACATGAAATCAAACACAAGCACATACAAAGCACCCATGCAGAATCATACCCCAACACCACACAACGGCTACCAACCAAAAACGGACCAACACTCAGTGACAGTTTTTCCTGAACTGACGATGCCAACATCACATCAAAGCTCTCTTGCTCGTCTCCCTCTCAATCCCACTAACAAACCCTTCCCCAACCCTGTTTTCCATTGCAGATCTGCCAGAGTGCCAAGAGACCACGCATGTGGCAGCACTGCGCGTTACAAGATGGCATAATATAACATAACATACGTGAGAACAAAAAAAAGTTAATGTATTAACAGAACAATTTATTTATTTATTTTGTCATTTGAAGAGTGCATCAAATCTGAGGGCACCCAGGCACTGGTTACAATAAGCGCAGTTAGATTTAGCTTAGATTAATAAAGTCAGACTTAAAGTAAAAGGAAGTACTTAAGGTTACAGGAAGTACATTATACTGGATGAAGGAACATGTGGGATGTTATACATCTTGTGAGAAAAGGCAGGTTTTGAAGCCTTTAAGGAAGGACTAGAAGGATGTTTTGGATCTTAGATGAGGCGGTAGGGTGTTCCAATATTTATCTGCAACCACTTGGAAGCTGCAGCCCCCTGCTTTTTGGTGTTTTAATCTTGGGGTGGACAGAAAGTGGGATTGGGAGGCCCTAGTAGGTCTGTTTGTTTGAGATTTCTTGAATTTGTTGGACAGGTATCTGGTGGCAGTGTGTGCCAGGCATTTGTGTGTTAGAGTAATTGTTTTGAAGTGGATTTGATTGCAAATTGGGAGACTTTGCAGATTTCTTCTGGCCGAGGAGCTGTGTTCATTTTTAGGGCTATGCAAGGCTGCTTTGAGGGCATTGTTTTGTATGACCTGTAGTTTATTTATTTATGTTGCCCTTAGTGGTTCCTGCAAAAAGAGCATTACAATAGTCTAATCTGGAGACACTGAGGGCTCTGGCTAGCGTAATGTAACTGTTTGTGGATAGGAAGGGTCCGCCGGCATTGATGAGCCTGGTTGTGTAGGCTGAGGAGGAGGCTGCGCCATTAACCTGTATAGCTAGGGTGAGGGATGAGTTCAGATAAACTACAAGGGTGCATCTTCTTTAGAGACTGGGATAGAGTTGCTGTCAATGGTGAATGTTGTGTAGGCACTGTCAAGTTTGTTTAGGAGATCTTGGGAGCCGATGAGCAGTAACTCTCATCATTCAGGAACAGGGAGTGCATGGCCATCAAGGCCTGCATACTTTGATAGATTGAGTTGAAGGAGTTAGAGTCAGTGTCATAATTGCCCGACATGGGCAGAAGGATTTGGTTGTTGTCTGCATAATTAGTGTAGAAGATACCCATCAAGTTGAGGAGATTAAAGAGGGGCTTTGTAAAGAAGTTGTATGACATAGGTGAAATAAAGGAGCGTTGGGGGACACCGCAGGAGACTAAGGCCGGCGGGGCAGAGGCTGTTGTCGAGAAGACCCTCATGGTTCTATTGGACAAGAAGGATTCAATCCAGGTTATAGTTTTAGGGGAGAAGTTATCTGCTGAGGCAAGGTGATGGCAAAGGATTTTGTGATCCACCAAATCAAAGACGGCCGAGAGGACTAGCGGGAGGAGGGCTAATTTGCCATTGTATTTGGATTCATCCATTTGTATTTTGAGGTCGAGGAGAGCATATTCCATCCCATGGCCTGGGTGGAAGCCAGATCGGCGCAGTCCTAGGAGATTGTAGTTTTCAAGGTACTTTTGCATCTGTAAGTAAGTTACTCTTTCCAGAATTTTGAGGAGGGAGGGGACAGTTGTGATGGGCCAAAGGTTAGCAGGGATACTTGGGTCGAGTGTTGGCTTCTTAAGAAGCAGGAGGACCCACGCATCTTTGAGGTTGGTAAACACTGTGCCAGTGGTAAATGAAGTGTTGATAAGTGAGGCGATGAAAGAGGCTAGTTCGTTTGTGCAGTCTTTTAATAGTGGCCACCGGTCAGATGTCGTCTTGACATCTGGATGGTTTAAGGCCATTGATGATTTTAGCAACTTCTAGATTTGAGACAAAGGAGAATTCAAATTTGTGGGTAATATAGATTGTATATATTAGAGCGTTTTCGATATTTGCACACCAGGTGCTGTCTTTGAGGCAGCTGGCAGGAGGAGCAACTGGTGACTCAGGTTTGCACACTATGGCAAATAGCTTTCATGTTCCGGACTGCGCTTTAACAATCCTCTCGTTATATGAGGCCTTTCTTGTTTGGTGTATGGTCTGTTTTTAGGTTTTAGATATGGTAGTGAAGTGGGCTTTGTTGAAGTCTGAAGGGTCCTATTTCCAGGTTGTATCAGCTACTCATTTGGTGGCGTGAATGGTTTTGAGCTTTGTGGTGAACCAGGTATTAACGTGAGCTGCAGGTTTTTTTCGTTTGTGTCAGCTCAGAGGAGACACTTTGTCAATGGCATGGAGAAGAGAGTCATTGTATAAGTCGACCATTGCTGTGGCATCAATGGTGGAGGGTTGGAAGGATGTGAGGGACTTCAGTAGTGGGACGATATTGGCGGGAATGTTGTTACATGCCTTTCTCGTAAAGGTGGAAGGTAGAGTCGGGGCAGCCTTCAAAGGTAGGTTGTTCACAGGGAAGGAGAAGGAGATCACATTGTGATCTGACCAAGGACATGGCAGATTGGAGAGTAAAACACTTGAAAAATGTCACCTCTAAATGATTGCGCAGCCCTAAGCGAATGGTAAATGTCCTATTCAAATTGAATGTGTAACTGGACAACAAATACAGTGCAAAAAAGAGTCCAAAGCAATAGATTCTTCAGTTAAAAAAACGCTGTTGAAACAGATTTTATGAGTTGATGCAAAAACAAGACTGCCGACACGTGTTTCGACCCAAAACAATGGGTCCTTTTCAAGGCAAGACTGTGGTGTTGGTATGATTCATATGCATTCCAATACAGCAAAATATTATATAATCATGCCATAAAGATAAGAACATTTGAAATATAAACAAAATTAACCAACAGAGGAAGAAGAGGGGGCCAGAGTTAAAGAAGAGAAATGCATCAAGCCCATATGGACATTACATCATGTCAAAGAGCAAAGCAACCATTTCAATGTGAAACATATTCCAAGTAAATAAGGAGTAAATAAAAAACATTTGATTTGTTACCATTTGTTGTCGAGGCAAAAATCGCGGTTGAAGTGTCCATATGTGAATGTCCATATAAGGAAAACAAAATAATATGTAAAAAAGAGAGAAAACACCATAAGCCTGAATCCTAAATGAATAAACAACTGATACATTTTAACAATTAATTAATCCCATGTACACGCATAGTGCAAAGGTCACAGACTATTGTGCCAAGGATCAAAATGCTCTTCCCTCATGCGCCTCATGGTGGTAAAATGTATTATTACATTGTCACCCGTGTGTGATATAAATGTTAAAATGAATAAATGTTTTACCGTATGTTATTCAAATTGAGTTGGAAAACCCAAGCCCTCCATAGGGACAGATATATGGGCCAATTCTAAAGTAGTTGATTCTCTTCAAGAATATAAACGGCAAATAACTGAAAAATACATAAACAAAGAAACCCAAGACATGAGTTGTCTTGACAAGAGATCGACATATGACTTAAATGGGTTGTCAAAAATATCCAAATGCGTAAAAATAATGGACAGCGATACCTGAAGCAGTCTCTGTTACTGATACATTGTGGTACATTCCCAGAACATGGGAGTTTGTTCAAACGTTGCAACTGCCAAAAAAAGACAATGCATCAAAACCCAATTCCGCAGGTAGGTCGAATAACATAAATATTTGTAATGTCTGCGTATTCTTATCTTTCCGGACTTCACTCACAATGACGACCAAGACTTAGCCCAGGAGTGGGAAGAAAATCTTACACTCAGTTCAGAGAAATGCTCAAGTTATTGGTTATCCATGCTGAACGTGAACACGCTTGTGTTACTACACAAATTGATGCGTTACAAAAAGAAATAGCTGAAATGGCCAATCCCAACACAGTCAAAGATACAAATTATGACAAAATGCATGCTTTACTCAAGGACTATCAGGAGGAGGTGAAAATACGGAAATTTCGTAAATTTTATCGTGATGTAAGGGATTATAACAATGATCGAGTGTATACCTTTCAGGCGAAATTTGATCAGGATAACATCAAATCTTTAATCACAACTCCCACCACCACACCGGTTTCATCCGAGATAGAATCCGAGGAAGATCAACCCTGTGCTACCGATAAAGGGGAGGAAAGTTTTACTCCTGCTCTTACGCATCAACGCAGAGGCTTTCTAGCTGAAATCAAACGATACAAAAAAGGCAACATCCCTAGCCAAACTGCTCTATAAAATAAAACAGTTCGCTTCACTGTCCTTTTAGGGCGACCTACCACAACTCCCGCCACATCTTCCGAGGAGGAAGAGGAAGAGGAGCAAGGGCCAGACAAAGGGAGAAATGCAAACAAGAGGCACACGCACTCCAGCTCCAAAAACTTGCCAACCAAATCGATACTCCGCACTTAGTCTGTAACTTATCAAGTAAGGTCTTGTCCTCCGCTGAACTGTCCCTTCTGAATAAAGGTCTTTCTTTTGACCTGGTTGGTGAGAGATATGGTAAGGAGTTGGAAGTAGAAAGGAATGGTGGGGGGTGGGGCAGAAAGAACACCTTGGTGGAGGGTTTTTCTGTTGCCGGGGGCATGGCCCCTTTAGATGTGGGGGGAGGGAAGCACAATGGGGCAATGGTGCGGGAAAGGATGGGGTGGTTTAGTTTGCACAAATGGCCTACCACGGGAGAACAGGTATTGAACCAGGAGGGTCATGACCCTGGGGAGAAAGTGGGACGCCTTGAGAAGTGGTAAGGAGACGGTAGGTACCAAAGGATAGTTAGGGAGGAAGTGGAACTATTTCATTATTTAATTGTTGGGGAAAATGAAAGTGTTGAATTATTAACTGGTTGTTTAAAATATTAGTCTGTAAGGCCATGGAGCCAGGTAAGCGGTTATTTGTAAGCTTTGGCCTGTCACATTAAAGATACAAAGGGTACGTAAGCGAGTCTGGGTTTTTGTGCAGTAAGCCAAAATGGACACAGAAGCACTCTACTGAGTCTGGAAGGATCGTGCAAAAACGGTGCAAGACAAGTGCTTCGCTCCTTTCCTGCATTGCTTTTTAATTAATTAATAGCGCTGTCTGCGTGCAAATACAGTCACGGTGCATTGAAGGAATTATGAGCAAAGTAAAATATCATCACAGGAGAATCCCTGTTTCACTTTACGGTGGGCATGATGGGCTGAAAGTATTTGTACAAATTTAGGAAGCTGATGCCCTTAGGACCTCTGTGTCTCAAGTGCTGAAACGTGGCTAGGATTGAGCTTAAATATTGAGCCCCAATGCTGAGTGAGCATAAAAAGAACTTGAAAAAGAACTGTGTAGTGAAAATCTGTAGCATTGTATTGATCTGTGCGTTACACAACATTTTAGTGCATTAAACCAACCCAACAACTACAAAAAAAATAATTTAATCTTTATGGGTGATCTTAAAATAGAACATTCGAATCACTTGTGTGTCGGTGCCCCAAAGCGTAAGCAGAAAATACCTTACTTTCAACACCTGAACATTTCGAGCAAAGATGTTTTAACGTCGTGTGGCCTTTGGAAAATGAAGGACGCACACCAAGGATGAAAGTAACGTCTTCTTATTCTATATCTAACAGCATACCGATTAACTCCCCTCAGCCTCCTCCCACCTCCCACGTCATGTCCCATGTGACCCAACCCACGTGGGCCTGTCTCTCTCTTAAAGAGACATAAACCAGCTAACAGCACACCCCGACAAATTTCCTTGCTTCTGCTCAACATTCTTCAATAAGTTGCAGGGGCTTCCTGATGATCCTTTGTGGACGACCATTCGGACCTGCACTTGGACCCGCCTCAGGACTATCAGCCACTTCTGCCAGGCATCAAGACAGAGACCCAGGAAGCATCCACAGCACATCTCTGAATGGCAGTGTTGGCCATCCTCATGTCCACGCAGAGTCTCAGGTGCCCCCCTTCCTTTGGCCGATCACCAGTGACGAAACCCATGGGGTCAGACTTGTGGCAGGCTCAATGATTCCATCCTCCAGGAGTTGGGTGAGTTCCTTTGACACAGTAGCCTGCAGATGAAATCCGACTCTCCTCGGGTGTTGGGGAATGGGCCGGAATGCTAAGTCTATGTACAATTTGACAGGGGTACCTTTCATCTTGCTTAGTCCTTTGCACAGGAGCGGAAATTCGTTCACAATTGTGTCTCCTGTGATGGTATTCTCAGGCTATGGACTGTTCCAGATGCTGCAGACTTGGTCTTTTGCCTCATTTGTGGGGGCTGTCGAGCGAATGGTGTTGCCTTCCTGGACGTGAATGTCAATTAGGCCCAAACAAGATCCTGCCAGGTAGCTCAGAAGACACGTTCCCTTGGTCGGGCTTCGGATCGCATGGATGACTGTTGTCGTGGACCGGTCGGCGTGGATGAGCCGGCACCTGAAGGATCGATGGAATGCAGAGGGACATCAGCTCCCCACTGAAAGATATTGGAGACTGTCTGGGCTAGCGTCGGCTTGTTGGAGATCTGGTTAAATTCTTTCTCGCCCATGATATTAACAATGGACCCTGAGTCGACCAGAAAACAGAAGTGCCTGCCACAGACCTCCACTGGTATTCTGGGTGCTTCTCTGGCTCCTTTCTCATCCATGATATGGTTCACATATTCATCTTGGGTGTACTGGTGTACTGGTCACTCTAGTGACCCCCTTGAGGTGCCATCATGTAGTATCCTTGACGAGGTGGTGGAGGTCCATCATTTTCGTCTCGAAACCATGGATTCTGCTCATGGGTCTCGAGTTCTTGGGTATCTTCCTCAGGGTAGAGGCCGTCTTCCACAACCCTCACATACCTTCTTGATCCTTGCTGATATGGGCGCATGTGGTATGTCTGGTTCTGCGGGGTCCGGTTGTATGTCTTGTACTGTGGTGAAGGTGACATGGACGGTGTGGGTCTGCCTTCCCTACAGACAGACTGGAAGAGGCCTTCTCTGCCACAGTTTCCGCACCCCTGGGTGAGTGCGGGGCATGCCCCTGAGTGAGGAAAGGCCAGCCCGCACAGGTAGCACTGCCGCTGCATCCTTGGAGTCATCGGGTATATGGGTCCCATGCTCTTGTCCCCAGCTCTTGCATTACTTGGTTGGATCGCCACAATCATCACACCTTTGTCCTGCTTGGGGGTTTTGGTGCCCGACATCTGGGTGGCCTCTATATTAACTCTCTCGAAATTCCTGGCCATTTCACTGACCTTATCAATGGTGAGCGGTTTCTTGAGCAGTTGTTTCTTGAGCGTCTGTGATACGCACCCCTCAATCACCCGCAGGCGAATGGCGCCGTCCAACAAAAAGGCATGGAACTGGCAGTGAGCTCCTTTGACTTGCAGACGAGTGATTAATTCATCTACAGTCTCATCTGCTCTCTGGGTACACTGATTGAACATGTACCTTTTGTAGTCTCTGTTGGGCTCGATTACCAGTCTCTTATTGAGGGCTGTGAACAGTGTTGCAAAAACAGGATGTTCGGCTGCCCTGATGGTCTTGATGAGTGTCTTTATTTCGTTGCCAGCTATATTGAGGAATATGCTACGTTTTTTCGCTGAGTTTTCCTCACCCGCTGCTGCAATGAAGTTGTTAAAGTCTTCCAACCATTCTACCCACTGCAGACCTTTGTCAACCTGTGGGGTCATAGAGAATGGTGGGGGCATACGCCACGCAGTGGCAGTGAACCTCACGGGAGGGACCTGCACCGCCTGAGGTTGTCCTGCTTGACCAGGGGGCGAACTCATGATGGCTATGGTAGACGGATGTTGTTTGCGCCGCTAGGTTGGTAGTCCTGGCCGTGCCACGTGCGAGGCACTACTGCAAGGTCACTGCTGGTCACCCCACTCACTGGTGGCTGCAGGGGAGTGATAGTTCAATTGGGCCTCCACACGGTGCAGCGCGGGCCACACGAGGATGCTGGGAAAGTAGGGCCATTAGGGGAGGCCCTAGGGTGGGGGCTGGCTTGGTCCAGCTCAGGAAGTGAGCTAGCCCACGTGCAAAGCTACCAGCTGTGGGACTGCGGGAACAGTGGGGGAGGGGTGGCCACCCACCTGCAGGAACATGTGGACTACAGGAGATGGAGCCCCGACTGCTGGCGGTTTGCCGCGCAGTGGTGGGACTGTGCGCACTCTTGTCTGCGCTGAGCAGTAGGCCCACATGTAGCAGTAGCAGAAAGAGGAGGAAGGCGGGCCCAGGATCGGGTCCTCTGATGAAGCGGGCGGGCTTGCAGCGGCAGAAGGAGGAGGAAAAGCGGGGCCAAGGATCGGGTCCTTTGGAGACAGCAGACCGGCTTCGTAGGGCGTGGCCTGGATGCGGCCGCAATAGTAGACACGATGTGACGGGATGGCACGCGTGTTGAATGGAGGAGGAACTTGGCGTGTGAGTAACAGCTTTGTCGCCAGTTGTTAAGGCCGCATGAAGGACACACACCAAGGATGAAACTAACGTCTTCTTTATTCTCTATCTAATATCATACTGATTAACTCCCCTCAGCCTCCTCCCATCTCCTACGTCATGGCCCTCGTGACCCAACCCACGTGGGCCTGTCTCTCTCTTAAAGAGACATAAGCCATCTAACAACATGCATAATTAAAAAATGCCAAGTAAATGTGAGAGAGCAAAAGTAAGAAGACAAGATTCAAATATGATAGCAAGAGAGGGGAGAGAGCAGGAATATGGAGTGTGCTGCATCTGGAGAGAGGCTTGCGAAGGAACGCTACTGGAAAGGGGTGATGAACGTGGTTACAAAGCCAGTTTGGTTGCTGTAGGGGGGAGACAGTATGCTGCAGCAATAAGGATCTTGTAGAGGCTTTGGAAGGGGATGTCACGGGGGTAGAAGATGCTGCAAGTGTATGGGAATAATCAGGCTGAAAAGTGGGAGCATTAGAGTAGCAGTCAAGGTGATTCAGGACGAGAGTGAACTGGGATAGAGGGCTATATGAAGAAGGGAAAGTTAACATGGCTTTTTCAACAGCACCTGACCAAGGGCTAATCCCAATGGACACAAATTTCGATGCACAGACCGCAACTACAAGTACTGTGCTACCAAAATGCCAACCCAAATGATGGCTACACACACCTTGTACAGTGCTCCGCTTCTCTCGAGCTAGGGGCGTGCTTTAAACAATAAAATAAATAAACAAACAAGGGCTGCGTGCTAGACATCTGAACACTCAACAGGTATAAGGTATGAGGATGATCAATGCGGGGGCTTGGACATGGCTCAGAGGTATACCTTTGCGTGGAATCTGGATATAACCCGAGAGAGTCAAGGTAACAAAATTGGGTGTACCACACGGGTACTAAATGCATGTGGCCTAAATGAGCATGAGGGTGACACAACAGTCCTCGAACCAATTAACAACCCCCAACATGTTCTGCTTACTCAACCTAAGCACAAAGTATTTAAAACATACCTCTACCACAACAATTAGACCATCACAAACCACAACACACCACACAACACTGAACAAGAAACTAGCCAAACACATAAACTAGACACACGCCCACATCCCTAGCACAGTGCAACTACCTCCAATGTCTGCAAACCAGCACACAGGGACCGGGTTTCCGAACTGAAGCTACCAACAGCACATCAGCACATCCAAGCTCCTGCACTGTTCCCTTTGTACCCCCCCAAACACCCAGTTTTCTTTTCTTTTCAGATCTGCCATGGTACCAAGAGACCACACAAGTGGCAGCAGTGTGTGTTGCAAGACCACATAACATAACATTCTCATCTGTTTTTTACTTGGTTTTGGTGGCCTTTGGAGGGACTTGTTTGCATTGTTTCCATTCCTTTTTTTGGCCAGGTTGGTGGTTTTCTGAGAGGTTTATTTTGTCTTTCCTTTGATTCCCAATCGATTTTTTGAGCTGGTCTGAATCCCGCCTTTGTACTGTAGCCCTTAGTCTGGCGTTTTTTTCAATTCCCTACTCTAGCCCCTTATCATTTGGAAGTCAGGTGTCTCTTTGCCTTTTGTCCTGGTGGCCATCTCTCCCTGCTTCCCACTGCTTTCTCCCATTAACCCTCTGACCAGCCCTACCCCTAAACCCCCCATGCCCGCCCACTTGGTTGTTATTGGTCCATGCCCCACTATCTGACCGGAACAGCTGCATTTCAGAGGCCTTCCCATTATAACTGGCTTCGCAAAGGGCATATCATCCTAGGCTGCTCATCTCTCTGTTTGCCCTGTTCGTCCTTGAGCATCCAATGAGACAACGTTCAGCAACAGACGGGTAAGTTAGTCCAGGTGGGGAGTACATCCATTACTGTACTGCAGTAAAGCCCCACTACTTCATTACCTTCTAATACTTTATTAGAGGCAAGGCACCGCTCTTAAGCTGCATTTTGGGGGTAGGAAATGTGTTACACTCAGATGGATGTCGGGGGAAGCAAATGAGTTACACTTAGATGGATTTTGGGGGAAGGACTTGTGTTACACTCAGGTGGATTTTGGGGATAGGAAATGTGTTACACTCAGATGTACTTTCAGGGTAGGAAATGTATACACTCAGATTGATTTTGGGGGATTTTGCATTGTTTCCATTCCTTTTTTTGGCCAGGTTGGTGGTTTTCTGAGAGGTTTATTTTGTCTTTCCTTTGATTCCCAATCGATTTTGTGAGCTGGTCTGAATCCCGCCTTTGTACTGTAGCCCTTAGTCTGGAGTTTTTTTCAATTCCCTACTCTAGCCCCTTATCATTTGGAAGTCAGGTGTCTCTTTGCCTTTTGTCCTGGTGGCCATCTCTCCCTGCTTCCCACTGCTTTCTCCCATTAACCCTCTGACCAGCCCTACCCCTAAACACCCCATGCCCGCCCACTTGGTTGTTATTGGTCCATGCCCCACTATCTGACCGGAACAGCTGCATTTCAGAGGCCTTCCCATTATAACTGGCTTCGCAAAGGGCATATCATCCTAGGCTGCTCATCTCTCTGTTTGCCCTGTTCGTCCTTGAGCATCCAATGAGACAACGTTCAGCAACAGACGGGTAAGTTAGTCCAGCTGGGGAGTACATCCATTACTGTACTGCAGTAAAGCCCCACTACTTCATTACCTTCTAATACTTTATTAGAGGCAAGGCACCGCTCTTAAGCTGCATTTTGGGGGTAGGAAATGTGTTACACTCAGATGGATGTCGGGGGAAGCAAATGAGTTGCACTTAGATGGATTTTGGGGGAAGGACTTGTGTTACACTCAGGTGGATTTTGGGGATAGGAAATGTGTTACACTCAGATGTACTTTCAGGGTAGGAAATGTATACACTCAGATTGATTTTGGGGGTAGGAAATGTGTTACACTTAACTAATCTTACTTAAAACTCACTATTCTATATACTCATTTTCAAACTCTGAACTATACATAACCCTACCTCTACCGCACTGTTAGGGAGAATTCTCAAGAATGTGCTAATTTCCCTTACCTTTTGAGAGCCCCTAGTAACTTTGCTGCATTTCTGGGATTTTAATTTTTACCTGGAAAGAGTGTCAGCCCTTTTCCCCACTCTTTCATGTATTTTGTTGTGTATTTTACTTTTGTGTTCTTTGATTATGGAGTTTTGAAACAACTCCATAGGCATCATCTTTTTCTGTGTGTCACACAACACCTTCAGTGCAGTGGCGCAGGGGTGTCTTTCAGACTCCCCAAGGTTTAAATACCTTCTCTGGGAATGACTACTGTCTCCCAGAGCATGTAAAGTTAAATTAACTTTACTAGTCTTTTTAAATTTACGGACCCCGCACACACTATCTTCCTACAAAGTGCTGGATGGGGTTGCCTAGCTTCCACTGAGTCTAAACACTCATGTAACAGTCAATTGTTACCCTTTTGTACTTGAAATGGCTGGTGGCAGTGGTTTTTAACAAACTACCATGATTTTTCCCGAGCACGAACACCGGTAGCTAAAAATCAGGTCAGCCATGTTATGGCGCCTAAGACCTATCTGTAAAAACAGACTACGGTCGACTTTTTTCATTGTTTCTTTTAGAAAGGGTCCATCTTATGTTTAACTCTGCGAGCCAAACCAGGTTTGGTCCCTTTGTCCGTTGGCCTTTGGCGGGCTTCAGTGCTGAAGCCTTCCTCTGGCGCCTGAGTGTCTGGGGTGGACAGGATGTGAGGGAGGCGCCCGAAACTCCCTGTGCTTAGTCTCCTAGGAGACCTGAATAGACTCTAGCGTGACTGGCCGGCTGGCTGTCCAGCAAGGACAGCCACCCTGCTGTGTGAGTGACAGCCAGGATGGAATGAATGGGGGAAAACTGTTTAAAGCAGGCCTCTGGGACTTGATAAGCAGAGTCGACCACTGAAATGAAAGAACGAAGACGAGCTGAAGGAAGACGACTGCTGCAACTCATGGTCCGCCGGTGAATCCCTGCTGCAGGTCCGAATTGCCTGAAAATCCATCGACAAAGAAGCCCTTCAAGGTTAACTTCTTCCCTTGAGTTGAGTCGGAACAACCAACTCGTCAGCCTCCTGGACACCGTCCCTATACTGGTCAACTCGGAATAGGGCGGTAATTTCCCATTCCACCAGGCCGGTGCCGGTACGGGTCCGGTGCCGACCAAGGCGCTACTACCGCCATTGGTTAGCGCCGGACTCGGAATGAGGCCCATTGACTTTGGCCCAGGCCTATTGAATTGAATTGCTGGTTGTAGTGAACTGAAACTATTTGCCCTACCTCTGAAAGTATTTGTGATTTTGATTCTCATAACCTTGTCTTTTTACCCCCTTTTAAAGTAAATGAAATGCCATTTTGCTCCCACTTCAGGGAGCTGAACTTGTTCAGAACCTGATTGGTTGTGTATTGTAGTGTATTAGATTGTGATATTGAGCTGCTTTTTCTAGTGGAATGTTTTCCAAATGACTGTGTAAATAAATGTATATTCTTTTACCAAGGAACCTTGAGTAAGTGTTTGAATCACTGTATTTGTTGGTGCTTTGTGCAAATTGTTCTACTGCTCACTTTACTCTTGAGATAAGTCTGGCTGCTCAGCCACTGCTACCACATTACTGTGTACTACAGGCTTGTACCAAAGGTGAAATTGTACTGACACTTAATTGTGTGTAGTGTTCTCAAAGGGTACTGAATGTGATTCTGCCTAACACCCACCACAAACCGCACACACTTCACAACACCCAACATGAAAACAAACACAAGCACATACAAAGCACCCATGCAGAATCAGACCCCAACACCACACAACGGCTACCAACCAAAAACGGACCAACACTCAGTGACAGTTTTTCCTGAACTGACGATGCCAACATCACATCAAAGCTCTCTTGCTCGTCTCCCTCTCAATCCCACTAACAAACCCTTCCCCAACCCTGTTTTCCATTGCAGATCTGCCAGAGTGCCAAAAGACCACGCATGTGGCAGCACTGCGTGGTACAAGAATGCATAATATAACATAACATACGTGAGAACAAAAAAAAGTTAATGTATTAACAGTACAATTTATTTATTTATTTTGTCATTTGAAGAGTGCATCAAATCTGAGGGCACGCAGGCACTGGTTACAATAAGCGCAGTTAGATTTCGCTTAGATTAATAAAGTCAGACTTAAAGTAAAAGAAAGTACTTAAGGTTACAGGAAGTACATTATACTGGATGAAGGAACATGTGGGATGTTATACATCTTGTGAGAAAAGCCAGGTTTTGAAGCCTTTAAGGAAGGACTAGAAGGATGTTTTGGATCTTAGATGAGGCGGTAGGGTGTTCCAATATTTATCTGCAACCACTTGGAAGCTGCAGCCCCCTGCTTTTTGGTGTTTTAATCTTGGGGTGGACAGAAAGTGGGATTGGGAGGCCCTAGTAGGTCTGTTTGTTGAGATTTCTTGAATTTGTTGAACAGGTATCTGGTGGCAGTGTGTGCCAGGCATTTGTGTGTCAGAGTAATTGTTTTGAAGTGGATTTCATTGCAAATTGGGAGCCTTTGCAGATTTCTTCTGGCCGAGGAGCTGTGTTCATTTTTAGGGATATGCAAGGAAGCTTTGAGGGCATTGTTTTGTATGACCTGTAGTTTATTTATTTATGTTGCCCTTAGTGGTTCCTGCAAAAAGAGCATTACAATAGTCTAATCTGGAGACACTGAGGGCTCTGGCTAGCATAATGCAACTGTTTGTGGATAGGAAGGGTCCGCCGGCATTGATGAGCCTGGTTGTGTAGGCTGAGGAGGAGGCTGCGCCATTAACCTGTATAGCTAGGGTGAGGGATGAGTTCAGATAAACTACAAGGGTGCATCTTCTTTAGAGACTGGGATAGAGTTGCTGTCAATGGTGAATGTTGTGTAGGCACTGTCAAGTTTGTTTAGGAGATCTTGGGAGCCGATGAGCAGTAACTCTCATCATTCAGGAACACGGAGTGCATGGCCATCCAGGCCTGCATACTTTGGTAGATTGAGTTGAAGGAATTAGAGTCAGTGTCATAATTGCCCGACATGGGCAGAAGGATTTGGTTGTTGTCTGCATAATTAGTGTAGAAGATACCCATCAAGTTGAGGAGATTAAAGAGGGGCTTTGTAAAGAAGTTGTATAACATAGGTGAAATAAAGGAGCGTTGGGGGACACCGCAGGAGACTAAGGCCGGCGGGGCAGAGGCTGTTGTCGAGAAGACCCTCATGGTTCTATTGGACAAGAAGGATTCAATCCAGGTTATAGTTTTAGGGGAGAAGTTATCTGCTGAGGCAAGGTGATGGCAAAGGATTTTGTGATCCACCAAATCAAAGGCGGCCGAGAGGACTAGCGGGAGGAGGGCTAATTTGCCATTGTATTTGGATTCATCCATTTGTATTTTGAAGTCAAGGAGAGCATATTCCATCCCATGGCCTGGGTGGAAGCCAGATCGGCGCAGTCCTAGGAGATTGTAGTTTTCAAGGTACTTTTGCATCTGTAAGTAAGTTACTCTTTCCAGAATTTTGAGGAGGGAGGGGACAGTTGTGATGGGCCAAAAGTTAGCAGGGATACTTGGGTCGAGTGTTGGCTTCTTAAGAAGCAGGAGGACCCACGCATCTTTGAGGTTGGTAAACACTGTGCCAGTGGTAAATGAAGTGTTGATAAGTGAGACGATGAAAGAGGCTAGTTCGTTTGTGCAGTCTTTTAATGGTGGCCACCGGGCAGATGTCGTCTTGACATCTGGATGGTTTAAGGCCATTGATGATTTTAGCAACTTCTAGATTTGAGACAAAGGAGAATTCAAATTTGTGGGTAATATAGATTGTATATATTAGAGCGTTTTCGATATTTGCACACCAGGTGCTGTCTTTGAGGCAGCTGGCAGGAGGAGCAACTGGTGACTCAGGTTTGCACACTATGGCAAATAGCTTTCATGTTCCGGACCGCGCTTTAACAATCCTCTCGTTGTATGAGGCCTTTCTTGTTTGGTGTATGGTCTGTTTTTAGGTTTTAGATATGGTAGTGAAGTGGGCTTTGTTGAAGTCTGAAGGATCCTATTTCCAGTTTGTATCAGCTACTCATTTGGTGGCGTGAATGGTTTTGAGCTTTGTGGTGAACCAGGTATTAACGTGAGCTGCAGGTTTTTTTCGTTTGTGTCAGCTCAGAGGAGACACTTTGTCAATGGCCCGGAGAAGAGAGTCATTGTATAAGTCGACCATTGCTGTGGCATCAATGGTGGAGGGTTGGAAGGATGTGAGGGACTTCAGTAGTGGGACGATATTGGCGGGAATGTTGTTACATGCCTTTCTCGTAAAGGTGGAAGGTAGAGTCGGGGCAGCCTGCAAAGGTAGGTTGTTCATAGGGAAGGAGAAAGAGATCACATTGTGATCTGACCAAGGACATGGCAGGTTGGAGAGTAAAACACTTGAAAAATGTCACCTCTAAATGATTGCGCAGCCCTAAGCGAATGGTAAATGTCCTATTCAAATTGAATGTGTAACTGGACAACAAATACAGTGCAACAAAGAGTCCAAAGCAATAGATTCTTCAGTCAAAAAAACGCTGTTGAAACAGAATTTATGAGTTGATGCAAAAACAAGACTGCCGACACGTGTTTCGACCCAAAACAATGGGTCCTTTTCAAGGCAAGACTGTGGTGTTAGTATGATTCATATGCATTCCAATACAGCAAAATATTATATAATCATGCCATAAAGATAAGAACATTTGAAATATAAACAAAATTAACCAACAGAGGAAGAAGAGGGGGCCAGAGTTAAAGAAGAGAAATGCATCAAGCCCATATGGACATTACATCATGTCAAAGAGCAAAGCAACCATTTCAATGTGAAACATATTCCAAGTAAATAAGGAGTAAATAAAAAACATTTGATTTGTTACCATTTGTTGTCGAGGCAAAAATCGCGGTTGAAGTGTCCATATGTGAATGTCCATATAATGAAAACAAAATAATATGTAAAAAAGAGAGAAAACACCATAATCCTGAATCCTAAATGAATAAACAACTGATACATTTTAACAATTCATTAATCCCATGTACACGCATAGTGCAAAAGTAACAGACTATTGTGCCAAGGATGAAAATGCTCATCCCTCATGCGCCTCATGGTAGTAAAATGTATTATTTCATTGTCACCCGTGTGTGATATTAATGTTAAAATGAATAAATGTTTTACCGTATGTTATTCAAATTGAGTTGGAAAACCCAAGCCCTCCATAGGGACAGATATATGGGCCAATTCTAAAGTAGTTGATTCTCTTCAAGAATATAAACGGCAAATAACTGAAAAATACATAAACAAAGAAACCCAAGACATGAGTTGTCTTGACAAGAGATCGACATATGACTTAAATGGGTTGTCAAAAATATCCAAATGCGTAAAAATAATGGACAGCGATACCTGAAGCAGTCTCTGTTACTGATACATTGTGGTACATTCCCAGAACATGGGAGTTTGTTCAAACGTTGCAACTGCCAAAAAAAGACAATGCATCAAAACCCAATTCCGCAGGTAGGTCGAATAACATAAATATTTGTAATGTCTGCGTATTCTTATCTTTCCGGACTTCACTCACAATGACGACCAAGACTTAGCCCAGGAGTGGGAAGAAAATCTTACACTCAGTTCAGAGAAAATGCTCAAGTTATTGGTTATCCATGCTGAACGTGAACACGCTTGTGTTACTACACAAATTGATGCGTTACAAAAAGAAATAGCCGAAATGGCCAATCCCAACACAGTCAAAGATACAAATTATGACAAAATTCATGCTTTACTCAAGGACTATCAGGATGAGGTGAAAATACGGAAATTTCGTAAATTTTATCGTGATGTAAGGGATTATAACAATGATCGAGTGTATACCTTTCAGGCGAAATTTGATCAGGATAACATCAAATCTTTAATCACAACTCCCACCACCACACCGGTTTCATCGGAGATAGAATCCGAGGAAGATCAACCCAGTGCTACCGATAAAGGGGAGGAAAGTTTTACTCCTGCTCTTACGCATCAACGCAGAGGCTTTCTAGCTGAAATCAAACAATACAAAAAAGGCAACATCCCTATCCAAACTGCTCTATAAAATAAAACAGTTAGCTTCACTGTCCTTTTAGGGCGACCTACCACAACTCCCGCCACATCTTCCGAGGAGGAAGAGGAAGAGGAGCAAGGGCCAGAAAAAGGGAGAAATGCAAACAAGAGGCACACGCGCTCCAGCTCCAAAAACTTGCCAACCAAATCGATACTCCGCACTTAGTCTGTAACTTATCAAGTAAGGTCTTGTCCTCCGCTGAACTGTCCCTTCTGAATAAAGGTCTTTCTTCTGTACCGAGTTGTCATTCTGATCTTATTGATTTCCAAATTGATTTATTCAAATGTATCCGTAAGCTTAGACTTAAAAAGTATTTCCATCAACAAGTTGCAATCTACAGGCCACATATTGCCTCTCCATCACTTAGTAGCTTAACCATTTCTGATATAGAAGACACACGACTTCTCATGTAACTTAATGTTGATACTGCAAGCACCTCCAATGTCTTACAACAGGAATTAGGCATTCACCAACATAATTTTGAAATGATGGAGCACAAACCCAGATCCAAATTTGTACCAGCTATTACTGATGCTACTGTTATAGACACCTTTTATCAGGCAGTCACTCAAGACATTCACAAACAAATAGATCGTTCCCAGTTTCAGTCAACCAAGAGCAATCTCACTTTTTCCGAAAAAACAACTCTTAAAAATCTTGCTGAGGATACGAGTATTGTCATCAAAGAAGCCGATAAAGGTGCTAATGTTGTCATTTTAAATACTGCAGATTATATTACTAAGGCCAATGAACATCTGAGCACTCCTGGATGTTATCTATTGTTACCTGGCAACCCTACCAAAGAGACGGTATCTGAATTGAAAGTTTTGTTATATGACTGGCACTCACGTGGGACACTAACAGATGAGGAAAAGGCTTTCCTTTACAGATCTAATCCGGTCATTCCTACAATGTATTTTCTGCCCAAAATTCACAAGGTATACACAACATTACCCCAGGTACGACCTATTATGAGTGGCTTAGGATGGCCACTGAGGGACTTTCCCAGTACATTGATTCTGCAATCAAGGATATTGTACCAGCATTACCAGCCTACCTGCGAGATTCCACTCAAACTTTGGAGATTTTAGATCAGTTAAAAGGGTGCCCCAATTATCTTCTAGCCACGTTTGATGTTAAAGCATTGTACACATCGATACAACATCGATTAGCTCTTCAAACCATCGATTACACTTTTCGCAACCACTCAGCATCACACAGTCAACATGTTTACATGATCAAAGATTTCTTGCATTTCACGTTAGCACATAACCAGTTCTTGTTTAACAATCAATATTATTTACAGACAAAAGGAGTAGCCATGGGCGCGAAATATGCCCCTTCTTTGGCTAACTTATTCATGTTTTTTTTTTAGGACAAACACATATACACAGATCACCCATATAAACAGAATCTCATAGTATGGAGATGCTACATAGATGACGTCCTGGTCATTTGGAATGGGACGTCTTCGTCCTTTGCTGATTTTTCTGAATATCTTAATCGTAATAATTTTGGCATAGAATTTTCTGGACATGTGAGCTCTCAGTCTATGGAATTCCTTGATCTTCAGATTAACATTGTGAATGGTGAACTACAAACTCAAACCCTTCGGAAACCCACCGCAGTTAATGCTATGTTGCATGCCTCCAGCTGCCATAAAAAATCTGTCATCTCTAACATCCCATTTGGAGAATTCTATCGTGTGAGACGTAATTGCAGTACTGACATGGCTTTTCAACATGAGTGTCGCATGATTAGGCGGAGGTTCCATGAACGCGGATACAGTAGTCAATGCATTAAGCAAGGATTCAACCGTATCAACACATTCACTCAGGGTCAGACGTTGGTTATGAATACAGAACCCACCAGACCAAGTCTGTAGTATGCACAGTTCATAACGAAATATTCAGAAGACCATTGCATGCTCTATCGCCTGTTAAGCAAACATTGGCATTTGTTGAGACTTGACCCAGACCTTTTGCCTTATGTCTCGGCTACACCCAAACTCATCTTTACTCGTAACAAAATATTGCGCAACAAACTCTGCCCTTCGTTCTTACAACCAAAGCCTACTCATGCACAGCCTTTAACTTGGCTTCCACCCAAACCTGTTGGTTTTTCAAATGTGGTCTATGCAATTTTTGCCAATATGCTCTTATCCAAAATACATTCAGTTGCCACCATGGTTTGTCAATAAACATTTCCGGTTTGATCAATTGTAAATCGAAATGTGTGGTGTACGCCATTTTATGCGTATGCCGCAAAGTATATGTTGGTTCTACTATAAGAGAACAGCAAGTCTGCATTCGAGAACATGTTGCACACCTGAAGAGCCAAGATCTGAAGCTGCCACTTGCCCTGCATTGGTAACAGAATCATCAAATGGATTCAGTAAAAGATCTCAAGTTCATCGGGCTCATTCAAGCGCATTCCCATCCTAGAGGCGGGGACCGTCAATTACCTTTACGTCAGCTTGAGGCACGCACCATCGCCAAACTTCGTTGTACCAGTCTTGGTCTCAACACGGACACGGAACTAAATGTATTTTTGTAATGCTTTATACAAATGCTCGTGCATATTTCCTATACTTGCAGCAACTGCATTTTCATTATTCCTTGTTTGTTTTCATGTATTTACATCTAGTCAAATTTAAACAACAAAGACCGTCAGGAATCTTTGCCAGTATCAAATTGCTCATCCGTCCCTCGCCGCCATTAAACATTCCAGAGTTTTTAGATTTTTCAATTTTTTCAATTTTTAATTATTATTTTTTTGTAATTTTTATTTTTATTTCGCATGCACACTGCCATTACAGCTTATTATGCATTAGACTTTTATTTAATATTGAATAGTTGTGTTAACACATGTAGACATTGTCTAGGGCACAAACAAGATGCAAGCGCTTGCCTTACTTAATACAAGGACTACCATTACCATAATTCCTTGCGCTAAATTTAACCACATGGCTGAGTCACGTGACACATTTTAAGGTTCTTTTCTCTAAACACATGGAAGGAATGAACTGCACAACACTGATTTCGTGAAGCGTTTGGACTCAGTGGGGAACCAGCCCCTGAACTTACAGGTATGGGCTTGACAGTACTTTCAGTTGTCTTTTTTTGGCAGTTGCAACGTTTGAACAAACTCCCATGTTCTGGGAATGTACCACAATGTATCAGTAACAGAGACTGCTTCAGGTATCCCTGTCCATTATTTTTACGCATTTGGATATTTTTGACAATCCATTTAAGTCATATGTCGATCTCTTGTCAAGACAACTCATGTCTTGGGTTTCTTTGTTTATGTATTTTTCAGTTATTTGCCGTTTATATTCTTGAAGAGAATCAACTACTTTAGAATTGGCCCATATATCTGCACCTAAGGAGGACTTGGGTTTTCCAACTCAGTTTGAATAACATACGGTAAAACATTTATTCATTTTACTACCATGAGGCGCATGAGGGATGAGCATTTTGATCCTTGGCACAATAGTCTGTTACTTTTGCACTATACGTGTACATGGGATTAATAAATTGTTAAAATATATCAGTTGTTTATTCATTTAGGATTCATGCTTATGGTGTTTTCTCTCTTTTTTACATATTATTTTGTTTTCATTATATGGACATTCACATATGGACACTTTGACCTCGATTTTTGGCTCAAAAACATATGGTAACAAATCAAATGTTTTTTATTTACTCATTATTTACTTGGAATATGTTTCACATTGAAATGGTTGCTTTGCTCTTTGACATGATGTAATGTCCATATGGGCTTTTTTCTTTCTTGGTTGCATTTCTCTTCTTTAACTCTGGCCCCCTCGTCTTCCTCTGCTGGTTAATTTTGTTTATATTTCTTATACTTATGGCATGATTATATAATATTTTGCTGTATTGGAATGCATATAAATCATACCAACACCACAGTCTTGCCTTGAAAAGGACCCGTTGTTTTGGGTCGAAACACGTGTCGGCAGTCTTGTTTTTGCATCAACTCATAAAATCTGTTTCAACAGCGTTTTTTGACTGAAGAATCTATTGCTTTGGACTCTTTGTTTCACTGTATTTCTTGTCCAGTTACACATTCAATTTGAATAGGACATTTACCATTCGCTTAGGGCTGCGCAATCATTTAGAGGTGACATTTTTCAAATGTTTGTGTCTATTAGCAGTTTTTGAGGTGACTGCTGGTCCCTCTTTCGTGCAGCAACCCAATCTTATTTGGTTTTTAAGGGTTGCATTGACTTTAGTTTGTCTTTTCAAATTTAGTTCTAACCCAGCGCCTCACCACACCGGCACACCTCAATTTTGTTTTTCAGATTGGAGAGTATCATGATGTTGCTATGGCGTTCTATAAACCAATCTAAAGTGCAGCCTTTGTTTTGGGTGGGCTCAGGAATGCATTGGAAGAAGCCGTCGGGTTGCTAAAGCCTAGGTTAAAGTCACCTAGGAGAGCAATTTTAGATGAAGGCTTGGCTTCTAGGGAGAGGAGTAGTGTGATGTCAACCTGAAATGTCAATATTGGCCCTCGGGGTCTCTAAATGATGTGAAGGTTAAGGGTGGCTATGTGGGAGAGGGTCTATTTGATTGACATGAGTGCTCCAGATTGGAATGCTGGCCTGTTTATTTCTCTAAAGGCAAGTGTAATTTTTGAGATGAGGGCTAACCCTTCCCCCACCTTTTGCTATAAGTGTATCTTTCCTGTAGATAGTGTAGTTGTCTGGGATAGCCAAGAAGAGCAAGGGACAAGCGGCAGGATGTAGCCAAGTTTCTGTAATGGCAAGGACGTCTAAGTTGTTTGTGGTGATGAGGTCAGAGATATCTAGTGCATATGCCCATAATGACATAGCATTGATCAAAGCTCTTCTTTTGACTTATAATAATAAAAATAACATCTAGTTTTATATACCGCTACAAGCCCACAGGCATCTGAGCGCTGAAATAACAGTTGATATTATTATCCCACAGCGTGGTATTGCGTGGTACTCAATTTAACAAGCAGGATCTGAACCTGCATCAGTAGGCTGCACATGGATGTCAGAAACGGGTGCTCAGCTCGCTGTGCTATCTGACCAGCTAGAACTACAGCAGGAAACTGTGATTTTACAGAACGAATTTGGGAAATTGTTGCAAACCCATGAGGGTGATTGTGTGTATTGTAATGAGTACTACTTGTTGTGGTAGATGGTTTACCTGCACAATTGAAAAGTAGGAGTGGACCATAGTTAGGGGAGGAATATAATAGAATTCCCTGTGCAAAGGAAAAACAGTTGAATTGGGAATTAGTGCAGGGGTATAAGAAGTTTAGTTAGATTAGTTGCGAAGTAAGCGCAAAAGGGGGTTCTCTGAACATTGATGGCCTTGGGGGAGCGGAACAGGGTTTGATATTATGACACCATAAAAGGACACGATAATGAATGGTCATGAATGGGGGTAAATGATGATGTGCGAAGACACCTGAATACTAAAGTGTCACTTTAATATGTGCCCGTTGGTTTATTATTTTTCCTTTATTCTAGCCGCCATTGAATAGGGAAATCATTTTCTATTGGCTTGAGGTAATCCTTGCCCCAAGGGCCCTCTAAATCTACATGAACTGTAGGACTGCTGAGGCAGCGCTTTCAGGTGCTCTTGTAGGGACTGGGTGAAGGCCACCTGGCCACCATTTTTGGATGTAACAGGCTCATACCAGTTCAGACAATGCAGCCCTATTCTTTGCCGGCAGTGTATCAGGGGGATGTGCCCCTATGCCCCTCACCTGAGGGGGTCAGACCAGAGCGACCGCCACTGAAGCAGAGGATCACGTGATGACAAGAGACAAACAGAAGTGACATTTATTGTAAGGGGCCATGCCATGAGGAGATATGAGAGGATGACGAATTGGAGGCGGGTTTGGTTAGTTTGGATGGTTGGTTTTGTGCTATGTGTTTATCAGTTTGCAAGCAAGCAATAAATGACAATCTTGCCATGTCCATTCTCAACAGGACTCCTTAGTCTTTCGTTTTGTGTTGATACCATAAACCTCTTCGACCACCCCCAGACAGTCCCACTATGACTTACATTGTCAGGTGTTTTTCGGGCTTGAGGACTTCCCATAACTTGTTTCTTTGGGTTCTTTAGATCTCTCATTGCGGCCTGTTTCTCTGTAGTTTAGGTTCCTTCTCAGCATTTCTCATGTGGACATCAGTGAGTCTCTCTGAACATCTGCCAGCAAGCGGCACACTTCTCAGCAAGACTAAGTTAAAAACATGGGGAAAGTTCCTCTCACACCATTGAAGGCAAGTCCCTGTTTACGCTCATGCCAGAATGAATGCAACACTCTAGGGAAATAGGCCAAGAGATAGTTTGCAAGGATAACAAAGTTTAATTGTACAGCATACAAAATATCAGCAAAGAACTCTGCTGCTCAAGAACGTTCTGGCAATATCTACATGAGCAACACATTTAGAAGGTACACAGCGTTATCTGGGACATCATCATATACAGTTGAAACCCGCACAGCTGGTTGTTGAGACAATGTACATGGGCCTGTTTCATAGGGGATGCCAGGCTACAATTGGTTCACTTTTCCGCAGTCTGTCAGTTCCCACGTGGGTCAGCTGGGATCATTTCTCTGAGGGGTGAAGGTCAGGTCTCTCATAAGTTACAATATGAAAACTGCTATGATACACTAAGCCAACTACTATACCACTATCACATGCACCTGGGAGGCTCAGGGACGGGTTCCAAGGGGAAGGGAGGAAGGAATACCGTCACGCTGACCCACACATTCTGTGCTAGGTTGATACCGCACCCCCCGCACCAAGGCCTCCACCCTCGTTTTGATCTATAATTTATCCCTCCCTGTTGTTGTATTGTTAATAGTTATGGGGATTTGTAATGTTACTCGGTCATTGATGCAATGAAGGGAATGGATTGGGGAATGTGGAATGTAGGGAGTTCAGTTACAAGCATATGATTAAAGAATACGGGTTACCCAGTGATGGCCTCTGGTGTTGATGAGAATGCAGAGATAAAACAATGGCGATGAAGATGAGCAGGGCATAAAAGGATAATTAACGTGGAAGTGAGGCGACAAGAAAACATTTAACTCGAGCAAGAGAAGGTCGGAAAAGCTGAGCAAAAAAAAAAATGGAACGGAAGAACACACATGAAGGGTAGGGCGTGCTGAATAGTATTGCGCTGAATAATATTTAGCAAGGAAACAAGTTTAGTATGAGCAACATCTAAGTGCGTAAGAAAGAAAGCGCTGTGTATTTTAAATAACTCAAACGGACATACGTGGAGCGAGGCAGAAGGCAAAGCACGAGCTTCAGAGTTGCCGAGTGACGTAAACTTGCTAGATGCGCATTAGAAAAGGGCTCCTAGAAATGTGCTGAAACGTGCCACCATCGTAAGCAGCAGCATATCAGTAAAGAAACGTTGTCATAGCAACGTAACACCGAGCAGCATACGATGAATCGTATCACAAAGAAAGATACGTTAAGATAATGAGAAACACTGTTGCAGCGACACGTTACAAAATAATATATCTCATGCTAAAAAAATAAATCATAACAATTAGACAAGAACAACAATTATATTTACATTGACTTGTGACGATAAACAAAAGGAAATATACAGTTATATTTACATTGACTCATAATAACAAGCAAACAAAAGAAAATATGGGCAGAATTACAAAATAAATTAAACAAAACAGCTAATAGCATCAAGGACTAAAGAAAGAACACTATACAAAGAGATAACAATATCAATAAACAGCACATGTGAGCACCTTACTGGCGAAACGGAAAGATGTCCTCTGATAATGCAAGTGGAGACACAAGTGCCTCTTCGCAAGTCACATTAGGAACACCGGTCATATCAACAGACCCGACCAATTATTTGAGAAAACCCACTCCGTTCAACCTAGAACCGCAGGATGATCGAGGGCAAATATGGCAAGAGTGGCTAGATGAATTCAAAGAATTTCTGAGAGCAGTTGGAAACCAAAATGTTGTTAATAAATTAGACATTTTTACAAATTTAGTAGGAAGAGAAATGAAAAGTGTTATTAGAACAATACCTCCAGAAGAAAAAATGACTTACCAACTTCTGGTAACAGCAATAAATGCAAGGATTATAGTACCACCAAATTGAGACTATGAGCGCTACATCTTTAATCAATGCACTCAAAGCCCAAATGTGACCATTGCACAATTTGCTCTACGCCTTCAACGAAAAGCGATGTACTGTGATTTCTCACATTTCAATGATGATGAAGCAATTAGACTGAGGATTATTGAAAGCTGTTTATCATCACAGTTCAGGAAACATCTACTAAAAAAGTCTCTCCCGTTGAAAGAAGTACTTGAGCTGGCACGAATCTATGAAAGAGTAGATACACAGGCAGCTAACATGGAAAATCCTAAATGAGTGGACACCATCGCTGTCATAAATCAAAGGCAAGGCACACAATGGCAAAAAAGAAACCTGAATGAATCCTACTGGAACAACAATCATAAAAATAGTGGAGAAAGACAATGGGGTCGATTCATGGAACAAACGTGCGCCGAAAATCCCAGTGCAAGCAGATGTAAGGTTGAGCAAGCGTGAGAAATCTACAAGGAATGCGCTGCGCTAGTTTCCCACTGGTCGTGCGCCAAATCCATGCATGTCGCACACGGGCACACACGTCATGAAAAGGTGTGCGCTTCGCGCACAGCAAAAGCGCACGTTGCGCGGCGCAGACAACAAAAGTGGGCGGAACAGTGGGCGGAACACGCGGAATGGGGATCAACGCGTGAAAAAGAAGGCGTAACTGGGGAAGTACTGCAGGGAACTACACGGAACGCCCACACGCACGCGAACAACCCGTATTCATGGATTCGAATACGGGAAACCCGCACACGGCAAAAGACGCGCACAGGCGTCAACGCGTCCGCCACACGAAGGCAGGCGGAAGCGTCCCTGTGCACAGTATAAAAGTGCGCGCAAACAACAAACACGTATATACAGCTACGATGAACGCCCCATTTGTCGCAGCACTGATCGTGGGACACCGCAGGAGGAGGAGAATAGCCAGGGCACGCATGTTCTCACCACGGACAAGCCTTTTTGGGATGCCTGACAACCAGGTCTACGGCAGGTATAGGTTTCCACCCCACATCATCCTAGACCTGGTCAGGGAGTGGGAAGATGACTTTACATCCCCCACCCTTTGCTCCCAAGCATTGAGCCCCTTGGAGAAGGTGCTGAATGTCCTGCATTTTTTGGCCACAGGGTCATTTCAGCAGACCACTGCCATAGTGGGGGAGTCTCACAGGCCACGCAGTCACGCTGCCTACACCAGGTCTTGGCAATCATGACAGCGCGCCCCTCAGTCCGCAGGCACATATACATGCCCAGAACACCTGCAGAAAGGCAGGCCATTGTCCTGGATTTTTACAGGGTGGCACACTTCCCCAAAGTGCTCGGTGCCATAGATTGCACCCATGTGGCCCTACGTCCACCTAGGGCCACTGAGCACATCTACCGAAACCGCAAGCACTGGCATTCCATCAACGTACAGGTGGTATGCGATGCAAAGGGAATCATCACCTCTGTCTATGCAAACTACCCTGGCTCCATCCATGACAGTTTCATATACAGAATGTCCGCCCTGAGCCGGGCCCTGGAAGCTGGGCAGCATGGTGACACATGGCTCCTAGGTGAGTACAAATGCTTGTGCACATGCATGCAAGTCACACACAGACAAATACCCAAACCCTAATAATCTCAACTATTATCACCTCCCCAGGGGACAGTGCCTACCCTCTGAGCAACCACATGATGACGCCAATCCAGAACCCCACCACACCACCCCAGGTAAGATACAACGCGGCCCATATTGCAACCAGGGCCATAGTGGAGCGCACATTGGGAGTGCTCAAGTCACTCTTCTGCTCCCTTGACCGCTCTGGCGGGCAGCTACTCTATGCACCCCCAGTAGTGTGCAGGATCATTGTGGCAGCATGTGTCCTGCACAATGTTGCAACATGGCAGGGCGTACCGGTGGACATGGTGGTGCCCCCACATCTCCAACCACAGGCACAGGCGCTGCCCATGGGAGGGGATAGGGCACGTGGCAAGGAAGCCCAGACCCAGCTTGTGGCCACATTTTTCACCTAAACTCCCACCCCTGCGGAGTGCACACAGGTCTGGCACATACCAGGTGACAATCGATGATGACAAAGAGACAGTCAACTGTCACAACCTTACCACCCTGAGATTGTTGCCATGGAAGTGCCACATTGTGTGCATCCCTAGCTACTTAAACACAAGCTATCCTGTGTGACCAAAAGACACACATATGATATATGATATGATATGATATGGCATTTGTAACGCGCCTATACACAAGTGTTGCAAGGCGCAACGAGGCAGGGAGGGGGGAACAAGGGAAGACAGACAACGATCCTACTAGGCCAGGTGTCATTTAGATAGCGCAAGTGCAGGGGTAGGTGGAAGGGAAAAGTGCAAGGGGAAGGGGAGGGGGGGAGTGCAGGACAGGGTAAGTAGAATAAAAAATTAATAAATAAATAGGCCAGATGGTGGCAAGTGCAAAGGTAAGTGCAGACAAGTGCTGGGAAGGGGGGCTGTAGGGATACAGAGACAGTCCCGCAGTGCAGGGGTTGCCAGGGAGGCAGTGCAAGTGGAGAGTGGCTGGGCCAGGGACCGGTGAGAGTGGCCCAGTTGCAGATTCAGTGCAGTTTCAGTGAAGAAATTAGCAAGGGAGAGGGAGAGAGAAAGCAGAAGCAAAGAGGAAGGTGTTGAGATGCTTCCTGAACCGGAGATGGTTCTCCTCAAGTTTCATGGAGGCAGGAAGGCTGTTCCAGAAGGAGGCCCCTGCCGCGGAGAGAGATCTACCCCCAGCTCGTTGCTTCGAGAAGCGGCTGACCCTGACATGCAAGGTGTGAATCACACACACCTGCAAAACAGGCCATGACCATCACTGTTATGTCACTCAAACCCTCCCAAACCACAACATGACATGGCAGGCAATAGCCATACACAAACACAGTACCAATAAGGTACACATTGCCATGTGAACAATGTAAATTGGCATCAGACAATGATGCCTGACATGGAATCAGATGAAATGACTGACCAACAACCTCCCACCCAAAATAAGTCATTCCCAAATACATCACAAAAGTAGTAGCCGCAACATAACAAAGAATGCCTGTCTACATGCATATTGTGCATTGCAAAATCAACACTGCAGCTTCTGTGTGCTGTGTCCAACTCCTGCAACACATTGCTCAGCGCACAGCACAGTGAACAGCCATTGTGTGTGATGCACACCCTGAGCATCACATCTAAGCGACAAACCACATCAAAAAGCAAAATAGGCAAGTACAGGATCCATAATTGGTCACAGAACATGTGCTGCAGGGACACAGTGGGCAGCAGAAGGCAAACAGAGTGTACATGTGGATATCAAAGGGTGGTTGTACATGTAGTGCATCATAGTGCGAGTGTGCGGGTCAGCAAGGACATGCACTCAACATATGCATGTGAAATCAATTGACCATCAGTGTCCTCTACACATCACATGTGAACATTCACCATGTGTACACCCCAGCATGTCAAACCACAACTATCCCCTCACACCTGAAAGGTAAACACAACACATGAACATGCATTGATCAGCAGAACACATCATGTACATAGTATACCACAATTACAATGTCAGGGTTCCCATCACACTGCAGGGCAAGGCAACTATCAACAACAAAACACCCCCCCTCCCTCACAAATGACCATGACCCACTGAACAACTGCACCTGGCTCATGGAGCCTTCAACCCTCAATTTCGCCTGGCCACAGGATCACCCTTCCCCTTCGTCACCATCTCCCACCTTGTGTGTTAAAAGTTGCCTGCACCCTCAGAGTCCACCTTCATTTGCAAAGACACAAAATCCAAGGCAGAAAAACGAACCAGAACAGCCTCCAGTAGATGACTTGAAGTAGCAGTACCTCACAAAGTCCAAGTACTACCACAATGATGTAACAACCAAGGTAGCACAGTAAAACAATGTCACAACAGGATGTGAACCATGTGTGGTACATAACATAGAATGATGCACCACGAACGGATGTGTACTGTCACAGCTCCCGTGTACAGGCGCAGGAGTGGCACGAAACAACCACCCCCACCGTGGCCTGGGTGCCTGCAAGGTCAAACTCACACAGGCCTCTGAGACCGTGGTGGGGAAGGAGGGTCAGGGATATGCAGTTGGGACAGCCGTTGGCATACTGGATAACTGGAATGAGGGGCAGGAGAGGGGAGTAGGAATGACACATGAAAGTAGGGAATGCACTAAAATGGAGTACTTGCATTAACACATTCACAATCATAACAAACTTGTACATCATTGTCAGGGCCTTCCGGAGTCCAGGTGCAGGAGTGGCATGAACCAACCACCCCCTCTAGGGTTTTGGCGCCTGGAAGCTTGGGGCTTACACAGGCATCCGCAACCCCAGCGGTGAAAGAGGGTTAGGGAACGTTGGTTGGATAGGTACGGGAAGCAGGAACACCAGGGAACATTGTTTGGATAGGTACGGGAAGCAGGAACACCGGGTAGAGGGTACAGGGTTTAGAATTGGATAGGACTCGGGGTGATTATGGAAAAAAAAACATACCAAATTGAATTACACATTCATCCATGCATCAGTGCACCCCCCAGCAAGCCTATGTAGAGCAGTTTGAAAGAAAAACAACAAGACACTCAGCTCTGGTTTTGAGTGCTGGCCTCCTGCCTGCGCACTCTCAGGTCCGGTTACAGGAGCACTTCAATGCTGCAAAGAAAGCCACAGTTAATAATCTGTGTGTGCCCATAACACAAAAACACACCACCAAATATGCCCCATAGCAACAAACTACTCCACAAACAGACAATCTGGCGTGGATGCTTCGTACCCATACGCAACATTCCCCCTGTGATGGTTCATACACAGTCAATACAGTAAGTCAGGCGCCGGTGGGTGCGTGGCAAATGGAACACCAATGTGTCACGATTTACACAACATGCAATGTTCGCTGGGTAAGCAGACAGACCCATATAGCAAGGTATGACTTCAGAAAAAGTCGTGTCCCACCATGACCGTAATAAAATAGGCAGTGCATGTTTCAAAATGTACATGGAAATGAAATGCACTGCACCCGAGTCTGTCCCTTGCTGTATGTCCCTGTGAGCTGCTCCTTTCCATGTCTCGGAAGGCAACATGGGTGATACAAGTGCCTCAATGGCCCATGGTGGACCGGAGGGTATGTGCCACTGCCCCTGCAGGTGCCCCAGACAACCTTACAATCAACTAGCCATCAGTCCACCAACACATCTGAGCTGTATTGTGTGCTTCAACACCAATATTTGTCCAAGCTCACCGTCAGTGCTGTTACTAAGCCTGCATGTGCAACTGGCCTGGTGGAAGCTTTGCTGTGTTGTGGCCCCCCTGTGCTGCTCACCTTGCCTGGAGTTCCTTGAAACACGTCAGCAGTTCTAGGATGTATGTCTGCAATCCCTGTGCCTCTGCTTGCGCACACATGTGCATGTGGGCACCAACAAACGTGTCCAGAATCCAGAAGTCCAATAGGCCATGTCTGCTGGCAAAGGTGGTCTGGAGGCTCATCCCCCTGCAGAAAGGGCATGAAACACATGATTAATGCTTTAGAGTCATCTGTGTGTGGCTCTTCAGGCATCTCATTACTGGACCATGTCAGAGACGTACATCAGAAATCACACCATCAGTGCGTCTTTCACATCCAAAGTGTGGAACACACTATCTACGGCATGAATTGCAACAAGCACATGTACAGTAAAGATAAGAAACATACTACACAATGCATAGCAATGAATGTACACATTAATCATGAAACACCCCATCTAGCAAAAGCAGAACAGTGGTCAATAACACCGCAATCATCCCCACTAGGGGTGTTAACACAAGTTACACAGCACCAGACATGCCACAGATATGACAGTCCAAAGCCCTTGTGTAATAGGCTGTTACACCGAACCATCCTTGCAAGCCCATGGATAAGGGAAGCAGGAGTGGCATATGTGAGTCAAGGACCCCAAGCAGCAAACACATACACAAGACAAGCCTGAAGGGCCCAGCTGGAACAGACAGTGGATGCTTTCAAAAGCCACAAAGCACCGCACCATTACATGAAAGCACAATAGACAAGCAATTTTAAACTATATTATCTAATTACACTAACTATGAAAAACCTACATTACCTAATTAAACTAACTATCAAACAGGAACTTAACTAACTAAACTAAAAGAAAAATCAAAAATGGCCACATACGACCCAGGGGGGGGCACCCAGGAGGGGGGAGGTACAGGGTGCTGTTCAACACCCACATGCAATGATGCTGAGGTAAAAAAAAAACTCCATGGGCTCAACACCTGCACAGCCCGACCTATGTGGGAGATAGATGGTCGTCCGAGTCTGGCTCATCCTGGAAAGGAGGATGTGGCACAGTAGCCTGGCCACGCCTAGCCGCAGCTTGCCCCTCAACGGCAGCAAGTCTGCCGGACGGGTGAGCCTGGTTCTGTGTGGCGATATGACGTACGTCTGCAAGCAGAACCTCACATGATACACGTGCTTCCTCTTGCAAGGTAGCACGTGTAACACGGAGTTCCTCCTGCAAGGCCTGGCTGGACAACTGCTGCACCTCCCGGCAAGCCTGTAGCTCAGCTGAGATGGTACGCTCAAGCTGTGCAAACCTCTCCTCTGCCCGCTGCCTCTGGGACATCAGAAGGACACCCAGAGTGGATTTGAGGGAAGCATACTCCTCCCTCAGGGCATCCATGTGCGCCTCTGCGTGAGCAGCAATTTCTTGATGCAGAAACAACATTTCAGCCTGGCATGCCCTGTCGGAGGCCGCCATGCCCAGCCTGAGCGAGCGGGCCTTGGACCGTGCCGCCTGCTGCTGGAGAAGCACCTGCCTAGCAGGGGGGAACACAGATCGGGCCACACGCTCCATGCTCTCAGCGATGTTCTCCATTGCTGCGCCCTGCCGTTCTGAATTGGCAGTCATGTCTTACTCCCACTCAGTATACTGTGGTTGCACGCGGTGACCGCGTTGCTGGGCTTGACCCCTGCGGGACCCAATGACCGGGTGTCCTCGCTGTGTTGGCACTGCCCACGGCTGCACGAATACATGCCCCTGTCGACGTGATGTCCCAGGCACATCAGTGACTGGTGTGGAGGGTGACCCTGCGTCCCGATCCACCACGGGCGGAGGTACCAAGACTGTCTGACCCCTCAGTGCAGGTGTCGCGGACAGAGGAGTGACCACATCAGAATCACTCACCCCTGACACATGGACTTGATGCTCATCCAACTCGACATGGACGTCAGAGTCGTCATCAGGGCTGGACTCATAGGCAGCCAGAGACAAGATGGACTGTAGCACTTGGGGGTTTTCGTGGCCTACCACCCCAAGACCCCCACTTGTGCCGGGTTGATGTAGTGGTAACAACCCTGTGTCTGCCATGACAACACCATCCTCCGGCTCCATTGCGTCATCATCTGAAAAATAGAGAGAAAAAAGGTCACTACACATGTCAGAAGCACACAACACACACACACACCGACAACAAACACATCAGGCAGACATGTGACACACAAAATAGAACCTGGCATGCATGCTGGGTCAACTTTGAATTGCTTCTGTGATCAGACCTGTTGAAAGGTGGCAGTTTGCATAGAAGTGGGTCTATGCAGTGCAGCAAATGTGTATGTCACTCACTACCTACATGTACAAGGACTCCATGGTGTGTGTCAGGAAATGTGAAGGCAGTGCAAGGTCAAATTCAGGCATCACGTGCAGTGTGCATTCAATGGGTAGCATATCTACAAGCAAAGCACCCCTCAACCCAAGTGCAAAAGCAGGGATGCCTAGCATGGTATCAAAAGGCTGACCATAGACCTGTGTATTGACAGGCAGTGTTGACTGTCATCAACAGCTTAATGTGATTCAAGTGACAACACTGCAAATGATGATGGGACAGTAAGCAGGACACATGATGAAAACTCTGGAGGCCGCCCACGTGTGAAGAAGACACTACAACAGTCGGACAGAGTCATTGGCCATTAAATAGGCTGAGGCCTGTGACCCACACAGATTTTCAGACCCTAAACATGTGTGCAACGCAGTACTGAGCCACAGTTGACATGGGAAGGCTGATGAGATGCCATGCAATGTATGTCAACCAGGACTTGTATTACAGTGATCATCCAGTCAAGGACACATAGGGGCATGCGTGCAATGCACATGGAGCATGAATGGGCACTCATGTCCCTGCGGGGCATCTGACCTATGCACAGTACAAGTGAGATACCCTGCATCAAGTACTAAGGCTGTACCACACAGCATATGTCTGGCAGATTGTCCGCTGGAAGTTAGCATGTACACAGGACGCATGAACAGGAAAGTACCCAATGGCAAGATTGAAGCAGACAAGTGCAAAGGTGGAACTGGGGTGCAGAGTGGCGGAGGAGGGGCAAGGGAGCATGCCTACATGGAGTACCCGCATGCACACAGAGGACACATGCACGTCAGTCATGCTATGACATTGTGCCTGGGCTGAGAGGAAGGTCACCCCACGCCACATGCAGAAGGGCCAGTGAGCTGGAACATGGACCGGAGGGGTATACTGGTAACCAGCATGTGAGTAGGGTGCAATAGTGGTGATGCGGACAGTCCCCATCTGCTCCACATGTCCACCATCCAGCAGAGCAGACATGCATCACGGAAGCATTGCATTACTTGCACATCAGAACCATGTACACGTCACATGTAGTGGCAATCATGCACAACACATCCCACAAGTAAAACGCACACGTCCTCAACAAACACGCATCAACACTCACTGGACTGGGCATCAAAGTCCAGCATCTCTCCCACTCCTTCGACCGATTCAGGTGGTATGAACTCCGCAACGAGTGACTCATGCGGAGTGAGCTCTTCCTCCTCTGGTGCAGGCCCACCGCCAGTCAACACAGTCAAGTTGTAATTTGAGGCACGCCTAGCCTTAGCGCTTTTTGCACTCTTGTGCCATGCGCACCTCATGGCCGAATGAACTGATATGTTCCGCAACTTGCTTCCAGCGGGTGTCACGGTGGGCAGCCATGGTCTGACTATTGACACCCACTAGCATGTCACGGCTGTGGCCCCACACGTAGTCCACGAGGAAGTCCAGTTCCTGCTTGCAGAAAGGCTTCTTCCTCGACGTGCAGGAGGTCGTGGCTGTGTGTGGGGTCCCAGCCTGTGCTGGAGGTGCAACCTTCCTCCTCTTGGACTGTGGCGCAGACCCTGGCTGGCTAATGCCACCCTGACCAGTATGGCCGGTGGGTTCGGTGGATTGAGCCAAGGGAGTGACAGGTGGAGGGACCTCCAGCCTATAGTCTTACATGTCATGGGTTGGGGGAAGCCCTCAGCCTTCAAAAAGAAAGTTTCATTTTGTAGTCACTCTGCCTTCATAAAGAAATGATTTCTGTTACAGAATTAATTTCTATATTAATTCAGTCAATTCAAAACAAAACTTATTTTTTTTTTGTTGAGAAAAAGAAACTTTTTTTCTTCAAGTGGGGCACCTCCTAGGACATGTGCTGGCGGGGCCCACCGCACCACGGGGGCTGCAGGGGCCCCTGTTACGCCAGTGCCCCTGTGTATTCTACCCCCATTACACAGCCACGCTAGTGGCCGTGTAGTTATGGTTAAGTTGCTGTTTCCATAGCAAGAGCACTTTTTGGGCAGTTTATAACTCCGCTCCCCCTTAACGAATCCTCACCAAGCTTTGCAAAAAAAAGTATATGGCCCACTCTAATTTGTTTTGCAAAGTTTGGGGAGGTTTGGTCCAGGGGAGGCAAAGTTATAGGGGGGTACCAACATTTCTTTTTTTCCCATAGACATAATGGGAAAAATCTTTGCTCACGCCTACAGACCAAACCGCTGGACGGATATTCACCAAATTTACGGCAGGAGCGGCGGCTTGGTCCCGAAAGCGTGCTTTTGTTAATTTGGCGTAAATCCATCTAGTAGTTTTTTTTAAATGACCGAAACGTAAAGCAAAACAAATAGTGATATCTATGTCCGCTCCGCGGACACACTTCCCTGTTCGCTGCGCGGACAGGACACCAATTGGCTAATTGACTTGCGTCATGTCCGCAGTCACCCAACGTGTTTGCTGATTGGTTGGCATGAAGCGTGAGGTGCGTCAGATTTTTGGAAACGCCCGCCATCTTGGATTCGTGGACATTGGCCGGTGTCCGCGGATATCGCGGTAAAAACATATGAAAAAACACAGCATTCCACTTGTCAAACTTATCAAATAATCTCTGGGGAGGTGAGGGGTGATGAGGATGGGATGGGATATGGCTGCAAGAAGCAAAAAAAATGGGTGTTTTTTGGCACGAAAGTCCGCGAACAGTTCGGATGTTCGCAAACAGTCCTGTGAAAGTTCGCGGACATTTTAGCATTACAGGGTTGGTGAAATGCAGTTCTTGGATGGCTTATAACTTTGGCACCACTTAATGGAACTGCAAGAAATTTTGCATGTATATTCCTGGGCTGATTCTGAGTGAGTATGCACAGTTTGGTGGGATTCTGTCATGAGGGGGCAAAATTAGAGGGGGGTCCCAAAATAATGTAAAGGCTTATAAATGAGGTGCCATTTGATGAATCCTCACTTAATTTGGGAAACTGATAATACATTTAGATATGAATGCTTTTCTGAAGTTTGGTAGGATTTTGTGAAGAGGGGGCAAAATTAGAGGGGGGTTCCCAAAATAATTCAAAGGCTTATAAATGAGGTGCCATTTGACAAATCTACACAAAGGTTTGCAAAAAGATTATAGATCTAGATTTAGATGTTTTCGTAAAGTCTGAATGGATTTTGTCAAGTGGGGGCTAGGTTATATGACGATTGTATGTGCATACATTTGACACTTTTGAAAAAATAAAACATGGGTGGATTTCCCGCAAACTTGTGTAAGGACCATTGGCAAGGACCTACAAGCATGGTTTTTGCAAATGTGCCAGTGTTTTATTATTTGACAAGTGTCATAATGTAGCTACAAAAAATAGCGGTATACATTTAGTGACTGAGAGGTAAACCTTAGGCCCTGGGCAGTGGCCAGATTGTCCGGGTCATGGTATAAGGTCATGATCCGGACAATCTGGCTACTGGCCATGACCACAAGGGACCAAACATAGGATTAAAGTGGCCATGTCTACCTGGGACTGGCTTTGTGGTAAAGTTATTCGACATTTGGATAGATTTGAAAGGGAAGAAAAATGTGCTTGTGGTAATATAGTCATAGGGGTCTCTTTTTTGCAAAGAGGGGCCCTGTATGGAACCCTCGCCTTCCTTTTCCATGGTGGCCATCTTGGAAAAGGATTTTCCTTCCTACACAGGGACGCCGCAGGCGTCCCTGTGTAGGAAGAAAAATCCTATTTTTTAGCACCTGGGTTCCCGCTTTGGGAACCTAGGGTGCTAATGGCCTTCATCCCCCATTTCAGGGGCTGGAATGGGGGGATAATGGTCCAGAGACCTCGTTATCCACCCTCGCTTCGCTTGGGCTGATAACTTGGGCTGCTGGGCCGGTATCCACCGTTCCAGTCCCTGGAATGGAGGATGAATGCCACAATATTCCCATTAGCATAACACAAAATGCAAATGGAAATGTTGGAAAATCTTATTGAGTCTATGTACTTTACTGAGAAATATAAAGTAGATGGCGTCTATACATGTTTTTTCAGTTCTATTTTTTAACTGTGAAAGGTGGTTCCTAAAGGAATATGTCTTTTGTTGTTTTTGGATGTATTTATTTTGGCAGGAGATCTGAGAACGAAAAGGGGGGGAGGGAAATGAGGGAAGAAGAACCAAACGCTAATATGGAGGGGCAGGTGGACAAGGGAAAATGTTGCGCGTGTGTTATTTCTAAGGTAGGGGGCAGTGTTTCTCATGCTCCTTGATTACAGCAGTGGTGGTGGCTCTTGGGGAGGAGGGATGGCATTAGCTGATGCTATTTTAAGATAAATAGCAGTTTTGCTAAAAGTATGTACTGTGTACTAGATTGTTAATGGATAATGAGTAGGAACAGGTGTTGGAGCTGTGCAAGGGAAATTTTGAAGTTGAAAGTTCTTAGATCAGTAGAAAATGCAGTTCTGAACTGTCCGCGAAGCAGAGATCTTATCATGAAGTGCGGACGGGCTCTCGGACACGTCATCATGCCGCGCGCCAGCATATGATCATGTGGCACTGTCCGTAAGGTCCGCTATGAAGTCAGATGTTCGTAGACGTCCACGGATGCAAAACTAGCTGAAATAGTTGCAAAAAGTGTATAGAAGTGTTCAAAATTATTCTAGAAGGTGGGAAAGGGCAGAGTTTTAAGGTGACACTTTGTAAATTGGACACAACTATTGCTATATTGGGTAAGTATGATATTAGTAGGTTGTAGGAAAATAGCATGCACTGGTAAAAACCCATGAAATTCAATGAAAAAACGCAATATCAATGATATTTGTGATCTCATCTTTGATGTCCTGGGTGTTAGTCTTAGCAGTGCATGGTGGTGGCGCGGGTTATGGTTGCTTAGCTTACCATAACTGGCGAATTTCAGGGGGTTTTCGATTTTACTTGTAACCATAACGTCCTTTTAACATTGTTTTTTTTTAACTGAATCTATACATGTGTTCTGTTGTTAACTCTGAAATGTTCTCTGTTATACATCTGTATTGTTATATACTTCGGTAAAGTGCTTCGTTGCTTCTCGAGCTTGGTCTGCGCTCAATAAAAACCATAATAATGATAATAATAAAAAGGAAGGACTGGGGACCAAGAGAGAATGGGGTACAGAAAGTAGGTTTAAGCAGCATTGGTGGCGGTTGGATGCAGCACTGGGATTGGTGGGGGTTAGATGCAGCACTGGGGTGGGAAGAGCCCTCGGGGATGTGACAGGGGCGCTGGTGGGCAGACGGAGCAATGGAACCAAAAGGTGCACTGGGGTCAACAAGCAAGACCTTAAAGTGTACAGTGTGTAAATGGAGCATTGGGACCAAAGGTACACTCAAATGAGCACTTGGAGGATGATGGAAGGTTAGTGGACTGTAGGAGCAGAAGACGGTGCATGAATGCACTTTGCATGGGAAGAGCAAGTAAAAAAGCACTAATGGGACAAAGGATCACTAGGGGTCGCTATGGGGAGAGACACAATTGGGCCCAGCAGCAGCAGGGTCTGCAGTCCCTGGCCAAGGACCCTGCATTCACTGCCTGGGCCAGCCACACTGCTCTGAAAAAAAAGCTTCTTGCTTAAAAAAACTTTTCCTCATCAAGCCCCTCAAAATCCACCATTTAAACACACACGGTGAGCATCAGCATACTAGCACAGTGCAGAGGGTTGCAAGGGGGACTCACCCATGCAAGTCCTCCTCTCTTGACCCACCTTTCCTGATCGACGGGCTAGAAGGTGTAGTGGTCCAATCAGTACCACTCCCTACTTTTTTTTAGAAATGAGAAAACGCAGTGTATATTGTAGTTGTTCTGGCTTTCCTCGGGCCCCAGCCTCTCATTTATGTGAACTCAAAAGTGTGACCTTGTTTTACCTGAAAACATTCAGAGACGGTGTTAGGGAGAATTCTTCTCTACCTTAGAGACTCACAGCTCTTTTGCAGGACTTTAGGACTTTTAATTTCTAACCTGGAGAGAGTGAGATCGTTTTCCCACTCTCATGTATTTTTCTGTGATTTGGACTCTGTCTTTCATTTGACTTTGGAGTCTGACAAACTCCATAGGCATCATCTGTGCATTGTGACACACAGCACCTTCAGTGCATTGGCACAGGGAAGTCTCTTAGATATCCCAAAGGTTTAAATACCTTCTCTTGGTGAAACTACTGTTTCCAAGAGCAGTGAAGTGAAATTGACATTACTTATATTTTGTAACTTTCTAGACCCAGCACACACTATCTTATCATAGGGTGCTCGAGGGGTTAC
Source organism: Ambystoma mexicanum (assembly GCF_040938575.1). Taxonomy (NCBI): domain Eukaryota; kingdom Metazoa; phylum Chordata; class Amphibia; order Caudata; family Ambystomatidae; genus Ambystoma; species Ambystoma mexicanum. Next base: position 759,163,283 of record NC_090927.1, on the reverse strand, counting down.
TTAGTATCCTCTTTGTCTAGTTTCTCATGTAACATTTTTATGTTACCCTTTCTACAATTACTGGCTGGTGGCAGTGGTTTACTTTTTACTACCCTTGTGTTTTTTTATCGTGGGCTGCGTTCACAGCTACAGTAAGGCACCCATGGGTGCCCTTTTTGTCAAAATAGCTCTGGTCTTCTTTTTTCACCATGTCTTGTCAGAAAGGTCCTTCTTGAGATTTACTCTGTGTGCCAAACCAGGTTTGGTCCCTTTGTTTGTTTTGTCTTTGGCGGGATTCACGTGTGAAGCCCGCCTCTGGCTCCAGTATGTCTGGCAGGGGCAGGAAGTGAGGGAGGTGCCCGAAACTGCTTGTGCTTAATCCCCTTGTTTACAGGAATGCACCCAAAGGTGATTGGCCGGGTGGCTGTCCAGCAAGGACAGCAACCCTGCTGTGTGATTGACAGCTAGGCTGGAATGAATGGGAGAAACCTGCATAAAAGGTCAGGCTTTTGGCTAGGAAGCCAGAGTTGACCAATGGATGAAGGAATCCGAAGAAGAACTTGGAAGAGATGCTTGCTGCAACTCCTCGACCATTGGTTTGCCCGGTGAAGCCCTGCTGCTGTGTGGAAGATCCAAATTCATTTTAACTAGAGAAGCTCTGCAAGGACGACTTCTCCCCTTGAGTTGGTGGGACCAATAAACTCCAAAGTTAACTCATTTGGACGTCCTCTCTGAGCTGGCTGTACTTCCACTGCTGCTGCTGGAACCGAAGTGCCAGGGAGAGGAACACCAAATTGATTGGATCATTTTTAAGTCGGACCCGAGCGCCAGGAATATCCTCCTGACATCCCTGAAGCAGGACTGTCCAAGCCTGAGCCACCTCAACAGAGTGCTGGCCCCCAGATGAGAGGAAAGTCCAAAGTGGTATCAGAGCACCACAGTGTTGGAATTTGCTGTCAGACACAAGGAGCTGAAACCGCAAAGTGCCGCTGAATTGAAGTTTGCCCATTGCTGCTGCTGACCTTCCAATTGCAGTGCAGGAGTCCCCAGGCATCCTCCCTCTTGTCCCCATGACTGAGGCCTTGGAAAACCAGGATCTGAAGAGCTGTCCAGGAACAGAAGCCAGCTGCAACCATTTCTTCTAACTGTGGGATATTTTGACCAACTCAGCTGAGCTATGTTACACCTTTGCTGCTTTGATGCCAGAAACAGCACAAAATGGATGTGCTGACTCCTGTGCGTGCCAAGATCCCTAAACTGCGATTTGCAATAACCAGAAAATGGCTGGACCGCCCTGCCAAAACACATTTCAGGTGGGGTGGAACAGAATATTCACTGCAGGAGTATGCCAGTGTGCTCTGCAACATTTTACATGGAGCCAAGGACAAAATCAGCATTACTTTGCTATAAATCCAAACTGCCTCTTTAAAATGTCATCTTTTCAACCTTAAAAAGGGCTGTTTTGGTGCTAAATCCATTCATTTCTTATGAACCACTGTGGTGAAAGGGCCATGCAATGCCCAGGATCAGTCTTGAGTCTCAGAGGAACCGGGCCTCATTTGAATGACCAAAGTATCTTTGAAAAAGCAACCTAGGGACTTTGTTTTTATTTTTCCACAGGAAACGTGGCTATTTATTTGCAACAGTATCTAAAGAATCCGCTGTCCAGAGAAAGACTCTAAACAAATGCTTGATACATTTATTCATGCTACAAACAATTCCAGAACTCAAGGGAAGGACTAGACCTGACTAAAATGTGTATTTGCTGCAGATGAAAACCGAATTTAAAAGAATAAGTTAAATGTGCTTCTTCCTGAATGAAGAGCAAAATCGCCTATTTTTAAAAGTACATTATTGTGTATAGGCTTGATTATTTAAGAATGTAAAAGGATTTGCTACTGTCAAAAATCCACCTATAAACTGTTTAATTCCATAGGTTTAAAGTAAAGATTCAAAAGGTGGAACTCAAGGATAAACCCAGTCTGAGTTAGTAAACTATACAAAAAAAACCTGCTCTGCCAGTGCAAGACCTGAGAAAAGGTGACACCTCAACTGCTGAAACAGGAAAGGGCTAATTGCTAGATTGGAAGCTTTTAATCCCCAGGACAATGGGGCTTTTCAAGACACATTAAACATTTGTCTTTGCCCCAGGCTAAGACAATTGCAGGCTAACACACTCACCCTTCCAGTGGGAGGGGCAGGAAGCTTCACTCTCAAGGGAGAGGCCCATCATTCTACTTCAAAGGGATTGACATGTGCTTACACTTGGGAAAAAGACAAAAAAACTGACAGGTGACATTTGGTTTAAAATGCATATTCAACTGAACTTTCAAGACATTTAACTTTTCCACAAGAATGAGAAAAAATGTGAAAAGCGCATAATGCTATATTTAATTTTATGCTATTCATTTGAAGACTTGGTAGAACTTACTACTGCATAAGAAACAGGAGTTATAAAGAATGATCGATTGAGTTAAAAGTATTAATGTGGTGAATATAGCATTTTATACACATGTCCTAGGGGTAAATGCGTGTCTATGTACAAAATTGGGAAATATTAGGCCAAATCTTTCATGGTTAAAATTGCCAAAATGTACCAGAAAGTCAAAACCAGGTCCCACAGATTTGGGATTTGGATTGAAATGTGACCCACAAAATATGTAATCTGTGTATCTGATTTCCTCAGAGGTTCTAAATGCATAAATATGTATTTGTGAGAAAGTTAGATTTTGGTTCCAGTGGCTAGGGGAGGTTCTAGACATTGTAAAAAGCATCCCATGAACATGACATAATTTTCTGTCATCCAATCAGCGAAAAACAAGGCAGAGATTATGCTTTTGCCCAATCCTAGCATTAGGGGAGTGGACAGTAAACCTGCCCCTGCCATATAATTTAGTGATGTCATTTGGCATGATAAATAAGGGAACCTCACAGCACACAGACAGATTCCTGACTTCTTCCTGATTTTATGTGTGGCGCCCTGTTCCTGAGTTCTCCATCCTGTTTGTTCCTGACTCCTGATTTCATTACAAAGCTAAGGCCTCGGCATTGCTGAACTCCTTTTCAGCTAGGCCCAAACTCTGAAGCAATCCTAAAACCCCAGGCCAGCATCATGACCCGGCTGGCTTGCTACTACTAGATGCTTGCCTACTGCAAAGTCGCCATCCCACTGATCTCCAGTCTCCAGTAAACCACAAGGGCCAGTCCAGTGCCGTCCAGTGACCAGAACCACCCAGCTGACCCTATCCTGCCAGATGTGCTCTGCTGTCCTTGGTTAGACCTGATCTGTGTGATGACCAGAACCCTTGACGGTCCAAAATCCTAAATTAAAGTGGACTGTAAGAATTAATAGGAAGCACATAAAATCATAGCCTACCTTGCCTTGTTTTGTTCCATACCAATCTCCAAGTCACCCTATTCTTACCTTAAGAACTTGTATAATTGTCACAACCATTCTTGAAACCTTGCCTTTGATTCTTTGCGCTAGTGATAACTCCTTTAAATAATTTTGTCTTGTGAAATCCCAAACCCTTAATCCTCCCTCGGGTAATCGGACTGAGTCCGACCAGGGCAGGCATGGGGGTGCTGGTGTTGGTTCCGCGGATCAACTCTAGAGCTTACTCCTGTTTCAATCTGGTAACCTAGCCTGAATGCCCTAGTGTAGAGCATAACCATCCTTGTAAAAATTGATTTCTGTCTTCTTTTTCGTGCCTTTTTTTTCCAAGAACGCCTCTCATTCAACATTGCATAACTCACTCAATTTAATAGCTAGAGACTTCATATTAACTCTGGATTATACCCAAGACCCATAGCTACCTCCCAACCTACACATTCCAAATCAGTATATTTCACTTGTATTTCTTAGAAATCGTTTGGTAATTTTTACACGTGTGATTTTCAATTAAAATTATTTCCAAACTTCCATTAAGATTCAAAGTGTTTAATTTTGCTAAAACTATAGCTCATGATTGTTCACATCTTGTCAATGTTTCTCCCATAGATACTGAATGAAGGATTTTTGCACACTTTTCATTGTTTTTCTAAGCCATTTTCGAGTGTCATTTTAAAAAGTGTAAGATTGCAAACCCGTTTTTCTCTCTTGTTTGGGGAGGGAAGGTGGTATTTAAATTCTGATGACTGTTCCTTATTCCTGAATACCTGCTGCTTCCTTACACCTATTTAGAAGTGCTTATTTGTGGGTTGAGGAACATTGCAGGGGGAAATCCTAACTTAAATGCTATTCTTCCAAACAATCCAAAAGTGTTCTTTTCACTGATTTTTATATTTTTGTTGCTAAAAGTGAATTTAACTGCCTTACATACCTTCCTATCTGTTATTGTGACCACATTGGTGATTGCTGCTCTCTATTAAAAGCATATGATTGATTTGGATTTTTAAATAAATATTACCTTTACCAACCAGCCTGATCCCTGGTCCATCGTGACATGGGGTATTTTGAGAAGGGGTGTGATATGAGTGGTATATCACTCAGAATATTGAATCTATACACATAATAAAATAAGCATTTTAACTGTGCGCTACATACTAGGCTGAGACCAGGGTACATCGTCTGATTGAAATACCTAACAGATTTGGGGGCTCATGCCATGATTTTGAGCTCGAGTTACCAACGGTAACAGTCTAGCACAGCAGACTAACCTGCAGGGTAGTGACACCTTGCTTGGTTGGTGTACTGTGCAACACTGTACAAGCACCTCCCAAAAGAAATACTCCAAAACCAGGCCTATTTGTAAAAATAAAAGTAAATCAACCCCGAAATAATTAATAAAGAAATTGATAGTTCTAAAATGGCTGTTCCTGTAGAAATCAACATAGCTAGGGAGCACCCCCTGCATAAGCTTTTTGTCAAGGGTGAGTGGCCAGAACAGAATGAACATGTCTGGCTGCAGGAAGTCACAGAACAGGTCACTGCCATGAACCTGGGTACATGGCAGGAAAGGAGCCCATTACACTTAGCTCTCAGTGAATTGTAGATGGCCGTAAAAAGAGGAACAAAGTAAAATTGCCAGAATTGCAGCCTACCTATACCTCCAAATAGGAGTGATGCAGGAAAAGCACGCTGTCACGCTCACCTGATTCCCACGGAGGCGCAGGTCTGGCTTCGAGGGCTGATGCTTCTTCAATGGTGAACAGGTAGGGCCCCTCTACTCTGGCTTCTCTGGCTCGCAGGAATATTCCCCTGTGCGTGAAAAGGGAGTATTACCTACTGACGGAATAATGCTCAAGCCTCCCACTCCCTTCCAACCCTCCACGATACCCTTCCACGATTCCCCGTGAAGTCTCACCTTAGGGTCTGGAAGGATGAGTTCTCCATCCTGCTTCTGATGCAGGGGCGCGTTGAAACCCAGTTACTTCACTGGATTGAGGTTTGATGGGAGTTCAAATAAGCTTGACTATTCAGGTCAGGCGCTGTAAGAGTTCTGTAGCAAGTTCAAAAGTTCAAGCTTAATAATAATGTTCATTGTCTTATTGCAGCAAGCGCTAACGCTTATGTCTTTTTCCCCTTAGGGGCCGGGGTTCGGAATGCCGGGGATATGGCGCCGACCCGAAATGAAACGTGCAGTTCCAATAAATGACAGGTAAGTTCTGGATGAGCGTTCGGGTAATGTCTTTGCATTCGCTCATTCAATGTCTTTGTCTTTTTTCCCCATAGGGGCCGGGGTCCGGAATGCCAGGAAGCGGCAGGACCCGAAATGAAATGGGAATGACCCAACAGGTAAGTCTTAGAAGAAAACTGAGCTTTTCCTATTCCCTTCCTTCTCTCACCTTGTGTTCTTGTCTTTTTCTCTCTAGGCTCTGGGAAGTGGCTGCGAATACGGATGATCGCTGCTGAAGATGGAGGTGCCCAGGAAAGGTGAATGAAATGCAGCGCTGCAGCGATCGAAGCGAAATGCTTTTAAAAATGATGTCTTCCCTTTCAGGATCGTCGGTGTGATGTCTCCGTGATGTAGCTTTAGCAGGTAAGGTCTTCTTTCTCTCCAATTCTCTCTTATCTCCCTTTGCAGGTGACCCAGGATGCTGACAGGCGTGGCTGAAGTCCAGATGCAGGAGCTGACACGGTGAGCGTCCAGCTGCGAGGAGCAGAACAACGCGAAGCGTGAGTTGCTGATCGGGCATGGTTTAAATAGCTTTGGAAGAAGTTCCAGGTATGTATCCTTCCACCGATCAGGTATGTATCCTTCCCCGACCACACCCAGGTGGAAAGTAGTCCCACAGGTAAAGTAGTTCCATTCAGGCCTCAAGAGGGCCTGGATGTAGCAGCATGGTCTGCATCAGGTAAGTGCACATTAAAACACTTGAACACATGTCTAGCTTTATGAGCCTGGCGCCTAAGGCGCCAGGACAGGGGTCCAACATGAGCCTGGCGCCTAAGGCGCCAGGACTGTGTCCAAAGGGCCCCAGCTTGGGCCCGCTGGCACTTCCCTGGGGGGAATGATGCCTGCCTCTGGGGTTGCTGGGTCAGACCTGGCTCCTTGGAGGTAAGCATCATGACAGTACCCCCCTCAAGGCCCCTCCCAAGGTTGTTCCCTCCGGGGGTTTTGGCTTGTTCGGAAATCTCCGGTGGAACCTTTGTATTAATCGAGGTGCGTGAACATGGTTACTAGGCTTCCACGATCTCTCCTGAGGTCCATATCCCTTCCAGTCAACAAGATAGAAGAGTTTTGACTTTAACACCTTGGAGTCTAAAATGTCTTTAACTTCGAATTCTAATTCCCCTTCAATTTGAACTGGGTCTGGAGGCTTGGACAGTCGGGTCCCTGGTTGTACTGGCTTCAAAAGTGATGCATGAAAAACTGGATGAATATGCATGTTAGACGGTAAATCGAGTTTAAAAGCCACGGGATTGATTATATCCTTGATGGGATAAGGTCCTATGAATCTGGGATTAAAGGTTCGCGGGCCCTTGAGGGGTAAATGTTTCGTTGCTAGCCATACCTGGTCTCCTACTTGGTAAGGAGGAGTTTTACTTCGGTGCAAATCAGCAATTTCTTTATACTTTTTCTTGGCTTGCTGTAAATGAGTTGCAGCTTCTTTGAAGGCTCGGGTTATTGTGGAATGCAGATGATTTACTGCGGGCATTTCCAGGGTCAGAGGTGGATCTAGGTCAGAGGTCCGAGGATGGTGACCATACAAAGTATAAAAAGGAGTTTGTCCGGTTCCAGAATGCACTGAATTGTTGTATGCATATTCTGTGATCCAAAGGATGTCTTTCCAATTTAACTCGGATTGGTGTAACATGCACCGAAGATATTGCTCGAGAGTCTGATTGGTTCTCTCGGTTTGTACGTCGGTCTGGGGGTGGTGGCGGGTGGATAACCGCACATCTATTTGTGCTAGTTGGCAACACTTCTTCCAAAAATGGGAGATAAATTGACTTCCAGGATCCGAGACTAATATGGAAGGAAAACCATGTATGCGAACTATATTCTCCAGAAATTCCTTGGCCAAGGTGGAAGCTGAAGGTAAACCTTTTAAAGGGATAAAGTGGGCCATTTTGGAGAATAGATCCACAATTACAAGGATAGTGTTGTAACCAGCACAAGGAGGCAGGTCAGTTATAAAGTCCATTGACAAGGTGTGCCATTGTGCCGGTGGAATATCCAAGGGTTGAAGTAGGCCGGCTGGCCTTTTCTTTTGACCCTTGTTTTGGGCGCAAATTCCGCAAGACAATACAAAAGACTTTATGTCTTTTCTCCAAGAAGGCCACCAGAAGTGCCGTCTGATTTTTTCCTCCATTTTAGCGATACCAGGGTGTCCTTCCATTAATGATTCATGATGATGGGCAATAAAAAGTTCTTGCAATTCTTTACTTGGCAGAAACAACCGCTCCTGGAAGTAGGGTAAATCCTCCTTAACGGTGTAATGAGGACCCTTTTGACTCCATTCCAGTAAGGCTGAAGAGTCTAGAAGTTGTTTTACTTGCGTTTGGATGTCCTCAATAGTTTGCAATGAAGTAAGGCCTAAGATTCCTTGTTCAGGTATGATTTGCACAGGTTCTAAACTCGAATTGGGTTCTTCCATGCCAATCCGGGATAAGGCGTCCGCTTTACCATTCTTGCAGCCAGGGCGATAGGTAATTACGAAATCAAATTCCGCAAAGAATAGAACCCATCGGAGTTGTCGTGAAGATTGAGCTTTGGCCGTCTTTAAATATTGTAAATTTCTGTGGTCCGTAATTACGGTGATGGTGTGTCTTGCCCCGAGAAGGTAGTGACGCCAAGCCTTGAAAGCAGATTTAATAGCCAGTAACTCCTTGTCGGTAATTGCGTAGTTGATTTCAGGAGGAGAAAATTTCCTGGACCAAAAGGCCACAGGGTGTAGTTGGTTAGTTTCTGGGTCTCTTTGCGACAGGACAGCTCCCATGGCCGAACTGGATGCGTCGGTTTCCACAATGTAAGGGAGATCTGGGTGCGGGTTCTTCAATACAGGTGCAGAGGTGAATTTGGTTTTCAGGTCCTGAAAGGCTTATTCGGCCTCAAGAGTCCATTCAAAGCGTTTGTTTTTCTTTAGGAGAGCTGTGATGGGTTGAACTGTTCGGAAAAATTCCGGGATGAATCTTTAATAGAAATTGGCGAAGCCGAGCATGTTCTGAACTCCCTTCACCGAGCTAGGAGATGGCCATTTGAGGATGGCGTCCACCTTTCGCGAGTCCATTCGGACTCCTTGAGGTGTCAGGATGAATCCGAGAAACTCAACTTCTGTGGTATGAAAAACACATTTTTCGAGCTTTGCAAATAGTCTGTGCTGGCGCAATTTCTCAAGAACTGCCCTAACATGTTTTCTGTGATCGGATTCTGAAGAAGAGTACACCAGGATGTCGTCAATATAAACAATGACACAGACATCGATAAGTTCCCGAAGAACATCATTCATAAAGTACTGAAAGGCGGCAGGTGCATTGCACAAACCGAAGGGCATCACCTGATATTCGAAGAGCCCAAATTTGGTGCGGAATGCAGTCTTCCATTCGTCGCCTTCTTTTATACGCACCAGGTGATAAGATCCTCGGAGATCTAACTTGGTGTACACACAAGCGTCTTTCACCTGGTCGATAAGCTCAGGGATCAGGGGCAGAGGATAACGATTCTTAATCGTTATTTGATTTAGGGCGCGATAGTCTATACATGTTCTAAGGTCGCCCTCTTTTTTTCGGCACGAAGAACAGAGCTGAGGAGACAGGAGACTTGGACGGGCGAATAAAACCATTGGCTAGGTACTGATCTAAATACTGACGCAAATGCAGGTTTTCAGGTTCCGTAAGAGCATAAATCCTGCTACAAGGTAGTTGAGCATTGGGTACCAGATCGATTTGGCAATCATAAGACCGATGGGGAGGTAACGTGTTAGCCTGTTCCTTCTGAAAAACGTCTTGGAATTCTTGGTATTCTGACGGTAGCTGTACAGGGGTGGAAGTTGCTGAGGCTAGACCCATAACTGGATTTCTTGGATAACAAGTTGGTTCACAATCAGGAAAACTTATCTTCTTTGCTCGCCAGTCGATTCTGGGATTATGTGTTTCTAACCAAGGAATTCCAAGAATTACTTGAAATTGTGGGGCCTTGATCACATCAAACACGATTGCTTCCCGATGTCCATCCTGACCCACCAGTGTCATTTCAACAGTGGAATGCGTTACAGGCCCTGAGGCTATTTCGGTTCCATCTACTGTAGTAATGACATCTTGGGTTACTTTCGGGCGGAGAGGGAGCTTAATCCTGGAAGCCAATTCACGGTCTATGTAATTTCCAATAGCTCCACTGTCGATGTATGCCTTTATAGCATGCAACTGCTGAGGCTGTTTTGTGTCCACGAGCACCATTGGCATGACAAAATGCGAGGTCAAAGAGTTTGTTTTCAAGCTCGGCAAGAGGACCCCTACGCTTGTCGGGCTAGGTCGTTTCCCGAATCAGGTGTCAATAAATCGTTATCAGTGGCTCCAACCACCTTCTTAGGTGGTTTAACCGGACAATTTCGAAGAAAGTGACCGGAAGTCCCGCAATACAGACAAAGTTGCATTTGCCGCCTTCTCTCTCGTTCCTTCTGCGTTAATGGTCCTTTAACACCGCCGATTTGCATAGGTTCGGATACGTCGGTACTCTTGGAGTTAGCGTGGGTTTTGATCGGTACTCGGGTTTCGTACTTGAACCGATCTGCTTTTCTATTTTGAAGTCTGTGATCAAGTTGAACCACCAAGTCTATGTAGTCTGCGCAGACCTGGGGTGGATCTACTATCTGAGCTAGAACATCCTTAAGCTCTCCGCGCAGGCCTCGATGAAACAATGTGATCCTTTTGTTTTCTGGCCATCCAGTTTCCACTACCAGTCTATTAAAGGTGGCAACGTAGGACAGGAGATCCTGATTACCTTGTCGTAAGGATAGCAGTTTGTTATCAAGGGCCTGTCCTTGAGAGTGTCGAGCAAACAATCTTTCCATGCTGGCCTGGAAACCCTGAAAATTCTGGAGAATGGGATCATCCTGATTTACCAATGGAATAGACCAATCGGCAGCACTGCCACTGAGGTAAGATAGTATAAAGGCTACCTTGGTCTGGTCGTTAGGGAAGGCCCCTGGTCTACATAGAAAGTGTAAATGACATTGGTTCATAAAGACGGCATATTTCTTGGGATTCCCCGCAAAACGTTCAGGCGGGGCCAAAGGCATGTGTCCAGGTAGATTGATTTGTACCGGGTTATTCAACCCCATTGATGTGGAAGTACCTCTGGAATTAGATAAAGGAGTGTGCCCTGCCTGGGCCTGCAATAACCTTTTGGCCAGGTCATCTGTTCTTTCCTTGGATAGGATCAGTTCTCTTTTGAGAGCGTTAGTCTCCTGGCGGGCTGAGTGCACTTCTGCCCGTAATTCCCCCAAAAGCTGGGCCAGCTGATCTGTCTCGGAAGTCTCCATAGCGCCCGGGTGGGAAATTGTGGGTAGGCTTTGCGTTCTGTCACGCTCACCTGATTCCCACGGAGGCGCAGGTCTGGCTTCGAGTGCTGATGCTTCTTCAATGGTGAAGCGCAGGACTCTGAGGATGGACAGGTACGGCCCCTCTACTCTGGCTTCTCTGGCTCGCAGGAATATTCCCCTGTGCGTGAAAAGGGAGTATTACCTACTGACGGAATAATGCTCAAGCCCCCCACTCCCTTCCAACCCTCCACGATACCCTTCCACGATTCCCCGTGAAGTCTCACCTTAGGGTCCGGAAGGATGAGTTCTCCATCCTGCTTCTGATGCAGGGGCGCGTTGAAACCCAGTTACTTCACTGGATTGAGGTTTGATGGGAGTTCAAATAAGCTTGACTATTCAGGTAAGGCGCTGTAAGAGTTCTGTAGCAAGTTCAAAAGTTCAAGCTTAATAATAATGTTCATTGTCTTATTGCAGCAAGCGCTAACGCTTATGTCTTTTTCCCCTTAGGGGCCGGCGTTCGGAATGCCGGAGATATGGCGCCGACCCGAAGTGAAACGTGCAGTTCCAATAAATGACAGGTAAGTTCTGGATGAGCGTTCGGGTAATGTCTTTGCATTCGCTCATTCAATGTCTTTGTCTTTTTTCCCCATAGGGGCCGGGGTCCGGAATGCCAGGAAGCGGCAGGACCCGAAATGAAATGGGAATGACCCAACAGGTAAGTCTTAGAAGGAAACTGAGCTTTTCCTATTCCCTTCCTTCTCTCACCTTGTGTTCTTGTCTTTTCTCTCTAGGCTCTGGGAAGTGGCTGCGGATCCGGATGATCGCTGCTGAAGATGGAGGTGCCCAGGAAAGGTGAATGAAATGCAGCGCTGCAGCGATCGAAGCGAAATGCTTTTAAAAATGATGTCTTCCCTTTCAGGATCGTTGGTGTGATGTCTCCGTGATGCAGCTTTAGCAGGTAAGGTCTCCTTTCTCCCCAATTCTCTCTTATCTCCCTTTGCAGGTGACCCAGGATGCTGACAGGTGTGGCTGAAGTCCAGATGCAGGAGCTGACACGGTGAGCGTCCAGCTGCGAGGAGTAGAACAACGCAAAGCGTGAGTTGCTGATCGGGCGTGGTTTAAATAGCTTTGGAAGAAGTTCCAGGTATGTATCCTTCCACCGATCAGGTATGTATCCTTCCCCGACCACACCCAGGTGGAAAGTAGTCCCACAGGTAAAGTAGTTCCATTCAGGCCTCAAGAGGGCCTGGATGTAGCAGCATGGTCTGCATCAGGTAAGTGCACATTAAAACACTTGAACACATGTCTAGCTTTATGAGCCTGGCGCCTAAGGCGCCAGGACAGGGGTCCAACATGAGCCTGGCGCCTAAGGCGCCAGGACTGTGTCCAAAGGGCCCCAGCTTGGGCCCGCTGGCACTTCCCTGGGGGGAATGATGCCTGCCTCTGGGGTTGCTGGGTCGGACCTGGCTCCTTGGAGGTAGGCATCATGACACACACTGAAAACATAATTCTGGCACAGAATCAAGTTGAAGCACTAGAGAGAATCCAGAATGATCTAGACTCTGCAGAACAAAGGCTACAGACGTTCCAAGAACTAGAGGCAAAATCTAGACAGTATGTCACAAAATTAAAAGAAGATCTGTCTCTCCTACAGAAAGAGAATGCAGAGCAAGAACCCAATTACAGGCACCAAAAGAGGAGTGTCAGGAAAGGGTTGACTCTCTGCAACAGAGTCAACAGAAACTGGCACAACAATTACATTTTAATAGAGTCTGCACAGAACAGATGGTTATCCTATAAGACCATATAGACAAATTGAAAGAGGAAAATAATAAATTCATTGTGAGAGACCTGCACTCTCAAACAGAATTTGATGAGGAGCACCAGAGGTCCAATGCATTCAAAAAACAAAGGGACGACCTGGCTGAACAGAAGGGCACCCTAAGTCAGGAGAGGGATGCCTTAGGCCAGGACGTAAGCCAATTAAAAACCGAGTTAGAGGGAAGAAAACTGGTCCTTCAGGAGCTCAAGGAATTAAAGACAGAGTATGGGAAGCTACTAGAGCACACCAGACAGGAAGAAGGTGCTCTGGAAGACACCATCCAGACCAAAGATGCTAAAACACAGGAGGTGAGTCTCCTGCAGCAGAAATTGGCCCAGTATTCCCAGACCATGCAGGAAGCGCAGAGAGACAATGAGGCTCTCTGTGAAAAGAATGATGGGCTCCACCAACAAGTAGCAATGCAAGGGCAAATCATTGAGACCAGTAAGGCCTTGATAGAGGAATGAAAGCCTCAGATGTTTGCTTATCACCAGGAAATAGGGCTTGAAAGAGAAAAGGTAGAGAGGGACAGAGCTACCCCTGAGCATAACATCAGAAGTCCTGTACTCAGGGACTCTAACCCCTTCACCACCATGAACTCTGCCAGCTTCATGTACACTGACTCATATGAACCAGGGGCCATGGGGAAGGTAGAATTCAATAGAGTTGGGAAGATGGGACTGACAGATCAGCGCCCCCCAGAAATTATTGGACGGGCGTCCCTATACAGGGCCCCAAAAATGAGGGCTGATATCTCTGACCAGGAAGACTCCTATGAGGGGAGAGTCAGGGAACTGGATCCAAACAACTACTGCTATCCAAAAGATCAGTTTGTAAAATTTGGTGGGGAACTCCAGGAAATAAAGCCCACAAAGAGTATCCTGAAGTCCTCTACCCAGTTAGGGCAGTGGGGGGGTACTCCGCCAATCCTGGGCGCAGGGGAGAGTCAGAAGACTCTTCTGAGCACCACAGGAATAGGGACACTAGGCCCCAACATTTCACAGGCCCTTCTCAAGCTCGCAGAATCAGGGAGTGCCTAGAGGATCAAGAAGCCACCTCCAGTAGCAGTGCCTCTGAGTCTGAGGACGAGTGGACTCGGGTGACTAAAACCAAAAAGGCAAACAAAATGAAGAGAGCTATGCAAAAAGATCCCTTTAAGCAGATCAAGGCCATTAGGAGTGTTATAACTACATATCATAAAAATGCCAAGTATTCGGTATGGGAACTCATTGAATTATATGAACAGATGATGGACACTTTTCATCTGAAAGACAGCCATAATTTTATATGGTATGTAAAGTGTACATTCTCTCCTGAGTACTCCAGTTTCTTTGTGGGACTGGAGGATCAGAATCACTCAAGATGGTCCACCTACAGGGCGGCCATCTCAAAACACTTCTCTGCACATAGAAACCCCCAAGAGGCCTGCAAACCGGCCTACAATCTGCAGTGCGGGAAAGATCAGGCCTCACAAGAATTTGTGCAGGATCTCAAACGTGTCTTTGCGCAGACCACCAGGACGGATCGCACAGATAGTTGGGAGTTCATCAACACTTTCTTCCATGCACTCCCCAAATATATAATGACCCAGCTGGTGAGGGACTTTCACAAGAAGAGATCACTGGACTGGGTCATAGAACAGGCGACCCGTATTTATGAGGTACAAAAACCTGTAGATAACAAGAACACAAATAAAAAACCCAAACCAGCCAACACCCCTGCTACTGCTAAGGTGGCGGAGGTGAAGGTTGCCCCCATTTTAGATCTGGATATGGGGGTCCTAAAAATATACCTGTACAAAATCCATCCAGCCAAAGAACCAGAAGGCCCTCGAGCCAATCCCAGACAGGTGGTAGTGAGGGAAGTAATCCCACAAATGGGACCCCTAACGCCCCTGACTGTATTAGCCCCCGATACAAGGGTAACAAACCCATCCTGGGGTATGTGTGGACGCCCCCAGCCCAAGAGGGGGATCCAACCAGGTAGGTACCACCCCAGGAAACTTCCCTCCTTACTTTCCCCAGGAGGACACTAATCCCCCAAATGCCGGGTTGAGTTTCTTTCCCCTGTACCCCCAAAACATCAACCTACAGAACAACCCTCCTCTCTTTCCCCACTTTCCAGAGCCCAAACAGCCCAATCTGTGAGAGTGGAGGCTAAGGGTGGAGGGTTACCAAAATTAGCCAAACCCAGAGTACTATGGGAGAAGGGACAGTTACCCTTCCTGTGAGTCACCTTGGATGGACCAGAGACCCCCGTACCAGCCGGAACGGGTGTTTCAAATGGAGCACCGGGTCCAGAACCTGTTCCAGGATCTGGTTCGCATGTTGAGAGCTCAGCAGATCCCTCAGATGAACATGGCGGCTCAGAACCCCACAAAACAAGGGTCTGGTACTCCAGAACAATGACGGGGAGAGAACGCCGACAATTCACCGGTTCCAGTGGAGGAGGCACGGGGGGAAGGGAGGTGTAAAGCCTTAGAGGAAGCTTCCTTCCCCACCCGTGTAAAGCCCCTGGAAACCCATGAACCGGAACCCAAATCTCCTGCCCCCGAAAGTCTGCAACCCAAGGAACAGAGGGCGGATAGGAGAAATAAAGAACCCAAAAAGGCCCATTTTGTGGAGGAGGTTAGTGTCCTCGAATTTGAAGGAGACGGATCCTCAGAGGATTCTGGAAAAAATATCTTCTCCTTCAGGGACGGGGGAACTCCTCCCAAAGAAAAATGGGTCTCAAGAGATCCTAATGAAGACTGAGTGAATGTGAAGGCTGAGTTAGAATCACCCATCATTGAAAACCCAGAATGATAATCAGGAAATCCACACTGCCCAAACCTATTCTGGTGACTGTCTCCAAAAAGGGGGGGGCAGAATCAGAACCAGGGGAGCCCAAATCTCCCCCAATACCCAACTGCCACATTTTTCTTGCAGATCCCCAAGCTCCCACACAGAATCATGCCCAAACCTATTCTGGTGACTGCCTCCAAAAAGGGGGGGGGGCAGAATCAGAGAAAGAATATTCCTCAGCTCCCCAAAGCCATTCTGGTTACTGTCTCCAAAAAGGGAGGGGGCAGCCCGGAATCAGAAAAGGAGGAGCCCGAGACTCCTTGAATCCCTGAGTGCGAAATTTTACTTTCAGGTTCCCATACTACCCAGCTCCATTCTGGGGACCACCTCCTAGAATGGGGGTGCAGCCCAGAACCAGCACAAGAGGAACTCCAAACCTCACCAACCACTCCTGTGGACTGCCTCCAAAAAGGGGGGGGCAGCCCAGAATCAGAAAAGGGGGAACCCGAAACTCCACAAAAAGCAGTGTGTCAAAAATGTTTGTCAGAGTCCCCAACTCCAACACTGAATCCTGACCAAACTATCCCTGTGTCGGAGCCAGAAATAAGGACATTGACCACCCCGCTTTCCCAGAATGCCCATTACCTTTGCCCCTTGGAGGAGAAAGAAGGTAGATTCTACGCCTCTGTCGAAGTGCAAGGGCAATGTGCAATTCCAGCCCTGGTGGACACTGGATCCCAAGCCACTCAAGAAGGACTTTTGAGCAGCTAAATTCAGGAACGGGGGAGAGATACCAGATCCCTCTCAGCCCTCTTCCTGGACAACTCCAGAACTTCAACGGGAAGGAAATTCCTGTCGAGGGATCTGTAGAGCTGGAACTTAAAATAGGTCAACACAAGATGAAGCACCCAGTCATAGCCGTGGTGCCAGAGGGAACCCCCAGTCTATTAGGGAATGACATCTTCCATAGGCTGTCTCCCCTAATAGACTGTGTGAATAAGGTACTGTGGACCCAGACTCACAGGCCAATCAAATTAAAACAGAGTGTCAACCATGTTAGTCTCAATGGCACATGCCACCAGATCAAATTAAGTTTCATCTTCAAAATAATGAAATACCCGACATTACCATAATTGCTGGGGGACAACAAACTGGAGATGGGAATTCCTTTCCATTTCTGAAAATCAGCCTTCCTTACCTCCAAATAGGAGTGATGCAGGAAAAGCACGCTGTCACGCTCACCTGATTCCCACGGAGGCACAGGTCTGGCTTCGAGGGCTGATGCTTCTTTAATGGTGAACAGGTAGGGCCCCTCTACTCTGGCTTCTCTGGCTCGCAGGAATATTCCCCTGTGCGTGAAAAGGGAGTATTACCTACTGACGGAATAATGCTCAAGCCTCCCACTCCCTTCCAACCCTCCACGATACCCTTCCACGATTCCCTGTGAAGTCTCACCTTAGGGTCTGGAAGGATGAGTTCTCCATCCTGCTTCTGATGCAGGGGCGCGTTGAAACCCAGTTACTTCACTGGATTGAGGTTTGATGGGAGTTCAAATAAGCTTGACTATTCAGGTAAGGCGCTGTAAGAGTTCTGTAGCAAGTTCAAAAGTTCAAGCTTAATAATAATGTTCATTGTCTTATTGCAGCAAGCGCTAACGCTTATGTCTTTTTCCCCTTAGGGGCCGGGGTTCGGAATGCCGGGGATATGGCGCCGACCCGAAATTAAACGTGCAGTTCCAATAAATGACAGGTAAGTTCTGGATGAGCGTTCGGGTAATGTCTTTGCATTCGCTCATTCAATGTCTTTGTCTTTTTTCCCCATAGGGGCCGGGGTCCGGAATGCCAGGAAGCGGCAGGACCCGAAATGAAATGGGAATGACCCAACAGGTAAGTCTTAGAAGAAAACTGAGCTTTTCCTATTCCCTTCCTTCTCTCACCTTGTGTTCTTGTCTTTTTCTCTCTAGGCTCTGGGAAGTGGCTGCGAATACGGATGATCGCTGCTGAAGATGGAGGTGCCCAGGAAAGGTGAATGAAATGCAGCGCTGCAGCGATCGAAGCGAAATGCTTTTAAAAATGATGTCTTCCCTTTCAGGATCGTCGGTGTGATGTCTCTGTGATGCAGCTTTAGCAGGTAAGGTCTTCTTTCTCTCCAATTCTCTCTTATCTCCCTTTGCAGGTGACCCAGGATGCTGACAGGCGTGGCTGAAGTCCAGATGCAGGAGCTGACACGGTGAGCGTCCAGCTGCGAGGAGCAGAACAACGCGAAGCGTGAGTTGCTGATCGGGCATGGTTTAAATAGCTTTGGAAGAAGTTCCAGGTATGTATCCTTCCACCGATCAGGTATGTATCCTTCCCCGACCACACCCAGGTGGAAAGTAGTCCCACAGGTAAAGTAGTTCCATTCAGGCCTCAAGAGGGCCTGGATGTAGCAGCATGGTCTGCATCAGGTAAGTGCACATTAAAACACTTGAACACATGTCTAGCTTTATGAGCCTGGCGCCTAAGGCGCCAGGACAGGGGTCCAACATGAGCCTGGCGCCTAAGGCGCCAGGACTGTGTCCAAAGGGCCCCAGCTTGGGCCCGCTGGCACTTCCCTGGGGGGAATGATGCCTGCCTCTGGGGTTGCTGGGTCAGACCTGGCTCCTTGGAGGTAAGCATCATGACAGTACCCCCCTCAAGGCCCCTCCCAAGGTTGTTCCCTCCGGGGGTTTTGGCTTGTTCGGAAATCTCCGGTGGAACCTTTGTATTAATCGAGGTGCGTGAACATGGTTACTAGGCTCCCACGATCTCTCCTGAGGTCCATATCCCTTCCAGTCAACAAGATAGAAGAGTTTTGACTTTAACACCTTGGAGTCTAAAATGTCTTTAACTTCGAATTCTAATTCCCCTTCAATGTGAACTGGGTCTGGAGGCTTGGACAGTCGGGTCCCTGGTTGTACTGGCTTCAAAAGTGATGCATGAAAAACTGGATGAATATGCATGTTAGACGGTAAATCGAGTTTAAAAGCCACGGGATTGATTATATCCTTGATGGGATAAGGTCCTATGAATCTGGGATTAAAGGTTCGCGGGCCCTTGAGGGGTAAATGTTTCGTTGCTAGCCATACCTGGTCTCCTACTTGGTAAGGAGGAGTTTTACTTCGGTGCAAATCAGCGTTTTCTTTATACTTTTTCTTGGCTTGCTGTAAATGAGTTGCAGCTTCTTTGAAGGCTCGGGTTATTGTGGAATGCAGATGATTTACTGCGGGCATTTCCAGGGTCAGAGGTGGATCTAGGTCAGAGGTCCGAGGATGGTGACCATACAAAGTATAAAAAGGAGTTTGTCCGGTTCCAGAATGCACTGAATTGTTGTATGCCTATTCTGTGATCCAAAGGATGTCTTTCCAATTTTACTCGGATTGGTGTAACATGCACCGAAGATATTGCTCGAGAGTCTGATTGGTTCTCTCGGTTTGTCCGTCGGTCTGGGGGTGGTGGCGGGTGGATAACCGCACATCTATTTGTGCTAGTTGGCAACACTTCTTCCAAAAATGGGAGATAAATTGACTTCCAGGATCCGAGACTAATATGGAAGGAAAACCATGTATGCGAACTATATTCTCCAGAAATTCCTTGGCCAAGGTGGAAGCTGAAGGTAAACCTTTTAAAGGGATAAAGTGGGCCATTTTGGAGAATAGATCCACAATTACAAGGATAGTGTTGTAACCAGCACAAGGAGGCAGGTCAGTTATAAAGTCCATTGACAAGGTGTGCCATTGTGCCGGTGGAATATCCAAGGGTTGAAGTAGGCCGGCTGGCCTTTTCTTTTGACCCGTGTTTTGGGCGCAAATTCCGCAAGACAATACAAAAGACTTTATGTCTTTTCTCCAAGAAGGCCACCAGAAGTGCCGTTTGATTTTTTCCTCCATTTTAGCGATACCAGGGTGTCCTTCCATTAATGATTCATGATGATGGGCAATAAAAAGTTCTTGCAATTCTTTACTTGGCAGAAACAACCGCTCCTGGAAGTAGGGTAAATCATCCTTAACGGTGTAATGAGGACCCTTTTGACTCCATTCCAGTAAGGCTGAAGAGTCTAGAAGTTGTTTTACTTGCGTTTGGATGTCCTCAATAGTTTGCAATGAAGTAAGGCCTAGGATTCCTTGTTCAGGTATGATTTGCACAGGTTCTAAACTCGAATTGGGTTCTTCCATGCCAATCCGGGATGAGGCGTCCGCTTTACCATTCTTGCAGCCAGGGCGATAGGTAATTACGAAATCAAATTCCGCAAAGAATAGAGCCCATCGGAGTTGTCGTGAAGATTGAGCTTTGGCCGTCTTTAAATATTGTAAATTTCTGTGGTCCGTAATTACGGTGATGGTGTGTCTTGCCCCGAGAAGGTAGTGACGCCAAGCCTTGAAAGCAGATTTAATAGCCAGTAACTCCTTGTCGGTAATTGCGTAGTTGATTTCAGGAGGAGAAAATTTCCTGGACCAAAAGGCCACAGGGTGTAGTTGGTTAGTTTCTGGGTCTCTTTGCGACAGGACAGCTCCCATGGCCGAACTGGATGCGTCGGTTTCCACAATGTAAGGGAGATCTGGGTGCGGGTTCTTCAATACAGGTGCAGAGGTGAATTTGGTTTTCAGGTCCTGAAAGGCTTATTCGGCCTCAAGAGTCCATTCAAAGCGTTTGTTTTTCTTTAGGAGAGCTGTGATGGGTTGAACTGTTCGGAAAAATTCCGGGATGAATCTTTAATAGAAATTGGCGAAGCCGAGCATGCTCTGAACTCCCTTCACCGAGCTAGGAGATGGCCATTTGAGGATGGCGTCCACCTTTCGCGAGTCCATTCGGACTCCTTGAGGTGTCAGGATGAATCCGAGAAACTCAACTTCTGTGGTATGAAAAACACATTTTTTGAGCTTTGCAAATAGTCTGTGCTGGCGCAATTTCTCAAGAACTGCCCTAACATGTTTTCTGTGATCGGATTCTGAAGAAGAGTACACCAGGATGTCGTTAATATAAACAATGACACAGACATCGATAAGTTCCCGAAGAACATCATTCATAAAGTACTGAAAGGCAGCAGGTGCATTGCACAAACCGAAGGGCATCACCTGATATTCGAAGAGCCCAAATTTGGTGCGGAATGCAGTCTTCCATTCGTCGCCTTCTTTTATACGCACCAGGTGATAAGATCCTCGGAGATCTAACTTGGTGTACACACAAGCGTCTTTCACCTGGTCGATAAGCTCAGGGATCAGGGGCAGAGGATAACGATTCTTAATCATCATTTGATTTAGGGCGCGATAGTCTATACATGTTCTAAGGTCGCCCTCTTTTTTCGGCACGAAGAACAGAGCTGAGGAGACAGGAGACTTGGACGGGCGAATAAAACCATTGGCTAGGTACTGATCTAAATACTGACGCAAATGCAGGTTTTCAGGTTCCGTAAGAGCATAAATCCTGCTACAAGGTAGTTGAGCATTGGGTACCAGATCGATTTGGCAATCATAAGACCGATGGGGAGGTAACGTGTTAGCCTGTTCCTTCTGAAAAACGTCTTGGAATTCTTGGTATTCTGACGGTAGCTGTACAGGGGTGGAAGTTGCTGAGGCTAGACCCATAACTGGATTTCTTGGATAACAAGTTGGTTCACAATCAGGAAAACTTATCTTCTTTGCTCGCCAGTCGATTCTGGGATTATGTGTTTCTAACCAAGGAATTCCAAGAATTACTTGAAATTGTGGGGCCTTGATCACATCAAACACGATTGCTTCCCGATGTCCATCCTGACCCACCAGTGTCATTTCAACAGTGGAATGCGTTACAGGCCCTGAGGCTATTTCTGTTCCATCTACTGTAGTAATGACATCTTGGGTTACTTTCGGGCGGAGAGGGAGCTTAATCCTGGAAGCCAATTCACGGTCTATGTAATTTCCAATAGCTCCACTGTCGATGTATGCCTTTATAGCATGCAACTGCTGAGGCTGTTTTGTGTCCACGAGCACCATTGGCATGACAAAATGCGAGGTCAAAGAGTTTGTTTTCAAGCTCGGCAAGAGGACCCCTATGCTTGTCGGGCTAGGTCGTTTCCCGAATCAGGTGTCAATAAATCGTTATCAGTGGCTCCAACCACCTTCTTAGGTGGTTTAACCGGACAATTTCGAAGAAAGTGACCGGAAGTCCCGCAATACAGACAAAGTTGCATTTGCCGCCTTCTCTCTCGTTCCTTCTGCGTTAATGGTCCTTTAACACCGCCGATTTGCATAGGTTCGGATACGTCGGTACTCTTGGAGTTAGCGTGGGTTTTGATCGGTACTCGGGTTTCGTACTTGAACCGATCTGCTTTTCTATTTTGAAGTCTGTGATCAAGTTGAACCACCAAGTCTATGTAGTCTGCGCAGACCTGGGGTGGATCTACTATCTGAGCTAGAACATCCTTAAGCTCTCCGCGCAGGCCTCGATGAAACAATGTGATCCTTTTGTTTTCTGGCCATCCAGTTTCCACTACCAGTCTATTAAAGGTGGCAACGTAGGACAGGAGATCCTGATTACCTTGTCGTAAGGATAGCAGTTTGTTATCAAGGGCCTGTCCTTGAGAGTGTCGAGCAAACAATCTTTCCATGCTGGCCTGGAAACCCTGAAAATTCTGGAGAATGGGATCATCCTGATTTACCAATGGAATAGACCAATCGGCAGCACTGCCACTGAGGTAAGATAGTATAAAGGCTACCTTGGTCTGGTCGTTAGGGAAGGCCCCGGGTCTACATAGAAAGTGTAAATGACATTGGTTCATAAAGACGGCATATTTCTTGGGATTCCCCGCAAAACGTTCAGGCGGGGCCAAAGGCATGTGTCCAGGTAGATTGATTTGTACCGGGTTATTCAACCCCATTGATGTGGAAGTACCTCTGGAATTAGATAAAGGAGTGTGCCCTGCCTGGGCCTGCAATAACCTTTTGGCCAGGTCATCTGTTCTTTCCTTGGATAGGATCAGTTCTCTTTTGAGAGCGTTAGTCTCCTGGCGGGCTGAGTGCACTTCTGCCCGTAATTCCCCCAAAAGCTGGCCCAGCTGATCTGTCTCGGAAGTCTCCATAGCGCCCGGGTGGGAAATTGTGGGTAGGCTTTGCGTTCTGTCACGCTCACCTGATTCCCACGGAGGCGCAGGTCTGGCTTCGAGTGCTGATGCTTCTTCAATGGTGAAGCGCAGGACTCTGAGGATGGACAGGTACGGCCCCTCTACTCTGGCTTCTCTGGCTCGCAGGAATATTCCCCTGTGCGTGAAAAGGGAGTATTACCTACTGACGGAATAATGCTCAAGCCCCCCACTCCCTTCCAACCCTCCACGATACCCTTCCACGATTCCCCGTGAAGTCTCACCTTAGGGTCCGGAAGGATGAGTTCTCCATCCTGCTTCTGATGCAGGGGCACGTTGAAACCCAGTTACTTCACTGGATTGAGCTTTGATGGGAGTTCAAATAAGCTTGACTATTCAGGTAAGGCGCTGTAAGAGTTCTGTAGCAAGTTCAAAAGTTCAAGCTTAATAAAAATGTTCATTGTCTTATTGCAGCAAGCGCTAACGCTTATGTCTTTTTCCCCTTAGGGGCCGGCGTTCGGAATGCCGGAGATATGGCGCCGACCCGAAGTGAAACGTGCAGTTCCAATAAATGACAGGTAAGTTCTGGATGAGCGTTCGGGTAATGTCTTTGCATTCGCTCATTCAATGTCTTTGTCTTTTTTCCCCATAGGGGCCGGGGTCCGGAATGCCAGGAAGCGGCAGGACCCGAAATGAAATGGGAATGACCCAACAGGTAAGTCTTAGAAGGAAACTGAGCTTTTCCTATTCCCTTCCTTCTCTCACCTTGTGTTCTTGTCTTTTCTCTCTAGGCTCTGGGAAGTGGCTGCGGATCCGGATGATCGCTGCTGAAGATGGAGGTGCCCAGGAAAGGTGAATGAAATGCAACGCTGCAGCGATCGAAGCGAAATGCTTTTAAAAATGATGTCTTCCCTTTCAGGATCGTCGGTGTGATGTCTCTGTGATGCAGCTTTAGCAGGTAAGGTCTCCTTTCTCCCCAATTCTCTCTTATCTCCCTTTGCAGGTGACCCAGGATGCTGACAGGTGTGGCTGAAGTCCAGATGCAGGAGCTGACACGGTGAGCGTCCAGCTGCGAGGAGCAGAACAACGCAAAGCGTGAGTTGCTGATCGGGCGTGGTTTAAATAGCTTTGGAAGAAGTTCCAGGTATGTATCCTTCCACCGATCAGGTATGTATCCTTCCCCGACCGCACCCAGGTGGAAAGTAGTCCCACAGGTAAAGTAGTTCCATTCAGGCCTCAAGAGGGCCTGGATGTAGCAGCATGGTCTGCATCAGGTAAGTGCACATTAAAACACTTGAACACATGTCTAGCTTTATGAGCCTGGCGCCCAAGGCGCCAGGACAGGGGTCCAACATGAGCCTGGCGCCTAAGGCGCCAGGACTGTGTCCAAAGGGCCCCAGCTTGGGCCCGCTGGCACTTCCCTGGGGGGAATGATGCCTGCCTCTGGGGTTGCTGGGTCGGACCTGGCTCTTTGGAGGTAGGCATCATGACACACACTGAAAACATAATTCTGGCACAGAATCAAGTTGAAGCACTAGAGAGAATCCAGAATGATCTAGACTCTGCAGAACAAAGGCTACAGACGTTCCAAGAACAAGAGGCAAAATCTAGACAGTATGTCACAAAATTAAAAGAGGATCTGTCTCTCCTACAGAAAGAGAATGCAGAGCAAGAACCCAAT
Organism: Ambystoma mexicanum; assembly: GCF_040938575.1. NCBI lineage: Eukaryota > Metazoa > Chordata > Amphibia > Caudata > Ambystomatidae > Ambystoma > Ambystoma mexicanum. The sequence goes on along the minus strand of NC_090927.1, from coordinate 759,139,018 downwards.
TACAGGCACCAAAAGAGGAGTGTCAGGAAAGGGTTGACTCTCTGCAACAGAGTCAACAGAAACTGGCACAACAATTACATTTTAATAGAGTCTGCACAGAACAGATGGTTATCCTATAAGACCATATAGACAAATTGAAAGAGGAAAATAATAAATTCATTGTGAGAGACCTGCACTCTCAAACAGAATTTGATGAGGAGCACCAGAGGTCCAATGCATTCAAAAAACAAAGGGACGACCTGGCTGAACAGAAGGGCACCCTAAGTCAGGAGAGGGATGCCTTAGGCCAGGACGTAAGCCAATTAAAAACCGAGTTAGAGGGAAGAAAACTGGTCCTTCAGGAGCTCAAGGAATTAAAGACAGAGTATGGGAAGCTACTAGAGCACACCAGACAGGAAGAAGGTGCTCTGGAAGACAACATCCAGACCAAAGATGCTAAAACACAGGAGGTGAGTCTCCTGCAGCAGAAATTGGCCCAGTATTCCCAGACCATGCAGGAAGCGCAGAGAGACAATGAGGCTCTCTGTGAAAAGAATGATGGGCTCCACCAACAAGTAGCAATGCAAGGGCAAATCATTGAGACCAGTAAGGCCTTGATAGAGGAATGAAAGCCTCAGATGTTTGCTTATCACCAGGAAATAGGGCTTGAAAGAGAAAAGGTAGAGAGGGACAGAGCTACCCCTGAGCATAACATCAGAAGTCCTGTACTCAGGGACTCTAACCCCTTCACCACCATGAACTCTGCCAGCTTCATGTACACTGACTCATATGAACCAGGGGCCATGGGGAAGGTAGAATTCAATAGAGTTGGGAAGATGGGACTGACAGATCAGCGCCCCCCAGAAATTATTGGACGGGCGTCCCTATTCAGGGCCCCAAAAATGAGGGCTGATATCTCTGACCAGGAAGACTCCTATGAGGGGAGAGTCAGGGAACTGGATCCAAACAACTACTGCTATCCAAAAGATCAGTTTGTAAAATTTGGTGGGGAACTCCAGGAAATAAAGCCCACAAAGAGTATCCTGAAGACCTCTACCCAGTTAGGGCAGTGGGGGGGTACTCCGCCAATCCTGGGCGCAGGGGAGAGTCAGAAGACTCTTCTGAGCACCACAGGAATAGGGACACTAGGCCCCAACATTTCACAGGCCCTTCTCAAGCTCGCAGAATCAGGGAGTGCCTAGAGGATCAAGAAGCCACCTCCAGTAGCAGTGCCTCTGAGTCTGAGGACGAGTGGACTCGGGTGACTAAAACCAAAAAGGCAAACAAAATGAAGAGAGCTATGCAAAAAGATCCCTTTAAGCAGATCAAGGCCATTAGGAGTGTTATAACTACATATCATAAAAATGCCAAGTATTCGGTATGGGAACTCATTGAATTATATGAACAGATGATGGACACTTTTCATCTGAAAGACAGCCATAATTTTATATGGTATGTAAAGTGTACATTCTCTCCTGAGTACTCCAGTTTCTTTGTGGGACTGGAGGATCAGAATCACTCAAGATGGTCCACCTACAGGGCGGCCATCTCAAAACACTTCTCTGCACATAGAAACCCCCAAGAGGCCTGCAAACCGGCCTACAATCTGCAGTGCGGGGAAGATCAGGCCTCACAAGAATTTGTGCAGGATCTCAAACGTGTCTTTGCGCAGACCACCAGGACGGATCGCACAGATAGTTGGGAGTTCATCAACACTTTCTTCCATGCACTCCCCAAATATATAATGACCCAGCTGGTGAGGGACTTTCACAAGAAGAGATCACTGGACTGGGTCATAGAACAGGCGACCCGTATTTATGAGGTACAAAAACCTGTAGATAACAAGAACACAAATAAAAAACCCAAACCAGCCAACACCCCTGCTACTGCTAAGGTGGCAGAGGTGAAGGTTGCCCCCATTTTAGATCTGGATATGGGGGTCCTAAAAATATACCTGTACAAAATCCATCCAGCCAAAGAACCAGAAGGCCCTCGAGACAATCCCAGACAGGTAGTAGTGAGGGAAGTAATCCCACAAATGGGACCCCTAACGCCCCTGACTGTATTAGCCCCCGATACAAGGGTAACAAACCCATCCTGGGGTATGTGTGGACGCCCCCAGCCCAAGAGGGGGATCCAACCAGGTAGGTACCACCCCAGGAAACTTCCCTCCTAACTTTCCCCAGGAGGACACTAATCCCCCAAATGCCGGGTTGAGTTTCTTTCCCCTGTACCCCCAAAACATCAACCTACAGAACAACCCTCCTCTCTTTCCCCACTTTCCAGAGCCCAAACAGCCCAATCTGTGAGAGTGGAGGCTAAGGGTGGAGGGTTACCAAAATTAGCCAAACCCAGAGTACTATGGGAGAAGGGACAGTTACCCTTCCTGTGAGTCACCTTGGATGGACCAGAGACCCCCGTACCAGCCGGAACGGGTGTTTCAAATGGAGCACCGGGTCCAGAACCTGTTCCAGGATCTGGTTCGCATGTTGAGAGCTCAGCAGATCCCTCAGATGAACATGGCGGCTCAGAACCCCACAAAACAAGGGTCTGGTACTCCAGAACAATGACGGGGAGAGAACGCCGACAATTCACCGGTTCCAGTGGAGGAGGCACGGGGGGAAGGGAGGTGTAAAGCCTTAGAGGAAGCTTCCTTCCCCACCCGTGTAAAGCCCCTGGAAACCCATGAACCGGAACCCAAATCTCCTTCCCCCGAAAGTCTGCAACCCAAGGAACAGAGGGCGGATAGGAGAAATAAAGAACCCAAAAAGGCCCATTTTGTGGAGGAGGTTAGTGTCCTCGAATTTGAAGGAGACGGATCCTCAGAGGATTCTGGAAAAAATATCTTCTCCTTCAGGGACGGGGGAACTCCTCCCAAAGAAAAATGGGTCTCAAGAGATCCTAATGAAGACTGAGTGAATGTGAAGGCTGAGTTAGAATCACCCATCATTGAAAACCCAGAATGATAATCAGGAAATCCACACTGCCCAAACCTATTCTGGTGACTGTCTCCAAAAAGGGGGGGGGGCAGAATCAGAGAATGAAGATTCCTCAGCTCCCCAAAGCCATTCTGGTTACTGTCTCCAAAAAGGGAGGGGGCAGCCCGGAATCAGAAAAGGAGGAGCCCGAGACTCCTTGAATCCCTGAGTGCGAAATTTTACTTTCAGGTTCCCATACTACCCAGCTCCATTCTGGGGACCACCTCCTAGAATGGGGGTGCAGCCCAGAACCAGCACAAGAGGAACTCCAAACCTCACCAACCACTCCTGTGGACTGCCTCCAAAAAGGGGGGGGCAGCCCAGAATCAGAAAAGGGGGAACCCGAAACTCCACAAAAAGCAGTGTGTCAAAAATGTTTGTCAGAGTCCCCAACTCCAACACTGAATCCTGACCAAACTATCCCTGTGTCGGAGTCAGAAATAAGGACATTGACCACCCCGCTTTCCCAGAATGCCCCTTGGAGGAGAAAGAAGGTAGATTCTACGCCTCTGTCGAAGTGCAAGGGCAATGTGCAATTCCAGCCCTGGTGGACACTGGATCCCAAGCCACTCAAGAAGGACTTTTGAGCAGCTAAATTCAGGAACGGGGGAGAGATACCAGATCCCTCTCAGCCCTCTTCCTGGACAACTCCAGAACTTCAACGGGAAGGAAATTCCTGTCGAGGGATCTGTAGAGCTGGAACTTAAAATAGGTCAACACAAGATGAAGCACCCAGTCATAGCCGTGGTGCCAGAGGGAACCCCCAGTCTATTAGGGAATGACATCTTCCATAGGCTGTCTCCCCTAATAGACTGTGTGAATAAGGTACTGTGGACCCAGACTCACAGGCCAATCAAATTAAAACAGAGTGTCAACCATGTTAGTCTCAATGGCACATGCCACCAGATCAAATTAAGTTTAATCTTCAAAATAATGAAATACCCGACGTTACCATAATTGCTGGGGGACAACAAACTGGAGATGGGAATTCCTTTCCATTTCTGAAAATCAGCCTTCCTTCCAGTTTCAAGTAGCATTCCATACTGGAAGGAAATACTCTGAAATTCTATACCAATTCACAATCAGAAAATCCCAATTTTATAGCCAAAATTGATTAGAAACCAGCGCCAAGTGTAGCTGGCGTTCAGAGGAAGAGAGAACAGCTCTTATTTCTGATTTAGTTAAATGATGGGAAAGAGTCTGTCCCCGTCTGAGTGGACTTGAATAGCGAAGAAAGCTTCATCAGCAAAGTATTATTCAAGAAACTCCGAAAAGACCAGACCCTACCCGCTGCAGAGTCAGTGTATCAAAGGGTATGGGGCCTGGAAATCCCCCGTTCCAAACATCTTCTGCTTAGCAGTTGTATGATCAAAATGTCTAGAGGTGATAAAAGCATAGAACACAATTGTTGGGTCGTGCAAGGTGTTCCTTCCACCTTTTACATGGGCAATCACATCCTCAACCGACTCGAGATTAATTTGGATCCCAGTTATTGCCAAACCGGGTCCCAACTGCAGAGTAAATTTCAGGGTCCTGGCAATCCTAAAGAAAGCCTTCTCGTCAACCCCAGTGCTACGGTAGGAAATGGAAGGTCAGAAATGGAGGAGAGGTCACCTTCAAAGGCCTCACCTACAGAATCCGCATCCCCAAGGGCGACTTGACAGAAGAAAAAAAGTGGGTCCACATCAATCAGCTAAAGAGTTGCCACCCCAGGTACACTTTGCGGCAAATATAGGAGTCCATAGAAAACCCAGTAACGGATACTTCTGAAGCATAGAAATATTTTAATGTCACTGAATGCATGTGTATATCCCACTGCTGAAATCCCAATTGAAGGACAGTATGGGGGAAAATTGTCATAACTGGTTTGTGTTCTATTTTATAGATTTGCACTGATTATACCTAACAACCAGGGAGGACCTCCTCAGGGACTCAGAAGGAAAAACCCAAAGAAATCCAGAGTGTCGCTCCACAACAGAAAAGAAAACTTGAGAGAAGGTGGGGGTATCGTTCCACATTCCAAACAGAGGTGGCGAGGAGAGCATGTCGCTTCATTCGCTGATGGAAGAAGCACTCCTACCCAACTGAACCTGCTTTTTCAAGAAAGAAAAATCCAACTTGCCTGACTCCCCCATGACTGGTAGTCCAGACAAAACCGGGGGGGGGGGGTGGATTCTGTGGGATATTTTGACCCACTCAGCTGAGCTATGTTACAAAACTTTGCTGCTTTGATGCCATAAACAGCACAAAATGGATGCGCTGACTCCTGTGCGCGCCAAGATCCCTAAACTGCGATTTTCAATAACCAGAAAATGGCCGTACCGCACTGCCAAAACACATTTCAGGTGGGGTAGAACAGATTATTCACTGCAGGAGTATTCCAGTGTGCTTTGCAACATTTTCGATGGAGCCAAGGACAGAAGCAGCATTACTTTGCTTTAAACCCAAACAGCCTCTTTAAAATGTCATCATTTCAACCCTAAAAAGGGCGGTTTTGGTGCTAAATCCATTCATTTCTTATGAACAACTGTGGTGTAAGGGCCCTGCAATGCCCAGGATCAGTCTTGAGTCTCAGAGGACCCGGGCCTCATTTGAATGACAGCTCATACCAAAAGTATCTTTGAAAAAGCAACCCAGGGAATTTGTTTTTCATTTTCCATGGGAAACTTGGCTATCACTTTGCAACAATATCTAAAGAATCGGCTGTCCAGAGAAAAACTCTAAACAAATCTCTAAACAAATGCTTGATACATTTATTCATGCTACAAACAATTCCAGCACCCAAGGGAAGGACTAAAGCTGACTAAAATGTGTATTTGCTGCAGATGAAAACCGAATTTAAAAGAATAAGTTAAATGTGCTTTTTCCTGAATGAAGATCAAAATCGCCTATTTTTAAAAGTACATTATTGTGCATAGGCTTGATTATTTAAGAATGTAAAAGAATTTGCTACTGTCAAAAATCCACCTATAAACTGTTTAATTCCATAGGTTTAAAGTAAATATTCAAAAGGTGAAACTCAAGGATAAACCTAGTCTGAGTTAGCAAACTATATACAAAAAACCTGCCAGTGCAAACCCTGAGAAAGGGTGACACCTCAACTGCTGGAACAGGAAAGGGCTAATTGCTAGATTGGGGGCTTTGAATCCCCAGGACAATGGGGCTTTTCAAGTCACATTAGACATTTGTCTTTGCCCCAGGCTAAGGCAATAGCAGGCTAAGACACTCACCCTTCCAGTGGGAGGGGCAGGAAGCTTCACTCTCAAGGGAGAGGCCCCTCATTCTACTTGAAAGGGATTGACATGTGCTTACACTTGGGAAAAAGAAAAAAAAACTGACAAATGACATTTGGTTTAAAATGCCTATTTTGCAACTGAACTTTCAAGACATTTAACTTTGCCACAAGAATGAGAAGAAATGTGGAAAGTGCATAATTCTAAATCTAATTGTATGCTATTCATTTGAAGACTTGGTAGAACTTACCACTGCATAAGGAACAGAAGTAATAAAGAATGACCGATTGTGTGAAAAGTTTTAATTTGGAGAATATAACATTTTATACACATATCCTAGGGGTAAATGCGTGTCTATGTACAAAATTGGGAATGTTAGGCCAAATCTTTCATGGTTAAAATTGCCAAAATGTAGCAGAAAGTCAAAACCAGGTCCCAGAGATTTGGGATTTGGATTGAAATGAGACCCACAAAATATGTAATCTGTGTCTGATTTCCTCAGAGGTTCTAAATGCATAAATATGTATTTGTGAGAAAGTTAGATTTTGGTTCCACTGGGTAGGGGAGGTTCTAGTCATTGTAAAAAGCATCCCATAAACTTGACATCCTTTTCTGTCATCAGGCCAGCATCATGACCCGGCTGGCTTGCTATTACTAGATGCTTGCCTGCTGCAGACTCGCCATCCCACTGATCTCCAGTCTCCAGTAAACCAGAAGGGCCAGTCCAGTGCCGTCCAGTCAACAGAACCGCCCAGCTGACCCTATCCTGCCAGATGTGCCCTGCTGTCCTCGGTTAGACCTGATCTGTGTGATGACCAGAACCCTTGATGGTCCAAAATCCTAAGTTAAAGTGCACTGTAAGTATTAATAGGAAGCATAGAAAATCATAGCCTACCTTGCCTTGATTTGTTCCATCCCAATCTCTAAGTCATCCTATCCTTACCTTAAGAACTTGTAATATTGTCACAAACATTTCTGAAACCTTGCCTTTGATTCCTTGCGCTAGTGATAACTCCTTTAAATAATTTTGTTTGTGAAATCCAAACCCTTAATCCTCCTTCGGGTAATCGGACTGAGTCCGCCAGGGCTGGCCTGGGGGTGCTGGTGTTGGTTTCTGCGGATCAACTCCAGAGCTTACTGTGTTTCAGTCAGGTTACCTCGCCTGAATGCCCTAGTGTAGAGGATAACTATCCTTGTAAAAATTGATTTTTGTGTTTTTTTCACACCTTTATTCTCCAAAAACGCCTCTCATACAACATTGCATAACTCACTCAATTTAATAGCTAGATACTTCATTTCAACTCTGGATTATACCTAAGACCCATAGCTAGCTACCAACCTAAAAACCCCAAATCAGTATATTTCACCTGCTTTTCTTAGAAATCGTTTGGTCATTTTTAGGCGGGAATCCACATTTCTGCAAAGTTTTACACGTGTGATTTTCAATTTAAATTATTTCCAAACTTCCATTAAGATCCAAAGTGTTTAATTTTGCTCAAACTATAGCTCATGGTTGTCATCTTGTCAATGTTGCTCCCATAGAAATCTATACTGAATTAAGGATTTTTGCACACTTTTAATTGTTTTGCTAAGATATTTTCGAATATCATTTTAAATAGTGTAAGATTGCAGACCCGTTTTTCTCTCTAGTTTGGGGAGGGAAGATGGTATTTAAATTCTGTTGACTGTTCTTTATTCCTGAATACCTACTGCTTCCTTACATCTGTTTAGAAGTGCTTATTTGTGGGTTGAGGAATATTGCAGGGGGAAATTCTAACTTAAGTGCTATTCTTCCAAACAATCCAAAAGTTGAGACTTGTCTTGGTTTCCCTTGCAGAGTTGCTTACAGCTTTGCCCCTCAGAAGCCTCCCAGCGTGTGGCCTTTCAAGTGAATCTTTTTTTTACAAACATTTTGCAAGACTTTTACTTACCTGCAAAGAAGATCTTCAGCTCCCCTAGACTTTGTTCAACTAACATTGGCTGTCCTGGCTCCCCGAGAGACTCTTCTTATCTTTGACTCTGTGCCTTTACCTTTCCCCCAGGAAAGGGTTACATTTGCGTGACACTGGAAGGTTAACCTTTCATGAAATATTTGTTAACCTTTGTTGTATCCCTATATCTAACCTTTTGCACTAAACTCATTATTGCTCTAAATGTACCAGTGATAAATCAATGTCCACAGTGTCCTAGCTATTTGTCATCTGAGGATGTAGGAAGTGTCTGTGTGCCATACCCAATGGGTATCATCTGATTTAGAGAAACTAAGGGTGTGTTTTGAAGTGTATTATAAATTGTTACATGTTTTGCTCCCTTCTGAATAAGGCTTATGTAACTGACTGTTAAATAAATTAATAATTGTTTAGTCAAGAAACCTTGAGTGTAAGTGTTTATTTGAATAACTGTCAATGTGAAACTCTGTGTTACAAGCCTACTGCTCACATTGACGCCTCTTGAGATAAGCCTGGCTGCTCAGCCACACTACCAACCTGTGTACTGCTCACTTATACCAAAGGTTGGGTTCCTATTGACTGGAGGTGAGGGTTGCTATAGTCTTCCAAAGGATACTGCACATAATTTTGCCTAACAGACTGTAGAGTGTTAATTCGTTCCACGATGGCTTTTGACATGTAAAAATGACCCAACAATCAATTTTTCAGAAATGCTTTGTAAAAATATGCCCTTATAGGTTTTGCATTTTAAAGTGATTCATACAAATTGACCCACATGTCGCTCAATTGATAATCTTTTCTTATTTCCTTAGAAATCAGCCACTTTCTGTTGAAAGACAATTATATGAAATCTAAGCAAGTGAAGAAATGAGAATATAAAATGAAAATGAATACGAGGTCAGGCATGTTTTATATACAAATACCAGGCATGCATAGAGGAAGGAGATATGGTAGGACCCTCGGGTAGCATTTCAATATATTCTGATAAGTCAAAATCCTAGCTACTGATATTTTAGGCTATACCTACCTTTTAAATATATGTAAACAGTGTTTTGACGTACTGTGAAGTTTGGTAAAGAACAACCCAGGTGCAAAAATTACAAGTGACCACATATGTTCATCACTTTATTTCAGTCCTAGGCATATAAACAGTTCAGGATTCCTCTATGTGTTTCTTGCCTTTTGCAACAAAATGATAGCTATAATAGTATAACTAGAAAGCATCAATAAGCCAACAGCTGTTACAAAAATGATTATATGCTGTACTTAGAAAAACAAACATTTCACCAACAGTTCTTTATGAAAACTCCTAAGGTATTATTGTTTTTAAATGTAAATCGTTAGTCTTGCCATGGCAATAAACAAAGATTGTTTTGTTTCTTTTTGTCAATGTTATTAAAGAATACATTTCTTTGCTGCATTTCATAATTGTTTAGGCATCTACTAAGACATGCCCAAATCTCTAGGGATATATCCCGAGCTGCAATTCCCCGGTGTGGACCTAGTGCACTGCATTTGGGCTGCGGCCGCCTATGCCTATGGACATGTATACCATTACCAAAACAAAAATACATTTTATGGTACAGTCAGGCTGTCAATGCCCTGCAGATGCTTTGCCTCTTCTAATGCTGACAGCATGGATGCTGGGTGACGACAGGTTCCCAATCTTTAATTCAGTCAAGGGGCATCATTACAATTGTGCCAGTGCGGTAACAATGGTGCTGTTAAGCCTACCGGCACTGTTGTTAATGGACCGGCACACTGCGGGTCTGCGGGTGGGTGCCATCCCTCCTTCCAGGTCAGACTTTCCGGAAAGCACCAGCACTGTTATTAACGGTGCCGGTACGTCCCTTATCCCCATCCCCATTGAGTCTTATGGGACTCAATGGGAATGGGGATTTACATGTGTCTGTCTGGCGGCAGCCTGACGATTTTACTGGCAAGGCTAACGCTGGACTCGTAATGAGGCCCCTTAGGTCTCTTGAACCACTGTGACAGAATGCCATTGGTCATGGGTGAGAAAGCCAGAGCATTTTTGATTCATATTATTATACAATTATGTGGGTAATGCTGTTTTTAAAAGTGGGGCCTTTTGAATATACTCCCATTTCATAAAAACTCCATGCCCAAAGCATAGTGCGTCTATGTACCTTTGCTGCACCCGTCTCCTGACAGCTGCAGCACCTACTCTCCAGTGGTGCAGGGCAGGTTCAAAGGTTACATGTACATGTCCTTGGCCCACATTACCACAAACTGTGAAAGAGGAATCCCTATCGGGCTGTGCCTCTTTTACCTTTATGATTCCTTTTGTGTGCACCAGTGCTCATACTGCACAGAGCTCATCACTGTCTCTGAATCCTCCACCAGCAGGATCAGCTTAACCAGAACCCGCTTCGGCCATCAGCAGGTGGGGATCCAATGTGATGAACTCCCCACGAACGCCTGAGCACACCTAAAGGCACACTTCACACTTCTCCAACATGACCTAACATAGTACCCTCACCATGCTACTAATTGCCTCCCTGAAAGTGCTGCTGACCATTAGGACAAGCTCTACTTCCTGCTTTTGATTCCATTTTCTTCTGGTCGAAACGCTGAAAACTTTACACTCCTCCCAGCAATCACTATCACTCACCCTTATGTTTGTTTTCATCTCCCTGCATCTTGTACATGAAGTACGTATGTTTCTGTGGCTCTGATAATTCCCACTATTCCTCTTTCCCACTCTCCTTAGCCCTTTTTGGTTTCACCGTACAGACCACCATCTGCCTGCCACATTGGTGGGCTCACAATTCACCTCTACACAACAAGGCTTGGTGCTTTAAGACCACATACAATAGTTGGCCATTTGAAATATATTCTGTTTGTACATACCATATGAGCAGGGCAAATAAACAAAACCAGGAGGGCCGGGATCAGGCCTGGAGGAGCATAGACTGTAATAAACTGAGAATGCAGCTGTCAGGGTCATCATTGTTGTAAATAAAAGAGAGCACACCTATTGTATTTGGTGATCACTCCATTAGCTTCTTGTCAATGGAAGGATAGACTTCAAATTGGGTTGCAAAACCGTGTAAATCCTTGATCACAGGGACCCACATGTTTTTGTTAACTCATTGAAATATGACACCCCAGGGTGTGTTCTTTGCTCTGCACAAACAGCTCTCTGTTTCTCCACATACACCTTTTGGACTTGGAGGGAGAGGTTTTAGAGCCCAAGGCCCTTGTTTTTCCAAAGGTCTATCTTTGCTATCTTTGGAGCCCTGTGCTATTCTCCAAATGTATTATATTCTCGCACAACTCCCAAAAATCAAATTATTTCCTAAAATGTCCGCTTAGGGGTAATGGCCTGATCTCAGTGTCTGTCCTAATTTGTGATGACTAGCTGCCTGTGTCAGTTAGTTCTAAAAAAAGAAAAGCACCTGCTACCAGGCTCCTTTTGGTCTCTGAGCTAAATGGGCTAGGAAGTAAATTACTGGCTGAGACAGGTTCTCCACAAATAAATGATTTTCTTGGCAATTTTTATTGTATTTTTAGTTTTGAGCTTGGGGTTGGGACGTCAAGTCTCCACCACCTCCACGCCATGTTACATCCAGGAAACATGACATCATTGCCACCTGCATAGAATTTCCATGCAAGTAGGGATGCTTGAATCCCAAAGATACACCTGTAAAAGCAAGGTAGAACCCACAGGGTTTCATGGTAGTGCTGGATGCCTGCTTGTATTTCATTAGGGGTATGAAAAGGCACAAGACCAGTGTCAGGCTTGATTCTTATGCCTTTTTTACACCATTAATGAAAAACAAATCTGCACAAAGCGGGCTCCGGACATCCAAGTGTTAGCGGCTGTAGTCCTCTTAATGCAAATTACCTGTCACTCAAATTCAAGGTGTAAGTGTATTCATTCGTTCGTTCGTTCGTTCGTTCATTCATTCATCCATTCATTCATTCACTCAGCAGACATTGACAAAGCCAACAGTTGGGGGAGGTCGTTGCGGTGCAGGAGAATGAGTCATGTGTACATACAACATTTATTGATATCACATGCTAAGGAAACCAATGTTACAACCCTCAGTTGGTTTCTATTCGCCTTGAGTCATCACTCTAAAAGAGTTCAAGTCATTGATTGCCTACCTACATCGAGGGACCCGCAGGGCTCACCCTACCTTCACCGGTTATTTTTAATGTGCACCCGACCACCTTCTTTAAAGTTCTTAAATATCATCGGTTAAAGTTCAATCATAAGCCAATGACACCCAGGTATATTTTGGGGTTATGGTGTCCAGGATGAGTCCCTTCCTCTCCAAACCTGTATCAGGGACATTCATTCCTGGGTGGTGGCCAACTCCCTGTAACTTAATATGCCCCAAACAGATGCTATTCTCTTTGAGTGTAAAGGGTGCTACCACCCTCCGTTACTGAGATTACTGAGTCTTAAAGAAATACTACATCGATAGCTCTGCAGAGGCTTGTATATGACAAAACAGTCACTTTGTGCAATGAACCCTCAATGTGAACTACTGGCTCAGAGGTCTCTGCCTTCTGAATATAAGATTAAACTCCAAAGTGCAGAATGTGGGTTTCATCTTTGTCCACGAGTTTTTGTCTTTATCCTCAGATTAGTACTGTAAGAAGAAATGGCTTTTTCCAGCTCAAATTTCTGAAATATATAACTCCCCTCCTATTGAAAGAACACAAAGCCCTGGTCGCGGGAGCTGCAATACATTTCTGGCTTGGTTATACCAATGCCCTGTACATTGGCCTCCATACTAAGGCCTTAATGCCTCTGGGCTGTTTGTGCGCTTTACAAATGACCAAATAAATAAACAAATAAAATATCCAAGTTCCAATGAACGCAGAATGTGGCAGTTGGGTTGATCTGCAGTCTGAGCCACAGAACCCATGACACAGAATCCTATAAATCCCTCCATTGCCTCATGATTGAAGATCATATCCACTGAAGACTGTCCTCTGTTGACTTTCACTGCTTGGATTCCTCAGCCCCACACCTCCCCCTTAGGGACAGCCTGACCCTTCATGTGCCTACTCAAATGTTATGCAGCTCCACTCAAAGACGTCTCATCATACCGACCTTCACTCTATCCTTTAAAGTTGGGAGGAGGTGTGGATTTCATGCTCCCGGAATTTACTGTCCAGCACCCTGAGAGACAGAACTGCTGCCCTCATTTTAAGTACAATCTTAAAACACTCCTTTTCAATAGACTTCCCTGAGGCCATAGTGCCAGGAGAACCGTATAAGGGTAGTGTGCATTCATACAACGAGATATTCCAATCACCTATGGAGCACTGTACATGTCATTAAGGAAAACATGTAATGTAAGGGTGGGTTATAATATATGGAATTGGATGCTCTGATCATGGGGGTGAGATGTTTTGCTGGAATGCAAGGAGTTTAGGTGACACCTAGGCTGCCAGAGATTTGGCATGGTTCAAATTTCTACAGGGATGGTGTTCCAGTAAGAGGGACATAACACCCACTTGAGCTCCAGAGTTTTACAGGCAGGTGTTGCCTAATAGTATTGTGGGCAGTATTAAATATGTATTCTGGCTGGATGGAAAGCCAAATTCCTCTCCCGTAGGATGGGAGAAATGTGTTTTAATTTCTTGTGTACCATCATAAGTCATGCCACCGCATGTTCGGTGGCCTGTTCGGTGGCCTAAGTGTCTCAGAATGCTGGTAAGGGGGATGTTTCCCCCCTGAATGTGAGAGATTACTATGGTCTTGTCTGTGATTCTGAAGCCACAGTTGGAAGGAAAGGTTTAGTCTTCCAGTAGAAGGTTAGCTGTTAGGAGGCGGTTTGACTCATTTTGTTGATATGCTGTTGGACTTAGAGAGTGCTGTCTATAGTGAACAAGAGTGAGTTGGCAGTCCAAAAAGGTGAGGTGTGAAGCCTTCTAAGGGCATGTTGTTTAGCCATCCTGGTATGGCATGTTGTTTAGATGAAGGACAGCGTTGAAGAAATTACCTCTTTTTGGGATTGAGCTTCAGGTATGAGCTTTTCACAGGAAAAACGGGAACTACAACTGCGGGAGGGATTCTGTGAGAAGGGGTCCAGAGAGGGGAGATAATAGACATGTTTCAGGTGAGGTGCTCATTGATAAATGTCTTTGGACTAAAGGGTTTCCCCTTTGAAATCCTTAGCTCTCAATCTCCCCTAAGTGAGAGATGGGACCTAAACACAGAATGACAGGACCCCTGACATTATGTGGCTCCTAAAGCAGAAGACCCTCTGAGAGGAGCTAGTTCTTGTGTTTGAGCAAGAAGGCACCTAGTAAGGGCTCCAATACCTTTATTTAGGAGAACTTCATTTATTGACAGCTGGTAATATTTGAGTGGGAAGTGACTCTGACCGGAAGCATGGTGCTGGAAGTGGGAACCTAGTATCCCACTAATCAATTCGATTCACAAAGGATTTAGAGCCCATTTCCCTGCACATCTGATAGTTCAAATATAGTGACAGTCATTTTGGTGGGCACTAGTGTCTTAAATCTTGGTTTGTGTTTTGGCATCCCACTCTGCCTTTAATCCCAGGAATACGACCTTGGTACTAGGCCACAGCCCTTCACTTCTTCAGCTGCACACATTCCTACCTAATTAGTTCAAAGGCCTAACTGATGTGGGGGGATATGCGTGTTCTTTGCGGTGCCTGGGAATCAGGATGCTATGCTGAGGTAAGGGAAAGGCCTCATTGTTCTGCGTTTCTGTGAAAACACAACCTGCGAGGATGCAGGCCTACTCGTAGATGCGATGTTAGTTCGTAATATGACTGTGGTGGCTATATAAATATACTAAATCCTACCTTGTTCAAATACAACACTACTGGTTAACTTCTCCCTATTTGATTTCCCACTCTCGCCAATTGCCTCCACCCATAACATCCCACCTGCCCCCTATATCGTCCTGTACTCATTTCTATATTTTAATATATTTTGCGCATTCTCAATAGTCTAGGATGGACGGTGGTCTGGATGTGCATTCCAACATTTCCTGCTTTAGTTAATCCTTCATTAACAAACATATCTCTTTCTCTTTGTCAATCGGCTTCATTCTTATGAACTGTTATGTTGGATAAACACACCTTGACACGTTGTAGCGGGTGCAATACCTTTTATTGAAAGGTTATGTCCATTCCAGGGAGAATAGCCCCCAGCAGAGGATACACCACTGTCCTCCTCTCTTCCACCCGCTCCAGCCTTTCCACTCTAGAAACCAAAGCCAACACAAATGATACCAGTCAGGCTCTACTGTAACTAGGTGACAGGATGCACAAGAGATGCATGATAGATAACATGTGCAGAAAGAATAAGCATAAGCCATGTACAACATTTTACTCATCCTAACACCTCCTTTCCTTATCCAAAAAGGTAAAGAAAGAAAAGAAAAAAAGAAAAAATAAACATATATTATAGATTTCTTAAGTACTAAAGAAATTGATCTGCACTCCAAAATGTTGAGCTATACATAACTGGGATGAAGATAAAATTCGTGTGGGTTTTAAGAGCACAGTTCTTTTTTTTTTTAATACAGTTTGTATCACAGAGGGGACTGAACTCATCCTCTCCACCTTCAACCTTCATTCATCCCTTTGCAAAGAGCCACACTCTCTTTGTTCCAAATACTACCTACTTTAACTAAAACAGAAGAACCTAGGTCCTTTATGACCTGTTTGGGCTGGGAAAATAGTGAAGCGCCTTTGCATACCTTGGTGGGAAGTTTGACCTTAATCCAGTCACCTTCCCCAACTTTGAACTCCCTGCAGGAGTTCTTTTGATCATACCGTTCTTTGGATCTGACTCCAGACTCAAATATTTTTCCTCTTACATTCTCTAAATCTACTCCTACCAACTTGGACCTACCCATCCAGCCAAGACGTATATGTGAATTGGGTTTTCTCCCTCGTAGCACCTCGAACGGAGACACACCTGTGACACTGTGAGGAGCTAATCTGTATTGAAATGTCCTTTCCACGACTGTTCTTATCTAATCACCACCTGTGGCAACAGCTATCCTGATAGCTTCCATGAGAGTCCTGTTAAAACGTTCCATACACCCACTGCTCTGGGGATGGTACAGGGACGTGTTTACCTATTCTATTCCATGACTACTCGAGAACTCTCTAAATTCCCTGGACACCAATTGGGAGCCATTGTCAGATAAAGATTTTCTGGGAAATCCTTCTCTCCAGAACAACTGTTCCATGAATTTTATAATACTGCTGCAAGAGATATCTTTCAAAATACAGACTTCAGGCCATTTTGATAATAGGTCCATAACTACCAACACCTAGCTGTCTCTTCCACCGCTAATATTAAATGGCCCCAAACGATCTAAAGCAATTTCATCCCACGGCACCTTAGGAGATCTCCTCACAGTCATGGGAACTTTCTGTACCCTGAGTCCTTTATTTCCTTCAGTACAATCAACACAATCATTGACCTGTTCTTCAGTATCTTTGTCAACACCATGCCACCAAAACTCTGACCTCACCAAACCTTTGGTTCTGGCAAGCCCTAGGTGCCCAAAATGGGCCAAATCTAGTATTAGTTTTCTCATTTTGAATGGTGCCAACATTTGATGTCCCCTATGTAAGAACCATTCTGCACCCATAATGCTTCCTTTACTTTAGAAAATCCACATAAATCACCACTGTATGTCTTAATGTTACCATCCATCACCAAAGTCAACAGTTTCTGATAAATGGCACCTTCACCACAAGCAGTATCCCAATCATCTTTTATCAATGCTTCATGTACCTGAAATATCTCCACACTCTCCTCAGAACTCGAACAACAATCTCCATTTTGATATTCCCTCTGCACCGATCTGGATAAGGCATTGGTCTCACCACTGACATGAAGCATGATATATTGTAAACCTTGCAGGGAAGTCTCCCATTTCATGATGCACCTGGATACTCCTTCCAGATCCCCTTCGGTGAAAATCACAACCAATGGCTTATGGTCAGTGCATATCGTGAACTCTCTGCCCCACAGAAACCTTTTAAATTTTTCCACTCCCCAGACACATGCTAGAGCTTCTTTTTCAACAACTGAGTATCTACCTTCAGGTCCCTCGAGTGATCTAGATGCAAATGCTACCGTGTGTAGACCAGCTTCATCCTCCTGCATCAATGCAGCACCAATGCCATAATCACTGGCATCCACGAACAGCAAGGTACGTTTCCTTTCCTCAAAAGTCTTCAATATGGGAGCATTGACAATAGAGTCTTTAATTCTCTTAAACTCATCCTCACAAAGATCACTTCATTTAAAAGTAACTCCCTTACGAGTAAGCATTCTCAAGTTTCTTGACATTTCTGACAGACCTCTGATACATTTACCATATAATTCCACTAAGCCTAGAAAAGACAAAACATCTCCCTTTGATTTAGGTGCTTCCATTCTTTTTATTGCTTCAATGGCTTCCTCTTTGGGTTTGACACCATCCCCTGTAATCATATGGCCTAGATATACCACTTGCCAGCCTTAAATATACACTTCTCCAAAGCTACTGTGAGACCTACTTCTCTCAATATCTCTAAGACTCTCTTCAGTCGCTTATCATGTTCAACTTCATTGCTCCCACATACAAGAACATCGTCTTGGTAACACATAACACCTCTCTTACCCCCAAGCAATCTGTACATTATACTCTGAAAAACACTTGCTGCAGAAACTAACCCAAACGGCATGAAAATACATCTGAATAGTCCAATTGGAGTAATAAATGCTGTGAGATCCCTAGAGTCAACATGCAACTCTACTTGATGGTAGGCAGATGTCAAGTCAAGAATGGAGAATACCTTGGAACCGGATACACCTACTAACAGGTCATCTATTCTGGGCAAGGGAAATCTATCCGCTACCACCATGCTATTCAAATGTCTGAGATCTATGCATAATCTCAAAGATCCATTGCTTTTCTTGACTAACACTATGGGGCTAACCCACTCTGAAGAATCTATCTTTTCAATGACTCCTTCACTTTCCATCCTCTTCAATTCTTTTTCTACTCCTTCTCTGAGAGCCAGGGGAATGGTATACAATTTGGCAATCTTGGGAATGGCACCCCTTCTCAAACAAATTTTATGCACAAACCCCTTCAAGCATCCTAACTTTTTGGGTGTGACATTGGTTTGTACATCAGAGGTGGACATAGTGGTGTGTTCACTCTTCACTAACAACACCTGTTTAGGATGACTTGCCTCAAGACGTATTCTTAATTCAGCTTGGTCACACGAGGAAATAAGCTCTCCCCCTTTATTGGCAACATGTACAATCCCTGTAGATTTCCTGTCTTTAAACTGCAGTTCAGCTTCAAAACTTCCTATGATCTCTATCGGGACATCTCCATAAGCATTCGCTCTGACAGTATTCTCCCACAGCATACAGCATTCAAACTTCTCCTTCCACACTGGTACACTTATCAAAGTGTAATCTGCTGCACCATCCATTAGCATCAATACTGGCACTCCTCCAACTAACACAATAGCATAGGGTTTTTTCTTCTTTATCCTACCATAAACACATTTACAGGAAACACTACCTCTCTACCATTTTCGCCATACTGATCATCCTCTTAATCCACACTGACCTCATGAACCTGACCTGGATTAGTATTATAATTCCTACAACACCTGACGATGTGCCATCTCATTCCACAATAATTACATATAATGTGTATCGCAAAACATTCTTTGTCTGATGCCAAATGTGATGAGCTCCCGCATCTGTAACACCTCCTTCCTGGAGGACCCCTAGAATACCCAGACTCTCTAGAATTTCTACAAACAGTGGTCTCCTTAGATACCCCTTTGGTATCTTTAGTAGACGGCCATTGATGGCCCCAAGGTCTGCTAGTGGGAAACGTATTCTCCTGACGACTTTCAAGATTCTTCCCCATTTGTGCAGAATGCCTTGGAGCCCCAGTAGATTGCCTCTGTGTCACTTTGGATACCTTTTGAATAGCTCCTTCACTGTGATCTGATTTGGGTTTCTCACTAGATGGATTGTCAGCCTGAATTTTAGGCACATGTCTGTATGTTCCACAGTCTTTGCAATTTCAATAGCCCTGTATAAAGATGGGTTTCTCTCCTTCCATAACTCCTTCCTGATATTGTCATTAGAGCACTTAATCATTAACTGATCCCTTAAATGCTTGTCATGGCAATGATCAAACCTACAAGTAACTGCTAAGCCTCTCAATGCTGTAACAAAATCCTTGATGCTTTCTCCACATTTCTGGCTCCTCGTTGCAAACTTGTACCTTTCCAGTATGATGTTCTCCTCAATGCAATAGTGTTTATCTAATTTCGCTTATGTTTTCTCATAGGGGCCTCCATCGGGTATATCTGGGGGTTCTGGTAGCTTTTTAAAAACTTCTTGCCCTGTTGTCCCCAAGCAATGAAACAACAGCGCTTCCTTGCGCTCATTGGAAAAGTTAGCACCAAACACTGCAAGTGCATACTTATGGAAACCCTCTTTCCAATCTGACCAGCGTACCCTAGGCTCACCTGGAGTAGGTAAAAAGAAAATTGGCGCAGGTACATTAGTCATGATTCACTCAGCTGAAAGTCACTTCTCCAGATTACTTGCCAGCACCCCTTCAAAATTATGTATGCGCATCCAGGGGTGCACCCTTTGAGAACTGTCCCTGCAAATCAGATTTTCCCACCACTCTATATCAACTCACCCGTGGGATTCCTGTATGCGGAGGTGCTGCTGTGTAAATACTCCATGAAACGGGTCGCGTTCCACAATCCTCGTATGCCCACAGTGTATCACAAGATCGAAAAACCAGAAGTACAATGTGAGCCAAGATGGCCGCCACGCCGTCGGGTTCCTTTCTCTAGAGACGTGACGACGTGCGGCTGTATTGATGTATCATTTGGGGCAAACCAAGATGGCCGCCACGCCTTTAGGTCCTTTCCTTGAGACCGTAGTAACGCGCTGCCGTGGGCGGAAAGCAGTCAACTTGTGACGCGGGTGCCTCTCGTGGAATGCCAACTCAAAGGTAAACAAAATGCGCAGAGGACACGCGCCACTCAATCCGAGGCGGATGTCTCTCTGTGGAATGCCAACTCAAAGGTAAACAAAATGCGTGGAGGACACGCGCCACTCAATACAATGTAAATTTACTGTTCCACACAGGATATCTGCACCGTTACACTTGGAGCTATGTAAAACAGTGCATGGGTAACATACCGCTCACACTTGCAAAGCCCATCGCTATATGGCTCTTGCAATCCTCGCCCGCACTCTCCGTAAGGTCACTTCCCAGTTCTGCTTCCAAGACCACGGTCTGGGTGGGCCTCCAAATCTTGCTAGTAGGGCTCTGGAGGTGCTCTCAGCTGCGGCGCCCTCCAAGACGCCACAATTCCACAGTAGATTATCCAACTCGAGGAAAGGACTCCTCAATTTCGCCGGGGCCTGTCTCTCCCTTGGCTCATCCTCGTCGCCAACTGTTATGTTGGATAAACACACCTTGACACGTTGTAACGGGTTCAATACCTTTTATTGAAAGGTTATGTCCATTCCAGGGAGAACAGCCCCCAGCAGAGGACACACCACCGTCCTCCTCTCTTCCACCCACTCCAGAGTTTCCACTCTAGAACCCAGAGCCAACACAAATGATACCAGTCAGGCTCTACCGTAACTAGGTGACAGTATGCACAAGAGATGCATGATAGATAACATGTGCATGATGAATAAGCATAAGCCATGTACAACATCTTACTCATCCTAACAGGAACCGATGCCCGACACACGTGACACAAACTGACTCTATCTGGTGCATACTTTTCCTGGGTAAATGGAAGATATATGCAATCCCCATCACCTGCTAAATCTATCCAGTGCTCAGTGCACTTCTCAGGATCTGATGGGGCTGATGTTAGTGTCTCTGGGGGTCGAAGGGTTGTTCAATTCTGAACATACGTGGCTTATTCAAATCCTCAGTTTGAGCCTGCTCCTCTTTTGTGCCTGGGAGAGCCATCCATGTCCCAATAGTAACAACCATTTTTGCGCTGCCCGGGTTAGTCTTCACACATTATCGAAGCATCATCTGGCATGTACAAAACACCACCAATAGGAACACCACAATCGGAACCAGTATCTTCACCAGTTCTCAAAGCCAGCACGGTGTACATAAGAACAATGTGTCAAACTAATGTTCAGGTTGCACTCCTGCTTCGATTTCCATTCTGGTCTTCAATTTATGAAAATCCCCTATGATATGCGTCAGGCATCCGTTCTCTGCGTTATTTGGGGGTAAGTATGTAGAGCATGACAACCTGACCATCTTGCACATGCCCCCTTCCATTGCTGTTAGGAGGTCCAAAACATATCAACCGGATCGTTCTCAGCTTATTTTTTATTGCATTTAGACCTTATTTAGTATCATTCACCAACTGGATCACATCCCAACAAAAATCTGCAGCCACTAGGCATTTGCAGCAGCCTGAATCCCTGGGGTCATAAGGGACATGAAGAATACTTATGCTTTATTGTAAAATCAATATTTATCTGGGATTGCTTTAAGCAGCTTGGATGATTCTTCCGACAAATAGTTCAACCTCTTTCTTCTCGACTTCAACGACCGGTTGTTCTTCTTCACTTGGGGGGGTT
This sequence comes from Ambystoma mexicanum, assembly GCF_040938575.1. NCBI lineage: Eukaryota > Metazoa > Chordata > Amphibia > Caudata > Ambystomatidae > Ambystoma > Ambystoma mexicanum. The sequence continues at coordinate 759,117,232 of NC_090927.1, read as the reverse complement.
GGAAGGAGAGTGAAACAGATTGCAATACCTCACGTTTGGATTCTATTGTCAATTGTACTTCTGGCACCACCAGGATAACTGAGTGCAGGGATGTCAATGCACAGGTGCCTTGCCAGTAGGGTGGAAGATGCAGGTATACTTGTCAACCATATGCCCAGTACATGTCAATCAATGCCGCTGTTCCTTTTGCAAGATCTTGAATGAAAATGTCTTACTGCGTTTAGTGTTAGTGCCTACTGGAACAGTTACATGCCCTCAAAAACAAAACTGGTATTCATCCCCTGGTTGCACCTTTACCAGTGTTTCATGTGCTTCAATCCATGTTAGTTTAGATATGTGTGCAGACCATATCTTGAAACAGTTCTTAATAATATTCCATATGACTTTTTCTCCAAACCCCGCCAGCCCCCCTGCCGCACAGCTCACTACCGCCTTCTCCCATCTGTGTGATATGAACAATACTCCATCCAATTTCAACATAGGCCGTGGCTTGCACTGTGGGTTACTGTTGACCTTTGGACACTTCTCTTCATCTTTGTCCATTATTGCAAGCTGTACTTTGCGCCCCTGGGATAGACTTCGAACCTGACTCGTCACTAAGTGCACCAGACACTGGGCCTCCAAGGGTGATATCTCCTGAGGTACTAACATTTTGGGTGTTCCCGGCGTGTAGGGAATGAGGGAGCAGACATGAAATAGCTCCTTTTGTACCTCTGTTTCTCCACTGAGGTCATATAACTATACGACATATTGTTAAACTCTGGGTGGTGCACATTGGACATTGTATCAAAAACTACTACTTTGTACTGGCCATACTCTTTTCCTTTCTCCAAACCCCTTTTCACTCATATTTCTAAATCCCATAATAAAGTATCATTATCTTCATTCACTTAAAATGTATCACTGCGGTTAAATATTCATCATTTAGTGTTGTAGCTTCAAAAATATTATCAAAAAATCAAATATATGTACATTCCGATGCAGTACTACTACTACATTCCCACCCCTCTTTATATGGCCTACCCATATAACAGCCATATGTGTGTGTGTGTGTGTGTGTGTTTGTATATATATATATATATATTTTCTTTTTTTTTGTTTGACTCTGATGATCATCAGGCAGGGTAAGCAGCACTCTCCATAGTTATTGGAAAAAACATCCGGATAGCGTGCCTTTCTTGCAAAAAGACTAACTTTATTAGTATTTACAAACAACACAGCAAAATAAATTGTAAGCCATTAAAAATCAGGCTCTCCCAAGGTGTAAAAGAACCACGTAGGGACGTTGACGAGTTTTGGTGCTAAACTTGCTGCTTGATCACAACCTAATGCCCCCGTTGCACAAGTGCACTGTTATAGCGTTTGAAAAGAAAGCAAGCAGCTGGTGAATGAACGGCAGAGGGTAAAAATAGAAGAACTTACATTTTCGCTCACTTTAGTTTTTTCTTTCAAACCCCTTACCGCCATCTTGGAAGGATTTCCCAGTCATGTAATTGCTACCAATGTACCTACATGACTGGCTAGTGAGTTTATATGGACCTCCTATTTACACATAATATTTATGTGTTGATTACTTGCGTAATGCCCCAATCTCATATTCATTTGTGGAGCCCAATCGAACCATTTTCATTTCTGTGTGTATCATGTTCGTTGGTATTGCCGTGGACTGATTATATTTTCCCAAACAGTGGAGAGTCAGTACAATACATTAGGTGTCTTCAGTAGAGTAAGTAAAGTCCACTTAGGTGTTTAGAATCAAATACACAGTTCACCAATATACAATCATCAAGGCATTACGATTCAGATGACTTCGCCTTTCGTTTGTTCGGGGCTTATACCTATTTTTTTTATTTTATTATTTGATTGGCTGATTAAATCAACCTTTCAAAAGAAAAACTTTTATATTACAATACATTTCTTACAATACATTTCTTAACATGTGACAAATACAAATACAAAATGGAATCATCATAGTCATAAAGGAATTTAAGAACAAGAAATCGACCGAAATAAAAAGAATAAATAAAGAAGAAAGAATCCACATTTAACAACAGGCCACTTATGCTACATGGTTGTGTGGCAAGATTGTTTTTATAAACTGTGTAAGTGCAATGTGGATTGCAGTTCGATTACTCGTGATTAAAATGGTCCAGATTTCAGATTCAGAGCGATCACAAGTAAGTTGCAATAAATTACTAAAAAAGCGTTCACGCAATCCATTTAAAACAGGACAGTTTACTACTAAATGTGTCAGGGTTTCTGTTTGTTTTTTGTTTTGGCAAAAACGACAAAATCGGTGTTCTTTAGAGATTATACCTCGTCTAGCAAGGATTTGATTTGTTAAATGCAAATTTAGACGTGTTCTCAACATTGCAGCGCGGACAAAATTTGATGGGCACTTTAGCAGGTAACTAGCCATTTGCTTATACTTTTTTGGTGGAAACAAATTCGAGTCATAGTCCGCATAGGTGGAGCATAATTGATAAGTTGTAATCCAATCATGCCAATACATTTTTTTCTTTGCTTTATCAGGGTTACTTAACAGCAACTCAATTGAAACGTCAGCTTCCACCAACCATCCCAAAATGCTCTTTACCCACTCCTTGGGGAAGGCATAATGCGAAGAGCACATATAAGTTGCTAACGTTCTCAAAATATTTGGCTTTTCAAAACCAAGAAGACATTTCCGGTAAAAATTACACATTTTCCACGCCACTACCGCAGACAATGAGATTAGTCCCAACTCGTACCTTAAAAGGCACATCGGAGTGCACTTAGGTAAGGAGAAGATTGCCTTCCAGAATTTACCCTCCAGTAAATCCCAAACGTCCCTTCGCCGTGGCTGGAAGGTTTCTGCTCCATAGGAAACAATCGGGACAACTTTCTGATTATAAAATGTAACTATGTGAGTAGTAGTGAATTTACCAAATCTGTACAAAATTATTCTTGCCTGTGATGTTAACATCAAAATTTTTGCTCTTAATGTGTCAAGATAAATTTGATTTTTCACAGTACCGGAAAAAGGTAGACCCAGATATTTATAACTGGGGACAAGTTTTAAGGGCGAGTTCTTCAAAACCCTTTGATAATTGCCCATTTTTTTGTCTTTTCTCTTTTGGCATATCACTATTTGTGTTTTGCTGACATTAATTGTGAGATTATTCTTGTCAACATACGTCTCCAGTTTAGTCAACAAGTTCTGAAGCCCTCGCGGTGTTTGCGATATTAAAACCAGGTCGTCGGCATAAAGCAGCCATATGATTTTTTGCATGCCTAGTTTAGGAGCGTCTGAGACTGCCTCTTCAAAGGAACTACCGATGTCTAGCAAGGGCTTATACGTAAAAACCCCATATATGCAAATACAATATAGTACAATGCATAATGCAACGATGACGATCACCATCCTTAATGTGAATACCCAGTGTATGTAGAATTTGTTCAAAAACTTTTTTGTTTGTCATTCACATGATGGTGATTCAATAGTATTTTGGTTACCTCATGTTGCTTACACCACATAATGCAAATTAATCTCGTAGATGGTCAATACCTCTAGACTCTGCCAGATCTATAGATTATTAAATTGAAATGCACAGTCCCATCTTCCGCTTCGCCCAGTGCGGTTGGAGGCTCATGAGTGTCTACTGACATGTTCCCAGACCTGGTACTGATTGTATGTCACAACAATTCATAACATTACACAATGTAGTGGCACAATAACCGAATATAACTGCATTCTCATGGCCCTTAGTGTGCATAGTGCAGAAGCAGCAACATTAATCGTGTTACTTCTTCATTGCACTATGGAATTCCAGTGCAAACAGCAATTTGCTTCAAAAAGTGCAAAATAGCATCAGCAGCATTAGTCCTTTAAGGTGCCTAGTGCCCAGGGCAGCATCTTTGTTTTAAAGTACAAAGTGCCCAAATAAACATTGTTCTTCTAAAGTGCAAAGTGACAGTAGCAGCATAAATACTTTAAGGTGTCTAGTGCCCAGAGCAGCATTTTGATTTTAAAGTGTAAAGTGCCCAAAGCAACATTGTTCTTCTAAAGTGCAAAATGGCAGTAGCAGCATTAATACCTTAAAGTGTCTAGTGCTCAGAGCAGCATTTTGGTTCTAAAGTGTATCGTGCCAGAAGCAGAATCTCAAGTTCATCGTATAAAAAGGCAATCTAAATGATTGTCAACCAATCATACTAAAGTGCATAATGCCAAATGCCACCTTCTTTTTGAAATAGGGTCTTGTGCTAAAGCAATACCTAGTCTGCATTTGTGAACACTCAATAATTATCCATAAATTACATCTTATTTAACCCTCTCACTCAAATAGTTATTAGCCACACAACTTTATACACTTGTCAACTTAAAACTAATGTTCACATTAACAAAGACACAATCACCAAAATACAAGTATATGAAAAAATAAAATAAAAAACTACAAAAAACTACTGCTAGCAACAAATCATTATGATTAAAACATGGTGTTTTATGTCCTCTTTCTAGTTCTTCTTCTTAAAAGCTGCAGCAAACTGGAATAGATGAGGTTCTGAAATAATCTGTAAGCATTAGATTCCACATCCATAGTCCCATAGAGAATTACAATGCTAATATCATTGGCCCAAGAATGTATAGAGTTCCTCGTTGACGTTATAGCCATTAGGAAACTTGCTTTCGAAGTCCAAAATGCACCGAGTTTCTTTTTGTCGCAATCATTTTTCTTTATCGCCTACTCTTGGTCCTATTTCAATTCTCTGAATTCCAAAGAAACCAAAGCTCCCCATGTTCTTATTGTGATGTTCTGCAAAATGTTTGGCCATCGGGTAATTCGCATCACTATTGATAATGGCTTGTGCATGTTGTTGAATGCATATTTTTAACTTGCACTTGGTGCTACCTATATACCATTTCTGGCAAGAACAGGTGAGAACATAAAGTACATATTCGGTTTCAGATGTAATGGTATCTAGTATTTCAACCATTTGTCCTGTGATAGGATGTTTGAAAGAGTTGCAGTTATTTACATATTTGCACCTATTGCATCGTGTGCATTTGTGGAAGCCCTTCTTTTTGTTGGATAGCCAACTTCTTTTACTGCTATCTTCTACTTTCGTCATGTAGCTTCGAACTAGGGTGTCTTTGATAGATCGATTTCTTCTGTAGGTTATTTCAGGAATGTTCTTCAGACTAGTGCATAAATCCCTATCCACCACGAGACTCTTCCAATGCTTTTGTAGAATCCGTCTAATAGCTAATGCTTGAGTATCAAAGGTTATAATTAGGCGTGTGCTCTCTTTTTCTGTGCCTTTTTTTTCTTTCTTATCGGATCCTGATAGGAGGCTCTGGCTCTTTTTGATCTCGCCTTGAGACATGCCCTCTCTATGACTTTCTTCGGGTACATTTGTCTTTTAAAGCCTTGAGCTGTAATTTTGCTCTCTAAATCATAAACCTCTAATGTGCTGTTGTTCCTTATAAGCCGTATAAACTCCCCATATGGGACACTCCAGATTAGATTTTTAGGGTGTTTGCTTTTTGCATGTGTTGCATCCAGTGATTTTTCTATGCAACTCACAAGTTATTTTTTCATTCACAATTCTTACATTCACATATACATATGTATAGGAGGGGGCACAATTTGTGGTGCTTTTTGAGCAGCAGACAAATGTATCCAATAATGCAGTTCCTTTACTTTAACAGCAAGGGGAGTAGCATATACTACAGTGTAAACAGCATTGTAAGAAGGTTCACTCCACCTGCGCTCAACATTTTTTATGTAAATGTTAACATTAGGGAACAATTGCAATGGTGGTGTGCTTGCAGATTCCGGTGCGGCGCTGTTGTCGATGTCTTCCTACCGCCGCGGAGCAATCTGTTGAGAAAGGTATTTAATACATTTGGGTAACTGTGTTAAATATGAATGGAATTCATGCCCCAGGATCGATGCAGCCTTGTGAGCATCTGAAGCACTCTTCACAGGAGTTAATGGCGTGCACGTACGTGTCCCCATCACAATCTCATGAGAGGAGAGGTGATGGTGGTTACAGGGCTGGGTGCTTAAACTGAACATGGCCAAGGGGAGAAAATGCTTACAAGTCCTTTTCAGTGTTGCATCTAACTTTAACAGTTTCATTTTAAGCAGACCATTCATCCTTTCTATAACACTGTTGGCATGAGGTTGATAAATGGAACACAGCTTGTGCTTTATTCCTAAAAGAGCTGCAATTTCTTTAAACAACTCATTAAAGAAGTGGGTGCCATTGTCGCTCCTAAGGGTATTGCACACTCCCCATCGGGGAAACACTTCTCTCACCAAGAACTTGGCAGCCAACTTGGCACCAGGATGTGCACACAGACAAGCCTCAATCCAATGTGAGAAAGGACAAACGACCACTATCAAGTAAATAAAACATCTCACTCCCACATACACAAAATCTATGTGTAAATCACAAAATCGACCAATTGGGTTTGCCAAAGTGCCTTAAAGGTTTGTTCCATACTATAGGTCTTGCACACTACACAGTTGGACATGAACAGTGATAACATTTCCTGAATATTAGGCACATACCAATCTTTCCGAATATCTGCTGCATTATGCTATTTAGATACGTGGGCTGGGTAGTGAAGCTGGTTGAATGCCACCAAAGCCAATGCTTGAGACATCACAACCTTCCCTGTGCTCATCTTCCCTGAGCTTATCAATCTCCACACCCAGTCAGTTGGGAATTGTGCACACCCTCTCTTTTGCCACACTAACTTTTCACTTTGTGGGGCCTGACCGTGTATCTCAATAATTTCTGTAACAGGGAGGGCTGTCACGACCCTCGCCCAAAACCCCCTCTGGCAAACCCATTGGCCAGGTGGAGTCAGGACTCAGGCCTCTAGAGCCTGGCATCCTCTTCAAAAGCCTTCTTGGGGCCAGTCCTGGTGCCTATGGCGCCAGGCTCATACACAATGAAAAACAAATGTGCTTGGGAACTAATTTATTGTATTGTCAGCCAACATGGAGGCATCCACATAGCTTGGGTTCTAGTGTTTTGGGTGTGGTAGCCTAGGGACTACTTTACCTGGACTATTTTGTTGGAGCTACTTAAACCACACCCGAGCAAGACAACATGCTTCGCGTTATTTTTCAGCTTGCAACGTGACGCTCACCGTGTCGAGCTATTCCCTCGAACCTCGGAGAAGCAGAACCTGCAAGGAGACAAAAGGAACATCATTAGCAGCAGCATCTTGTGAAAACAAAATCAAAATCGAGGCTGAGTACCACAAAAGGAAATACACCGGACACAGGTTACAAAGGAACATACAAAGTACTTTAATTTATACTGAATTCAGTTACAAAGTACAGAACAAAATAAGATAGCTATCGGCCCTCAGTGCAACACAGCGAACTCCAGCGTATTTCGGTGTATTCAGTGATAGACGCTGTACATTAGAATTCATTGCTCTTTTATACTATTTGCGAACACGATGTCCAACCCTACTTCAGGTTAATATTCCTCTAATACGTTATGGATCTAGGGTTCATGCCGAGTTCGCATATCCACATGTAACTGGTTTGCTTTTAATACATATATCAACAAGCCTACACGGCAACTGTGTGTTCTGGGATTCTTCATACAAATCTTCTCAAACATTAATACAATGTAGTTAAACAAGTGTTCTTAGTTCAGTATTTGAATACATTGTTCTTAACATATGCTCGTGGATTAGTTTCATTGCACAAGTAATCCTTTACACACAGGTCAACGAAGGACAAGGTCTCAGTTCACAACCTCAACAAGTGGCCTGCAGGCAAGTTACATATTAGCTACATGCAGAGGTCAAGACGGCCATGTTGTGTTTTGGAATGACATCGTCCACCATTTTAACTCACAGGGTGACTTTACAAAGCGAACCTAAAATGGCAGATTGACCTAAAATGGCGGCTTACGTTGATTTTAAGGTCAGGACCTACCAACACAGACTTTTTGCAAGTGACTTATAAGCAGCTTGGCGTAGGCCAATATACATATATTCATTGCAATAGGAGGCACAATATACTTTCTCATTTGACAAACCCTCCTTTTGACCTATGCCAAGTGCTAAACTACTTTGGATCTCTTTGCAAATAACTCCATGCATCATCGTCCATGCACCCTAAATCGTTGTCAGAAATATCTATTGCCATTAGGTCATTCGCTAAAATTTCTTTTAACACATATTCTTTGGAAGTTTTATCTGAGGCATACACTTTATGTCCTATCGTACCTATTGCTTGTGCGCAACATCCCCCTAGCATCGAGCATATACCAGGTAGACACTGAATACAACAACAAAGGAACAACAAAATTCCCAAAATAATCAGCAAGACCGAAAGTACCTTCCAACCCCAAGATCGCAAGATGTCCCAGAACCAAGCGCTGAGATCCCAGTTTCCCTCGGGAACATGCACTTCTGAACTAAGGACGTGCAGATTCAGTATTGCCTTGAAGATGGTTGGGGAGGAATCTGGTACGAAAACACAGCAAGCGGACCCCTCTAATTTACACACTCCACCACGTTCAGCCAAAATGACATCTAATGCCATCCGGTTTAAAAGCGCTACTAGTCTTATAGCCTTCTGTTCTAATGTTATATTATAGAGTATGTCCGTGGTCCGGTTGATGGTTCTCTCCAATACTCTCGCTAGTCTTCTGATATCTTCAGAATTCGCTATCTGCCCCCAAAATGGCACAACTGATTTTGCTATATCTCCCAAGATTTGTGCTGGGGTGTCACCATTCTTGTCCCTCCATGGACGAGCCTTTGAAACTTCTATTGTACTAGCTATAAACACCCCAGGTAACAGGATCCCTAAATAACAGGTTCCCTGCCAAGCCTTGGGCAACCATGGGAATGCTACATTACCGCAGACAAAGTATACAGGTTCGCCTACATACAAAGGTCTGTTTTCCCCAGTCAAATTTGCAACGTTGGCACAACCTAGAAAATCTCCCATTGACTGAGTTCCATTCCTCTGTATGCAAAAAGAAACCGAATCGGGGCTATGATTAACAGTGTAAGAAGGAGGCATGTCATCCTTATTGCCTATCAGAGCCATCTTAAAGGAAATCAAAGATTGGAAAGGACGAGACAGTCTATCAGAAGGCCTAATAGAAGCAACATACGCCTATTTGCAAAAAGCGAGCATCCCAGGGGAGTCAGAACACGTTTCTCAAAGCTATTCAAATTAGTGCCATCAAAGTTCCCCGAGATGCTATCGTTCCAACGGCCAAAAAACAGTGCTCTAAGAGAAGCATAACAGCAGTTGTCAAAGGTAAAGGATGAATATACCAACCTAGCCCCTTATCCCCATGTTGCGGTAAATGTGAGCAGACCCAACAGTTGGACTTATTAAAAATGGCATGCGTTGCATTCATGATAAGTAGCAGAGTATTATTGTGGTACCTTTGTCTATGCTGAGAGTCCCTAGGGGACAGAGTATGCAAATTATACAAAGGGAGTAGGAACAGTAGGTACACTTTCAGTAGGTAACAAGGACTCTAAAGGATGAGCTTCCTCAAGGTACCACAAACCTAAGACAGTGGCCCTCATTACGACCCTGGCGGAAATCGAAAAACGATGGCGGAAATGCAAGACCGCCATCGAATAGCGCTCGGTGCGATTATGACCCGTCACCGCAAAGTACGAAGCCATTAGCGACACCGTAGTGAACGCCAACGCTAACTGCACCAAGTACGCGCGCGCGCGCCATGCCAAACCGCAAAAACCACCATGGCGCAAGGGTACGCCAATTCCGACCCTAGCGGACATGTACCTAACGCCATCAAGCATGGCGGAATGTACCATACCGCCATGGTGAGAAGTACGGCATCGCGAATCAACCGTAAACGGCCCCACTGAGTGCCTGTACACCGCTCCCTGCCCACAAAGTACAACTCCCCGTAGGTGCAATGAAGTCACAATGCAACCAGTGAAATGCACAAGACACCCATGCATGCCAACAAACAAAAGAAACACAACAGGGGCCAATGGGAGCTGCAGGGCACAGATGGCACGAATACAGAAGCCATCCCAATGGACATGACCACAGTCCCCCACCAAGAAACGCACGCAAACACAGGCACCTGTGACCAGCAATATTCCGAGAATCACATCATTCCACCAGTCCACCTGGCTGACCGCCATCTGTTACACAAAACCCAATCCCCCGCCCCTGAGCATGACAACATTCAAACAGTCATATTGGCAGCCCCCATCCCTGACCTCACGGGCTTCGTAGGCAAACGCGTCCAGTACAGTACCACGCAACTAAACTCCGAAGCTGGAACCCAATGCAGATCTCCTCACAATACATCGCTCCCCAAATAGGAATATGCCACATCACTTGCAAAGAAGAACGCTACACGGGCCAAATCAGAATAGAAATTTAATGCACAACAAAATCACCAAGCCCATACAGCCATCAGGCAATGAACTCCAAAACACATTTCACCATTGTGGGCTGCATCCGCAAGAAATGACCAGCCACTACTTGTGTGACGCCCTGTTCCATCATGGTACACAGAGCCACATTCACGTACGAAAAGGCAACATGGAAGCGCACACAACCGCTGGGCCGTCCCAATGGGGAGGCACTAGTCCAGCTGAAAGGCCGAAATGTTGCTCCGAGCCACCAGTACTGCGTAAGGGCATGTGGCCCATTGGCGATCGTCCCATAAGATCGTAATGCTGCTCCACTGATTAACACGAAGCAGCAGGTGTCGGGAGTAAAACCCATCTGCAGGAGTGGCATACAGATGGCAGTGGCAAAAGGGGAGGAGATACCTGTCAACCAAAAGAAAAGAAAAAGAACAGAATGGCCATCAGAACTACATTCGAACAACTCACTTCAATGATCACACTAAATCCACAGCCATATGCATGCTAGCCCACTCCAAAGGATCATCACCACCCAAAAACCACTTGCGACTCATAACTATCTATATCGAGGTGTAAACACCATCACAAACGAGTGTACCTGTGCATGCGTCTGTCAAAACAGAATCCATCAGATGGGATCGGTAACGTGCATGGACACAAGTGTCTGAGGGCGCGTCGAGACAGGGAGGGCTCAACAAGGCCAGATAGACGATGGTCCCACTATGGCAGCCCTGCATCACATAGCGTAGGGGAGGCGTATAGATTCCAAGAAGCCCTGTACATGGCAAACTCTGTATCAAATCACCTGCCCATGCATCCATTCATCATTCCCTCATCCCGGGATTAAAACGCCAGAATATTTATTCACATAACATTAGAAATATCCATTGAGTCTGTGCCTTATGCAGCCTGCAAACTCCACAGTGCCCCAGCCCGTAATGCCAGTGTTGTGAAGTAACATGTATTTGGGAACGTCCGGCCTCATCGCCCACGTCGCCATTGCGCATCCCAAACCATTCATATCAATCATTGCATCCTCGCCATGGCCCCTGTCCCAAGGACATTGAACAATAGTACGTTATATTTGCAGTCAGACCTGTGGGCATTTCCTCGCCGCTAGCTGAAAACCGAAAGCGCCGCCCTTCGAATTCCTCATTTGCAACATCACGTCGAAGAAGCATCTGTGGCCGTTTGAAATCACTAATTAATCCATCTAGTGCGGCTGTGTGTGAAAATGGCAACTGCCTTCACCCACAAATGGGACGCCCCGCCCGTCGTTGCAACTCGGTACAGTGATGCATGAGGGCCCACCGTTACTCGAGTACTACGTACCACTGACCCTTCACAAGTCTGTTCGCGACTGCACAGATAGTATGTGAAACAATGGGACCATAGCAGAATGAACATATCAACCAATGTTACACGGCCATCGGGTACAAATACATGATTGCAATAGCAAGATGCCATTCCCCGAATTGCAGCGTTGTGTGCGGGACGTGCTCGGCCAAAGGGGAGAGCAGTTTGCACAGGTGGAATGAATCACCACAGGTGGAGGCCATACAGCCTGAAAACACATAAATTGCACAGCCAGTCTCCTCCCACAACCACACCGAAATGCTGCCGGCAGGACTCGCGATGTTGGCCCTGGGGGACCTGATAGCACTGCAAGTACTCCAACTCCAGGAAGAAGACGAACACCAACTACAACCGGCCGCACGGAGGAGACGCAGGAGGAGGAGGAGGGCAAGGCAGGGCCAGCAAGGGCCGCCAGCACAGCCACTACCACCACGCAGGCAGCCCGCAATCCCACGCCTCCGAGCACATCCGTTCAACCTCACTGATGAGCAGATCCACACCCTCTACCGTCTGGACCGGGACACCATAGCCGCCATTGTGGACATGACACAGGCTGACCTTGTCAGCATGATAGATAGCCCAACCGCCATCCCACCCCTACTGAAGGTGGTGTCTGTACTCCACTTCCTGGCCACAGGCACCTACCAGCACACAGTCGGACAGTTGCATGGCATTTCTCAGCCACTGTTCTCACGGACACTATTGCAAGTGCTCGATGCCCTCCTGCAGCACGCAGACGACTACATCTCTCTACCACGCTCGGAGCAGGAAATTACCAACACAAAAGTGGGATTCCATGCACTTGCCGGCATACCGGGTTGCATTGGTGCCATCGACTGCACCCATGTGGAATTGGTCGTCCCACATGCCATGGAGGCCCAGTACCGCAACCGAAAACAATTTAATTCTCTGAATGTACAAATGGTGTGTGACTCCAACAGGATCATTACACATTGTTGTGCCCGATTCCCTGGATCAACCCATGATTCTATGGTCCTGAGGAACTCTAGAATACCACGCTACATGGAGCGACACGCAGGGAACAGATCATGGCTACTCGGTGAGTCACATTTCATGCATGATGATGTGGGGTATGTGATTCGGCAATGACCTGGCAGGAAGGGGGGGGGGTGTGTGTGCGTACGTAGCAATGGCATTCCACATCATACGTTTCTCGTCCACATACAGGTGATGCTGGATATCCACTGAAGAGATGGCTCCTCACACCAGTCCGGAACCCACGGGACCAGCATGAGGAGGACTACAACCATGCCCACTCACGTACCCGTGTAGTCATAGAACAGGCATTCGGCCTACTGAAGGCTCGTTTCCGCTGCCTCAGCAGGTCTGGCGGGGCACTCCTGTACCGCCATGAGAAGGTTGCAAAGATGGTGATGGCATGTGTCATGCTCCACAACATGTGCGTACGTAGAAATGTGCCCATGCCCCCTGACGCAGAACTGCATGCACCTGAAGATGGTCAGGATGAGGGTGGGGATGTGGCAGCACCTCAAGGAGTCGGCGAGGCACAGGAGGCCCGTGAAATTCGTCAGCATCTCATTGATGTATGCTTCTAGCACTCACGCCTGGTGGCTGATACATGGACACGGGACTCGTGGCACTGTGTGTGTCTGGGACATGCACAATATGGACTGTACGCCTATGATGGCCTAGTACACAAAGATCATTGTCCACACATCTCATTGGTTGATCGTGCACTGTTTATGGCATATGTGATATCATGTTGAACACCCTATCGACCCGCCACCCAAGTGAGCCCAACACACCCCCTCCACCCTCCTACCTCCCCCCCGAACACCAGTGTCCAAAGATGCTCATTGTCAGTGGGCAGTCGCTATTGCAAGCCCCCTCTGCGGGTATCAGGGGCACCCCTGCCTGTCGAGCGCAGGTTCCTCCCAGATCTACGTTGGGGGCTGCCCTGGACGGAACTTGCAACGGATGATGTCTCTGCCTGCTCACGTCCATGCATGTCCCTAAGGGTTTGTGAGAGCTCAGTGAGTACACGGCGCACTGCGGCAAGTTCGGCACATACGTCTTTGGACGTCGCATGCAGTTCCCCCCTCAGGCTCTCGGTGCTTCTCTCCATTTGTACTCTCAGGCTCTCGGTGCTACTCTCCATTTGGACTCTCAGGCTCTCGGTGCTACTCTCCATTTGGACTCTCAGGCTCTCGGTGCTACTCTCCATTTGTGCCCTAAGTGTCTCAGTTGATGTTTCTATGTCTGCCTTAGTGCCCCCACATTCATCGGCATGGTCCTTGAGGAGCGTGGCCAGTTGCTGCTGTTGCACGATTAACTGGTCGAGGGACTGTTGCCTCTGCTGGGCCATGGCCATTTGCGGGGGTGTCACAGAGGGGCTGTTGTCCTCATGTTGCCTTGCCACAGGGCTTGTGGGGGATGGCCGGTCGTCGTCTTGTGGGTGCCCCTGTGTGGTATCCTCATGTTGTACGGGATCGGACAGACAGGGGGATTGGGAGAGGTCATGGATGGATCTGACTTCGACATCCCCGTCTTCTGTGTCGGAGCATGCTGCCATCAATGGGGTGTCACCTATGGTGCTGCTGCCACCGGAGCCAGTGCCTTCTGTGGCATCCGTTGGGGGGACCTGTGGTGGTGGTGGTGTGGGCATGCTGGCTGCTGGGGTGCCTGTTGATGTTCCCTCCTCTGTGCTGCCACCTGATTTGTGCTGCTGCCGTGTCTTGATGCGTGCAGCTGAGGTGGAGGGTCTTTGGCCGTTGGTCTTGGCCCTCTTTGCAGGTGTGCTGGTAGGGGTGTCCTGGAGCTCGTCGTTTGGATCGGACCCTGTGGTGGAGTAAAGGAGGGCGAGGGTTATTGATGGGTCTGTGGGAATTGGAATGGCATTGTATCACATGCATTGGGGTGGTACCTGAGGGTGATTTGGGTCGGGGCCTTGGAGGTGGTTTCATTTGTGTGTGGAGTGAGGGTGCAGTTGTGTGGCAGCCTGCAGTTGGGTGTGCCTGCTGCACGTGTAGTGCGTGTATTAGGGGTTTTTAATTATTTATGTATTTATTGTGGGTTTTAACGTGCGCTATCAGGCCGATGTGTGTGGACGTTCTCCTGGACATGTGTTTCTGTTGCACTATGTGGACGCATGGTACTTCACATGATTGGACATTGTGGATTTGGCATTGTTTTGTTTGGGCCACCTACCTGAATCTTCGGATGTCTGCACTCCTTTCTCCATCCCTCCGACTCCCTCTATGCTCTCCATTCCGATGGTGGAGGCACAGATTTCTTCCCAGGGGGTCAACTTGATGGGTGATTCAGGACCTCCCCCGGTGGCTGTGGCAATGTTGCGGTTGGCAGAGAGTATGCTGCGGACGCGTATCCGCAGGTCGTCCCATCGCTTACGGCATTGCTGTGAGGTGCGGGGTGCGGTCCCCACCGCACTTACCCGCTGTGCCACCAGAGCCCATATGGCCTTCTTGTTCGCAAGTGCCGTCCTGGTCATTTGCGTGGAGAAGACGGCGGCGGCATTCTCCTGGAGGGTCTCTGTTAGCACGGTGAGTTCCTCACGGGAGAAGTGGACCTGCCGCTTGCGGTCGCACGCTTTCTTCGCTACTTTTCCCATTTTTCTTGGTTTCGCTAGGGTGGATGACGGGTTGGGGTGTGTCTCAGGGTAGTGTTTATAGTGGTTGTGTGGATTTCGTGGTTTTATGGGTGTACGGCGGGATGTTTCCTGTTCCGGGCCCATGTTTTAACTTCCGTTTCCGTATATTTCCGGTCACCATACTTTCCGGTAGGCGCACACTGCGGTGTCCGCTGAGATGGGTGGCGGTATTGCACCTAGGGCGCCGTACGGCGGCGGTGTGGGCCGTTTTGGGGTCATTTCCGCCATCGCGGACTTTGCACTTCCGCCATGCCGTGGTGCTCGTGCCCGATGGGTCGGAATGGGCCGCACTTTGCTCCTTCGTGCAATGGCGGAAACGCTAGTTACGCTGTGGCGGTCCGGTCAGTCACTTTCCGCCAGGGTCGTAATGAGGGCCAGTGACTATTATAAACCCAAATATTATTTAAAAAACACAGCAATACGTTTTCGGGGCCCAGGTGCATTGTCCATTGTCCCGGTTGGTCACCCCATCATTCACAAGTCACATACGAGCGGTAGCGGTGGCAGGCATAGTAGTCTTCAAACAGAAACCCCAATGTTCGTTGCTGGCGACCTCCTGGCCGCGCGACTTCTTAGTCCTTCCACAACCCTAGTCAACAGAATCCCCTTTCTCAAATTTGGGCAAAAACAAGCACTCGATGATGCTTTCCTTGTCCGAATGCACAGCCGAACCGTGCCGTAAGTCTATCAGATGCACAGCAAAACCGTGCCGTAAGTCTATTTTCTTGGATACAGATTTTACCTTGCTTTTCTCGGTGCTGATTGACCCGGAAACAATGGGTTGTCAATACCTGTTGGAAGCAACGTATCAGAAACAAGTGACAATGCCGAATTTGAAACAACAGTTTCCGGATGCAAAACTTTTGGAGAGTGTGGAGACAAAATGGCTGCTTCCCCAAGCCTCACGGGCTCAGAAAGATTCTCTGACACACTCTCGGCGCTATTTACTGCTTTGGGATCGTTGGTTGCAGCGTTAGCAAGGGGTTCTGTTTCTTCTGTATCATGTGGCACAGGGTGAGGAAGTTTCTCGACGTGGGACGCATGGATCCAATTTTTTCTTCCAGAAACCCGCACCGCTGTTTGGGTGACCAACAGGACTTGGAACGGGCCCCGCCAGCGAGGTGCAAGGCAAGAAGAGCGCTCAAACGCCTTGATGAGCACCCAGCTTCCACGCCGTATGCTGTGGCCCGGGCCCTGGTATCGCACAGGTAAAGCCTCTCGCACCTGGTGATAAATCAAATACAGGTTTTTAGTCAACTGGCTGCAATAATCTGAAAGTAATACATTTTCAATGTTTTTTAAAGAGCTACATTTAGGAAGGTTCCAGATATTAGCAGGTCTCCCCATTACCACCTCAAATGGAGAGAGCCCAGTCTTAGTTTGAGGGGTTGTACGCATGGATAATAACACGTCTTAGCGAGCTTGTTCTTGATGATACCATTGCGTCTTTCCACTAGTCCGGCGCTCTGAGCGTGTCTGGCCGAATGGAACCATTTGTCGATCTGCAATGCCGCACATATCTGCAGAATTACAGCAGTGACAAAATGTGGACCATTGTCTGACCAGATAACTCTTGGTAGCCCGAACCGTGGGAAGAACTCCTTTAACATGGTTTTCGCAGTAGTCATGGCTGTAGCATCTTTAATGGGGAAAGCCTCAACCCATTTACTAAAAGCACAGATGACCACCAGAACGTGCTTCATATTATTGCACCGTTCCATTTCAATAAAATCAAAGTGGATAACTTCAAAGGGGACAGATGGTGGCCCAAAACTTCCCCTTGGAGTTGCTGTCCCCTTTCCGACATTGTGTTGTAGGCAAATCATGCAATCCTGGACATAGCGCTGGGCAATTTTCGAAATTTTGTCATTTGCCCAAACTTTCTCTAACATTTTTGTCACTTTCTGGGCACATACATGCGTAGGACCATGGGCCATGATCACCATCATCATTACATATGCGTCAGGGAGTAGCCATTTCCCTTCAACTTGTCCACCCAACACCCGTCATCATCAAGTTTCCCCAAGCCTTCAGCCCACCTCTTGGATTCTTATAACGTGGCATCAGCTTGGATGTCCCACACAGACCCAACACCCTCATCCATTGCATAAAAATTTACAGTCTCCCTTGAAACATACATCTCCGCAAGGGGATCGGTAGCAGTTTGTCTAGCTATCTGATCAGCGAAAGCATTCCCTTTTCCTATGTCATCTGTAATCTTTCGATGTGCTGCACATTTCATGACGGCTAACTGAGAAGGGAGCGCAAGCGCTGAGAGCAGTTGTACTATTAGGGAGCCATGTTGGATCTTGGTGCCATGTGAAGTTAAGAACCCTCTCTCTGACCAAAGCCTTCCAAAGTTGTGAACCACCCCAAAGGCATACTGACTATCAGTATATATGTTTACTGCAAGCCCTTCGGAAAGTTCACAAGCTCGGGTCAATGCTATAATCTCTGCGGCCTGCGCAGAGTTATGCGTAATTGTCTTGGTCTCCACAACCGTGCTTAATGTGGTGATTGCATAAGCAGCTGTGGATGTACCATCCAAAAGTTTGAAGCAGGAGCCATCACAAAACAGCTTTCCTTGTGGATTATCCAAAGGAGTGTCTTTCAAATCAATTCTACCCTTTGTTTCTTGTTCGGTAGTATACAGTCATGTAACTCTTCATCGCCGCAAGTAGTATCTTGCGGAAAGGTAGGAGTTCAGCCGGATTAAGAACACAACACCTCCTAATTTGAATGTGAGGAGCAAACAAGATCAATTCATATCTTGTCAACTGTGCGGAAGTGAGGTGTTGCGTTTGGGTTTGGTTCAGTAGAACATCTACAGAGTGAGGCACCATCAGGGTTAGATCATGGCCTAGGACTATTCCCTCACTCTGTTTTACAGACGCAGCAACAGCATCAACAGCTCACAAACATCTTGGCAAAGCGCATGCTACAGGATCAAGGGCGGAAGAAAAGTAACCGCACAGCCTATTTTTCACTCCATGTAAATGCGTTAATACAGCCAAAGCACATCATCACATTCATGCACAAACAACACAAAGGCCTTTTCATAGTTTGGTGTGCCCAAAACTGGCGCAGAGCATAATGCAGTCTTGACCAAGTCAAATGATTGCTGGTGTTCCACGTTCCACAGAAATGGCAAAGAAATGCCCTTCTTTGTCAAAGCCAACATCGGTTTGATCACTAGTGAAAAATTTGGGATCCACAACTTACAGTAAGAAGCCATACCTATCAAAGCTCTAACTTCCTTCTGTATATTTGGGACAGACATGCCAGAAATGTGTTTCATTCTTTCAGTTGTCAATCTTCTTCCCTCTTTTGACAAGAGATAGCCTAAATAGGCGACCTCCTGGCAACAATATTGAAACTTTTTAAGCAAAGCTTTGTGACCATGCTTAGCTAGATGGATAAGCAATAACACAGTGCCCTCCTTACAGGCGCTCTCTGAGTCAGCAGCTAAAAGCAAGTCATCAACATACTGAAGCAATGTACAAGTAGAGGGCAATTCAAGGGTATCAAGATGTTCTTTCAAAGCCCTACTATAGATGCTACGACTCTCTGTGTACCCTTGACGTGCACGAGTAAATGTGAACGAGTGTCCCCCTAAGGTAAACGCGAACAAGTATCTACTATCCTTGTGTATAGGAATACTAAAGAAAGCATTCTTTAGATCCACAACACTAAAATAAGTAGCCGTAGCTGGAATCATGGTTAATATTGTCGTCACATCAGGCACAATTGGAAATTGTGGAGCGACGACTTTATTAATAGCACGTAGATCAATTATGAAACGAAATGGAATTGCATTATCGCCTTTCGTTACACGGGTAAAATCGGACTATTACACAAACTTCCGGAAATTTCTTCAATCACCCGCGATGCACAAAGTCGGAAACAATGCATTTCAAAGCTTGCTCGCCCTCAACTGAAATCTTATACTGGGGAATGCGTGGCAGCTCAATTCCATGTTTCAAAACTATCTTAACAGGCTCAATCTGTAAAACACTGACATCATTGTCGTCAACAGCCAGTAAACTCTCTGGTACATTAATGAATTCTGGCGGCAAAGGTCTAGTCAAGAATTGCGAGACAGAGTATTGCTTTGGTGAAATCGTCAAGCGCACTCCATCAGAAGAACAATACATCACTGCATTTAATTATTTTAACAGATTCAACCCCAACAAGTTCTCTCCACAATTCAAAGTCAACAGAAATGGACAGTGGTCCATGAAGGGACCCAAAGAACTGGGTACCGGTGAAGAAACTGGACAAACAACTGGTGTGCCAGACAACCCTACAGAAACATTTGTTTGCCCTGACAGTGGAATGTTTGGAACCCGCAAATGATCAATGGAACACTTCTGGGCTCCAGTGTCTATCAAAAACGGATGTTTCCTATTTCCCACCACCATTTCAACATAGGGACCTTTATAATTGACGGGAACAGGTGTAGGTTCCAAACCCTGCTGCGGGCAATCCTAACAAAACAGAATTTCATCAAAAGGAAGCTCTTCAGATAAATATGCAGCAGAATGATGATCAAATATGTTCCTAGTATCCACACTCGGAGTCTGATTATCCTGTGGAAAAGGTTGCTGAGGATCCTGTGTAAACTGACCTCTACCAGGACCCCCTACACCCGGGCGACCTCTGGATCGTCTACCCATATTCCCAAATGTGTTATTCGACCTTTGTCGAAGGACGGGGCATTGTGCACGCCAATGACCCTCTTGACGACAATAGGCACACTGATTAATGTTCACAGGACTCAAGGGCACATTCCCTTGCAGGACACACTGACCTCTAATCTGCGAACTACCCCCTCTGGGGCCTCTAACAATTTGCTGTAATAGCACTTTAGTCTTTAAATCACCTTTTCGTTTCTCGACTCTATCTTTTTCATTATTGACACGATTCTCGTAGTACTGAGCCATATGCAGTACATCTGATTGGGACTTCGCTGCCAAACGCTCTCAGAAGACATAATTTGTGACTGGATGTCAGACAACAATCCACACACAAATGTGTCCACAAATAACCATTTCCCAGACTCTGTGCCTAGGTCTTGTCCGCTGAAAACCGAGAATACCTGTTCGAACCGATTAAAGAACTCAGTAGCACCCTCAGTCTTCCCTTGGACACAGGCCGTAAGTTTGTCCCAAATAATTATTTTCTATGGAATTATAGTTTTCAATTTTGCAATGATTCTATTAGACAAAGTTATTATCACCTGAGGCGGTCTTTCACCAGCTGGCCTTTCTCCATCGAGTCTGGTTATATTCGCCCATGTATCTCCCAACCCTGGCACGTCGTCTATAGTTCTAACTTGTTTCCACAAATCTACGGGCAGGAGTACAGGAAATAATAAATCAATATCGCCTAAGGTGAATACTGAGGACTGCAAGACGGACTCTATTTCTTGATCGAATCCTGTCGGATTTTACCTAATATCAGGAATAGATTGTCTAATAGTATTCACTTCCTGTCTCGAGAACGGGACGTGAACAAACTGCGATACATAATGTGCAGGAATGTTCACAGCAACCATACCCTGTGCAACATCGGGCGCAACTTCAACCTTCGGGACAAATGTCGGAGGAACCTCTCTCATAGGCAACTGAGAAGTAGGTGACTCCGAACGCTTATTAAGCAACATAGCTAAGTCGAGCGCTAAAGAAGTCGAAGAAGTGTCAAGTAAAAAAGCTCTCTTATAAATACTCAATAACTCTGTGGGACAACTAATCTTCCTTTTTACACAATCATCCTGTAGGTACTCTATCATTACCTGTATCACTTTCCTCTGCTTTTCTGCGTATACTGACTATATGTGTCATATACTTCAACTAGAGTTATCGACATATCTGAAATCCATCTAAGTGCGTCCTTCATACAAATTTGTGTTTCCTCAGATATCGATTCTCGAAACTGAAGGAACCGTTTCTGTACATACATACTTTGCTCCTCGTCCTCCTCATTCTGTAACCTTTCCAACTCCTTTCTATACCAAAATAACCTCTCGACATGCTCATTTACTTTCTCCACAGTGTCTCTAGAAAACGCGAAAGTATTTAGATCCCTTAACCCGTGCGGGAGATCTGTATTATTTAATTTTCCCCACATTACACAGAAATGAATCCCTAAACCTTCAATAAAAACATTTTTCTCAGGAAAATTATCCATATTATAAAGTGTGGCAAAAACATTAGCTTGATCATCCCTCTCCATACAATGCTTAGCCCATGCAATCAAATCACGTTTCTTCTCTGGTGGTACAGTATTGCGAGTGACAACCTTCGACCATGCACCTCGATCGAAGTGGCATCAGGACCACTTGGAAGATAGGGAGCAGACAAATTCAATGGGGGTACTTTTACTGGTGCGATAAGAAGAGGTGGAGGAGCTGGAGGAAGAGGAACATTAGGAGGAGCAGGAACAACGGAAACAACAGCAGATACAGCAGGAATAGCAGGAGGAAGAGGCAAAGCAGCAGGAAGAGGAACATACGGAGGTGGCGCAGAGGCACCAGGCCTTCATTCATTTAACAATTTGTCTATGAATTTGTTGGAAGCATGGAGGTCTTTAGAAGGATAGATTTTCTGAATTCAAAGAGAGAAAGCCCTATCCATATTCCTAGTCGATTCAGGATGTTTATCTTGCTCATACAATAATGCTTTTTCGGCATTCGTCTTCTGACGGCGTGCATGTTTTTCTCTACTTTTAAGTTGCTATAACGCTTCTTTTTTCCAATTCTGCAAAACATCGAATGCTGCAGGTCTAGCCTTTTTCTTTAATAGAATTGACTCTAAATACTCATTACGAGGGATTTCAAAACTACCATTGATTGGCCACTGAAGTTCGGAGTCATGTCTGGTTTGTGTGTGCCAAATATCATTAAATACTATACTTCCAATGCCATGCTTACAGTACATAGTACACGCCGGCCTCCCCTCCTGTGATGCGGGATGGCTAAATTCCAAAGATTGTCTATCGCTGTGGAACAATGCCCTGAAGCAGGTAGACAATTTCCCAGGCATATCAAATTATTGGTGTTACCTGGTCAATAATTGTGTCTGCAGATACAATACACCAAAATCAAATTATCAGGATTATATTAAGAGTTGGGTCACGACTCACCTGATCAAGCCTAAGGAGGTCCAATCGCATTTCAAAGAATCTTACCTTACTAATCTTACCTCGTGTATGGTGATTTCGGCAAATCTGCCCGCCTCGATAAGTGGACCCTCGTCAAGATGCCGTTCTCGGACCACAAGCTAATCGTCCAGGGATCGGGTCGTGCAGCGCTACTGTGGTTTCACGTCTCGTTCAGTGGGGCCCCCTTTTTGTCACACTAACGATCCTGGTCCGATAGCGAGGGTCAACCTTCGATAAACCAGCATCAATCTTGAGGGTCCTTATTCGGGCGCCAACTGTGAAAACAAAATCAAAATATCGAGGCTGAGTACCCCAAAAGGAAATACACCGGACACGGGTTACAAAGGAACATACAAAGTTGTCATGATCTCTGCTTCCAAAAGGTCAGGGTTTTCCCAACTCCCTTGGAAGCAGATCCATAACCCAGGTTCCGAGTGCCAACCAGTCCCAATTGGGACCTTTTGGACCCAGTCCTGGCGCCAGTGGCACCAGGCTCATAAATATGCCCAGTCCCAGCACTGGAAGCGCCGGGCTCATAATGCTTGGGTGGACTTACCTTCAGCAGACCATGCTGCTTACTTGCCTGCCAGTTGAGCCTCTGATCCTCTTCTGTTTGGAACTACTTTTCCTGTTGGGTGGGGCTGGAGCCACTCCCTAGATTCAGAACACTGGAACTCTTCTGGAAGGCAGGAACTCTTTTCTTACCAGGAACTCTTTTCTTACTTAGGCGTGGCTGTGGAAGGAGACACCTAAGCACTACAGGAGGCTATTTAAACCACACCCGGTGGATGAATCTTGCTTTGCGTTATTCTGCAACCTCTGCAGCAGAACGCTCATCGTGTCTTCTGCATCCGGTCCTGGGCCTAAGGAAAAAGGCTTACCATCCTGAATCCAGTCTTCAGCAACACCTATAAAGACAAGAAAGAACAGGTTAGCATTCCGGCATCTGAAAGGCAAAGGCTTACCATCCTGAATCCAGTCTTCAGCAACACCTATAAAGACAAGAAAGAACAGGTTAGCATTCCGGCATCTGAAAGGCAAAGGCTTACCTACTCTTAGTGCGCTCCGGAGGTCTTCACACTGCATTCCGGCATCTGAAAGACAAAAGTTTACCAACTCTTCGCACGCTCCGGAGGCCTTCGGCGCTGCATCCCGCATCTGAAAGACAAAACAAGGTGCGTTTAAAGACATTGGGGAACTTTAATACTCACGTGCCATTACTCCTTTCCACATCTAATCCAGTGGGTATTCCGGCACCCTGCAGCCGCTCCAAACTCGTACCTGCAAAATAAAAAGACAGTTAGAGCGCATAGTGAAGCAGGCAACAAGCGCTTACTTACGTGCTTCCAGGCGCTTCTATTCATCACACGGGCTCCATCTTCAACTCACTTCAGCCCGTCATCCGCCATCGCCGGAACCCTGCAAAACAAGAGACATCATTACTAAAGACTTTAAAGACATTTGAATGACTCGAAACTTACCGTTCGTGCAGTAAACGACGGACAGCAGTCCTCTGAAGTCAAGAGGCCTGCGCTACCTATCCAGTGAAGAAACTGGTTACAGCACCCTGCCCCGAGGCAGATGGAGAGCTCGGCATTCACTTACCTAAGGTGAGAGCGTTAACCTTTGGGGGTCTACAGGAGAGGAGAAGAGGAAAGAGATAGGGACACCCCAATAACCCCAGTTCATTAACCCCATATTTTCTATCTGCAGACATCTTACTCTACACGTCAGGCATACAGTGCACAGAGGTCCAGCCCAAAGAGCCAACCGGGTGCTACACATCACCTTTGAAGATACGGTAGTCGCCCAGTCAAGACCGGCGCCTCTGCGAGAATCAGGTGAGCGTTACAGAACGCAAAGCCTACTGCAAAACTCTCGCCCAGGCACTACGGAAACCTCGGATACTGACCCCCTAGCCCGGTTACTTGGGGAACTAAGGGCAGAAGTGCATGCAGCTCGTCAGGAAACGAATGCTCTAAGATGGGAACTAATTATTTCCAAGGAGAGAACAGACAATCTTGCTAGACAAGTGCTACAGTCACAAGCCGGACAGACCCCGTTACCCGCATCAGGGGCAAATCTTCCTTCAACATCCTCTATGAATCCAGTGCAGATCAACCTACCTGGGAATGTACCTCTGGCTCCGCCCGAACGATTTTCTGGTGACCCAAAGAGGTTTGCAGTATTTATCAATCAGTGCCGGTTGCACTTCTTATGCCGGCCAGCAGCCTTTCCAACTGATCAAGCAAAAGTAGCTTTTGTACTTTCGTACCTTAGTGGCAATGCGGCAGACTGGTCGATCCCTCTAGTTAATCAAGATGATCCGGTTCTCCATGATTTTTAAGCCTTTCAGCTTAGTATGGAAAAACTGTTCGCAAGACATTCACAGGGGCAGGCCTTGGACAATGAGCTTCTTTCGTTGCGACAGGGTAATCACAACCTTTTGGCTTATATTGCATCTTTCAATAGACTAATAGTGGAAACTCAATGGCCTGAGGACAAAAGGATTACGCTGTTTTATAGAGGTCTACGTGGAGAGCTCAAAGACGTTTTAGCCCAAGTAGTGAATCCCCCACAAGACTGTTCGGATTATATAGACTTGGTCGTTCAAATAGATCACAGGCTGCAGAACAGGAAGGCCGATCGTTCCAAGTTTGATGCTCGAGTATTTTCCAAACCGCCAACTCCTTCCAAAGGAGTAGACTCCGGGGAACCCATGCAAATAGGGGGTCTGAAAGGTCCTCTAACACAAAGGGAGCGGGAAAGGAGGAAACAGTTGCAATTATGCCTATATTGCGGAAACTCAGGGCACTTTCTTCGAGACTGTCCGGTGAAACCTCCCAAGAAGGCAGTAGGAGCTGCAGTTACCAAAGTTACAAACTCTGAGCAGGGAAACGACCTCGCCCGACAAGAATAGAGGTCCTCTTGCCGAGCGTGAAAACCAGTTCCGTGACCTCGCATTTCGTGATACCTATGGTCCTCATTAGCCCTGATAATCCGGATCGATTACATGCAATTGAAGCTTACGTCGACAGCGGTGCCATCGGCAATTATGTGGATCATGAAATGGTTTTGAGGATGAATCTAACTCTTTGTCCCAAGGCTGTAAAGGACGTCATTACTACGGTGGATGGTACGGAGATAGCCTCCGGGCCAGTAACGCATACCACTCAAGAGGTGACGCTAGTAAGTCAAGATGGACACCATGAGAAGATCGTGTTCGATGTGATCAAGGCCCCTCAGTTTCAGATTATTCTAGGAATACCTTGGTTAGAGAAACACAATCCTCTGATCGATTGGCGAGCAAGAACGGTCCAGTTTCCAGAATGTGTCTCTACTTGTCACCCTCCACCTGGTGTTGCACTGGCCGCAATTTCTTCAGAGACTCCCCAGTTACCTCCCGAATACCTAGAATACCAAGATGTTTTCCGGAAGGATCAGGCTAACTCTCTACCTCCTCATAGGTCTTATGACTGCCAGATAGACCTGATACCTGGATCTACTCCTCCTTGTAGTAGAATTTATGCCCTCACCGAGCCTGAGAACCTTCACCTTCGACAATACCTGGATCAATACCTGGCAAATGGGTTTATTCGTCCTTCCAAGTCCCCTGCTTCTACAGCTTTGTTCTTCGTTCCAAAAAAGGAAGGAGACCTTAGAACTTGTATCGATTATCGCTCCCTGAACCAGATCACCGTTAAGAATAGATATCCGTTACCTTTGATCCCTGAACTCCTGGACCAAGTCAGAAAAGCATGCATATATACAAAGCTGGATCTTAGAGGAGCTTACCACTTGGTACGAGTAAAAGAGGGCGATGAATGGAAGACGGCCTTCCGCACCAAGTATGGGCTATTTGAATATCAGGTCATGCCCTTCGGACTTTGCAATGCCCCGGCCGCCTTTCAATATTTTATGAACGATGTCCTCAGAGAGCTCATAGATGTATGTGTTGTTGTTTACATTGACGACATCCTCGTTTATTCTTCATCGGAATCTGAACATCGGAAACACGTGAAAATGGTCCTCGAAAGATTGCGTCAACACAAACTTTTCGCTAAGTTGGAAAAATGTGTTTTCAACGTGACTGAAGTTGAATTCTTGGGATTCATATTATCACCTGGCGGAGTGCGTATGGATTCAAAGAAGGTCGATGCAGTTCTCAAATGGCCATCACCATCCTCCGTAAAAGGTGTGCAAAGCATGTTAGGCTTCGCTAACTTTTACCGCAGGTTTATCCCCGAATTCTCTCGAATAGTCCAGCCCATCACTGCCTTGTTAAAGAAAAACAAACGTTTTGAATGGTCTACCGAGGCGGAACAAGCTTTCCAGGATTTGAAGACTAAATTTATCTCTGCACCAATCTTAAAACACCCTCGCCCCGAACTCCCCTACATCGTGGAAACTGATGCTTCAAGCCTTGCCATGGGGGCAGTTCTATCACAAAAGGACCCGGTAACTAATCAGTTGAATCCCGTGGCATTTTGGTCCCGCAAATTCTCGCCTCCTGAAATCAATTACACGATTACTGACAAGGAACTTCTGGCTATCAAGTCTGCCTTTAAGGCTTGGCGGCATTATCTGCTGGGGGCCCGACACACCGTTACTGTGATTACGGATCACCGAAACCTGCAATATTTGAAGACCGCAAAAGCCCAATCCTCTAGACAACTCCGTTGGGCATTATTCTTTGCCGAGTTTGACTTCATAATTACCTATCGACCTGGTACAAAGAACGGTAAAGCCGATGCCCTTTCTCGGATGGGAGTGGAAGAACACTTGGTCAACCCTAAACCTGTACCAATCATTCCCGAACAAAGAATTCTGGGTGTAATCGCCACAGAATCCATAGAGGAAGTTAAGGATAAAGCCAGGCAACTTGTAACTCCAGCAGACATACAGAATTGGCATCTGCAGGGAAAGGACTTTGCAGTAAAGGACAACTTATTGTATTTCCAAGAACGATTATACCTACCCAGCACAGATTTACAGAAAAAAGTAATCTCTTGTTATCACGACTCTTTAATGGAAGGTCATCCCGGTATAGCCAAGACCTCAGAAAAGATCAAGCGCTACTTCTGGTGGCCGTCTTGGAAAAAAGATATCAGAGACTTTATAATGTCCTGTGGAGTATGCGCCCAAAACAAGAGTCAAAAGGAAAGACCAGCAGGCCTCTTACGCCCTATTGACATCCCACCTCGCCCTTGGCATACGCTTTCTATGGACTTCATCACCGATCTACCTCCATGCTCCGGATACAATACGATTCTAGTAATCGTGGACTTATTCTCCAAGATGGCGCATTTCATTCCGCTCAAAGGCTTGCCAACAGCAGCAACTCTGGCCCGAGAATTTCTCGAAAACATCGTCCGACTGCACGGTTTTCCTTCGGTTCTAATTTCGGATCGAGGTAGTCAATTTATTTCTCATTTTTGGCAAAGTTGCTGTCGGTCAGCTCAAATTGATGTGAGACTATCGACCAGTCACCACCCTCAGACCGACGGACAAACCGAGAGGACCAATCAAACTCTGGAACAGTATTTACGCTGCATGCTGCAACAAACTGAAAAAACTTGGAAAGATATCCTTTGGATAGCCGAGTATGCCTACAATAACTCTGTCCATTCGGGAACTGGGAAAACCCCGTTTTTTCTTTTGTACGGCAGTCACCCTCGAACCTCGGAGTTGGATCCCCTCCAAGATCTTGAAACACCAGCAGTAGACTACCTGCATTCTACAATCACCCAAGCCTTTAAGGAAGCTGTTTCTCACCTTCAAAAGGCTAAAGAACAATACAAGAAAGGAGCAGATCAACATCGGAAGGAAGCCCCTCACTATCAAGTAGGGGATCAAGTCTGGTTATCCACCAAATATCTATCTCTAAAAGGGCCACGCACATTCAACCCAAGATACCTTGGTCCCTATTCCATCACTACCATAGTAAACCCAGTAGCGGTCAAGTTGGACTTGCCCCCGCACATGAAGATACATCCGGTCTTCCACGTCTCTCTATTAAAACCCGTGCAACCTCAAACCCGACTAACCAAATCTCCAAAACCTATCCTAGTGGATGGAGAACTCGAGTTTGAAGTCAAAAGCATTCTGGACTCCAAGATCTCCAAATCTAAACTATTCTACCTAATTGACTGGAAAGGCTACGGCCCCCAAGAGAGATCCTGGGAACCTGCTGAATATGTCCACGCTCCTCGCCTAATCAAAAGATTTCACCGAACATTTCCTGACAAGCCAAAACCCCCGGAGAAGCCCGGTTTGGGAGGGGCCTTGAGGGGGGGTACTGTCATGATCTCTGCTTCCAAAAGGTCAGGGTTTTCCCAACTCCCTTGGAAGCAGATCCATAACCCAGGTTCCGAGTGCCAACCAGTCCCAATTGGGACCTTTTGGACCCAGTCCTGGCGCCAGTGGCACCAGGCTCATAAATATGCCCAGTCCCAGCACTGGAAGCGCCGGGCTCATAATGCTTGGGTGGACTTACCTTCAGCAGACCATGCTGCTTACTTACCTGCCAGTTGAGCCTCTGATCCTCTTCTGTTTGGAACTACTTTTCCTGTTGGGTGGGGCTGGAGCCACTCCCTAGATTCAGAACACTGGAACTCTTCTGGAAGGCAGGAACTCTTTTCTTACCAGGAAATCTTTTCTTACTTAGGCGTGGCTGTGGAAGGAGACACCTAAGCACTACAGGAGGCTATTTAAACCACACCCGGTGGATGAATCTTGCTTTGCGTTATTCTGCAACCTCTGCAGCAGAACGCTCATCGTGTCTTCTGCATCCGGTCCTGGGCCTAAGGAAAAAGGCTTACCATCCTGAATCCAGTCTTCAGCAACACCTATAAAGACAAGAAAGAACAGGTTAGCATTCCGGCATCTGAAAGGCAAAGGCTTACCATCCTGAATCCAGTCTTCAGCAACACCTATAAAGACAAGAAAGAACAGGTTAGCATTCCGGCATCTGAAAGGCAAAGGCTTACCTACTCTTAGTGCGCTCCGGAGGTCTTCACACTGCATTCCCGCATCTGAAAGACAAAAGTTTACCACCTCTCCGCACGCTCCGGAGGCCTTCGGCGCTGCATCCCGCATCTGAAAGACAAAACAAGGTGCGTTTAAAGACATTGGGGAACTTTAATACTCACGTGCCATTACTCTTTTCCACATCTAATCCAGTGGGTATTCCGGCACCCTGCAGCCGCTCCGAACTCGTACCTGCAAAATAAAAAGACAGTTAGAGCGCATAGTGAATCAGGCAACAAGCGCTTACTTACGTGCTTCCAGGCGCTTCTATTCATCACACGGGCTCCATCTTCAACTCACTTCAGCCCGTCATCCGCCATCGCCGGAACCCTGCAAAACAAGAGACATCATTACTAAAGACTTTAAAGACATTTGAATGACTCGAAACTTACCGTTCGTGCAGTAAACGACGGACAGCAGTCCTCTGAAGTCAAGAGGCCTGCGCTACCTATCCAGTGAAGAAACTGGTTACAGCACCCTGCCCCGAGGCAGATGGAGAGCTCGGCATTCACTTACCTAAGGTGAGAGCGTTAACCTTTGGGGGTCTACAGGAGAGGAGAAGAGGAAAGAGATAGGGACACCCCAATAACCCCAGTTCATTAACCCCATATTTTCTATCTGCAGACATCTTACTCTACACGTCAGGCATACAGTGCACAGAGGTCCAGCCCAAAGAGCCAACCGGGTGCTACACATCACCTTTGAAGATACGGTAGTCGCCCAGTCAAGACCGGCGCCTCTGCGAGAATCAGGTGAGCGTTACAAAAGTACTTTCATTTATACTGAATTCAGTTACAAAGTACAGAACAAAATAAGATAGCTATCGGCCCTCAGTGCAACACAGCGAACTCCAGCGTGGTTCGTGTATTCAGTGATAGACGCTGTACATTAGAATTCATTGCTCTTTTATACTATTTGCGAACACGATGTCCAACCCTACTTCAGGTTAATATTCCTCTAATACGTTACTGATCTAGGGTTCATGCCGAGTTCGCATATCCACATGTAACTGGTTTGCTTTTAATACATATATCAACAAGCCTACACGGCAACTGTGTGTTCTGGGATTCTTCATACAAATCTTCTCAAACATTAATACAATGTAGTTAAACAAGTGTTCTTAGTTCAGTATTTGAATACATTGTTCTTAACATATGCTCATGGATTAGTTTCATTGCACAAGTAATCCTTTACACACAGGTCAACGAAGGACAAGGTCTCAGTTCACAACCTCAACAAGTGGCCTGCAGGCAAGTTACATATTAGCTACATGCAGAGGTCAAGACGGCCATGTTGTATTTTGGAATGACATCATCCACCATTTTAACTCACAGGGTGACTTTACAACGCAAACCTAAAATGGCGGATTGACCTAAAATGGCGGCTTACATTGATTTTAAGGTCAAGACCTTGCAACACAGACTTTTCGCAAGTGACTTATAAGCAGCTTGGTGTAGGCCAATTTACATATATTCATTGCAATAGGAGGCACGATATACTTTCTCATTTGACAATCTTACCTGCAGTCTTCTGTCAGTCTTGAACACAGTCCTCCTGTATTTTCAGGCAGAACCTTCCCCGTAGACCACATCAGGGCAAAGCTGAGAAGCATACCAGCGAGTAACCCGGCTGGGTGGCGCCGCTGTGGATACCAGGTGAGCGTAACAGAACGCAGAGCTTACCATAACAAATCCACCTGGCGCCATGGAGACATCAGAAATGGACCAATTGGCCCAATTACTAGGAGAGCTTTGTGCTGAGGTTCATTCTGCCCGACAAGAGACTAATGCCCTCCGGAGAGACCCAATAGTGACCAAAGAAGGCACTGAAGAGATTAGCAGGCAATACATGCAATCACAGGCAGGACAGACGCCTCTACCTGGAAGAAATTCAACGTTGCAAAACCCCGCCATACCACACACTCCAGTACAGATCACGTTACCTGGAACAGTGCCCCTGGCACCACCAGAAAGGTTCTCAGGCGACCCATGGAAGTATGCGGCGTTCATCAATCATTGCCGCCTTCATTTTCTTTGTAGGCCTGGAGCATTTCCAAACAACCAAGCTCGGGTAGCTTTTGTCTTATCATACCTGAGTGGCAGTGCAGCAGATTGGTGGGTGCCGTTGGTAACCCATGATGATCCTCTATTACATGACTTTGGGGGGTTCCAGAGAGAAATGGAAAAACATTTTGCTCCCGATACCCAGGAACAAGCAGTAGACAATGAACTCTTGTCCCTTCGAAAGGGGAATCAGGACTTGTTAACGTACATTGCTACCTTCAACAGACTGGTTGCCGAAGCTAGGTGGCCAGAAAACAAAAGAACCACGTTATTTCATGGAGGCTTACGAGGCGAATTAAAGGACATCTTAGCCCAAGTGGTTGATCCACCCAGAGACTGTGCAGAATTCATAAATCTGGTCGTGCAGGTAGACCACCAGTTGCAGGACCGAAAGGCAGACCGGTCTAAGATGGACCCTCGTTCGACCATGGGAAAACACACACCGTGTACCTGAAAATGCTGCAGAACCCATGCAGATTGGAGGGATACGGCCTCCATTAACAAAACAAGAGCGGGACAAAAGAAGACAAGAACAGCTTTGTTTGTATTGTGGGAAACCAGGACATTTCCTGAAGGACTGTCCAGTAAAACCCCCAAGAAGAACAGTCGGAGCCACAGAGAAGGATGAAGCTAAGGAATCGGAAAACTACCAAACTCGACAAACTTAGAGGTCAGTTTGTCGAGTGAGAAGAAAGAGTTGCTGACCTCGCACTTTGCAATACCAGTGATCTTAATTAACCACCAACAGTCATCAAGAATGCATGCCGTTGAAGCATACATCGATAGCGGAGCAGTTGGAAATGATATTGTATTGATGAAGAACTGGCAGCAGAGATGGGGCTTTGTTTGTGTTCTAAGCCAACTATGGACAAGGTAACCACCGTGAATGGGACAGAAATCATTTCCGGACCAGTAACCGAGTGCACAGCCAGGGAAACCTTGCTGTGCCAGAATGGACATTGGGAGTCTATTTCATTCGATCTCATCAAGGCACCTCAGTTCAGGCTAATACTGGAGATGCCATGGTTGGTTGCTCACAACCCTTTGATAGACTGGCGGGCACGAAAAATTAACCTTCCCCAGTGACTGCTCCCCTGTCTACTATTACCAAGAGGAGAAACCCGACGTCTGTATCCCCATGACTCCCGGAGCGACAGTTTTAACCCTGGGAGCAACCCTGGGAGCAACTAATACCTTGCCAAGTGAATACCATGATTTCCAGGATGTTTTCTGAAAGGGCCAAGCCAATACATTGCCGCCGCACAGGCCCTATGACTGTCAGATCAACCTTGTTCCTAGTGCACAAATCCCTTGCGGCAGGATCTACTCTCTCACAGATCCAGAAAACCTTCATTTGAAATCCTATTGAGACCAGTACCTTGAAAATGGATTTATCTGTCCTTCGAAGTCCCCCACAGCCAGTCCTCTGTTCTTCGTACCAAAAAAGGAAGGAGACTTGAGAACCTGTATTGACTACCGCACATTTAACCAGATCACCGTGAAGAACCACTACCCCTTGCCACTTATCCCTGAGATGCTAGACCAAGTTAAAGATGCCCAGATTTATACTAAATTGGACCTTAGAGGAGCATACCACCTGGACCGAGTCAGAAAAGAAGATGAATGGAAAACCGCCTTCCGTACTAAGTATGGCTTATTTAAATATC
Source organism: Ambystoma mexicanum (assembly GCF_040938575.1). Taxonomy (NCBI): domain Eukaryota; kingdom Metazoa; phylum Chordata; class Amphibia; order Caudata; family Ambystomatidae; genus Ambystoma; species Ambystoma mexicanum. Next base: position 759,083,911 of record NC_090927.1, on the reverse strand, counting down.
AAGTCATGCCCTTCGGGTTATGCAACGCTCTTGCAGCATTCCAATATTTCATGAATGACGTTTTAAGGAAGTTAATTGATGTGTGCGCCTTAGTGTACATAGACAACATCTTAGTATACTCAGCCTCGGAACAAGATCATGTCAGGCACGTTCGTTCAGTCCTCACCAAGCTCCGTCAACATTGCTTGTTTGCAAAGCTTAAAAAATGCTTTTTTCATGTCACCGAAGTAGAATTTCTTGGTTTTATCCATACTCCAGGATGCATCAGAATGGACGTGCACAAAGTAGATGCCATTCTGAAATGGCCTTCACCGACGTCTCTGAAAGGGGCACAAAGCATGCTGGGCTTTGCAAACTTCTACCGCCGGTTCATCCCAGACTTCTCTCAGGTTGTGCACCCAATCACAGTACTATTACGAAAAAACAATAAAAAGTTTGCTTGGACCGAAGAAGCAGAAGAAGCCTTTCAGGAACTTAAACGAAGGTTTACCTCCACTCCAATCCTGCGACATCCTCGTCCAGACCTCCCTTATGTCGTTGAAACTGATGCATCCAGTCTCACAATGGGGGCTGTCCTTTCACAGAGAGACCCGGAAACTGGCCAGCCACATCCTGTGGCCTTCTGCTCGAAAACGTTCTCACCTCCAGAGATTAATTATGCCATCACGGACAAGGAACTCCTGGCTATCAAATCCGCCTTTAAGCGTGGAGGCACTACCTTCTGGGGGCCAGACACACCATTACAGTCATCACAGACCACCGAAACCTGCAATATCTCAAAACAGTCAAGGCCCAGTCCTCGCACTAATTACGGTGGGCCCTTTTCTTTGCCGAATATGATTATGTAATCACATTTCGACCAGGAGTCAGAAACGGAAAGGCGGATGCCTCATCTCGCATGGGCATAGATGAAATAGTATATACAACTCCAGACCCTGTACTTATTATACCTGAAGACACACTCTTCGGTATCACAACAGACTTAACACAAGCAGAACTACAAAAAGAAATCCAACGGACAATGAATTCTGATGCCTACCTCGCATGGCAAACTCAAGGAGAACAATATACCATCAAGAACCATCTACCCTTATTTAGGGATCACCTATATGTACCCAAGACGGAATTACAACAGCATATTATTTCAAACTATCACGATTCACTAACTTTTGGTGGTCTACCTGGCGTAAGGACATCATTCAGTATAATCAGTCCTGCGGTGTCTGCGCACAAAATAAATCACAGAAACAAAAACCATCTGGTCTCCTACAACCATTGGACATTTGTCCAGTTCCATGGCACACTCTTTCCCTTGACTTCATCACTGATCTACCTCCAAGCCAAGGGTTCAACACCATCCTTGTAGTTGTAGACTTATTCTCGAAGATGGCCCATTTTATTCCTCTCAAAGGCCTCCCAGACGCAGCCAATTTAGCAAAAGTGTTCCTGGAGGGTGTGGTTAAGCTACATGGCTTCCCTTCGGTTCTGGTCTCTGATCGAGGCAGCCAGTTTGTTTCAAACTTCTGGAAAAAATGTTGTGCAATGGCGTAAATTGACGTTCGGCTATCTACCAGTCACCATCCCCAAACAGACGGCCAAACCGAGAGAACCAATCAGACACTCGAGCAATATTTGCGGTGCATGCTGCACCACGAACAAAGGAATTGGAGAGACCTACTATGGATAGCCGAATATGCATATAACAATTCTTTGCATTGAAGCACGGGACAAATGCCCTTCTATACCCTTTATGGCAGACATCCACATACCTCTGAACTAGACCTTCCAGCCAGCTTGGAAATGCCAGCAGTAAAGACTCTACACACAACCATTACTCAGGCTTTCAAAAGGGCAAAGGAACACTTTATTCATGCCAAAGAAAAACAAAAGAGATTCGACGACCAACACCGGAAAAAGGCCCCTGATTATCAAGTAGGAGACAAAGTTTGGTTAGCCGCTAAATTCGTACCCATCAAGGGAACCCAGACCTTTCATCCCAGATTCTTAGTACCCTATACCATTAAGGCAATTATCAACCCAGCAGCCGTGAAACTGGATTTGCCACCTAATCTACACATCCACCCGGTATTCCATGTGTCCCTCCTGAAACCAATGCAACCCAGCACACGGATTGGGACACCACCTAAGCCCATACTTGTTGACGGAGACCCAGAATTTGAAGTCAAAGATATCTTGGACTCTAAATACTCTAGGACCAAGCTATATCATCTCATTGATTGGAAAGGATTTGGACCACAAGATAGATCCTGGGAGCCCAGTGAGAATATCCACGCACCACGTCTAATCAGGAAATTCCATTGGAACTTCCCAACCAAACCTGGGCCAGACAGAAGGAACACCTTGGGAGGGGCCTTAGGGGGGAGTGCTGTCACGACCCTCGCCCCCAAAACCCCCTCTGGCAAACCCATTGGCCAGGTGGAGTCAGAACTCGGGCCTCTAGAGCCTGGCATCCTCTTCAAAAGCCTTCATGGGGCCAGGCTCATACACCATGAAAAACAATGTGCTTGGGAACTACTTTATTGTATTGTCAGCCAACATGGAGGCATCCACATAGCTTGGTTCCTAAGAACCAAGCTATGCGGTCTAGTGTTTTGGGTGTGGTAGCCTACGGACTACTTCACCTGGACTATTGGAGCTATTTAAACCACACCCGAGCAAGACAACATGCTTCGCGTTACTTTGCAGCTTGCAACGTGACGCTCACCGTGTCCAGCTATTCCCTCGAACCTCGGAGAAGCAGAACCTGCAAGGAGACAAAAGGAACATCATTAGCAGCAGCGTCTTACCTGCAGTCTTCATCTTTAAACACTGGCAGCTACTGAGAACAGCTTCCTCGAATCTGCACGCCTCCCGGACAGAACAACCTGAAAGAGGAAGATAGAGGCAACATTAAAGAAAGCAGTAGAGACATTTACAAATTATGAACTGCTCAAAAGGCTTACCTGGCTGGTCTCCTCTCGGCTGGCACCACTCCGGACATTCCACTCGTGCTGAAGAACACTGCGACCTACAAGGAAGGAAAACACAGGTTAGCAAAGGCAAGACTTTGCAGCGCTGCGCATAGCGCTTACTTACCGCATCATAGCGCTCTTAATGCGCCATCATTTACCAGCGGGGCTCAACCAAGCCAGTTCGCCGCGCTGAAGCTCTGCATACCTAAGGGAGAAAAAAGAGACATTTTAAACAAAGAAAGGCATGCAGGATAGCAACAAAACAGAATAACAGCAATAAGACCTACCTGAACAATATCAAACGGGCCAGTGTCTGTGAAGTAACTGGACCGCACTCGCCCATAAAAGACAACGTGCCCCTGCAAAGAAGGCAGGATGGAGAGCACGCCTAATTCTACCACAAGGTGAGGGAGGGGCGCCAGAGGGACTGAAATCATATGGGGGCGGAGGGAGGATAGTTACCCCAGTCGGTCAGTCTTGAACACAGTCCTCCTGTATTTTCAGGCAGATCCTTCCCTGCAGACCACATCAGGGCAAAGCTGAGAAGCATACCAGCGAGTAACCCAGCTGGGTGGCGTCCCTGTGGATACCAGGTGAGCGTAACAGAGGCTGTGTATGGAACATACAACAGTAACTGCATATTCAAAAACACTGGATGCTGCGGTATGTCTGGGACTGGCAAATAAGTGTCCTATTTGGCCGCAGTGTCTGCTGCTTCGTTCCTGAGGGAGACGAAATCCATGCCACTTGTGTGGGCAGTGCACTTTACTATTGCAGCAAGGATAGGTTGGGCAAGCGCAGCAATCAGTTTGTCTAACGAAGCTGCATGCTATACGGGGATCCATCTGCTCTACGAAACCCTCTTCTGATCCATCTCGACAGCCCTGAATGAACAGTTGTCGTGACATATGCTGCGTCCACATAAATTGTTACTCGGCACCCATCTGCTGCCCCGAGCACTTTAATGAGGGCGATCAGTTCTTCTGTTTGTGCTGAATAATGTCCTGGCAGCCTCTACTGCACAACAACCTCATATTCTCCATCAACCAGATGCACCACTGCCACCCTAGTATGTCTCTGACCCGTCTTCTGGCCAATAGTTGAAGACCCGTCAATGAAGTATACTTCTTCTTCATCTAGAGCATAGTCACATGCCTTAGGAATATCATCCTCTGGACCTTCATATGTAATACTTTCTTCAGCGGATACATTGATTGGAATCATGGTGGAAAATAGGGGGCCCACATGTCTCTGGCACCTATTTTGATGGGTAATGTCTTTGAGAAAGGAACTGATTGAACTGGCCCAGAGAAGGCTTGCATTTCCATAACCTCACCTGATAAAGGAAATCCTCCCTCGCTAATCCATGATGTAGTCGCAACTGTATCTACCATCAAAATGAATGGTTTGTTTGCTGTGTACACACCTACCAAGGGTTCCCCTTCTGGCTCAGCAGTGACCGATAGAACTGGGCACACTAAGGTCCTAATACGGGTACATTTTCGTCCCCGGAAAAACAAATGGGTTTCCTCCGACCACAGAGGCTCTCTTATTTTGGATCACTGTACCATTCGGAACAGTGGTATTGCTCTCGGTGTGTGGGCCCTGTTGCTGCCCCTGATGTACAGTGCATTAAAACGAATAAACCCAGCTGGAACCGTATAAAAACATATATGGTCTAGCAGGTTTAGATTCGAGGCTACCAAGATAGCCTAAAACAATACCAAGGTTATTTAAAATAACCACGGTAGGAAAAATAGGGTAGTTGCCACTGCCACTAGCAAAGTCTTGATGAAAATGGAGGTTAACAATGCTCCAAGAGAAACAGACAAGAAGGGATAAGTATTAACCCTTTCCAGTTCTCTATGTAAGATAGTTTGTACTGGGTCTGTGGATTTAAAAGACTTATAAAGTAAATGGCAACTTTACATGTTCTGGGAGACAGTATTCAGTCCCAGACAATGGAGTCTGAGTTGGGAAGTCTGAAAGACAACCCTGTGTCACTGCACTAAGTGTGCTGTGTAACACACAGTAAAAAGATGATACCTATGGAGTAGGTGAGGCTCAACAGTCTATGAACACACAAAATGTTAAACACACACAGCAAAACACATGTTAGAGTGGGAGAAAAGGCTCACACTCTTACCAGGTGAAAAAAGTAAATCCTAGAAATCCAGCAAAGCTGCTAAGGGACTCAGTAGGTAAGGGAAATTAGCCACTCTGGAGAATTCTCCCTAACAACTTCCTCTTACTTAGGTGTATTTTCGATGTCGAACTGGGCCTAAAGAATATCTGCACTGTCTGTTTCCTTCCCCTCTAGGTTGTCAACATATTTCGTGCATTTAACCCTTTAGACTGCAATGGTCTTGTATATACATTGTATTGATAGTGTTGTGTTGCTTTACTTAGTGTTACTGTGATTCTTTTGCTATGGTCTATTTTACAAAGGCCTTCTAATAAATGTGTCTATATTTTTGATATAACACCTGTCTCGAGTAATTTGTAAGTGTAATTGCTTTGTGTGCTCATTGAGGTCCTTCAGTCACACTCACCCCTCCTGAGACCTTGTCTTGACCGCCTGCCATAGCTACCCTGATTGGTCTGGCTTGTCCAGAGGTTAACCTGTTCCAAGAAACTAGGCTGGCCTTTTGAACCTCTGCCTCTTCAGGTCAGAGTCCAGAAATCCATCTTAACACCCCTACCCATCGGGATTTTCACAATATTACTGATACCCTTATCCCGCCCCAACAGCTCGTATCCCTCCCCGTGCCTCCTTCCTATACCCCACACTCACCCCTCTGCCCCCACACACACACAAATACACACACGTCTTACACCCTTCCCACATCACAGCTCATTCAGCCCTACTTAGGCCACTACTAACCACATCACAAAAAGGAAAATCACCAACAATAAAATCCCAATACATTCTACCTTTTTGTTCCAACACCTACCACTATATCAGGTGAGGAGATCCCAGGCAACTAAGGGCCTACCACAACTACTTTTCGTTCTCACCCCCCTATATTCTGGATGGAGATATCCCAGATGCAACGAATATACAGAGCCTCTATCTACAGCTTCTTTTTTTTCCATTACACAGCGCTCCCTTCTTCCCTATTACCTAAGGAAAGGATCCCGTTATTCCACAAACCATTATATAAAGACCTCAATAAAAATATATGCACCACGTGATTTTCTACTTCGTCAATCCAAGCTCTCCTCACCACACATGTATACCCACTCTCCTTTACACTTCCCAACACTAATACTCTCCCCTCATATCCCACTTATTTTTCTCCAAAAGGGGCGCACTTATGTCTACGTGTTCACCTGAAGTCCCCCGTCACAGTGTCCTGCCTGCACAATCCAGGGAAAATGCCCTGCTCCAAAGAACAGACAGGAATTCTGATAACACGGCTCCTGTAAACGTATCAAAGTTTGGGACCAATGGGGACTGGCCACTACAGGTGGGCTAGCCCCCTCCGTATGTGCGTCCAGGAATCCTCTGTCTTTGCGGGGGTCACTGGGATCACATCGGGGTCACCAAAAATGTGGGACAATTCCCAGATATCAGACCAAGAAAATGCAACACGCTAGGGAAAAAGGCTAGGCACACCCTCTTTCGAGATGGACAATAGCTTTATTTTGTATATAAAAGAATAAGGTGACAGGGTATTACAAATACACTCCCAAAGAGCTCTCTGACGTCTTTTGTACAAGATTCCGGTCACAAACACACAAATCGGCACTCATGATGCTCTCAATATACAGTCTTAATCCGCCACCCTCATTGGCTGCCGCCTATATATATGCTAATGATAACATATAGCCCATCCTCCAATTGGTTCTGCTTTCTTTTCGTTCCTCTTCACCACATATGTGTAATGTCCTTGTCCATTGTGGAATGCTGCAAAGCAATTGGTTAACATCAAATGGCAACACCCTACTTTGATCCTTACCATGTGACATGCACGTGGTTATCAACGTGAACTCAGTGGGCAACTTCGAGGTCAGCCTGGTCCCTGCGAACAAGGCAGCCCTTTTCTCATCCCAGACACGTTGGCTCCCCCACCAAGCCCTCTCCACGATATGGGCATCATTCTTAGCTCTTCTTAGCAAAAAACATAGACCATGTCATTCTCCGCTTTCCCCTTTATCAGTTCTCCTCCCCAAGAGTGAACCTAGCATCCCACTAATCAATCCAGTTCACATAGGATTTCGAGGCATTTTTCCTGAACATATGGTAGTTCAACTAGAGTGACCGTCAGTCTGTAGAGCGCTAGTGTCTTAAATCTTGGTTTGTGTTTTGGCATCCCAAGACCTCTGCTTTCGCTCCCAGGAATATGACCTTGGTATAGTCCGCAGCCCTTCACTTCTTTGGCTGCATAAAGTCCTACCTAATTAGTTCAAAGGCCTAATGGGTGTGGGGGCATAAGCATGTTCTTTGCTGTGCTCGAGAATCGGGATGCTATGGTGAGGCGACGGATAAAGCCTTGTTGTTCTGTGTTTCGGTGAAAACACGACCTGCGTGGATTCAGGCCTACTCATAGACACAGAGTGTGATGACCGTCATGTATACATATATACTACATCCTACATAGTTCAATTGAAACACTACTGGTTAACTTCCCCCTATGTGATTTCCCACTCCCGCCAATTTTCCCGACCCATAACACCCCTCCTCCCTCCTACATCGTCCTGTGCTCATTTCCATATTGTAAAATATTTTTCGCAATCTGAATCGTCTAGGGGGAGCGGTGGTCTGGACGTGCATCCAAACATTTGTTCGCCCCTTTGTCATCTTGTCAGGTGTTGGGTAGTTCTGGGAAGAAGGAACAAAATACTGTCACAAGATGCTAGCTTTCCAGCTACCCAGACATAGAGGAATGGTAGTGGGCAGATGTATGGGGAGATTGTGAGAAGAAATGACTAGGGCTCTGTTCACAGCATTTGCCTATTAATGTGGGGTTTTAGCATTAATACTGCAGCCCTGGGATTTTCGCGTGAACCACATATGCTCTGACCAACATAAACCTTCTCATAAAGCATGCGTGGTGGTAGTTGGATCTTCTATTACTAATTGTTTTTACCATTCTTTTGTTTTTAGGATGATAGAATTCTTGCCCTGATGTATTTTGTTTATTTATCTTGCACTCAAAGCAATCCCTATTTTGTAAAAAGATGAAGTAAGGGAATTAGTTGTTGTTGGCTCAGATGATGAAGCAGTGAGACATAAATAGGGGTTAGCAAGTGTAATATGCTCAAGATGTGTATCTGTTTTTAGCAGCCACTCTTCTTACTGTCCCTATGTCTGCTCAAAGATTATGCCCAGGTAGCCACGCTATTTATCATTTCTTGGCATCATGTGCTCAGATGCTCTCAACTTTTGCCAGGTATTGGCATTATATGCTCTGTTAGTCAGATCACATACATTGACAGGAAATGTCATAAAGTGCCATGGTTCCCACACGAGATGCCAGCCCTGGTAGTGAATCATAGGCCATGGTATGCACACCATTTGACTGTGAATTCCTTCAAATGTCCGACTGCACACACCATTTGACAGGTATTGTTATCTATTTTCCAGGCACTCACATAGTTTTCCAGATACTGGCATTATTATTACATATAGTACAGTGATTTTTTTTTTCCCGCTGGAACGTTCCCTTCTCTCCTCAAGCACTCCTCTGTGCACATCCTCCTTAAAAAGCCTTCTGCCGAACCTTCCTTTCTGGCAAACTATCACCAAAAGCCTTTCCTGGGAAAACTCCTGCAAATGCTAGTCATCTCCCAGCGTACTCTCAACACTGAATCTGTTAGTTGTCTCCCTGGCCATCAGTCTGGCTTCAGAGCAGCCAGAGGCATGGAAACTGCTCTCCTGAATACCTGTGAAGATCTGCTCAAAATCTTAATTGAAGACTTCCTTCTGTCCTCATCCTCCTTGACCTTTCCTCTGCTTCTGACACAGTCAATCACGACATCCTGATCAATCGACTCTGTGAGAATGTGTGAATCACAGATCAGGCCCTGGAGAGGTTGTCCTCATTCCTCCTTGACCGACCCTCCCAGGTCCAACTTATGTCCTTTCTCTCCACCACCTCTCTCTCCACATGTGATGTCCCCCAGGGCTCAAACTTCTCACCCTGGCTCTAAAATGTCTAATTGGCCCCTTACCTCCTCTAACTTTCAATGTTATGTGGATGACACTCAGCTCTCTTTCAGGCTCCCCTCAGCCTCCTCTCCTCTCTCGTTCGCTCCTGACTGTCTATCCACAATGTAGGATTGGTGTGCATCCAACGATCGCTGCCTTAATGCCAGAAAGACTGAGATCCTTCTCATTGGACTCCACTCTCTCCTTCTCTGCTCACATCACAGACCTTGCCAAGAAGGCCCACTACCAGCTTCACCTCCTCAGAGGTATTCTTCCTTTTCTCACTTTCCCCCAGAAGCTCACTATCTCCATAGCCCTGGTTCTCTCTAGGCTGGACTACTGCAACAACCTCTTTCTAGATCTGCCTTCCGCTACTCTCTGCCCTTTGCAACAAATCCAGACCAATGCTGCAAGACTTGTCTGTGGCCTCAAGCCCAGGGACCACAACTCTCAGGCCCTGAAATCTCTCCATTAGCTGCTGGTTGCTGCAAGGATCAAATTCAAAACGCTCTGCGTCGTCCTGAAGGCTTTCTGGGGCCCGGGCTCGCACTACATCCGGTTACATGTGATTTGACCAAATGAAAAAATAACTAATTCAATTTCAATGAAGAAAAACAAATGTCTAATTTTTCTTTTTTGAATCAATCAATTTGTCTTATGGATCCTCTGCTGCATGACACTGGTCCACAGCTAAATCACAGTTAAATCTACACCCAAGAACCCGGAAGGGACATTATTGGAAGAAGGGCACTGTATAAGACTGATTTACATTATACTACATCGGGTTGAAGCCTTCCACTGTGTGGGGTCAGGTAGAAAAGTGGAAAGCAGGGTGGAGGATCACTGTGCCTCACCCTCCTGCCTACGGTTAGCTCTGCAAGACCCTTCTATCTCCTGCTACTGACTATCTGTTGTGACCTGTTTGTGTACAGTCTATATGGCACAGTCTCTTCAGGCCTGGCCAATCAGGTAAACATGCCCAACATAGCATTTGATTATCTGGGGGCCTCTAGAGGCCTGGCTGGTTTCTGTAGACAAGATAACATGGACTTTGGAGCCCTGTCCAATCCGAGGCCATGCTGCATACTTTACTTTGTTGGACAACTAGACAGTGCAATGGTGTTGTGTTCGAGTTTTCTTTAGGGAGTCAGTCGCATCCTGTCCCGTCAAGCCATGACTGTAGGAACCTTTTTGTGGTGCCTAGTGATGAAATACACTAGCGCATCTCATCACTTGCGCCAAAAGAGGTGCACCCAAATCCACAAAGTGCCTCCAAATGTGTTCATCTTAGATATACACATGCAGATGCCCATTTTCACTGCCTTTGGTCATTTGTGCAAAGAAGGGGGCATTCTTGCACATTTCAATATACATCCTGTTTGGACTAGGCGCAGAGGACGTCCCAATGCACAATAGGTTAATTTTAAGATGTCCCGGCACCAGCAACATCAGAGCTCCATACCTGTCCCATCACTTGGCCTCAGCATGGATCCACGAAGAAGAACTCTGGTGGTCTCGTCTGATCGGTGGTGAGAAAACTTCATGGTGACAATAACTGCTAAAATGTTGTAACAGATTTTTTTATCATTTAACGACAAAGATTAAACTAACGGAGTCCAGGCGATACACCATGATTCCGGCGACTTAAATAATTACAACTACAACTAGAGGAGTTGGTGAACTTATTCTACCTCTTCGCACCACTTCTCTGTTTACATTATTTACCTTGTCTTGTTAAGTTTCTGCACCTTGTAAAAATTGCAAACGCGATTAAATCAAGTACAATAAAAAAAAGAATAATAATTCTGAATCTTTGATGCATTTTTTTTTAAATCAGGAAATCAGGAAGCAGCAGTGTTAACCATGACTCTCCCACTTGCACTTCTATCCTTCAAACAAGTAAAAAATGCATGTTCATGTTTCACTGCATTTCACAGTGGCGGGCCTTTTAAGGGCCTTTCACTCAGAAACCTGCTCAAATCACCAGCGTTGGTGCTGTGAGCCTGCAATACATTCGGGTTGGGATCCCACTTCTGGCACTAATGTATGTGGGGGGCTGGGCAGAGCTTTTTCCTCTCCTGTTCAGCCACCCCTGAAGAGAGCAGGAGACCGGCTGAAATGAGTGCAACACCTATACACTTGTTTATTTGTACTCCTTATTAAGAATCTGCCACAGTTTGTCCGTTCACTGCAGCACTACTCTTGAAGCATTCTCACCCTTCTGTGGGTAATATATAGATCAAGTGCATTTCTGAAAATTGAAATGCATACTGATAAATTTGAGCGCCACATTTTTTCAGAAGACAACTCAATGTGGTAAGCAGTGATTTTCTGTGTCTCAGGTGGACACACTTGTGTGTTTTTATACTTTTGGCATAGCAACACCTACTGTGCTACCAAACAATGTCCCTGCAACGGATAGCCCTTGCTATAACAAGTCCCAATAGCATCAATATGATGCAGGTCCTACAAACAAGGGTTTTAAAAACTGGCAACCGCTCGCAATAAAGAGCATTCCGTGCTAGTTGGGAGAACTGATCAGGTAGTCGAATTCCAGGCTGCGAAAGCAACATGTTGAGGCTCATATTCAGGCTTTGCGAGCCTGCAATACAGTGATCCTGGACAAATCCAGTTATCTCAATTTATAATACTCTGTTGCCTTCCATGAAAAGGTGTTCCGTCTGTTATACTAGTGACATTATTTTAGTCCATTGCCTCATCTTTCTTTCTGGGTAGGCCATTTGAGTGAAAGGGTACTAAACAGAAGAGAGCCGGCCAAACGTCACAGGCCGCTGACAGGAATATTTTCAGCTGTGCTTATTTGGCGCAAGAAATGGTTTGATTTTTGTACCCGATTTCAATGGTACTTCTGCACATCATATATAACAATTCAGGGGTCTGTGTGTCAGGTGCACTTAAAGCTTTAAAACACAGTCGAGAAACCAGATGAAAAATGTTAAGCTCACATCAATTCATATTCCAGGACGTGTATGCTTGCCTTGAGGATGGAGAACATGATGCCAGAATCATTTTGCTTTTGTAATGCAATGTAATGGGCATTTATATAGCGCCTTTCACCATTGAAATGGTCTCAATGTGCTGTAGGTTGAACGCCGTTGGCGACTGAAGTCCAGGTTTGGGGAAATTTGTCAGAGTTGTAGAATGCGTGTGTGCATTTTGGGCAGTGTGAAGGATAACATGCTTCTATTAAGTTTTGTTGATAACGTTTGTCAAGTATGGTTATTATGTGGTTTGTGTACTTTTGTCAGCTATACGAAACAGGTATTATTGGATCAAATCGAAGTTTCACCTCTTAACCAACGCGTGTGATCCTGGGCAACTCATTTAATCGTGTGGTGCCTAACCTGTCAAAATCCCAGTCTCTAAAAAAATAAAAATCTCAAACCCTAAAAGTGATTTAATTTTCATTGCATGCTCTTCAACAAAAATCTTACTCATGGTTTAACTACCTACACTGATGCTTAATAGTAATGGCCTTGATATATTTCCTACCACAAAGTAATTTGTTTCTTCTGTAACAGCAATGCCTCTTGAAAACCAAAACTCTCTTATAATCTTAGTCTATATTACCATAAAGGCACCTTCTGGTAGATTCTGAATTTCTATCCCCTATCTTTTCTTTGCAATGGTATATGTACTTTTTCCATTGCTTCCAATTGGTCTCCAGGCTTGAGCGCTTTTATATTCTGTGAGAGTGATAACATGCGTCCTCTGACTTTGCTGGGGTATGGATAGCTTTTTCATACAACTACTGCTCTGTGTCCTGCATCTAAAACTACACCCTCCTCATAGCTTCTGTTTTTAAAATGTGTCCTGTACCTATGCCAGTACACAGATATACACGTCGTGGCTGCTAACGTCTCCCTTGAAATGACACTTGTTGATTATTCTAATTTCAGCAAGGGTGCAGAGGGTGATGTGACGGTGGGGCAGCATATCACCCTATGCGTTCTGATGGCATTGAGGGAGCAGTGAGTATGACCAGAGATGTGGGATGCTTTTCTTTGGTTTGGAAGGGAAGTGCCCAAAAGCATATTTGCCCTGGGGCCCCATATACATTAAAATGGACCAGTCTAATCCCAAAAACAAAATATGTGGGCAGGGCGATTGGCAAAGAATTGCAAGCAACCAGTGAGCAATATGCAGCTAATGCACATCGCGTGCACAAGTGCATTCTGATTTACAAGAGGAGCAAATCCCCACGCATACGTCTGTGTCAGGGAACTTTCACATGGGAATCGGGCAAGTGAAATATCTATTCTTACACAATGTCATTGAATGTCAGGGACGTCAGTTCACCAAAATGCCTGGGGTAGAGGAAGTGACATCACACGACCCTTGACCCCCTGATGACATCACAGGAAGTGATGTCATTTGACCCCACCCCAAAGTGATATCACAGGAAGCGATGGAACACAACCTTTCACCCGTTGACAAAACAGGAAGTGGCAATACATAGAATTGTACACTACGGAAAATATGGTTACGATATCACTATAATGTGATGTACATTTCATACAAGAATGGATCGCCATATGTATCGTTAATATCAGTGTGTATAGGCCTATATTACCAAATTACTCTGAATGCAAGCAGACGTCCATGAACAAATGATAATGATGTGTGATTATATAGCACTTACGCTTCAGCGTTTTGTATAGAAAAAATATACACCCAATATCACCCAACCTGTGTTGGTACTCATTATCGACCTCAGAAGGATGAAAGGCTAAGTTGAGGCATTTAAGAACAGACTAAGGGGGTAATTCATGGAATAAATGTGAGGCGAAATTACTGGCACAAGCGTGAAAAAAACAGCGCATGCGTGCAAATCGCACACGTGCGATTCATGGAAGGCCCTCCGCGTGTATTTCCCGGGATGTGCGCCAAATCCGCGAGTGGCGCACACCGGTGCACACGTCACTGCAACATCCTGAATGTCATGCGCAATGCGCACAGCGAAAGCGCACACAGCAAAAAGGTGGCGGAACACGGGGCGGAACACGCGAAATGGGGAACAACGCGTGAAAATAAGGGCGTAACTGGTGAAGTACTGCAGTGAAATACACGGAACGCCCACACGCACGTGAACTACACATATTCATGGAATCGAATAGGGAAAACACATGCACGCCAAAAGAAACGCACAGGCCTAAACACGTCTGCCACCCAAAGGCAGGCAGAAGCGTCCTCGTGCAGTATAAAAGGGCGCACAAACAACAAAGCATGTATATACAGCAACAATTAATGTCCCATACTGTGGCCCCTTAGGAGAAACGACGTGTCACGCAATGCTCAGGCATCCCAAAAAATCAAGAAAAAGAGATATGTGGCCCCTGTAGCCCACGTGCGTGTAAAAAAACACACACAGTAAGCTGTGGCAGTCAGGAACACAAAAAATGCGTACATGATCGACACGCAGGCTAGTATGCCCGAAAAAAGGGGTATGTAACTAACAGGGACACCCGCAGTAGGAACAATAGCGTGTGTGACTCACCGTCTGCCTTGCGTGTAGAAGAAGAATGCGTAGCCAACACCCATGCCAAGAGACGAAGTACGCACTGTAGCCACTGGAAAGTAATCGCGTGTGAACCCCAACGTCTGGAAAACACACGCACCGATTTCCACGAAACGCACGCACAGAGCGATGGAAACCCACGTGGGACCTTCAACCCGTGCTGAGGGAAATGCCTGCGCGTATGTTACGTCACCTACGTGCTTACGCGCTAAGGGCCTTTCCTCGGAATTCACGCAAACGTGCTGTTTTTCACGTGCCAAATCAGTCTGTATCAAGCTGGCCATGTGACAACACACGGAAGACCTTGCTCCTGCCCAGAAGGCCGAATTACTGCCCCCATACCCCCGAGCAGCCTCCCATGAGCATTTGCTGCTGCCTGCCTGCCTGCTGCCACTGTGCCCTGCCATTTGGTGCCTGCACATCTGCCATCTGCAGAGGTCCAGTTGCTGTGACCACCCCTGCTGGAACAGAAGACTCCCGACTGGTGTTCCATCACTCCACAGCCCAGCCCCAGGACCCTGTTGCCCACCCACACCTGCCTCGGGGGTTGCAATGTCTGACACAACACCTTCCGGCACTCGTGGCACCCCCCAAGCAGAGAGGCAGAGGTCTACCACCTTCAGTGAAAAGGAAGTTGGTATCCTGGTGGAGCAAGTCCTGGGGCATCATACACCATCGCGCGCCGACAAAGAAGGACGGAAGAGGATCTGGAAGGACATAGTGGGTGCCATCGACATGGAGGGGTGGCACCCCGCAACATCAAACACGTCCAGAAGCGCTGGGAGGACTACACGTCCAGGACCCTCAAGAAGGCCCTGCGCCTCTTGGAAGCAGCGGATGCAGTGGGGCGCCGGGTCCAGCTTACCACCCAGCAGATAAGGGTCCTGGAGCGCATTCGCCCAGTGCTTCACCACCAGATCCTCAGGATGCAAGCCCGTCTGGAGTCGAGGGGTAAGTGGCCATGCATTCACGATGTGTTGATTCACATATACAGTCTAGTCATCCTTGTATCCACTGTGTCTGGGGGTATACAGGGCCAGATGCATGACCCTCCGGTGATGTGTGTGCATGTGACCAGCATGTCCCATGATGCATATGAGTATCAGCCCACCATTGGATGAATATACGGTGCCTTGGACATGGATGCCAATGTATGTTGCATGTGCCATGCCTGTTCATGCATGTGTGTTGCTTGCACTGATCCATGTGTTGTGGAGGGACATGATGGAAGTGACGTTTGACAGTGCCACTCATGTGCTATTGCTTTCTGTAGAGGGGACTATAGTTCAGTACCCTGATGCTTGTGTTCAATGTCTCCCTTTACACAGCGGCAAGTGAGGAAGAGGGCGGAGACGTCACTGTGGAGGAAAGCGGCAGGGATGCCTCTAGCGGCCGGCGGTGCAAGGCCCAGTTACCCTCCCAGGAAATTACATCATCTGGGAGCGAAGGGACTGGTGCCGCATCTGACACTACGGCTGCAGCGGAAGGGGCGGATGAGTCCCCACAGGGGCTTGCAACGGCAGAAGACGGTGCATAGCCATCCAGGTTGCTGGTGTGTATAGAAGAGGAGGAGGCCGCTACAGAGCTGCACATGGGGCTTGGTGGGGGTGGTACCACTGGTGCAAGTGTTGCAGTCCAGGGGCAGGAGGCAGCACAGGTTGCAGCAGAGGTGCCTGTGCATGTCTCTGTCACTGACACTGTGACTGCATCAACATGCACCGGCAGGGATGCCCCATCCCAGTCCCGCCGCAGGTAGGGGGGAGGTCCACATCATCTGGCACTCCTCTACCTGCGGACGAGGGAACCCATTACCGGATTGAGTCTGTCCTGATTGGTGTTGCATTGTGCACACGTGACATTCGTGATGACGTGCGTGCTTCCTGGGGGGTCCACGCACGTCACCACGAAGAGATGTATGCCAACGTGGCCCAGTTGGAAGGGACCATGGTCGGTGGATTCCTCCATGTGTCGGCCAGTATTGCGGCCCTCTCCTTGTGAAAACAAAATCAAAATATCGAGTCTGAGTACCCCAAAAGGAAATACACCGAACACGGGTTACAAAAGAACACACGAAGATTTTTAATTTATACTGAATCAGTTACAAAGAACAAAGCAAAATCAGATAGCTATTGGCCCTCAGTGCAACACAGCGAACTCCAGCGTGGTTCGCTATATTCAGTGAGAGACGCTGTACATTAGAATTCATCGCTCTTTTATACTATTTGCGAACACGATGTCCAACCCTACTTCGGGTTAATATTCCTCTGATACATTACTGATCTAGGGTTCATGCCGAGTTCGCATATCCACATGCAACTAGTTTGCCTTTAATACATACGTCAACAAGCCTACACAGCAACTGTGTGTTTTGGGGTTGCCCATGCAGGTCTTCTTAAACATATGCTTGCGGACTAGTTTCATTGATGTGAGTAATCCTTTACACACAGGTCAATGAAGGACAAGGTCTCAGTTCACGACCTCAACAAGTGGCCTGCAGGCAAGTTACATATTAATTACACACAGAGGTCAAGACGGCCATGTTGTATTTCGGAATGACATCGTCCACCATTTTAACTCACAGGGTGACTTTACAAAGCAAACCTAAAATGGCGGATTGACCTAAAATGGCGGCTTACATTGATTTTAAGGTCAGGACCTTGCAACACAGATTTTTCTTCGCAAGTGACTTTCAAGCAGCTTGGCGTAGGCCAATATACATATATTCATTGCAATAGGGGGCACGATATAATTTCTCGTTTGACATCCTCCTCTGTGCACACTATACGTGAGTCGTTCTCCGTGCCGTCTTCCGGCCCAGATGCCACCAGGGCCTCCTGTGGATCTGCCCCAACCAACCCAGCCAGCCTTGTGGAGATCCCATCCCTGCCACAGTTGGGAGTCGGAGGTCCAGCAGTGGCGGCCACCCCACCAACTGGACCCCAGCAGATGGAGGATGTGCCCGCATCATAGGCCAGGGCAGTTTCACGACGGCGCCAGTGGATTCCATCAGCCCGGAAGCCATCATGGTGGCAGAGACAGTTGCATCGGAGGCAGCAGCAGGCTCAGCGTGGGAAGCATCATGGCTCAGGGCCATCAACACCCCGGGGGCAGGCATCTACCGAGGGGCAGGAGGACCCCGGACTGGGAGTGTCTTCCATGTGGCAGCGGTTGGGCCGGCGGATAGATGCGGAGAGGCCGCAGGCGGAGAGGGCACGGCTCACTATGGCCAGGGCGGAGAACACCATGCGCAAGGCATTGAGGCGGCTGTGTGCCTCGAGGCACCTTGCAGGGAGTTGGAGGAGGCCATGACTGCATCCCTGCGAGACCTCGAGGCCAGGAAAGAGGCCCGCCTCCGGGACATCGACGTGGAGTTTGTTGATGCCCTGGTCCGGAACATCAACAAGTGAGCTATTGGACTTGCCCGCCGCCTTTGCACATAGTTCTTTAGTGTTAGGTTTCCATTGTTTTTTCTTTTCTTTTGGAGTTAATGGACTTTGCTCCACTTCATGTATATAGTTTTTTATTCATAGGACTTTTTAGTAGGTTTCATTTGTTTTGGGGATCATGGACCCTTTGGACTTGGATTGTAATTGTTGAAGACTTGTACATACTTTCTTTTGCAAATTTCCCATGGATCAATGGTTTTTTTAATTTTTTTATTTTTATTTCTTAATGATATTGGCGATGGACCACTTTTTTTGTTAAATGACGTTGCTGTGTGTTTTCCAATGGATTTACTTTTGTTTTGGTTATATCTGTCATAGCTTATTGATTTTCAAGTTTGATTTTCTTTATGTTATTTCATTATGTTTTTGATACATTTTTTCTAACTTCATGATTGGTGTTGTGTTCTATCATTGGTTTTGTGCATGTGTCAATGAACATTGCCTCAGTCATGTGTTGCCACTGTGTGGCTCTGTTGTGCATGTATGCATGGGCATGGTTGTTCTTTTAAGACTGTCATGGCATGGGTAATTTGGGAGTGGGTGCAGTGGATGGTGGCATGCTTGTACTGGGGGGCAAGGGGGATTTGGGTTGGCATTAGGGCCATGTGTCTGTTTTGTTAGGACATGTTGTTTGGTGGGCCATGTGTCAGGGCCTGCTGGCAGGTGCCCGTCAATGGGGGTGGGTGGGGGGTCTGGGGGGACATGAGTTGGGGCCTGCTGGCATGTGCCCGTCAATGGGGGTGGGTGGGGGATGTGGGGGGACATGAGTCGGGGCCTGATGGCAGGTGTGAAAGTCCACGCGCACCCCCGGAATATGCACAGGCAGCCCATCCACCCTCTCCATGGCCTGCAGGCAGCCCATCACCCCTGGGCAAGGCCCGCAGGCAGCCCATCACCCCTGGGCATGGCCCACAGGCAGGCCACAACACAGGGTGGACTTTTTCCACGCATTTTACCTGACGCAACAGGGTATGTGTATTCCGGGGTGCGCATGCAGTTTTACACGCAATTTCGCTGGCGCGAGTGGGGTACGTGTATTCCGAGGGGTGCACGGGGAGTTTTGCATGCGTTTTCGCTGGTGCGAGCGGGGAACGCATATTCTGAGGGGTGCGCGGGGAGTTTTACACGTGATTTCGTTGGCGCGAGCGGGGTATCTGTATTCCGAGGGGGGGTGCACGGGGAGTTTTGCACACAATTTTGCTGGCGCAAGCGTGGTACGTGTATTCCGTGGTGTGCGTGGAGTTTTACACACGATTTCGCTGGCGCGAGCGGGGTACGCATATTCCAAGGGGTGCGCGGGGAGTTTTACATGCGTTTTCACGGTTGGGGGTCTGTATGCTGGTCCACTGGCTTTTGCACCATGTAGGGGATTTGTGCAATGTTTTTGGCACACGGGGCAGGGTTGGGGGTGTAACTGGTACTGCTGCAGGATCGCTGCACCACTCTGCGCCACATCTGGTTATGGATGTTAGTATCCATGAATACGCTGTGCACTAAAATGGGTTTTGGCGCACAAGGCTGGCGCAGACTGTCACACGCGCAATCTGTGTGCCAGCCGCGTGAGCCACTTGTGCGCTAAATTCTATGAATAACCCCCTAAATTAGTGACTCACCCCCTGAAGTGTTCCGGAAATAAACCTTTAATGAGTCTTGAAATTATTGTATAGAATTCCAGAAAGACACATTATTTGGTACCCTATTCTTTCTTATTTAGGGTCAGTGCTGAAAGTGTTAGACTTGTGGCAATCCTGTTCTTATTTTTCTTCTTTTTTTTAAGGGGCCTGAACAAGAAAGCCAGCCACTCCAGAAGTAAAGAGCCACATGGTGCTGGCCACAGCCCAGGATCTTGCATTATAAAAAAAAAAACATTTTTTTTTGTTTTTTTTTTAGAGGTCGCAAGGGAGACCACAGAGGTCACAAGAGAGACCTCAGAGGTCACAGTTGCAACCTCTGGCGACCCCTAAATGACATCCCTGTTGAAAGTGGTGGCAAATAGTGACAAAGTGACAAACTTGCAGGGACAATGGGCCTCATTATGGCCCAGGCTCTAATGGGTTAACGGTGCCGTATAAGGCTTCGGCTAATTACGAGGTCCCTTTGCAGTTTTACCAGCCGTTAAAGTAGGGACCCACAAAGAGACCTTGGTGCTAAGTACGGTGCTGCAATTTTCGGCACCGTACTTAGCGCCTTCCCCATTCCTATTGAGCCCTATGGGGCAAAAATTGGAATGGGGAAGGGCCATGGAGGAAGGGGGAATTACCGCCCCGCCAACCTTGTAATGGGAGTCGGTAACTTACCGGCATGGACCATGGTGCTAATAGCACCATGGTCTTCCGCCAGGGCCGTAATGAGGCCCAATGTATTTAAAAAACGATATTTGCGCCTGCAGATTTGTCAGGGTCCTAAATCTGACTTACACCAGGTTGGAACAGAGGCAAACAATGACCTGGAAGAAAGGAAGCAAGAGAGTTGCTCCCTGTTTATTGCTCTGCACGCCCTACCCACATTTGTGAATGTGCCCCTATTGTGCATTTCCTGTCTATTACTACTCTGCAGCCACACCCATTTAGCACTTGCTGTAACATATATAAGCGTATACAGTGTGAACACATAGTGCATCTCCATGCACATATTGTATTTATAGCTGCTTCATTGAATGGTGGTCAGTAACAAGGACATGGAAGGTAGGACTGATAGAGGCACTGGCATAGCAGGGGCCCCCACAACCCACCTGGGTTGAGGGCTTATGGCTGACCCATGTCCTGGGGGTCCCTGAGACTTCAGAAAGAAATTGTTTCTTTTGCGACGAAAGGTCGAGGTGCTATGGCCCCACTGCCCATATCAGGAACCAGGAAGTTCTCCCTGCTTCCCAGTTCCTGCCTGCATGGAATGTGGAAGCCAGAAGCGTGCTGTTGAGGAGTTCTTTTTTCTGCATGGCATTTGTTTCTGGCCAGCCATAATAAAGTAAGCGTGATATCTTATTATGTAGCTAGACTTGCATTTTTGTGCATCCAGTCTAGCTATTTCTTACTGTAGCATGGCATCTTTTACTGGACATCAAGGGAAAAGCAAACATGATAAGTGGTATTAAGTGTCTGGAATTTGCAGATTGTGCAGTCAGTTTGGACATGTTTCTTTTTGTGGCATGGCATATTTGATGGCAATGCCAACAGGAGTATGTCCTTACTTGGGGATACTGTCATAAATTGGCATAGCCAGCATGGACATGTGTTCTTATAGTATCATTACTGGCATTACGTTCAAAGCAAAAGTGAGTATGTTCTTATATGGGAATACTGACATATATTGGCATAACCATCATGGAAATGTATGGGCACAGCCAGCGTGAAATGTTTATTCACTAGCACATATTGTGGACAAAGGCATCATGAACATGGTTTTAGAAATGCTCTTGTGCACTGCTGGTGATTTGCATTTATTAGATTTTTGGATTGGAGTTACTCTGCAAAACCTATACAAAACTAACTGGCCTTTTACCCAATTTTTCACATAAAGTGTGAAGTGTAATGGACCATTTTAACCTATTATTTAAAAATGTTCCTCGGGGTGACCCGGCCCCCCATGTGGTTTGTTTAGGCTTCCTCACAACCCTCAGTGGCTCTAGCATATTTGTGGAAAAGGTACACCCCTTCAATTAAAAAATACTTTAATCAGCTGCCACTGGGTGAGTGACTGGTGGGTGAATGGGTTAAGCCCTGTCGCGTGAAGGGCTGCATTCTTTTTAGCTGTTTAGCTGTGCTGCGTGAGAGGTGTAAGGATTAACTCACAAACCTGTGTGGACCTTTGTGGACATTTGTTTTTCACAGTGGTGAATACCGAAGAATACTGAACTACGAACAGCGTTGGACATTGGGCAACAGGCTCCGGCCACTGTTCCGTCCATTCAGGAAGTCGATGCATACAAAGAATGCCCCAGCGACCCTTGCAGCGTTAAGCCCTGTCGCGTGAAGGGCTACGTTCTTTTTCGCTGTTTGCTGCGTTGCTGCAGCATGGAAAAACTCCTCTGGCACTCCAACAAGGAAGTTAAGCCACATAATGTGACTCTTAGCGCGAAGTGTCTGTGCGTGAGTCCTCGTCTAGGATTCGTGTCCTAAATGGCTGAAACAAGTATTACAGACTCTGCCGTGGCTTGACACAACACCAGAGCAAAGTCAAGGTTACCCACACATTCCCGGGACACGCTGCTATCTGCAATACCTGTTCGTTCTGCATGCATCGGAAAAGGTAAGGAGCGGGAACATTCTGTGATCATTCATGAGAAAGCTCATTACAACTTCGGAAATGGATGTATACATGGGCAATCCGATGATCATGATCATGACTGTAACGCTCAAATGGAAGAGCCTTGACTCAGTCATGAGAGTAGAGATGCACAGACAACATCAAAGCATAACATACCACAAAAACAAACATTAGAAATGACGGAAAGCAGGTCTCAAGTAACGCCTACATGCTCTACGGGTGTACACAGCGTCTCTCAGCCGAGTGACAAGTGAATTGCAAAAAGGGCACTGGTTCGACTGATTTCACAGTGCGAGTTACAGAGGCAGCATAGAAACTTTGAAAAAACAGAGGTACCAGCATTAAATGTCACAGACGCCGAGTTAACTGAAGTGGGAATCCATGTTGATGGTGCGCTTATTCAATCACAGGTAGGAAACAACAGTGGTGACAGACTAAGCACTAACAAACTTTCTGGCACTAATGACACAAGGAAATTCCCACAAGAACCGAACAACAGCCTCAAACAAGGACCACTTTGTGAGAAAATCATGGAACATTTTCAAAAAAGAAATGGCATACCGCAAAAAAATGAAATGGTGACACGGTTGGAGGAGGAAAAAGCCAAAACAACTCATTTCAATTCAATTCAATGCTCCTCAACAAATTTGGATGACTCCATATACTCAGATACATCTGACATAATGATCACTGCTGAACGACATGAGGAACCAGACTGCAATAGAGATTCTACTATTGCAGAGCAAACTAACAAGTATCCTGACAGTGTGTCCTTGAGTTTAAAGGAGCAGATGAACGACGGGGCGGATAACAACAGTCCTGAAATAGGCATAGAGAAAAGCGTGAACGCCGCCCATGAGGGCTGTCAAGAAACAGTTATGACAGACATTGGCACAGCCGATAAACAAAGAAACTACGGAAACAACAAAGGAAGGGAACAGCCTTTAGTTCCTCAAATAAGTAAGGAAAAAGAAATAACACAGAAAGGGAAAAGGTTGATTGAACAACTCAAATCTGCATACGAGCATAAAGTAATCTCCCATGTAAACAACCAGGTGGCAGACATGACTTCTGACCAAATAGCAAAGGGGAACGAGGTAAGTAAGCAACAAAGCTTTGTGAACACTGCTAACCTCGTTAAAAGATCAAAAGGAGTGACTTTAATTATGGATGATGAAGAAAAAGGGAATTCAGGAGTGGACGTATTTAAGACCCCTGGAAAAGGAAAAACTGTAACAGAAGGCAGAAATCTCCACACCCAAGTGAAATGACAATTAGAAGAAGTGAAAGGAAAATCAGTCTCTCCCCTAATAGGGAAAAGAGTAAGAGTCCAAAGTACTATTAGTCATGAATAATCAATTGCAGAAGAAATCTGTGAGCAAGAATGGAGAGAACAATTTATAAAAATGATGAAAGGAAACAACAAGAAAAGTAAAGAAAAAGACAATCCTGATGCAGTGTCATATTACAACTACCCTCAAGACTCGGAAGGCGGCACTGTCGTACAGTTATTGCCACGAATACAACAATTATCCAAGTCAAATGCTCTACATAGGGGCCCAAACTTATTGAGCAGTATTGAAGATGTTGACA
Source organism: Ambystoma mexicanum (assembly GCF_040938575.1). Taxonomy (NCBI): domain Eukaryota; kingdom Metazoa; phylum Chordata; class Amphibia; order Caudata; family Ambystomatidae; genus Ambystoma; species Ambystoma mexicanum. Next base: position 759,059,944 of record NC_090927.1, on the reverse strand, counting down.
TGGTAAGGGCTCTACCGCACAACAAATATTGCTTACAATCTACATTTGTGTCCAAAGAAAGTCATACATGCGAATCTAAACTGCAAGATGAAAATAACCGGCAGAAACAAAAAAATAGATCAGCTGTGACACAAACAGAAAACGTTACCATTGGAACGAAAGGATCTCAAAGAGATAATTATACGATAACTGAAAGTGACAACAAATCTAATGGTGAAGTAGATAAAAGCAAACAGCTAAAAAAGTCATCTAACGTAGAGACTGATCAAATTGAGAAAGACGAAACAAATCCAGGAAGCAGAAACCATCTCTCAATTGCAGCAGGCATGCAGATTCAGAATAACGTCATGGCAGCCCTCTCAATCTCGTTGGCGCCTTATATGAAGCTGTATGAAAACATAAGTGACAGTCTTAAAGATAACAACGCTCTATTGGCACTAATGCTAACAAAATTGTCAGCACAAGAAATAACCTCAGTAAATCTGGATGCAAAATTCAATCAAGAAGCAAAAAATTGCGTGGCCTGGCAACAAAGGCTTTTTGACCTAGCAAGTGGCGAAAAAAACAAAAAGGAACAACTGTCTCAAGCACTAGTGGACTCTCTAAAATGGATGTGGAAAACATGTCAAAGCAGAGATCGTGATATAAGAAGAGAGGACAGTAAAGATGTCATTTACGGTAGTGAGAAAAAAGTGCTCCCTGTCTCGAGGAGGTTTGTAGTTCAACTGAAAATTGAAAAGAAAGTGATCCTAGAAATGGAGTAAACAAATCTACAAAAGTAGTAATTAGTAAAGGAATGAATATGATATCCAGCTAACAGAAAGGAGGAACATCCACACAAGGAAGCATGGAGAGTCCAGGAATCCTAAAAAGGCTAATCATAAAAAAGAAATGGGTGAAGAAATCAAGAATAGAAAATCCACAACTTCGATGGGAAATAATGACGAGGAGAAAACAGACTTACAAAAGGGAGTGTCGGGTAAACCGACAAAAACTACAGCTAAGGACGATCTGTTACCAGTATTTGGATTAACTCAAGAGCCTTTACTGTCTAAAATAAATCAGACTAATATAAAAAGTGCACAGTCTGAAAAGAGAACAGTAAAAGTAACTGCCCTTAAGGAAGTACAGAAATCAAAAAATATTAAAGGAACCCAACGAAACCAAAATATAGGGGCAAGATCTTTCTTCAGAAACATAAATACAAAGACAGATGCCGCAAGGCGGAAAAGTAAAGACAGTAAGTCATCCTCAATAGCTACTAAGAGAGTAATGTGAATAGAAGAGGTGAAGAGTACAACGATTCTGAGCCAGCGAACTGCTCTCAAGACCTGATTGATGATGTGTCTTTCTATAGTAATTTAGTTGAATGGGCTCCTGTAGTAAGTCCAGTGGACCGAGCCAATGGGAATCCAAGTACAGGGCATTTCCAAAATGCTTGACTAGTGGAAATAACGGCTCCCTAGAGACATCTGACGAAGAAATTAAAGAGGTTGAAAATGATTTCCTAACACTGGATCAAAAAAGAATGCGAATGGACCGATAAACCAAACAAAAACAGGATTACTGCTAAAAAAATTCATCTGGAACCCCACAATGCCGGGTGAGAGTAATAGAAAAAATAACAGTAGAAGAAATTATTCTAAACAAAATAAGACAACGAGAGCAGATGAATAAAAAATATGAATTGAGAACATCTTACCTGACAACGACGAATACAATCTGAATCGAAAGAACGTCATGCAGTTATTACAGTGGGTCCCCCGTTTTAGGTCAATAACTTCCGAGGACATAGCAGTTGTGGAATACGTAGGTGAAGAGCGGATTGACCATGTGATACTGCACATGAAGAACAAAGCCACAAAAACACTGTCGCTTAAGGATGCAAAGGAACTCAAGAAAAGAGGATACTAATTGAGAGACCTCCAAACAGATATTGTAACGGCGTCAAAAGAAGAGAAGACGGCATAACCATCAATTAGGGAGGGCAAAGATTTTTTACAACACAAAAGGCCCAAGGATCAAAAAATAAACAAAGAAGATTTTACAATAACAGTGAAACATAACTACATGACGACCAATAATCAAACCTCAATAAAGAATTCTGGAGGAACAATGAACATCAGTCAGGACTGGCCGTGGGTAGCAATTTCGCTAGCACCGAACGACAAACAGAAGTTGCATGATGTGAAATCCCAAATAAGCCAGGACACAGTAATCTCCTGGAACACAAGGAGTTTCAACCACCTAATGACTAAAGAAAATCACCATCTAAATAACGCCACCCTAATATGTCTGCAAGAAACATGGTTAAGTGATTTACAGACAAGCACAATCTTTGATTTACATATGAATAAAGCCATAAAGGGACCGCAGGGCGACCGTCAGCTGGTCTATTGATATTGGTAAAAAAAAGGAAACAGATACTGAATAACAAAGAAGGGTAATCCAAACAAATACATACAGTGGGTACTACTTGAAAATAGGGAGATAGAAAATGAGAAGGTAACAACAACACTAGTGATCAATGTCTATAGGAACCATGTGGGAATAACGGCAGACAGGTTATTACCAGTAATTACAGACTTACTAAGAAATAATACAGCTGAAAACATCAACTTGGACATACTGATTTGTGGCGATCTAAATATAAGATGCCTGAAAGACAACGGGCATCCACAGGTAGACGAATTAAGCATGGGCTCTTCTAATGCAGCAAGATGGACACAAATGGTTTACGAGAACAACTTATCAATGTTGAATGGCCAGACAAAGGGAAATATACCCGGTGGAGCAACATGGTCTAACAGAGTTGTGGAATCCACAATTGACTATATGTGGATCTCACCCTCGTTGCTGCAGAAAATAAAAAGCTTTAGAATCATTGACCAAGATGACAGCGACCATAAAATACTGGAAGCAATTTCTTTGCTGCTACAAAGAAAAGTGAAAAAAAGCAAATTTGGGGTTACAAAATCTTAACCTGAATCCAGAAGGAAACCGGTTGCGTCTTACCACCAAAGACATCACGAAGTTAAGTGATGAACTTATAGAATCGAACAAACAACTGGAATATGAAACCCTGCTTGCAGTACATCTGACAAGAAAAACTAGCCTAAAACAAGACGCGATGATTCCTAAGCATCAGTATAGCATTGAATTAGTGGCTAGAAGGAAACAACTGAGGCGAGAAATAAGACAGTTGAAAAAATTAAATCAAAAATTTCATAACGCGAACGCCATATCCCAAGCTCAACAACGCTACAAGAACAAGGTGAGTTTATGTTGAGGTCACTTCAGAATGTAACAACAAGAGATACATGGAAGATCATTAACAAATGCACCCTAAACCAACAACAGAGGCTGATTAGTGGGGTTGCAGAACAAGACTGCATTTCACATTACACTCAAGTGTTCAAAGCATATGAAGATGAGTTGATACAGTGTGAAGACGACCAAAAAACTCCTTGGAAGGGTATGATGGAGATAAAATATCTAGTAGATACAATCAAAAAAAATGAAAAACTCCTCTGCTGCCGGACCCAACGGTCTTTCTAACATTCACCTGAAAAAAGATCCAAAAAAATGGGCTGTACTGATTAATAACATATTTAAGCAGATAGTAGTGCAAATGAAAATCCCAGGAGTGTGGAATAAAAGCATTACAGTTCCGATCTACAAAAAATGGAATCGGGACGAGCTGAAGAATTATTGTCAAATATCCCTTCTAGCAACAATTGGGAAGATCTTTGTCGCAGAACTTCAGCGGAACTTGACAAGCTGGGCAGACAAAAACAACATCATAGATCCCCGACAAACGGGTTTTACCAAGAGAACTAGTATGGACTTGAATCTTCTCATATTGAATATGCTCAAACAATTCGACATGGTACATAGAAGAAAACTACGGGACACATTGGTAAAGTAGAAGTGCCCTAAATATTTTCTGAACCCAATAAGAGCATTACACCAAAACACAACAACACAAATTCGACTTGACAACAAAGGAACGCTGACGCCAGAAGTCCCAATAAAAAAAGAAGTGAAACAAGGATGTCCGCTGGCAGCTACCCTGTTTAAGCTTTATATAGCGGATCTTCCCATAATAACAACAAACATAAGGCACTTCCCTCCAACATTGAATGAACAGGAAGTACCAATAATTTGCTATGCTGAAGACATAGTATTACTGGATGAAACAATAATTGGGTTGCAGCGGTTGTTAAACAATTTGCAGGCATACATGACATCTAACAACCTGGTGATAAATAGTGACAAATCAAAGATCGTCACAATTGGAAGAAGTAAAAAACTTTCAATAAAAAAAATTTATTGGCAAATTGGGGGTGAGCAATTGGATATAGTTTCTGAGATTCAATACCTTGGTATAAGGTTTAACACCCCTAGTACAGAAAGTAAATGTGAAGAAGAGTTACTTACAAAAGCAAAGATGCTAAGCTCACAGGGCAGCATCATAAATGGAAGATTTGGGAAATGTTCTCTTGTGCCGGTGAGAATGTTTTACTCTCAGAAAGTGGTTCCTTCACTAATTTATGGAAGCGAGGCAGGGGTGAACTTAAGCCACAACATCTGGCCAAAACTAGAGAGCATTTTCTGGAAGTCCATATTGAAACTGCCACAAAACATTCCAATAGTTGCAATAAGAGCGGAACTATGTTTGGAGTCTATGGAAGCAAAGATGAAATGGAACTCTCTATGTTTCTGAGGAAAATGAGTGAAGAAAAACCTGCAGAAGGTTACAGAATACTGGTGGAAAACAGGAAAGAAAAACACACCGATCTCCTAAACACCTGGAAAAAGGAATGGGTAAAAGTTCTTGTAGATTTGGATTCATCTCTAAATGAGTTAATATCTAACCCAAATCAAGTGAAGGAGAAATTTCTGAGAGCTGACTGGATCGCGACAAGAGAGGCCAAAATGGCACTCAAAAACAGCGAAAATATGGCTAAGGAACACCGGAAAAGAAATGAGATGCCAGATTACCTACTTAAATTCCCCTCTAATTTCTATAGAGAAAGATGGATGAAAATCAGGTTGGATGTTTATCCAACCAACGAATTCAAGAACCAGACAGGCAAAAGAGGGGTTATTCATGGAAACGGTAGATTTTGCCAAAAACTAAATCAAATGGAAACAGCTTTTCACCTGCTACTAGAATGCAGTGCAGAAGATAAAACGAGACAACAAATGTTGAGTACATACACTGCATCCGACGGCGGAAAATGCATTGAGGAATGGTGGAGCTTTTTTCTACAAGGACAGAACCACAAATTCACATGCCAAGGGATAAACTTCCTAGAGAGGATTCTCCATAACATGGAGACTAGCATGGAGGCAACCGTTAATGATGAACTAAATATCTAAATGGGGAAATTGGGAAAGAAATTAGCAACACTTTGTGGTACCGTGGGAATGAGGGATTTTAACGGTTGGGTATGTGATAAAGGTTTACAAATGTAAAACAAAAATGTCACATTAAAAATTTTAAAAAAAGAATGGATATGAATGGCTCCTGGAAGGCTGGAGCCTAGGCAAGGGGCATTGGAGCATGGCCATTTTCTTACATGTTTTACTGGCATACTTTGGCAAAGCCAACCTGATGAATGGTATTACATGGAGGAAGGCTTGGGTGGTTATAGCACAATGGGACAGGCAGACTAGACATTTTCTTTCTGTGGCATGGCATTTTTACTCACATAAGAGGCAAGGCCAATATGATGTGTGTTCTTCCATGGACAGGGTGGGGCACTTGTTCACTCAGCACAAATTTGTTTCCTTACTGCGGCATTGTATGTTTAACGTGTGTTTAGGGCAAAGTCAACATGATGAGTGTTCTTACATGATGGGTGCAGGCATTTGTGCATTCAGATAAGGAAATGTTTCCTTACTGTATCGTTGCATGTTTCACTGGCATTGAGGGCAAAGTCATCATGAAGAGTACACGTACATGGTGATAATGGGTTTGGGCCAGCATTTGTAAAGCCAATAATAACATGTTTTCTTCCTGTGGCAGCAGATATTTACTGTCCTTAAGGGCAAAGCCAAAAAGAGAAAGTTTGTGCATGGGGAAACTGTGATATACTGGCGGAGCCAGCATGAACATGCTTTTTTTATGGTATCATTACTCTGTATAATATTACTGGCCACACAGTGAGGTGGCTGGTATATTTTCATGGTAGGAGCTAGACACAGCCTCCTTGTTTCTATTTTAGGTGAAGGGTTAAGGGTTAAGGGTTCACTAGGGTATGAACAAAACACATACTCATATCTTTCTCCTAGTGCAGTGTGTGGCGTGCCACTGCAGCAGCATGCTCATCATGTGCATTGTGCAGGTGTGGCAATCAAGGCCAGCCTGGAGTTTGGTGTGGCCCGTCCTTTGTTTCCGAGCTTGGGGGTGGCAAGGCCCCATTAGCATGGTTCACAGGGGGGCCTACATTGTGTGTTACACCACTTAATAGAGGAGCAATTGATGATTGCACAACTTATACCAAAATAGGTTTCTCTGAAGTCATAAAGAGGGGCTGAACATAGAAGACCTTATTCACTAAAGGGTCGCACTTTCACTCTCAGCCCGCAAGTACGTTTTGTGTGCCTGGTGATTCCCAAAAAATCACATAGCACTCCACTCAATCACTTTTGGCGGGTGTCACCGGCCTTGCAAGCAGCTGAATCACTCGCCAAGTCCCTGATACGCCCATTCACTTCTCCCACCCACCAAAAAGAAAATCGGGTGTTTTCACCCGCCTTGGTGGCATGAAAGGTTGGGAGCTATGAACCCAAGAGCAACCAGTGAACAATTTTCAGCTACCACGAATTACTTGCACATCCGCTCCACCCCATTTTCCTAAGGCAGTCAGTGGCCAGATAGGCGTGTGGCCAGCATTTGCATATCTGATGCCTCTGTTCTTGTCCTCCCTTGCTCCCCCTCGTCTTGTCGCGCCTTGAAGTGTACAGGCGTTAGAAATGACTTCTCATATCATATCACATCATATCATATCACCAACGCAAACAGGCAGATTTTGTCAATAGTTGGCAAACAGCAATCGGGGCCCTTTCGATTTAGTTTCAAGAGTTCTTCCTACTTTCATTGGCCTAGCTTTCGCCTACAACTATTAATCATGGCCTGGTGAACTGATACTGACATGCATGGCTTGTGTGGTGTGCTAATGAATGTTTCTATCGTCTTTGGTAACTGGCAAAAAGGGCTGCATGTTGCCTTTGATCACAATGAAAGAAACACAACTGTTTCAATTTTGCTCGCAGTCAGAGATAGGCTGAGACGCAGCACCTGAAAGCCACACATTGCAACCAGTGATTTCATGTCAGAGGAAACACCCTGCAATTTGCTTCTGGCATCACAGATGCTTGAATTTTAATCTAGACCCAAAAAGCGTGTATTTAGAGAGCAGGATCTAAAAAATATTTAGACAACAAAATAAACACTGGCTAGACATTCCACCGCATCCCATGCAATCTGCAATTTTAAGCGAAGAATGGAACCCCTGTTATTTTATCACATGCCTTCCCAAAAACGCACTGGTTTGAAGTACCAAGTAGTATATTTGGTCGTCGGTTCAAAACTGAAGCATGCACGAATGGCACTCTTTGTTTGCAGTCATTGTTCTGCTCTTGAGCCCGATGCAATTTGAAAACCCACCTTTAATTCTTCTCTCTGCACGCGCGCTTTGGAAAGTTAGGTTGTGCAAAGGTTAGCCGTGTTTCGATGTTATCTAGTATTTGTCAGAGTGGTTTTGTTAATGCAGGTTGAGTGAATTATGATTCCTGATAAAGCCATCACCTTCGGGAGCCAATCCAAACATGAGAAAAGCTACAGAACAAGCAGATGGAAAATGTCAACTCTTTTGCCAATTTCAATAACCACCCACTTTTCGCCTTGTGTAATCAACCTTCATGGTTTCTTGGCAACCAATCAATAAATGAATAGTCGGTTTCAGGAGGCCCAATGCTTCGGATCTCAGAGGGCAGAGTAAATGTAATCTAACCATCATTAAGCATGATATTTGTTTTCCCACCATCATGCTTTAACATGAAAACAAATCTAAGTATTTGGGTTTCCAATAGTACAAGCCATGTATTCCAGATCTGTTACTACTAAATGTACTCGGAAACAATAATACCCAGCAACAAGCAAAATGAAAGTGAAAAAGAAAAACGCATGGACTCCTGAAAAACATAGGCTTGTTTGAGAAAGTACAGAAATGCATGTTCTGTTCAACATCGTATAGGTGGAGCTAGAAAGTGCAAAAACGACTATTCTGTCTTCTAAATCAGAAATTGTGTTAGAAAATGCGATTTGAGCAATGCCTCCCAGAACCTCCGTTGGCAATAACCAGAACCTAAACCAGGGCTGACGACATCCACTAGATATCCTTTGGCGAGGGGAGCCACAAAGAGAAGGTTTTCATCCCAGAGCACTGGCGAGCTCATTCTGGGCCTTCTAGTTGCTGAAAATGTACACTAAAACGTTGCGTGAAAATGGCGGACAACTGTGCATTCTGTGCATCATGCTACAGATCACCACTGACAAACAAAAATATACCTAGTAACGGAAAGACAAATGAAGAACTTTACCCCAAAGAGGGAAGTCACCCCAAAAAATGAAGTAATCATGCAAATAAGATGAAGTAATTTGCTGACCAATAACTGTCAATATGCTGTAACACAAGGTAGAAAAAATATATAGAAGCTTGCTAAAAAGAGGTGTATACACAACATTTAGGACGGCCATTGGAAGAAAATGGACGACGGCCTGTGTTAAAGAATAAACCCATCTACCTCAAAATATGAGTCTTCGATTGCAAATTGAAAAATTGATGAAGGTGCTGTTTTTGTATGCAAAATAAGGGAGCACGTTGGCCTGAAAACAAGGAGACTATTTTGAGAGATGGGTGAAAGGCACAAAGGTAGTCGAATGAACATACCATGTGCGTCAGATATATTTCTGCTAAGATTAGGAGAGACAAGGACATTTTCGAATGCCAAGTGTTGGACAAATACGAAGGCCAACACCTATGTGAGGTGGATTGCGCAAGTCTTTAAAGGCCAGAAGGGGTAATGACACCCTGTTTAATCAAATAAAATAGCAGTCATTTAGAGGCTGAAATGGACAAAATCGTGGTCTCCTGACAAGTGATGAAGAATTCAAAACAAAGTATATTCATTAGAGCTTGAGTTAAGATAGTGGAGTGCTCACACTTCCTCAAATGTCCCAGAACAGTGAGCAGACTATGAGTCAACCACAAACAATAGACCTTTGCAGAGGATCACGTCGATGAAATGCGATGGACTAATTGGGAAAACAAAGAACAAGTTGATGCAGCTTCATCTAGGTTTCGTTTTCACTCACGTGCTGCTAGGGAGCCGAAAGCCCAAGGTTGGATAGGGTTGCCAACCAATCAGAAGGGCTGATATGCACTTTTTACACAATGTTGCAGTTATTAGCCCACTGCCACATTCTCTGCTATAATCAGTATGTGAAATATGTAGAAGTAGCTCAGGGTGTCCTACAGAAAAGCGACAGCCAATGAGATATTAACCTGTATTTAATTCTATAAGTAGATATGTTCCCCTAATCCTGTCCCTCCAAGCAGTAGGTTTTATGAAAAATGAAAGCATGCCCCTGTACACGCACACCAGAGATAATCCTGTCCGCTAGGGACAAAGGCTGAAGACAATCTTGCAATGATAACAAGTATTTCTTTCTACAAAAATAGGTATGCATCAGCAAAGAACTCTGCTGCTTCTGAACTTTCAGGGATTCGTTGGTAGGTGCGGTACAATATAAGCACAAACAGCGCTACTAGTGACGTCAACATATAGAGTACAATTCTACAACATGGATTGGCAGAGGCCTATAGATGCAGGGCCTGCCTCATATGGGATGCCAGGCCATTGTCCCATCTTCGTTCCTATGGATGCTGCTGGGCATGTTGTCGGTGGTGAGCCGACCTAACAATTAGTTAGCTACTCTGACACACAATGTTATTCTTCTGATTGTAACAATGCACCTTGCAGATACAGGGATGAGCTCGGGGGAGAACCACAGTTACACTAACTCACACACACTTCACTTGCTCCCGGACAGATCAGCAACCTCAAACGTCTTCCACCTTAGTTTTGTGCTATATTTCTAATGCCACCCTGCACCTCGCTGAACAAATCATGTGACCCAGATCTGAGGGTACGACAGCCTTGTCTTCTGATCATAGTGATCGATCGATATAAATGTTTTATGGTTGATGGTCTGGGTTTGGACGGCGCCATGGCATGCAGGGGTCATGAGGTGAAAGCATGGCAAAGCTGTATTTCTCATTGGGGATAATTGGGGGTAGGATGGCATTCCTATCTGTTCCATCCATTCGGTGCACCACCACAGCACTAGTATGCCTGACACCCGTGTCCTGGTCAATTGTCACTGACCCATCAATGAAAAGGACTTCACCCCCCTTGAGTGGCCTGTTCTTTATTTGGGAATGTCACCCTCCTCCCCCTCATATGTCACACAATCGTGTCTAGCCAAGTCCTCAACAGTGCACATTTCTATTATGAATGTCACAGGTTAACTGTTTGACATCGAACAATATGTATATTGGGGCTGGAGAGAATGATCTCATATGCAGATGCTCTTTGGGTAATCAGGGTAGATTTCCACCTTTCTAGAATGGCAAAGAAAGCATGGTCAATGTATAGGGTTACTGAACAGTCCATTACAATTGTGGAGCTTTTTTCAATAGCAAATGCTGCAGCTTCAAGAACCTGTTTGCAAGAAAACTGTCCTCGTATTACTGAATCTAACATGCCACTGTAATAGGCCAATGACTTGTGTCCCATTGTACGAGGGGTTTTCGGAGGTATGGGACCGAGAGGGGCTTGCATGGATTCCTCACAGTGTTGGAGCTTTGGGAAGTGGGGACATTTTTAAAGAGAATGTAGAAGCAGACCAGGGCTCAGCTATAATGCATACAGTAATTATCACCCACTACCGTAGAATACACAACAAATGCCAACACCAAGAATGACCTCCATACCCTATGATATACATCAGGCATATACACAGCTCCCATCACAGCCCACAGGAGCTTAGCCTCAGCAAAAGCAACCACAACACAGTACACACAGCAGCAGCCCACGCAGCAGCAGCACCCACAACAAGTGATGCTCCACCACGGAAATGGAAACATACACACATGCCCAGTGGCACCATAGTGCCTGACAGAGGGGTGAGCCTGGTAGGAAACAATCCTTTCACTTTCCCCGGTTCGAACATGTACCCAAATTTGGACAGCCCACATAAAGCGCTTGCCCAGTACTATCTATGACAGTTCACCCTGAGGAACCCTTGGTGGGCACAAACACTCAATTTTTATGGTCAACACGGGTGTCATAAAATCATGCATTAGTGAGGGAGACTTCCTGCTATCGGGCCACACTCTTGACACGCAGGGCTTCTCTGAGGCTGTCTCCACAGTTTCGTACACTAAAGAGGTTGACATCAAAATAGGGGGCAAGGTGGTGAGGCACCCCTACTATATTCAGAATGTTTGCCAGTGAACTTGTTTGGTAGGGATCTGCTCAGCAAGCTCAGGTTGAGGATATCATTCACAGATAGTGGTATAGTTTGCGCCAGGCCAGAAATGTGGGTGATCAGAGCTATGTTGATTATTCATGCAATGGGAGGAGAGATGGTGGTTCCTGGTAAACCCATAGATCCGGACATGTTTGTGTATGGAATTTTCGGTGCTTGTGGAGGCAGTGCCTTAGATTGGCAAAAGGTGTTGGCGAGTGCCCTTAGATTTCAAATTTCGGCGCTTGTGGAGACAGTGCCTCAGATTGGAAAAAGGTGTTGGCGAGTGCCCTCAGATTTCATTTTTCACCCTGTTGTGTTCCCTGAAATGGCAGCAGGCACAATACTGTCCCACGATTTACAAGGATTGGTGTTTCATCAAAGAGAATGTTTGTGATAGTGACTGACCAGGATTGGTGCAAGTGGTGCATAGTACTTTGCATTGATTCTACGATACCTCCGAAGGAGGTGACTGATGCAGGCCAGATGACGGAGAGATTGTATTAGCAATATGTATACCCGGTGAGATAAACGCAAGTACAGAAATGTTCAGGGACCCATGATGACCCTTATGTCCCACCCCAATTCATTGAGGAAGATTCTGAGCAAGTGTCTGAGAAAGGGAGGAATGGGAAAGGTGTGAGATGAGAAAAGAAAAGGAGAGATTGGAAGAGGAGAAACAAAAAGAGGTAGAAGCCCAAAGATTGAAAGTATGTAGGTTACAATGAAGGCGAGAGGAAGGGGAGTTAAGGGAATTAAGGAGAAGAGAGGAAGAATTGAACAGGAGTAGGGGAATAAAAGATCATGAACTAGAATATTTATGCCACAAAAGCATAGCCCATATAGAAGAACAAGAACGATTGGAAGAAGAAAGAGGTTCACAACAGCCTGCAATCAGGATGGGCTGGTCTGCAGGATACAGAAGACAAAGAACAGAGGCTTGGGAAATTATACAGGCAAATGAGGGACAGAGAAAGGTATGGAACTCAAGAGAACATTGAAAGTTCCCAATCAAAGGGAACTGAAGGTAAATCAAGGGACATCATAACAGACGATCATAGAACGATGTCCTTAAGCAGGCTAGATCTTGATGATGTACAAGAAGATAACAGCCACACAGGCTGGGGCATAATGATGTCCGATGAAGAAAGAGAGGAGAATGAGAGGGTGCAGAGAGAAAGCATATGCAGATTTTCAAGGAAATCGAGCGTAGATAAAGGGATAAAATGGTCAGATTTAGAGGACCCCATCAGAAAATACCCAGAACTAATACCATGTATTGAACGACCGCAAGCACGATCGCGCAGTACAGGGGATATTTCCCCACCTTATATAAGCAGATTAAGAGCATTACCAAGACAGAAAAAAATGAGCCAGAACAATACTGCTTGGAAAACAAGGATGATTTTGAGTAAATACAGATAAGATCCAGGACCAAAAACCAAGACAAGACAAAGGAAGAAGAGGCAAAACCTTTAGATTAGGGTTTCTTAAGGACTGATGGACTTGCAGGGCTCTTGGAGCAGCTTCCCTAGACTAGGAAAAAGAGACAATCGTACAGAAGCAGTAGAAGTCAGAAGAAAAGGAGAATACTTTATTTTCTTATGCTACCCATTGTACGCATGTTCGTACTTGCAGTGTTTTCATACATATTACAGTCTTACCCAGCTTTGATAAGAAGACATAAAGATATAGTGACATTTCTTGGAAATCCTAAAAATAGCACTATTATTTTGAGAATTACATTGGTGATTATTTTGCAGTTTTTGCTATAAATTAATAAATCATAAAATATTGACACATTTGATATATTTCAAACATAATCAGAGAAATGGAAATGTTCCAAGAGGTAAGAGCTGTAGCTCCACAAAAAAGATGTACTATACATAGAATAATTACTGGAGCTTGTTGTGGTATTTTGATTTTAACTGCTATCCTTAGGTTTTCCTAACATTACGGTGCTGGACTACCCTTGTGGGTGGGAGAAAGACTGGTATGCAAATGGATATTCCTCCTTTTTGAGCAAAAAGCAATGGCTGCGGATTCTCAAAGTGGGAAAAAACCACAGAACAGTTTATGATGCCATCTTCTTTCTAGAGAGGGGCGCCTGCTACCTTTTTTGTATCTTTGCAAGGAACTTGGGGTTGGTCACCCTAAATTACCTGGGGGAACCCAGACACGGACCCCTTGCTCACTGTGCTCAGAGAGGCACAGCTCCACCTCACTGATGAAGCCCAACAAGGCTGAAACACGTGTCTGGGGTTGCTGTTGGTACTCTTGTGCAAAGGAGGTTTGCCTGGCATTTCAGCGCTGGACTTCCCTTGTGGGCGGGACAAAGACTAATATGAAAATAGGATTCCTCCTTTATGAAAAGTACAGTGAGCAAAAAGGGATGGCTGTGGACTCTCAAAGTGGGAAAAAAAACACAGAACAGGTTATCATGCCATGTTGTTTCTAGAGAGGTGCGCCTGCTACCTTTTTTGTATCTTTGCAAGGAACTTGGTGTTGGTCACCCTAAGTTACCTGGGGGAACCCAGTCGTGGACCCCTTGTTCACTGTGCTCAGAGAGGTACAGCTCCACCTCACTGATGAGGACGAACAAGGTTGAAACACATGTCTGGGGTTGCTTTTGGTACTCTTGTTCAAAGGAGGTTTGCCTGGTATTTTGGTGCTGGACTGCCCTTGCGGGCGGGACAAAGACTGATATGCAAATGGATATTCCTCCTCTGTGAAAAGTACACTGAGCAAAAAGAAATAGCTGCAGCCTCTCAAAGTTGGATAAAAACACAGAACAGGTTAGCATGCCATGTTATTTCTAGAGAGGGGCATCTGCTACCCTTTTTTGTATCTTGCCTATCCTTCTTATGTTGGCATTCACACACATTATAAGCAGTGATGAGAAAGAAAACAAGACATCTCACATTGTTCCCATTTTCCCTCTTGTCCCCATTAAGAGTCGTCCAAAAACCCCACTGATTCTTGATATTAAAAGAAGTTTTTCTCGAATAAAGAGAGATGGTGAGGAAGACAATACTTAGATAAATTGGCTCATCTAGCTAATAATCTATGGTACCAGCACATGAAAGAGGTGGGAGAAAGAACATTGGAAGAGAGTTGCTATGTCTGCTCATCAATACTGTATGCTATGTATGCTGCAAGAAAATGTATTGCAAGAGCAATGTCTTCACACAATGTAAAATTCCTCAGTCATCAGCCGGAATGTACCACCAGAGGACAATTCGAAGGAAAATAGGCAACACGAGATGGCGATCCAATCAGACTTTTCCATATGAAGATACAAACATGAAGAAAAAAAGAATGGCGACTCGACTAGTATGGACAAACAAAAAACATATGTATCCGTCCCAGTATGAAGAGAAAATACAAACTGTCAAAATAAAAAGAGTGAACTGCTCAGACACGACTATATCAGGAGAGCCAGGATGCTGGGATAGAACACAGCTGTTGGTGTATGGGCATAAAGCAACCGATAATGGATGGGAAGGTGGACTAATATCATGCCCCGCAAATATATTGAAGAAAGAAACAGTCCACATGGTGCAAAAGGTGAATGATGAATGCCTGGAATCATGGGCCACGTATGCAAAACTACTAACCTTTGTTGATAACGAAGCATGACCAGTGCATATATTATAATCGAAGAACGCAACAACCTGCTCCAGGAATGATGGCAAGGTCTATGTTGGAAGGAATACAGATTGTGGAGAAATAATTGAAGTGTCAGGAATTAATGGAAGAACTGCAGTACTAATGGATCAATATTGGGCCTGTGGATCCAGAGCCTACATGCAGTTGCCTAAAGATTGGGGAGGAGTGTGCTCCACTGTAAATGTACACGTTCCAGCATTGGTGGTTCCCCAAAGTGACCTCCATATTGAGGAGTTCCCAAAAATGAATGAAGACAACAGAAGGAAGAGATAATTTCATCTTTGGCAACTAAAAAGAGAGAATCATTTCTGATCAAAATAAATAAAGACCTATGAAGACTGCCATGATAATGACATCTATATTTGTACCAGGACTTCAAGCTGCAGTAAATGCCAAGTGGTTGTGGATCACTAGGTGAGGATTGCTGTAGACAATTTCTTTTTTTTAATTAAGAATGATTTAGTTAATACAAACTTTTCATACTAAGTCCAAATACACTATTAAAAGAGAAAGAATAAGCAAACAAATTAAATCATTACAATAATAAACATTTCATCACAATACAATTATCACCAGCATGAAGAGGTTAAAAAGCAGATAGGGGGGCGTTGTTGCGCGCAACTAAGATGGCCACCTGATCGGAGCGCTCCGATCCCACAAACATCCTTTATACAAATAAATCCCTTTTGGAACCGCGGAGAGAAGAAACTACTACACCGTCCGTTTCCTGTACTCCCACTGCACATTGTGTGCAGATCCTGTTCGAAACCGCGGAGGCATGGGGGAGTTCGCAGACCGTTTCGAACTAATGGCTTCTCCAGTGGACTGCGGCCCGCCCAGGGCTCCGGAAGAATCCTATGCCAGACCGAGGTGCCGTCGTCAGCACAGGGCCACGAGGGGGAGGAGCGCTGAACACCACGGCGCAGCCCCGCGACACAGGCCTGGGATCAAACCATGTGGGCAGACATCAGGCTCCGGTCCGCCTCCCGGATAACAACTGGGTCGGCGCACCCTCTCTTCACGCAAGGCCACGGCCGACTCATGTACCGGGCCTTTCGCCGAGCAAACCCTCGCCCGACGTTGCGAGTGCAGGTGAGGGAGTTAGAGCCGTGCGGACCCAGAGACAGCGGCTGTGTCACGGAGTAAAAGTTCTATAAAATCCTTTTTACACTGGCTGCCACCCAGAGACAGTGCTTATCCTGTGCGGACGGTGGGCCTGAACCGAGTCATCGACCCTTGCTTCACGCGGGTGACCCATAGGCCGTAACGAGAAGAAAGGCACAGGCGTGAAAAAGACTGGCCCGATGCACTCCTATGCCAGCTCCCAACCCCAGGGGACGCCGGCCGCCATAAACAATGGGGACGACAATCCTGCTGCGATTGAACAGGGCGACAGAGAAGACCGCCTAATGACCATGGTGTAGAATGGCTTCCTTGCAGTGAACGTAAAGCTGGACGACATTGTTTCAACTATCAGCTCCCTTAAGGCTAGAGTGGACAAGGAGAGCACTCGCATTACGGAAGCTGAGAACAGAATCAGCACAAATGAAGATATCCTGACACAACACGGTTGAGACATAGCACAGCTGAAAGGGGAACTGCGTAAGACTCAAGCAAAATGCGATGACCTGGAATCTCGATCTAGAAGAAACAATATCCGCATTGTCGGCATTCCGGAATCCTTCTGTAAGTGTAACGCTCACCTGACTCCCACGGGGGCGCTGGCCTGGTTCGCGCTGCTGTGACCTCGTCTAAAGTGATGCGCAGGGTTCGGAAAACGGACTGGACCGGGCCCCAGATCTGGCTTGTCTGACTCGCAGAAGTATTCTTCTGTAGGTGAGAATAGGGGGTTAACTGTCTGCGGGGTAATGCAATCGGCCTCCCACTTACCCCTCTCACCCTCCTCAAAACCCTTCTATGCTTCCCCGTAGCGTCTCACCTTAGGGTCTGGAAGGACAAGCTCTCCATCCTGCTTCTGATGCAGGGGCGCGTTGGTACGTCACTGGATTTTCGGATGGGTGAGAACCAAACTTGCTTGGCTTCCAGGTAAGTTTTTCTATAAGTGGTTCCCCTTGTGTCCATGCATTAATGTTCTAATGCTAGTGTCTTTTTCCCCATAGGGGCCGGGGTACTGAATGCCGGGGAACAGGCACCGACCCGAGGTGAGCGGTGAAATCCTTGTGGAAATCAGGTAAGTCTTTAATGAGTGTTTTGGTAACGTCTTTTTCCCCTTAGGGGCCGGGGTCCGAAAATGCCTGGATGCGGCGCGGACCCGAAATGAAAAGGGAATGACCCAACAGGTAAGTCTTGACATGGAGTTTTAGCTTCCCTTTTCCCTTCTTTCTCTCACCTTTGTTCTTGTCTTTTTCTCCCTAGGCGCGGGGGCACGACTGCGAATCCGGATGGTCGCTGCTGAACATGGAGGCGCCCTGTAAAGGTGAGTAGAATGCGGCGCTGCAGCGATCGATGTGATGTGCTTTTAAAAATAAATGTCTTCCTTTTCAGGATTGTCGGCCAAATGTCTCTGGGATGCAGATTTAGCAGGTGAGGCCTTTTCCTTCTTCTGTCCTCTTGTTCCCTTCCTTTGCAGGTGATTCAGGATGCTGGCAGGTGTGGCAGAAGTCAAGATGCAGGAGCATACACGGTGAGCTTCCAGCTGCTAGATGCAGAACAACGCGAAGCACGTGTGGCTGATCGGGTGTGGTTTAAATAGCCTTGGAAGAAGTTCCTAGAATGTGTCCTTCCTCCAATCAGGTATGTATCCTTCCCCGACCACGCCCGGGTGGTAAATGAGTCCCACAGGTAAAGTAGTTCCTTTCAGGCCTCAAGGAGGCCGGGGTTCTGCAGCATGGTCTGCATCAGGTAAGTGCACCCAAACACTTTCATAATGAGCCTGGCGCCTATGGCGCCAGGACTGGCGTTTTCTATGAGCCTGGCGCCATAGGCGCCAGGACGCTGTCCAAAGGGCCCCTATAAGGGGTTGCTGGGACCTTCCCCGGGGACTTGATGTCCGCTTTCGGGGACGCAGGGCCTGAGCCGGCTCCCCGGGAGCGGGCATCGTGACAGTAAGGGTCCGATGGAGCGACAAGTTGAGGCCCTTTTGAAAACTCTTCTGGACACGGAATCCTTCTCTAGCCACTTTCTTGTTGAGTGGGCCCATCGCACCCTAGCGCCGACACCCAAACCTAGGGCGCCACCGCGCACGATTATTGCGCGCCTCCTGAACTATAGGGACAGGGACGTGATCCTAAAACTTTCAAGGGAAAAAGGCTCCCTACAGTATGAAGGAAGCAGAGTCCACAGTTATCCGGATTTTTTGACCAGCATCCAAATGCAACGCAGATCCTACGAACAGGCCAAAAAAGCTCCTGAGATTGCGACAAGTCCCGTACGCCCTCATCTTCCCGGCGAAACTACGGATTCAACATGGCGGCAGATTGCATTTCTTTGAGACCCCGGTGGAGGCCATAATGTACATTGAGGCGTCCATCCCCATCCCTCCCAGAGAACATCTGCGAGATCGGAACGGGCCACCACGACCGGGAGACAAAGTCCCGGATTCAGCCGATTGACATGGGCTTACGGAAACATACTTAGCTTTGAAGACGTCTCTCCTGAGAGCAACAGCTCCAATTGATATTGTTTGTTGAGGTGGGGTCGTGAGCCTCTGCTGATGGAGGCCCTGCGAATGCAACTAGCGACCCTCAGGAAAGTTCCACAGGTTGTGGGGATTGGGTTACATCATCGGGTTGGGGTTGATGGTGCGGGCGGGGGTGGGGGTAGGGTACAAAGTTATGCCACGGTTGGCAGGAGTTTCAAAATGCAGAGACTGGTTGCATCGGGTACAAATGTTAAGGCTGGTGGCGTGAGCGATTCACTTCACACATTGATAGTCATTGGAATACCATGGTACTGGGGAACAGGGGGGTAAGTGTTTCATGGAATATCCAGGGATTTAACAACCCGATTAAGGCCAGGAAAATCGCAGCATACATAACTAGACATAACCCCCAGGTAGTGTTAGTGCAAGAAACTCACACACTGGGCAGGTCTGTTCCAATTTTCTCCCTAGATGGGGTGCATTGCGATACTATACCGAGTACTCCTCCCAATCCAGAGTGGTTATGACCCTGATACATCCCTGATACATCCGAATTTGGGCTTCCATGTACAGCACGCAAAAACGGACACTCAAGGGAGATATGTGGTAATATGGGGCGAGCTGGCGGGACGGAAGATGGTCATAGTTAATACATAGTTAATGGTCTGTCTCCTGGCCCCAACATTGAAGACCCTGAATTCTATAATGCTATATATAATTTGGTGGTTGAAGCTGATGATGCGGCAGTGATCTGGGGAGGTCATTTTAACACGATACTCGACACAACCTTCGACAGGTCTACAACTTCCCATAGAACCTTGACCAAAACCGCATTAGCGATACGACAAATAATGCAACAGATGGCCATGGTAGATATTTGGTGATAACTACATCCCCAAGAACAGCGCTTTACCTTTTATTCATCGGTGCATGATTCTGAATCTCAAATTGATTATTGGCTTATCAGCTCCACGCTCACGAATATGGTCCAACATTGTGATATGTACCCCCGTACCCTCTCAGATCACTCCCCTGTGACAATTACTTTGTGTGTCTACAAGGCTGCCCCGAGGGCTAGACGCTGGAAAATGTCCCCTGTGCTACTTAGGGACCCTAACGTTTGTGAAGCACTGAGCACTGAAATAGAGGAATTTTTCCAACTAAACGAAGGGTCGGTAAACCAGTGCGCTACACTGTGGGAAACATTTAAGGTATGGGTGCGGGGCGCAATTATGGCCAAAACTACGGTTCTATTGAAGGAAGTTAGGCAGGAGTTGGATACAATGGAGGCCAAACTTGAGCTCCTAGAGTTCGAATACACCTGTGCACACAGTAAAGAGGCCCTACTAGATATTCACACTACAATGGCAGAATTTAATAAACTTGCTGCGAGGGAGGTACAATACATGGCTGCCCCGGCCCGGGCTCGTAGATACGGGGAGCGTAACAAGGCAGGGAGATTCCTAGCCCGGATGCTTAAGACCGAACACGGCCATCCCCCTATAGCGACAATCCAGACACCTAGTGGTGACATAGTCAGTGGGGACCAAGAAATTAACGATATGTTTGCCGCATTCTATAACTCACTATATGCTAATAAAGACACCACAACTAATGAAGAAATAGTGGAATATCTAGACGTGATTGATCTCCCAACCCTGACCCCGGAGACACGAAAGATACTAGACACCCCCATATCACTTGAGGAAATTACAGAGGCAATGAAAGCATTAACATCAGGTAAAGCCCCGGGCCCTGACGGCCTAGGTGCCGAATTATATAAAGAATATCATGATATACTAGCCCTGGTCTTACTGAAAGTATAGGAAGAGGCAATGGAGCGCGGCATACTTCCAGACACTGTGCGAGAGGCAGTGATAACGGTCCGTCTTAAGCCCCGTAGACCCCCACAGGACATGGGGTCATATAGACCCCTCTCACTCATTAATACTGATGCGAAGATTTTCGCTAAGGTCCTAGCTACCAGGCTCCTGCCCTATATGCCTATATTGGTACATCCCGACCAGGCTGGCATTATACCAACAAGGTCCACTGCTCTTAATCTGCGCATACTCTTTGGAGTAATGACTCAGATAGACCCAGCGGCGGATGCGGTGGCGGTGTCCCTTGATGCTGAGAAAGCTTTTGACTCTGTCTCCTGGGTCTATCTGTTTCGGGTCCTTGAGAGATTTGGGTTGGGAGGATATTTCGTTAGCTGTGTCAGGTTGTTGTATACTCGCCCGGTGCAAAGGTACTAACAAACCAAACCATGTCATCCCTGTTTCACCTGGGTAGGGGCACCAGGCAGGGCTGCCCCTTCTCCCCAATCCTTTTCGCACTTACAATAGAACCCATGGCTGAATACGTCCGTCAAAACCATGCATCTAGAGGTCTTCGCATGACAGGGAGACCACAAATCATTTCCTTATATGCAGATGACGCCCTACTATATATTAGGAACCAGGAGGTAAATCTAGCGCCAATTATGGCTGAGGTGAAGAGGTCATCTGAATACTCGGGGTACAGTGTTAATGTTTCTAAGTCAGAACTGTTTCCGCTTACAACTAAAACTAGAGATATGTCAGACACACAGGGATTCAAATGGTCACCAACACACATCCGTTTCTTGGGGATCATGGTATCCAGGGACGGGAGTACACTGCTCTCAGAAAATCATGGCGAACTCCTACAATCCATGACTATTAAATTACAAGTCTGGAACAGGCTCCCTCTATCCCTATATGGGCGAATAGCGTTACTTAAAATGGTAGTGCTACCCAAACTCCTAGACCTTTTTTGCAATATACCGATCTGGCCGGGCAGAACATTCTTCACGAAACTCAATATGCTCGCCACTACATTTGTATGGGGAGGGAAAACGCCCAGGTTGAAGTGGTCCAAAATGACAGAACCCTTTGCAAAAGGTGGGATTGCTGCACCAGACTTTGAACTTTACTATCTAACATCACAGGCACACTTCGCGAGACACTGGTTTGATCCAGAGGACATGGCACCACACATCACCCTGGAAAGATTTGCGGCATCTCCCTCAGACTTGCAAGCTGTCATGTTTGACCCTAATCGTAAGGACACGTGCAGATATGATCCTGTGGGCGCCACCGCACGTGCATGGACCAGGATATATAAGAGATTGGCCATTACAACCCTGTATGATCCGGAGGTACCATTGTGGAACTTCCCGGGCATAAGCCCCACAATTGATAAAGCAGTCCAGGGTGCCTGGGACCCACAGAAGCAATTTAGAATGCGGGACATGTTCCCAGAAGGGAGGTATTGTGCACTAGATGACTTTTTCGGGGCAGTGGGGGGTGATCACCTAAAGCGATTTCAGTTTCACAGGATGAAATCTGCCTTCGCTGCCAAATGGCCTTCCTTCCCAGAAGAGCCACCCACACACGAATGTATTGCAGCCATGACAGAACCAGGGGGACACAGGAAAAGTCTGTTGGCACTATACAGCCTTGTTCAGATCCACTCCAAGCCGTGCAATAATGTCAAGGAGACCTGGGAACGAGATCTGGGGGTGGAGCTGTGTGAAGCCACATGGTCGAGATACTGCCAGTTGACTAAGTGTGTATCCATGAACTCAGGTCTACGTCTTATTCAGTGTAAAGTTCTGAACCAGTTACACTATATCCCAGCCAAGTTAGCTAAGTGTGTGCAGGGCCACACAGGGAAATGCCCTAAATGTGACGCCCCTGACGCAGACTAATATCATATGTATTGTGCCTGCCCACCGATATCTAACTTCTGGGGGGAGGTGGCGGAGATTTTGGAAGACATCAAGGCAATACCTGCTACACCCTCCCCGCGGAAATACCTCTTTGGGGATATTGGTAAAGCTGCAACCACCACTAGACGATTGTTCAATTTAGCATGTGTGATTGCGAAGCAAAATATATTGAAATGTTGGAAGTCCATAGATCCTCCTAGGCGACAGGACTTCTTGAAAGACACGTCAATGGTTAATGAACTTGAAGAACAATTTATTATTACATTGCCATCAAGATGCCGCCCCAAAGATATATGGTCGCTGTTCAGGCTCTATCTATCGAATATGCTATCTGATGAAGAGGACAATCCATCGTCACCGCTCTAGTACTGTCAAGCAAAATGCAAAAGTGTAATGTATTCTGTAAATGTTCACATATGTTGTTATATGATGTTGCGATTTGCTGACCGCTGGCCAGTTTTGTCTTTTTGTACCTTTCTCTGAACAAAAATAAAGATTTAAAAAGCAGATAGGAGCAGGCTTCAAAGCAATCAAAGAAGAATTGAGAGCCATCAGGCTGATGACCAGAACAGGTATGTTCTGGATCTGATAACAGCAATGGAAGGAGGCGTCTGTGCCAAGGTCAGGCCTTCTAGCTGTTTGTTTATACCATCTTACGATAGGGAAAATGGAATCCTGACAGAAGCAATAACGATGTCAACAACCCTGCATACAAAAATTGAAGATGAAGCTGGTGAGACAGCAGGAGATGATTGGTTCTTTCTGTTTTCATGGATTCCATCTTGGCAAATGTTTTAAAATAACTTGGGCAATACTAATATTAGACTTGCTAAGATTCTAATATTTCAAAGTACATCTGGGGTTTAAATACTAGTCCAGATGGTTGACAGAAGAAAGACTAACTCTGGCATACGTAAGCCATGCAATTTTCTAGCACTCTGGCCAGTAAGTTGGTTTGTCCTCCGAGTCAGAAAGAACACCCAGCAAGTGTAATCATGTGCCAACTACTCCTGATAGGTGGTTTTATTTTAGATGCAAAAATGTTGTGTTTCCTTCACATATTGCATCATTTTAGGCTCAAATTGAGCACACTGAGTGTGCACGAAACTTGCCATCATCTTGTGACATTGGGCCTCATTACAAGGTTGGTGCTGCGGTAATAACGATACCAGTAAGGCAATACCGGCATCCATTACTGGAACGGTGTATTACGACCCTAGATGCCGGTGCTACTGGCATCGACAGGGACCCACTGTGGCCGTGCACCACCATATCAGCATGCACGCATGCGAGCGGGTGCCGCGCCAGAAACACTGGCATGCCACAAGGAAGATGACATTACGAGTCGCACGGACATGCACATGCCGGTATCCAGAATGCCGGTAAGAAGGGTCACCATGATGCCGGCAACACTGGCATCGCGGATCACCCGTTAATAGCAAACTACTGTGTTCCCAACTGCCACAGGTGCACACAATCAGCACAGGTGGAGTCAGTGGAGTCAGGCACAGCACAAATGGAGCACACCCACACACCACACCTCAAAATGATACCACTAGCAGTTGCCATACAGGGGCTGAAGGACATGCCTGCACTGCCACTTCTCCATCAGGCACTGAACCAGGGGATGCAGGGGAGGAGCAGGAGGAGAAGGACGGTGAGACTGGGCCAGCCCATACCACCGTTGCAGGCAGTGGTACCCTGCAGGCAGCCACCAATCCCTCGCGTAAGGGCCAGTCAATTTGACTTAACCCCTGCACAGATCCACACCCTGTACCGCTTGGACAGGAACACAATACTCTCAATTTCGGATCTCATTCACGATGACCTGGTCAGCCTGATCAACATCCATCCCGCCTTCCCCCCTCTGCTGAAGGTAGTGTCTGTGCTCCACTTCCTTGCAATGTTGCTGCGCAACTCCACGCTTCCCCGCTACATGGAACGTCACGCTGCATGAGATGCCTGTATTCTGGGTAAATCCAACCACAGGGCCATGGGGTTGTTGGTGGGGGATGGAACCACAAGCATATGTAACCTCTCGGCTGGCTGAGCCATGGGAGTTGTTGTTGGGGGGCAGACCACAAGCATACCTAACCTGTCTGCTGGCTGGGCCATGGGGGTTATTGTTGGGGGGGGGAACCAGAAGCATACATAACCTGTCTGCTGGCTGGGCCATGGGGGTTGTCATTGCGGGGGACACCGTCCTGGGTGCCAATCACTGTGACCGCAATGAATATGATGGGGTGCGTGAGACTGACAATGGATGCAGACGTGCCATGACTGCACAGCCACGTGTAAATGGTAGCTACGAACACAGCACCCACCCCTGCACATGCACAAGGTACACCATCAGACCTCAACCACAGGTACCACAATGCACCAACCTGCAGTCACAATGCATTATGCACATGAGCGCAGCAAAGTACAGCGCAGGTCATGCAGGCATGACTGAGCCTAATCCAACTGACTCTCAGGGAATCCCCTGTCACTGCCCCTGCCTGACAAGTACACCACACACCACCATGTCATACACAGCACCTGAAGGGACACCCAAAAATCCAATGGGACATGGTTTTACAGAATAGATTCACCACTAACACATGTGCCACTGCTGTAGGAACAATACACAGCACTTCACTTACACCATGCCAGTTGACACCCAGCGCCATTACAGAACTGTCTCCCTACAATGGCAGACCATATCACCAATTCCCTTGTGCCATGGTCACATGGGTGAAGGCGGTGACCGACATGTACATGGAGTCATGATGTATATGGAAGCATGATTGGCAAAACAACGTGTATCATGTAGCACATCATGGAAAACCATTGTCCAGTGCCCTACATGCATACTGGATTTACCACTGCAACACAGCCTTCACATGTGAGCACATCATAGGCCTACTGACATCATCTGTGTGAGTGATGTATTGGGTAACAAGGTCCTTACGACCTGTACGTTACCCATGCTCCCCTCCCATGGACCAACATCGAGTGCACAGACCTGAGTGTTGCTGTAATGAAATGGCAATAGCTGGCAGTGAAGATCCCCTGCATCTGACAACGAACAATGTACAGCCAGTGTACACAAGGAATGCCAAAAACCCTCACAATCAAAATAACAATTGCTCCCATGCTCCCATACAGGTGATGTTGGGTATCCCCTGGATCCGTGGACTACAATTGTGCGCATGCATGCACTCGTGTGATGATTGAGCAGCCATTTGGGCTGTTGAAGGAATGGTTTCGCTACCTCAGCAGGTCTGGTGGGGCACTCATATACAGTACTGAAAAGGTGGGGAAGACAGTATTGGTATGTGCAATGCTGCACAACATGTGCATCTGGCGCAATGTACCCCTGCCACCTGAGATGGACGTGAATCCACCGGAAGATGAGGAGGATGATAGGAAAGATGCTGCATTTCGGCCACAGCGGAATGTTCCTGAAGGACGTGCTGTATGCCAATGTTTGTATCAACAATATTACTAATGTACTCGGTAAAACATGGCACTTTGAATGTTGGACACTGGGCACTGTTGACAAATAAATTGACACACACTCAATGATCAATGTCCAGTCATGAGTTCCTCATGTGCACACCAGTTGTATTAAGGAAATGTTAACTATGTACATAAAACAGGTATAAATGTGCACCAAACCCCTTTGTTGTTCTACAAAGTGTCCCCCACCCACCACCCCATCCCTCAACTCCTCCACATATCCACGTCCCTGCACCCAATACATGTCTAACCAGATTCCATCCTGCATGTATGTCCGGCTACTGACGGCCCCTTTGGGATGGAGGCTGTTGCTCCTCTGGCTGGCGCATCCTGCGAAGTGACCTACAAACTGGGCTTGTCTGAATCAAGCTTGCCGGGTTTGTGCTCACTGATGGTGGGGGTTGTGGCTCGGCCGGTGCAGCATGACGATGGGCCATGGTGGCTGCCAACTGTGTGAGCGCCTGCATCACAGATTTCATGCCCTCGCACACCCGCCTGGCCACGCGGTACATAGCACGGGTGAGTGCCCGTTTGTTGTCACGGTGGGCCTGGCGTGTGGCCTCCCCTTCTGCCAGGTATTGTCACACCATATCCTGCATGGCCTGCTGTCACTCCTCCATGCGGGTAATGCGGCCCTCTAGGTACGTATGTTGTTACCAGCTGGTGTTTGCACGGGAGGTGGAGTGGGACTCCTTTGAGGGCTGAAGACATCACCAGGCATCTCCTCCCCGGAGCTGCGACCACCAGACCCATGTCCCAGGGAGTGCTGTGGTGTGGGCGGCAGGGATGTTGTTTGCTCAATGTCCTCTGACATGCATTGGCCTGCTATGTTAGCCTCGTCCTGTTGGCCGTCCTCCTCTGCGCTATGTAGGGCGGATTGTGCCGCCTCCCCTAGGTCACTTGTGGCTGCTGGCTGCGGCCCCTCATCATCGCCGCCCGCTGGTGAACCCTCCTCATCTACATGAGGTGGCTGCAGTGGGGCGGGGGTTGTGTTGTCCGTGGCCTTTGGGGCCGGTGTGCCTTGTGGCATGTGTGCCATGATGGCACCAGTTTTCCCTGTCTGGGGCACATTGCCAGGTCTCGGAGCTGGCTGCTTCTCAGGTCCCCCGGCCTGTGGGACCTGTTTGCTGGGCTGCTGTGGCTTGGGGGTTGGTGGTTCACCTCGGGCCAGCCTTGACGTGGACGGCCTGGTGCCATCGTCATTCCCTCTGCTCCTGCGTGCTGGTGTTGCCTTGTTTTTTGTGGTGGGCCCCGCATCGCTGTCTGATCCTGTGCCTGTGGGGGATGGAGAGGCAGGTCATGGGTGAAGGTACATCCTACATAATTGATGTCTGTACATTTTGGGTCCTGTGCATTGCTGTGTGCATGTTGGAGGGGCAGACATGGTGCTTACAGGAGTTGGGGGTGGGG
Organism: Ambystoma mexicanum; assembly: GCF_040938575.1. Lineage (NCBI taxonomy): Eukaryota > Metazoa > Chordata > Amphibia > Caudata > Ambystomatidae > Ambystoma > Ambystoma mexicanum. The sequence continues at coordinate 759,032,404 of NC_090927.1, read as the reverse complement.
TGCAGTGTCTGTGCATTCTTCTAGCGCAGCCATGTTGTACATGCGGTCTGTTGGGCGGCCTATGGGTGTGTCGTGGATTGCGTGCAGTAGGCATGCCTCAGGGTCTGTGTGCCATGTGCTGTGTGGTTGGGGCTCAGGTGTGCACTCGGTGGTGGATATGTCAGCACCATGCAATGAGATGTCACATTGGTGAGGCCTGCATCGCTACGGTGATGCATGTGTGTGTCCGCATGCAGATGTTGTTTGTGTTTGCAATTGGGGACTCATCTGGTTTGTGTCAGTGGGGTTGGTTGTGTGTTTCTGTGACAGGGATGTGGCATTTCTGTTGGTGCAGACTTTAGGTGGGAGGTGATGGGAGATCTGCTTGCTGTCATCTACTTGCCATTTGGACTTCACCATTGTTTTTGGGGTGTTGTGTGTGTGTTCACTTTTGTATTGTGCTAACGGTCACTCACCTTCATCAGTCGATGATGGGACTCCCAGGTCGGCATGCCGACCCCTTCGATGGCCTCCATGTGAATCACAGAGCTGCACGTTTCATCCCACCGTGCTAGCCTAATGGGCGAGGATGGTCGCCACATGTTGCCTGGGCCTGTGTACAGTTGGCCGTCAGTATATTGTGGACACACAGCCGCAGATTGTCCCACCTTTTGCGACAGTCCTTTACACTGCATGGGCTAGTCCCCACTGCAGACACCTTCTGGTCCACCTCCTCACAGATGTGTTTATTCTGCATTTGTGTCTGTGAGCATGTTTAGCTCTTTGTCGCTAAACCGTGGTTTGCGCTGACAAGGTGTACCTTTGCGGGTGGATTGAGTCATTCTCTGGCAGGCAGGATTCACAGTTACCAACTGAAGGTCCTGTAGGCAAGGGATTGCAATGGATTGTGTTTTTGAAGATGGCCCGCCGGAGCACTTCCCGTTCCTGTGCGATGACATTACTTCCGGTACCGGTAATGACGGTACCGGTAATTACGGTACTGTTATTAGCGGTACCATTATTTAGGGTGCCAACAGTGCCGGGGGAGGTTTCAGTGCATTCTTTTATGCTGCTATCGGGGGGTGGGGGATTTTACCGGCAAGGTGGTGCATCCATTACCGGCATGCGGGTACGTGTGTGAACGCGGACTTGTCATCTCCCGTTCATTATGGGTGCAGTCCAACACAGACACTTTCATACCAGCATGCCGGTAATGATGGTTTATTACTGTCTATCTGGTAATGAGGCCCATTGACTATTAGTACTAGGGAGAAGAGAATCCCAGTAGCCACATGTTGTGACATACACACATGCTCACATGTGACTATTCTTGTCAGTGGGGTGAGAAATAACCAACTAGATTGCCAATACCTCAGGAACATAACAATGTGCCTGTTAGAGAGAGAGAGAGGCATGCAAGTAGGGGGATTTTACATCAGCCATAATAGCTGCTGCGTGAACCAGGACGGCTGGGATTGAAAGCATTAGTGTTGTATCCAGCAGTATATGCTCGAGTATTGCAATTGTGGGTGGAGGAGGTTCAGTCCATGGTCCCTGGACAGAAGGAAGGGGGATGCAGATTAAATCTACCGTTGTGCAGTTCAGCAGAGCATAATGAGTCATGACAAACAGCACACACTGTTCAGGAGCAGGATATGGAAAGTCCCTGGTCTACTGAACCACCCGCATCAAGTATGAATGGGAACAATGATGATAATGAGCTATAAAACGATTATGGGCCATCTGCGTCACATCAAATCGTAATTCTGGAAATCAGTGATGAAGATGAGTAGAACAATGATACAATTACAGTGGAGCAAAAGACAAAGCTACTGATCAACCTGTTTACACTGACTTTCAAATTCAAACTTGAAGATGTCAAAGTGCAAACATGAATGTGTAGGAGCCAGACAAGCAATGCTGCTGCCACCACTTTCATAATCATATGAGCATAGTATGCCATTTCTTAGCCCACGACACACATCTTAAGTCTGATGTTTCTTAACCAGTTTCAACCAAGATCAATAGGAATGCACCACCTGGACGATGTGCAAGATAACTGAAGGCCGGGGAAACCTTGCGCTAACTTGGTCACAACTTTGCTGTGATCCCATATAATGTATCACTATACACAGGGCTGGGATGAACACAATAGACTGCTGCCCTTGCACCAGCATCCAAACACCACCCCAACCGCAGCTTGAGTTGCCACTTGAGAAAACATTGCCACTGTGACAGCATTATTCCAAACACGAAGGCAGAGCCCTTCTTCCTGCAGTGATGCCCCTTTGTGTCAGGTCAGTGTGACAGAGGTCTTTGCGAATGGACAATAATATCATTGGTTTCATGACTGGGTGTGGTTGCGGTCCTTCCATACCTTTTCTGACTATGTTCATTAATCACTTTACAACTGCCTTCCTGTCATTAAGCAATGAAACCTTCCCCACACTCTTCACCTCAACTCTATCAAAACGGAGATGCTCTTTTTTCCTGTTCTGTCCCTTCTTGACATGCATCCTCCCCTTGCCATATTCTTTCCTCCCAATCTCTCGGCCCCTCATCGGGATGATGCCATTTTTGATGTTAACTTTGATGCCCTGGGTGTTAGTTTGAGAACTGCAAGGCGTGAGTGAGTTTTGGTTGCATAGCTTATCATAACTAGCAAATGTCTTTGTTTTTTTTTGATTTTGCACTGCAACCATAACATCCCTATAACAAACTTTTTTCATTAAATGTAAAATATATATATATCTTTTTTCCCCTCATCGCGATAATGCCATTTGTGGTGTCATCTTTGATGTCCTGGGTGTTAGTTTGAGAACTGCATGGCGGGAGTGAGTTATGGTTGCACAGCTTGTCATAACTGGCAAATGTGTTCGTTTTTATTTTATTTTGCACTGCAACCATAACTTCCCTATAACAAACTTTTTTACTAAATGTAAAATATATATTGTGTTGAGCCAGGAATGAGATGAGGACAGAGACAACTCATAGTTTTGGCTATAAACTTTCATTCAAAACAAAAGGGGGTTTGAAAAGGCCTAGCTGTCGCTGCCCTAGGAGGTATTTCCCTACCTCACCCAAAAACTAAGGGTATGTCCCGTGTCAAGATGTCCAAAGCAAAATGTCCTGTGTCTGGAATTCTATACTAGCCCTACACTCTAAAAGTAACTCTAATATGATAAGGATAATGTCTTTGGGCATGAAAGTGCACAAATGTTCAAGATCAAATGAAAAATGTAACTCCAACACAAAAGTTCACAGTTCCAGGGGATGGCTCCCTTCCCCAGGTTTCTCTCCACCAAGACAACAAATCAATGTACACAACCAAAGTTGTTTATAGCCCAAGAGGATACCACCATCCTCTTGGGATCACAGTTCACTCCTGGGGAACTGTCTCCCTTCCACAGGCCTCTTTAAAACACTTAGAAACTTCTAAGGGTATGAGCTTTCCTTGGGGGCTGGGGGGGTTCTCTGGTCAACATAACAACTTAGACTTATCTTTGCCTGGTGTACTCCCTTGCCAGGACTTTCTCATGTGGATTCTTTACACACTTACAAACTTGACTTTACCTGGTATACTCTCCTGCCAGGGCTTTTCTCAAATGATTCACTTTACAAACTTGCAAACTTGACATTGCATTGCAATCACCTAGTTGTATATTTCTCACATTTACTTTGTTATTATTCCGAAGACATCGGTCTCAAATTCCCTTTCATTCACTTTTCCTCTCTTCACCTGTACTTGATGCAGTTTCAGGAGCACCCCTCTACCCCAGTTTCCCTTTTTGGGACTCACCAGCTTTCCTTGGCGTTCTCCAGCTCGTCTGTGGTCAGTGCTGCAGGGTCCCACTTTCTTTTTACAGGCTCGCTAGCTCCGCTCAGCTGCTCCCACATCCCTTGCAACTTCTGCCTTGCTATGGAGCCCTCCTCTGTGTTCGGGTGGCTCCGGTACTGCTGCTTGGCTCCCATGGCCGTCAAGGAGAGTCCCCTCTTCTTCCTGTCAGGGCTCTGATATGGTAAACCAGAATCTGTATTCTTTCTCCCTTCACTGTCCACCTGAGCCGGCTGGCTCCACGGTCTGCTTTGTGGCTCGGCTGTCCCTAAGTCTGCACCGAGAAGACAAAGCTTTCCCAGGCAGTGTCTCTGCTCTACATGTTGGTTGGGATTTTACAATGTTGCGGCACCTATCACAAGTTTGTAAACACTAGAGTGTGTGATGTGCTTCCTGGACTCATTGATCTTCATTACTCCATTCAGTCTCCTCGTCCCAGTATTTCTATGCATATGGGATTGTTAGGCAGTTCTTGGTGGCTTACTCATGGAGTATTGAAAAATGTCATTAGTAGATTTGGGGGAGGATTGAAGAGTGATCGTCATTACTCTGTTCACGCTCTTCGTCCCAGTGCTTCTATACATATGGGATTGATAGGCAGATCTTGGTAGCTAATTCATGCAGTATTGAAAAAGGTCATTAGTAGGTCTTGTGGTTTGTAGAAAGGGTTTACCGCAGTATGCCATTAAGGCATGGGGAATGGAGGGAACATCCCTATAAGAGAAAGGGGGATAAAAGCTCTCACTCGACAATGCTGTATCATCCCCCTGAGGGTTGCCTCCCCCCATTGTGATCCTCCCTCAAATAGCCACCACCAGAGTCCGGCTAAGGTAGCGGCTGCTGTCCCCTGGTCACACGAGGAGAGGTTATCGCCGGGAAAGTAGTGATGACATTATCAGATTCATCACATTCCCTTCCCCTAACTCTCTGGCATCCCGCTCAAGTGTTCCCCCCCTTGCTTTGAGTCTGGCTGTTTGTATTTGGAGATTCTTCCTCCAATTCGGTCTTCCAATCCCAGATAGAACCCTCTTTTTCCCAGGTTTCAAAAGTGGAATACGAAATGGAAGAGTTGCTGGCATTACGTAGGGTGCCCTTTTCTTCTTCAAAGAAACAAAGTATGGGTTCTCCCACCTAGGGGTTAAATGATTCTTTCAAATAGGGAGGTCCACCCCTGTGCGTTTTTATTTTCATTTGTGCCACTTGTCTGATTCACTGGTCAAACTGGGGAGTGTCACTCCTTACACCTAATTGGGCTGGTAAGTTGAAGATCGCGGTCACTGTAAGATGTAATTCTTTTCCAAAGATGGTAATGGGGATTTGTGTCTGCAGGTATCTCTCCATGTAGCCATGGACACAGCCTATTCTTTCTTTTCCCATCCCTTTGCACAGAAGGGGAAGTAATTCTGCCTGTATGGCACACTCTTTGCTTCCACTATCCAGTTGGGCCCAGCAGAGTCTCCCTTCTAGAGTGACAAGGACTCTGTATTAGGTTTTCCTCCCTGTATAGAGGAAGGTGTTGGATATTCTCCTGTTCTTTTCCTAATTTACCTCACTAGATTGGGCGTAAAGGATATCCGCATAAGTTGGAGTTGAGGTTGAGTGGTTAACTGTGGTCCAGTCTTGCAATTTTGGATCCAGAGTCTTTTCACCATCTTGCCAGTTCCTGTAGGTGCTCCCTATGACTGACTTTGTGTGTCTACTATATGTTTCCTCAGTAGCGTGAAAGTGCAGCGCGGAGAGGGAGTGGAGGTCGAGTGGTTTACTGTGGTTCTGCCTTACAATTTTGTATCCAGAGTCTTTTCACCATCTTGCCAGTTCCTGGAGGTGGACGCTTTCACTGACTTTGTGTCTCTACTATATACTTCCTCAGTAGCACAAAGCATGGTGCGGAGAAGGAGTGGAGGTCGAGTGGTTTACTGTGGTCCACTGCGGGACACCAGCTAACGAAACGCCAGTGATTCAAAATGCTAATTAAGAGGTTATCACTGCAAATGTTTGGCCTGCACAGTCCCTCTAAGCATTCAAGCAAACCACTGCATGTGCAAATTTTGGAAATGGTGATTGACCTGCCACTGCCTCCTTCCCCGCATGCTATCCACAAGGGAGACCAGTTATTTATTTCTCTTCTGGGTTTGGGCTCCAGGGGTCAAACTGTCTCCCTAATGGACTCCCGGCAACAAGAGGCCTTCTCTAATGGAGTAGTTTACAAATCGAACTGTAGAAGAATTCATTATGTGTCAGACTCAATGCACCCGTCTGACGTGGAGATTGTAGCCGCTGTCAAAAATGAACAGTTACCAACCCTTGTGGAGAATTCTCCCCGTCTTTTTACTCAGACTTCGACGCAGTGGAGGTTGTAAGCTTTGTTGACACAAGTTCCTCTTATGTTTCCACTCCACAACCTGCCTCCAGACGCAGCTCCTTTTGTCTCGCTATTCAACAGGTTACAAACAGTGAATCACAAGCCCAGGCAGCCCTTTCCTCCATAAACCAAGGCACCTCTACTCTGGCTGGCCTTTATGAAGAAATTAGAGAGGAAGTGCGGGCTAATAGAACTATTCCACATACAATTGAAGCTAATCTGAACTCTATGGAAATACAGCCATGGCCAAAGAATCAGGGGCCACAGTCCCCTCTTCTTTTGGGTTCAGCCCTTAAACAAGCATTGGCCATGATTGAGAGAGATGCATTGTGGTTAAGAGAGGATCAGACATCACCCATAACTGGAGATCTGTCGAATCCACCAGCAGACGTGATTAATGCGGCCACTGCTCCCTTAACTGGCTCTGACCCTGGTGGGTCAAAGGCTACCCAGCCTCTTGGGAAGTGTTCAGATAAAAATGCAAAGCAACAGACGAAAAAGAACAAAGACAAGGTACATATTAACCCCCAGCCTAAGGTTTCAGATTGCCCCAAATGCAACCAAACCATTCCTGAACTTTTGGCAGCAAAAATAAAGTCCACTATTGCTGCCCCGAAAGACTATGAAACTGAGGCCCTAGCTGCAGCTGCAGTGGAAGACAGGCAGCAAGAGTAATTGGTGAATAACAGATAGAACCTACAATGTTCTAGTCACTATCAGGTGGCAGTGCATACAAATACTAAGAACAAATTGCCTTTGACCGTTTCAATCATGAAAACAATCTGCACACAGTGCATTGGAATAACGAACATGAGAACACACCCGACGTGTGTTGATCTTCGGGGGACTTCAATCATATCTCCCGAATCATATCAGAAACAAACGTTGCAGTTGAACATGACATGTCAGACGATTAATACCTGGGACATTCCGGGTAAAGCGGCAGCCCCATGTTCATTACCCCACTTATCTAAAGAACCTAAGATGATTTCCATTCCACCCAATATAATGGAATCAGAAATGCCTGCACATCCCCCATGCATGTCAGTGAGGGACATATTGTTCCTGGAGAGGATGCTTCATCCAGGGTTTAGCCTGTCCAAGCCTCATTACAGAGGGCTGCAACTTTTGGGGAGCGGCACCCCCACGACCCGCATTCAACTCACTCTTTTGGGGAAATTGCTTGTACGGTAACCTTTGGTGGGTCTTCAAGGGGTGAACTAGTTAAAACCAACTCTGACAGGAGACATCTCCCCAGACCTCACCATAGTGTGCACTCTGAACCCTGGGACCAACAAACAAACTATAGGCCCAAAGGGAGTATCAAGAGTAAACCTCCTAATACAAGCAAAGCGGAATAAACCACTAATAACATTTTTGATCTTAATGGGGCACAATTTATTTACCAAAACCTTTGCAAGTCTGGGAAATACTCACTGTCTGTGGTCCTTTCGATTTTGCGAGATGCTAAGAGTCGAGAGGACTCTCGCCACCCTCATGTTGGGGCTAATGACAGCAGAAACTTGTCTGCACCGCATATTGCTCATAATCAAGGGAAAAATGTATTCAGTACGCTCCCAAGCATAAGACCCCTTTTCAACTTCTCTTGGAAGGGTCACTGCACTAGGATGGGAGTTTTGTACTGAATTGCTCAGCAATTTTGTCTTTATTTTCCAAAATTGTAAACTTAATGTAATCTGTACTCGAGACATTGCGGGTTTGTAATTTGTTGACCGAGAAAGCACTAACTCTGCGGTAATTGGGCTTAAGTTCAGAATTGTGTTTGAATTGCTGCTGAAAGAAGCCCCTATTTTGAAGCATGTGGGCTTCCTCCACATGCCTACTAATGCTTGTGGGGATCATCCCAAGTTTAAGACCCAGCTAAATCCTCCTCAATTCCATCCATCTGCAGAAGGATGGATTTGGGGCATCAGGACAGGTTGATCCTTTCTGATGGCGCTGATGTGAACAGGGAGTCCAGACAGCAGGATTGGTCCTGGCTGGCTTCAGCGATAAACTCCACCCATTCTGCTGACAAGATACCTTGCAGGCTCTAGCCCCCCACCCAATCTTGTTAGCAACATCGAACACTAGAGGACACAACCAGCTTTTTCTAAATCCAGAGGTGGGACTCATGCTACGTAGTCTGGATCTCATATGTCTTCTGGAGCCGTGGCTGATGTAACCTAGGGTATTTGATGGCTACACTTCTATTCACCAACTGGCTACTAAGGGTCTTAAGGGCAGGCCTAAGGCAGGCCTTATTACTTTGTGCAGAACTATTGTGGCATACAATGTACAGAGTGGTTTGATGTTATTAATGGCCTCTTGGCTGTGGGAATGCCAGGGTCATTTGGTAGAATGACTATGCAACTTCTATTATATAACATTTATTGGCACAAAGGTGTATGTCAACTAAGCAAATCTTTTGAGATTTTGTCCAACTTTAACAATGATTGGATGGGAAAGAACAGCAAAGGTCATATTATAGTGTTAGGGGATTTTAATTCCTCTTGTAATAAGGCTGAAATGGATGACAGTGCCCAGAAACCAACAGTTTATGGGGAGGTGGCTACATGTACGAACACCCCTGGGACCTATGAGAAAGGCATTGAATGGAATAATTGCATGAGTAGCTTGGTACTAAAACTTCTAAATGATTCCACCGAAGGGGAGCTTGGGGAATACACTGCTTGGCATAGTGGCTCTTGTAGCTCTGCTTTGGACTATGGTCGTAGATGCCTTCTTAACGGCCATCTGTAATGACAGTGAAATTCTGAGAAATGTATGGAGTGATCATTGTTTATTGAAACGTAAATTTGACTGGCAACCAGTGATGGTAGGTGAAAGTTTTGATGAGCCCATTCCTCTTAACTCAGCTCAAAACAGAATTGTGTGGAATCAATATAAGATAATGTGAATAATGAAATACAAGGAGTCATTGATCCCACTGATTATGAATGGAAACTGAAGACTTGTATGCACGAAAACTTTGGAGCTTTTATGCTCGAGTCTTTAGAACTAGTCACTGGTGGTAAATATAAAATAGGTTGTGGAAAAATTCCCAACCATAAGAAAATACATACATTTGACAAAGCAGTTGCAGAAAAAAAGGGAATTAAGGCAACAGATTTGGGAAGTTATGAATGCTTGGTTCAGCATGTGTATAATGTTCCGATCTTATAAAGGCACTTAGAGATATAATAACTGGATCCGAAATCACTGGGCTCAGTTGGTTCTAGTAGACTGTTAGTTAATGTTGGGCCATCTCCAAAAGAAAGATTCTTGCTTCTTTTGGGCAATAATGAATGCTCAAGGTAATGGCCTAGGAGAGAACATCATTAATGCTGTCACAGAAAATGATGGGAGGATACACTTTGGGGACCTTTATGGGAAGATCCCCTCAGACTGTTCAAGCACTGAGAGTTACAAGAATAATGGTCTTGGGTTAACAGGGGCGATTGCCTTCGGATTACAGGATGTATCGGATGCCATGGAGCAAGTGATTCTAGAGCTCCCAGCCCTAAGAAGGCCTCCACCAAACTGTTCAAGGGTGCACCGCTGGCGTGGGCTGGGATCCTGAAGAGAGACATTTATCTGGCTAGCTGGGGGACTGCATACATAATCCTGATATATAAAAAGGGGGGCAGATCGTCCCCAGCAAATTATCAACCAATAACTATTTTGGACTCTGACAGCAAAATATTTGCGACCATTATACTGAAGCACCTAGAGTCCTGGGCTAATAGTAACAATTTACTCTCACCTTTCCAAATGGGATTCAGGAAATCTCATGGAACCAATTTGAAAGGTTCCTGTTGGGCTGTCTTCAGGACTCTGTCAATAGGGGAACCTATTCAGTGATACATTTGGCAGCATTGGACTCATCCAGCGCCTCTAACACAGTTATTAGAGCAAGATTATGAGAGAAACTAAGGCAGTGGGGAATAGCTGAAGGGCTCCTCAAACTGATCATCCTATTACATGAAGACACCCATGTCTCAGTACGGATGAACCACGGGGGTTTTCTGACTAACAAGATTCCCATGTTAATGACCTGAGAGGGGTGCATATTGGCCTTCTGTCTATTACATCTCTATGTGGCCGACATGGCTAAGTCTTTGGAAGTGGGCTCCTGAGTCCCCCCTAAAATCAGACATTTGCCAATCTGCTGGATGGCATACGCTGATGATTTTGTCCTCATTGATTGCACTCAAACAGAGTTGCGTCAGCTATTGGAAGCCTTTCGAAGGTTACGTGAGGAAAAACTATTTAAAAATTAATCCACAAAAAACTCAGATTAACTTTATGGTGTCAAGAAAACGTAAGACCATCTTGAATTGTTCTTTAAATGGAATACCCTTAAAAAGCATTTACGCCAATATTTTCTTGGGGTTTCCATTTGTTAGTCCCCCCGATAAAGCATCTCTTAAGAATCACTTGAGAACAAAAGCAGATTTCTACATTGCCAAATGAAACACATTAAGAATCAATTTAGCAAATTTCTTTTGAACCGATCTTTACATTTTTTGAAGGAAAGATTTACCCCAAACTCCTGTGTGGTATTGAGTTGTTGGGCAAATGGATCCTGAACTATCTCTCTTTAATTGAAAGTTTGATTTGGATCAATGTGCTGGGTGTCTCAAACTCAGTACCAGTAGCAGTCATCAGACATGAATTTAGCCTTTCTTCATTAAAAGCAAAGGGTGAATGGTGACTTTTATGACTATTTCAGAACTTTGTGCAATCCCAAAGAAAGACCTTATACTGAGAGCTTGCCGAGGTCATGAACCGTTAACAAGATCAGACTCTGGGGAAATGTAAGCACGATGTGAAAAAATACTGAATGACCCTGATCTCCCCTCTGACCAACAAGTATCCAACCCAAATAGGATGAAACGCAAGTTGATGCATCAAGATTGGTCCTACAACATGGAAGGATTGCATGGTTACACCTCTCTGTCACATCTACAATTTGCTCACAAGAGCAGAGGGATTCTTCTTTCTTACTTCGTTAGGTTCCTATGCGACAAAATGAGAAATCTATTTATTAGTTTCAGATGGAACCAACTTTTGAACAAGAAAGGAGTGTGGTTTCTGTTAATGGGGTCCAATGTAGGTTCTGCCAACAGGAAGATAGAGTTGAAACACTGAGGCACTTGTTGGTGGAATGCCCACAACTGAGCTGTCTGATGTATCAGCACTTTAAAAGATTTTTTGACACCTGTCAGAGCATTGATCAGGATTTTAATTGGGAAACATTCATTACTGGATCCTAAACATCAACTATGGTTTCAGTGGCAAACCTTTTGTACAGCTTAAAACTGAATTAGATTTGGACCTTCCTTTATTAAGCATAGGTGTTGATTTAATGTATGTTCACTTAGCAAAACTGTGATTTTAATGTTTTATTTTGGTCTTTTCTTTTTGATATATTAATTGTGTTGCATTGATTTGTATTGTTAAGTGTAAGGAAGGCATGGTATCAACAGTAAAACAGACACAAGTGACCACAGTTCAAGGGTGTTTATTGAATGAGATAAACGCCTATCTAAACATAAATCTACAGATCGGAGAAAGCTAAGACCATCAAATAATAATAATAATGCAGTACTAGAAGAGTCTTGTCAAACTAAAAAGGGCCTATACTAAAAACACTATTGCCAATCCTTATCACTCATTTACAAAACAAGGTGGGGTGATATTCATGAAAAAGAAAGAAGTGTTCACAAAATGGTAAGTCAGAATGATTGGGCTATTGCCCTCCCTTACCCACGTTTTCAGCATGGGGCAAGGCGGTTCACTCGAGTCAAACACACACTCTGGTTTCTGCTGCACGAGGTTATAGTTCTATTTTCGCAGTTCAGGATTTCCTGTGTCCAAGTCTCTTTGCTTCTTGCAAGTTTCTTGTCTTAGAGGACCTGGTCTACACAAAACAACACCTAAACATTATTTTCCTTTTCTTAATATTCAATTTGGATGTTCACCTGGATCCCATTCAGCCGGGCTCAGACCCTCTTCACAACAAAATGTTTAACGTTCGATCCCCATCTTCCGGTCTCAGATCACTATCAAACTATGTTCAACTAATTCTTTCTTTTGGTCAGTTAGTCTCCCTCAGCCATGCTTGGACCAATTGCGATGTACTTTAAACTATCGAAGACTTTCGAATGTGCACGGGATATAGCAAGACCCGTTGCATGTCCACTTCTATCTCAGTATTCCTTTTTCTTACACTCAGCATCAGTAGGATACCTAACAGTTGAATAACTTCTTTGGTTCCAATTATACTTGCGTCATTAATCGCCAACGCCTTACACACTGTTCTCTTTCTACAAAGTAGCTGCTTACAACCTTGCTTCAAAACCCAAGCTGGATTGGTATCGGTCTCTCCGACTCACTGGCTGTGCTGACTTTTCTAATGCTGCTTTGTTGTAGGATCCAAGGACAGTACCGTTGGGGCAATCATTCCTCCCCGCCTTGGTTATTGATGCGGAAGGGCACCGGGTACCTCCGACACACTGTACAGGTTTGATTAGCCTTTGTTCCTGGTCTTCGGTTTCTTACTTTCCAAGGCTTATGAAAGTAACAGTCTTTAGAGATCAACAGTGCTTCCGTCCTTGCGACTCTGTCTGGTCTCGCTGTCTTTCTCCTTGTATTAAACTGCCATCTTGGAAGTGCTGTTTCCACGTGAGGTTTGCCCCGCTCAGAGTGTGCTTTTGTGCACAGACTTTTATCCATGTGGGGAAGTGTGAAGGAAGTCAGGTGTGTGTAATAATACGTAATTGCCTGATCTTGCCTGTCCGTGGTGTTGTAACATGTGAGGTATACGGCTCTGGTGTTAGTCCTTTGTCGCTCATGGTGAAATATCTGTGAGGAAGTGTTTGTGTCAGAAAATGGGGGGGGGGGGTGAAATCCTATGTATCCTAGCTGGTAGGATGGGGAAAAGATGTTATTGGGAAGGAGATATCGCATCTCACCCTCTGGTGTCCTACTTCCACTCCTCGAGGAACCCTCATCATGGTGATCCTCCTGCGCTCATCCACCCCCATGAACTAGATACAAAAGTGATTGCCATGTCCTGGCCACCTGGATGGCAGATCCCTGGGAACTAGCCTTCAGGTTTCTCACATATGGTTGAAAAAAAATAGATGACTCAATTTCTGTTTCTTTACTTCACCCACCCTAACTGGGGTCTTTTATTGAGGGTTTAGCGTGCTGGGGGGGAAATTCTATTCAAGGGACAGTGTCTTGCTAGATGTCCACACTCCCACAGGAGAAACACAACCTCTGGTCCAATTTAGAGGATGGTACATCCTGATCCCCATCTCTCATTCAGAGGGTGCTGGTCAATTGCCCACTATCCCTGGACCTTCTGCATTTCTCTGATCCCTGTAACCCACAGAGGGGTATCCCTGAAGTGACTGGCTCTCACTGGCTTTCGCTCCCACAAGGGATCTGAATCATCTCCTATAGGTGATGATGACTTAGAGATTTGTGTCTCTCATCTTCTCCTCCTGATTCAAGGGTTTCTGGTTTACCCGAGGGAACAGATAACTCTAAAAAGGTAACTTTCTTAGGGTAAAGACTATCTTCCATCTTCCAATTCAACGGGATTGTTGTCCTGGATTAGGGAGATGACCTCTGGGGTCTCAGAGATCTTGTAGTCCTCTGTCTCTAAGGGACAAGAAACTACCCAAGTTGGTGGGGAATCAGAAAGGTTGTTCTTCTCACTGGTAGGGTGCAAGTCTCTGATTTAAGTGGTTGGGATACCACTACCGATTGCTCAGGTGGTTTACTCTTACCAGGAAATAGAGGGGTATGCTTATTAACGCCAGGGTTGAGTCCTTAGAAAGTTTGACATTCTCCGACGAGGACGCATCTTTGGTCAAGTCACAGCCAACCACCCCTTCTAAGGGACAAAGACCATTTTCTAGGGTTCTTCTCTCCCTTGATGAACTTTCATGGTCATCTCTCTGTTTTGCTCCTCCACATATCTCATTAGAGAAAAGTTCCCATAGTGTCCTATACACTAAACGTCACACCAACTCGCACCTTCCAATTTAATTTGGGTTATGTTATGTTATCCATTTCATAGCAGAGGTACAGCGCAACTAACACCAAGCAACCTGGCGCTACAAGACTTTCAGAACACCAACGTTGGCCCAGCACAGGCTATCAGAAAAGCAAGGTTTTTAATAAATGTCTAAACTGCAGATGAGACACAGTAGACTGCAGTATAATAGTCAGAACAGACCATAGTTTGGCAGTCATCACAGAAAAAGAGCGACCACCAGTTCGGAGGAATCAAAATCTATGCACAGAAATAAGAAATCTGTCCCCAGAGCTCAGAGAATGGCGGGGTACATAAGGACGAAACCTATGCTGCAGGTATTCAGGTCCCACAGCATTGAAGGCCCAGTGAACAAGACACAGGGATTTAAAATGCACCCGCTTGGCCAATGAAGCCCATTACGATTGCGAAGAATTGGGGACATATGATCCCTAATTGGGGTATCAGTGGGTAGCCGAGTGGCAAAATTCTGCAGAATCTGCAGGTGTTGTAACAAAAAAGCTGGTTGTGCCAGGTACAACGAGGGCTTGAGGAAAAATGTAGAACAAACCTCAGTTCGTCTCCACAGGAGAGGAGGGGTAAATATCTGTAACTCTCTTTCTCTATGGGACATAACATAAATGGCAAAGCTCATGGGGAAGCTTGTCTGCAAATCTAAAGAGATGATTGCCCTGTCCCTCCCCTGCCCCAGATAATCTCGGGGACAGAAGAGATGAGTGTTTGCCTCCCTGCCCTTACTCATGGGGAGAATGGCCTGTGAGGTCAAAAGATGGAAGGTGACCCCTATCCTATAGCTCTGGTGGTTTTGGGGTTCATGGTCTTTGAAACAAATCTCACCTTGTGGTCTTGACCCATTGAAGTGGGGTTGATTGGTCTTTGTCTCTTGGGTAATTGACCCATTGGTGGAAAAAATAATATGAGTCCATTCTTTTCCAGATGTAACAACTGCGGGGCTAGAGCTTACTCTATCTAGCTTACTACCCATGTGGAATCCCCAGTTTGTGTCAACTGAGCCCAATCCCACTCTGATACCATATGTGAGGTGCCAGGAATGAGATGTAGACACAGAGAGCTCATAGTTTTGGTTATAAACTTTTATTCAAAATAGAAGGGGGTTGGAAAATGCCTGGCTGTCCCTACCCTAAGAGGTATTTCCCTACCTCTACCAAAAACTAAGCGTCTGTCCCATGCCAAGATGCCCAAAGCAAAGTGTCCTGTGTCTGCAATCCTATTCTAACCCTCACACTTTACAAGTAACTGTAATGTGATAAGGATAATTTCTTTGGGCTTGAAAGTGCAAGAATGCTCGAGACCAAATAAATAATGTAACTTCAACACAAAAGGTCTTAGTTCCAGGGGATGGCTCCCTTCCTTCAGCTTATTCATGGATTATTGAAAAAGGACATTAGTAGTTCTTGTGGTCTGTAGAAAGGGTTTACCACAGTACGCCATTAAGGCATGAAGAATGGAGAGAACATCCCTATAAGGGAAATGATTGCCCCAGCGGTACTGTCCTTGGATCCTAAGGGAAAGGGGGATCTATGCTCTTACCTCACTATGCTGTGTCACCCTGCTGAGGGCCCCCCCCCACATGGTCCTGCCTCAAATAGCCACAACCAGGATCAGGTAGTGGCTGCCATCCCCTGCCCACATGAGGAGAGGTTATCCCCAGGAAAGGAATGATGACATTATCAGATTCATCACAATATGTTTATATAATTTGAAAAAAGATTTTCCAAATGATTTAAGGTTAAACCAACAAAAACGTAAAGTATACAAACAACAAAATAATAACGTTAGGGTAACAACATAATACACTTTATTAATGCATTTAAAACAATGTTACATTAAAATCAAATATGATGGTAATCATACCTCACCCTGTTTTTGTTTTACATTATTTTATTTTTGCTCTAAAATGCTTAACAGTTAAATTAATGTAATTTATTTATTTAGTAAATAAGAACTTTACACGTAAAAATAAATCATTACATACACATTTCATACTCACACCTTATAATTCATCTGTACAACATACATAGATACCCCATCTTTTAAGGCAATCTTAAACAATCAGAAAAACTCTAAAATGTTCAGAAAAATCTTCATCGAAATTCAAAGAAATTCATATTTCAGCATTTCGACAATGACAGTAATTTCAACAATTTGGCCTCTTTAAATATTTCGGAAAATGTTTAAGGAATTGGAAATTTCTTACAAATGTGATTCTTAATACGAAGCCACATTTGTCATATAGCAATATGAACATGAAGGGAGTGGGTGTTAAGACAATATGTCCAGAATTCCTGGTCTAAAATTGATTCATATCTGTGTACCGAATGCCCGAAAGGAGTCATATATAAAGGTCCCAACTTTGGACCTGCCGTAAAAATATGTTTAACAGTTTCTCTGTTCCCAGGTATCATACAGAGTCTACAAAATCTGCTGTCCTCTACCAACTTCAGGTGGGCACCTATAGTAGCAAGCACTGGTAAATGGTTAAAACGAATCAGTAGCCTTAATCCGCGAAGTACACGGTCTGGAGAAATCATTAAATATGGCTTGGGTCTCATAAATCTTTGTATTACCATAGACACCGGCACGTAACCATGTAACAGTGCTAGACATTCATAGTTATGGGTCCAAGCCCAGCATGCCACCTTTTTAGCAAAGATTTTCTTCAAAACCACATATTTTGTCCTGCAACTAAAATCCGGTTGCCTATCTACAGAGATAAACACATTATTAATCAATTGCAAGTATTTATTAGCTTTCTGACTGCACTAGGGTTATGTGAAGCCATACGTGCCAACAGGTTATCTTTATTGAGTTATGAAAAAGAAACCTCACCTAAGTCTTAATATCATTGCTTTCATAAAGAACATCCCCAAATCTAGACGCAAATATTCTATCGGGGTTGACTGCAGCAAACTCAATATATTACGCCAAAAGTAACCCTCTATAAAGTCGAACCACTCCAAGTTAGCCATTTCAAAGGATTCCAAACCGTATAGCAGGACAGAATCATTGTTTGTATAGCAACATAATCCTGCTTAAGGAAAAGCCAGCCCTCTCTTTCGCAAATCTCTTTACCAGAAAAGTTAACTGTCTCGCCTTTCCAGTTTTAGACTTTATTATACTTTCATAGCTCACAGAGTTTCTTAATTTGAGACCTAGGTATTTATACGAGGATGAATACTGAATTTGATCCAGTGAGGTTTGCATGGCCACCCTATTAATTTTCTTTAGTGGTGGCTAACATAACATTTGCTTTCTCCAAATTTACCACCAGCTCATTTTCCTTAGTATTTAGGTCTAAGTCCGCAAGTAAACCCCTGATTCCAGCAATAGTGTGACTAAATAATATCAAGTAGTCGCAATACAATATTGCTGTAATTTTGTCCTGGTTTATACTTGGTGAGCATTTAGCACCGACCTCCAATCTAGGAATTCGGTCAGCCAGGTATAAATTAAAGAGGAGAGGGGCCATTATAAAGCCCCGTTTTACCCCTCTATTTATACCAAATTCACTTGATAGGAAACTCCCATTTCCAGGGCGTATCCTAGCTGTAGTATTAGAATGCAGACCTTTACTATCTGTAAAAGCCTCCAGGGACATCCCCGTTTCACAATATTTACCATCAGTAAGTCTCGGTTGACTAAGTCAAACACAGATTTAAAGTCCACATAGTCAATATGCAATCTTGGATTCTCTTTACTCTTTTCCTCTGAAATCAGTCTGTCCAAGATTCTGATGCTGAGAATGGTACTGGCCCCTGCACGGAAATCCGTTTGTAATAGATGTAACAGTTTATTATCATCAACCCATGCTTGCAGGTGTCTCAGCACACAGGTAGCAAAAACCTTCCCTGTTGTATCCAACAAATGATAGTTTGCTGGCAATAAACGGTCTCCGGCCTTGTGGATAGGGATCAGTATAGATTGGGTCCAGGATTCCATGCCGACAAACCTTTACAAATAGGGTACATAGTAAGGATGCCCACTTACCTGGGACTGCCTTTAGGACTGCCATAGCCAGCCCGCTAGGCCCTGGGGCCTTTGAATTGTTTGCTTTTCCGATAATCTTGGTTATACTCTCGTCACAAAAACGCAAAGGCAAAGGATACGTATCGTTCTCCATTTTGCCCCCAAAGTGCTTCTGGTGGAGCATTTTTGCTTCAATGAACTCCTGCCATTTTTGTTCCTGGATTGGATTTATTCGTTTTTTTGTCTCCTTTGGATCTTTAGCCAATGACGGGGTTTGCCACATTGTTCTCGGGTTACGACTAAGCATTACTGTTGCCATTTTGTTGTTAAACCTTCAGCCTTATGCCCTTTATACCAATTTAACTAGGAGTTTTTGATTTTCTTAATGGCCGGTAACCTTTGTACCGAGTGCGGCTGCAATTTAAAATACCTCTCTACGGGCCTTACGCTTAGCCACTTGTACCTCAATGTCAAATGGGACTGACCTTTTATTCACGGCCAAGATTAAAGGCCTGCCATTTAAAACCCCCATCCTACTTGTTACCTCCGAGATCCAAGTCTCGATTTCCTCTGCCGTAAGATTTGAGGACTGGACCAGTCCCCCCTCCACACCAGATAGCTCACTACATGCTCATTGCATGCCTTCCTGATGGTACCAATGTGCCAGTGAATACAATTTCCACTCTGATTTTCCTCCAGCTCCCCCGTTTCCCCCTCCCTATCCTCATTGTAATTTGAGTTTCAAGATGCAGTGGTCACTATACTGTGTTGTGGTTATTTCCAAAGAGAAAGCAGTCTCCATAAGGGGGCCATTCCCACACATATAGTCCAAAGTTCCTTGTTTATTTCCCACATTCCAGTTCAGTTTTCCAGGGATGTCATTTAAAATATTGCCATTAAGAGGCATCAGTTCCCATTCTGATAGGAAATGAAGCCACTCACGACCCTTAATATTGAATTCTTTCAATATCATGTGTTGTGCGAATATTTGTTTGTTTCTCATAAAAATGTTAAGCTGTTTTTTATTTATTATGTTTTCATGTGCATTACATTGGTGCTGCTTTTGCTAGTATTTACAGTTTGCATTATATACTAAATTTAATTTAGCATACATGTTACATGTTTGCATTGTTTATGCACAGTGTAATGACTATACATGTTGGTATATATTAATGTTATGTGTAGAAGTAAATGTTACTAAACATGTGTTGTATATCATATGTTGATACATGTTTAATTGTTTAGTGTATGTTTAATGTTTAGGTTAGGTTTATTGTTTAATAAATTATATGAATTTAAAATGATGGCATGTACCTTGTTAATTGATATTTGTATTGCTATGTTTCTTAATTTATAAAGTTATTTGTTATTGATATTATTGTATCTATAAGTTTTGCCCACTTTATTCCGCCCCCTATGTCCCTGAGAACAGGGCTCTGGAGCGGGTCTCATCATCCTGATGTATCAATTGCTCTCCAATTTATGGCTAACCCCCCAATTGCTAACATTGGTGCTCTTGTTCAGGACGGATTGATTCCAATTGGCCGTTTATTTACATTTTAACATGCAAATCAGGCCGTATATATTTGTTGAGCACATCCTTAGGGAAGTTCCGTTCCTACTGGCTATTAATTCAATTAGCCACGTCTTTTAATTTTCTTCTTCTCAATTTTCTTCACCAGCAAACCGGGTGCATAGAATATATTGTGGGGTTTATATCCAATATGGCCGCCTTGAGACAACGGTTGAGGTCTAGTTGCTCACACAATGCCGGCTTCATTGTAAATAGGAGCTTAGCCATCACGCGTGTGGCTCCAGTCTTTCAGTACGGGTGTACACGCCGGTAAATTCAGGTCTTTCGCGCAGACCCCTACAGACAACAGGGCCTGGGGGCTTGCGCATGTGACCGTCTCGCACTCGCGAGCCTTAATTTCCTTCACTATTTAGTTCCTTCCCCTTCTGTCTCCCATTTCACCCGGCATCGCGTGCATGCTGATCCACATCCTTAATCTCCCTTTGCATACCTGCTTGTCAACTTCAGATTCAATACGCACTTGCGTCTATATAGGTATGTCAACTTTAATAATTTTTTCATGCACAGCATTAATTGACATAACTCATGCATTGTGACTAATTTAGCATTTTTTCCACTTGCAGCAGAGCCACAATTCTACTCAGATTGGACATATAATTTACAAACATATAGGTAATAATCTATTTAGCACTTTCCTGAATTTTAATTTGGAAAAGTAATAAAAACGGGCATTACCCTGCAAACCACCCAAGTTGGTTGGCTCTAATATTCATTCTGTATACAAGCAACACAAATCGCTTCTCTTTTTCCATAGTACCAGAGTTACTGTCAAGCCTCCTCAGGTAAAACCGATTCCCTAATTTTCAATTATATGGGCAAAAACATAACCAGTTTTGTACTCGCGGGACTGTTCCCATCATTGCTCTCATTGTATATATTTTTCTTTTTCCCTTTTTCTTAATGCACATGGCATTCGATTTGTCTGTCAAACGAACATCAATGCGCAATTGATTGCATATCCTTTTTATGGTAATTATATCACTGCCATGACATGTTACTGTTTTTTAATTTGGCAAAATTTTGTTGGGAAATGTTGTGAACCCAATTTAATACGCCACTTCTATGTTCGCTCTATATCTTTTGGCCTGGCTGATGCACAACTGTTGGTAATCCAAACCTATGATTATGATTGTCATAAATGCACATATTTGTTATTAACCTTGCAGCCTTAGAAGAAGAGCTCGTGCTCGAAACACGTGTCGGCTGTTTTTGTTTTGAATTAAATCCCCCTTAAACTGAGCACTATAACTTTTGGCTGTGTGTGCAATTTTTGGGAGCAACCAACTTTCATTATATATGAAGTATGACACTTGAATGCTTACGTATATTTTGTTATTGTAGATTTCTTTTTAAATATTCTGTGTATTTTTTTATTACAATTCTCCTAGAGGAATTATGATTGTGTATATTACAATAAATGTTTGTCATTGGGTAGTCATTTTGCATTATAGAAATATTGTATAATTTCTTCTTATGCGTCTACATTGAATGTACTTTTAAAAGATTTTACATTTCATACAACTACTTGGTTTTATGTGTGAAATTATTATATTATGGTAACATTGTACTCTATTATGTGTGGGTGAGTTAGGGTTACCATAATATTTCATGTTAATATAATATTTTTTAAATGTATTAATAAAGTTTATTATGTTGTTATCTCAACATTATTGTTTTTGATGTTTTTAGATTTTACATTTTTGTTAGTTTAACCTCAAACATTTTGTACATTATTTTCAAATAATTGTAACTTGTTTTACAGATACATGAATATTGATTCTGCGTGATTGCTGTAATAGCACCGTCTGTTATGAGAGCATGTATCAAAAGTGTGTGAGTGGCATAAGAACATGTTGCATAATAATAAATTGCATAAGTGTATGTTTAGTAAGTGCATGTGTTGTACGTTTCTATGTTGTAAGATTGTGTGTGTCGTAGGATTGTGTGTCGTGTGTGTCATAGGATCATTTCAATTTTACATGTATTTATTTGTAAAGCACAGACGAAGGACCCGGAGGCATACAGGCACTATAAGATGATATCAGAAAAGACACAAACATAAACAAAAACATCAGCACTGAACCCAAGTATCATTGACAAGGTGGTAGGTCTATGTGAATAAGTAGGTCTTTAACTCCTTAAGGGTTTTATTTTCTCTCAGGTCAGGTGGAATGGAGTTCCATGCTCTAGGGACTGCTATAGAAAATGCCCCTTTACTGACTGCAGTGAGCTTGAATCCGTGCACCACCAACAGATTCATGTTATTGGATCTGAGGGATTCCAGGACAGGTTTCCAGGCCATCGTTTCCACAAGATAATGTGGATTAAGTCCATTTAAGCATTTGAACATGATTATCAAGAGGCAGAATTCTATTCTCACTTTTATATGCAACCAGTGGAGCTTTTGTCTTGCCTTCAAAATATGATCTGATTTGTACAGTCTCATCACTGCCCTCACTGCACTATTTTGTATTATTTGAAGTCTCGCACAATCACCCTTAGTAATCCCAACTAGGAGACTACTACAATAGTGAATTTTAAAGCCTACTATAGCCCTTGGCATTGTCTCACAACTCTCGGTTGTACAAAAGGGCCATATTTGTGCTAACAATCTAATGCAATAGGCTGCAAATGACACAAGTGAGTTAACTTGCGCTCGCTTGCCTAGATTTTGATCAGGATATATTCCTAGCATTTTCACTTTCTCTTTTGTTGCGATTTTGCAACCGGCTATCTGAAAGTGCTGGTATTCTAATCCAAGTTTATTTACTCTAATGTTGGTACCCATTACCATGAGGTCTACTTTTTCACTGTTGAGTGGAAGACCATGTTCAATCATCCATTCATCAATCAGTCTGTAGACATCAACGAAGGATTGAGTATCTTCTTCATGAAGTCCTGACAGGGGGATGAAAAATTGTGTGTCATCAGCATAGTTAGTGAAACAAATGCCTCTTTCCTCTAGCAGCTAAAATAATGGAACCGTAAATGTGTTATCTGAAGGCGTCAAAAGACATGCCCCCTGGGTGATGTCATGTTGCAGTTGAGTTGGACTTGTTTCTGATATTTCACTGCAGACCCTGTTAGACCTATTCTCTAAAAAGGACTTGACCCATGCTGCTGTGTTATCAATGAAGTTGGCCACACTCTTAAGTCTTTTGATAAGTAGTGCATGTCCAACCAGGTCAAACGCAGCAGACATGTCCAGTAGCATAAGTAAGGTTGATTGTCCCTTATCCATGTACTCTGATATATTGGACTTGAGATCTAACAGGGCAATCTGGTCTGACATCTAACTGATGTTACTCAAATGGCTTAGAATCTGTTTGTATGCTGCTCTATACAATATTTCCAATAGGAAAGGGGTATTTGTGATTGGTCTATAATTAGACGGTGTCTAAGGATCCCATCTGGGTTCTTTAAGCAGTGGTGCAATCCACAACCCTTTCAGTTCATCTGGTACATGATTTTCCAGGACAGACGCATTAACACATTTTGTAAACACCCCTATTAATGAGGGAGCACAAGCTTTCACTGTGATAGCTGGACATATACCCACCTTACAATTAGTGGGCTGTAGCTTGCTGATGATCGCCATTAGTTCTCCTTCCGAAACAGGTTTAAAGCTAAAGCAATCAGTTGATTTTGTTTGATCTTGTTCACTGATCCAAGTTTAAACTTTTCCATAATAATGTCATTATTATGTGTGTTTATTAAACCAATCTCATTTTCAGGGGAGCAATGATGTTAACTGCTGTTGAGACCACCTCTTGCTATGCTTTTATTATTTTATTAGATGTTTCAACGTCAGTACGTTTTTTGGAGAGTGGGGAAATCCATGCCTCCATAGTCTCTGGCTGTTGTCTCTGAACATTTCTAGAAGTGATCCACTTTTTTAGTACTTCCATTTTCTTCAATTCTTTTGTCAATAGTACTTCCAAGTAAAAAAAAAAAAGATCCGATCAGGGACACAAAGAAAAACTATGATTGGTGATGTTAATATTGTGCGTAGCCATCCAGTCCAATGTGTTGCCCTTTAGATGTGTGGCCTCATTGATCAGTTGGGAGAAGCCCAAACTAGAAAATGTCTACTCCAGATCTTTGGCTGAATGCTCAGTATTGTTACCCAGCCATAAGTCAAAATCCCCCATCACAATGGATTTGGTGTTAGACTTTAACTTGGGAAGCAGGGCATCCTCCAGTTGGGGAGTAGGTCAGGCATTAGTATAGGTGGATGATAGACTATGGCCTTATTAACAGTACTAGTTGCCTCTGTCCTTATCTTTAGGAACAGCGTTTCACAACCCATTGGTCCCATAGTATCTATTTCTCAGACCTCAAGACTTTCTCTGTATATAATTATGAACACTCCTCCAGTCTGAGATTCTCTATCCCTCCGCAGGACGGTGTATCCTGTGGTGACGGCTAAACTCAGAGTTGGCCCCACTGCCTGGTGAAGCCAGCTCTTGTTAATGGCACATATATCCATGTTATATCCAAGAATATAGTATACCTCTACTGTGGCATGTTTAACCAGGGATCTGGTATTAAGTAATACAATTTTGAGTTTATGTAGACTTCCCTCTTCAGAGGAGTTATTTGTGTGTATTTTCACATTCTGTTTCTGTAATTGTTGTTTAGCCTCAGGACATACTGGCTTGATCTCATCAGCCTTATCACAACTTATTAAATACGAGGTAAAGTTATTGGATCCTTTACAATCAGTCCCCTTTCACCAAAACCTGAATGGGTTTATAGTGATAGTCTCATCAATCATCAGCACAACTTTTGCCTCTCGCTACAACTATAACCATACAACTATACACCATACTGTACATGTGCCATTTGCTCTGACTATGCCATGTCTGAATGTAAGTAAGCCTTCTGTAACAGCACCAGGGTGCCCCTGGGCTGCTTGAGCACTTTATAAATGCAAATAAATAAATAAATAAATAAATATTGGTCCCTGGTAAGTCACTGAGTGTGGTAAATTAATTTGTGTCTTTATTACTTTTCCCATTTATCACTGAACATAACTCCCTCTTTTTATCAGTGTTATTAGATGTGCTCACATGATTAGGATCAGTATTCGATTAACATGCACTATGCCTATGTCTATGTGCTTATAACGCGCCATAAGCCTGCAGGCATCAGGGCGCGGTGAGACCAGTGGTGTTGGGATTCACATGTAGAAACTATTGGGTTTTAAAAGTCCCAACGAATAAAACGAGCGACCTAGTTTACTTCAGTGCTACTGGAATAAGAATGTTTTCAGAGCCTTCCTGAAACTGAAATGGTTTTCTTCCTGTCTCAGGGCTACGGGTAGCTCATTCCAATATTTTGCCGCCTTAAGAGGAAAAGATCTCCCTCTTCCGGTTGCCCTTTTGGCCTCTGGAATGTTTAATAGGCCTATGTCTGCCGATCTTAGGCATCTATGGGGCAAGTACAATGAAAATTGTTTTTTAAAGTACGACGGTGCCTCCCCTAAGAGGCATCTATGTACTATCGTCAGCGTTTTGAACTTAAGTCTGTCCTCAATTCTGAGCCAGTGCAGTTCTTTTCTTGCTTCAGATATGTGGTCTCTATATTTCTTTTTCTTGATGATGCGGACTGCATCGTTTTGCATCACTTCGCACCTATTTAACTCTTTCTTGGATGCTCCCAGTAACAGGGCGTTTCCATAGTCTAATCGAGACATCAGGATTGCTCTTGCGATGGTAGCTGTGTTGGTCTCGTTTATGAAAGGTCTAATGGATCTTAGAAGACGTAAGTAGTACATGTTGTTTTTGTACAGGTAATTCACCTCTGCTTCAGCGCCTACTGACGCTTCAACCATCATCCCCAGAGTTTTTACTTTAGACACCACTGGTATGATGGCTTCTTTAATGTGGAAGGTCTTGTATTGATTCAAGTTTGGATCTGGCCTGACGTGATCCAAAAACCATTAATTCGGACTTGGAATTGTTTAAGCACATCCAGTGTCTTTGCATCCAGATATCGATGATATTATATATTTCCTCTATTTTCGGTGGCATAGTCTCCTGTTAGTTCGAAAATCAGCTGCGTATCATCGGCGTAATTGGTAAAGAATACACCAATGTTTTCCAGCAGATTCCAGAGGCTTCTCATGTAAAGGTTAAAAAGCAGTGGGGACAGGCTTCTCCCTGGGGGACGCCAAACAAGATCGGAGTTGCTCTTGTACCCTATCACAGTCTTCCTTAGATGGGGTATGTGGAGGTGAGAGCATCTTAGGTTTTTCCATATCCTTATCCTTTTCCATATCCTTGAGTATTTCAAAGAGTTTGCTTGTCGAGTTAGGGGCTGCCTCTATTTCTTTATTATAATAACTAGATTTAGCGGTTACCAGACAATTGGTCGAAAAAAATTGGTCGACCAGACAAATGGTCGAACCAATTTGGTCGAAAACCAAATGGTCGAATTTTTTATTTTTTTTATTTTAACCCTTTTTTTTATTTTTTTGGGGGGGTCCCCCCCCAACCCCCTTTTTTTCTCTAAAAACCCCTTTTTTTACAAAACGAAAACCCGAAAAATAAATATATAAATAAAAAAAAAAATTCGACCATTTGGTTTTCGACCAAATTGCGTCGACCAAATTGCAGTCGACCAGTTTTTTTTCGACGAGTTGACTGGACACCGATTTAGCTTCTTTGACTGCCTTTCTGTACGCATAGTCGGCGTGCTTCCAGTCCTCCCTGTTTACCTGGGTTTGATTTTTTCGCCATATACGTTCCTTGGCACGTTTTACTTGTTTGAGTTTGTTAGTCTGCTCATGAAACCATTTGCATTTATTATTATTTTTTCTTACTGACTTACTTTTCAATGGAGCATACTTATCTACCATCATTTGCACATGTTTATTGTATTTCCTTGACATGTGTTCACAGTCATCATTTTCGGTAAAGGACTCAAGAGTCTGTGATAAGCATGATTTCAGTTGCTCCGACCCTATGCCCTTAAAGTTTCTACTCCAAACTTTCACGTGAGGATTCTCTACCTGTTTAGATGGAAAAGTTAAATGTATTTCCAGAGTCACCAAACTGCGATCTGACCAGATGCACGGCTCTGTCTTTACTTCTGCTGATTTTAAGTTGTTCGTGCAAATCCAGTCAAGCTGGTTTCCCTGCGGGGTGGTTGGTTCATTGTTTATTATTTGGAACTCCAAATTGTTCATGGCACTAATCTCTGCTCTACGTAGTGAGGCAGCTGATGTCAAAGCACTTTGGTCCACAACCCTGTAAGCCATATTTGAGCGCATCATTTGTAACAGTTCTAGTGGATGAATGATATGGAATATAAAGAAATATAGCTCACCAGCAAGAAAAGCGTCCGGACAGTGAGCAGAATGGACAGCATGGACCGGCACAGACCGTCTTGTCGTCACGTGTCGGCACTCACACTCCAGTTAGCAAATAAAATTACATGTGGACTACAATACTTCTAGGTATTGTAGTTCACATGTGAAAGTGTAGGTTAGTAGCAGCAGTGGCTATAGCTACAGGTCACACCAATGAGAGGAATATTTTAAAATCAGAGCACAGCGATTTGGGGAACCAGAATCTAAAATTGAAAAAAATTCTCTACAAAATGCACAAAGGTCCTAATAAAACAAGATGCGCAGCACAATGCAAATACAATTAAAACAAGCTAACTAAGATCTCAGAGGAGTGCAAATCAAGCAAATATTGCACAAGTGACTCTATTCTTTCTTTTATAGAGGCACAGACCGGCTTTTCATCAAGCGCTGGCGCTCACGTGCCTGTTAGCAAATAAAATGACACTTCGACTTCAATACAAAGCATGTGTTGTAGGCGCATTTGCTGTAGGAGCATGTGTTGCAGGAGTGTGTGTTCTAGGAGCTTGTGTATAGGAGCGTGTGTCATAACAGTATGTGTTATAAGAGTATGTGTCATCAGATGGCATGTTATGATAGCATGTTCCATTGGAGCGCGTGTCATACGTACATCATACGTCCACAAGTAATATGTCCACCTATCCTAGGTGCATCTGTTGTAGGTGCAAATGTGATATGTGCACATGTTATAGGTGCACTTGGTGTAGGTGCAAATGTTGTAGGAGCACGTGTCATAGGTGAATGTGTCAGGGGCATGTGTCAGGTGTTATAGCTTTGCATGTCATAAGAGAGTGAATCATATCAGTGCATGTCGCAGGTGTGTGCATCATAGGAGAATGTTTTATATGAGTGTATTGTAGGAACATGTCATAGGAGCACATGTCATAGGAGTGCATGTTACATAAGCACGTGTTGTAGGAACGTGTGTTCTAATATGGTGCATAGTAAGAGTTGGTTTTATTAGCGATCATATACAAATGTTACTTTCCCCCATGCACGTGTTGGAGTTTAATATAACATGTACATCCATTCTGCTCATGCATTGTGGGCCTCATCTCATATTAAATGTCACATTAACGTCACCTTTAACTTTAATGTGTGTTGTTAACATAGATGAGAGGCATATATGACTTCTCCAATGTGAACTTGTATGTAATGTATAGCTCCTGAAAACCCTAGCTTTCATGCCAGATTGTAAAAGATTTCAATTGCAGTTCAAATACAAAATTGACATTTATTGCATGCCCAGAAAAATTATAATAAAACCAGCCCTGACTGATGTGAGTTTTCAGATGCAAACTATGTAATGTCTGAATGGTGAAACTCATGTGTATGTAATTCAGCGCATGTTATAGGCGCATGTGTGGTAGGAGAATGTGTTGCAAAAGTGTGTGTCATAGGCCATTTGTTGTAGGAGTACATTTTGTAGGAGTGCATGTCATAGGAGCATGTGTCATGTGTGTAGTAGGAGCATGTGCAGTAGCTGCCCATGTAGTAGGAGTGCAAGTTGTTTGCGTGTGTGTGATAAGAGTGTGTGTCATAAGAACATGTGTGGTTGGAGCATGTAGCCTATGAGTATGTGTTGTACGTCCACATGTTATGTGTAGTAGACATGTGTTTAGTAGGTGTGCATGTCATAGGAGCATGTATCATAGGAGTGTGTGCTGTAGGATGGCATGTAATTGCAGAAACATGCTGTAGGAGCACATGCGATAGGGGCATGTCATTAGAGTGTGTGTCGTAAGAGTGTGCAGTAAGTGTGTGTGTGTGTGTGGTAAAAGTGTGTGTAGCATGAGTGTTTGTGGTAACAGTCTGTGTAATAGGAGCATGTGTGGTAGGAGTGTGTGTCATAGAAGAATGTGTAGTAGATGCATGTGTCGTAGGTGCATGTGGGAGCATGTGTCATAAATCCACATCTTATGTGCAGTAGGTATGTGTGTAGTAGGCATGTGTGTAGTAGGTGCATGTGTCATAGGAACATGTATCATATGAGTGAGCGTTGTGGGATTGCATGTCTTAGCAGCGCATGTCATAGGAGCATGTGCCGTAGGAGTATGCGTTGTAAGAGTGTGTGTGTAATAGGACCATGTGTTGTAGGAGCACATGTTGGAGGAGCACATTCCACATGTGTGTAGAAGGTACATGTGCAGTGGCTGCATTTGTCATAGGAGCGTGTGTTGTAAGAGTGTGCATCATGAGTGTGTGTGTCATAAAAGTGTGCATGTTTGGAGCATGTTTCATTGGAGCATGTGTTGTACATCCACATGTTATGTGTAGTAGGCACTCATGTAGTGGGTGCACGTGTCATAGTAACATGTATCATAAATGTGTTTGTCATAGGAGCGCATGTCATAGGAGCACATAAAGGAGTGTGTCATTAGAGTGTGTGTCATAGGAGTGTGTGGCAAGAGTGCATTGTATTCTGCTCTTGATTTGTATAACACCGGTACATATGAAAGCTCAAATTAAAGTTAAGTTTAACTTTAATGTGCATTTTAATTCATATAAGAAACATATATAACTTTTTCATGTCATCCTTATATGCGATTTATAGTTCCTGAAAACTTGTGTAATGTATGAACTGTGAAACTCATACGCCTAATGGTACAGTTCATATTAATAGTGTTCATGTGAGTTTTCAGCAGATGGCAATTTTGTAATGTCCCCACTGTAAAACTCATATGCTTGTGTATATGAGTGCAGTGCATGGTGTAGGTGCCTGTGTGGTAGGACCATGTGTTGAGAATGTGTGGTAAGTGTGCATCTTAAAAGTGTGTGGTTGGAGAATATGTCATAGGAGCATGTGTAATATGTCCACATGTTATGTGTAGTTGATACATGTGTAGTAGGTGTGCGTGCCATAGGAATGTGTATCATAGGAGTGCATGCTGTAGGAGTGCGTGTGATAGCAGTGTCTGTCATAGAAACACGCGTTGTAGGAGTGTGTGTTATTATAGTGTGTGTCGTAAGAGTGTGTGTCGTAAGAGGGTGTAAAGTGTCTGTGACAAAAGTGTGTGGTGAGCATGGGTGTGGTAAGAGTGTGTGTGGTAAGAATGTGTGTGGTAGGAACATGTGTCGTAGCAGTGTGTGACATATGTGCATGTGTCTTAGGTGCATATGAGAGCATGTGGAATATGCCCACATGCTATATGTAGTAGGTGTGTGTGTGTAATGGACATGTTTGTAGTAGGTGCATGTGTCATAGGAACATGTATCATAGGATTGGGTACTGTAGGTGCACATTTCATAGCAGCGCATTTTGTCAGAGGATGTGTCATAGGAGTGTGTGCCATAGGAGCATTGGTCATAGCGCATGTGTTGTACGTGCAATGTCATAATTGCATGTGTCCTAGGTGCATGTGAGAGCATGTGTTGTACATCCACATGCTATGCATAGTAGGCACATGTGTAGTAGGTGTTCTTGTCATAGGAACATGTATATCAGGAGTGTGTGTTGTATGAGTGCTTGTCATAGCAGCACGTGTTTTTAGATGTAAATTGAGTAATGTACGAACTGTAAAACTCATAAGATCTGTGTACAGTTTGTATGGAAATTGTACATTTGTTCCATCACTTTAACACTGACATCAAAGTCAGCTGTGACTTGTCTTTGATTTGAGTTTTTAGGAGATGTTCATTGTGTAATGTAGGAACACATAAAACTGCATAATGCACAAACTGTAACACTAATAAGATCTGTGTACAGTTTGTGTGAAAAGGTAACATTTATTCCATCATTTTAAAACTGACATCAAAGTCAGCTGTGACTTACCTTTGTTGTGAGTTTTTAGGAAATGTTAATTGTGTAATGTACAAACTGTAAAACTCACACCCTTTGTGTACAGTTTGTATGTCTGGTGTACATTTATTGCATCACCTTGAAACTCACATCAAAGTCAGCTGTGACTTGCCTTTGATGTGAGTTTTTAGGAGATGTTAATTGTGCAAAAACACATATGCTCTATGTACAGTTCGTATAAAAGATGCAAATTTATTCCCTGCATGCATTATATATAGATACATCAAAAATTTGAATATCTGAAATTTGGGCAATTTGATTTTCAAAATTCTTTTTCATTGCACCAATTCCTGCTAAAATCTAGGTGCATGCCAAAAATTGGGAAGATCAAAGCAGGACATTTTGAGATATTTGGGCTGAATTATATTTTCTCATATGAAAAAAACCCATGTTATTCAAAATGCAGCCAAAGTAAACATTTATTAAACTATGAATCCCTTAATGTAAAATTCTGCACAGGCAGCCGCATCAAAATATTACTGTGGAATATGTTTATACTTTTTCATGCAAGGCTTCTAAAGGCATTGAAAAAATTAATTCTGAAACGCTATAGAGACTTTGTCTTAACGTTAACTATGCCTTGCGCTAGCGCAAAGACATAATAGAATATATATATATATATAACATGTGGAATGCCTAACTTTTAACAATCAAATAAAATAGGCAACTTGGTACACCATATACATATACGTTGTTCACTGTGACATCATGTAATGGTATTCCTCTCACCACAGTCCATTCAGTCCTCCTCCATTCGATCCTCCATCTCTCGTGTCTCAAGGCTGCTTTTTTCCTGATGTGTATGTGGAGGTAATACCTCTGTTTATTAACTATTCACTTTGTAATATGAATATTAATTGGGTGTGGAGGATTGACTGGACTATGGTTTGAGGAATACCTCTATGTAGTGCCTCAGAGAACATCTTATACTATACCAAGTTACCTAGTTTATTTGATGGTTGGAAGTTTGGTAATGCACGTGTCCTGCATGTAAATTGTGAAATATGAGCATTTATTGTGCAAAACACTGCTTAACAATCCAGCATGCCTGGGACCAGTGCACTGTACAGTATGCAATTTCTATTTGCTTCACCTGGCCTCTATTCACCAAACTTAAAAAAACGTTTGGCACATTGTCCTTGCCTGTGATACCACCCACACAGTGGCAACAATATAGTGAATGACATGTATAAACTATTATGCCAAACAGAGAAGCCTTTTTTAACTACAATACCAAAATAATATAAAATGACCTTTTTTAAATAAAGAATAAAGGATTAAGGGTAATCTAACACAAAAATAAAGTTTACAATGATTAGGAATAGTATAATATATAACACCACTACTTCAAAACACTCAATTTAACACTTGAGCTGATATCAGCTACCTAATATTTAAATTGTGTTGTAAAGTAGGTGTGAGTTCCAGTTTATTTTGCAGTGTGCTGTATTGGCATTTGCAATTATACTAGTAACTTTAATGATCAGTTTGAACATTTTTTCAACTAATGTTTTCTTTTTTTCATGTGTGTAATATCTGTAGTATTTTCTGCATGTCAAGATATTACCTTTGTTGTATACATGTTCCCTGAAGGTAGATTAAAATGTTGGTTCTCTAGATTTGTATCTATAGGTGTGCTTACCACGTGTTTTATGTATGCCTAAGTTCTGTGTTGTGTCTGTATGATCACATTGGGTGATGGTATGTATGATCTGTAACTGTATGTGTCTGTACTTTGCACTTGGAATATACAGTATGCAATAGAAAGTTAACATAACCAAACCCAACGTTAATCACTTGAAATTACTTTCCCAAAGATCCTTCCCTCCTCCTATCCCTCTACCCACCGCTCCACCCCTGATATAGACAAGCAAGGCATCAACATAAACAAACTCCGAAACAATAGATCCTTTTGAGAAAAAATATGGGGCATCCTTATACCTCCAAAATTCACAGGGTCATATAAGCGTATGCCAAAGCCGAGGGAGCACACCAGACACTCCTACCTCCTCAATTTGCCCCCACCAGAGAATTACACGAGCAATGGTGCACACCCAGTCCCCTCTTCACAATATTTTAGTGAGAAATTCATTAACTTCCTCTCCCTAGCAGTTTCAGATCACACATTATAGCCGTTATGTTTTCCATGTCATATATTTCCCTGGCCTTGGCCACCCATTCCCTCTCATTTGGTACGGCTTCTCTTTTCCAGGCAATCGCTATAAATTTGCACATGTCCAAGCCACCAAAAGCATGAAATGTTCCATGTGTGACAGAGCCCTCCACCCCTCTTCCCCCTTTTCTAAACCAAACAAAGCCAGCATAGGATCCATCTCTCTTTGAATCAATTCAAATCTCTGATCCAGCCCTGGACTTTTTTCCAATAGACCTGCACCCTATTGCATAACCACCACATATGCCAACAAGTGGCCCCATGCCCATAGTTCCGCCAGGACATCAGACTCACTTTATACCGTGTATTTTATACTGACATGCTATTGATGTCTGGTAGGCTTCCTTCCACATCCTACTCCATAAGTCTTCATCCATTTCCATTCCCAAGTCTCTCTCCCATCTCCTTTTCAGTCCTTCTGTCCTTCCTAACTGTTCAGGCACCAAGGAGACATATAACCCTGAAATGAGTGCCCTAGATTCTACATGCGTATCCAAATTGTTTCCGTTGGGGTTCAGTCTCTTTGTATGGCTGCCTTGCATTTATTTGCGGTTAGCACCCCTTTCAGCTGCAATGTACTAAACTCTACGGGTTTGCTGATATTAAGGTCCGAGAGTTCATCCCTCACTGACAGAGCCCAGATATGACTCAGTGGAGAAGGCCATGTAGTAACCCCTCTCATCCCTGGCTGCTTCTTCCCGATATCCCGTATAAGGTCCAAATTGTCATGCTCCCTACCTTTCCTTGGGATGCTCCATGTACACCCACTGTTTCTTGTGGCCCTCCTTCAAATGAGTGACCAGGACCCTTAGTTGTGCTGCCTCGCAGTTACATCCCAGATTGGGTAAGCACACCCCACCCTTTCCCTTCAGCAGGATGAGAGTGTCATAAACTACTCTCTGTTTCCTACCCTGCTATAGAAAATGTATCATCCTCCCTCTAGCCTCTTTCAGCACCAAATCCGGTACCCAGATAGGCAAATTTGGAACAGGTAGAGAATCCTAGGCAGAAAATGAATTTTCAGTGCAGTAAGCCTCCCCATCCAGGAAAGGGTGTCCCTGCCCTAAGCTCCCATGTCCTGGTACAGTTTATCAAATAAGGGGGACATTTGTGTCACATAAATCTTCCAAGGACCTGGTCGCCACTATCCCTAGATACTTAATGCAGTCCCTATGAATCTCAAATGAGAGGAACCCATGGTCCCTGGTGTCCCTCCCTGGGTCTCTATCAGAAGGGAAGATAATAGAGTTAGCTACATTTATTTTAAAGCCCAGTAAAGCCATGCATTCCACTATGACTGCAAAAGCTGTGGGGACCGTGTGGAGATTTTTCAAATGTATGAGAATGTCATCCGCACACATACCGATTTTATATTCTCTGTCCCCCACATTTATATATCTTCTATCTGCAGGAAGTCCCAAACCTTTAGTGCCCGAGGCTCCAAGGAGAGAGCGAATAACTTTGGGGACAGCAGACAACCCTGCCTCAACTCCCGCTGTAACTCGAACCGGTCAGAGATCTGTCCATTCACCACAACCCGTGCCTCCGGGTCTGTATACACAGCACAGATCCCATTCAGGAGTCTCCTCCTAAAGCCCCATTTCCCTTAGACTCCATATTGGAACCCTAAGGCCATTCTATCAAATGACTTCTCTGTATCCAGTGTGAGCAGCACAGGTCCTCCCCTTTACATCTCACCCACTCCATAAAATTTAGCATCTTCCTCAATGTGTCAGCTCCATCTCTACATGGGATAAACTCACTTGGTCCAAATCGACACATCTATGCATAATTATTTCTAGCCTAGAGGCCAGTGTCCTGGCAAAATGTTTGGCATCTATGTTCAGCAATGAAATCGGCTTATCGGACATACACTGTGCTGGATCCTTCCTCTCCTTGTGTGTGACAGACATCATGGCCTGACTGACTTGCTTTGGAGCCCTTCCTGTGTCTAGCATAGGTTTAAATAATTTAGTTGGATAAGTCACCAACCTTCCTGCATATTTTTATGAAATCCAACCGTGAACACATCCTCTTCCGGGGCCTTTCCCATCATCATTCTCCTCATAACTGCAAGGATTTCGACAGGGGTCGCTGGTGAATCAACCTGAAGCTCCATGTCATATCAATTCTCATCAGCGTTACACCATTTTGATGTTCCCTGATCACCTCCAGGGTTCATCCTCATCCCTCGAATAGAGGATCTTGTAAAACTCTGCAAAACAATGTGCTATATCACCAGAGCATATCTATTTAATTATTTGTTTATTTATATATACAGGGGGAACAGTGCTCTTTTTATCACAGAAAACGTACAACAGATAAGAAATCAGATTTAATAGGAAACAGTCAGCTTCTTACAATGGGGTGGGTTTGAGGGACATTCTGACCAGTTTGTTGACAGGAGTAAATGGAACAGTCACCGGGGACACTACATAAGTGGATATAAATAGATTAAGGAAAACGAACATTGGACATTTTTAAATGCATTTTAAAGCACTAATCCTTACCTCTGCATCCCTTGTTAGAGCCACCCATCTCTATCCCCTCTATGCCCTCATCCTTGCAACCAACACTGAATTCGCTTTGTCTCACTTTTTGTAAAATGTCTGCTTTACAAACTGTAGTTTCCTAACCATATCTCCCATCCCTAACACTTTGAGATACTGTCATTTCTTCCATGGAACCTCAAGATGGCCTACTGTGTAGCCTTCCCTCAAGTTCCCTGATTTCTCTGATCATGGCATCGCCCAACAGCACCCTCTCCCTCTTCTTGCTAGCCCCCTCCCTAATCAGTAGTTCCACCCAGGTTGTCTTTGAAGCCCCCAAACTATACACATATCTACTTCCCCTGTGTCATTCACCTTAAAGTATTCTCCTATGTCTCTGCTTAATTCATCAGCAAAAACCCTATACCTCCAAAGGGAGTCATTACACCTCCACATGGAGTCCTGCTTCTCCAGACCTACCATCTCCACCTCCATGATGACCAAATCATGGTCCGGCCAGCCTATCAGGCCTACCTCACATGGCACTAGTCTCCACTTCATTTATTTTTCCAATAGGGAATACTTTATTCTACCTCTCACCTGAAGAACATTCTTGAGGTTGTCCCATCCTTGAGACAGATCCCCCTGCCCTCCCCTCAGCAGCGATACCCTCCTACTGTTAACAGGGCTTGCCCTATTTTAAGATAAGATCAAGGGCTCTCATGCAGAGGCCATCTGCCCTTGATTGGGACAGCACACTGCAGACACCCCCTCCCCAACATTGCCCTTACCAATTGAATACGCCCATCCATGGCTCTGGTAATATGAATCTCTGTCAACCGTCATCTTTTTTGGAGCAGCATACCCATCCCTCCTTTTTCAGACTTCACTGAAGGCCAAAATCTGTGTCAAATTGGCATGCTTGGAATACCTCTTTCTTCCCTTGAACTTAAACCTTGTTTGCAATACCAATAAAATATCCAATCCCAGTCTCCGGAACACCCTGGCTACAAATGTTCGCTTGGTGAGGGAGTTTAGTCCCTTAATGTTCAACATTCCCACTTTCAATCAACCGTTCCAGCCTCCGTGCTTTACCCCCTCATAAACAACACTGAACCCCCATTTCCCTTCTGATAACTGCCATCAAGTCCAGAATGTCCTGACAAATTCTGATATGTCTATGCATCCCCCTCTTCTACTGCTGCCTCCCTACTCCCCACTTCCCTCCCTTCTCTCTCCCTTATGTCTATAACAACACCAAACAACAACCAAACCCAACATACAGAGATGTCCATATCAAAATGGGCCACTAAATGTGGCTCTCTACTCCCCACCATCCTATCAAAAAAGCACTATAACCTAATCTTTGTTCGCTTTTGTCCCCACCCTTTCGTTGATCTCTGTAGTCTTCATGCGGGGGTTGGGAGATGGAGGAAGGGGTTGCCTCTATGTCAGATGTTCTTATTGTGGATTTGTTGCTTGGTATCGCAGTCTGTAAATGTGTCATATAAAATGTTCAATAAAAAACAAAATTAAAAAAAATCGAAAAAAAGCACTATAACTCCCTAGATAAACCCCCTGTGAGTTCAAAGACCCCCTCCATTCCCTCTGACGCTACGAATAATCTTCCCCGACATCACATTTAGGACCTGATTCACAGAAGTGCTTTATAATGGCACAATCCCATAGGAAAACGATATGTGAATCAGGCCCTTAGTCTCAGGACTACCCCTCACTTCACTGGGGAGCAAGAAACCCAGTCTCTGGAATTTTCTGCCCGCCTGCACTCTTTTCCTTGAATTCTGGTCGCTCGACAGCCCGCATATTCTCCTCAAGTCACTTCCAGTGGAGTGGTCTTCCCCATCCGCAACCTTCACCAAGAGGTGCTGCAAGACCTCTGCCTTCTCCGTGCCTGTTGTAATTCTAAAATCCATGTCCTTGTGCTAAAAAATCAGCACAAAGGGAAAGGCCTACCTGTAGCGAATCCCCTTTTCAATCAACCAAAGGGTTGCGTTAACGACAATCTCTTCTTCTTTTGGGCATGAGGTTGGAGAGGTCTTGGTAAATTCTAACTATATCCCCATCATGCTGTATTTCTTTAAGTTGCCTCGACCTTGCCAGCACGTCTGTCTTCTCCCTATCAGTGGCGTAACTAGGGTAGGGCCAGGGGAGGCACCGGTCTCCCCTGAAACATTTTGTACCCCCTTTATACCCACACTCCCTGGGTGGCAGATGAAGACCTGCCCCTGGATTGTTGTCATGTCTGCTTATTATAAGCGACTTTGGGCTTGTTTTCTATAGGTTGCTTGTCACGGTTGAATGTTTACTTGGGTTTGTTGACTTTTCAGCAAAGCTCATTACACCTCGCAGCTGAACAGAGCTTCTTGACTGGCCTGCAGGCAGCCCTTTGATCTTCATTCACGCCTTAACAACCTGCAACTACTGCTTTGTCTTATCAGTGTGTTCTTCTTCTTGCATATGTTTAAACATTTAGCACTGATGTGTCATGTATTCCATCTGAAATACTCCTCACAGCTGGCGTGCCTAGTACATGCGTGTCCACTTACAAGATATTTAAAGTTACACAAGAAGGCTTCTTTCTTCGGATCTATGTGATTCCATCAAACCCATTTCATTCAATTTGAGTCCATTGAAGAAAGACAAATGTTTAAGACATTTCAGTGCAAATGTATGCAGGGCATGACCCTCCCAGACCCCTTTACCCACCCCCACATGTATTATTACCCTAACCCACCCCCCACATACACTAACGGCAAAATTAGATGGAAAGAATTTCATGGAATCAAATTCGATAAAATCTCCTACGATGGAATCTACCCAGACTATTTTTTCATAGTTAGTGAATAAGTCTAATACTTTAACAGGGAAAAATCTAATTCCTTTATTAGGGATAGTATAATGTTCTTAATAAATGCTACAACGACAAGCTGGAAGTGTTTGACAAATGTTACCTTTTTATGACTATATTACAAAACTTTTTTAATGATTCTTAAAGGGATAAAAGTTGTTTAAAAGGAAGCCATTTTTCAGGCTTGTATTTTTTTGCATTCTGTGACTTCTATGTTTCCTTTCAGGATGTGGAAAATAAAACTACAACACTCTTTTGGCTTACCACGTTTCACTAAGGATTTACATATTGTAAGGTTACTTTAATGTGAGATGTGTGTAATTTGCAAGTAAACTATCAGAACTCTCAACTTTCCTGTGGCTGGTTGTGAGAAGGCCATTCAGTGTTGTCCTCCCCCGCCTCCTTTTGGGTTCTGGGACTTGTACTTTTTTCTTTCACACTTGAAATTTAGGAAAACTACAAGTCCCAGGATTACAAGCATAAACTGGACTGAATCACCTTCTCACGCATAGCCACGGGAAAATTGAGCACTCTGCTCTATAAGGCAGTAATACTATAGGCCTTGTAATCCAAAATGTACATATTTGTATGAAGTTGCATTTGGAAGTTATGTTATGTGTTCAAGTACACAAACTGTAGATTGGTTTAAATCCCATCTTCACTGTTTAACCAAAGGGTGTGATCTTGAGCAAATAATGGGCCTCATCACGACCTCGGCGGTAACCCTTAAATCCGATGGTAGCGCTATTACTGCCGGATTTAAGGGTCCGCCGAATCAGGACCTCGGCGGATTTCAACCCAGCCCTGAGCTGGTGTGAAATCCGCTGAGAATTTGCGCTCCTACCGCCGGCGGGAAATCCGTCGGCGGTATGAGCGTGAAATTTCCCCATTGAGCCCAATGGAGAATGGGGCATTCCCGAATGGGCTCAATGGGGAATGGGGACTTCCAAGTCCGCCCAACTCGTGATCCCGCACTATTAGCGCCGGGGGCTATGGCGTTCGCGCTAATAGCCCCCGCGCTAATACCGCCGGCGTTACCGCCGAGGTCGTGATGAGGCCCAATGTAATCTCTTCATGCATAGAGAACTGGCCTCAACAGGGCCAATAATGTTCTCCTCTATTTTTGCCTGTCACCATGGCGAGGGCTGTCTATACTAGTACACAGGAGAGTGAGTGGAAAGCTTTGCTGTGCCCTGATTTGCTATGTTATTGATTCTTGTATAGCACACAGTCGACTATTTTCACAGTTTCTTCGGTTTTCAGGACCTTCAAGAGGTGGGTGGGAGACTAATGCAGAAGCAGGGCAAGGTTGCGTTGTTGCAATGTTGATGTGTGCATGATCTGGAAAGGTAGGGTTCTCTGGGGTGTGTACTTTTTAAATTGTTTGTGAGTTGTCTAGAGCAGTGATGGATGTGTGCTCCAGGTTAGTAACTTGAATTGTTTATGTGATTTTGGCGTCTGTTGTGATATGATATTTAAGGAGTGTGGGGAACTGTATTGGTGTATCTGTAGTGGGTTAGGATGCTATTCAGGGAATGTCTTCGCGTGGTATGCATTCCATTGTATAATCCATATTCATTCAGAGAGTTTTATGTGAAGATATGTTATTTGTTCGGGGTGTAGAATGATTTTCAAGTAGTTACTGTTACCATATTGCTCAATAAAACACCTGATAAAAAAAGTGGGAGAAAAGTTTTTCACTTTGGAAACATCATTGTCATGCTTATTTGCTTATATCAATGGAAAACATAATTTCTCCAG
The DNA here is from genome assembly GCF_040938575.1 of Ambystoma mexicanum. NCBI lineage: Eukaryota > Metazoa > Chordata > Amphibia > Caudata > Ambystomatidae > Ambystoma > Ambystoma mexicanum. The sequence continues at coordinate 758,992,110 of NC_090927.1, read as the reverse complement.
CTTCCATGCCTTGTTATGCTGTAATTTTAGGCTAAGTGTTGCTAAATCAGGTGATTCTATGACACGGCAAAAAGGTAGGGCCCACAGTTTCTAGTCAATTTTGACAGGATCTCCCTTATGACTGTCCCCCGGACTCCTCAAAGACACTCCAACTGTAGCAGCGCTCAGTCTTCCTTGGGATTAAGGTACAATGTTAAAGGATAGTTCCGGGACTTTTTTTTTATTGTCCCTACGGGTCGGCCATGTGTTTGTAAGCATAAATCGGTAGATCGTAGGAAACTTTCCTATGGACCTTACCCGACTTTTCGCCCATTATCGCACTCGAAATCAGCCTCCATTTTGTGATAATCCTATCATTCCGCCGCATCGACCTGGCTCACCTGCCTTTGCGGCACTAAATCAAATCCCCCGCCCCTGAGCCTGACATCAGCAGACGCGTACTGCCCATTTCAAGCACGTCTCGTGTCAACAATCGCTGCGCCTCAGCTATTGACGTGTTGCCATGGAAATGGCAGGACGCCTCTTTCCCCAATAAGTATAAACAGACCGTTTCACAACATACAGCAGCAGATTTTCGATTCCATTCCTCTCTCTGTGTTACTTTGAGTATTCTGTGACTCGTTTCAGTGCTCTGGTCAGCTACCTTCGCCGCTTGTAGCCCGTGTGAACACCTGTACCATCTCTGTAAATTATTTTACTATCTTTACCGCACAATGGCCACAATAATGCCGTATATGTACGAGCCCGAGTACACCGAGGAGGAACTACTGGAAAGGCAAGCACGCGAAAACGATGGGGATTCGGACGGCAGTTGGGAGGACCAGTCAACGGATGAAGAGCCTGGACCATGTCGCATGGACGGCGTCTCCACCTGGTGCACGTGCAATCGGTGCGAGCTAATGCCAACTGAGGAGGAGAACTGCTGCTGCCGTGAAAATTCCGGGTGCTTGGCCTACATTTCGGAAAGCGAGCAAAGTCTGCAGGAAGGCGAGCAAAGTCCGCAATGCATCACCGAGCTGCCAGAGTTCAGGGAAGCCTGCCTCTCACGGACAGTGTTGAGGATGATGATGGTGCTTATGCACAAACTTCGTGGCACTGTTCGTCCGCGTAATCCGAGTAACGAGTAAGTATACTCTGTTTGTGATGTCAGTGATGCCACCACTATTTCATGGTCGTCTCCCACATATAAAATTACATTTACATATCATTCGAACGCATGTAAATTGGTTCCATATAGTGCATTTTCTAGATATAATTTTTTTCTAAGAAAAATGACATGTGTTACCTGAATCGACATTGATAAGAAAGTTTGGTCAGTTTAATACAGTTTGCATCTTTTTTTTTCACAGGTGGTACAGGCTGGTGGCCTATCGTTGCTTCACTTGGTGGCTTCACGGGAGGCTCGGACACCGCGTTCGGAGAGTAATACCTGCCTGTGCGGTACTTGCCATTAGACAACATTTCCCCAGTGACAGTGGACAATACCGCAGATTTTCCCTCGATGTGCTGCAACCTCAACTTTACAATGTGTAATGTTTATTATTTATGTTTAACTAAAATCTAAAATAAAGCCCAACATATATTTTAGCAATGGTTGTTTTGATTTTTTAAATGAATCTAGTGTGTCTCCGTTGAATAGCCTTCCAGTGCCTTGTCTTGTCATACCACATGTCTCCGGCCAGCATCCTCCCTCACGCTGGCCGCACACCTTCAATCCACATAACCGTTGAACCCATATATGCAGCAGTCATACATATATTATTTTGTGGGTTGGCATCAAGCGTTGGCAATAAAAAGCTGTTGGATTTTATTGATACAAAACATGGTTATAGGTAAATAATAAATATGGTTGATCATAATAAATCCTCTTTTTGGGCACCGGGTACAGAGATGACCCCCATATATTCTCCTGGGAGGGTGAGGTATTTATAAACTCACCCCCCTGCCTTCCATGTAGTAGATCCTGCAGCCATCCTCTACATTCAGTTAGATGGCCTCTCCTTGGTGAGGCCCTGCGGCAAACGGGTCTTGTCTGCACGACCACCGCCCCGATCCACCCCCCCGCCCTATCAAAGGCAGTTCGCACCGGGGTACTTGTGCTGGCAAGTGGAGCTGTCAGGGAGCGATAAAGGCCAAGAGGTGCCAAAGACCATGTACACTTCAAAGTGGTCTATAGAGCATGGGTTGTTGTTCCCATGTCTACCTCCAGACCCCGTGTCTCCTGCCAAGCATCCCCCCTCACGCTGGACGGCCCCCTGCAATCCACATAAGTGTGTCTCCATTCACGAGTCTTCCTGTGTCTTGTCTGCACGACCACCGCCCCGATCCACCCCCCCGCCCTATCAAAGGCAGTTCGCACCGGGGTACTTGTGCTGGCAAGTGGAGCTGTCAGGGAGCGATAAAGGCCAAGAGGTGCCAAAGACCATGTACACTTCAAAGTGGTCTATAGAGCATGGGTTGTTGTTCCCATGTCTACCTCCAGACCCCGTGTCTCCTGCCAAGCATCCCCCCTCACGCTGGACGGCCCCCTGCAATCCACATAAGTGTGTCTCCATTCACGAGTCTTCCTGTGTCTTGTCTGCACGACCACCGCCCCGATCCACCCCCCGCCCTATCAAAGGCAGTTCGCACCGGGGTACTTGCGCTGCTGGCAAGTGGAGCTGTCAGGGAGCGATAAAGGCCAAGAGGTGCCAAAGACCATGTACACTTCAAAGTGGTCTATAGAGCATGGGTTTGTTGTTCCCATGTCTACCTCCAGACCCTGTGTCTCCTGCCAAGCATCCCCCCTCACGCTGGACGGCCCCCTGCAGACCGCATAATGCCACGACATATACACGTCATTCATTCACAAACACACCCCTGTTTCGAATTCTTTATAACCCACTTCATATTTCTAATGAGAACTTCTTTGCGCTTTGCTAGTCAACCCGTGAAGGTGCTGGTTATCTGCTCTTCGTCTCTGTGAACTTCCGTGACCACTTTGAGCAAACTCGTCAGTTTGCAACCTGTGAACTGCTCCCTGTTCTACGACAAGAAACTACTCTGATCCCTGCATCTAACTGTTTGTTCGTCAAGGTAAGTCCATGTACCATAATCATTTTGCGTCCAATTTTTTGATTTATATCTATTTGCTAGTAGTCATCAAATTGCATCCATGTTTTCTTTTCGTTCACGACAGTACATGCAAGGAACTAGTCACATGTTCTGAGTTTAGTCAAATTACTTTTTCTATTTTTTGAAAGTTATTGAAATACTTATCCGCATGTGAATAACGTGTATAGTTCCAAGAACCAAAACGGACCTTGCATTGAACCTTTTATGTGTCATTTAATGTTTTAACACATTGGTATTCATAGAGAATTGTTGATCTTTACTTTTCAGAACTTTCCATAATGCCTGCCTGTTCCATTGGCGGTTGCCCTTCGAAGACCCATAACAAATCTGAAGATACTATAATGCATGTTTTCCCTAAGACAATAGATCAGATAAGAGAATGGGTCCGATATTGCGGATATCCAGCCTCTGAGCTAGAAAGTAGAGTCCTTGAAGTCTTTGCGGACAAGAGGGGTGATCGATACCGCATCTGCAGCAGGCACTTTAGCCCAGACATGTACTCCACATCATTGCTAATAAAGAAGAAAACACCGCGAGCGAGGCGAAAATTGCTCTCAACCGCTATTCCCACTCTATTCGTCCACATCCCTCCACTGGTGAGTCAAGTTTACGTATTTGTCTCTCGGCCTTGCGGTAGTGTGTAGCATTAGCTAACAATAATTTCCCCATTTATGTATCCACTCAATATGAAGGCGGAAGATTCTCCATCCGTGTCGTTATTGCAGTCATCAGCCACTTCAAGCGCCTATCGGGTAATCTTACTTAGCTATTCTGACACTGACTTGTTTTAGGCATGTAAATCAATAGTTTTAATTGATCGTGTAATCATTTTACCTAATGGTACACCACAGTACTCGTCCTCTAGTCTTTGTTTTCAGTTATAATTATTGTTATCCAAAATAATGCAAGTACTGTCTTTCAGGGAGATGCTGAGGAGTCCAACGCATTGACGACAACCGTAGATGTCACTCAGATGCTCGAGGTACGTTTCCGGACAGTTCCATCGATGGAGATCATCAGATCTTGCATTCTTGTAGCGTGATTGTTACACACAATGTTTCTTTCGTTTTTAGCCATTGGTATGTCCTTCTGTCGTCGCCCTCCTATGTGTCTTCTTTTTTCAATATTGTGTTCATTACTAATGAAAGTCCTATGTTTCAGGGAGTCGATGGAGCATTAGTCCAAGAAGAAGGGGGAGCATGCAGTTACGGGTCGGCGCAACAGCTTGCAGAAGTGTGCACCGCAGTTACAGCGTCCCTTGATGTTCTTATGCATTTCGAGGTATGGATACTGACAGATCAATCATGCGAGATCAAATGACGTGATTACATCCGCTATACTTCCTTCTTTATTAACGCAAGTACTATGTTTCAGGGAGCTGACGGAGCTTCTTCAACAAGAACATCACCCCTAGTAGTTGATGCAGATCTCTGGGTGGTGACACTTCCAACGATGGAGCAAATCGAATCATATTTAGATATCCATTATTTATTTTAGACAACTGATCATTTGTGCAGGTCTATTTAGATGAGCCGTTGACGCCTGCAGAAAGTTTATGTTCTTTTAAACAAAATAGAAAACCATACTAATGCAATTACTGTGTTTCAGGGAGTTGCTGAAGCGTCATCTTCAATAATATCATCAATGGAAGTCTATGCGGAGCCCGAGGTATGGATCTTGACAGTTCAATCTAACTAGATCAACAATGCGTGAACTATTGTCGTTTGAATGTTCTACACAATGCGTTCATTCGTGTTTTGCTATTGAGATGTACGTATGGGTATTGGTCCCCAAGTACATTTTGTGTTTTCAATATTATTATACATACTAATGAAAGTTCTATGTTTCAGGGAGTCGATGGAGCCTCAGTGAGTGATGGATGTGCTTATCATGAAAATATAGTCGTTGCAGCGCGAGAGGAAGTGGAGACATGCACACACGAGTCGGAGCAACAGCGTCCAGATGTTGAATTTCTAGGCAAGAAAGTTTCAAAGAAAAGAAAGCAAAAGAAGGTTAGTGTCCTGTTCACTATATTATGTTGTCTTTCACTGTCAATAGTTCAATACTGTAAGTTGTGTTTAAACTGAACATCCCTTTTCTAATCTGTCCTCTAGTTGCGAGTGGGTGTAAGAACTAGATCTACACAGACAGTGAAGCGAACGAGAGATGTTGCTTGTCAAACCTTTTGGCAGGGACTTGAGACTGGAGATGCATCGTGCCAATGGGAAGAATATGAAGTGATTGACAACGGAGCTATACCACCACCAGCCCCCACCAGCCATTGATAGTGAATGTCCTCCTGGTAGTTTGGATGCAGTCGGAGATCAATTCACAGAATCCACACCCGCAAAAAATAAGAGCGCGCGAAAGTTGAAGACATTGTTTTTTTCTCCCATCTCCGGACAAGGAACAGATGTTGCAATGGAAGAGAATGAAGTGGACGACAATGAAACACCATCAATATCACTCAGCATAGCGGAAGACGATATCAGAGATTGTACCTTTCATGCGAGTGACATGTCCTCAACGTTACAGGCCGAACCAGCTGGGATGCAGAGTGACAGTATAAGGAAAGAGGCCAAATTCATTGTATTCGATAGCTGTTTGATGGATATTATTATGATGATGAAATGTGGGCATTGGGTTGGTGGGGAAGTATGTGGGGAGCCATTGATTAATGTGACTCGTGCAATTCGAGGCACTAACCTTAAAATACATGCCACCTGTACACAATATCATCCGTTCGCATGGTCTGCACAACCCATGCTGGGGCAACTGCCAGCAGGCAATCTACTTTGTGCAGCGGCCGCACTTTTTAGTGGTTCAAGTTTTAAAAAGTTACAGTATTTCTTTCAGTTTGTGGGAATCCATTTCATTGCGAAAAGTCAGTTCTACAAATACCAAACCGATTATCTATTTCCAGCCATCAGCGAAGCTTGGAGAATGGAAAAAATGTCAATGGAAAGTACATTCGCGGGCAAACGCTTCAGGCTAGCCGGTGATGGACAGTGCGACAGCCCAGGATTTTCAGCCAAGTACTGCACCTACCACTTTCAGGACATGGAAAGTAAGAAAATTGTGAGTTCGGTGGTCGTGCAGGTGTCACAAAGTACATCCTCAGTGGCCATGGAGAAAGTTGGCTTTGTAGCATCATTGCAAGAACTACAATCGCGGGGAATGGTGATCGACCTGATAGCCACGGACAGACACGTTTCAATTGCCAAGACAATGAGAGAAGAGTACAAAAATATAAATCACCAATTTGACGTATGGCATCTTGCAAAAACAATCAATAAAAAATTGTCGGCTGCAGGAAAAAAAAAAGATATGCAAGGTATTTCACAGTGGTCCAAGTCAATCAGCAACCATCTTTGGTGGAGCTCAAAAACATGTGAAGGGTCGTTGGAAATTCTACTGGAAAAATGGCGGTCAGTAATGTTGCACTGTAGCAACGTACATCGATGGTCGACAAATGAGCATTTCTACAAATGTGAACATGGCCATTTGTCCACAGAGGAGGCACGGAAGAAGAAGTGGTTGATTCCTTCATCACCCACTCACAAGGCCATTGAAAAGATTGTATTTGATAAAACTATAACAAGAGATTTGAGGGGACTCACGGAATTCTGCCACACAGGAGATTTGGAGGTGTTCCACAATATGTGCCTAAAGTACAGGCCCAAAAGATTGCATTTTGGCATGGAAGGCATGATAAATCGGACTCTTCTAGCGGTCTTGGCACATAACCATAATGTTGGCCGTCAACAAAGTAGGACGACCGGAACTTTAGGGACGCTTCGCTACAATAAGGCCTTCACTAAAAGAAGTAAACAATGGGTGATCAAACCAGTGTTTGAGGATATGCAATATGAGTTTATTGAGAGATTTATCGTAGATGTCCTCGATAGGCACATACATGGAGTGGTGAACGAACCTATGCAGGGGACAACTGCATTGCCACCCAACATTGCCTCTGTTCCATGTCCACCTAAAGCAGAGCTCATTGAGAAATACACATCACGGTTTAAATGATTGTAATTTGATTGTCTGTTCTCTCGAGTCTCCTCATGTTGCAGGCCCATTGCAATTAAACCAAACAGTAATATAAATCATTTTTACAAAAATTATAGAATGTTTCCGTATTACAAACACATGGCCGACCCATAGGGACAATAAAAAAAAAGGCACGCAGACAAGATGCCCTTACACTAACTGGAGCTAACTAGAAATGTGTGCTCGCTCAAAGTGAAGGTCAGCTGCTTTGATGTTTTGCTCGGGTGGCGGAACGGCCCACGACCCAGTATAAGGTTCTATTGTGATTTGACCTTGACAGGCCGGGACCATCCTGAAAGACTAAGAAAAGATAATGAATAAAATTTCAGAAACGAAACGATGAGCCACGTTCATTAGAAGAAGTAACGTCGGCAAAGAAGGAGTGGTGTTTCGGGTCTGCCCTACACAGAGACACAATGGAAAATGCAAATATAATGTAAGTAACTTTTGATGAGTTTATACCGCAATTTCATTACTATACAGTGGCTTTAAAGACGGGTTCAGTTGTACTTGTTCGTTCTATGTGGCATATTGTTTTCTACCGCGCACTATCTTGAGGAGAAACATCTGCTTTTACTGAAGCACCTCAAAACCTTCCTCTTTGCTTCTGCTTTCTCTCTCCCTCTCCCCTGCTACAACTGGTCCACTGTCTGCGACCTCGGTCCTGGGCCCTTCCACTCTCCACCTGCACTGCCTCCCTGTCAACCCCTGCACTGGGGGACTGTCTCAGTATCCTACAGCCCCCCCTTCCCAGCACTTGTTCTGCACTTACCTTGCACTTGCCACCAGCTGGCCCTATTTATTTATTATTTTATGCTACTTACCTTGTACTCCACTCCCCCCCCTCCCTGCCTCGCCACGCCTTTAAACACTTGTGTACACCCAGTAGCGCTGTCCTCGCTATGATTTTAATAAGGATCTGATGGTGAGACTAATTTCATTTTTTATGTTTTTAGGTACATCATTCACTACTGTCTGTGTCACGAGTACCGGACACCGGCGGACGGCTTCTACAGCCGCCAGTTGCTTCTCCGCGTGAACAACGTTACCACCCTGACCATTTTATGGGACGATCGCCAAGTACAAGTATGCCCTTACGCGGTACTAACGGTTAGATGCAACATACCTACCGTTGTGGTGGCCTAGTGCCTCGTTGTTGGAACAGCCATGCGATTATCAGTGCGACCGAAGAGCTTATTTTTATCGTAAACCAACACCCTGTGTACTGCACACGAACATCGCTTCCCTCAAGACGAACTAATTTGGATCGAGAGCAAAGAAAAATGCAAATCGCTGAATATTCTCTAAACATTTGATGTCCAATAAACGTACTTTGCCAAATGTACAATCTTGCCGTTTGCTTTTAAACCACGGTTTCACATTCCGAATTGTGGCGCTGTATTGTGAGATGCTCTAAGACCCTGTGTACAGCAAAGGACCATCGCGTTCCTCAATACGAACTTTTTGGAACATGAGCAAATAAAAATGCAAATCGCTGAATATTCTCTAAACATTTGATGTCAAATAAATGTACTTTACCACATTTACAATCTTGCGGTTTGATTTCAAAGTACAGTTTCATATTCCGAATTGTGGTGCGCTGTATTGTGAGCTGATCTGTGTTGATTTCCGGGGTCTGTGTGGAGTCGCATAGAAGACGCCTGGGCGCGTTTGCCTACGCAGCTCAGTCACGTCACGGATAGAGGCGGGGAATATGAATGTTTTGATAAAGTCTGTTTCAGGGGCGGGGGATTTGATTTAGTGCCGCAAAGGCAGGTGAGCCAGGTCGATGCGGCGGAATGATAGGATTATCACAAAATGGAGGCTGATTTCGAGTGCGATAATGGGCGAAAAGTCGGGTAAGGTCCATAGGAAAGTTTCCTACGATCTACCGATTTATGCTTACAAACACATGGCCGACCCGTAGGGACAATAAAAAAAAAGTCCCGGAACTATCCTTTAATGTTAAAGGATATTTGTACTGCGCACTATCACCACCAGAGTGGTCCCCTGGCGCTCTGGCGGCTCTGAAAAAGGGAGAGGGGGGGTGAGTTAGTTGGAATGAGCTGGAGAAGTGCAAGATAGCAGTGATGTGCTGTTGGCAGCCTCACCCCGGTGGGTTCATTGGCTGGGCTTGGGGTGTTTTACAATCGGTAGTCGTCGTGTGCTGTTGTGCAAGTCTATGTGTGGTTTGTTTTGTTGTTGCAGTGTAGTGAAGTTTGTGCAGTTTGCTGCATTAAGGCTTGTGGTTGTGTTTGGTTCGAGTTTGAGAGGTGTAGGCAGAGGAGTGAAGTTGTTAGTGGGTTGGCTATTGATTCATGTTTGCACGCTAGGTCCATGTTAGGCAGGAGAGTCATATATCAGTCATTGAATTGCTTTCTATCTAGATGTGGCGCATGCTAGGCTAAAGAGTTCCCTCTACGTGTGCACATGCTAACATTCCCAATTCCATCTAGATGTGGCGCAGGCTAGGCTAAAGAATTCCCTCTACGTGTGCACATGCTAACATTCACAATTCCATCTAGATGTGGCGCATGCTAGGCTAAAGAGTTCCCTCTATGTGTGCACATGCTGAGTCCTGGGGTGACGAAACAGAGGAGGATACTCAAACGGGCATAGCTGCCAAGTGGGCATATTTTATGCTTGACACCATGAGCCAGTCCTGGGTTTTCCCTTTGCATATTTGTACTTGTAAGCCCATATTTTTAATAGGGAGAACAAAAATACCAGTCATGACGGCAACAGAGTAGCAAAAAGACTGGTTGGAAAAGCCATCAATGTGCATTTAAAAATCCCATTCATACAAGACATGAACAGGAACGACACTAATTGTCAGAAACAACAACTCTAAAGTACTATATCTGTTTTCCCCCGATGTATGTTTGTTATTGTGTTAGGTTTCTTACTTTTGAGACATATCCCCAGTGTTTTAGGTGTGTTTTTGTTTTTCAGTTTATTTGGATGGGAGTCAGCTATTTTGGCCATGTTTTAAAGGTACATTCTGCTTATGTTTCCCTCTGAACAGGCAAAACAGCATAGACCAGGAGGGGAACATAATTCTTTGTTGATGCCTCATGACCGGCGTCATGAGGATGTTTGGATGGCGCTGCCTAGAAGTACATTCCCGGAAAGCATTGTGGGGTGAGTAGGCCCCTACCCCTGCCTTGGGCTCTCTGCACCCTCAGCCATCTGCTCTACTGGCCCCAGGCTCCTCTGCTTACCTTCTTGCTGGAACGACTGGCCACAGACCTGCACCATCGGGCCTGGATTCACTTTATTCCCCCTGCTTTGCTTTCGTCCTGGTATGACCACGACCACCCACACCCGGTGCAATTCAGTAACTCCACTGCAATGCAGCGCTGGCCGTTCTGCATCCAGGCTCCACTGCCAGTCGCTGGATGCAGGATTTGCTCCTGTCTAGCCCACACCGCACAGCACCACCTTGAAGAGTGGGACCTCCCCAAGTAACTGACTTGTTTCGGGGGGGTGAGGGGTGTGCAGGATGCCAGTATGGGGATTCTTTTGTGGGGGTGGAAGGCAGTAGCCAGGTATGGGGCTTGGGCTGTGGTGGTGGGGAGGCAGAAGGCCAGGTATGGGGCCTGGGTGGTGGGGGAATGATGGCAAGTACGGACCTGGGTGGCGGGGAGGCGGGATGCTATGTATGGAATTTGCATTTTGGCCGTTGGCTGTTGAGGAGGCAAGATGACAGTTATGAGGCTTGGGTTCTGGTGGGGGGCAGAATGGCAGGTATGTTGCCTGCGCTATGGTGGTGGGAAGGTAGGGCGCCAGGTGCAGAGTTTGCGTTCTGGTCTCTGGCTTTGAGACGGCAAGAGGCCAGATATGGGGTTGGGTTATGGGTGTTGGGGAGGCAGGATGCCAGGTATGGGGCCTGGGCTCTGGGTAGTGGGTGTGGAAGGATGCAGGGTATAGGGCCTGGGCACTGGCAGTTGTTAGATAAGAATTAGTGCCGTCACACTGTGTGAGACTACACAAGACTTATCTGCTTGGTACTAGGAAACCCACCTTTTGGTATTGGTCTGTACTACACAGGTTGGTACTGTGACTGACCAGCCACGGGTCAAGAGGGGTAAATGTGAGCTGTAGAGCTGTAGAATTCAAATCCATAAATACAAGTAGCCAAGTAACACTTACACTCAAGGTTTCAGTTATAAACAGTTATTTATTTAACGTCAGTTTTAAATAAGCATACTTTAAAAAGACAAAAGATTGTAACAATACGAACAAACTTTGAAATGACTTTTCAGAATCAAATAAGCCAAAGAATAATCTTTGGATATGCGGCCTACTCGGGCCTAGTTCATGGGTGGCGGTACAAGATGGGTTCATGGGTGGCGGTACAAGATGGTCACCTACAGCGATGGGAAAGACCCGCTCACAAGCCATGAGCAGACCTGTCCGTTGCCTGCACAAACACATAGTTGCACATTGTTGCTAATGACAGGTACACTGCGAGCTGGGAACGACGATGGTCCCAGGCTTGGGGGCTCACGGAGAACCAATCAGAATCCAGGGGGGCTTATTACTGACGCCATTACCCTTAACCAATCACCAAGGGTCCCCCTGTAATAATTCTAAAGTAACAACTGCAAGGGACAACCCAAGTGTAGCACCTGACCCATCCTTATCCACTAATATTTCTTTCCATATGTTACCTATACTAACCCTACCACTCGGGGAACCAATCCAGAGTAGCGATAGGTTTTGTGCTAACTTTCCCAGGTGACACGAGTAGCGCGTCATACTGCCGTAAAAAGGGCCTGCGAGCCCCACTAACATTGAGAGTCTCATCGGACACGTACGATCCGAGACCCATCCCTGCCGTTATTATGATAAACAGCAGAACCACCTTGCTTCTCGTGTGTGTCTCATACTCCTTTTGGGTACACGGGAGGAGTTGGGGCCTCCCCAGCCCAGAGGCCTGTGGACGGCTCTGCCGGCCCTGGGAGAATCACCCTGACAAGTTGGAGGCACTGCTGAGATCTGTTTTAAGTCTATCTCCTGGGAACTTCATTCCAAGGCCCTTGCAGCGAGGTGACCCGGCAGCGCGGCCCCCTCTGCCGTTGCCCCCTTTGAGGACTACAGGACCATCACGGAACTGCGAGAAGACCGGACAGCGCAATCCGGATATTGGCCCTCGGGAGCCGATTGAGAAGTATCCCGCCCGCGGTTGGCGAGTGTCCAGACATGGACCAGACGAGGGGAGGTGGCGAGCTGCTTGGAGGGGTGCACGCAGTCGAGCGGCCCCGCATCAAGGGAACTTGGTGAGTATGACACACCCAACAAGCAATGTGACATTGTGAGGGAGGGGGGAGGAATTGTAATAAGGGCTGCGGGAGGTGTTTTTACAGTGTGTTGCAAAGATTTGATTAACAAGTGTTGACAGACGAGTGAGCGGTAGCAGAACAGGCACGAGGGCCGTCTTCTACCGTGTCACAGAAGCAGGGTGGGTGGAGCCAGAAGGCACCACGTGCGGTTGCTCGAAGGCACTGATTTGTCTAGATCGTGAGCACCTGTAGGGAAGGGGTGTGGCTTTCCTATGAATTGGCGTTTTAAATAAATGAGTAGATGAGGATCCCTACTAATTGAGTTTTGAAGCTCGTTAGGTAGATGACGTTTTCCCGTAGTTGGTAGCCAGATTGTTGCCAAGTGCGGAACATAATTGGCTGGTTAAGCTCCCCTGGCGAGGGGCGCATCACACGCGAGGCGACGCAGAGTGTGCAGTCCGATTATAAGAATTTTTGATGAATACCTTGCTCCGGGCGAAGCGAGAGGACAGCTGTGGGGTTGAGGGGGACAGAGAGTAAAACATATTGCGTGCTCCACTAGTGTTATAAAAGGTTCTTACCAGTAGTAGGTTGAAGAAGTTGGTGACGTCACCCGTAGGGCTTCCATAGGACACCGCGGCCACACTGTGTTGATAAAAGGGGTGGCCAGGGAATAAGTATCGGGGGGGGGGTGGCGTAGAAGAGGTGGGGAGGCCGCGCACAGAGAACGCCTGCACCCCTCGATACGGGGAGGGCAAAAAGGGGAAAGGTGGCCGCGCACGGAGAATGCCGGTCACGTGAGCAAGGTGGTTGAAAAGGGGAGGGAGAGGTTTTAAAAGGGGAGAGGAAAGGTGGGGCGGCTGCACTAGCACGTCACACAGGGCACGCAGCAGCAGGGGGCTCCGTGCGCCGTGGCCGCAGGGGGCCATACGAGTGATATCAAAGAAAAAAAAACACGAGGAAAAACATATAGAGGAAAAGAACTGTACATTTGCACTGCCTTACCTTTCAGCGGACGGTCGGAAGTCCCCAATTACGGGGCCAGGTAAAGAAGGTGGTTACTGAAGAAGTTGAAATATAACACTCTCACTGCCCCCCTCCAACACATCTGTAAAACACTATCACCCCACATGGAGAAACTTAGTATAGTATAGATTGGACAAAAGGAACAGACAACAAAATGACGACACCATGGCCGCCTAACGGCAGCTTCGACCCATACGTCCAACACTCGCTGTTGACGTACATACATAACACATACAAAGGGAAGAAATCAGCTCATCATGCAGAGATATTCAACTTGTAGAGGATGTTCCAGGGATCCAGGCCAGGAGCAAAAGGGATGTTTACTATGGAAGGGGCAACAGAGGAGAAGGGGAGCAAAGAAACAAAGGAGGGTAAGGAGGTGAAGGAAGAAGATGGGGACATGAGCATGGTGAGCAGCGATGCCCAACGTATGGAGGAGGGCACGAAGAAGGATGGAGGACCGGTTGCAGTATCAGAAGTAAAGATGGAGAAGGAAGGGACAGACGATATGCCTCTAGCGAAGGTAGTAAAAAAAGAGGAGGGAGGATTGTACCCACTGACAGAATTAAGAGAAGCCGCTAGGCCACAAATAAAAGTTGCTGAGGGGTATTCAACCCCTGCGTACAGCCCTCCACCCTATGCCCTTAAGGATAGCTACCAGAGGGGGGCGGCGGCAGCAACGGGCGTGCCAGAGTTCAACACAACACAGGCCGGTACGGGGGGAGGGAAGGAAAGTGGAGAACTAGTTGCAAGCATAGGACCAGATGAGTGGATAGCAGCACAGGTACTCCTAAAACTCCGGGGGACACTAACAGTGGAAGAAGAGGATGCGGTGCGGAGAGTGAAAGAGGAGGGAATGGAAAACACACTGACAGGGACTGAGGTGAGTAACACAGAGGAAGGACGGCTGTCACAGGTGGAGGAAGAGATGCTGGAGGAAAGGTTGGCTGAACTAAGAGAAGTACGAAGCGACCTGATTAGACAGTACGAGCAAGAAACACGGGGGAGAAAGAAGGAAAGAAAGGAGAGTAGGGAGGAGCAGGAGAGGATGAGGGAGAGACTGGAAGAGAGAAAGAAAGAAGCGGAAAGAATGAAAGCGATAGCAGAGAGAGTGTCACGTATGGAGCAGCGGGAAATGAAAAGGAAGGAGGAGGAAAAGGAAAAAGAAATGGAAATGTGGAAATGAAAATATTGTCTGAAAGCACACGGAAGTATGAAGAAGGTAAAGTAATAGAGAGCATATTGAAAAGAGGAGGGGCAAAATGGGGAAGACAGAAAGAAGACGAAAGGATACTGGCGAAGGTAAGTGCCGAAGTAATGGAAGAATTACGCAAAAGGAGAGAGGAAATAGGGGGTGAAATATTGGGAAATGATGGAAAAGAGAGAACGGAGAATGAAGTAAGAACATACACTCGCCAGGACTCAGAGTTGCCTACAACCTCGGGGGCAACCATTAAAGGAGGAGAACGCAAGGAGGCAAACTTGATCGATTTGAAGACAGTTACAGTGGGGGGAAAACTAACAGACTGGAGATTGTCTTTCCTTGATGAATTTTGTAGCGAGGAGGAAGGATGTTCGGGAAGGAATGGAGGAGATGACAACAGGGAAAGCTTAGACAAACTGTACATTACACGGGTAAATTGAGAATCACCCTGGGCATGCAGGAAAAAGGAGGAGGAAAAAACGAGTGAAGAACAGGTAAGAGAAGTAGCAGGGAGAGCGCCGCAACCAGTGACACCAACACCACGCCCTCAAACACCCACCCCTGCACACACTCCATATGTCGACAGACTTAGAGATCTCCCGGGGCGCAGACAGGAGGACAGGACGAGCACGCCTGCGGTGAAACACGAGGGTAACATAAGAGGGAGGAGGAGTGAAGGGGACAACAGAACAGATAACTGTAATGATATAATGATAGGGTCACATGACACGGAGGAAGAGGACAAATACACTAACATAGCCCCACGAGCATTAAGGGAAGTGAAGGGGGGGAACTTAATGCCACTTCTAGAAAGGGGAGGGGTCAGACCACAATATGTATGGAAGCATGCCGATAAAGAAAACATAAAGTGCAGGCTCCCATCTCTAAGTGGTGGAGCTGGGAAATGGATATATGAGATGGAGAAACATACTGCAGGATAAAAACTAGCAGTAGGGTATGTGAAAGGGCTTCTAATATCAATACTAGGGGATGCTGCAGATGACATGTGGAAAAAGGCAGGCTCCCAGGGGTCACAATAACAGACACGTCACATGACGGGGCGCCATTTGCCAACTGCAGGCACGCACTATGGCAGGCATTAAGGGTCCAGTACCCAGACACGTCAGACATAGGGGCAATTACGTCACGCAAAATGCGTGAGAATGAATATCCTGTCGATTACATTCAGGAGATTCAGGAGTGGCGAGTTGAAACTAGGGAACCGTGGGATAAAACACTTGCCATCTTCTACCACATACTGATACAAGGTTTCCCCGAACCAGTGCAGAGACAGCTGAAGAAAATTGTGGGGATGGAGGTACAGCCTTGGCCAGAAATACAACTAACTATAGTACATCACTGTAGGATGTGGCAGGAAAAGATGAAGCAAAAGGAGGAAGATAGGAAGGCAGAGGAGGCAAAATTGGTACAGAGAAAACTATCCAAATACGCCAGGAAGGGAGCATTATTGACAGCGCCCGTGGTAGCAACACCAGCCCCTGCTCAGGCCATAGTTGCACAAGGCACGGCACAACAACATGTAGCACAACTTCAGCGGCCAGCACAAATGATAACACAGCAAATGCCCCCACCCCCACCATAAACGGCAACGAAGGGGGGGATATATGCCAATGGGAAATGGGTATTATAAGAGCTACAGAGGAAGGGGGGATGATGAGAGGGAGAGGGTATGGCCAGCATGCACAGCAACAAGGGGGAGGGTTCCGGGGCTACCACTCAAACGGGCAACAAGGGTATCAGGATAACACGGGGAACTTTCCATGGCAGGCAAGAGAACCACCAACATGTTGGGTTTGTGGAATGGTGGGACACATGTTGCGCACATGTAGGATGAGACCCACCCCACCAGCTTGTGGGGAACAGGGGCAACAAGGTCATATGGGGAGCAACAAGTATACCAGCAACAGCAAGGAACACAACAGTGCACCCCACAACAACAAGTGCCACTGCAACAACTGCAGCCGCAGATACAAGTGCAAACACCCTTGCCACAGCAGCAACAGATACAAACGTACGTACCACCACAGCAACAAGTGACACCGGTACAAACATACGCACTACCACAACAACAAGCAATAGCAACACAACAACATCAAGTGCAACCAGTCCAGCAGCTCACACAGATACAGGACAATGCAGTATCAACAACTGATGCACCCCTACAACAGACACAATTGGGGAGGGTGACAATATTGGGGCACAACCCTTATACAGGGGGTGGCCAGTCACTGTACCCGCAATAGGACAGCCCACAGATGTCCTTGATGTGTCCCATCCTATCGGTAACACCTAATAGTGCTGAGGAACCACGCATACAGGTAGCGATAGGTGACAAAAAATGTTCCTTTCTTGTTGACACCAGGGCCACTAGGTCCTGCATAAGGGAGGGTAAATTTAAGATGTCAGGCGAGGCCATGAACACTCAAGGATTCTCTGGGGCTCGAGGGTTGGTTCCCTTTACTGATAACATCTCCTTATCTATAGGAGATAATGATATGTCTGTCTCGCTCCTGTACTCGAAGGAGTCGCCAGTAAACATACTTGGGAGGGACATAATGAGCAGGTTAAACATGACAATCTCCTTCACGGAGAATGGCATAATTTTCTCCACACCAAGAATAAACATGCTCACAGCACGACAAATACTGCAAGCTTACTGTGGCCAAACAGTAGCTCGGGCTGAGCCAGTAGATGAATAGATGTTCCAATATGGAACAGACATAGCATTTGCATGGATGCCAGGGATTGAGGGCAAGATTTGGAGGAGGCCAGCAGCATATTTGTTCAGGCCAGAAACACCAGCAAACGAACCAGAGGGGAAGGTGATTTCAGTGAGCATTGAGAGCATCATGGCAACTGCAGATTACATTGCAGTTCATGCCCAAGACAGGGAGGGGAGGGCATGGAGAGCAGTAATAGCACTGGCTGAGGGGTGCAGGCTCACACAGGTATCAGATGAGGAGCTTTTCTCAGATGATAAAGAAGGAGGGGAGATGGTGTTTATGATGAGTGTTGACATCTGGTTAAGAGTGACATACAAGCAAGTGGCCCTAAAAATGGCAGTGGCACTAGAAGCACCTGCCCCTACCCCAGTACCATTTTATGAGGAAGACATGGCAAATGCTCCAGCATCACTGTGGACCACCAGTCCATACAACGTGGGCTGCATAAAGAGCATTGGAGGAGTAAAAATAAAGTTGAAAAAGGGAGCAATATTACCTAGGGTGAAGCAGTACCCACTATCAAAAGAGGCAGATGAGGGCATATATGAAACAATAACAGCCCTGATAAACAATGGCATATTGGTACCATCAGAATCAACGTGCAACACGGCCGTGTACCTGGTGCGCAAAGCGAAGGGAGGGTCTTGGCGTTTCATCCAGGACCTTAGGCCCTTGAACTACATTGTAGAGGCAGAGTACCCCATAGCCGCAAACCCAGCCACAATACTGTGTGGAATACCAGCAGAGGCATCGCGGTTTACCGTAATTGACCTCAAAAACGCCTTTTTCTCGATACCTCTGCACCCAGATTAATAAGACCTCACAAGCTTCACATATAGGAACACAAAAGGGAAGCACACAAGGTTGCCTCAAGGGTACTGTTAGTCACCCTCCATCTTCAACAGAGTAATACACATGGATTTGGGAAACATTGAAATGGAGAGCACGGTGCTGCAATATGTTGATGACATAATAATTTGCAGCACCACTGAAGAAAGGTGCAGGGAAGACTCAGTAAAGATGCTGACAGTGTTGGCTGAGAAGGGGTACAAGGTGGACAAGGAAAAGTTACAGTACTGTCAGGAACAGGTACTATACATTGGCCAAATCATTTCCCAGCATGGAAGAAACATTGCCCCACAGAGAGCACAAGCAATAAGTAACACACCACAACCACAAACAGTGTGGGAACTGCAGCAGTTCCTGGGCCTATGCAACTACTGCAGAGCATGGGTTTTTGATTACAGTTCATATATAGGACCCCTGCTCGAAGCACTAAGAGAAGCACAAAAAGGGGACAAAAAGTTGGGGTGGACAAGAGAAATGAAAGAGGCGTTTGATGAGTTGAAACACGCCATATCCACTGCGCCCGTGCTAGCCACTCCAAACTATGAGCACCAATTTTTCATTTTTTCACATTGCGACTCAGCATTGATGAAGGCAGTACTGACTCAGAAAACAAGCAAGTACCACAAGCCAATAGCTTTCTACAGCGGCCACTTGGACCCTGCAATGTTAGGTCACTTCCCTTGTGAACAGAGTCTCGCAGCCGCAGCATTTGCGGTGGAAAAATCATCATCAATAACAATGGGGTGCCAAACCACACTATTTGTGGAAAATGCACTGTTCACAATTTTGAACAAGCCCAAGTCCACCCTGACCACACAGAGGGCATCGGGTTATGAGATCATCCTATCCAGACCGGAGTTGACAATCAGTTTCAGTAATGTAAACCCAGCTAGGTTCATAGCAGAAGTAGTTGAGGAAGGTGATTATACCCATGATTGCACACAGGCTATTGAAATGTATTCCAGCACAAGGAAGGTTGAGGAGGATGCCCTAAAAGGGGGTGAGATAATGTACATTGATGGGTCATCAGCTATTGATTAGAGTGATGGGATAAGGAGAACGGGAGCTGCAGTGGTTAGAATGATGGACGATTTGATGTATGCCCCAGTGAAGTGTGTCCAACTACCACAGCATTATTCGGCTCAGGCATCAGAATTGGTGGCACTAAAAGAAAGCTTTGACAAGAGAGTGACTATATACTGTGACAGTGCATAAGTAACATCAACGTGCACTCACGATTAATAAAATGCCAAAGAAGGGGATTTAGAAGAGCTGATGGAACACCAGTGCAACATGCCCTTTTACTGGCTGAATTGATTGAAGTAATTAACAATCCTCAAGAAATAGCTTTGGTTAAGTGTCAGGCCCACACTAATGGAGATGACCCTATCTCAAAAGGTAATGAAACAGCAGACGCACATGCCAAACATGCTGCATATTTTGGCGAAATGTGGATCCCCCCAGAATCTGAGAGAGGCAGAGGGAGGTTGATAGCAAGACAGATGTTGATGAAGGATAGGTACCCCCATCTCCCTGCAACCCAGATAATGGATTTGCAGGCAGCTGCACCAATGGCAGAAAAGGAGCTATGGGTAAAAAGAGGGTGCACAATGTTCCCACAGATGCACTGTGGTGTCAAAATAATACAGGAAAGGTGGTTATGCCACTGGCACTGTTGAACACAGCTCTGGCTCAGCTACATCATCCAGCATATACAGGGAAGGAAGTGATTGCAGCACAAATTAAAGAAGCATGGTTCTGTCCCAAGTTAAATTCCCATGTTGCAAACTTTATCAGCAATTGTCTAACGTGCCAACAGTTTACAGCCGGTCACACGCTGCAAGTGATAAAAGGTACTATACCTCGGCCGGAAGGACCATTCCTACACTTACATATTGACTACGTTGACATGATCAACGTATGTCAAGGACAAAGATACATGATTGTAGTGGTGTGCCCATTTTCAAGGTAGATTGAGGCTGTACCCTGCTCACACTTGGATGCTTTCAGAGCAGCTACATTTTTAGTGAGGGAGGTCTTCCGCATGTGGGGTGTTTGCGAAGTGCTGTGGTCAGATAATGGCCCGCACTTTGCAAACGAAATGTTTGAGCACATCACAGCTCTGCTGGGCATCAAGCACAAGTTTGCATGTGCAGATCATCCACAGGCTAACAGTGTCTGTGAACGCCTGAATGGCCTTCTAAAGGAGGAGATAGCCAAAATACAGCAGACTACTAAGAGAAGCTGGTTGTACTGCCTTCCCTTGGCCCTATTCGAGCTGAGGAATAGGCCAGGGTCTGATAACCACCTAGAGTGATGGGATAAGGAGATAACCACCTCACTCCCCACGAGGTGGTGACTGGATGCCAGATGAGCCTTCCACTAACGCCAACATCAAGAGCCCTCACAGATTATGAAAGTACTGCAAATGTCTTTGGTGATGGAATGTATCAATATGTGTCTTCCTTGATTACTAGTGTCGCCTTTATCTCCCAACAACTCGAGCGCACGCGGGGCGGATCGAAGATCACCCAACCAGAAGATACAAATGAACAACTAGAGCAGCAAAAAGAGTGGACTATTGCGGAAGGAGACGTTCTCCTCCACAATTTCAACAGGAAGTGGAACAGCCCCAGATTTACAGGGCCCCACTTGGTAGAAGCAGTGGCTCCTAGAGCCGTTAAACTACAAGACAAACGAGCTTGGAATCACCTGCATGACGTCAAGCCCTACAAAGGCCAGACCCGCCCTAGCGTCGACGGCAGGTCCACCGTAAAAACAATAGCATCAGCAACGCCAGCAACAGATATAGACACAGCAACTGCAAAAAAGGACAATTGTGACACTGCCCCTCACCCTTCCCCAGCCACAAACACCACCATAGACTTTGGACAATCGCCTGTAGCTCACCCCATGGTCACGAGATCCCAAAGCAAACAAACCTCCGCCCCGCTCAGCCCCATCCCTGCCATCGCCGAATAAAGGCCATTGTATAAAAAAACTTGAATGATACACACAAATATAAACACTTGTATGTTCTCTTTTCTTTTTGTCTCGCACATGCAGGTACCGCATATTACTGTGTTGTTTAGAAGGTGAAGTAACTAAGGTCGTGTTCTGCCCAGAAGTAAATGCTACCCACAGATGATAACGCCCCTGAGGCCCTATCAAACCAATTTGTACACCATATAAAGAGGCCAAAGTATCTGAAAAGAAGAAGGATACGTGTGCACTACACTGCGTTTGTTTCGGCCATAGAACAATCATTTCTCCATCTCCACAAGCACTTGCCAGCTCTGAGGGATAGGTCACTGAGATTAGCGTGGGAACAGCTTTTCCCCTGGGCACTATATGACTATCTGATAGGCAGAGCTTCACTAAAAACACTAACCGAATTAACGCATACCTTCAGAATTTTCAGACGGGCATCTTTATCATCGCAAGAATAAGCTGCAGGACCGCAGCAAAGGTAAGACCAAAAATGCCAGTGAGATTAGCAACTGTAATAAAGATCATAGGCGTGTTGGTTGTTACTGGTCTATTGGCTGCCTCTGTCTGGCAGAAAAACTATGCTTTAAAGATTGTGACTGCACCCAAAACTAACTTACCTCCCCCCACAGCTGCAACAGGTATGATGTCAGGTGGTACAAGCAACCCTAGAGGTAAGGGACATAGGGTCAAAAGCAGCACATATGGAGATGAGAAGGGAATTGACACATATCTCACAGATTCAGCACACGTCTCGAACAACATGTGGTATCAGCAAAATTGGTAAGTAGACAACTGAGGACAACTGCTATGTGTGCTCGTTGATCCCGTACGCTATGAGCGCATCAAGAACATTTGTAGCTACCGAAGTGCCAGCAAAAACAGTGCAATGTCTGATATATTTGCCGCTATTCCAAACAAAAGGACAATTCCAAGGGACGGTGGTGACACTTCAATGGAAAACAAGGGACACATATCCATACGAAAACAATTTCCTCAAAACATATTTGAGCTACCATAAAAGAAGCCTATATGCTGAAGCTTTCAGATACATGACGGATGGCCCCGACAAAGGAGAAACGAAGAAAGTAACGCTAGAATACCTGCCGTGTGATTGGTATGCAACTGAAGTTGCTGGTGAACAAGGGTGCTGGGAAAGACCGCTAATAACAATAACTGGGAAAATATATATGAACAATGAATGGGAAATAGGAGTGGTTGTGAGCAACATGATAACAAGAGAAAATATTACCACCATAAAAGAGCACAATGACAGATGCTGGATGACGTGGGTAAATATGCACCGATGCTGACGTGGATGGAGAAGGACGAAGATCCAATAAGCATACTACCACTAACTGCACCCACACTGTGCTATCAACACAAAGGTGATGTGGATGTGGGATACAACACCAACTTGGGAAGCACGGTAGAGATACCTGAGGGGGGTGCTGGCGCAGCAGTTCTAATGGACCACTATTGGGCCTGCGGCGATAAGGCGTACCACACCTTGACTCCATCATGGAATGGAATATGCACTATGGTACACATCAATGGACCATCCCTGGTTGTGCCTCAGAAACATGTCAACATAGCCAACTTCCCCAAGATCGTCGAAGGGAACAAGAGGAGGAAAAGATCTGCACAATCACAAGAAGGCGACAAGAATAACAACAATAACGTTTTGCCAAGAGTGAAAAGACAAGGGGAACCACTGACAGGAAACTACCTGTGGGGAAGATCAGAAACAGCCCTCACCTCAATCCGACCAGAACACAGACTATTCAGCAGAGCAGCAATGTTCTTCTCATCCATAATACACCCAGGACTACAGGCATATGAAAATGCAAAATGGTTACAGATCACCAGATGGGAGCTGATGATGACAATAAATTCGACAGTAAATGGATTCAACGCAATAAGAGAAGAACTGAGAGCGGTAAGCATGGTAGCACTACAAAACAGGTATGTGCTAGACCGCCTCACGGCGATGGAAGGGGGAGTTTGTGCCAAAATAGGACAATCATGTTGCCCATTTCTCCCTGCTAACGGCACAGACAATGGAACACTTACTGAAGCAGTATCACAACTGGCCCTGATGCACTCCAAAATGGTGGAAGAAAGTAAAGGAGTAAAGAAAGATGCCAGCTGGTTCTCGTTCATATGGTCATGGATGCCATCATGGCTGTCAGATGGGCTGAAGCTAATAGTAGGATGTATAATATTAGCTGCAGCTGTGTTGATTGTAATAAAGTTCTGGAAAGCTAGAAAAGCATGCACAATGCATGAAATGATGGAGATGGTCAGCATGCACGCCTTACTGCCGGCCGATGATGGCAAGCACACCGACATGATAATACAGGAAAGAGAGAGGTTGAGCAAACAGATTCTTGACAACCACATGGATCGACCATCTGTGAAGGTGGAGAACCCAAGAAACCGAGGAGCTATATCGGAAGATGGGTATACTGCAAACCCGGCAGCGGCTGCGTTTACATGTACTGGTTATTTGAAGATCATGTCAACCATTATGGGCACTTGGCTGGAATAATTAAAGTATGGAGAGTGAAAGGAGATAAGGAAAAGGATGAGTTTGTGGTCAACAAGTCGACCAGAGGGGGGACTGAAGTGGGAGAATGGGACAATACCCTCCCCCCAATCTCATCCAGACCACTACAGAGGATGGTAAACTCCACCATGTTGACCTTCTGGTCGTGCCAATGCTTGACCAGAGCCTGACCAGCTTTCAGGTTTTCAGACGCTTCTGTCGTCATCAGTGCCATCCTCTTCCTGTGGCCTAGTACATAGTCAGTGACTCTTACTGGTTGTAGGGAAGTGGCACTCTCCACCCCTTCCTTTATGAGGGCCAAAGGGCCTCTGACTGGATGACCGTAAAGAAGTTCAAAGGGGCTAAAACCCACCCCTGCTTGAGGGACTTCTCTATTCGCAAAGAGAAGGCATGGCAGCAGAAGGTCACACTTTCTTCTAAGGGGTTCCTCTAAAGCACCTATTATGCTCTTCACGGTATGGTTAAACCTATTCACCAACCCATTGGTTTGGTGATGGTAGGCTGTTGAGAACTTGTAAGTCACTCCAGAATTTTTCCACATGGTCTGCATGTAGTCGGGCATAAGGTTTGATCCCCTGTCAGAGATTACTTTCTTAGGAATCCCTACCCTGGTAAAAATACCAAGGAGGGCCTTAGCCAATGCCTGAGCAGTAACAGTTCTCATAGGTATTGCCTCGGGATACCTGGTAGCATGGTCTACCACAATCAATATAGATCAGTTACCTGAGGAAGTTGGAGGGTCTAGGGGACCAGCAATGTCAATCCCCACCCTCTCAAAAGGGACTCCCACCACAGGGAGGGGCACTAAATGTGCCACATTCTTGGGTAAGGGTGGCAGCTCCTACAGAACTTATTTACATCTGCACCCATCTTGGGCCAGTAGAAGTACAGAGATAGCCTCTCTTTGGTCCTATTGAAACTCAAGTGGCCAGCCAGAGGGATTTCATGTGCCAACTGTAGGAACGTTTGTCTCACCTTCTGGGGCTCTACCAGTCTCTGGCAGGCCCCTGTAGTAGATTCAGTATGTTCACTGTAGAGGAGGCCTTCCTCCCAGTACAGCCCATGCTTCCCTAGCTTTTGCCCTTCCAGCTGGCGAGCTGTCTGCTGACGCTGACCTTCTAGAGAGGGGCACTCGCTTTGTCCTCTGCAGAAGTCTGCCCTAAAGGGTCCACCTTCTGCAAGTAAAGTTCGCAGCTCAGGATGGTCTCTGGGATCCAGATCCCCAATGCAGGGAAGGTTTTCTTCCAGCTCTGTGTCACCAGTAGCTGTTTCCACAATATTTGGTTGGTCCTCACACACAGAACTGCCGGGGAAGGGGGTCACTGGGATGACCTGGGACAGTCCTCTCGGGGATGTCCTTGTTTTGAGAACAGGTTTTGGTTTCTGACCTTTCTTCTTACTAGAGACCCTGGATTTCTCCTTAGTCTTGTTTCTCTTCTTTGAAGTTGAAGTGTGGCCTTCTTGTTGACTGGAGATATTGGATCTCTCCTTCACCTACTGAGACTCTCTTAAGGTTGCCTCTCTGGCCAATCTTGTTTGATCCTTCTTCTTTTTGCTGGGGGGCTTGGGGGTACTAGACACTACTTCAAGAGCCTTCAAGCCATTACCTACAGGACTCTCACTTGCACTTCATTCCATTCTGTACACTAACAGGGATCCTAACAGTCATGTTATTGCACTGGATGAGAGCTGGCAGAACAGGAACCATTTAGATAGGTCCTCTTGCAAGTTTAGTGGGACCTTTGGGTGCCTTAGCTACATCCTCAGGTTTGAAAAAGCTTTAATCAACCACTGTTATGCTTGCCCCAGTGTCTCTTATGGCAGGAGTCTTCAGACCATCTACAAGAACAGTGTCCTTATAATATTCTTTTCTGTTATCTGGAATGGTGTTATAAACAGCCACATTCTATTGTTCCCACAAACCTAGGGACACTAAAGATACACTGGCTTGAGCTCCAATGGGGTCTTCAGCCAGTAGTTGAAAGTGTGCACTTGCCATTTGTGCTTCTCCCTCGGGGATGAAGGCTAAGGAGGCAGTGTGGACCCCTGAAGGTTTACCCTTACATATGGGATCCCCTTTTACATGATCTACAGACCCACATACAAAACATTTACCAATGTTCTCTGGAATGGGGGTCTCCATTGACTCCCTCAGGTTTGGAACCAGAGGGTTCATTAGACCAACCAGGTTTCCCATGTGATCTGCCTTTATTATGTTTGGGGCCCTCTTTTGGTTGGTTGGCATTATAATTCTCTTTAATCTCTTTCTTGTGCTGCTTCCCCTCTTCCTTCTTGTGAGTTCGCCCCAGAATCCTTATGAATGGCCCTGTTGGCTACCCATATGTCAGCAGCTTGTGTTAGCTTTTTAGGATCAATTTCCTTCAGAGTCAGCCAAGTGCTGTCTCAGCTCAGGAGAGCAAGCATCAAAAATAGATTCGAACAAACAAAGATTTCTCATTCCTTCAAAGGGGTTTACTCTGTACCTCTTAACCCAACCATCTAATTTCTTCAAACGTTCACATACCCAGGTAGCTCAAGAGGTACCATCAGTCTTTTTGAGGGTCCTAAACCTCTTAAGGTACTGGGAAGGAGTCTTCCCAAATCTATCTATTAATGCCAGTTTAACTGACTCATAGACCTTTCTGTCGCTGGCACCCAACTCCATAACAGCATCACAACCATTCTGGGAGAGCCACGACATGGGCAATGGAATCAAATCATTCCCACTTATTCCTTGCGGACTATAGGTATATTCAAATGTACTCAGCCAATCCACCACATCAAGTTTAAGATCATACATACTTACTGCTTTTTTAGGCAGGCAAGGCCTCTTGGGATTAGAAGACCTAGAAGACCCTGCAAGGGAAGCTGAATCAAGGGATATCTTTTTCATTCCCATTTCATGCTGCATTTCTCTTTCTCCGAGTTTCACCTCCTGATGTTTGTTTTCAGAATGTACTTCCAGTATTTTTAATTCCAGCTCTAATTTTAGCCTTTCAAGTGCAAGGTATTATGGGCTTAGATTTGGACCTTGTGGGGTCACGATAGGAAGAAACTGAGGTACAAGGGCAGGATGTGGAAGAGGGTGGCTTCCTTCCAGAGACTCTCTCCCTCCTCTGACTCTTCTTGCTGATTGGAGTTTAACTCTAAACTAGCATCCTCATCATTATCTTCCACATAAATGTGGGTAGTAGGTGTTACACGACTACTACTAATGCTTTGGTGATTTAACAACCTGGTAATTAATTCACATGTTCTTCCTTTCAGAGGCAGACCCCTAGCTTTACACAGATCTTTCAGTTGATCCACAGTCAGGCTAGTGAGGGCTGACTCCTTAAAGTTATCCAGGCATGTTACAAGTTGCTTATCTTTTTGGTGGAGCTTAGCCTTGTGGGTGGTTTATTTGGTTACAAGTACAACACATAGTCAATGTAACCACTCTACGCCAATCCCACCACCTGCCACCAGTGTTAGGTACAAATTAGTGCAGCCATACTGTGTGAGACTACACAAGACTTATCTGCTTGGTATTAGGTAACCCACCTTTTGGTATAGGTCTGTACTACACAGGTTGGTAGTGTGACTGAGCAGCGAGGCCTATCTCAAGAGGGGTAAATGTGAGCCATAGGTAGAGCTGTACAAGTGAAATCGGTAAATACAAGTAGCCAAGTAACACTTACACTCAAGGTTTCAGTTATAAACAGTTATTTATTTATTTAACGTCAGTTTTAAATAAGCATTCTTTAATAAGACAAAAGATTGTAACAATACGAATACACTTTGAAATTACTTTTTAGATTCAAATAAGCCAGTGAATAAACTGTGGCTATACTTCATACACTTCTCCTACACCCAGATGTGACTTAACCCACAAGGATAGTATTTTCATTTATATATCACACTGGCATACTTTGCAGATTCAGAGTTTGTAGAAAGGAAAGGTTAAGGGAAGCAAAAAGGTTAGAACAGTTTCTCAGCAAATGTGAGAACAGCTGAATCCTCCTATGAAGTCTAGATAAACCTTTTCCAGCATTAACTGTGTTTAGCCACAACCTATGGGAGGTGGGGGGGAGCAATAACAAAGTAAATGGAGCCAGGACAACCAAAGTCATTTGGATACAGTCTATGGATCTGATGCACTTCTTGGATAAAATTCTTGTGCAAAGTTAGAGAGTACAGAATAATCACTTGTAGGCCGCAAGCTGTTAAGCCTGTGAAAAGCGAGTTGAAATCAACTCAGAAACTAAGTAGGGGCAAGTCTCAAGTGAGACAGCATGACTTAAGGCAAGAAGGTAAGTACCCCCAACCCCAAACAGTACCTCCGGTTAGAGGAAAAGGTGTTCCAGCTGGATTCTGTCTTTCTACAGCCAAGCAGAACCTGGTTCCTGGGCCTCAGTCGTGAGGACAAGAGGGAGGACGTCTGGAGGGCTCCTGCGGCGGTACTCAGGTAGGTCATCGGCAGCTATGGGCTCTTTTCGTTACAACAGCACTTTGCGCTTAGTAAACAGCAGCGATACGGATCACTGGACACTGGGTGGACTTTCCGTGCTCCCTCGGTCCTGCACTCTGTTGAGGGGACTCTGGATTGGGAGGTCCTGCTCCTGGAGGGTCCTTAGGAGGCTCCTGGAGCTTTTGGCCGGATTTGTTCTGCGGCAGATGTTGCACTCGATTATGGTCCCTCAACCCGGTGATTGTGCCAGAGAGGCACGGCAAGTTGGGAAGCGCGCCAAGTGGAGTTCCTCTCAGGTTTAGTTGGCCCACAAACGCAAGTGGAGAAGACGTTCCTGAGGAGCTTCTCTGTCGAGGTGAAAAAGGAGGTCAGCACAGCAGCAGGGCTTCACCGGGCAATTGAAGGTCCAGTGTGCTGCAGCAAACTTTGTTCACGGTTTCTTCTTCGGATGTTCTTCCAGTGGTCGAATCTGCCTATAGTCCCAAAACCCTCACCTTTTAAGCAGGTTTCTCCCATTCATGCACATCCTAGGCTGTCAATCACACAGCAGGGTGGCTGTCCTGAAAGGATAGCCAGCTAGCCAGCCAATCAGGACTAGTTCCATTCAGGCACTCCTGGAGACAAAGGACAGGGGAGTTTCGGGACCTTCCCTCACATCCTGTCCTTCCAGACACACTGGAGCAAAGGCAAGACAAACAAAGTGCTCAAACCTCTCTCAATGCACAGAGGAGTAAAAGCCAAGAAAGACCTCAGAAACAGAAAATGGCGAGAAAAGAAGACAGGGGCCATTTTGACAAAATGGTCACCCATGCGTGCTGTACTGCAGCTGAGGGTTCAGCCTGTGGTAGAAAAGCACAATGGTAGGAAAGATTAAACCATTACCACCAGCCATTTAAAGTAGTGAGGATAACAAAAAATGTTGCATGCAAAAGTAGGATAAGTAACCCCACAGCAATCCGCATAAGTGGTGGTGTGCTGGACCTACAAAGGGAAAAGGTAAGTAAAGTCAATTTCACTTTACTTTTCTTGGGAACTGTAGTTAACACAAGAAAAGGTATTTAAACCTTATGGAAAATCCAAAAGATTTCTCAGTGTCACTGCGCTGAAGGTGGTGTGTGTCACCATGCAAAAGGCAGATGCCTATGGAGTTTGTCAGACTCAAAAAATAGTGAAAACACAAAATCCAAATCAGGTAAAAACACATGAGAGAGGGGGAAAAAAGTCCCACTCACTCAGGAGTTCCAGTTAAAAAGTCATATGTCCAGCAAAAAAGCTATGGGTCTCTAAGGTTCAAGGGAATTAGCACAGAAATGAAAATTCTCCCTAACAGCCATGGGGAGTCAGGATGCCAGGTTTGGGGCCTGGGCTCTGGGTGGTGGGGTTGGAAGGATGCTGGGTTACAGAGCTTGGGTTCTGGCTGCATGGAGGCTGGAAGCCAAGTATGGGTCCTGGTCTCTGGGTAGTGGGGGTGGAAGGATGCCAGATATGAGTCCTGGGCTCTGACAGTGGGGAGGTAGTGTGCAAGGTATGATGCCTTGTCCTTTGGCGGTGATAGTGGAAAGATAGCAGCTATAGGGACTGGGCACTGCCAGTGGTGAGGCAGGATGCCAGTTATGGGGACTGGGCCCTGGGTGGTGGGTTTGGAATGATGCCAGGTATGGGGCCCAGGCACTGGCGGTGGGGAGGCAGGATGCCAGGCATGGGACCTGGGTTCTGGGTGTTGGGGGTGGAAAGATTCTCCCTTTTATAGGCAGCACACCTACTTTTGCCTGTGGCCCATTCTGTTCCCCCCCTAAATTTGATTCCTGGAGATGCCATTGTTCCCTATAGTAGTGGAACCGTACTACCACCGACCTGGGCCACCTGCTGGCCTCAGCTCTTCCTCTACGCACTCTACTTTGATCTCCTTTCCACCCTCCTCGCAAACAGTGCAATCACTGTCACCTGAAGTTTATACTCCATATCGCCTGGCGATTCGCCCTTCTCTTCCTTTTTGCCAAGGACCTTTAGTTATTCCTCCTCTAACTATTTTTCAGGTCATCAATTTTCAGTAGAGCCTCCTCCTCCTCCTCTCTAGTCTCAATGTTCCACAACCATGCATCGTATCTCATATCTAGCAGATGAGCGCTAACTTGATTGTTCTCAATTCCCTTCACCTTACTCTCCCAGGTGTCCACTCTACCCTGCAAATCCATTTACAAGGTCTTTATGGCTCCACGTAGCGCCTTGATCTTCTGTAGGATACCGAAAATATCCTTTGTCACTGGATGTGACATGGTAACTCATTCCAAGACCTTTGCTGTTTCCCCATCTCTCTGCTGGCCATGTTGCACTCTATGCAGTACTTCTGCAGGGACTTTATACTGCTTGTCGGCTCCACACCTGCCAGCGTCTCCAGCCTGCCGCCTTATCTCCACTGGGTTGGTTCGAACCTACCACCACTCATGCAACACCCGACTACTCTCCTCCTTGTTGGCCATCCCTTTGTGTCTCTGGATTGTCTCACCAGCCCCTCTTTTCTCCTCTTAACACTTGTCTGTGACACAGCACCCAGCCAAACTCAATCCGCAGCCAGATGCCACAAGCTAAACGGCCATTCCAGTATCATCTCTTCCGTTCATCATCAGCCCCATTGTTCCCTCCACGGCTGGAAGGTGTTAAATGCTGTTCTCCCGGAGGCCTAGCACGATGGGCTGGCTCCGGTCCAGGAGGCCGCGCGGCCTTGAGCGCGGCGTGGGCAGGAGCGCGGAAGAAACACACACACACGCTGGTCTGCATACGCCCGGAACTGCCTCCCACTCCAGGGGGCGGGGCCTTTATTTATCTGCCCTACGTCACCGCGCTGCGGGACGTAGGGCGGATATAACATTCCTCCTTTATTTCAAATCAACCTAACAAACAACACAAACAAACGTGATCAACTATAAACTCCAGCCACTGTTCTTGGCTTAGCATACATAGTCATTCAGCCTTGCAGGCGGTCTTGTGGTCTTTCTCAGACTGTACCGCTTTGCTTGGGGGCTGTCCCCGCTCGGTTCGTAAGTCTGCTCACCTTCGCTGCATGTGTCCTCATTGCTGGGCAGTCTCGGTGATTGCCAGCTGCGATCCCCTGCGGATTCTTCCTCGGGGTCTTGCGCCGGCACGTCGCTGCTTTGTTGCTCGTTGTCGTCGTGAGGCCCCTCGCAGTCCGTCCAGAGATGCTGAGGCACGGGCTTGAACCAGGAGGCATTCCTTGTTACTTTCCGACCTCCCCGGGTGACAGTTATCATGGTCCTGCGCCGGTTGCTGATAGTCCATGGCAGCTCCTCGTACCTGGTGTCTAGTTTGGATTTCGTGGGATTTCGCAACATGATGACCTGGTCACCCACTCTGTGGTTTGAGGGCCTTGCTCTTCTCTTGACGCTCATGTGAGCATTGGCACGTGTTCTCCTCGCTTCCACGCGTGCATTGTCGACGTCGTCAGGGGTCCTGCTTGGATGATGGGGAATCGATGAGTTTATGATAGTTCCAAACATAAGGTCAGCAGGTGGTATGCCCGTGGTGCTGTGGGGGGTGACCCGATAGTTCCTTAGGAACCGGAATAGGTCGATCCTCCACGGGCTGGCGTTTGCCTTTTATACTCTGAGTACCTTGTTGATGGTCCTCATGAATCGCTCGACGTCCCCATTAGCTTGTGGCCACCTTGGCATGATGTGGTGGTATTTAATGCCCAGTTCCTGTAGGTATGACCTGAATTCCTCCCCTGTGAACGGGGGTCCATTGTCACTCTTAATGGTCGTGGGCAGACCATGGGTGGCAAACATCTTTTCTATCACCGGGATGACCACGTCCGCGGCGGTGGACTCCAGTATCTCGACCTCTGGATAGCGTGAGTGATCATCGATTGCCACCAGTAGATGTAGACCCTCTCTGATTTTGCAAAAGTCTATGCTGATGGCTTTCCATCGTGCCCGGCCACGCTCGGCCGACAGGATTGGTTCTGGGTCTGGCGGCCCACTCGTTATTTGGCAGGGTAGACATGTGTTCACTAGGTCCTCGACACGATCGTCGATGTGAGGGAACCATACCCTGTGTCTGACCCGGGCCTTTGTTCTTGCGAGCCCTTGGTGTCCTTCATGCGCTAGGGCAACTATTCTGTCTTGCAGCCCTGGGGGTATGATGATGCGGTCACCCCTTAGCAGGAGCCCTCCTTCAGTGATTGAGAGGTCTTGTCGAACCGTGAACATGTCTGCTAGGAACTCCTTGGCCCCCTCGGTTCTGTTGCGTGTGTGCGACATGAATTCTTTCCAGTTGCCTGACATGATGGCATCTTTTACCAGATCGCAACAGGGGTCATTTTGGGTTTCTGTTGCAATGTCCCCAATGTTTATCGCTTTGGGCCTCATGGTGTGGATTACTTGACAAATGTGTTCCTCCGTTTCCTCGGCGACTAACACTTCCTGCTGGGTGGCTGGTCGTGAGTGTCTCGACAGGAAGTCCGCGGGGTTGCCACTGCCCGGTTGGTATACAAGTACGAAGTCATATTGCTGGAGGTGTAGCAGCCACTTGGTGATTCTGGCTGGTGGGTGCGCCGAGGACCCAATGAAGATTGGTAGTAGGGGCTTGTGGTCGGTGATCGCCGTGAACTTACGCCCATATAGGTACATGTGGAAGTGTCGACACCCCCATAGAACGGCGATTGCCTCCTTTTCTATATGGGAATACCTTTGTTCCATTGCTGTGAGCGCCCTGGATGCATATGCAATTGACCTTTTTGTGCCGTCTTTCATGACCTGCATCAGGATCGCTCCAAGTCCCACTGGGCTGGCATCCACAAAGAGTTCTGTCGGGAGGTCCGTGTCGTAGTAGGCCATCTTGGTATCAGTTGATAGGGAGTCTTTTATGCTCTCAAATGCTTTCTGGCATTCGGGGCCCCAGTCCCACTTGGTGCTGGCCTTTGTTAGCTCCCGCAGATAGGGTCGCTAGGTTCCGAATGAATCTGCCACAGTAGGTGGCCATTCCCAGAAAACTGCGCACCTCGGTGGGAGTCGTTGGGGGACTGGCAGCTTGGATGTCCGCCACTTTCTGGGGGTCTGGTGATATGCCGGTGAGGTCGAACCTTTATCCAAAAAAAGTTATTTCCGGTTTTAGGAACTCGCACTTCTCTCGATGGATTGTGAGTCCGGCGTTTTCCAACCTGCCCAGTAGTGTCTTGAGTCTCGTGATGTGTTCCTTGGTGTCCGGTGCATGTATTAGGATGTCATCGCTCACGTTCAATACCCCTGGTATGCCTCTGATGACCTCCTGGATGGTCTGTTGAAAAACCTCCGCGGCCGATGATATGCCAAAGCTCAGGCGCTTGTATCTCCTCAGACCTAGGTGGGTTGAGAAGGTGGTGATATAGCGCGACTCTTTGTGGAGTTTAAGCTGGTGGTACCCCGCCTTTAGGTCTACCTTCGAGAACACACACGATCCAGTGAGGTCGGTGATGATCTCATCAATTGTGGGTGTTATGTGTCGTTCTCTTTTTATGGCTGCATTGGGCAGGCGCATGTCAATGCAGATCCGAACTTTCCCAGGCTGTTTGGGCTTCCTGGTGACCACCATCGGGGAGACCCACGGTGTTGGTCCCGTGGCTTCTTCGATAATGCCAGCAGCTTCGAGTGACCTTAACTCCTTCTCAACCTGTTCCCTCATGTGGAACGGTGTCCTTCGGTGTCTTACCGCACGTGGTTGCACTGATTGATCAATATGTAGTTTGATGGTCTTTCCCTTGAGACAGCCTATCCCCTTCTGTAGCTTGGGGTGTTGCCTGAGGAAGTTCTCCACCTCAGACGTGTCGTCAATGTGGCATATGAATTTGACCACGCCCAGGTCTTCAGCCGCATCTCCGCTCAGCAGGCTTTCAATTCCCGCCTTGACAACGTAGATCTTTGACCACACCTTCTGTTTGCCATGCTCAAGAGTGGTGCGGAACCTCCCGATGACTGGTAAGGGTCTCCGACTGCCATAGGCAAATAGCCGAGTGTCTGTGGATTTTAGCTCGGGTGGTGGCACGAGGGTTTGGAAAACTGTGGTTGGCATGAGGTTTACCGAGGCCCCCGTGTCAATGGTCATCTGTATGTCCTGGCCTTGTATGTTGACCACGCATTTTCGTCGCCTGGCGGTTCTTTTTCGACGATGCTGGCCCTTGGTTCAGTGTCCATAGTAGGAATACCTTTCGGCCCTTTCCTTCGTTCTCCGTGCCTGCTGTTTGTCGTAGGGCTGAGAGGTCATCCCCTTCCTCTTCCGTCGAGGAGTTGACTACCGCAACCCTCCTCGCGCTGGCTTGTTTCTTTTTTTCCGATGGCCCTTTTTCCTGCGGAGGCTGTAGTGGCGTGTTCGCTGATCTGCACACTCTCGCGTAGTGATCCTTCCTGCCACATGCTCCGCACGTGGTGCCTTGCGCCGGGCAGTTTCGCCTTCCGTGCCTTTGACCCCCACACCATCCACATTCTGTTGGACCTGGTGCTCGAGGCTGCCACCTGTTCTGGGTGTAGCCGCTGCCACTTTCGCTTCTTGTTGATTGTCTGTCCGAGATTTGAGCGACCATCGCTGTGGAGGGTGACGGCTGGAGTTTTTGTAGGGTCGCTTCCATGTTGGCGGCCCTGGAGTGGGCAAGCTCCCTCTGCCGACCCAGTTCCAGGATGCGTTGTAGAGGGATGCCCTTTTCACTGAGCACGAGACGCCTCAGCTTCTCCGAGTGAATTCCATTTATGATTTGCCTCCTAATCTCCCTTTCAGTGTTCGTAAACTCACACGACATGGCCAGCTTCCTCAGCCTCGTGTGGTAGGCGTCGAGAGTCTCATCGGTGGCCTGGATGGTCGTGCAAAAGATAAAAGTTTCATAGTCTGGATTGAGTTGCGGGAGAAAATGTGCTGTTAGAGCGTCCTTTGCACTCCGGTATGCGTCCTGGCCGTCATCCACATCCAGGGAGGTGAAGATCCTCGTCGCCCACGCTGAGGAGTAGATGAGCCTTCATCTTTCTGGATGACGTGATGTCCTTACATTCCATGGCCATCTCGAACTTTTGTAGCCATAGCTGCCATCTGGGCCCACTGGATGATGGGTCTGTGAAGGGGTCGAATGGCTGGATCAACGTCGACGAACTCCCCTGCGTGCGAGGCGGTGGTGACGCCATTGACAGGTTTGCCACCATCCTGGATGGTGTTGAGGGTCCCGGGGTAGATGACCCAGTCGCCATGGTGTTGCGTGCGCTTGGTCACCGATTCTCCGCCCTCCGGGTTCGTGCGCACCCTGTGGTGAGGCAGTGTTCCACGTGGTACCCGTTCCTACCGGCACCTGTGCTCCGATTGATTGGCGCTTGTGCCATGCAGGAGACGTTGTGCAGGTGATGACCGGGGCAAGCGAGAAGAAAAAAAAAATTTCACCCCCTGAGGATGAGGTGTGGGAGGGGAGTGACGAAAAAAAAATTTTTTTTTTTTTGGGGGTGGGGTACACGTGATCGTGGGGGCCCCCACCGGGTGTCCAAAAATTTACACGGAGCGTCCGTGTGGCATCCGAGTGCGAAATGGTGGCCATGTTGCACTCTATGCAGTACTTCTGCAGGGACTTTATACTGCTTGTCGGCTCCACACCTGCCAGCGTCTCCAGCCTGCCGCCTTATCTCCACTGGGTTGGTTCGAACCTACCACCACTCATGCAACACCCGACTACTCTCCTCCTTGTTGGCCATCCCTTTGTGCCTCTGGATTGTCTCACCAGCCCCTCTTTTCTCCTCTTAACACTTGTCTGTGACACAGCACCCAGCCAAACTCAATCCGCAGCCAGATGCCACAAGCTAAACGGCCATTCCAGTATCATCTCTTCCGTTCATCATCAGCCCCATTGTTCCCTCCACGGCTGGAAGGTGTTAAATGCTGTTCTCCCGGAGGCCTAGCACGAGGGGCTGGCTCCGGTCCAGGAGGCCGCGCGGCCTTGAGCGCGGCGTGGGCAGGAGCGCGGAAGAAACACACACACACGCTGGTCTGCATACGCCCGGAACTGCCTCCCACTCCAGGGGGCGGGGCCTTTATTTAGCTGCCCTACGTCACCGCGCTGCGGGACGTAGGGCGGATATAACAGAAGGCTGCCTACTTTCCTCTACCACGTTGGGGCTACTACACCCTGGGCTTTCTGTCAGCCAAAACCAGACTTCCCACCACACTTTGGCTGATCAGGTCGGGGCTCGTCAATCAGGACCTTGCATCCTCCACTCTAGGCCACGGACCATGCATCCATTCCAAGGCCCCTTCATCTGTACTTCTTCAGCCCAATCACCTTATTGCCAGTTAAAATGGCTGCCTCCCTTCCTCCTTCAAGCTTCACATTCCT
Organism: Ambystoma mexicanum; assembly: GCF_040938575.1. Lineage (NCBI taxonomy): Eukaryota > Metazoa > Chordata > Amphibia > Caudata > Ambystomatidae > Ambystoma > Ambystoma mexicanum. The sequence continues at coordinate 758,955,475 of NC_090927.1, read as the reverse complement.
CACACTGCTTTCTCTGTGTTGGGAGTCAACCCTACTTGGGCACTCTCCCCTCAAACACTGACCATATTCTCCTCTCTTAATGGACCAGTCTTCTGTATGGGCATACCAGCTTAATTCCACCCGAAGCTGCAGATGTAGCGGTCCTTCCAGATAGTTCAAATCTGGAACCACCCCATGGCTATACCACGGGCTGGAGGGCCACCAGTTCTCTTTCTCCCACTGTCACAATCTGCTCTCTGCTTAGTTTGTGCTGGGGCTCATCCAACTCTTAGCCTTCTCACCACCAACGCATGCTCTCCTCTCTACTCACTCATGATATGCCGCTGCAATTCTGGCTGTCCTTCCCTCTGAGAGATACGTAGTATTCTTTTCGAGCACACAGTGACCTCAGTTCTCAGGGAAAGCCACGATAAACAAGCCCCTGCATGTCATTCCTGCAGCTCATAAGTGCTCCTCTCTCCACTCGCAGTACTCTGGGGTTGCACCTGTACCTCAATTCGCATTATACAGGGTTCTGCTGGACTCCTCAAGCACAATTTTCAGGTCAAGGAGGAGCAGAAATTCACGTGGCCATCTTGTTCTGCACCCCCTAGTGGTCTCCCCTGTGTTAGGGTTTTCATCTTTGCTTTATGTCTGTATCCAAGGTAAAGAAGTTAGTGACCTGATGGTAGGTGTCTGTGCATGTGATGTCTATATCCATGGTAATGTTCAAAACCATTGAGGTGTTGGTCGTACGTGCATTTGTTTTGCCCCTGTGTTATCTGAATCCATGTGCATGTTTGAAGCAATCCCATAGACCTACATGTGTCTGTGTGTGTTTGTGTGTGTTGCATGGTTTATCTTAGTCTGTACTTATTTTTTTATATCTTTTTCTACTGCGCATGCCCAAATTCCTTACTTGATATATAATATTTTAGAAAGTGAATAGTTTGAGTTTGCATCAGTTCCACCTAAGCGTAAGCCCAAAATTAATAAGGAAAATTTGGAAAAATGTGTCACAAACATTTTATTCTTAGGGCCTATGAAATGCACAGAGCATAAAACATCTTTTTGAAAAGCTTTTTAATATGAAAACATTGATCAAATTTCACCAAATATTTCTAAGTGTATTTGGATGTGGCCAAGCTGTCCTTTGCCTGATTTTGGGAACTCTTATTTCAGAAGAAAATGTTCTCACAATTAAGTGGTATCATGTAGCCCTAACTATAGTATGTTGATGGTATTGTGTTACAATTTCATGTTAAAGGGACGTTACTGTTGAGCTTCCATTAAAAACATAGAAAATCGGTGAAAACACTTTAGTAAAGAGACTTTATGCTTGGAGCACAGCATAAAAAAAAATAAAAAATAATGTGCCAGGTACTATTTCTAATGCGCTGTGTTAACAATTCCCCAGGCCACACAATGGATCCACTGCGCATGGCGTGTGACCAAGCCAATATCTACTTTGACTGAAAAGGCCCAATCCCAGACACAGCTCAAGGATTGGGGAAATTAAGGGATGGAAGAAAATAAAATGGAAAGGAACCTATGTAAGGAGCACAGAGAAAGCAGAACACTGAAAGTGTTTGCCACAAATGGTACGCCATATTTTCCCATCCATAACATAGAAATACGACTTTCATACCTCTGAGCGAGAGAAGAAGTGACTTTCTCATATTCAAGTGATATTGTATAAGCCCTAAGGGTAAGAATTGATCCCATGAACTTTGAATTTCCAATGTTGATCATATCTTGCCATTTTGAGACTTATTGAGCTTGCTATTTGTTACGTTGATGTCTTCGTAGTTACGGGGGGGGCGGGCTGGTGGGAGGAGGGAAGTGATGGGCGGGGTGAGGCAGGGCCTGGGCAGAGTGAATGTAGAGTTTGAATAAAGAAGACATGTAACCAAATGCTCCAGCTCCTGGCATTATTAACTGCGCCACGTGTGTCCCGCTGGCATACCCATACGCCCTGACACTGGCGACGAGGCGGGCGGCCTTTCCGCAACGAGAGAAGGACACGGGGAGTGCCTGCAGCGCAGCGGGTGCCTGCTTGTGTGTGGTGCAGGAGCGCCGTGTGCATGTGGAAGGCTCATCCCCACATGGGGGAGAAGGATCCGAGCCGCGGCGAGTGATAACGCCACAGGCAATGAAATCCTGGTCAGCAGCTGTGTAGGGAGCACAGCACCGACACAGCATTACAGCTGAGGAGCCATTTGCAAATAAGGTGAGCAGGGGAAGGGCTCAGCACCTCTGAAACGCCCCACAGAAACTGGAAACCCAATGGATGGTGTTCATGCCAAGTAGAGGTGGCCATCCCTGTCCCCTAAGGGACAGAGGTGCACCACAGGGAGACACAGTGGACACTGATAGTCGTTGCGCCTAGGAAGGCAGCCATCCTTCAGGGGGGAGACGTAAATAAGGGAGCACACCAAGCCCATCACTGAGGCCAGGGTGAACCATGTCGGGCCAAGACAATGATCAAGGTGCGCAGGCAGAGGGACAAGGGCAACCGGGACAAGGCCCACAGGTGGTGGATCAAGTCCTCTACAGGCTGCCAGACACGCTGGCGGCAAAGATGCCAGGGGCATTCAATGTTATGGACACAAGCAATATGGGTCCCAGATGGACCAAATGGATCCGAGACTTTGATCTTTATATGGGGGCCAGAGGGCCCATAGAGGATGCTCGCCAAATATGTCTTTTGAAGCTGGCAGTGTGCTCTGCCACATGCAACTTCATCGAGGAAATGCCACCTGACTCCATTGATCCGATCCAAGACCTGAAGGACGCGCTGGCCGCATACTTTACCCCCCCACACCAACAGGGACTAAGAAAGGCACCTTTTCCACAGCACCAAGCAGCTCAAAGGTGAAACCATGGATGCCTATGTCATGCGACTCCGCACAAAAATGAAACACTGCGACTTCGCCAACTACTCCAACACGGAGGCGCTCAGATTCCAGATCATAGCCGGGTGTGAGTCTCAGACGTTCAGGAGGAAGCTGCAGCAGAAGCATTGCACAATGGAAGAAATTCTGGCACTAGCCCGAGCTGAAAGGGCCATAGACTCCCAGGTAGAGAGCTTCAACAATCCCACACTGGACGAGAACATTCACAGGTTACAGCAGGAAAGAAGATCGGAGGAAATCTTCTGCTACAAATGTGGGTTGGAATACCCACACAAGGGGACCTGCCTGGCAATTGCCCAGTGAAGTGCCACGTGTGGCGAAGAAGGGAACTTTAAAGCAGTCTGTAGACTGTTCCCCGACAAAGGTAGGGAGCGGAACAGGGAACCATGTTCCTGACCCAAATCCAAAGCCAGCCCCTCCTCAGGGAACCACCCCAGTCCATCCACACCAGGACAGACAAACCAAACGCCCCTTGACTCCAAGGAAAGAGAATCAGCGGATGACAGGCAAAGAAGGGAGAGGAAGGACAGAAGGAGGTATGTGATGCGAGCTAAGCCCGAGAGAAGATCAAGGTGCCATGTGCGCTATCTGGTGGAGCAATCACCAACTGATTCCGACCCCAGCTCGTTAGGAAGTGATCAAAAGAAGAAGGCATACGTCTATGCCCTAGGACACCCGACCGCCACAGCACACAGCCCTACGCTGATCATCAAATTAAATGAGCAGCCCACAGAATTCCTCATCGATACAGGGGCCACAGTCAATGTCATTAGCGAGACCATCTTCAGAGAGCTGTTTACGCAGCCAAAACTGTGCCCTGCTGTGGTGGACATATACGGCTATGGCGCCAAGACACCTCTCAAGTGTCTAGGACAGTTTTAAGGCACCTGCCGATACAAAGGACACAAGAGAAAAATACCCATTCACGTCCTAGTGACTGAAACGGAGAGTGGGTGCATTCTGCGCTTCAAGGCAGCGGCTGATATGGGACTCATCCACATCTTATACAACATCATGGTCCACAAATACATTGACCCCGTTGAAATGATCAACAATCTCTACCCACGCTTATTCAAAGGCATAAGGAAACTGAAGAACCGGCCCATCAAGTTGCATATAGATGACTCCATACACCCCGTAGCTCAACATTACAGAGGGATCCCAGTCAACATTCAAAAGAAGGTAGAGGAGGAGCTACACAAATTGCTCGAGTAAGACATCATCGTGCCAGCTACCGGCCCCATCACCCGGGTATCCCCCATAGTGCCGGTACCCAAGAAAGGATTAGAAGCAATTCGACTGTGCGTGGACATGAGGCGCCCCAACCAAGCCATACAGAGAGAAAGACATCTGGCCCCATGTTTTTCAGACATGATTCACCTCTTAAATTGGGCCAAAGTATTCTCCAAGTTAGACCTACAGAAAGGCTACCACCAACTCGTGCTGAGTCCAGAGAGCAGGAACATCAACACCTTTGTCACGCATCTGGGCCTCTTTTGCTATAACAGGCTAAGCTTTGGCGTGTCCTCGGATGCAGAAATATTCCAAGCCGAGGTGCACAACGTCATCAAACATATACCGAACTGCCTCAATTATAGCGACGACATCCTGGTCTTCGGCGCAGATACCAACAAGCACGATGAAGCACTCATAAAGGTTTGCAAAGCACAAGAGGCGGCGAATCTCACACTCAATCGGGACAAGTGTGAGTTCCTGAAGAGCACGTTGAAGTTCTTTGGACACATCTTCTCGGAATCAGGCATGACCCCAGATCCCGACAAGGTCGCCCTGCTCAACGCCACTAAATCCCCAGAAAATGGATCAGAGCTGAGGTCCTTTCTAGTGCTGGCCAGCTACTGTACGTGCTACATCAAGGACTTTGCAACAGTAAGTGAGCCACTAAGATTCTTAACCAGACAGGACGCCACCTTCTGCTGGACGGACGAGTGCCAAAAGGCCTTTGAGACAATCCGGGAAAGAGTAGAGAAGGCTGAAAACATGTCATATTACGACCCCAGCCGCCAAACGGAATTTACAGTAGATGCCAGCCCTGTGGGACTGGGAGCCATCCTGGCGCAGGTGGACCCGAAAGACCCTTCGAGAACGCATGTCATCGCCTATGCCAGCCGGAGCCTCACAGCCACTGAGCAGGTGTATTCGCAGGCAGAGATGGAAGGTCTCGCTGTGGTATGGGCATGCAAACATTTCCACCTTTTCCTTTATGGAAAACCATTTTGAGTCATCCCAGATCATCAGGCGTTGCTATTCTTGTACGGGAACCCCCAGGCGAAGACGCCACCTCGGATAGGCAGATGAGGGCTACGACTGCAAGACTATGCATTTGAAATCATGCACAGGCCAGGAAAAGGTGAAAACTCAGCGGACTTCTTGTCCAGAAGGCCCCGGGAGGGATGCACGCCAGAACCCTCTGTAGCAGACAGGTATCTTCGGTACCTCATTCATCAAACTACCCCAGAGGGTATAGACATCGCGACAGTAGCTCGCGAGACTGAAAACAATCTGGCTTGCCAAATCGTCTGTGAAGGACTTGAATCAGACATGTGGAGGAGAGCCAGAGAAAGAGGGAGAGCTGCAGGGGATCAGGTGCACATCGAAGTGGAGGGACTGGTAAAGGTGAAGGACGAATTGGCCTTGTCCGACGAGCACCTACTCCTAAAAGACTGTAAGCTAGTGATCCCACCCTCCCTACGGGCAAGAGTTATCAAGCTCGCACATGATAACCACCGAGGGATGGTGTCGACCAAGCGCATGCTGCTCCAGAAGGTTTGGTTTCCCAGCATGGACTCCCGAGTGGAGGAAGCCTTGAAGTCATGCCACACGTGTAGCCTCATCACGCCCAACCGACACCCAGAACCCTTAAGAATGTCAGAGCTTCCCAAAGGCATATGGGAAGCTGTAGCGGCTGACTTCTTCGGGCCCATTGAAGGGCGGAAATACGTGCTGGCGCTGATGGACGGGTACTCCCGATATCCAGAAACACAACTCATATCCTCGACAGCAGCTCATCATGTAATACCAGCGCTTAACCAGATATTCTCTGCCTAAGGCATCCCGAGAGTGCTCAAGACAGACAAAAGGCCCCCATTCAATGGAGATCAATTCACACAATTTGCAAACTACCTCGCATTTCATCACCGGAAGATAACACAGCTATGGCCCCAGGCAAATGGCATGATAGAATGATTCATGGTCAACCTGAAGAGGGCCCTTCAAATAGCCAAGCTCACTGGGCAGCCCTACGAGCAAGTGCTCAATCAGCTGATCAGAGACTATAGGGGCACTCCCCACAGCACCACCGGGAGAACCGCTGCTGAGGTGATGTTTGGAAGAGATATTCAAACAAGGATCCCGCAGGCTCAACCAGAGGGTCCGCCTGAGAATCTTGACAAGGACCTAAGAGAACGAGATGAAACCTGTAGAAGAGGCCATCTTCCCAGTGCAACCTGTATTTCCCAGGCTCTTGCCCTTCAGCCTGAGCTTCTGCCTGGTGGCAAAGACCTTCCAGAGTTGGACATTCCCTCTGTCCCTTACGAAAGTCTGCCCTGCTGGGTCCACCTTCTACCAGTAAAGACTGCAGCTCAGGATGGTCAACAGGATCCAGATTTCCAATGAGTTCCTGGCCTTCCATTAGCTCTTCCTCAGAGTCTAATTCTACCACACAGGGTTGTACCTCCCTCTCAGCCTCGGCTGGAGGTTGAGTTACGGGTGTAACTTTGGACAACCGCGGGGAAGTCCGTGTTTGCTTCACTGGAATCCTGGCTGCTGGTTTCGGGATAGAAGTCTTAGGTTTCCCTTTCGCTTCTGATTTCATGGATACAGCGGCAGACAATTCCAGTGGAGCAGGAGTGATTTCTTTCTTCATCATCTCCTGGAGAGTACCGCGCATGGTCCTCTCTCTTGCGGGTCTGGTTAGCTCCTGTAACCGTTTACTAGGAGGTCTGGGAGTATGCGATACAACTCCGAGAGTTTTCAAATCGTTACCCAACAGTACGCGGCCTGGTACCTCACTCTGTATGCTGACAGGTATCTTCACAGTCATGTCGTTACACTGAATGAGAACTGGTAATTGGGGAAGCATCTGCACAGGCCCTCCAGCTAACTTGGTGAGGCGTTTGGGTGCCTTAGCAACATCCTCAGCCTGAAAAAAACGATTTATCCACCACAGTTATGCTGGCCCCAGTGTCCCTAATGGCAGGAGTCTCCTGACCATTCACCTGGACACTGTCCTTATAATACTCTTTAGTATTATCGGGGATAGAATTATAGACATCTAAATTCTGTTGTTCCCACAACCCCAGAGATACTAAAGAAACGCTGGCTGAGACTCCAATGGGTTCGTCAGCTAGCAGTAGAAAGTTTCCACTTGCCATTTGGACTTCCTCCTCTGGAGCAAAGGCTAAGGAGACAAGCTGGACCCCTGAAGGTTTACCCTTACATCTGGGATCTCCTTCCACGTGGTCAGTCGAGCCACAAACAACGCATTTACCGAATGCTTTCTGGAATGGTGGCTTGTTCTGACCTCCTTCCGGTTTGGCACCAGAAGACACACTATTCTGCTGTGGTTTCCCTTGTGGCTTACCCTTCTGGTTTTATTTGGGGCCCTCTTTGGAATTTGAGTTATTAGAATTCTCTTTTGAGTCTTTTCTATGCTGTTTTCCCTCATCCTTTTTCTGAGTTGCCCCAGAATCCTTATGAGTAGCCCGGTTGGCAACCCATAAATCAGCAGCCTTAGCTAGCTTCCGGGAATCCAATTCCTTCGAATCAGCCAAGTGCTGTCTGAGCTCAGGAGAACAGGCATCATAAATAGACTCCAACATAAAAAGATTCCTCATACCCTCATAAGTGTTCACTTTGTAACCCTTAATCCATCCCTCTAAGTTTTTCAACCCTTCACTCACCCAGGTAGCCCAAGGGGTACCATCATGCTTTTTGAGGGTTCTAAACCTCTTAAAATACTGGGAAGGGGTCTTCCCGAATCTAGCTATTAAAGCTAGTTTCACTCTTTCGTAATCCGTCTTATCCGCCTCCCCCAATTCCATTATCACATCAGTCGCAACAGGAGGGAGAGAGAAGCATTTTCCATAGACAACTTTTTCATCTCTAACTTGTGATTAAGTTCTATTTCCCTGAGTCTTAACTCAGCTTGCTTCTGCTCAGCCTGGGCATTCATCCGTCTGAACTCGAGCTCTTGGTTTCGTTCAGATTGAGCCAAGAACCGTTTGTATTCTAATTCGAGCTTCATTTTTTCAAGTTCAAAATAAGCAGGGTTACTTGTGGGACCTGGTATGGGCCCCGTAGGCACAGCTGGTAAGGCAGGTAGAGGAGCAGGGGAGACAGGTTCGTTAGCCTCTCCGGTCTCTTCAGCCTCTTCATCGCTATCATCAGAATTATGATTTAGATCAACACCATCACTGTTATCTACATTTGCTGGAGAAATTGGTTCCTCTGAACGAGTACCCAGACTTAGGTTCGCCAGCAATCTCTCTATTAGTTCTAATTTCTTGCCTCTTACAGGAAGATTCTCTTGCCTACAGAGAGCTCGCAAACTCTCAGTATTTTCACCTGACAAGGACTCTTGACTGTAAGTTTCCATCGCAGACATGTTTTTGAAAGTTGCTTTTTAGTGCTAAGCTTTGTGGTTAGTTATCCTAAAGTGTAGAAAAGCACTCTAAACTGTATACTCGATACAAATCCCACCGCTGTACACCTCTGTTAGGCGGAAACCTGTGCAGTTCCCTCTGGGACCACTGCAAAAGATTTAGGACTACAGGTGTTTGGCAGTAAACCCACTTGGTAGCAGTCTGCACCACACAGATTCACTGTTGGTAGCTGTGGCTGAGCAGTCAGACTTCTCTCAAGAAGAGTTAAGCAGTATGTGGAGTATACAAGATAGGGCAATTCTTCACAGGAAGACAAGCAAACATGCAACGAGGCTCAGTGTAAAGATATTAAGGTATTTATTTATAACGAAACATTTATCAAAAACACTATGGCACTATCTCCTCTGTCGTCGGGAAGTGGTGAGTCGGTTCCGCAGGGCTCCACCCGAGGTGTCGTCGTGCAGGTCGGCTCAGTGTTACCCTCGTCTGATTCTTAGGTCCTGTGGCGACTTCTGAAGATCCAGTCCCAAAAGCCCTGCTTTTATGCAGAAAACCCCCATTCATTCAGCCTAGCTGTCAATCAACACATGCTAAGTGGTGAGCGGGGAGGCTCACCACTTGGGCCAATCACTCCAGAGTGCGACCGGAGTTGGCAAGGCAACTCGGTCCAGGGTGCCTAAACCCCCTCCCACACCCCTGTGGTAACCCAGACAGAATGGCACCACTTTGGAGGGTCTCTGTACAGAGCCCGCCAAAAGTGGAACAAAGGGCTCAACCTTTGGTTTAGGAGTCACAGAGACGAACACAGACGCCATTTTAAAAACCGAGTTCTGGCAGAAAATACCATCCGATAAACTTATTTACAATAAGTAGACCGGTGGTACGTTAGAGATTAACGAGGAAAAGTATCAATCTCCAACAATGGGACGAATCCCATAGGGTTAGGTTCGGGGTCGAACATAACAAGTAGTTTCCACTGCCACCAGCTAAAACTCGACGAGGGGGGACGGGACAGTGCCCCCTCGAGTAACAGATCCAGGAGTAATCGAATTACCCCTACTAGTACGTCCACAATAAGATGGTTTGTAGTAGTTCTGTTAGTAAATTTAGGTCTAGTAAAGCCAATGGTGACTTTACCTGCCCGGGGAGACAGTAGTCAGTCCCCGGGTATGAAGTCTATGGTGGGTGTCCGCTAGGACGCCCCAGTGCTACGGCACGTAGGGTGTGGTGTAACACACATAGAAAAACATATGAGACCCTATGGAGTAAAAGACCCCATAGCCCATAGAACACATTGGCCCTCATTAGGACCCTGGCGGTAAGGGGTTTACGCCAGCGTTAGCTTACCGCCAACTACGAGTTCCCAAAGCGCCATGGTCACTTCTACGCCTGCTTTTTGCGGGCGTAAAAATCCATGGCGCTATGGGACCTTGGTGTTAATTACGCCACCGTAATGTACGGTGGCGTAATTAACGCCTTCCCCACTCCCATTGAGCCCTATGGGGCCGAAATGGGAATGGGGAAGGGTAAATGGGTCAATGGGGACTTACCGCCCCGCCAACCTCGGAATGGGGCGGTAAATCCGCCATCCGCCATGGCGTAAACGGACTTTACGCCATGGCGGAAAAGTCCGTCGATGGCGGAAAAAATCCGCCAGGGTCGTAATGAGGGCCATTGACATTCAAAGGAATTATACACATACATGTCCAAGAGCGGGAGAAAAGAGTACCACTCTTGGCAGGATGGAAAAAAACAAACTCCAGAAATCCAGCAAAGCTGCTGGGGGACTCACTAGGTTAGGAAATTCAGCCTAAACAGAGAATTCTCCCTAACAATGCACTCAAGATGGGAAGAGGTGGAACTTGGAGCAAGTGTGAAACATTTGTGTTGAAATGGTGCATGGACCTGTGCATCAAAATGGCGGCCAGAGGGAGAGGTCAGTGCTTGCATTTACCATATGATAGGTTTGTTTAGGAATGTTCTGCCTGTAAAATGGAGTAGTAGACTGACACTACAAATATCATACTGATGGACGTGTGAACATATAACATCAATTGGAGTATGACCTAGGATGCAGGCTCTATTATTTTAATGAAGACAGTGCACATTTTCATTTTCAAAGTCCATGGAGTGTTAAAACAGGTGTCGGGTAACAGGTGGGCACCAGGTTCTGCGTCTGCTATATCACGCTCGGGCATTTTCATTGTTTTTTCTGGTGAAGTTTGGGCATGGGATGGAACTACCATTTCCTTCTGCCACCTATACACCCCCACCCAAATGAACGAAAAACATTTGGTTTCATGCCAGCATGCCATTTGTCATACTGGAGGAAACCAATTGGATTGCTATGGAATCCACCGTGAATGCATCCTGCAAGCATAAATGGCAACAGCTTTTTTTTTAAGACTTTTTCCGATTATGAATAATGTAGTGTACAACACAGTGGTTAATGGCGTTAATCTATTTTTCGCAGGCTTTTCACGTTTTACGCGGAATTCGTAGTGCAAATATCAAAAAAAATGCACGGAAAGCACAATTGAAAATGAGCCCCACTAGTGTCTCTGCTTTGCCTATTTCTCCCCACTGTATCCTGGAGAACAGCAACCACAGGCACACACAAGTCGCTCTCTAACACACAATTTCCACTGAGCATGTCTGTGACCTTTCCAGGTTGAGCCGCAGCCTCTGGAACACCCTTTTTAAATAGACTGAGCTCTGGCTGCAGTTTATCTTCTGATAAGACTATGAAAGGCTTCATTTATTGTTCGCAAATATGTGCCGTGCTCTCTCAGACTGTTAACACGGAGTTCCCTGATCCAGCTACGCAGGTAGCGCATGCCAAGTGCTCTGCCCAGGATCTCGGTGATCTCCCGGATGTGGGCATACACCTTCGGCATGTTTGTCGTGACGCACAAGGTTTGTTCCATTGAACCGAGCCGATGACTGAAAGTGACCTTTAGAACATATTCACCTGTATCCCCCGTCACTTGCCGGAGCAGCGAGATTAACCTGACAGCTGTGCACTTACCTGAAAAGGTCCCATTATGCCTCCAGCAAAATCGATGTTAATTACACCAATTCTCCTATCAGAAAACACAGCTAAACGCCGCTCTATGGAACACGTGTGCTTTGTAAAAATATGCATTTACCCAACCGAACACCAACACGCACTCCCAGCAGAACCTGTGTTTAAAAATGTTTTTTTTTTTTTAAAGTGTTAGTCATATCAAGCAAGTTCTTTTTTCAAACACTTCAAGTAGCAGTGGCATTGCACCTTTATGATCCACTGAGTGAATGTGACTCTTCTCGTGTGAAAGTCCATTACATTCAACTAACTTCATCAGGTTCAGGCTTCCTCATGATTCTCGTTGCTTCTATGTCTGTCTTACTCGTCTCAGTACTTACTTTTGAGGTGCTGCTCCACAGCACAAGACATAATACGTTTTAAAGCTTTTTTTCCATACCCTCTCACGTGGGTAGGGGAGGTGAGCTTGAAATGGGCCAGTGCAACATTATCTCACTTTGTCTCCCTCCCATCAGGGCAGAGGCTCGGAACCTGCTGAGCAGATGGTCCATGTCTCCTCGGGGTACAGGCTTTTGGATATTTCTCCTTACTACTATCATGCTTAAACATAAACTGAACTCCGGCTGGGTTTTGCGCTCTGGTTCTGATTATATTGTATTAAACATTAAATTGGCCCACGTTTAAAGACAACGGGGCAGGTCACAGCTTACTGCATGACCTCGAGAACCCCCCCTTGCTTACAGGATTATTGCTTGAGCAGTGACTTTTCCAACGTGTGGAACTTCCACGGTTTTGGGGATGATGGCAGTGTTCTCCTCTCCTGCCTCTGCTGGGCTTCAAGTCGGGGAGTGAGGGCCACCGGGCACGGTTAGGGTACACAGAGCTCTCTGGAACCCTGACCTGCTTCTGGCCGCCCTGAACCCGCTATCCGTGAGTGGTGAGGAACATTTCATTAACGGTAACGTTTCCAACATGTTCAACTACCTGCATCGAGTTTTAGGGGTGACTCTGCTGGACCCCTCTCCTGCTTTTGTCTTGCTTGAGTTTGAGGAAGAGGGGACAACCGGCAGGGTACCCAGCTGAACTTTGAGCACGGAGATTAGCTCAAAGGCACCCTAATATGCTTCCGAACTTCCACTCAGGTTGGTTTTCATGGGGTATGGATTTATTTCTAAGGGGCTAGGAGTAGGAGGTCAAGGGAGCACTTAGAGAATTGTAGCGGCCGGCAATCGCTTAAAACCTGGCTATTTGCCTAATCACCTGGACTTCCACATGGCTGCCGCCCGGGCCATGCGCTCCTGACTTTTTCCATACTTGACCATAACTGGTTGGAACAGCGCCGTGATGCCCAATGGTTTTGTACACTTAATAAATGTAAAAATAAATAAATCAGGCGACCTGCGGACTTTAATTTGAATATTGATAGCACCCCCTTGAACACATTGCTTCCAAATAGCCCTCCCCACTTCACATGGGCCGGCCCTGGGGCTATGGCAGAGTGCAAAGGGTCCTGGATTGAAGGGTTTCTGTTGTAACAAAACAATGGCACTATGTGCAAAAACATATTCTTTGAATGCAATTTTGGACTGGGACTAGGGCAAACATCTGGATTGATGACGGAGAGTAGAGAAAGGCAGAATGAGAAAGAGGCTGTTGCAGTAGTCCAGCCTAACGAGAACCAGGGCTCTGGAGACAGTGAGCTTCTGGTGGAAAGAGTCCCTTTGAGGAGGAGCAGCTGGTAGTGGAAAGGGGTCCGAGATGTGAGGAGAGAAAGAGAGAGTGGCATAGAAGATAACACCAAAGTTTTTTGCCTCGCAGGAAGCTGAAGGAAGAGGGCCCAAAGCGGACGGCCAGAGTGAGAGAGGGAAAGCTGGTGCCAGGGTCCAATGAGAAGGATCTCTGTCTTACTGGCATTAAGGCAGAGATCGTTGGAGGTGCACCAATCCTGACTCGCGGATAGACAGTCAGGAATGAGTGAGAGAGGAGAGGATGCTGAGTGGAGCCTGAAGGAAAGCTGAGTCTTCCGCATAACACTGAAAGTTAGAGGAGAAGGTAGAGATCAGGTGGACCGAAGGGGCAAATTAGAGGTTGAAAAACCAGGGTGAGAGTATAGAGACCTGGGGAATGCCACAGGTAGATAGAGGTGGCAGAGAGATTGGGACCGGGTTGGACCTGGGAAGGGGGGGGGCGGTCCAAGAGGAAGGAGGTCAGTCACTCCAGGGCCTGATCCGTGATGCCCAGGTTCTCAAGGAGTCGATTGATTTTTGACTGTGTCGAAAGCAGAGGGAAGAAGGAGGGCGAGGACAGAAGGAATGCTGGAATCAAGGTTAGAGAGCAGATCTTCATGGGTGTTCAGGAGAGCAGTTTACATGCCTCTGGCATCTCTGAAGCCAGACTGATGTTCATGGAGACAACCAACAGATTCACTGACATTGGATTACAACAACTTTGCATGTTTTCATATAGTACATATTTCACAATCACTCAAAGATGACTGTGCTCGCATCATTTCATGTTCAGATTTGACTATTTTCCAACAATACAACACTCTTCCCATTCCTCCACTCTGAACTCTAACACCCTTGCACTCCCATCGCCCTCAGCCCCAGCACAATGAACTCCCAAACAGTCCTATTGACGTGACCGTTGTCCCATGGCAGACTGGTCAGCTGGTGAGCATGCGGCTGGGCATTGGGCCTGATGTCCGGGGCTGCCTGGCAGACTGGTTAGCTGGTGATCATGCGGCTGGGCATTGGGCCTGATGTCCGGGGCTGCATAGCAGTGACCCTTCCAGGGTGGTGACAGAATCGGAGCGTTCTGACTCTAGCCTCGGATATCCGGTATCGTCAGAATCAGCATTGTTTCTGTGTCTGCCGATATTGCCTCAGCCAGCCCTTGCACCTTCTGGCCTACCAACGTATTTGATGCTGTCGCATCTATGAAGTGGTGGCCCTGCCTGTCCGGCATGCTAGCCTGCCGTCAAGATGAGGCGTGCACAGCATCTAAAATGTCCTGCAGGGGTTGCTGCTGCTGCTTCACTATATTTTCAATGTGCTCCTGATGCTGCTCAGTGTTGTTCAGCCTGCTCCAGATCCCTTCAAGGGTGTAGTGGGGAGCAGTATCAGGGCTGCAGGCATGGCTGGGCGAGTTACACAGGTACCTATCCCCGCTCACCAGCGTCCGCAGATGCAATGGCCTGCTCATGACGCTGGTGTCGCTGCATAGATGGTGCAGGTGAGGAGGGGCTAGGAGGGGCTTGCAGATTTAGTACATCTCCGGGGAAGCCAATGGTGTTCAGTTTAAGCCCATGGGTGGCTGGTGGAGTGCCCAATGGCTAATTGGCCTACAGAGGGGCCTGCAGGGTGGTTGTGTTGGTAGTGGCAAATGGAGTGGCTGCTTCAGGAGCAATGTCCGTGGTGGTGGTGTCAGTATACCCAACTGCTGGGGTGGTGGCAGTCAGGCTTGTGGATGCAGCTGCCTTGCAGGTACTTGGCAGGTGTTTTCATGCCAGTGGTCTTCAGGCAGGTAGCATGAACGCGGCGAGCAGGGATGGTGACTAAACTGCTGGTGTGGTGCCTCAGTGGTGGCAGCGCTGTTTCCTCTCTCTGAATAGCCTGAGACCTGTTTGGGGAGGAATGGCATGCAGTAAATCATTGTGGTGATTGGCATATTGCTGAGCATTACTTAAATGCATTCTGATGGATGCTCGCCAAAGGCCAATTGGAAAGTGTTAGTTTGACATGCAGGAAGAACAATAATCAAACATTGGTATGCGTGCCATCCGACGGCAGGTGTCAGAAGGGAGTTTGAAATCACTCGGCTTTTGTTGACATGTGCACCTTATGGCTAGCTCTGGGTAGTCCGCATGTCACTGTACCATCTAGCAAAGGGTATATTTGCATGGGTCACACACAGCATTGCCATGTTTGGAGCGAAGTGCCAGAACATTTCGAAAATAAATAGCCGAATGGACCCTTTATTCGATTTTGGCCTGCACCAAAATTCTGAAATCCCATAATGCCGAAAAAAGGGAGCGGGGGGTTGCAGGGGTGTCCCCCGTTCCCATTGTTAGGCATTATGGGCACAGGGGTTGCGTGGGTGTCCCCCGTTCCCATTGTTAGGCATTATGGGCACAGGGGTTGCGTGGGTGTCCCCCGTTCCCATTGTTAGGCATTATGGGCACAGGGGTTGCGTGGGTGTCCCCCGCTTCCATATAGTGGAAAGCAGAGGAAACATGAAAAGAACAAAAAGGAACTTGTCAGTGATACAAAGATTTTCACTTCCATCATTTCAACCGCGTTCATTTTCAACTCAAATATTTCCCGTCCATCCGTTAGGAGTAGGGCCTGGAGACATGATTACTTGGCCTCCCATTTGTGCTGAAAATCAACGGCAGGTTCATGGCTGATGGTACTGGCAGCTTATGTGTTGCATGTGGCCATAGGGTGTGTGAGTTGTCCATGTAGATATAGGGCACCCTAACAAAGGCATCTCCTAAGTGCATAAGGTCACACATGCTTTGATGCATGGTACATTTCTATCATCAAATTGATTTTGACATGGGGTCCCTCCCTGGGTGTCACGTGGATTCAGTTTCCCCCAGATTGCTCCCATGGCCTGCTGAGCATAAAATTGTAGCAATCTGACATGCAGCACATGACTTTGGGTAGGGGGGCAGATTCTACATTCATATCATGGAGATTGCATTTCTCCAATGCTGCACTCACAAGGTTCAGGTTGACTGCCTGCTAGGACCTCTGTTCCTCTGATACACTCGAGGCCAGTGATGAGGAGGGTACTGCTTGCCTTGTCCTCCCAGGGCATACGGTCGAGTGGCCCAGTGTTAGGCAGAAACCTGTACATTTCCCTCTGGGACCACTGCAAAAGATTTAAGACTACAGGTGTTTGGCAGTAAACCCACTTGGTAGCAGTTGTAACGCTCACCTGATTCTCGCAGAGGCGCCGGTCTTGACTGGGCGACTACCGTATCTTCAAAGGTGATGTGTAGCACCCGGTTGGCTCTTTGGGCTGGACCTCTGTGCACTGTATGCCTGACGTGTAGAGTAAGATGTCTGCAGATAGAAAATATGGGGTTAATGAACTGGGGTTATTGGGGTGTCCCTATCTCTTTCCTCTTCTCCTCTCCTGTAGACCCCCAAAGGTTAACGCTCTCACCTTAGGTAAGTGAATGCCGAGCTCTCCATCTGCCTCGGGGCAGGGTGCTGTAACCAGTTTCTTCACTGGATAGGTAGCGCAGGCCTCTTGACTTCAGAGGACTGCTGTCCGTCGTTTACTGCACGAACGGTAAGTTTCGAGTCATTCAAATGTCTTTAAAGTCTTTAGTAATGATGTCTCTTGTTTTGCAGGGTTCCGGCGATGGCGGATGACGGGCTGAAGTGAGTTGAAGATGGAGCCCGTGTGATGAATAGAAGCGCCTGGAAGCACGTAAGTAAGCGCTTGTTGCCTGCTTCACTATGCGCTCTAACTGTCTTTTTATTTTGCAGGTACGAGTTCGGAGCGGCTGCAGGGTGCCGGAATACCCACTGGATTAGATGTGGAAAGGAGTAATGGCACGTGAGTATTAAAGTTCCCCAATGTCTTTAAACGCACCTTGTTTTGTCTTTCAGATGCGGGATGCAGCGCCGAAGGCCTCCGGAGCGCACGAAGAGTAGGTAAGCCTTTGCCTTTCAGATGCCGGAATGCTAACCTGTTCTTTCTTGTCTTTATAGGTGTTGCTGAAGACTGGATTCAGGATGGTAAGCCTTTGCCTTTCAGATGCCAGAATGCTAACCTGTTCTTTCTTGTCTTTATAGGTGTTGCTGAAGACTGGATTCAGGATGGTAAGCCTTTTTCCTTAGGCCCAGGACCGGATGCAGAAGACACGATGAGCGTTCTGCTGCAGAGGTTGCAGAATAACGCAAAGCAAGATTCATCCACCGGGTGTGGTTTAAATAGCCTCCTGTAGTGCTTAGGTGTCTCCTTCCACAGCCACGCCTAAGTAAGAAAAGAGTTCCTGGTAAGAAAAGAGTTCCTGCATTCCAGAAGAGTTCCAGTGTTCTGAATCTAGGGAGTGGTTCCAGCCCCACCCAACAGGAAAAGTAGTTCCAAACAGAAGAGGATCAGAGGCTCAACTGGCAGGCAAGTAAGCAGCATGGTCTGCTGAAGGTAAGTCCACCCAAGCATTATGAGCCCGGCGCTTCCAGCGCTGGGACTGGGCATATTTATGAGCCTGGTGCCACTGGTGCCAGGACTGGGTCCAAAAGGTCCCAATTGGGGCTGGTTGGCACTCGGAACCTGGGTTATGGATCTGCTTCCAAGGGAGTTGGGAAAACCCTGACCTTTTGGAAGCAGAGATCATGACAGTAGTCTGCACCACACAGATTCACTTGGTAGCTGTGGCTGAGCAGTCAGACTTCTCTCAAGAATAATTAGGCAGTATACAGAGTATTCACAATTGGTCAAGAGAACACAGTAGAACAAGTAAACACTGACCAGGGCTTGGTGTAAAAGAGATATCATTATTTATTTAAAACCACATCTAGAAAAACACACAGACACTAATAGTAAGCAATTCAGAACCACGGTCACTAAAAGATATACACTCCCTTAAAAGATTAGTAGACAAGTCTTAAGTAAAGCCCCACTTATTTTCAGACAGCGGTGAGCGCTTAACGTAGATGTCACTCTAATAGTTCGTTTTAAAAAGGGAGAGAAAAGCAGAGGACAAATTGAAACAGATCCCAACACTTTTACCAGAACATAACAAGAGAGGAAGGCAAAGTGAAACTGTGAAGTTAGAGTTCAAGAGGCCAGATCCGCTTTAAGAGGATCAAACGAAATGTGTCCAAGGCGACACGGTTGCAGTGCACAAAAGTCTTGTAAAGGTTCAAAAAGGAGTTGGACCAAAGAAAGGGACCAGTTAGAGGGTCAAGGCGGCCAGCCCAGTCCAGAAGGTTAAGGGGTTATTATTACCTTGTAGCAATCTTTAGAAAGGGAGGCCTGGCGGACACGGTACCTTAAAGTGGTGAGAACGCTCCAGCGGGAGCAGTTGTTCCTGGCAGCGGGTGCTAGTTGGTGCTTCGTCCAGGGGAAGAGAGGATCTCGTCGTGGAGGAAGACAGGAGTCCGTTGCACTGCCAGGGAAGAAACCAGCCGCAGAGTTTCTCAGGTACAAGGAGCAGTCCGGTGATTCGCGGTTCAGTGGTGAGTGGCTATCCGGCTGCCGGGGTGCTTGGCACGGGCAGTTTGACCACAAACCGGGCTGGAGTGCGAAGAAAGAAAGGAAAACTGGTTGTGCCCACCAGTCAGGGGAAGAAGCCTCTCCAGCCGGGAGATCTTCTCTGTCGTTGGGAAGTGGTGAGTCAGTTCTGCAGGGCTCCACCGGTGGTGTCGTCGTGGTAGGTTGGCTCAGCTTCTCCCTCAAAGGATTCTCAGGTCCTGTGGCGACTTCTGAAGTTCCAGTCCCCAAAGCCCTGCTTTTATGCAGAAAACCCCCATTCACTCAGCCTAGCTGTCACTCAAACATGCTAAGTGGTGAGCCGGCCAGCTCACCACTTGGGCCAATCACACAAGAGTGCGACCTGAGTTACCAAGGTAACTCGGTCCAGGGTGCCTAAACCCCCTCCCACGCCCCCTGTGGTACCCAGACAGAGTGGCACC
The DNA here is from genome assembly GCF_040938575.1 of Ambystoma mexicanum. Lineage (NCBI taxonomy): Eukaryota > Metazoa > Chordata > Amphibia > Caudata > Ambystomatidae > Ambystoma > Ambystoma mexicanum. Next base: position 758,936,277 of record NC_090927.1, on the reverse strand, counting down.
ACTTTTGGAGGCTTCTGTGGAGAAGCCTGCCAAAAGGTGGAACAAAGGGCTCGACTTGGGTTGGAGTCACAGAAGAGAACACAAACGCCATTTTAGAATCAAGTCTTGGCAAAAAATACCAACCGGCAAATTAATATTAATTAAATAAACCAGCGGTATGTTCGAGGCTATGAGAATCAAATAATTAAAGTTGGTAGCCTCGAACAATGGGAAAATCCCATAGGGAAATATATGCGGTCGAACATAAAAAGTAGTTTCCACTGCCACCAGCCAAAACTCGATCAGGGGGGACGGAGACGTGCCCCCTCGACTAACAGACCCCAGGGCAATCGAATTGCCCCGACCAGTACGTCCACAATATAATGGCTTGTACTGGTTTCTGTTAATAATTTGGGACTAGTAAAGCCAATGGTGACTTAACATGCCCTGGGAGACAGTAGTCAGTCCCAGGGTATGGAGTCTATGGTGGGGTGTCACTATGACACCCCTGTGTTACTGCACGGAGGGTGCTGTGTAACACACATAGTAAAAACACATGAGACCATATGGAGTTAAAGACCCCATAGCCCATAAAACACATTAACAGTCAAAGGAACACCATAAATCATGTCCAAGAGTGGGAGAAAAAGAGTCTCACTCTTGGCAGGAGAAAAAAACAAACTCCAGAAATCCAGCAAAGCTGCTGGGGGACTCACTAGGTTAGGAAATTCAGCCTAAAGAGAGAATTCTCCCTAACACCCAGCTATGCCACCTCCTGTTGCTGCTGTCCCCCTATTGTGGATGGATATTAAGCGCAGCACCCGGGCCATCAGGTCATCCCACCTCTTGCAGAAGTCTTCATTGTCCCGAGGCACAGTGGCCAGAGGTATCATCTATTTGAAGAAAGAAAGAGTCCTTGTAATCTGAGCCGCGTGGCTCACAAATTGATTTAAAAACAAACAGTCATATTTTCATTACTCTTTCATTGGTGTACAGCCCTCTCATCTTTCACCTCTTTCTAAAGCATGATTCTCCAAACGATGTGTTTATTCAAAATCATGGACAGGCCAGTCACAGAAGTGATAGTCTTCACAATAGTTCACATAGACGGACTTAAACACATACATTACATTTATAAAAATGTATACAATAATGCAGCAATGCAAAAAGACACACAAAACAAAATAGTGCTATATCAGTGTCCAACATCTATATAAAGTGCAGCAGTGCAAACGATACCGAAAGTGCAGTAAAGTGATAATGTTTAAGACTTCCTAGGAAGAGCAATCAATAAATGATAGCACATCCTGCAATGGCAATGCTGCAATAAACAGGCCAATGGCAATGCTGCAATAAACAGACCAATGGTAATGCTGCAATAAACAGGGCAATGGCAATGCTGCAATAAACAGGGAAATGGCAATGCTGTAATAAACAGGCCTGGGTTCGCTCTTCAGTTGAAATGTCCGTGCTCAGGTGAAATGAGAGTTTTGTACTTCTGAAATGTTCCGCTGAAGCTGGTCTTGATTATGGAACATTTTGCAATGAGATTTTAAACAGATCATGTTTGCAGCAGAATGGGAGAGGGTTGTCTAGATGACATACGGTGCTTCCGTGTCAAATCAAATTCTGGGGTACCAGTGGTAAAGAGGTGAATATCGGTTTCTAGACCATCATACAGCGCCACACCTCTAATGCCCCAGAATGGATCCAAACAGATTGGATTTAATAAGCATACAATTAAAAATGTAAACCTCCTTGATCAATTTTGGTAACCTAGATGTTAAGTCAGGCTTTTCTCCGCTAAAGGTCGTGGATCATTGGTTATTTGCAACATAGCAAAAATACAATGATTACCCAATGATAAAAGGAGTGTCCAGTCAAGGTTGTATACAAACATCTACTTTATTATCATCACAACAGACAATCTAATAACACTACTAAATACAACCTCCTACCCCCTCCTGTAAAGGAATGCAGAGAACAGACAGTTTCTAAGAAGGAAAAGGGATACATTCTGGATACTGGCAGAGTGGTAGTTGGTATGGTTAATAACCACAATCGTTTTTTTAAAGGCTTCCTAGCTTCAGCAAAAAGAGAGAAAGGGTATTACAATGTCTCTAGGGCCCTCCAGGGAAGGTCCAGCCAGGGGACAGAACCACAATGTACCATTTGCTGTAGTTGTTCTTGGTGCTCAATAGTGTGGACCCGGCTTCAGAGTGCCTTTCAGGCTTCTGCAACAGAGTTCGAGATGGAAGTCAGTGGCTGCTATCAGGCGTCAAGACGGTTCAGCAAGCAAAGCTTGACGAACAAATACAGGCTGGCCTTCAAGGGAACTCAGAGTCAGGAATGGGTATCTCAGTGCTGATCGGCGGCTCTGAAGCACTGCTCGAGACGTCTCGGGTTTCTTCAATGACTGCGACTTGTCAGCGGTAGCTCAGGGATTGACAGCAGTCAGTGTTGCAGGGGGTTTTGTTTGTTTGTTTGTTTATTTATTTGTATGGCGCACCTTACCCAGGGGCAACAGGGCGCAGGCAGAAGATAATTCGAAGCTTACAATGTTGCAGAAATATACAGTTTGAGGTAGTGAAAGAGATAATCATAATTACAGAATAAAAAATGTACAAGTCTTCATACATACAAAGTCAATATCTATGCAGGGGTAAATATACAAATATGCAAATATGTACAGGGCTGTTAGAGGCGGGTACTCCTGAGAAAAAATATTCAGGATTATAGGAATAGCAGGTATGGAAATGTATACAGATCTTCATACATAAAAGGTCAATATCTATACAGGAGGTAAGTGTACAGATGTGTGCTGTAAGGGCTGTTAGAGGCGAAGGCGAAGTCGCGAACAAGGTATCACTATCTGTGCCTCGGTATAGAGAGTGCAGCTACATACTAGGGTTATTGGAGTTAAGGTGACTGATGAGGTGTCTTCTAAAGTGTAGATATGGTTGGTCAGCTCTTAGGTTGTGTGGCAGAGAATTCCAGAGCATGGCAGCTTTCACTGGGAAACTGTTCCCACCAATGGTGGAGAGTTTGAATCTGGGAATTATCAGGCGGTTGGAATAAATAGTTCTTGTTTGTCGGATGGAGGACTTTCTCTTTACCTTGTCCATCAGGTAGCTGGGGGCGGCATTGTTGAGGGCTTTATGGGTTAGGGAGGCCAACTTTAGTTTGATTTTGTTGTCTGTGGAGAGCCATTTCTGTTGGCGTCTGGTGGAAGAGATATGATCTCTCTTATTAATGCCGAGGGCAGCTCTCAAGGCATTATTTTGTAGGATTTGAAGCCTGTGGATAATGACTTTGTTAGCGCCACTATAGAGGGCATTACAATAATCGAGCCTAGATAGTATGAGTGCTCTTGCCAGGATCAAGCAGCTGTCATTGGATAGGAATGGTCTGCCTGCCCTTATTAATTTGCAGGTGTACGCAGTGGTGGATGCTAGTGAGTTGACCTGTTTATTGAATGACATAGTGGCATCTAGATAAAAGCCGAGGGTTTTTACTTCCCTGGATACTCTAATGAGATTGCCATCTATGTTGAATTCGGCATAATCAAGGCCTAGTTTGTTGCTATTAGCGGGGGAACCTAAGATGATGAGCTCTGTCTTGTCATCATTCAGGCATAGGCCATGCGATGCCATCCATGCCTGAATGATGAGATATACCCTATTCACCAACTCTCTGTCCTTACTGTGATCCCCTGAAAGTGGGAGGAGAATCTGAGTGTCATCAGCATAGTTAGTGTAGGTGACACCCAGATGGTCCAGATCGTCAAACAGGGGTTTGGTGAAGATGTTATATAGTGTAGGGGAGACGCATGAGCCCTGCGGGACTCCACAAGTAATAGGAGAGGGGTCTGCTGCTGCTGAAGGGGAGAAGACTCTCATGGTTCTCTCGCTCAGAAAGGATTCAATCCATTTGATAGCTTCTGGGGAGAAGTGAGCAGCTGAGTCAAGGTGTTTGCAGAGGACCTTGTGGTCGACGAGGTCGAAAGCCGCGGAGAGGTCAAGTAAGAGGAGGAGTGCTGTCTTGCCCTTGTCCCTCAGATCATCAATTTGGGTTTTCAGATCAATGAGGGCTGTTTCCGTGCCGTGTAGTGGGCGGAAACCTGATTGTCTGGAGCCTAGTAACTTGTGCAGTTCTAGGTATTTTTGAATCTGGACATAGGCGACTTTGTCCAAGATTTTCAGTAGGAAGGGTACCGTGGTGATGGGTCGGTAGTTAGTGGGGATGAGGGGATCAAGCGTTTGTTTTTTGAGGAGGGGGAGCACCCAAGATTGTTTTAAGTTGGCGGGGATGCTACCTGAGGAGAAAGATGCGTTAATGAGTTTAGAGATAAAGGGCGACAGGTCTCTGGCTGCGTCCTTTATTATGTGTGCGGGGCAGATATCGCCTTTACAGTTTGATGGTTTAAGGGAAAGGATGATTTTCTCAACCTCCAGGGCGGTGGTTTTAGAGAAGGTGAACGAGTTGATGTGTGTACTTGGTGAGGTAATGGGTGGAGGTATGGGAGGGTTAGTGAGGTTAAGGGAATCTTTTTTTAGTTGAATTTTGTTTTGTAAGGTGTTTATTTTATTTGCTAGTGCTTGTTGGATGTCTGTGCACCAGGTCTGGTTCTTAGTGCAGGTGTCGGGTGTAGCAATGGGTGACTCAAGTTCCTTCAGTATGGAAAAGAGCTCCTTCATACTTGAATTGGCATTGGCAATGCGGATGTTATAGGAATTCTGTTTGGCTAAGCAGATTTCAGCTTTGTAATGATGAGAAATTGTGTCAAGGATGGCTTTCTTTTCACTGGAGGGGCATAGTTTCCAATCAGCTTCACATTTTCGCTTTTTTAGGCGGAGGGCTTTGAGTTCGGGTGTATACAATTTGTTTAAATGGGTTTTTGGCTTGCTGGTGCGAAGTTTGAGTGGGGCAATTTTGTCCATGGTGGATAACATGATTTTGTTATATTCGTGGACTAGTGTGTTGGGGTCTAGATTGTCTGGTAATGCGTTTAAGGTTGGAAGGATAGCTGGGATGATTTTTTCTATTGAAATATTTTTCTTATTTCTTGTGAGGCAGGGTGGTGCCAATGACACGGTAGTGGTAGTTGATCTAGAGGTCAGTAAGTTGAAAGAGACCAACGAGTGGTCGGTCCAGGGTAGTGGTGTGGTGGCGGTGATGACCGCTGAGCAATTAGCATCAGCAACCCAGTCTAGGGTTCTACCCTTCAGGTGGGTGGGTAGGTTGACTTTTTGGGAGAGTCCGAGTGATGATATCGTATTGGCTATGGTGGATGCATGTAAGTCTGCTGGGTCGTTGAACCCTAGGTTGAGGTCGCCTAGTAGCAGTAGTTGTGAGGTGGCTTTCGCATTGTTAGAGATTAGGTTGTGTAGATCTTCCTCGAATGTTCCAAGTGGACCTGGTGGTCTGTAGATCAGGTGGATAGTGAGGGATTGGGTGTGATTTATGGGGAGTTTGGCAGTGAGGGATTCACACGACTGCAGAGTTTGGGTTGGGGCTAGTCTGAGAGCTAAGCTTGCTTTGGATATGATGGCGATGCCACCGCCCCGGTTACCTACCCGGTCCTGCCTAGATATAGTGTAGCCGTCTGGGATGGCCAACATTAGAGATGGGCCTGCTGCATTGTGGAGCCACGTTTCGGTTAGGGCAATAAAGTCTAATTTATCTTTGGTAATTAGGTCTGCTATATCAAGGGCATGTGCGACCAATGATCTGGTATTGAGGAGAGCTCCTTTGTAGGAGTGTGCATCTGTTTTTACCGAGATGTTTGTAAGAGTGATAGGTTTGGACTTGGTTGTGGGGATAGTGGTGCCTTTGGTGGACCTTTTGGCTTCGCATTTGGAATCAGACAGGGATCTTCGGGGCGGCTCATGGAGTTTAGAGAGTCTGGCGCGAAGTTTATTGTTTCTTTCGGTGGTAGGGCAGGGGTGGGAGGCAAGGGTTTTGGGTCCTGACTTGCAATAATATCTTGGGTGTGAATGGTCAAGATAGTACCTAGTTGTGGGGGAATTGTAGGTGAGATTAGAGCCTGGCTGGGGAAGGGGGGCTCCTGAGCCAGTCTCCTGGATGGGAGTGTCTGGGGATGTGGGTGTGGCCATTGCACAGAAGATGAGTAATATGGTTAGCATTTTCTACAGTGCTGCGCTGGCGTTATGTAGGAGTGGGAGTAGCAATGTAGGTGCTATATGGGAGATGGGGTGGGCAGGGGCGAGAAGCAATACGAATACGTAACATTCCATTCAGGCAAGGCAGTAAAGGTGCAATAGGTGGATAGGGTGGTAACGCCTAGGTTCAGTATGTTGTCAAGGGGTGAACTCTAGGTTGTGGTAGGGACTCAGTAGTCTCTAGGAGGACATGGGTGGCTATGTAATCGGAGCATATGCAGGAATAGTGGTAGCCAGCGAATATACGGTGGGGTATCACCTAGATTTGAATAACACGATAGGCAATAATGCAGTGGGGTATTATCTAGATTTAAATAACACAATAGGCAATAATGCAGTGGGTATCACCTAGATTCGAGTAACACGATATGCAATAATGCAGTGGGGTATCATCAAGATTCGAGTAACACGATAGGCAATAATGCAGTGGGGTATTATCTAGATTTAAATGACACAATAGGCAATAATGCAGTGGGTATCACCTAGATTCGAGTAACACAATAGGCAATAATGCAGTGGGTATCACCTGGATTCGAGTAACACAATAGGCAATAATGCAGTGGGGTTATGCATTGGTTACTATTTCCTGGGGTATCCTGGGGTGTCACAGACACACATAATGCTGGAGACAATGGTATCTGGCAGTAGTGCAGTAGTGAAGGCCAAAAGTTACCTAGGATAAGGTGTGCATAGGGTATTGCAGACGGCAAATTTGGGCATTAACAGGCACAGAGACAGGTGTCAGGTGGCAGCGTTAGCTTACCTAGAGCGGTAAGGGCAGAGTTCCTGGCCCCTGGCTCCTATGGCTCCAAACAGGCACCCAACAGGCCTTAGTGTGGCCTTCGTGAGGGCCGGCGTATCCGCCTGCCGGCGGATGTTCGAATGAAGAAAGAGGCGGTCTCAGCCTCGTTTTGGCGCCGCACTGCGCCCGGCATGGAGAGGTCAGGCAGGCCTCGAAGACCTGATCAGGCAGGTCTCTCGGGACCTCCTCGATGATGCTGGTGGCTTCAGGGAGGGGGAGAGGGCTCCTGACCTCTTCCCTGGGCAAATGATGAAGGAGTGGGGAGACACGGGCACCCAACAGGCCTTAGTGTGGCCTTCGTGAGGGCCGGCGTATCCGCCTGCCGGCGGATGTTCGAATGAAGAAAGAGGCGGTCTCAGCCTCGTTTTGGCGCCGCACTGCGCCCGGCATGGAGAGGTCAGGCAGGCCTCGAAGACCTGATCAGGCAGGTCTCTCGGGACCTCCTCGATGATGCTGGCGGCTTCAGGGAGGGGGAGAGGGCTCCTGCCCTCTTCCCTGGGCAAATGATGAAGGAGTGGGGAGACACGGGCACCCAACAGGCCTTAGTGTGGCCTTCGTGAGGGCCGGCGTATCCGCCTGCCGGCGGATGTTCGAATGAAGAAAGAGGCGGTCTCAGCCTCGTTTTGGCGCCGCACTGCGCCCGGCATGGAGAGGTCAAGCAGGCCTCGAAGACCTGATCAGGCAGGTCTCTCGGGACCTCCTCGATGATGCTGGCGGCTTCAGGGAGGGGGAGAGGGCTCCTGCCCTCTTCCCTGGGCAAATGATGAAGGAGTGGGGAGACACGGGCAACCAACAGGCCTTAGTGTGGCCTTCGTGAGGGCCGGCGTATCCGCCTGCCGGCGGATGTTCGAATGAAGAAAGAGGCGGTCTCAGCCTCGTTTTGGCGCCGCACTGCGCCCGGCATGGAGAGGTCAGGCAGACCTCGAAGACCTGATCAGGCAGGTCTCTCGGGACCTCCTCGATGATGCTGGCGGCTTCAGGGAGGGGGAGAGGGCTCCTGCCCTCTTCCCTGGGCAAATGATGAAGGAGTGGGGAGACACGGGCACCCAACAGGCCTTAGTGTGGCCTTCGTGAGGGACGGCGTATCCGCCTGCCGGCGGATGTTCGAATGAAGAAAGAGGCGGTCTCAGCCTCGTTTTGGCGCCGCACTGCGCCCGGCATGGAGAGGTCAGGCAGGCCTCGAAGACCTGATCAGGCAGGTCTCTCGGGACCTCCTCGATGATGCTGGCGGCTTCAGGGAGGGGGAGAGGGCTCCTGCCCTCTTCCCTGGGCAAATGATGAAGGAGTGGGGAGACACGGGCACCCAACAGGCCTTAGTGTGGCCTTCGTGAGGGCCGGCGTATCCGCCTGCCGGCGGATGTTCGAATGAAGAAAGAGGCGGTCTCAGCCTCGTTTTGGCGCCGCACTGCGCCCGGCATGGAGAGGTCAGGCAGGCCTCGAAGACCTGATCAGGCAGGTCTCTCGGGACCTCCTCGATGATGCTGGCGGCTTCAGGGAGGGGGAGAGGGCTCCTGCCCTCTTCCCTGGGCAAATGATGAAGGAGTGGGGAGACACGGTTGCAGATCGAGGAACTCGACTGGCTCGAGAATGTCCTTTAGGCAGACGGCGGTAAATGCTTGTCATTGAACTTCTCCCAGCTCCTTCAATAGGCTTGTATTGTGTTTTAAGGCAGACAGCCCAGAGCTAGTGAGTGTGTTGTATGCAGCTGCCTTGTCCTTGGTTTTGGGATTATAGAACTTCTGGCACCCCCTGTCCAGGGAGCTTACTGCAGAGCTTAGTAGGGCATGATGTGTGCTGGCTGGGTACAGGTTCTGAAGAGGCTGGTGGGTCTTCTCAGTTATTTTATTCCTTAGTTCCCCAGTAGAATTTAAGGGGAGGGATCTTGCTTCCCTCTTTGGTTGTTCCCTGTCTTCCTTCATGGTGCAAGCTGTAAGGCAGACTGTACCTTCAGCCACAGTCCAAGGATGAGTTCTTCTTTGTGCTTCTTATGAAGTCTTCAGATAATCTGCCTAAAGAGGGGCTCCAACCCTCTTTTAAAGTGGCCACAGTGATTGGTGTAGGTTAAGCCTACCTTAGTGAACCAATACTGGGGTCCCTACCAAATATTTTCGGTATGCGTGAGGACATTAACAGAAAGCTTTGCACCAGAATAGGTAAAGGGGTGAAACAGGAGCAAGAGGTGTCCCAGAACTAATATGGCGGAAACCTCACTCAACAGAAAGAGCTCTGGGCTGACTCCCTTGTGATACTAGGTCCCACCCATCTTCGTGTCTGCTGCGATCAAAGAGTTTCTCTGGTTAATGGATCTCCCTGTGTGGTCCCTGATAAAAGCTGCAGGTCTCCCTGGAAGATGCTGAGAGACTAGACTATTTTTCTTTCGCAAAAAAACACATTCTGGTATCATTTAAATGGGCGCCCGCCAGCAGGGGTGGCCTACTGCAATAAAAGACTAGACATGTCAGTTCACTGTCATTGATACTGATGGTGGGAGCTGGTTTCAAGTTGACACAGTTACATATGAAAGGTTTTTGCGTTTACTGTCTACTTTGTTATCCTTTGCAGCCAGGCTCTGTGCAGCCAGTACTTTGGCTTCAAGAGGTTGTTTCTTACCTCCACCAACTAGGTGGCCTAGGTAAGTCACTGTGCCCTGCGATATCTGACACTTTGTGGCCTTGCTATCCAGACCTGCATTATACAGAGCCTGAAGCACTTGTTTCGGGTAGGATAAGAGGTCCTCCCAGGTGTGGCTGAACACAGCAGTGTCATTTAAATAGGCGACACTGAGGTTTTCCAGGTCAGTCAAAACCTGGTTAACCATTCTCTGAAAAGTGGCAGGGGCATTATTCAATCTGAAGGGCATAACAGTGAACTGATAATGTCCTTCGTGGGTTGAAAATTCTGACCTCTCATTTGCTCTGTCTGTCAAGCTGTCCCGCCAGTACCCTGCTGTGAGGTCAAAGGTACTCACGTACCTGGCAGCGCCAAGCTTGTCAATGAGCTCACCTGTCCGAGGAATGGAGTGATCATCTGTCTTTATGAATGGGGTGAGCATCACAGCCACTGCAGAAGGTGACTCAAAGCTCAGAAAAATCACCAAGGTAAACCCAGATGGGCTACAGTTGAAGGAAATGCCTTTAAAGGATTTAAACCCTTCCGAAAATCATCTTGATTCAAACTTGACTACATTCGATTTTGGCATTGCTAAAATGGCTGACATGTTTTTACCCAGCTGCCCCTCTTACCAAGCCTGCCTACTATGAAGCTGATTGGCCCATTATAGATGATGTGCCCAGGACTCATGGGAGCCGGTAGACGATGCCGGCCTCTTACAAAGACCAACTGCTATGGCCTCTGATTTCCCCTGTCTGGCCCTGTCAGGTCGTGGATGGCAGCCCAAGTACTACATTCGACCAACGGTACGTCCTCTCTTGCATAACTAAACAACATGTGCATATCTCAATGCCTTTATTTTTGCCACCTTATAACTCCATCCGCCCCACCAGCTTCTTACCCCTTTCAGTAACACATCCTGTGCAACCCACCCATATCTCCTCCACTCCCAAACAAGCGACCTAAGCTCATTCTTACATCCAACAGACTCCCTCTGCTGGTCATCTAGTCCCTGCAGTGGTTTAGTAAGGCTTCAATAAGTCTGAAGGTGGACAAACTGCATTTTGCGTCAGGCCACTATACCGCCTCTTAATGCAATTGGGACCAAGCACCTCCAAACACGCACATCCCCTGTGTAAACTCCTATGAGCATCTTTTGCTGTTTGCTCCGTGCTGCCAAACCCCCACTTATTTCTACAAGGAACATGTGCCTCCAAGCGTGAATGACACATGTGCTTGGACCTATGCATCCCTTGTGCCAGCTGCTTCACATTGCCAAACCCCCATTTAACTCCTTAAGAAATAAGCAACTCCAATCTCGCTTGACTTCAGCAATGTCAGCCAGAGTGTTACTAAAAAACTTCACTGACACTCGAAACACAGGAGTTGGTCCTTACCATACTAGCGTTAGACGTGACCATGACCTCATAGCTATAAAACATGGAACGGCGCTGCTCACTACTCTGTGCTTTACAATGCTCAGCAACATTGATGGCACCACATTCTCTGACTTCCGCTCGCACTAAGCCTGGTTCCTTGGCCCACGTCCTCGCCCCCTGTCCAACTGTCCCAGCATCCATCTCTAAGGTGCGCACCACCTTGCCAAAGGGGTGTGCCTATGCCAGCCCTGACCCAAAGTTTCCCACTTCATGCCTCCTACCTGTGCCCAACATGGCCTATCACCCATGTCTTCAACAAATGTAGTCTGTCATACAACGCCTTGCTCTACACTGCGTAAAGACAAATCCCCTGTCCAATCTGATTTAACACTGCCTTTTACTTCACCTCCTACCTGCACTGAGCACAGCGCCTATGCCCAGACAGCAGACCACAATGCAAATTCCGTATTTTTAACACACACCGCAGCATCCAATCCTATGACCTGCTCCTCACTGCTCAGAATAGGAGTCACTGACCACCTAGACATAGCACTGCCTTTTACCTGCGCCCAACTTTGCTCACCTACTGTGGCTCCTGTCCTCACAGGATATACCTCACCGTACATCACACAGCAACACCCCCACTAAATACTACGCGTAGCTCCACCTACAATACCCGAATTGACAAAGCCAAACCATCAACCAGAGGGCTCTTTGCCATATTACAGAAATTGGAATCTCCAGCGCCCCCGCCTAATAACTGTTTGAAAGACATAATGTGGTGCACAAACATACAAACTGCCGTTCAGGACAAAATTGCCTCACTTCAATAAAAGATTCTGTCAGAGAAAAAGAATCTGACTTCCACAGACGGCTCTTCTGTGCTGATTCCTCTTCCCCCCTACATAATAATCACCCTTGTGTCTTCAAACCTGTCTCAGATATGGATGCAATAAAAATTATAAAAAGCCTCAAACCTTCCAGATGCAGAGGGGACATATGCCCGGCCTCAGTCATAAAAGACTGCGCATAAGTACTTGCTCATTCATGACCTCACTTATCAATTCCTCATTCTCCATCAGCTCAATTCCAGCTAGTTGAAAAGATGCCTGGGTCCTACCTCTACTAAAGAAACCCACACTAGACCTGAAGATCCCTATCAAATATCCCCCCATCACAACCGCCCCCTTCCTCCTCAAAATTCTAGACAGAGCAGCATACCTTCAGATTCAGGCACACTTGGAAACCAATAACCTTCTGGGTTTAAGCCGATCAGGATTCCGGCGGCTCACAGCACGGAATCAGCACTTTTGGACTTGAAGAATCAAATGGATGCATCCAAAGACGCTGGCAGGATGCCTCTCCCCCTTTTTCTTTACTTTTCAGTGGCCTTCAGTTTGGTTGATCACTAAATTCTCTGTGATCACCTCTCCACAGCAGCTAACTCCTCTGTTGAGGCAACTAACTGAATTGCATCTTTCCTCTCTTACAGAACTATAAGAGTATTCCCACCTTGAGCTGCAGCCCAGCTAACCTCTGTCACCTGTTTCTCACCCACTCTATACAATGTCTTCACAAAGCCACTTTTCGACCTCATTGACACTCAGGGTGTCTCCTATACTAATTATGCAGATGATACCCAGATCCTCCTACCCATTACAGGAGACTACTCCATTGACACAAACACGTTAGGTGAGGTCTACCATAACATCCAGGCCTGAATGGCACATCACTCATTATGCCATGACGACGACAAGACCGAGTTGCTCTTGTTCGGACCGTAACTTCAGTTAAAGAAACTCAATGGAGACTATACATCATTTGTTATTGACGGAAATACTATCCCAGTCTCTCAGGAAGTCAAAACAGTTAGGGTCTATTTGGACTCTAACCTGTCTCTAACTAAGCAAGTAACTCCAATTGCCTCTTCGGCAGCCTATACTAATAAACTAATCAATGCTTGTAGACCTTTCCTCTCTTCTGACAGCTGCATCACTTTAGCAAGAGCACTAATAGGATCCAGACTCACCTATTGCAATTCCCTATTTGCGGGCACATGTATTCGCAACATCAATAAGATGCAAATTATTCAAAACAATGCCCTGAGATCAGCCCTAAACATTCCTAAAAAAGATCATATATCTGCGGTCAGAAGAAAAGTGCACTGGCTGCCTATCCGCGATCACATTCTGTTTAAAACTCTTGCTATCATCCACAAGTGCATCGCTAACACTGCCCCAAAGTATTTGTCTCAAAAGTTGCCCAAAACTTAATACACCAGACATACCTGCTCTACCTACATGCAACGCCTCAGCACTCCAAGATTTAAACTTTAAAGATCAGTAGGTCTCAGCTTCCTGGTGATTGCGACTAAGAACTGGAATGACATGCCATCATCACTAAGATCTGATCTCTCTTACTGGACATTGCATAAGCACCTAAATACTTGGCTATTTTGTGAAGATCGTAAAACTAGAGACTACCGTTAGCTTGTCCTTACCCATTGAGCTGACAAACTCACGTGTAACAAGCAAATATTGATATACTACTATGCCTACATGCTGCATTCTTTCATGTAACCAGCACCTTGATGCCTAAGGGTTTGGAGCGCTTTATAAATGACTAAATAAATTGTATTGTATTGTATTCTTTTTATATGTAGCGCGCTCCCTCGGGCCCGGAGGCATCAGGGCGCAACTTAGACAGGTTACATAGCAAACATACATAAATTCAAACTATAGGTACAATGCAAAGTATTCAGAACATACAGCTATATACATAATTACAGATTAAAGCTTAGCGCTGGCACATTACAGACACGTCAGCAGTCAAAATTTCAGGGCTGATTGAAGAGCCAGGCTTTTGTTTTGGCTTTGAAGGCACTGAAGCATTCTTCCGATCTAATGGTGAGGGGGAGAGCATTCCAAAGCTTGGAAGCTAGGACGGGGAAGCTTGGTCCACCCGCTTTTTGTAGTTTAAACCTGGGGATGGTTAAACAGTGGGTCTGGGTGGTTCTTTGAGGGTCGGTAGGCGCGTGGTGGGATAGCCGGTTGCAGAGATACGGGGGGGCTAGGTTGGCTAGGCATTTGTGGGTGAGGCCTAAAGCTTTCAGTGAGATTCTCTGTTTGACAGGTAGCCAGTGTAGATTGGATCTGGATTCTGAAATGTGGTGGTTTCTTGGGATATTTAGAGCCGCTCTAATGGCGTTGTTCTGAGAGATTTGCAATTTGTGCAGATTCTCTTGGCTAGTTCCTAGGTAGATGGCACTACCATAGTCGATTTTGGCCATGATGAGGGTTCTGGCCAGTGTGACTGTGTTTGGCGTGGTCAGAAATGTTCTGCAGGCTGCAATGAGTTTGCAGGTGTATGCAGAGGCTGATCTAACTGCATTCGTTTGTCGGGATAGGGATAAGGTGGCGTCAAGGTAAACGCCTAAGGTTTTTGTGTCTTTCGAGACCTGGATGGTGTTGCCATCGATGATGAACGATTGGTAAGACGGTTCAAGTTTACTAAGACGTTGCGTAGTGCCCAGGATGAGGAGCTCAGTCTTGTCATCGTTGAGGCATAGTTGGTGTTGTGCCATCCAAGCTTGGATGACTAAATAGACATCATTCAGGGCCTTGGTGTCAGCCAAGTAGTCTCCAGTGATGGGGTTGAGTATCTGGGTATCGTCCGCGTAATTCGTATAGGAGACACCCAGATAGTCAAGTACATCAAAGAGCGGTTTTGTAAAGACATTGTAGAGAGTTGGGGACATGCAGGAGCCCTGGGGGACGCCACAATGAATGGGAGAGGGATCAGCAGCTGCAGATTGAGAAAAGACCCGCATAGATCTATTATCTATTATTATTAATCTAAATAAATACATGTTCCTGGACCTGTGGTTTCTCAATCTAAAAAAATAGATCTACTAATTTAATATACTTTACTGTATCTAAGCAGAGATCTATCAATGGGTTAGCATGACCCTCTAGACATCCACAGGACTATCTGTCCCTAGTCTTGCCCCTGAATGTTTCAATAATAAGAGTGCTTACCCCAATTCTATTTTTGGCATCTCATGTTACGGTCAGCACATACAGTGTGGGACAAACTGTTGAACTGACAGAATGGTGTTAAGAAGTAAGCGCTGGCAGTTGTTGTCTAGTGTGAGTACGCCACGTTTACCTTAAGAACAATACGTTGAGCAGTTAACACTATTGACCTGTTTTCATACACTCCAATGTATATTGAGTTGGGTGTTTGTGTGTCATGGTGCGTGCTCCAAAACCTCTGGAACTGATGGGCCCACCCCATTCATTGACACCCAATAGGGCTTATCAAGCCCCAAAGGAGCTTCCCAGAACCTCCTGGACTGGCTCATAAAATGGTTTGACCCATATGGACTATTGACTCAGCCTAATGAGGCTGAGCCTTTCTGCATATCCAGGGCGTGACCGAGGGACTACTTTATCTGAAAGGCAGGGTGTGGTAAAGGGACTATTTGCCTGGAATACTTGCAAGGCTATTTAAGCCACACCCTGCAGGCAGAACACGCTTTGCGTTATTCTGCACGCTCACTGTGTCTGCTCTGTCCTCGAGCTTCTACAGCCACGCCCGTTCTGAGATTTCCATCCATCAGTTCCTGAAAGAAGAAAGAGAGAAGAACAGGTGTTATTACAGCGACTAAGGCCTTACCTGCAATTCTCATCCACCCGTCTCGCATTCAGCTGATCTTCAGATCGCCGTCCTTGTTTGGAAGAGGGCATCCGCACAGGCCTCCAATACTCACACGCGCATCTGCATTCCTCTGGAATACGTCAGAGCGGTTCTTCCACCCATCATCCTGGGGCCGCGCCTGCATAGAAGGAACAGAAAACAGCAGGTTAGTCACGCACAAAAGAAAACGAACAATTATTCGGCCATCCAGTGCCACGCACCCGCACTAATACTCACCTGGAGATAACCTGCCCATCATCCTAGGAGAGTCAAATCTTCATCCATACCGCCGTACGAATCCGCACCTGCAAGAAAGACAAAACACGCTTAAACCTTGGGAAATAAAAACATTGAGCACCTATACCAAGCATTCATTGGCATAGAGACTTACTTGCTTAATCCAGATATTCCAGACACTGCAACAGCCACTCTGGACCAGCAAAGTAACTGTGTCCGGGGAAAGACTCAGCTTACTGCGCCCCTGCTGAAAGTCAAGCAGGACGGAGAGCCAAACTCACAAAACTCAAAGACTAACGCCTCCTGGGGTGATAACAGGGGAGAGGACATCATCATACCACCAGATCTACATCAGTGCAGACATCATTTGTACGGCTACGTGCTACGCCCCCGTGGAGACCAGGTGAGCGTGACATTGTGCAGAGAACAAGTCTGATCCAAGGTCACGTTGGGGCTGACTACGTCTAGCTAGTATAACTCTAAATCTCATTTTACTATGTGATTTAAAGCAATAAAGCTGGTAAGCAAATGGGAAAAATAAAATCGGAGACGGTCTGAAGAAGGTAGCCATAACCTCTTGTGGCTACTGAAACGGGTCGACCTCCAAAAGCCAGGAATAGTGCCACAAGAGAGCCTATTTATTTATTTATTTATTTATTTATTTATTTATTTATGTTTTCATTTATAAAGCGCGCAAAAACTTGCAGGTATAGAGGCGCTGTTAAAGGTACCAGTTACATATGGCCAGTTGGCAATAGGAAAGTATATACATGGTGAATTGGTAGTTACATACAGATTGAAATGGAGCAAGGTTACATACAATCAGAGAGTACAACCCCAGGCTTATCAGTTCCATACAGGTAGCGATAAGGCACCGGGAGGGGAGGTCAGTCAAGGCTGAGCAGGTTTGAGCAAACAGACATGTTTTTAGAGCTTTTCGGAAGACCCAGCAGGACTCTTCGGCCCTCAGCGCAGTGGGGAGGGAGTTGCATTGTTTAGTTGCTATAGATAGAAAACTCGACCCTCCTGCTTTGGAGCATTTAAACTTGGGCTGCACCAGCCGATGTGCACAAGGTGTTCTAGTAGGTCTGGGAGATTGCATATTTGCGATTTTCTGGGACAGGTAGGGTGGGACAGACCGGAGATGCACCTGTGTGTGATCGATAAAGTTTTAAAAATAATCCTTTCATGGATTGGGAGCCAGTGTACGTATCTTCGAGCAGCTGAGATGTGTTTGGATTTGGGGATGTTCAGGCTCACTCGAAGAGCGTCGTTTGGGATGGTCTGTAGTTTCTGAATGTTGTGTGAAGAGGTGCCAACAAAGAGTACATTACAATAATGTCACCTACCGCGGAAAACCGCACGTGCAATGGTTAGACAGCTGTCAGTGGATAGGAAAGGTCTGGAGGTATTTATCAATTTGGTTGTGTAATCAGCTGAGGAGGTGATGGCGTTCACTTGGAGAGTCTGAGATAGAGTGACATCAAGGTAGACCCCCAGTGTTTTCACCACGGGTGAGACTGAAATCTGGGTGCCATCGATGTTAAAGGCTGAGCATTTAGGGTCGAGTTTTTTTAATCTTGTTAAAGCGCCAACTAGAAGGAACTCGGTCTTCTCGTCAGACAGAGGCTGTGTTTTGCCATCCAGGCTTGGATAGTCACGTGGGCTTCGCTTAGCATGTCTGCATCATTAGCATAGTTTCCAGAGAGGGGCAGGAGAATTTGCATATCGTCAGCATAGTTGGTGTAGAATATGCCAAGGGAGTCCAGAAGGTCGAAGAGTGGCTTAGTAAAACTAGTATAGAGCGTGGAAGAGATGCATGACCCTTGTGGTACTGCGCATTTGATTGGAGCTGGGGGAGCACTAGCATTCTCAGCGAACACTCTAATAGTTGTGACTTCTAAGAAGGAGGCGATCCAGGAGGTAGCCTCCGGTGAGAAGGATGCTGAGGTGTTAAGTTGATGGCAGAGGATTTTGTTTCCCACTAGATCGAATGCTGTGCACAGATCTAGGAGGAGCAACAGGGCAATTCTGCCATTGTTCCGGATATTGTCAATCTGTTTTTTTTAGGTCAAGGAGTGCTGACTCGTGCCATGGCCAGGACAGAAGTGCTTCAGAGCAATCTTTGATGAGAGTGTCTGGGTATGAGTCACCTTTGCATCTCGAGGGTTTCAAGACCTTTAGGACGTGTAAAGTTTCTGGTTAAGAGATATGGAAGCAGAACTGTGGGACTCTTTGGCAGTTGGCCTTGGGAGGAGTGGAAGCTGCGTGTCATGATCCCAGTAAAAGCACAAGGCATGTGTGTTAGGACCAGGGACACATCCTCCCATGACAATGTAGGGAGAGGGTGGACATGTAAGGTGGCTGGCTGGTGCAGGCATTTGATAGAAGCTGCATTGACCCACACCAACATGACTGCCAAGAAAGAACCCATTATGTAACCTAAGATGGCCCATGGCAGACCCAAAGATTTGGCATCCCTGGTGGTCTAGTGTTAACAGGGCTTGGCCCGAGGCTATAAAACCCTGCCCCGGGCCATACCCTGTGCTTAGAGTTTCGTCTGCTACTTATCAGAGCAGTGTAATGTTTACCGCTCCTGTTCTTTCACGTGCGGTGCATGCTTGGACTTATTTTCAGCCATACTCGCCAGAAGACCGATGAGATCATCGTAGAAATTCTGCTTCAAGCTTCTGTCCTGATACTCACTTGGATCTTAGCCCGGACCCACCTACAGCCACACAGTCCAGAGAACTTCATCGTATCCTGATATTCAGTGGGAACCGGTGCGATCAAGCTCCACAGCAACCACAGCTCCTGAAAACGAGATAGCAGAGAAAGACAATAGTAGCAGAGTGAATTTAACAGGTAATTCCCACCCGAGTTCCCCATTTAGCACAAACTTATCTGAACAAGTGATCAGCCGCCTCGCTCCTTTTCACGTTGCAGCAATTCCAGCAAAGACATTCTGCAAGGTCTGCTCCTGGGAAAAAGAAGAAAGAAACTAACATGCATCACGCCACCCGTCGAGAGCGAACAGAACGAAACAAGCAGCGCTTCATGCTGAAAGCTGCAAAAGCCTCCAGAGCAGCATTGTACAAAGACTTACCTTCATACCTTCAGCACCCAGTGCGTCGCAGCCGGTCTGGACCACTACTCTCAGTGAAGCAACTGGAGTCGGATGCTTACCTGATACCTCTGGCCCACCTTCTTCATCCAAATACAGTGAGCACCAGCATCAGTGCACCAGTTAGTCTACCTAAAGGGACACAAGGGGTAGCTGGGGAAGAAAGCACGAGAACGTGTACTGAATTTACTTACCCTTGCTAGAGGATCCAAGTTCTACCAGGTCCCTCCCAACCTCACTGTTCCCTGGACTTTGGGTCACCAGCGGGCCAGTGAGGAAAGGAGTGGCTTGGGCATTCACCATAGCAGAGTTATCCAGTGGGGGCAATGCTTCAGAACAGTCCGGACCAGGCACTCCTGCAGGGCACCAGAGGTAAGCGTTACACTGCGGGGGCCTTGCAGGTTGGTTTCTCCAAGGCTTGTTTAGAATGGATTTCCTTATGCAATATGTACATTTCTAGTAGCATGCCATTCTGAATATTGGTGCACCAAGCTTCGTCTTTAGTAAGGGTAGGTGGTCAAAGATAGCATCCTGCTTATCTTTGATCAGTATAGGCGCAGAGTTATCTAGCACCACTGCAGGATTAAGTCCATCATTGACACGCGTGGAGATTGAGGTTTGATGACATCCTCCACCTTTTAACATTTCAGAGTGGTTGCAACAGAACCATCCGCCTCCTGAAGAAGGTCGCTTATATTTACCAGCTTGACTTAGGGGCCTATTGTGATGACCGAAACATATGTTGAGTTACAGCAAATAAGCAGGATGCTATTTGTTTTTGTATTAACACTTACTGTAATCCCCAAGAGGTGTTGAAATTTATGTTAATATATTGGTTCAAGGTGGTCTAAGTACCATAAATGTGGAATATTGACATGTATAATGAGAGTGTGAATGAATGATGGAATGAATGGCGGTGTTTAAATGTGGATGTTGAGAACAATAAATATTTGTGTAAATTGCTTATAAATAAATATATATTCTTTGACAAGACCTGGCATTGTTTAAATGTGTACAGATGTTCTGATCTCATTTCGCCCGGGTTCATTTTTATTGTTCCATTATATTTAGCCTGAAGAACCTGTGGCAGTAAGGCAATCTCTATTTTGAAACTCTGATAGCTAGTTCGTACAGCCTGGGGGCCCTTGTGAACGCCATCCTTAGGGCGTCTGAGGGGGTTTCCTTCCAGCGTGATTCTACAAGTCTTTTTTTCAATCGGAATTCCAGGAGGCCACGGGTGAACCATGAGTTGATGTGTCCTGAGGTTTGAGCTTTTTTAAGAGCTAAGAGGCCAATGGTGTCAACTGCAGTAGTTATGGTTGTGGCATAGAGGTCAGCTAGAGTATTAGGGTCTTGTGGGCCGAGGTACTGGTATCCTTGATGTTTTTTTCAAACTGAGATCAGTGCCACGGCGTAGCACACCTTGGTTGTTTAGTTTGTTAAAGCACTGCTAACAGATCTAATCCATGTCTTTGCAGTCCTTATATTATATATTAAATTAGTAGATCTATTTTTTTAGATTAAGAAACCACAGGTCCAGGAATATTACATATTGAGCCCTGTGGACCATGGCATCTCTTTTAGTTGTTTGTCATTTGTGTTACCTGTGATTTAGAAATATATTTAAAAAAACACCTTCTAAAAAATGGTTACATTGTATTTGAGTGAGACATGAGATGTCTGAGAGGTGGGCAACCTGCACACAAAGATTGAAGAACTAAGTCATTTTCTTGTTTTATTTGCTTATTGGATAGGTGGCACCACCATATCCTAGGAACAGGGGGTGGGCCAATTAGGGCCAGTTAGACTTGTGTACTGTCCATTGTTTTGTGCTGGTATGCCACCTCTCTTAGTGTTGTATGTGTCTTATTTAAAGTCGAGTGTGTGACAAAACAAGTACATAGTCCACCACGTCTCGAGTAGGGGATGAGGGGTTTTCCTCCCATCCCTCTCTCACTAGACTGAGGGGACCTCTTACTGGGTGTCCAACCCAAAGCTCAAAGTGGCTAAACCCTACTCCGTTCTGTGGCACCTCCCTGTAGGCGAACAGTAGGCATGGCAGGAGAATATCCCATTTTATTCTCAATTGCTCTTCCAAGTCACCTATCATGCCTTTCAGGATCTTGTTGAACTGCTCAACAAGCCTGTTGGTTTGTGGATGGAAGGCTGTGGAAAAACGATAGGTGACTCCACATTCCTCCTACATAGCCTGCATATATGCTGATATGAAGCTTGTTCCCCCATCAGAAACTACTTACTTTGCGGAAACAACATGGGAGACCATCCTAATCAGAGCCCTCGCAACCACAGGGGCTTTGATGCTCCTCAGAAGGACAGCCTCAAGGTAGCTTGGTGTACCTCCATCAAGATGTATCTGCTCCCTGAGCTGGTTTGGGGCTCCAAAGGACCCACACTATTCATGACTATTTTCTCGAAAGGTCGCCAACCATTGGTAGTGGAATTAAGGGGGCATTTATGGCACCACCTGACTTGCCAGAAGCTTGACAAGACGGGCAGTACCGGACATATTCCTTAACTTTTACGCCAAACTGGGGCCAGTAAAAGTGCACAGGCAACCAGTCTCGCCACAATGACTCGCTAAAGGAATCTGGTGAGCCAAATCCAAAATGAACTTTCTGTGGCATTGGGGAATCACCAACCTCCTGTTGCCCACACCCTCAGATTCTTTTGGGTCACTGTACAGGAATCCATGCTCCCAGTACACTTTGAACAGTCCAGGGGCCTCGCCCTTAGCCTGCTCCTCTGCCTGCTCCTGCATGCCTGCCAGCGTGAGACACTCTTTCTGGGCTTTAAAGAAGTCAGTCTGACCTGGGCCCCCAGCTGATGTAAACTCATCCAGCTTGGGAAGGCCCTTCAGGTCTGAAACTACCTAGTCCTCCACCTCAGGATCGTGCGCTGCACCAGGCAACGCTGAAGTTACTGAGTCATCTGCTACCAAAGTAGGGTTCTGAGTGGCTACTGGCCCCTCTCCTGCAGAAGTAGGTGAACCAGCAGTCTGCGTAACTGGACCAGGAGCTACCAGTGACGCCAGTCACACACACAAGCCCTCTGGAAGCACTCCATGCTCTAAAGCTCTGAGAGTGTTCAGTCTGGTGACCTCTTTGACCTTTGATCTGGTGACTGCTGCGACTATCTCGAGCCAGGAAGATCATTACCCAACAGTTTTTCACTGCCACACAGCACTGGATAGTTTCACCCCACCAGCTGTACTGGTGAAGGGGTACTTATTCTGTCCGTCAAACCAATTGTCTTTACAATCAGGCCCAGCAGCATACTGGCCTGGCTGTATCCACTGCTGGGTGACAGCAGTGATGCTAGCTGCAGTGTCTCTGACCGTAAGAGTTTTGTGTCCATTGATATAAACTTGTTCTAAGAACAGTTGAGTATTGTCGGAAACTGGGACCTCTACTGGAGATCCGGTGCCATTCCCACTCAGTGCAACTAGTCCACATTCAGCCTTTCATTGGCCTAGTGGGAAGTCCTCCTCTGGGAGGCCCACACTAATGATGTCCTCCTCCTTGAGGCCAAACTTCACTATGACTTGCTTGGGTAAGCCCTTGCAAACAGGATCCCCTTTCTGATGGCCCAGCTCCTTACACACGAAACAACGTTTGGATTGTGAGAACCAGGTGTCCCAGTGTTAGGGGTGCCTGCTATCTGGTTTTCTGGGTGCATGGCTGAACTAGAGTTGTGGGTTTTCCCTTGCTTTTAGGGACCTGACTTGGAAGAGGAGTGGGTTGGACCTTTGTCCTTCCCATCCTTGTTAATTTTCTTGTCCAAGGATTTCTCTTCTGGTTTGGGTGTGCTCGCCCAAGCCTTTTTCTGAACTTGAGTACTGACAAACCTGTCGGCAGCTTTTGCAAGCTCTGTAGGGTCTATAATAGTCTTGTCCACTAGATTCTGGTGTAGATCGACCTCACAATTTTTCAAGCCATGTTTACGTGCAAACAAATTGTACATCCCTTTAAATGTGTCAACCTTGTCACCAGACACTTACCTGCTCAGATATTTCAACAACAAGTGTGTGAATGCTTCAAATGCCTGCCCACATTTCTTTACAAGCTCTCTGAAGCTCTTAAAATGCTGTTCTGGGGTTTTACAGAACCTCCTGAGAAGGGCCACCTTAATGCTCTCATAAATGGACCTTTCCTCAAGAGTTATCTGAGGAATTGCATCAGTCCCTTGTGTCGGTAAGAGACTCACAAGGGCTGCACCCCACAGTACCTACTCCATCTCCTGTAGCTTAAAAGCAAGCTTGAGCACTTCAAACCAATCAAAAATGTCTTTCCTAAAAGAAAATCTAAAAAAATAAATATGTCCTTCCCCACTTCATAAGCCTGCACTAAATCTTTCGGGATGTGGTGCCTGGGCTTGTCCCAGGCACCTTGGTTTGAACCACTACTGTTGCCCTCTCTCAAGGTGGATCTGTTGGCCTTCTTTTGAAGTGCCTGCTTGTGCCACTCTAGGGTGACCTTGTGCCGCTGTATTTGTTTCTCCGGCGCTAGTCCCCTGTCCTCCAACAGGAGCTTTCTAGCCGCTACATTGTTTACTGCCTGAACAATTACTGGGCCACTTAGAGTCTGTGCCCAGGCCTGGGACCTGCGGGATGCGACACTAGTCCCTGACCTGGCTGACACTCTGGAGTGTTCAGAAACCAAACTTGCCTGGCTGAGGGGTAGTTGGTGAGAAACTCTACTCAGGGTGTCTTCCTCGCCATCTTCCACCACCCCTTCTGGAAGGTCTTCTCCATTCAGGTACATGGGGCTTATCCCGTCCCCTGCGTTCTCTTCCCCAGCCACCCTAGCTTCTACCCAAGCTTGGATGCTGTTCAGCAGCACAGTTTTATTAATCCTAGTGCTGTGGGGAAGTCCCCTCAGGATGTGCAGGACATCTTTCCTCATGACTTTCACAGTCTCTATGTCAAGAAACATGATTATTAAAAAATACCTGGCAGTGGTACAAAACATTGACTGCAACAGTACTTGTATCATTGGGTGACTAAGCTGTCTATATCTGACTGTCTGCCACCAATGTGACAAATGAACTTCCGGGGCACCAGGGGCGAATATCGGTTTCTAAACCATCAATCAGTCCCACATCTCTAACACACCAGAATGGATCTGAACAGGTTGGATAAATAAGCATAGAATTAAAATTATTAACCAAAGGTCGTGGATCGTTTGTTATTTGCAACAGAGCAAAAATACTATTTATTACCCAATGATACAAGGAGTCCAGTCAAGGTTGTATACAAATATCTACTTTATCATTATCACAACAGACAATCTAATAACACTACTAAATACAACCCCCGCTGTAAAGGAATGCAGAGAACAGACAGTTTCTAAGAAGGAAAAGGGATGCACTCTGGATACTGACAGGAGGGTAGTTGGTATGGCTAATAACATTAATAGGTTTTTTAAAGGCTTCTTGGCTTTAACAAAAAGGGAGAAAGGGTCTTAAAATGTCTCTATGGGTCTTCTAGGAAGGACAAGGGGGACAGAACCACAATGTACCTTTTACTATAGTTCTTGGTGCTCGACAGTGTTGAGTCAGCTTCAGGGTGCCTTTCAGGCTTCTGCGACAGAGTTCGAGATGGGAGTCAGCAGTGGCTATCAGGCGGCAACACGGTTCGCGAGCGAAGCTTGACGAACGGCTACAGGCTCGCCTTCAAGGCGACACAGTGTCAGGAATTGATGTCTCAGTGCTGATCGACGGTTCCGAAGCACTGGTCGAGACGTCTCGGGCTTCTTTAGAGACTGTACTTGATGGCAGTAGCTCGAGGCTTGACGACAGTCAGTGTTGCAAGCGGTTGCGGATCGAGGAACTCGACTGACTCGAGAATGTCCTTTAAGGAGGACGGCGGTAGATGTATGTCATTGCACTTCTCCCAGCTTCTTCAATAGGCTTGCATTGTCCTTTAAGGCAGACAGCCCAGAGCTAGGGAGTGTGTTGCAGGCAGCTGCCTTTTACTTGGTTTTGGCACTCCCTATCCAGGGAGCTTGCTGTAGAGCCTAGCAGGGCAAGCTGTGTGCTGACTGGGCACTTGTTCTGAAGCGGCTGGTGGGTCTTCTGATTTCTTTTCTCTCTCTTTTCCCTGGTAGAATTAAAGGGGAGGGATCTTGCTGTCCTCTTAGGATGTGCCTGGCCTTCCTTCACTGACAGAAGCTGTAAGGCAGACTGTACCTTCAGCCAGGGTCCACAGATGAGTTCTTCTTCGTGCTTCTTATGCAGTCATCAGACAATCTGCCTAAAGAGGGTCTCCAGCCATCCTTTAACACAAAGGGCACCACAGTGATTGGCATAGGCTAAACCTACCTAAGTGAACCAATTGTGGGGTCCCTACCAGCAATTTGTGGTATGCGTCAGGTATAACCAGAGTTCTTTGCAAAAGGAAAAGGTAAAGGAGAGAAACAGGAACAAGGGGTGTCCCAGAACTAATATGGGGGAAACCTCCTATCAACAGAAAGAACTGTGGGCTGCCTCCCTTGTGATACTAGGTCCCACCCATCTTCCTGTCTGCTGTGATCAAAGAGTCTCACGGGTTAATGGATCTCCCTGTATGATCCTTGATTAAAACTGCAGGTCTCCTTTGAAGATGCTGAGCGACCAGACTCTCTGGCTTCCGCAAACCACATTCTGGTGTCATATGAATGGGGTCCCCCTAGAGGGGGTGGCCTACTACAATAAAAGACCAGACATGTCAGTTCACTGTCATTTATAATGAGGGCGGGAGCTGGCTTCAGGTTGACAGAGTTACATATGAATGTTTTGTGGGTTTCCGGTCTCCTTTGTTAGCCCCTGCAGCCAGTCCCCCTGGGGGCCAGTTTGAAGTACCCTCGGTTAGCAGGTTAATCTCTGCCACCAGCTGCATGGCCTAACAAACGAGCAGGGCAGTGCCATGGAGACTTTGTAAGTTAATCAGGCTGACCATCGCAGGGGGAAGTTGGTTCTCCTATTTACTTGTATTAACATTGTGCCCTCTTCCACTGCCACATTCCAACTCAATATCACAGGAGCGGACGTTACCTGTAGGCGGTGTCTGGCCCGAAGTACACAAGTCTATGCTTTTCTTGTGCTGTGAGCATAGGAATATGTGTGTGGAATAGCCCCACACACTTTGCTGAGGTCACTCTAGCATCATCCATTTTTTTTAAAATTTCAAAAAAGCCCTGGTGAGTGCATGCCCGTCATGCAAATGGTCGAATTCCTCACAGCTTCACTTCAAAGAGGATAACTCTTTCCAAGCGATGAAGTTATGTACCGTTCACTGGCAAAAAATATTTTGTTACTGCAGGGCTTGGAATATCTTTTTCTGGTACAAGGGTTCTCCGTAGCTTTTTTGACAGTGAAAGGGGGAAATACGTTTGCATGCGCATGATAGCAACGTTCTCATGGGGACTTGGCCATGAACCTGGGGTGAGTCCCAACGTTAAGTGCATTACGGGCACCCCATTTAGTGTTCTGAAGCGATTTCATTTGAAAGGGCAGGATTAAAAACAGCATCATCTCTCTCTCATAGGCAGAATGAGGATGAGGTGCCTACCTTGATTTCAAGAGTTGACAGCAGCTAGATTGTGGGCATTCATGAAGAGTATGGCAGTTCCATTCTTTCTGCATTCCATCACAATTACAACCTATCAGTTCCTGTACATCAGGCGTCAATCTACAACTAAGCATGATACTGAATGTCAAAGGTAGGGTTAGTGGACCTCTGTTTGATCCACTCAATTCCCTTCTCTTAGCTCGCTATCACTTTTTTCAGAATTTTTGTGTGTGTTTTAAGGGGTGCTGAATGTTTCTCTCTATATAGGATGCATCATTTGAGCACATTTTAGGTCAGACTTGGCTGTGAATGGTGTTAGGGCTCCATGTCTGGATCCGGATCCTGTGAAGATCGAAGGGTGAGACACATTCATTGTAACATTTCTGGGTCGGAGACAGCACTCATACAACTTCCCTTTATCTTAGAGGGTTTGACTGCAGTGCAAGTTTGTCTGTTTAACTTGGATCGATGTGTACACCGAGTTAATGTGTTTACTGTCCCAGTTGTTCACAATTTCCTGCTACGTCTCCCTTTGTTGGCAGAAGATACTGGGTATCCTGTTCCTCACCGGTTACTGGGACTCAGGCTCCGGTCAGTTTACACATTGTGTATGGTTGTGAATTTCCGCTCATGAGTTATGAGTGCCGCTTGAACACCGGGTCAGGCCTTCTGATGAAAGGTCATGATGCAGAATCTCTTACCCTTGCAACGTTGCTTCCATTTTATTAATGTTTCTATTCATTTATTTGACTGTGTTTTTTTCCAAATCGTTGTTATGATTTAAAATGTTTAAGAACAAGAATGCAGGATTACAGCTCGTCAGCATAATGCACTGTATTCAAATTACAGTGAAACCAAAACTGTAAAACATAAACATCCTACATCATTCTAATACAGTTCCCAGTGTACCAAGCATAACCAGTCCCACTCCATTTGGACAAGGATTTATGTGATGTTGGAAATGCATTGGAGGGTCTGGGCCTCCCTGTCCTTGTCCTGTAGTCCTTTTTCATTTGTGTTCTCTATTGTTTTCTGCCCAGGAGTCCATGTGGGACTCCTGGCAGTGCAGCTCTTCCCGTTTTTGGTTTGGTGTACAGACCCATGGGATAGCCCTTATGGCACCCATGGGTGGGGGTACAACCCTGTGCCCCTAGTGTATGTTTTTGGGCACCTGTGTGTGGCCCACAGAGCAGGGTATGCGCTGGTTGCAGCTCCATGCTGAATTTGACAGGTGCTCTGAGTATCCTCCATTTTGGGATACCCAGGCCCTGCCATTGGAATCAATTGATTCCTGATAGGAAACAAGATGGCCCCTATTGCCTCTTGCTTTCTATTGCCTGTTACCTTGTTTTCCCAAGGTCCTGGGAAGCCCTGACTCTGTTCCTTCCCCCTGACTGGCTGTTGGGTGGAAGTTCCACATATGGTGTTGTTGTGAAGTCCAGGCCAGACTGGCTAGAGCCTCATCATTGACTGTATGGTGTGGGTACACCCTGTGGATGGGACCTGGGTGAATGGAGTGTGTGACCAATATGCACTTCTTGTTGTGGATGTCTGGTTTCTAGTATGAAACACAATGGGGCTGATTCTTGGAATTTGTGCGCCAAAAAACGGGAATTTGTGTGCCATTCTGCCCGCAAATCCCCATTTGTTAAACAGGGGTTTGCGAGCAGAATGGCACACAAATCCCCATTTTTTGGTGCACAAATTCCATGAATCAGCCCCAATGACTGAGACAGCCCTGCCCGAAACTGGTATGAATGCAGTGTGTAGTGTTGAATGGCTGGGTACTTGTCCCAATACACATTCCATGTTGTCAGTGTCTGAGAGGGAGGAGAATGGCCTGAATGCACTGTATGCCAGATTGGGTGACTGACTGCTGAATACCCTTCTGAATGATTGGTTGCCTGAGTGTGAGCCAGCAGAATGAATGAGAGATCAACAAGTATATCTGGGGCCTCTCACTGCTAGAAATAGTTCAGAAGCTGGAGTTGAAACGAACATTGAAACTGAAGCTGAAACTCCAAGCCGAGCCTGAAGAAGAATGTTGACTTCTGTCTCCCTTCGCCAAAATCGAAAACCGAAAGCCGTCAAGACTGATCCAAGAGAGGACCTGGTTAGGCGCCCTCTTCCCATGCTCCGAGGGACCATCGAGCACCGCTTACCTTCGCTGAAGCTCCCTGGAAGTCAGACCCTCGACAGGCTGCCGACCGGAGATGGGGACCACCGAGGAGAACGAAGATAAGCACCGGACATTCCGTCCACCACCGTCAACCAGGGTTCACAGGTTTGCATACCCGCTGGAGGTGCGTCAAAGCCATGTTGCCCAGAAATGGGGACGACTTGACGCCGTGCCATCGACGACTGGAGCCGCGCGCTCCTCTGCCTAAGACTTTTGATTCATGGATGCGCTCGTCCACACCGCAGGCCGTCGACGTGCAGAGGAGCATCCGCCGGTGGGTTTCCCGCCACCCAAAGACCGTAGAGACGCCAGACTACTCGACGCCCTTGCTGGGCCACAGTTCTTCACAAACTCTTTGTGGTCCTGAACTATCGACCTCGAGGTGCCCCGCATGCCTCTTCCTTGCGGGACGTCTTCGCTCCATCGTCGACGAGCACCGCTGGGACCGAAGCTGCTGCCTCGACGTCGAGTTCACTTTCTTCGAGGGATCTCAACGATCAGTGGCTCCTGCTTTAAAGGCCACTCAAAAAGGATCTGTCGACGACTCATCATCGAAATCTGCTATTCCAGGTACATTGGGGTGGTAGAAACCTTACAGAAGGAAATAAGACTTATAGAACAATATATTGTTACGCTCACCTGGACCCCACAGGGGTGTCGATCGGACCCGGGCAGCTGTGGTCTCCTTCAACATGATGCGTAGTGCAGAGATGACTGTCTGGACTGGCCCGCCTAGTCTTGTCTGCTGGACACGAAGAAGTATTTTCCTGCAAGTGGAGACAGGATTAACCACCTGTGGGTTTTAGTGATGGCCTCCCAACGGTTATCGCTCTCCCCCACTAATCTCCTCCGATATCCCCTTAGTAACCTCACCTTATGTTCGTAAAAGATGAGCTCTCCATCCTGCGTGTCTTGCAGGGGCGCATAGATACCAGTTACTTCACTGGTTTGAAGGCGTTGGGAGAGTTCCGGTAAGTATTGACTCTGAAGTCCCTGGTGGGATTGGTAAGTATCAAGTTCAAAGAGTTCCATGTGCCCGATGTTCACTCTTGTCCCCTTCCTTCCTTAAGTTGCAACTGAGTTTGTGAGAAGTAGGTCTTGTAGCTCCTGATGGCGTTCAGGTAAGAGTCTGTGTTACCCAACGCTGTCCGGTAACTATTGCATGCGTTAACGTGTTGTTTTTCTCCCTCTTTACAGATGCAGCATATGAAAATGTGGAGAGTTATGGAATAATACCGCCGGTGGTAAATCAGGTAAGTCTATGATGGTAAGAGGTTGTATTTGTTGATTCCCTTGGCTCACCTTGTTTTTTCTTGTGTCCCCTAGGTTCCGGATTACGGCAAAGAAATGATGGAGACAGTGCCGGATCGAAAGATGCTGTGAGAACTGGTGAGTATGGCGCCGTGCTGGAGCTGGCGAAGCGACGTGTGCAGGAATGATGTACTTACCATGTCTGTAGAATAAATGGTTCCGGAATTAGGTGAGGAATTTGAAATAAGTTTGTTTTCTAACCTTGTCCTTTTCTTCTTCTTTATTCTAGGAGCTTCGGATTCGAGGCGGGCGTGGCAGAAGACTGGATGCTGGCTGCAGGCACACGGGCGTGGCAGAAGACTGGATGCTGGCTGGAGGCACGGTGAGCGTCACGCTGCTGGATGCAGAATAACGCGAAGCATGTGCTGCTGTTCGGGTGTGGTTTAAATAGCCTCCAAAGTAGTTCCAGGTAAGAAGTTCCCTAGAGCCATGCCCGAGTAAAAAATAGTCCCTGTAACAAAATAGTCCCATCCAGGCCTCATGTAGGCTTGGACTCTTTTGCAGCATGGTCTGCATCAGGTAAGTAAAGTTTATGAGCCTGGCGTCTATGGCGCCAGGACTGATTTCTATGATGAGCCTGGTGCCTAAGGCGCCAAGACTGAACCCAGACAGCCCCTAGCCGGGGCTGCTGAGGTTTAAACAAATGTCTGGATGCCTGCTCCCAGAGCTGAGGGCCTTGGTCCTGATGCCCGGGGTAGGCATCATGACATATATGGACTGGGCTTGTGATATATCTTTATTTTACAGGTTACCCAGGTGGGGGGATCTCCACACAGAACTGTGTCTAGCGGTAGGGGCCAGTATTCTGCCAGTTGTTCTAACCAACTGCTTTCCTCTTATGTCTATTGTTGGTTACCTTTATTAAGTGATTTGTGCGACATTTAACCCGAGCATAGTTGATGCACTTTAATGGGATCTGATAATAATTGTGGTACCACTTAGAACGGTATATATTTGCCATTGTAGATTTACTGAGTTATTTAGTGAGTTATTGTGATTGTGTATATAACCTTGAACCTTAATTATATAAAGATTGTGTTTTAACTAATTCAGTGTGAGGACATTCCTTTGTGGGTGCTTGGGGACTGCACTGTACTTAAGAACCAGCCTGCATCACCTCCTGAGAAGCTAGGCCTTGATTGCTCGTCCATTGCTACCAACAATAGAGAATCTTGGCTGGGGTCCTCTGTGTCTCTCCTCTACCATGTAGAGAGTAGGAGTACAGACCCCCCTCCAGTCTTTACAATTTAACATGTGAAAAATGAGGTTTTTGTAAGGCTCCACCTATGAACAGGTCACTTTGTAGCATCACAGGTTCAATGGGGGAGGGAGCAGCTGATTGTGAAAGCCTTGGAACATCAGGCAAGTGCAAGGGAGAGGCTATGAACAAAAGCAGGCATTGCGGGAAAAGCAAAAAAATGTGAAACATTCACAGTTGAACAAAGGGACCCGAGGCCAGATTTTACATGAAAAAAGCAAACTTTCACAATGGAATAAGGGGGTCCATGACCTAGACTGCAGATGCAGTAGTGCAAGGTGGTTAGTGGGACTCAGTATCAGGGCCAATCCCAGGCATATCTGAACCACCGGTGCAAAGTACAAGCGAGCTTGAGAGGGCCAGAGGCACGATACGGCATTCCTCTGGAAAGAAATGACAGCAGACCAGGTGGCACCTAAGGATACATGTACACAATTTATTTTTTGTTTTCTTTTTTGTTTTGTTTAATATGCATATAGCCACATTGACTTTACATATAACATCATCAAATTATCACCAAAAATGTAAATAAGTCTATTATAAACAAATTAAAATCCAGAATAAAACTAATTAAATAAAATCCACTTACTCAGTTACAAAAGATAAAACTCAATAAAAAACATCCTCAGTTGTTTAAGAATAGTGAAACAGTAGTCATAAAAATTAATCATATGATAAATAATATTAAGATCATCGCCCTGTAGGAGTTTCTCCCATATCTCATTCGCATTTGTTAGGTCACAGGTGTTGTCATAAGCTTTGACAAATTTTAATCTTATCACATTAAGGCTTTCACAAACATAAATAAGATGTTTTGCAGTTTCAATGTTATTCGTTCCGCATAATCGACACCATCTATTCTCTCACAGTATGCCATATCTAGTCCCCATATTTTCTAGACATTCAGACATGTTGAACTTAAAAATTAGATAGCGTCTTATTGTTTTAGCCTTAGGGTATGCAGTCAAGTATGTCGGGATCCCTAAGTGATTTTCACTTTGCTGTAAAAATATCCCACTATTACTTTTCGAGGCTAACAGTATCGTATCTCTCTCTTTCCCAAATTCATGTATGACATTTTTCAGCAAATGTTTTAGTTTAGCTGTAGAATACGATAACCAACTATTTGGATGCTCTTTCATCCGTTTGTGATATGTGGCTTTCATAGACCCAAGTGTGTACAGTACCTTGTTATTCTCAATTGTGTGTATCGCTTTGTTCATATTAACCATCAATGTACTATTATCCAAAATACACAATTTTGTATATAACATAGCAGATCTATATTCCATCACATCACTAATCCACATCTGGTTGCATTCTAAACAAATGTATTCACTAGGAAGTCTACTGGGCATGCAAAATAATATTTAGAGGATTTTCCCTTCAAATCTATTTATCTCGCTCATAGGTTTTATCCTCCAGATCTCTGCGCCACACAAACAACATGATACTATTTTTGCCTCGTAAAGCAGCATTATAGTCTTTAAAGACATCCCAGCTTGTTTTCCAACAAAATGGCTTCGCATCATAGTGATATTCATGCATTTAGATTTTATATCAGTCCACTGCTGTTGCCAGGATAGACTCTGATCGATGATTACTGCAAGATATCTATAACTTTCTACAACTTCAATCGTCTGTCCATCAATTATCCATTTCATATTTATTCGCGCTATGCGGTTTGATTTACCTGAAAAGACTATCACTTTTGTCTTGCTGAGATTATTGGCGGCAAATGTTTCTAGCGCCAATAATTTATGTTTAAAACCACCTGGTGTATAGTCCAACAACAGGAGATCGTCCGCATAGCCTAGCCAGCCCACCTTAAGAGGGACAATTTTAAGGTAATTAGACATCATTGTATTAAATGCTTCAGGTTGGTCTGCTAGATATAAGTTGAATAGGGCTGCAGCTAATTTGTAACCCTGCTTAACTCCTCAACATGTTGGAATTAGGTCAGACACTTTACCCTCGCCATCCAATCTCACTTTTACAGATGTATTCAAATACAATAGCCTTATCATTAACAGCAACCCAGATGGGATATTCCAGTGCTTCAATTTGTTCCAAAGTTTATTTCTCAGGATTGTATCGAATACGGACGAAATGTCTTCAAAAACCCATCTGGTAGCTGTCGTCTCGCCCATGTGTATTCTGTCGCTGATGTCACTACGGTAATGTTGTGGTGAGGCGACGATTGATCCCGAAATCCTGATTGATTTGGTGGCAACACATGGGATTCATTAATCCATTGGATAAGCTCCATATGTAGTATTTTAGCAAAGATTTTGGCTGGAATATCCAGCATCACTAGATATTACGATAGCATACGGTAATTTCCTGGGTCTTTTGCGCCACCGTTTTTATATACTGGCAATATGGAACTTTCCTGCCATGTTTTAGGTACCTTGTTATGGTTACCTATCCAACCATAGTATAGAGCTTTAGCCCGTTTGTCTGGCGATAATTTTAACAGAGCGTTACACATGCAATCTGGTTCCATTTCTGGTACACGATTTATAAGTCAAAGTTATTTTTAAAGAGGAAAGTCTTGAAGGTTTTTCTGAAATGAACATGGTTCTCCTCTGATCTCAGATGGGTCAGGAGCTTGTCTATATATAAATATACAGCGCTGAATATTGTTCAATATCCCTGCATGATGGATATGGGTCTTGCTTCGCATATTTTTTAGGGCACTATTTAGGTGTTTTTCACTTCCACTTCAACTTGGTAATGGGAAATAGCAGTGGGTCTGCTAGGGGCCATCTGCCTAAATAAAGGGAACGAGCCTGGTTCATTAGACCATTTGGTGGTCTTTTCCATCATATACCTTTCATGCTATACACTTAATATTGAGTTATATTCTTTTGGACAATCTTAAGTGATGGGATGACATTTGATTGTATTCGTAGGGGCTGAATTTAGGATCGAACTTCCTGAAGAAGGTGGTCCTTATCTGTCAACACACCACCGAAACGCCAATTTCACCACACTCTAGGCAGAGGTGTACATGTACCCTTGACCAGAGAAAGTGGGGTTCTCATGCTCACTATACTTTTGGATAGCGTAAGGCGTAAGGCGTAGGATATCATTTCAGCCTTGTGTACAATCGTTTTGCTTTTTGTTTCATCTGAATTAGGTTATCATTCAGTGGAGATTTGTCTTACAATGAACACTATTACAGTTTCATGTATATTTAAAAGAAACCATTTGAGTTCCTTGCTTTAAATGCATAAGGCTGTCATTTAATTGTCACTTATTTTGCAACCAGATTTTATTTGTTAGACTAAGTGTTTTATGCTAAATCTATTGACTCTGTTTTTCTTTCCTTTGTTCAACCCCTGTTCCCCCTCCTTCCCCTCTTTTTCTTTCCTAACAAACCAAATCTACTTGATCTGTATTTTTTTATTTGTAGGTTTGTTTCTCTTTGGTAATCTACTTGTGCAACTGTTTCATTAATGAAACTAACAAGTTGTTATGCTGATGCCTATTTTTATAAATAACTACATTTTCTTCTGTACTCTTGAGTTCTTTGCGACATGTGTTATTAAGCAATATGCACAATTCAAGTTTAGCATGACAGGTGTTATAGCTTTTGTGTCAAATTGAATGATTTATTCTGTTAAGCTACCAGTTGAATAATTACTGATAGTTTCCCAAGCAACATCCTTATTCTAGCTACACAGGAACGCCTTTTTGGTGTATTTCAATAGGCTTAACCTTGCAGCACCCTGATCCCTGCTACTGATCGTCCTCCTCTTCGACTACCAGATCATCATGGATTTGGATTAATTAGATGTTATAATCCTGGTAGGGGGTACTTGGACACATTCTTATGAAGGTACACAGAGCTAGAGCCCAATAGGTCATAAGATAACCCTGGCTGGCTTGTTCTGCAGGATCTGCAGATGGCAAATGAGAGTCTTAGGGAGGCCAAGATGAAGGCTGTTGCAACCCGCAATCATCAATAGAACCTGAGAATCTGTTACTTTAACCTTTTAGGAGAAATTCAGGAAAGGTAGGATACATCTTAGCAGGGGCAGGTGGAAATTAGATCTTTTGGTCACTTTGAGCATCTGTGGAGTGCAATAAAACAAGCTCTCAGCAATAATGCCCAGAATTCTCGTCTGAGTAGACAAGTAGAGGGGGTGCAGCATAGTGGGGCAGCTGATCCAACATAGATGATTAGGGGTGAATGAAATCTTCACCCGTGAACGAAAAGTGCAGAATCTACATTACTTTGCGCCGCTCTTTTCAATCCGTGTTAGGTTCATCCAGCAGCATTACAAACTTCATGCCGCTCTTTTCAATTCGTGCTAGGTTCACGCAGCGGCATGAGGATGTTCGTGCTGCTCTTTTTGATTTGTGGTAGGTTTGCACATTGGCACGAGAAACTTTGCGCCTCTCTTTTCAATACGCAGGGATGTCAGAGCTGTGGATTGCAGCGAAACGGATCAAAATCTTACAGATTTTGCTTCTTAGTTTGGCGAAACGGAATTTCACAATTTCGCTCAGCCCTATAGATGATTTTCTTTCTTTAGCAATGAGGCAGAGTTTGTTCACATACATCCAGTTTACGAAACAGGAAATAGAGGATGCTATTGAATTGGAAGACAAAGAGGCAATCCTGCAGAACTTGAAAGCAATCTGTGCATCATCCACATAGAGGTCCGGAAGGTGAAGAAACAGGTAATTGTTAGTGAGCTAACGGGAGAGTATTGAACCTTAGGAACACCACAGTTGTACATTTTGTGTTCTGAGGAAGAACCCTCTTTCCCGGAGGCAGGAGAAATTCCAAAAAGGACACTGCTATTGATGCAAATGATTTCTTTTAGGCGATGAAGCGGGGATGCATTTGTCAATAGTATCAAAGCCACAGAAAGGTCGAGTAGAATGAGGACTGTACCGGAAAAGGAGGGGTTCATCCCTCATGATGAGAAGGGGCCATTCAGTGCTGTTGGTTTGCTGGAAACCTGATTGATTGTCATGAAGGAGGTTGTTCAAATTCACAGAAGTGCTGAAGTTGCATGATGGTCATCTTTTTGATTGTCTTCCCAACAAATGAAGTGATGGAGGTAGGTTGGCTGAATCATCAGATGTTTTTTTGAGCAGTAGGAGAATGCAGGCTTTCTTCAGTTCCTGTGGGTAGATGCCCACTTGTAACAAGATGTTGTATAGGGTCACAAGCACAGGGGCCAGGGTGGTGATGTTGTTGATTGCTCATTGTGCTCAGAGAGGCACGGCTCCACCTCACTGATGAGGCCTGACTAGGCCAAAACACGTGTCTCAGGTTGCTGTTGTTACTCTTGTTCAAAACAGGATTGCCTAGCATTTCGGTGCTGGACTGCCCAAGTGGGCGGGGCAAAGACTGATATGCAAATGGATATTCCTCCTTTGTGAAAGGTACAGTGAGATAAAATATGGTTGCAGACTCTCCAGTGGGCACCTTCCCATAGAATAGATAATTATGGCTGTGTTAGTTCTCGCAGAGGGTGACCCAAACCTCTTTATCTTTGTTGAAGGAAGTTAGGGATGGTCACCCTAAGTTACATAGGGTTATCCAGAGGTGGACCTATTGCTCACTGTGCTCAGCGAGGCATGGCTCCACCTCACTGATTAGGCCCTGTCGAAATAGAAAGTATACCGTGCCTCCTATTGTAATAAATATATTAATATTGGCCTACGCCAAGCTGCTCGAAAGTCGCTTGCGAAAGAAATCTGTGTTGCAAGGTCCTGACCTTAAATCCATGTAGGCCGCCATTTTAGGTCAAGCCGCCATTTTAGGATTTGTTGTGTAAATGTCACCCTGTGAGCTAAAATGGTGGACGATGTCATTCCAGAATACAACATGGCCGTCTTGACCTCTGTACATAGCTAATATGTAATTTGCCTGCAGGCCACTTGTGAGGTCATGAACTGAGACCTTGTCCTTCACTGAGGAGGATTACTCGTACAATGAAAACTAATCCACTAGCATATCTTGAGACAATGTATTCAAATACTGAACGAAGAACATCTGTTTAACTACATTGTATTAATGTTTAAGAAAGCCTGCATGGAAAACTTTAGAATACACAGTTATTGCATACGCTTGTTGATACATGTATTAAAGGCAAACCAGTTATATGTGGTTGTTTGAGACTTGGCACGAACCCTAGATCGGTGATGTCTTTAAAGGAATATTAACCCGAAGTGGGGCTGGGCATCGCACCCACTAAAATGTATAAAAAGCGAATGCATTCTAATGTACACGGTCTCTCACTGAACACACTGAACCACACTGGAGTTCGTTGTGTTGTACTGAGGGCCGATAGCTATTCGATTTTGCTCTGTTTTTGTAACTGGATTCAGTATAAAATAAAGTACTTTGTATGTTCCTTTGTAACCCGTGTTCGGTGCATTTCCTTTTGGGGTACTCAGCCTCGATATTCTTTTTCTGTTTTCACAGTTGGCGCCCGAATAGGGACCCTCAAGATTGATGCCGGATTGTTGAAGGTTGACACACGCTATCGGACCGGGATTGGACGGTGTGACATAAGGGGCCCCCTGAACGAGACGCGACACTTCAACAGCTCTGCACGACCCGATCCTTGGACGATAGGCGTCTGGTCCGAGACGGCATCTTGATGAGGGTCCACTTATCGAGGCGGGCAGATTTGCCGAAATCACCATACACGAGGTAAGATTAGTTGGGTAAGATTCTTAGAAGTACCAATCGGTCCACCTTAGGTTTGGTCAGGTGAGTCGTGACCTGATTCTTAATTTAACCCTGACACTTTGAATTTTGGCGCATTGTATCTGCAGACACAATTATTGACCAGGTAACACCAAGAATTTGAGATATGCCGCCTGGGAAATTGTCTACCTGCTTTAGGGCATTATTCCGCAGTGATAGACAATCTTTGGAATTTAGTCGTCCCGCACCACAGGAGGGGTCGCCGGCATGTACTATGTACTGTAAGTATGGTATTGGAAGTATAGTATTTAATGATATTTGGCACAGACAAACCAGACATGCCTCCGAACTTCAGTGGCCAATCAATGGTAGTTTTGAGATCCCTCGTATTGAATATTTGGAGTCAGTCTTGTTAAGAAAAAAAGGTTAGATCTGCAGCATTTGATGTTTTGCGGAATTGGAAAAAAGAAGCGTTGCAAAACCTTAAAGGTAGAGAGAAACATGCACGTCGTCATAAAACGAACGCTGAAAAAGCATTGTTATATGACCAAAACAAACAGTCTGAGGTGACTAAAAATAGGGATAGGGCTTTCTCACTTGGAATTCAGAAAATCTATCCTTCCAAAGATCTTCATATTTCTGATGAGTTTATTGACCAAATATTAAATGAACGACGGCCTGGTGCCTCTGCGCCACCTCCGTATGTTCCTCTTCCCACTGCTATACCTCTTCCTGCTGTTATTCCTGCTCTTCCTGCTCAACCTGTTGTTCCTATTCCTCTGGATTTTGTCCCTCCACCTGCTCCTCTGCCTCTTTTTATCGCACTAGTTATAGTACCTCCATCAAATTTGCCTGCTCCCTCTTTTCCAAGTGGTCCTGAGCCGCTTGTAATCGATCGAGGTACAGGAACAAAAGTTGTCACTCGCAATATTGTACCGCCGGAGAAGAAACGTGAGTTAATTGCATGGGCAAAGCATTGTATGGAGAAGGATGATCAAGCTAGAGTT
Source organism: Ambystoma mexicanum (assembly GCF_040938575.1). NCBI lineage: Eukaryota > Metazoa > Chordata > Amphibia > Caudata > Ambystomatidae > Ambystoma > Ambystoma mexicanum. The sequence continues at coordinate 758,897,265 of NC_090927.1, read as the reverse complement.
TTTGCCACACTTTGTAATACGGATAATTTTCCTGAGAAAAATGTTTTTATTGAAGGTTTAGGGATTCAGTTATGTATAATGTGAGGAAGATTAAATAATGCGGATGTTCTGCAAGGGTTAAGGGATCTAAATACTCTAGCGCTTTCTAGAGACACTGTGGAGAAGGTAAATGAGCATGTCGAGAGGTTATTTGGGTATAGAAAGGAGTTAGAAAAGTTACAGAAGGAGGATGATGAAGAGGAGAATATGTATGTACCGTAACGGTTCCTTCTGTATCGTAAAGAGATATTGGAGGAAATGCGAATTTGTAAGAAAGACGCAATTAGATGGATTTCAGACATAACGATAACTCCAGTTGAGGTATATGACACATACAGTCAATATACGTTGGAAATGCAGAGGAAAGTGATACAGGTAATGGTAGAATACCTGCAGGATGAATGTGTAAAAAGGAAGATTAGTTGTCCCACAGAGCTATTGAGCATTTATAAGAGAGCTTTTTCACTTGACACTTCTTCGACTGCTTTAGCGCTCGACTTGGCTCTGTTGCTTGGTAAGCGTTCGGAGTCGCCTATTTCTCAGTTGCCTATGAGAGAGGTTCGTCCGACATTTGTCCCGAAAGTTGAGGTTGCGGCCGATGCTGTAAATAATATAGTCGCTGTGAACATTCCTGCACATTATGTATCACAGTTTGTTCACGTCCCATTCTCAAGACAGGAAGTGAATACTATTAGGCAATCTATCCCCGATATTAGGAAAAATCCGACAGGGTTCTATAAAGAGATGGAATCCGTTTTGCAGTCCTCAGTGTTCACCTTAGGTGACATTGATTTGTTGTTTCCTGTACTCCTGCCCGTAGATTTCTGGAAACAAGTTAGAACTATTGACGATGTACCTGGGTTGGGAGATACATGGGCGAATATAACCAGACTCGATGGAGAAAGTTCAGCTGGCGAAAGACCGCAACAGGTGATATTAACTCTGCCTGACAGAATCATTGCTAAATTAAAAACCATAATTCCCGAAAAGAGAATTATTTGGGACAGGCTTACGGCCTGTGTCCAAGGAAAGTCTGAAGGTGCTACCGAGTTCTTTAATCGGTTCGAACAGGTATTCTTGGATTTCAGTGGACAAGACTTAGGAACAGAGTCTGGGAAAAGATTATTTGTAAACAAATTTGTACGTGGATTGCTGCCTGACATCCAGTCACAAATGATGTCTTCTGAGAGCGCTTGGCAGGCGAAATCACAATCAGAAGTACTGCACATGGCTCAGTACTATGAGAACCGTGTCAATAATGAAAAAGATAGGATTGAAAAATGGAAAGGCGATTTAAAAACTAAAGTGCTATTGCAGCAAATTATTATGGTCCACAGAGGGGGTAGTTCTCAGGTTAGAGGTCAGTATGTCCCTCAGGGGAATGTGCCCTTGGGTCCTGTGAATATTAACCAGTGTGCTTATTGTCGTTGAGAGGGTCATTGGCGAGCACAATGCCCCGTCCTTCAACAAAGATCGAATAATACATTTGGTAATATGGGTAGGCGATCTAGTGGTCGCCCGGGCGTAGGGGGCCCTGGTAGAGGTCAGTTTACACAGGACCCTCAGCAACCTTTTTCGCAGGACAATCAGACTCCGAGTGCGGACACCAGGAATATATTTGATCCTCCTTCCGCTGCATATTTATCTGAAGAGCTTCCTTTTGATGATATTCTGTTTCATTAGGATTGCCCGAAGCAGGGTTTGGAACCTACACCTATTCCCGTCAATCAGAAATGTCCCTACGTTGAAATGGTGGTGGGAAATAGGAAACATCAGTTTCTGATAGACACTGGAGCACAGAAGTTTTCCGGTACACCAGTTGTTTGTCCGGTTTCTGTGCCGGTACCTATTTCTTTGGGTCCCTTTACGGACCAGTGTCCATTTCTGTTGACTTCGGATTGCGGAGAGAACTTGCTGGGGTTGAATTTGTTAAAAGAATTAAATGCAGTGATTTACTGTTATTCTGTTGGAGTGCGCTGGACGATTTCACCACAGCAATTTTCTGCCTCACAATTTTTGACTAGACCTTTGTCTCCAGAATTCATTGATGTACCAGAGAGCTTGTGGGCTGTCGACGACAATGATGTCAGCGTTTTACAGATTGAGCCTGTTAAGATAGTTTTGAAACATGGAATTGAGCTGCCACGCATTCCCCAGTATAAGATTTCGGTTGAGGGCGAGCAAGCTTTGAAATGTATTGTTTCCGATTATGTGCATCGCGGTGTGATTGAAGAAATTTCAGGAAGTTTGTGTAGTAGTCCGATTTTACCCGTGTACAAGAAAGGCGATAATATAATTCCATTCCATTTTATAATTGATTCACGTGCCATTAATAAAGCCGTGACACCACAATTTCCAATTGTGCCTGATGTAACGACAATCCTAACCATGATTCCAGCTACAGCTACTTACTTTAGTGTTGTGGACTTAAAGAATGCGTTCTTTAGTATTCCTATACACAAGGATAGTAGATATTTGTTCGCGTTCACCTTAGGGGGCTCTCGTTTACATTTACTCGTGCACCTCAAGGGTACACAGAGAGTCCTAGTATTTATAGTAGGGCTTTGAAAGAGCAACTTGATACCCTTGAATTGCCCTCTACCTGTACTCTGCTTCAGTACGTTGACGATTTGCTTCTAGCTGCTGACTCTGAGAGTGCCTGTAAGGAGGGCACTGTGTTATAACTTATTCATCTAGCTAAGCATGGTCACAAAGCTTCGCTTAAAAAATTTCAATATTGTTGTTAGGAGGTCGCCTATTTAGGCAATCTCCTGTCAAAGGAGGGAAGAAGATTGACACCTGAAAGAATAAAACACATTTCTGGCATGTCTGTCCCAAATACACAGAAGGAAGTTAGGGCCTTGATAGGTATGGCTTCTTACTGTAGGTTGTGGATCCCAAATTTCTCACTAGTGATCAAATCGATGGTGGCTTTGACAAAGAAGGGCATTTCTTCGACATTGCCATGGAACACTGTACACCAGCAGTCGTTTGACTTGCTTAAGACTGCATTATGCTCTGCACCAGTTTTGGGCACATCAAACTATGAAAAGGCCTTTGTGTTGTTTGTGCATGAATGTGATGGATGTGCTTTGGCTGTATTAACGCAGGAACATGGAGGGAAGAATAGGCCGTGCGGTTACTATTCTTCCGCCCTTGATCCTGTAGCATGCACTTTGCCAAGATGTTTGCGTGCTGTCGCTGCTGCTGCCGCATCTGTAAAACAGAGTGAGGGAATGGTCCTAGGCCATGATCTAACCCTGATGGTGCCTCACTCTGTAGATGTTCTGTTGAACCGAACTCAAACGCAACACCTCACTTCTGCACGGTTGACAAGATATGAATTGATCTTGTTTTCTCCTCACATTCAAATTAAGAAGTGTTGTGTCCTTAATCCGGCTGAACTCCTACCTTTTCCGCAAGATACTACTTGCGGCGATGAAGAGTCACATGATTGTTTGTATACGACCGAACAAGAAACAAAGGGTAGAATTGATTTGAAAGATACTCCTTTGGATAATCCGCAAGGAGAGCTGTTTTGTGACGGCTCCTGCTTTAAACTTCCGGATGGTACATCCACAGCCGCTTATGTAACCACTACATTGAGCACGGTTGTGGAAACTAAGAGAATTACGTATACTTCCGCGCAGGCCACAGAGATTATAGTATTGACCCGAGTTTGTGAACTTTCCGAAGGGCTTGCAGTAAATATATATATATACTGATAGTCAGTATGCCTTTGGGGTGGTTCACAACTTTGGGAGGTATTGGTCAGAAAGAGGGTTCCTAACTTCGCATGGCACCAAGATTCAACATGGCTCCCTAATAGTGCAACTACTCTCAGCGCTTGTGCTCCCTACTCAGTTAGCAGTTATGAAATGTGCAGCACATTGAAAGATTGTAGATGATATTGGAAAAGGAAATGCTTTCGCTGATCAGATAGCTAGACAAACTGCCACAGATCTCTTCACGAGATGTATGTTTCAAGGGAGACTGTAGATGCCTATTTAATGGATGAGGGTGTAGGGTCTGTACGGAATATCCAAGCTGATGCCTCAATGGAAGAGTAAAATGGCCGGATGCCTTACCGATCGTGTTACTAGCCGTGCGTACAACCCCTCAAACTAAGACTGGGCTCTCTCCATTTGAGGTAGTAATGGGGAGACCTGCCAATATCTGGAATCTTCCAAAATGTCGAACTTTAAAGAATGTTGAAAATGTACTACTTTCAGATTATTGTAGCCAATTGACTAAAAACCTGTATTTGATTTATCACCAGGTACGAGAAGCTTTACCTGTACGATACGAGGGCCCGGGCCACAACATACGGCCTGGGAGTTGGGTGCTCGTCAAATCATTTGAGCGCACCTCCTGCCTCGCGCCTCACTGGCGTGGGCCATTCCAGGTCCTGTTGGTCACCCAGACAGCGGTGCTTGTAGCTGGACAAAAGAACTGGATCCACGCGTCACACATCAAGAAACTTCCTCGCCCTGTGCCACACGCTACAGAAGAAACAGAACCCCTCGCTGATACTGCAACCAATGATCCCAAAGCAGTAAGCAGCACTGAGAGTGTGTCGGAGAATATCTCTGAGCCCGGGAGACTTGGGGAAGCTGCCATTTTGTCTCCACACTCTCCACAAATTTTGCACCCGGAAACGGCTGTTTCAGATTCAGCCTCTTCACTTGCCTCCGACACGTTGCTTCCAGCAGGAAGTGATGACATATTGTTTCCGGATCAATCAGTACCAGGAAAAGTACGATATAATTTGCGACCACGAAGATAGACTTACGGCGTGGTTCAGCTGTGCATTCGGAGAAGGAAAAGAGTCATCGAGGGCTTGCTTTTGCCCAAATTTGAGGAAAAAAAGGGATTCTGTTGGCTAGGGCTGTGGAAGGACTAAGAAATCGCGCGACCGGGGGGTCGCCAGCAACAAACATTGGGGTTTCCATCCGAAGACTACAATGCCTGCTACTGCCACCGCTTGTATTGGACTTATGAATAAGGGCGTGACCAACTGGGACAATGGACAAAATGCCTGGGCCCCGAAAACGTATTGCTGTATTCTTATAATGATATTTGGGTTTTTAATAGTCGCTGCCTTAGGATTATGGTACCTCGAGGAAACTCACTCTTTAGAACTTTTGTTGCCTACTGAAAGTGCACCCATTGTTCCTACTCCCTTTGTACATGTGCACACTTTATCCCCTCGGGATTCCCAGCACAGACAAAGGTACTACAATAACACTCTACTACTTATCATGAATGCTACACATGCCATTTTTAATAAATCCAACTGCTGGGTCTGCTCACATTTACCACAACACGGGGATAAGGGGCTAGGTTGGTATATTCATCCTTTACCGTTGACAACTGCCTGTAATGCTTCTCTTAGAGCACTGTTCTTTGGCCGATGGAATGATAGCATCTCAGGGAACTTTGATGGCACCAATTTGAATAGTTTTGAGAAACGTGTCTTGACTCCCCTGGGATGCTCGCTTTTTGCAAACAGGAGTAAACCGAATGTTGCTTCTATTAGGCCTTCTGACAAACTGCCTCGTCCTTTCCAATCTTTGATTCCCTTCAAAATGACTCTGATAGGCAATAAGGATGCCATGCCTCCTTCTTACACTGTCAACCATAGCCCCAATTCAGTTTCTTTTTGCATACAGAGGAATGGAACTCAGTCAATGGGAACATTTTTAGGTTGTGCCAACGTTGCAAATTTGACTGGGGAGAACAGACCTTTGTATGTAGGCGAACCTATCTACTTTGTCTGCGGTAATGTAGCATTCCCATGGTTGCCTAGGGATTGGCAGGGAACCTGTTATTTAGGGATCCTGTTACCTGGGGTGTTTATAGCTAGTACAAAAGAAGTTTCGAAGGCTCGTCCACGGCGGGATGGGAATGGTGACACCCCAGCACAAGTCTTGGGAGATATGGCTAAATCAGTTGTGCCATTTTGGGGGCAGATAGCAAATTCAGAAGATATCAGAAAACTAGCGAGAGTACTGGAGAGAACCATCAACGGGACCACGGACATACTCTATAATATGACATTAGAACAAAAGGCGATAAGATTAGTAGCACTTCAAAATCAAATGGCATTAGATGTCATTCTAGCTGAGCGTGGTGGAGTATGCAAAGTAGTGGGGTCCGCTTGCTGTGTTTTCGACTAGATTCCTCCCCAACTATCTTCAAGGCAATACAGAATCTGCACATCCCTAGTTCCGAAGTGCATGTTCCCGAGAAAAACTGGGATCTGAGCGCTTGGTTCTGGGACTTCTTGCGATCTTGGGGTTGGAAGGAGGTTTCGGTCTTATTGATTATTTTGGGAATCCTGTTGTTTCTTTGTTGCTGTATTCAGTGTCTACCTGGTATGTGTTCGATGCTAGGGGGATGTTGCGCACAAGCGATAGGTTCGATAGGACATAAAGTGTATGCCCCAGATAAGACTTCCAAAGAATACATATTGAAGGATATTTTAGCAAAAGACCTAATGGCAATAGATATTTCTGATAGTGATTCAGGGTGCATGGACAATGATGCATGGAGATATTTGCAAGAAGATCCAAAGTAGTTTTAGCACTTGGCATAGGCCAAAAGGAGAGTTTGTCGAAATAGAAAGTATACCGTGGCTCCTATTGTAATAAATATATTAATATTGGCCTACGCCAAGCTGCTCGAAAGTCGCTTGCGAAAGAAATCTGTGTTGCAAGGTCCTGACCTCAAATCCATGTAGGCCGCCATTTTAGGTCAAGCCGCCATTTTAGGATTTGTTGTGCAAAAGTCACCCTGTGAGCTAAAATGGTGGACAATGTCATTCCAGAATACAACATGGCCGTCTTGACCTCTGTACATAGCTAATATGTAATTTGCCTGCAGGCCACTTGTTGAGGTCATGAACTGAGACCTTGTCCTTCACTGACCTATGTGTAGAAGGATTACTCGTACAATGAAAACTAATCCACGAGCATATGTTGAGACAATGTATTCAAATACTGAACGAAGAAAATATGTTTAACTACATTGTATTAATGTTTAAGAAAGCCTGCATGGAAAACTTCAGAATACAGAGTTATTACATACGCTTGTTGATACATGTATTAAAGGCAAACCAGTTATATGCAGTTGTTTGAGTCTTGGCACGAACCCTAGATCGGTGATGTCTTTAAAGGAATATTAACCCGAAGTGGGGCTGGCCATCGTGCCCACTAAAATGTATAAAAAGTGAATGCATTCTAATGTACAGGGTCTCTCACTGAACACATTGAACCACGCTGGAGTTCGTTGTGTTGTACTGAGGGCCGATAGCTATCCGATTTTGCTCTGTTTTTGTAACTGGATTCAGTATAAAATAAAGTTCTTTGTATGTTGCTTTGTAACCTGTGTTCGGTGCATTTCCTTTTGGGGTACTCAGCCTCGATATTCTTTTTCTGTTTTCACAGCCCGACTAGGCCGAAACACGTGTCTCAGGTTGCTGTTGGTACTCTTGTTCAAAACTTGATTGTCCAGCGTTTTGGTGCTGTACTGCCCACGTGGCCGGGACAAAGCCTGATAGGCAAATGGATATTCCTCCTTTGTCAAAGGGACAGTGAGTTAAAATGTGGTTGCAGACTCTCGAGTGGGCACTTTCCCATAGAACAGGTAATTATGGCCATGTTCGTTCTCGCAGAGGGTCGCCTGTACCTCTTTTACTTAATTTACTAAACTACAATTAATTATTAGAGTGAAGCTATGTCCATTAACTCAACTACATTCCAAAACACACACTACCATACTCCTCTCAATTCAAACTCCTTATCAAAGAATTCATCTAAAATACTGACAGACCTAGATCCTGCATAGATAAGTTTTTAACATGTGAAGGCATTTACTATTGTTATTCAAAATCTTATGAACAAATACTTCAGAGATAATCTGGCATGAGATTACCTGGATAGAGTTGTGATGATCCCAGTCCTGAAAAAGCTATATACCAGCAACTATCTTAACTAATTTTAGGAACTTCACAAACCTCACTCTGATCTGTAAGATCATACAGTAGAAGCAGGTGACTGTAATTCGAAATCAAGAAAGCTTGGAGAAACCTCAACATGAGACTGGGAAGGTTGAATTACCAGTCAAGATTGAAACACTGTGGGCAGAGACATCTTTATGGGAGGGCAAACTGGGCACTGGCCACTGGCCCTCTTCCAAGGGAGGCCCAGCTGCGATCCTGGGAGGGGGCCCCCACGAGTTGCATATTGGTTGGGCTGGGCACATGAGTGTGAATGTGTGAGACACAACACGTGCCTGCAACAGGCAGGCACATGTGGCAGGCTGGGGCTCCACTACACAGTGTGAGTTAAAGATCAAGTGAAAAGTCAACAATGTAATTGATTGAGCTAAATTAAGTTTAAGTCTCGAAGATGCTGCTGCTTGCTCAGCCAGTGGCCCCACCCAACCAGCATTAATTACACAGCCCTTGAGAAGCCTCTTCTTTTACAGGCATTTTACGGCCACGTGGCCCACGTGATCACTCCCCTAGTGGCAGTGTGTCTGGCTGGAAGTGAATACATTAGTTGATATGACATGGAAAAACAAATGTGATTAATGAGCCTGGCATTGTCCTGGCTCTGCCTCTGCCCCCACATCAACCAATGAGGAATCAAAAAATTGCTGTTGCCATGCATGCAGAAGCTTCCATGAGCCAATAGTTTTTGAGTTGGTTTCTGTTGTGGGCGTGTCTTCTTTGACGCACCCCTTCCTTCAGTGTGAAGAAGCTCTCCGACAGGAGGCCCGATGTGCTGCCTGCTGCTCTAGTTCGGACGGCCCTTCCAATGTTCCCACCATTATTGTACAGGTGGCAGCAGGCCCAGCCAGCCTGCCTAACCTGGGCTACCCCAACCCAGCAGGGCGAGTGCAGGCGTCTTCTCTGCCACATCAAAACTATGAAACTGACCCTCATGTTTACACCTATGTGTATCCTGTGAATACACGTTAATGCTGTAAGCACCTGCATCGCTTGTGCCCCCATCCCCGATCACTTTATTAAGCATTTTAGCAGAATGAGAAAACCCAATTGTAAGGATGAAACGTTAACTGTTGCATGTCCAGATCGGGATCTACAGTTGTTCCGTTTGCTTGAGTTGATGAAGGGGTTTGGCAATGATTTTCATTATAGCTATATCTAAAAAATATTGTACAGGTGAATAAATGAGAAAATGCCCAGAGTAAAGTGAAATAAAAAACAGCATCCATAAGACATATAGCCAATCACTTTCCTGCAATGAACATAACTTGAACAATGACAAATACATGCACACATACACGATGGACACTCACGCACACACATATACACGCACACCCAGACAGACATTACACGGCTTAACACCTGTCAAACCTAAAGGCGCTCATACGTACACACACGTGTTTGGTTTTCCCTTGATGCTCTCTGCTTTCAGTGTCTGTGGTGCGCAGGGCCAGGGCTTGGCAGACATAAGAAATCCGTGGCAATGACTGCGCAGACTTTTACATGAAAGACAAGACAGTGCAAAACCTCTGAGATGAAATGCATGCTGGTACATGTAGTCCTCCCAGCTGCCTGTTAGAGATCCTAGTGCTCAGGAGAAGTATTGGATGTAGCAGTGACCAATCACTGGCTGCAAGTCGGGGCCAATCAATCACAAAATGTCTTCTATCTAAGCTCCAGGAACGATATATTTGACAGCAGATAGGCTGTCTTTAGTGTGTAGAGCATTCCCAGCGTCTGCGTGCAGTCAGAACAGGATCGAGGGAGACAGAATGGCAGCAACGGAGGCTCAGAAAGTGCTTGTATGCGGTGGCAGAGGCGCTCTGGGTTCGAAATGCATGGACTATTTCAACACCAGGAACTGGGTACAATATGTGTTGCTTCTGCTATGTATCCTCTGTAGGCATTCTAGACAAAACAAAACTGCCTTCTACATGTCTTCAGATGAGAAGAAACTTGCTGGTGGTGTATAGCTGATAGTGCGTGGCTGCACGAGAGTTAACGGCGGTTTTATGCCCACTGGGTTAGGGAATGTGTTATCTCTTTTCCTTTCATGTAGCAGTTTTTAATGTATGTTTGACATTATGGAATTGTTTAAACATGCCTAATCGTCAAATGCTAGCGCGAATGTATTGATGTTTGTAGTTGGTGGAAACCTCAACACATGTGTGCCTATGGCACATACTCTTTAGTCGCATTCGTTGGCGATAAGTCTCAAAACTTGGACAGCTGCCTGCCCCCTTTCTGACCCATAGCTAATGGCATTCAGGGCCCCTTAACTGGGTCGCAGCCTGGGTGTTATGTACTATGGGTGTCAACTTTTAGCACACACCTCTGAACCTCACAGCTGTGCCATACACCAGAGTGGACCTGGACCGTTTTATATCATTTCGCTGCATCAGAGGAGGCCAAACGCGATGTCCGCTTATAATGTTAAAAACAAAACCACGTTGTTGTTCATAAAAACAATATTAAAGCACAACGCGAGCAACCTAGTTCACAAAGGAAATGGAGCGCAACAGTGCCGCCCTAAAGTTAAACAAACGGAGCCAAATTGGATTTCAAAAGAAGTTTTCGGCAATAATTAGCATTAACTTAATCCAGTCTGAGTAACCAACTCGACTACTGATAACAAAATGTCACCTTTCTGTTTCTTCACTTGTCGCTGTTGTAGATTGATTTTTGAATTCTGACTTGTTGAACAGGAATCTCTTTGATAATTAAATCTTCAGAGGGATGGGTCATTCAACCAAAAATGTGCAAAGTCTTTGAGGAAGAACCCTGACCCTTCCCTTTTTTTTTGGGTGGCTTCTTTTCTGCTCGTTTTCAGAAAGGGAAGCTGGAGCACACGTCTGCGTTTGGGGTATACCCATGTGTCCAACGTCAGTAATTCCTGATATACATGGACGGTAAAGTGTCACAAGTGTAGAAGCCCATTTATGCTTTTGGTATGACTGCTTTGGTGCACGCATTAAAACACCCATGCGGGTGAAAGCACACACCAAAATAATATTTTAAAAGTATCCAGAAAAGGTTCACGTCTTGATGGTAAATCCACTATCCCACACGTGTAAAGGCTTCCAAGCTCCCGTGCAGATAAGTCTGGAATGGCCGATGGTACTGAATGTACTCATGATTTTAACGTTTCATCGGATGGAGGGGAGATCCCAGTTTTAGCACAGTGTTTTGCCATGCCACCCCTATTGAATTGGACTCGAGATATGTAATCCCTTCATTTTTCACATTGGGATGGGGCAAGGGTTTCGGGGGGTGGGGGGGACATGGGTTTGGAGGGGGGTGGGAGTAGGACATGGGTTTTGGAGGGGGGCCCTAAGGCTGTCTCTGCCCCGGGCCACCCAAACTGTTAAGATTGGCCTCACTGTGGGTAGTGTGACATGTCCCCTGCTGGACTTTAGAGATGGATGGTGGGGAAGCATTTACCGACTACGGGATGTTAGGCCTTGGGTGGCATATGGATGAGCATCACCATGCCACAGACAGGAGGCAGGGGATTGCCACATGGCACTACAATATTTAGCTAGTCCTTTAAGGGACTCAGGTAAAGTACCTTGGGTGCCGTGACATGCATTAGAAAGGATGGCGGCTCTGCTCACCCACAAAGTCAACAGAGAGTATAAATACCCCAAAGTACTGACGAGAAGACTCACCGCTACAGTAGGCAGAAAACTTCACTTTGGTCAGTGATAGTTTGTGAGCGGTTGAAACCAGCAGAACCAGTAAGTCCACTACACTCATTCCTGCTCGAGCATGTGCAAGTTGAAAATCCAAAATGCCGCTTGGCCTTCAGCCTGCTGAGTGAAAGGGTGGGACAAATATGATGACAGGAAAGCTTCAAGGATATTCAAGCTAACCAGTCATGTTTGAAAGCAGAAAGGCACACACATCTTTGAGAGGTTTAGTCGGGGCAGTGCAAGCCCCTATGCAAAGGAAATGAACATTTAGGAAGGTACGGAGCAGGAGCATATTTGGAGATGGTTAGAGGGGAAAGAGAGAGAGAGGAAGAGAGAGAGATGGATTGGAAGGATGTAGGAGACCTAGTTATGTTTCATTTTAATTAATTTAATAAAATGATGTGGGTATTTCCATCTCTGAAAGGATAATCTTCTGATCAGATTCTCCTTTTCGTAAGTTCAATGCCAAATGCATAGTGTGTACTTCTGCCCTGCTTCATCAGTAGCCTGATCTGTAACACCTGCTCTACCAGTGGCATAGAGCAGTTTCAGAGGTCACAGGTGTCCATTTTAAAGCTGCAGTGTGTGGCGAGTCACATAAAGGCCACAAACTTTTCATATCACTATGAGGTGTTCCCTGCCTAGTTTACTAAGATGCTCGTCAGTCGTGCATACACGTCCAAAAGAATCAGTCCGCTGTCCAAAGCTAACCTAACTGTTTCAATCAACTAAAGTCAAGAGAATGAATCCATTCTGGTAGTTGTGCTTATCCACTTATCTTCTCTTCTTTTCGGACAGCTGATCAATATACAATCTTCACATAGTGTTGTGGTATTCTTTGTATTAGTTCCTTCAACTCCCTTAGGGATTGATTATCTTTTTCTCTGCTTTATTGGGGTTGTTTCTTGCTCTTGTCAGAATCCTTCATTCTTTACTCATCGGATTCCGAATGTACTTCTATCGTGCCCTGTCTCTGGGGTTTTTGTTGGCCAAATGCTTATGGTTCCTCTTTTCCCAAAGTGGTCTCTCTTGTACAATGCTTATTTTAGGGACCTCTTTGGTCATTAGTTTACAAGTGTTTCCCTTTATTGTGTTCCACACTCTGTCTCCTGCATATTGGGTGGTCTTCCCCTTTTCCCACTCCAATTATATTCCTTTCACTTTTGGTGCTTTCTGTATTTCTCTTTACCACTTTAATAAGTACTGGGATAAGATTTGTTACTATTATAACGATTCCCTTTTGACTTCCTTGTATTCCAATTCACCCAGTTACCTTCAGTATTGTAGGGCAATGTCTCTGGTGCCTGTAGCTACTTTGGATCTTGTTCTTCCTTCGGTTCGCTTCTCGGTTTGCTTTATGCAATGTCCGCTTCAATGTCTCCTGTTTGGCTTATTGATACCACTGTGGGTAATTGGTTAATTCAGTGCTTCCTCCCTCGGGTGGAGTCAGTCTTGTTGAGAGTGCAGCCTGCCCACCATGATTGCTTTGTGGTCACACAACCACCAAGCTCCCTGGTCCAGCCATCTTGGCTCCCTGTTTCTCTGATATGCTAGGGTTCTAGCATCTCTTGCTTTGGCTTGGAGCAGTTCTGAACTTCCTGGGCTTTGTAGTCCAAATCAGCTCCGCCTCCTTCAGATGGGCTCCGTAAAAGGGGTTTTCCCTGTCTATCTCTGCCTTCCTCTCTTTCCCCACCGCCCCTTGGCATCACCTCTCTCTTCAACCAGTCCATTGGCGATTGTGATTTAAAGGGACAGCTTCTCTTTTTCTTTGATAACGGCATAGATTTACATTATCTTCGTCCCAGTCATGGAACTTGTACGGATTTGGTGTATTAGATAGTTCCATATAGGCCATCACATGGAGGCCATTGGGGAATTCCTCACAGGAACATTTGTCCTTGTCCCCAAAGGGGGAGTCTATGCGAGTGAAGTCCCACTTGACTTGAACCCCTAGAGAGGATGATGCAGATCGGGCTCATCTCCCTAGACTCACGGGGGGCTCCCCCTTGGGGAGAAGGGACAAATTCCCTCGATTTGTCACAAACTACAGCCAATTTTCTACAACGGCCTGCTGAATTTAAGGTATTAATTTCTGTTCCAAAGCCTATAATTATGGTGCACATCCTGTTGGCAAAATACTCTTTAAGAACAAGCCATACCTGAGTTAAGATATTGTGGATGGCCTTCTCATAATTATTGCAGCCACAGCAATTTTGTTATTGCACTTTTGTCCGCTCTGTGAGCCCATGGTCAGCTGTGGAAGGATTAGGCACATTCTCCGTAGGCAGGCTGGATCTTGCCAATCCTCATAGGACTGTAGACCTGGGGGATTACCTCTTTTTGTTCCTTTGTGAGGGTAGGTAACACCCCTCACAGAAGACAGCCACTCCACAGTAAGGAACAGGAATCAAAGGGCACCCCCATTCACAAAACGGTTGGCCTCACACCAGGGTGCTGCATTTCAAAGGGCATTTCATCCTATTGAGAAGGGAAGGGCAGGGTTAGTGTAGTCAGGGCGAGTTCCGTATAGGTGAAAGAAGATTCCACCATCTTGTTTCTGTTGGCACTATCTCTCCTTCCTGGCCCCTCGACTTCCTTTAGCGCGTTTTGATGAGAGTTCAGAATGGCAAGGTTCACTTATTTTAATAGGCTAGCTTTAGTCTAGTCCCCTATGGACTTTTACCTTTAAATATTGCAGTCTGACTCCACTTCTTTAATTCACCCTGGAACGAACATATGATACAGATTTGTTTGACCTCTTTTGGAAGAGTTGCACTTTCCAAAGCCCTCAAGCAATAATTGAAGAAGGAGTAGTCCAAGGCATAGCAGAGCTCTGCACCCTAACCACTCCCAGGGCCCACTGGGGGGGACGCTGGCTGTGGACCAGGACTTGCCACTCTGTGCCAGAATCCCCTGAAACTGGGTGAGCAGACCTTGAATGGACTCATTCTGCATTGAGCTCCTGAAACGCGTCTCACAGCATCTGGAGGACCAGATCAGCTAACATGCTCCATTCTGGGGTCTCAATGCCAGTTGAACTGACGTTGAGCTGGGTTCACCGCCGAAGGATCCCACCAGTGCTGCTTTTCTGTGCTCTTCTGAACCTTAAAACAAGTTCCTGCATCTGGACCCCACCCAAAGCTGCATCGTGTCTTCACTCAGCCCGTCACCTGCAAGGCTCGAATCAACCTCTCTATGCCAGGACCCGACTTGAACCTCTAGAGAGTCACTTGCTGACTCGAATCAGGGGTTACGCCATGACTCCCTCAAACTGCAACTTCTCCGAAATGCACATCAGAGTAACAGGATAACCTTTTCAACAATCGCTGCCTGGCAACTTGAACTCATCAAACCTTTCTGGGGGCTACAACCCAACTCGACCTCAATCATTTCCTATTGAGCACCCTTACCTGCTTCACCAAAAGCCGCTTTCAAACAGCACAGTTTTAAGGGAGTCTTGACTGTATGGATTTTCAACAGGTAGACATTTAAATTCTTGGAATGATTGTAATACTCTTTTTTGAGCTGCACTAAGGATTAGCCACAATATGGTGTGGCATTGACACAGGGTATTCTTTTCTGATTTTCAGTACATAACTGTGCCTGTTAAATGGTATGATTCCTTATAACAAGCACATAATGTGTGGGAAAACATTTTTATGCCAAAGCTGTATAATTTTGTGAAGAGCATTCTAACATGAAATGTCATCCTAGCAATCTTTTACCTCACTGTTTTCAGTTTTGGTGAGACATACCTTGCTAAAGCAATCGAACGGAATGCAAAAAAGTTCACATTTATTTAGCATTCCACATGGATGCAATAATAGGACTGCAATCATTAATGTACTTGGAGGGTTCATCTCTCTTGATATTAAGTGTTATTTTCGGATAGTTGTATTTTACCCTGTTAAACAACAGACTCAATTATGGTCTTTCAATCATAAAGGTTTCGAGAAATCAAAGTGGCATTTGGTGTAATATTCGCCTTTATTTCTGTAGTGATGTCGGCAGCAATTGCCACATAAATATGTCTGAAAGGATGACACATAAAATGTGTGCTTTTTAATGAACTGTAACAAAGTATCTTCAGTGCCATGGCCACATTTTGGAGTGTATTTTATTCACAAAACAATATGAATATGCAGAGCTCCTCTTGACTTCTTTCATTCTTCAAGTGGAAATATTCAAGGGATCTAGCAGTGATCAGAGTTTGCGTGTACTTTTCCAATCCATTCCTATTCCTTTTTTTAAATTGTATTACAGAAAAAGTCACGTAAATCATCCAATGATTGTTTTTTTAACAATTGAGTGCCATAAAACTAGTACGTTCGCCTGGGTTCCTTAGCATACTAACATACTATAAAAGCAGCATGACGTTGGAACATTATACATTTGTGCCATGCATGTTTGAGAAGATATTGGTAATACTTGACTCCAACATTTAGGGCCTCATTACGACCCTGGCGCTAATGGTTTAACGGCGCCGTAAAGAGCGTCGGCGCCGTTAAACCATTAGCGCCTGATTACAAGGTCCCTTAGAGGGTTGGAGGCTTTAACGCCTGCTTTTTGCAGCCGTTAAAATCCAACCCGCTAAGGGACCTTGGAGCTAATTACGGCAACCGTAATTAGCGCCTTCCCCATCCCCATTATGCCCTATGGGGCAAAATGGGAATGGGGAAGGGCAAATGGTGAATGGGGAATTACCGCCCCCGCCAACCTTGTGATGGGGGCGGTAATTCCGCCATCCACCATGCCGGAGACCGGCATCGACCATGGTGCTAATAGCACCATGGTCCAGCGCCTGGGTCGTAACGAGGCCCTTAATCTTTGCCTTTTATCATTTTGAGTAGTTCATTTGCTGAAATGTTAGCAAAACGCGTGGCAATTTTTGATGTGTGGGGAACACCATAGCAAACGTTTGCTAGTTCACTTTGTAACAAAAGATGAAAAATGAACTCAATGTTCACCTTGATACTTCAGAATACATTCCGAGGGAATGATACCCTGAGGCACTGTTTTGCAAAGGTCATTCATAGTGTCTTCATCCTTTTCATATAGAGAAAATTGTTACATAAATAATGTGCATCTAATCTTTTTCCATGCACTCTTGTGGCTGCCTTTTTTCTTGATGCATTTGGTATATTTCTAAAGCAGCCGTAGTATTAGGATCAACATTTATTTATTTAATGAAAATCACAGTGGAAAAAATGCATTTTTGGCACACAAATGCTTGCAGATCTCTCTAACATGGATTTACAGAGAGGAGGACCAGTGTCCTTAACAATGGGTGAGAGGATGTGGATATAAGATCAGATTATGCAGTGTATGTAGGAACGTGAACCTGGAACGAGGAAAGTATAGCATGATACAGAAACCAGATAGAGGAGGAAGTGCTAAGTTGCTAAGGATGAAGGAGCGAGGGATAAGTGCAGTGGGGTTGTCATAGAGAGATAGGGGAGAGGAGTACCGGGAAATGTGGTGCCTTAGAATGCTATGCAAGTGTTTTCTCAGAAAGGAGGACAGCTAGGAGGTTGAATTTAAAAAGAGATAGAGTAGGAGTAGCGCTGAGAGGGGAGAGGAAGACCATCCAGAGTAAAGGACCCAGGAGAGAAAGCGAGTGGAAATGAGAGGGACACAAGGAGCACTAGAGGTGGCAAGGATGTGAGCAGAGGATAATCGCAGGGAGCACATAGGAAAGTAGGGAGTGAGCTGAGCCAATAGATTGGGTGGGGCAAGTATGTGTTTAGTTTTGAAGATGATGAGAATGAGTTTATACTTTGCCCTCTATCTCATAGATAACTCGCCTAACCGGTGATGAGCTGGGGAGGTGGAGACGAAGCGGGGAAGATTGAAGAGTGTACGGACAGCTAAGTTGAGGGCTTTGTTTAGAGCTGAAAAAGCATAGTTGGGAAGATCATAGAGTAGACTGGCACAGTAATCAGATCGAGAGAGTGCTAAAAAGGAGATTAGGTGCTTAGCAGTGTTGAAGGGAAGATATCTTATTTTTCTGATGTTGAGAAGACTAAATCTGACTGCAGTGGCAGATTTGAAGATGAAAAGAGAGAAGTTGTAAGATGGGTCAAAGACGACACCAAGGTTGTGAGCAGAAGTATAGTAGGGAAGGTAGTGAGGAGAGAAGAATAGAAGAGGGGGAGAGGAAGTGATAGCCTGTGTTGATCTGAAGTAGAGAACATAAGTCTTAATGGAGTTGAGGATGAGCAAGTGAGATGCCATCCAGTGTTTGATGGTGGAGAGACAGTAAGATGTTTTTGACTGTAGCTCCTCAGATGAGGGAAAGGAGAAGAAGATCTGAGTGTCATCAGTGAAGAGTTGATGAGACAAGCCATCCGAGGACATAGTAAGGGGTGAGTGGAGAGGTGAGGCTTTTCAAGGACACCTGCAAGTGTCTGAGAATAAGATATGAAGAAAGCCATGCGGGCACCATATCCCTAATGCTCAGCAGAGATACTGTTAAGAGAAGGGCAGAATGGTTTAGCTGCGAACAAAGGCAGCCAAATAACCTTTTCAGTGAATTGTTTCCTACTTAGGAGGTTCTAGAAACAACATTATTTCTCACTCTATCTTACCGGAAAAGAAATAACCATATGCATACCAGCCTGGTTTTAAACACAGGGGCAGTCCAACATAGAAATGCTAGGCAATTTGCCTCTGACATTTGTTCCTATCTTATTGGACATCATCACTGAGGTGACGCTGGGCCTCTCAAAGCACTCCCTGTTTTCAGACAGATGTCCAATGTCTGCATACATTGCTCTTAGAATGTTTGATGACAGCAGATGTATATTTTGTCTTTCATTTTATCAGAGGTGCTTTGAAAATGTGCTATTTCTTTTTATTGCAATGGAAAGGAATTTCAATCAATCAATCAAATGTGTTCATTTCTAATAGAAATATATAAATATAAACACCAATAACAACACATGGCATCCTAAAGTACACATAACATCATAACAGAAAATCAGTCAATTCATCTAAAATAAATAATCAAGTAATACATTACACTGAACTGGAAAATTGGTTGCAAACACCTAGATGGTTTATTCTGTGCAGTGCTTGTATTTGATGAGATAATAGGCACTATGCAGTACAATGGGACTCACCCGATAATAGAAACAATGAGACAGGTTGACACTGTCTAAAAATAAGTTTATTAAAAATGGGTTTCAAAATTCATGCACGTATGTCTACATGAGCCTGGACAGATACCCAGGAAGTTTATTAGATTCTCTTCTGAAGCAAAGGCATACTGAGCGGGATTTATCAGGCGATTTACAAGACCAAATTGCCAGAAGTGCCCTGAGCGGTAGATATTTGAATCTGGCTCTTGTTGTAATATTACCTAATATTACATTCAGAAATGTTGTTAGCCTTTAAAAGATAGTTTTGTACCAAGCCAGAGGAGATAAATACATGGTTTGGGTTAAATGACTAATGAACTCGCCAAGAGACTATAGGGAATCATACATGAATGGGCCACCCATAGCCCATTCATGACACTCTACAAGGTGAGATGGCGTCCAAAAAAATATATGTAATATTTATATTCATTATTTTCTTTATATTTTTTATTTGCAAGTCTGTAAAACTGTAGATACACCAGTTCAAGTGCTAGTAACAAAACTACTCCACCTTATTAGATATTGCCACTACACATGTTTCTAAAATTGACGTGCTTTTCCCATGTCGTAGGAGCTGTAGACCCAGCTTTGTTGCCAAAATAAACAGTGTGATGCAAACACTTTCATTTTTAGTAAAATACAAGCCGCCAGATTTGCTTTTGCAATTTTAAAAATGCATTATGTTAGTGTTTCCTCAACGGTACTGGCTGAATGTCATTGGCCATGCGTCGGGCACACCACAGGCCTCTAGTGTAAACAAAGGCTGTTCACTGCTATATAGATTTTATCTAGGACAAGACCAATTGTTCTAGCAGAATAGAAAACAAGAAATAACAAGGCACTATAGAAAACTACAAATCCCCATTTGAGTTGTAGTTTGTCAGTCAGTCAAACAAGTTTATTCGGATGCAAAAATCCATCAAACATAAAACAATATTACATACATCCATGAGGTATCACAATTCATCAATAATTGCTTAAAATCAAGTACAAAAAACCATATTATACATTCTTAAATCAGACCACAGTAGGATAATGTTAAGAGATGTTACTATGCCACTAGACCAATAATTCCATTACTTAAATAAGAGGAAAAAATTATGTAACCATAAAAAGAGTTCCTTCAACATTCCACAATTTCATATATGGGCTCCATCTCCCTGGAGCCTCTCAGCTCCTTTCTAAAGTACATTGCTCTCTTCAAAAATGAGAGCAGGGCCCAAGCAGTGAAAACAGAGTCTGCACTCAAAAGAAATGTGAGTGCTACCTTGTAATGGCGGATGTCTGTCTTCTTTAAGGCCGGTATCAAAGTTACTCTTCGTATCCCTGCATAACCAATGCAAAATAGCAATACATGGGCCAGGTCTTCACGATGATGTCCACACACCGGACAACTAGCGGAATCAGAATACCCTTTCTAGTTGGCTGTATTCCCTTGCAAAAGGAGGCAGTCAAACCTCACCCTAGTTATTAACCACCAATCTTTTTTGTGGGAGCTCCAGGTTAGATAAGGTTGAATCACTGAGGGCCTACTGATCATGGTGTGAAATTGGCCTGATTTATTTCCATACTCTGAGAGTATTCTTTTCCTCACGACAACCTCACCCAACACAGATTTATGGCTATTCCCCTCAGCCTTGGTCACTAATACAGCAGGCGGAAAAAGAGTACTAAGGTTGGCTTCTCCGAGGGCTTTGGAGATGTAGTCCAGCCATGGGATTCTTTGCTACCCCTCCATACCCAACACAGACCGGATGATGAAGTGGGAGAGAGCAGCATATTCATTTGTCCACAGCCGAACCCAAAATAGAGTCGGGGACTGTGCCCACTGGTCCCCCCAAAACTCCATTCCCAATTCTCTGTGGATTGGTATACATGCCACAGAGTTCGGGAGCCCCAACAATCTCCTGATGAATTTGTTCTCCTTTATTTGAATTTCATCCGCCCTCTGAAAACCCCATAGAGGGGCGCCATACTTTGTAACTGCCACTGTCTGGGCAACGTAGATCTTAGAGATCACTTCCAGAGGCTGACCCTTGTAACTTGACATGAAACGGAAAATGCCCCCTATTTGCTGACTCATTTTGACCGATTATTTGGCCAGTTGGGCCTTACCAGTTAGAGCTTCAGAGAAGCTTATCCCCAGGTAATCGAAAAGCTTAACCCGGGGTATGACTTCTCCGGCATAGTGCATCGGTCTCACTGCTGTTGGCCATTTTCTGCCCACACGCGCCATCACTGCTGATTTTTTGGTGTTGATTTTTAGCCCCAGTTTAAACATAAAAGCTGTATAAGCATTAATGAGGGACTGTAGTGCTCCTGGTGTTCTAGCAAGCAATACTGTATTGTCAGCGTATGCTAAGACTGGGAAAGTGCGTCCCCCCAGGACCAAGAAGTCAGCCAGGATGTTAAAAAGGTGCCACAAAAGGCCATTAATGTATAGACAGAAACAAGTAGGGGCCAGCACACAACCCTGCCGCACACCGCATCCGACCCTGAAGCATGCCATGCAGTGTCCCCCCAGACCACTGCGCACGCACACCTCATTATCTTTATTTATGTCTACCAGCACCCTCAAGATATGCCCCGGGCAGCCCAGGGACCCGAGCACGTCCCAGAGCTTTGCCCTCTCCACCTTGTCAAAGGACGTGCTCAGGTCCATGAATGCTAGGTACACCGCCTCAACCCTACAGAAGACCGAGTTGGCCACTAGGAGATATAGATTGAGACTTTGAGACTCTGCTCCATAGTACCGACTCCTGGGCAGAGCCCACACTGGATGTCTGATAGAACCGAACGTTCCACCAACCAAGTTTCAATATGAGCTAACAAGATTCTCCCAAATATTTTTAAGGAAGAATCCAGCAGTGAAATTGGTCTATAGGCGCTCGGGCTGGCTTTGTCCCCCTTTTTAAAAATTGGGAAAATTATAGCCTTTTTCCACAAAGGGGGATAGTTACCAGAGTGCATGCAGGAGTTGAACACCACCGTCAAAAGTGGTGCCCACAAGTCCACGGGGTCCTGAAACAGATCTGAGGGGATCATATCTGGGCCGGAGCCCGATTATGAGCTTGTAGTTTAATGGCCTTTTTAACCTCCTGCACTTCGAATTTAAGACAGGACGCAGCTAGATCTACACAGCCCTCGATGTTAACTGTCACAAACAAACTCCCAAAATGCTTTAACCAAGCCCCTTCCTCCACCTGGGTCCCACTATCCACATTAGACCAACACCCAACAGAACCACCCTTCACAAACTCCCAAAAAGCCTTCTGGTCCCTTCTTTTGGCAGCGTCCAAGAAGCCCTCCCAAGCCACCCTTTCAATTTCCTGTTTTCTTCTCTTTAACTCAATCTGGTAATGAGTTCTGGCCTGGGTTATCGCTCTTCTGCTAGATGTTGGATCCTTAAGTGTCAGCAGAAGGGCTCTCTTCGCACCTTTACAGGCCTAATCAAACCACCCCTTCTGCGGTGCTCTCCCCTTGTCCTTGGATGTTTGTATCCGCAAGCACTTTTGTTGGAAAGATTCCTAGTGTTGAATGATGATTTTGTCCTAGCTATTGCTTACACAGAAAAGATGTGTTTAGCTGAGATTTTTGATTACAAAGATTTTCAGAGCTGGACAAACTTTGGCGAGTGTAGGTGTAGAATAGGGAAGGGCCGAATAGAATATATAGTCCCGGCTCAAGCCCAGACAGCTGTTTGGGGTGGCAGAGCTGGCAGAAAGACGAGAGGCAGGCGCACATAGCTGGAATAATGAAGAGAGAGCACAGAGGCTTTCCACTTGGGAGGGCCCAACTCCCACTTTGCTTTTGGCTGTTTTATAGCATTTTAAGCCTCTAAAGGGCTCTGCCTACTGGCCTTTGAGCAGCACTTGGATTCTGTTTGATCCGCTTGGGGAACAGTTCTGTTTTTACCCCCAAGGAGAAGACACCATATTATGGATTGACCATATGCTGGCACCATAAACCCAAATGGACAAGTTAATTCCGTTTGAAGCATTTTTCCTTATTTTGTATGCTTTTCTGATGGGGCACTAGTGAGGTGTTTTTTTTATATTTTTTGCCAATTTCTTGGCACTTTTCCTGGATTGTGTAAACTGCTTCAGGCATCCAGTCCTTCACAGCCCTCTTCACCCCCTACTTACTGCTGTTAGTGTGTATTCAGAGGCCATTTATCCTTCATTTCATATCACATTGAGTGAGGTATTGATTGAGGCAGATGTTTCCATGAGGCTGCCTATCATGATTCGGCGAGCTAGGTGCTAGATTGCCTATCAGGACCTGGTGAGGCTGGTAGTTGGTTTTTAAGGTGACTATGATTTCTTGGTGAAGGTTGATCAATCTTAACATTGATTTAAGGTAGAGGCAATGACAATCATTGTGTATATTGCTTATAATAATGGCAATGTTTCTTTTTTACCCATTTCTCAGAGTTAAAAGATTTATTTTTACATACCAGTGTAAGAAGCATTCCTTGAGTGTTCATTATTGAGTGAGAAGTACTTGAACAGGAACTTAAAGAGTGGGGCATCTATCTAAATGCATTGTGAATGTATGCGTTATATATGCTAAATGTCTTTTTAATGCACAAGTGAAGTGTTACTGGATGGTGTGACCATCAATAACACTATTTGTGACATTGGTAAACCCCTCCTGTGCTGATGAATGAGTGGCAGTCACCCACCTCAGGGGATTGATCGCCTGCTCTCATTACTGATACTCTATGATCGATATATGCTTTTCCCTACGCCTAGCACAGCCCCTGCTCAGGGGGTCTTGGACACTCCCCTGGGAGTGGAGGGAAGCCTCTGGAGGTAGGGGTGATACAAATCTAATGAAAGTGCTAGTGCAACAATAAGACATACATAACAATTTATTATACAATTTTAACATGTTTGAAAACTTCCTTAAATTCATGTATTTCACATCAAGCTCCAACTACTTCATTCATCCCCATACACAACTCATAATTTTAAAACAGTGTTTACTTCTAGATCCACTCAACAAATAAATAATTGGTGTACAATGATACCCATGTTCTACAATCCTCCAGTTTAATAATTGACAGAAAACCACTCAATTACCAGTTTGAGTTTGCGTATGGGAATTAATGAAGTCATTGATAAGGTGGTGTAGTTTTATTACTAGCACTTTAATCAGTATATCTGCACTGTTTTTTCAGACTTGCAAATAAATAATATAAAGCAAATAATGTATTAAATATATGTGGTAGGCCAGAAGAAGGAGGTGGACAAAGAGTTAGCATTCCTAGCTGTGATTTTATTCAAATAATAAACAAAGACCTATCTATCCCTACCTAACTGAAATCTAACTAGGGTGCTCGTTGTCAGTGATGTAGTCCAAAATTAAACTAATCCATCCTCTGTCCAAAAACGAGACTATCACTAAAGATTGTATCAACAAAACAAAAAGGGTGTCCAGGAAAATGACTCCCTTCTCCTGAAAGGCCTTCTCAGCCGTAATAGTCTATCTTGAGATAGTTAGCTGTAACTTAGTTAATCAGTTTCTTTAATTCCTCAAAGGGACTCTTACACCTTCTCTCGGGTATCCCCTGTCTTGCTTTATTTACAGTTCATTGTTTCCCCACTTGAGGATCTTGGCCTTTATTCCTCTGAATTTCTTTTACCTCAATATCTCTCTCAGTGGTACATGTTTCACAGTCTCTCATTCCCAGTGTCCCCATTTTCATTTACCACTTTGTTATCTTCTAAATGCTTCCTTTTATGGGAAACACCATGTAAGTTATTCTGTTCCTCTTTGCTATTGTCTTGGTCTTATGAACCACTGAGACAAGTATTACCAATCTTTTCACTTTCTACACTATCTGTTCTGCTTTTGTAATCTCTGGGACGAGTATGAGGAGTCCCTCTTTAATGGATGCATACTATGTTGCTTTCACACTTATTGGGACGAGTAGGATAAGTCCCTTGGGATTCGTTGTGTTCTGCGGCTTTCACAGTTAATGGGACGATTATGACGAGTCTCTCTGTATTCTTTTTATTCTTTGCTGCTTTTACCATTACTGAGACAAGTATGATGAGTCTCTCTGTATTCGTTACACTTGTTTCTACTATTAAAATTACTGGGATGAGTATGTTGATCTCTTGGTATTTGCGATAGTCTTTGCTGTTTAGCGCCCTCCCGGTTCTCCCGCCATTCCTGTTACCGATAGCTTGTCGGGTTGGCGTCACTGGTACTTCCCATGGAGTGGTAACCATGGTATCTCGATTAATGCTTCCAACGCCTTCCTTTCCTTTTCTGCTTCGGTATATGTGGCTCTGCAGAGTATTCTGCTGGATGGTCGCAACATCATTGTCGGACCATGCGGTCCACCTACGTGAGGTCATACTACCACCGGACATAGCTTGTCACAGACACAAGTCGGCTCCCTACCGGCTCTTGCACCGCTTTCCTCCTTCGTTCTCCATGTTCTTTGACGAAGGACCTGCCAGAATGCCCTGGCTTCTTTCTCCCAGGTTCGAACTTACCAGGCTTCACCTGCTTGGTGAACACAACTCTTTAATGCAAGTCCTTCTTTGATTTTCATGCATCTGAGCTTGGTCCTTCCCAGTGGAGGATGTGTGCCCTTCTTCTCTTTCCCTGGAGTATTCTTTCATACTGCATAGTTTCCCCTGTTCACAGTGATGTCTTCTAGCATTGGAAGAGTTATCAGCATTACTCCTTCACTCTTCTTCTCCTTAGTGGATTTGTATTGGAAGTTACAGTATTACAATAGCACACAGCGGTCTGTTCAGGTTGTGTCTTCTGAGGCAGTGATGGTCTGAGGGGTTCATAGGAAAGTGGGGCAGGGAGTTTGTTCAAGGAATTGAAGTTCTTGTCCCCAAAAGAAGAGTCTCTCCCTGTTAGGTCCCACTGACTGACACCCATAGCGGAAATGTTGCCTAGCCTGCGCACCTTGCCAGCCTGACAGGGATGGGCTCCCCTCTGGGGAGAAGTGAGGAGATCACGTAAATCGTCACAAATTATAAAGATTTTGGTGTGGACGCCATCTCACAACGGTATGCATTTATTTTGGCAATCGGAAAATTGTAGCATCCAAGCTTTTACTGCATCTCAAATGTGGTCTATCCTTCTGTTTTGTTTGTTTTTAAAGTAAATTAGTAGCCTTAGAATGCATTCTCCGACCGTGTTGTGTTGTGTACGTCTATGGGCCTCATTCCGAGATTGGTGGTACTAATGGTGCTATTTGCGCCATGACTGCCACCAATAACGGGTCCGGCACCGGTCTAGTTCAATGGGAATTTACCAGTGTAGTCCGACCTTTGCGGAAAATACCATTCCCCATTCCCATTTGAGCCCCTATAGGGCTCAATGGGAATGGGGAGGACGCAAATAACGGGCTCGCGCATGTCAAGCCTGTTATTTGCGCCATGGTCCCTTTGCAGGTCCCGTCCATAACGCCTGGTCAGACCAGGCGTTACTGGAGGGACCCGCTAAGGGACCTTGTAGTAGGGAGGTAAGGGATTACCGGCACCGGTCTCCTTATCGGTGCCCGGTATCCCTTACCGCCCTACTCGGAATGAGGCCCATATCTCTTGGAACACAGATATCTGTAGGGTGCTTTCACAAACTCTGAGGTGAGGTGTCTCTTTCCACTGGTTTGCAAAACCTTGGATAACTTGGTAGTCCTCATGTTTGGGATTATTTTGTGGTACGTTTGTTTTGCTATTGTTAGAGGCATTATCTTTGGTCTAAGAGGAGCCACTTGGGTGATGGCTGTGTAGCACACATTGGAGGTCTGTAAAGAAGGTTCTAGAGGTTCCATTATTCCAATGATATACTTACCTCCGGTGGAAAAAGGGACAGCTGTGGCTGTTTTAAGATTTCATGATTCTGTGGAAATTAGGAAGGATGTATTATACTGTAAATGTGAAGGACAAGTTAAATGTATTGCATTTATATTTGTTTGAGGCATGCAAAAAGTAGATAGATAGCAGTGCCTATCTTATAGATGCTTCATTTGAAATAAGTGACACAGTATGTATAATCTTTGCATGTGTTGTGTATGACTGATCATTACTTGTATCGACCTGCAGGGAATTGATTTAGTTTTTTACTATATCTATGCGTGCGTGTCTTTGTATATTCATGGTGCCCCTTGACATGTGTAAAATGTATCTGATTTTGTTTTTTAATGTGAAATGTTGTGGGTACGGTATTTGAAAGTTTGCATATAAAATATGTATATTTACATGTTCACTTGTGTTTTTGGGGTATATGAGATGAGATGGCCCATGCATGTAAATATTCTCCTGTTTTCACTATATGCAAATGTTGGAATTGGTAGGCAAACTTTCAATTATCGCAGTAAGTGTGAATGGTGAAAAGAGTCAGTTGCTGCGTGCAATAGCATACTGTCTCTTTTTAAGGCTCTAAAAATATATTCCCAATATGAATGGCCATATAAGTATTCACATGGTCTATGTATGCACTGGCATCTCCTTTAAATCCTCTTCTTGATTTAAAAAAAAAACATGGAAGTTTCAGTACATTCTGAACCGCAACATAAGTTTAGAAAGGAAATACACTTTAAAATATAGTTGAAAACAATTATTTCCCCACACATCCTGTTGTTGTGAGCTTTAAGTGGTAACTAAACACTTCAAGTTTAGTCCTATTGCAATCCAGTTGTTATATGTTAGACATTGCATTCGGTAAGGTCTCTAGCCATTTGTAAGTCTCTTCTGCCGCCGACTAGTAGTCCTGAAGCTTCCCTTGTATTCGCAAACATTACCACAGGACAGGGTTTTCTTACTTGACTCAGGGGGCGCTGTCTTAGTTTGGACAGATCCCACTGGGAGGGCTGATGCTTCACAGCTAGCATGCCCCTGCACCCATTCCTCTGCCACCATGGGAGCAATCCCTTCAGATCAGGTTCTTTCCCATACCCCTGTCTTGGTGAAATGCACCCCCTTGTGCAATTCTGCACAAGGTTATCTGCTACCTACTCCTGATAATCCTCCAAATCCTCATCATCTTCCCCAACCACCCACCTCGAGATGCTCACCCTCCTCCCTGCTACTCCCAAACATGTCCTTATGTTGTTTGCCTTGCTGCACCTCTTTTCCTCCAACTACTTCCTTATGTTCACCCCACACTTTCTCACTTTCTCCAGCCGCATCTTCATGTTGTTCATGCTCCTCCTCCTCACTTTCCACAACCACCTCCTTTTCCACTTCTAGTCTTCAACATGCTATGCTCTAAACTCCTTCTCCTCTCCAAGGTCCCTTCGCTCACCAACCATCTCCCAATTCCTAAGAAATAGAAATAAATCGGAAAAAAAATTGAATAAAATTAAATAGCGGGGGAAAGGCAAATGATAAATAGCTGTTGGCATGAATTTCTAGGGAAATCATATGCTAAACAATTTTTCTGTATCATTTTCAGATACGTAGAAGTCAGTGAGCCAGGGAGTAAATCGATACATTGATTGAATTGTTTAAAAACAGTTTGTATATTCAATTTTCGGTCCAATTGTGATAGCCAGGTTTGAATTTGATGATCATATAGTTGGTAATGCATTTTACAAGGACGATCTAGAATTATTCATGCTCTTGAAAGTACTCAGAGAGGGTGGGCATGTACATCCCCCTCTTCTGTTGGTTCTCTTTGGGATAGCACCATGGAAAATCTGCTGATACTTATCAGTGATTGTTTGAAATATGGGCTCTCTGTGAATAATCAAGAAAGCATATAGTTGGAGTGCTTAAAATCACCTCACGATTCTAGTTTTAAGTTTGAAGTTTAGTTTATTTGTAAAGCGCAGCCAGGCACCTGGGCAACCAGGCGCTTATTCTTAGGTACAGGTTACCATATATACAGTATAAACAAATTACATACGTACAATAAAGCAAATTACAATTTACAGATTATAATACAAGTACATCAAAGTGTATACACACAAGTAAGAAATATTGCCAGTCGGTAGCAACTCTTAAGTGAAAGGAGCTTCATAGATTCTGTGTGAACAGCCAAGATTTGGTAATATTCTTGAAAGTTAGGAACGAAGGCTCAGTTCGGATGGAGGTAGGCACTGAGTTCCAGAGTTTTGAAGCTAGGACAGGGAAGCTCATACAACCAGCTTTTTGGAGTTTAAATCTAGGCAGTATTAGGCTGTGAGTTTGAGCTGATCTAGTGGGTCGAGAGGAGGTGTGGTGTGGAGTGTAAGGCGAGAGGAGAGGTAGGGTGGGGCATTGTTGTCCAAGCATTTATGAGTCAAGGCTGGTGTTTTCAGGGCAATTCTTTGTTTTACCGGGAGCCATCGTAAATCAGATCTGACGTTAGAACCATGAGACCGTCTGGGGATTTGAGAGCTGCCCTTATGGCATTATTTTGGATAGTTTGCAGTTTATTGAGGTTCGACTGGCTAGTCCCCAAGTAGAGGGCACTGCAGTAGTCGATTTTGGACATAACGAGTTTTCTTGCAAGGGTAATGCAGGTATGAGGTTCAGAAAAGGCCTGCAAACAGTGATAAGTTTGCAAGTATAGGCCGATGCCGACCTTACTGCATTTGTTTGTCTGTTCAGGGAGAGGGTAGAGTCCAGGTAGACGCCTAATGTTTTAGTGTCTTTAGAGACCTTGATGTCATTACCGTCAATGTTGAAAGACTTGTAGGTTTGGTCTAATTTGTTGAGACGTTGAGTAGATCCTAGTAGTAGGAGCTCTCTCTTGGTGTCGTTAAGGCATAGTTCATGTTGCGCCATCCAGGCCTGAATGACCAGATAGACATCATTCAAGGATTTGATGTCGGCTGTGTAATTACCAGTGATGGGAAGGAGTATCTGGGTGTCATCCGTGTAGTTGGTATAGGAGATATGCAGATAATTAAGCACATCACAAAGGGGTTTGGTGAACACATTGTAAAGCGTGGGCGATACACATCAGCCTTGAGGGACGCTGCAGTGAATAGGAGAGGGGTCAGCCAAAGCTGTGGGTGAAAAGACCTGCATGGACCTGTTGCTGAGGAAGGAGTGGATCAAGGCATTGGCAGAGTCTGAGAAGTGGGCTGCTGATTTAAGATGTTGGCAAAGTATTTGGTGGTTAACCAAATCGACTGCCGCGCAGAGGTCCAGGAGAAGGAGTAACGCTAATTTCCTGTTGTCCTTTAGTGTCTCCATCTGAGTTTTTAGATCAATCAGGGCTGTTTCAGTGCCATGTTTGGGGCGGAAGCCAGATTGTCTTAGCCCCAGGAGATTGTTGGATTCAAAGGAGTCTTGAATCTGCAGGTATGCTGCACGATCAAGGATCTTGAGCAGGAACGGGACTGTAGTGATCGGTCTGAAGTTGGTCGGTATGTTAGGGTCAAGGGATGGTTTTTTAAGTAGTGGGATCACCCAGGCGTCCTTGAGGTTGTCAGGGACTATACCTGTTTTGAAGGAGGCATTTATGAAGGTTGTGATAAAGGGGGCTAGGTCGTACAAGGCTTCCTTGATGATAGGCGCCGGGCAAGGGTCACCTTGGCAGTTGGAATCTTTGATTGGTATCTTTGGTCCTAAAGAGCGAGGTGAGCGTTGCATGTTCTGCCAGTAAATCTATTTAATGGCCTGTTAAGTATTATTTTACATATACAAAAAGAAGGTATAGACAAAAGTGTCTCTATAAATTGGGAACCATCACAATGATACAGAGTTACATCTAATTCTCTAATATTTTTAATAATAAAAAAAGTATTCATAGAAAAACACATATAATCACAAAATGATCATGTCACATAAAACATTTTTTAAAACAACAACACAAGTACTCCCACATATGTGAATCTTATTCATACAGTGTAGAAATACTCCTCAGTGTGACATTTCCCATGGACGTTCACCAGCAACAACTGAACTACTGAGAACGTCTGAAAGATTGGTAAATTTATCTAGGACAGAACATTTCCGGACAAACATTTCTGGATGCAATCTCTTGTGGAAGAAATACTCGTGCCCAGTTTGTTATTGAGGCAGGATCAGAATAGTCTTGAGTTGGAATTTAATAGAGTCCTCAGCATGGACTGATTTTCTCTTAAATATAAATCAACTTTTAAGGATTGACAAAATTCCTGTGCCGTTGGCAGGCTAATTTCTTGCCCCTTGAGTGTTCTTCCACACTGAGATTCCTGTCTGGCAAGACTGGGACCAACAAAGGCCATACCTCATGCTTCAGGATGGGCATTTTCATAGTAAACATAATAAGCCAATGATCCCCTACCCTTGGATCAACAACGGACATATTACTAATCATAGAAGCAATATTTGGTGTGATGTAGAAATTATCAATGAAGGATTTTGACGAGCCATGGTGCCAACTAAATATGGGCACCATCAATGATCTAGTAGTGTCCAGTTGATGTAGCTCCCAGTTATACATGAAAGCATCCCATGTCAGACCCCATATAAGATTTTGATTACACACTCGGAGGGGTACAAGAAAGTTGATTGTAATCCTTGCCCCCGGCACAGTACGCATTCAAATCACCCACCGCAATAATCACAGAGAAGTTGGCTTCCATCAGCCACGTTTCAAAAATTGAGGCCAGGAACAAGTGGAAATTATAGCTAGGGATCTTAGCCGGGGTTCTAGTATAAGTTAACTAATAAAAACTCCCCCACTGAGTCCAGCAGGATAACCTTAACAGCTCAAATACCCCCAATTGCAAACCACAAGGTTGAGGTCATATTTAAGTTGATGTAAATGGCTGGCTATTCAAGCTCGATTTTGCAGTTTTTCTCTTGATGGTAAAGCTTCCTACTGATAACTAAAATAGGTTGTTCTCTGCCATTTCTGACTTGTTATAGAACCATTCTGAGACCTACTCGAGAGGCATCTGTTGGAAGAATAAAGTGGTCAACAACGTTGGGCATGATCAGGAGGTGGGGATGAGGATGGCAAACGGAGTCCTTCAAAATCCTAGTACTTGCAAACCACTTTAGCTTGTCGAACTTCGAGACCTTTAACTGTGAGTGCTCCTGCAATGGTGGAAATGTTTACGATAAAGTTTCAAAAGTAACCAATGAGCATGAACCACATTTCACTTTTACTCCTGGAAGTTGAGGTGTTCTACATTATTTTTACTATAGCCTCTGGTGGTTGGATAGTTCCTTTCTCAAATAGAAATCCCAAATATTTGACTGATGCAAGAGCCTGAGGACACTTGGTGGGATTATCTTTGAGTCCTGCTTATTGAATACCTTTTAAACATGCCTAGAATAGTCTGTCCAGATTCCACTATATCTCAAGATTTCAACCATTTGTGCAGCCACAAATACTTGATGATGCTTAGCAGTGGTACCCATGAGCATTCAGAATGTGCTGAGGCACCATGTTGTCCAAAGAGGAGGATGGTGAATTGAAACAGTCCCATCAGGGTTACAAAGGTAATCTTCACCTGGTATTCCTGGGGACACTCAAATCTGCTAATACACTTTGTTAAGTCAAAGGTGAAAATAAATTTGGCAGGTCCACTACTCTTGATCCTCTCATAAATTTTAGGAATGGGATGGTCATAAAAGTGAGAGGGTTTGGTTACCTCCTGAACATCTTTGTAGAATGGCACTGTCAGGTGAACCCTTCTTCTGTTGTTCTGGTCTTCAGATCTCTGCATTTAGAAGGGCCTCTAGTCAACAAATAATCTATTTTAGCAGCCACTGGTAGACCTGGAGTGTCTTTATCACCTACACATATTTCCAAAGAATGTGGGTTTGCTTAGCCGCCGTAGGGAGCTCTTTCAGGGTTTGCGGAAGCACATACCGCAGGCTGTTGGACTGCACACAGTCAATTGCCTCTCTATGATACAATATGATATGATATGGCATTTATAATGCGCCTACACAGAAGTGTTTCTACACCTTGACTAAGCGTGACCCTTGTTAAAGCTCAGCCACATGCTCACTTGTCCCCAAACTACACAAGCAACCCTTTCAAATATGGGCATTTCCCCTACCCCCTGCCTTGAGGAAACATGTTTTTTTGTGCCTTTCTACCTGATTATCTGCCACTCCTCCTGATGTTCATCCAGTTCGTTCTCTGACCACAACCTTATTTTGGTCACTTTTCTCCTTCTGACTGTCTCCAACCACCTCCATGTGTTGATGTTATTCCCATGCCTAGATTTATCCAACAACCTCCTTGTGGTTTTCACCCTGCTTTGCGTGTCTAGTTTCCACTCCATCCTCCACTCCAAAATCCCTCTTGTCCCCAAATGTCATCCACTCTCCTCCAACCATCTTCACACATATTATACAAGTTCCTCCTCCTAATACCCACACTCTCTAAATAAGAGCTTGCATTCTGTAGCCCTCACTGGGGTTGTCTCTCTGTGAGGGTCTGCAAGAGAGGGTCTGCCCCTGTCATGGGGAATTAGAGAGGATTGGGATTGGTTCTTCCCAGTTTGTTCATCTGTGCTTTCTGAGAGGCTGGGAATATGAACAAAGCTTTCAAAGAAGATGTGTTGCATTTTGGCATTTACTGGGAGCTTTGGTAGTGTGCATGACGCTCTCTGAGGCTGTCTGCACACCATCCCTTTTTCTCCTGACATCAGGAAACCGGTAGATACTTTCTATGGGACTTGGCATGCTAAGCAGAGAAAAGCAGATTTGTATATCCTACGGTCTCTGTACAAATAATCGAGAGACACACAGGGTTTATATTGGCTATAAT
Organism: Ambystoma mexicanum; assembly: GCF_040938575.1. Taxonomy (NCBI): domain Eukaryota; kingdom Metazoa; phylum Chordata; class Amphibia; order Caudata; family Ambystomatidae; genus Ambystoma; species Ambystoma mexicanum. Next base: position 758,863,699 of record NC_090927.1, on the reverse strand, counting down.
CAGGTTGTAATATGTCATTACAAGGGAAATGGATTCCTCTTTACAATTTATTTATTTATTTATTTTATTTAATTATTTATTTACATTTATATAGCACACAAGCAGCCCAGGGGCATTGAGGCGCTGTTACTTGCAATGAACTTAGTTACATGGTACAGGTAGGATAGTGGATGTTGACACATTGTAAATGTTGCAGGATGATGTACTGTTGTTACAAATATTGCTTTTGATCATATGATACAATGTACATGGGGTAATCGTGCTAGTATGTCTAGCCTTAAGTGAACAGGGTAGTCTTCAGCGTTTTGCGGAAGGTGGTGAGGGAGGCCTCTCCACGGATAGTGTGTGGTAGGACATTCCAGTGCGCGGGCGCCAGGTAAGGGAAGCTGGATCCGCCCGCTTTTACTTTTTTTACTAGAGGCACTGAGAGCATGTTGGTGTAGGGTGATCTGGTTGGCCTGGTGGAGGAGACAGGGTGTATCCTTTGTGAAAGGTATGCAGGCGCAGTAAGGTGGATGCACTTGTGGGTCAATGTCAGGGCTTTGAATAGTATCCTTTCTTTTATTGGGAGCCAGTGGGCTAGTTGTCTGGCCTCAGAGATGTGTTCTCTTTTTGCAATACCTTGGGCTGCCCGGAGCGCGTTGTTCTGTATTACTTGTAGTCTCTCTAGGTTTTTTTTAGAGGTTCCTAGAAAGAGTACGTTACAGTAGTCTAGCCTCGAGCCAGTGATGGCTCTGGCTATGTTAGTGCAGTTCTCTTTGGAGAGAAATGGTCTGACTGCATTGATAAGTTTGGCATGATAAGCAGCTGCAGAGGCAATTGCATTGATTTGTCTGTCCATGGATAGGCTAGAATCCAGATAAACTCCCAGGGTTTTGACAGAGTCGGAGACTGGAATTTTAATGGAATCAATGGTGAAGTGACTGAATTGGGCATCTAGATTTTTTAGGGTGTCGGGAGAGCCTACCAGTAGGAGTTCCGTCTTGTCAGTGTTGAGGCATAGACCATTGTCTGCCATCCAGGCTTGGATGGTATTGTAAAGGTTGTTGAGGGCCAGGGAGTCGGTGTTGTAGTTGCCTGTGAGAGTGATGAGGATTTGAGTGTCGTCGGCGTAGTTGGTGTATGAGATGCCCATGGCGTCGAGGATGAGGAAGAAACAATGATTCCTTTATATGCATCATGGGTAGCTGGGTAGCAAGATTGGTAACATTTGGTACTATACTGGGAGTCACAGGTGTTGAGGTGTCATTGTCATAGACCCTTCGCGGAACCCCAATGATTTTCTTGTGCCTCCCCTCTGCATATAACAATGACAAGTGGGAGTAACTAGGATATCCACCATACCCCATCTTTGGGTCCACCATCCTATATCTCAGAGATGTATTGGGTTCTTCTGTCCCCTCTCTAGAAGGTCCAAGTTAGGAAGGGTGTTTTCATCACAGAACCTGAACATGCAATGGGGAGGTGGAGTCAGAAGGGGTTTTACATCACCCTCTATAGCTTCTGTCTGTACCTGAGAGACAAGGAGTGTGCATTGGCATATTGAATGCATCAATGTTACATTCAGAAGTAAGTGATGTTCAAGAGATAGTCCATTCTCAGCAGACCTTCCAGGATTTTGCAGCATGAAATGGCTAATTTTGCGGCATGAAATGGCAAATTTTGCAGCACAAACCTTTATTTATTGCTGCATTTTTCCGGGACATTTTGTATTATCTGGAGGGTGTTAGATGTCAACATTGTAGGAAAGAGGCAGAATGCAAGGCTAAAAGAGAGTCAGGGTGTTATTATTATGTATCTTTTGTATTAATTTAATAGGAAGATTCCCAGATGCCTCTGGCTTGGCAGAACAGTTTTTCAATTTTGCCGCAAATAGATTTGCACTTCAGCCAAACAACCCAAAATGTACCTTTTACCACCAACACATCCCCTTCTCCTAGTTAACTGCTTTGTCGCTGCCGCTTCCCCTCCAAGCCTGCGGTGTCAGATCAGTCCCTCTAACGCAGGACGGATCCGACACAGCATGGTCCCTTTTTAGTTTTTTGTTTGTTTTTGTTTTCAGTCCCCCACCTCCAATTTTGAGAAAGCGGGGGACACCCCTGTAACCCCCAAGGCCGAAATACTGAACATAAGGAGCGGGAGACACCCCCGCAACCCCTGCTCCACATGTTTGGTAGTTATAAAAAATCGATCGAATGGTGAAATAGGTCAAATTGTACCATTCAATCGAATTTTGCCGGTCAAAATGGGTAGTACCTTGAATAGGAGCGTTCTCCCGACAGTGTTCTTCAAGCTCCCAGCGCGTCCACTGTAAAATGCGACCCAAAAAACGCATTTCTATCCTGTTTGAGGAACAGAAATGCAGGCGACATAGCAGCGGTTCATATGCCTTAAAAAAAATGCATGACCGGGTCAAGAAAGACCCTGGGGTCATTATGAGGTTGCCGGTCCAGAAACAACAGTACCAGTAAACTTGCCGCTACCGTTGTTTGCAGACCGGCAAAGTACGAGTTCTGCGAGCGGGTGCCTTTCAGTCCGCCAGGTCTGACCTGGCAGGCGGAACGGCACCCGCTCGCAGACGTTGACAGATGCACACAGTGACGGTGCATCCGTCCTCCCCATTCCCATCGAGTCCAATGGGACTCGATGGGAATGGGGATTTTCTTTTTTGAAGCATCTGGCCGGAGGGACTGGTAGAAAAAAATGACTCTGGCGCCAGCCGTGTCGTTTTTACCAGCACGGCTACCGCCGGACTTGTAATGAGACCCCCTGTCATGTAGTGGCACCCCCAGCTCCTGTGCGCGTAGGGTTGCCTACAATTTCTGCACATTTAAAAGTGCATCTTGGGTGGAAATTTAGGATGCGCTTTTAAATTGGCAGAAACGCCCCCTGATTTACTCAGAGAAGAAAAAGGCGATCTGAATGGGCGTGCTTTTAAAATCCACAAGGGACACCTGAATGGGCACATTTTAATACAATGTGCCCATTCAAGTGTCCCTTGTGGATTGGGCTGCTCTTTTTTGGGGCGCAAGTGATGAGATGTGTTTGCGCATTTCATTTCTTGCATTGAAACGTTTTGAGAATCTGGGACCCTAAGGATTTTATTTTATTTTTTTATTTTTTTGCAGGTTTTATTTTGCAAAAACAGTTGTTTTTGCGCAAAACTGCCGTTTTCGCAGCATTTTGCGGGATCGCAAAATCGCTATAAGCTGGAGGGTCTGTCTCAGGTATTGCAGTCAAGGCAGGGAAGTGGATGAGGCAGACGTTTAGTCTTGTTTCACCAGGGAAGAAGGTGAAGAGATGCAGATTGTCTTACTGATAAACTGGAACAAAAACCATAGGGTGTAGAGGATCATGATGAGGCAGGAACCACAGTATACAATGTACAGGAGCCCAATGATCTGTGAAAAACAATACATAATGTAGAGGAACATAATGAGCCAGGAGTCACAGCACACAGTGAGGAGGAGAATGATGAGTCAGGCCAAACAACATGGAGTATATAGGAAACTCATGGGCCAGGTAAAATAACTCATATAGCAAAGAAGCAGAGTATGGAAAGCTACTGATCTCCATCTTTCACATCCCGTGAGTGGAAGAATAATGTTGATGATGAGGTAGATAAGGATTATGACCCATCTGAGTACAGGCAGGAGCAAAACATCTTTCTGAAAACCACAGAAACAAGCAAGAAGAAGACAATGCCATAGTTGCAGGGATGGGAATTCAAAACAAATCCACTTGTCCACCGAGTATAGGGTATTTCAAACACAATATGTAAGTATAATATTTTATAGTATATGCAACATGTATAGAAGTACAAAATATAAGTGTGATAGACCACCAATGCCAGCACCACAACCTACACCACCAACTTTGCAGTCAGATCGGCATAGTAGGCCACCTCTTAGTCTATCATAATAACCCTAAGTGTGGAATTAGTTCAACCAGGAAAAAGATGAGCAGAATCTTTCCAGCAGCACAGAAATCTCCTTGCCATGTGAAGCACAGGCCCAACTTGGGCGGTGGGGAGGTGGTGATGGTCTGGTTAGGACCACAATACCTACAGCTGGGCTTTGTTGCTGCTCACAGTGGAATGAATACACTTGCTGCCCAGTGAATCAGTAAGACCATTCATGTTCTAATGCCTTTTGCATGTCATTCACCTTATAGTGACACATTTCATCAACAATCACCAATCCTTGAAGGACATTATTGCTGTGGCCAAGAAGATCAGCTCACACTTCAGCCAGTGATGAAGTGCGTGTTCGCCACAGCTTTCTACAGCACCATATGAGAATTCAAATTCTACTATGCACATGTTGGACCATCTTAACACTCAATCCCATCACAGATTATTGCAACAGTCACAGCCGAACATTAGATGGGGTATCTTTATGCCAAGAGATTGGCCGCTAACGTTTGATGTCTGTTGTGTGCTATAGCCTTTTGAGGAGGTCAACAAGCACATTAGTTGGCAAAGTACACCACCCAGTGAGGCACTGCCAATGATGTTACTGCTAGATCACCATGTAACCAAAAAGATAAGAGCTGAAAATATGGCTAACGGGGAGGCTACAGTGCAGCTGGTCAGGTATGTGCTCTCAACTTTGAGTGCAGATCCGCACATCACATCAAATAAATACAACACTATAAACATGTTTCAAGAATCAAATGGTAGGGTTCCAGCTGCATTGGTTCTCTGGGAATCCCTCAGAATGTGTCCCAATTCATATGTGCAAAGATACAATGATTCAGTGAGTGGAAATTAAATTGAGTGAAGAAGAGACTCTGAAAGAAACTTCAACTTCACCTGCAGGATGAATCCTCTCACGTAAAGGTGCAAGAAAGAACACAGAAGATGCCAAGTCTTAAGTCATTAAAATATTTAAAAGCTTGCAGAATGAACAGAATCGTGGTCTCTTGTCACGTGAATCAAGGCTGAAAATAGGGCTTGAACTTGGAGTTCCAGATACGATAGTGAGTGCCCTCACTCACGTTGCATTCCTAGGACAAGAATACTTTGCAAGGCCAAGTACAAAGAGAATTTCATGGCAGAAGACATGGGTAATGAGAGATGTTCCAAACATGGCACAAGCATGACAAACCAATTGTATTAGTGCATATAACGAAGGACCTTATAGCTTGAGAAACCAATGAATTACTGTGTAACTGATTTTTCTTAAATGACACATATTAAGAGGTAGTCATAAGTTGTCCACCTGATATATGACAGCCACTACCAAACCTAACTCCCATATGATTATAGATTTAGATGCGTCCCTTAACCAATCCCAACCCTTGATAGGTTTTTCACTATTGCCATATATTGTCATGTAACATGACTTCATTCTGACGCACAAAGACAGTAGACAATGAGTGTACGTCCGTTGCTGTTTGTTGTTACTCCCTGTTCCAGATAATTGCTAATAAAACAGCAACTTGGCATCTTCTTAAGTTTGTCTGGTTATTTGGTATTATTCTGGTGTAGTCTCATCCAATAAATGCACGTATCCAAGGGCCATTAGCTCATTACCCTCCTCAAGGTCCTAGTCACATGGCGTGCACCTGGTCATTAACATGAGCTCAGTGGATACTTTCGAGGTCAGATTTCAGATTAAATGAGTGCTTCTCTTGATCCCAGACATATGGACGCCCTAACATGCCTCCCTGTCGCAGGGCTATATTTGTTAGTGTCACCTCTTTCTCCTTGTAGTACAAATCACAGGATGTTTCACTCCTTGATCCCTCCTTATCAGCTGCCCCTCTTGGAAACTCCTCCTGGGCCTCTTGGAGACCACACTAATCAACTATTGTGAATGATTTAGGTGTCTTGTTTGTAGGCATCTGGCAGTTCAAAAGGGGCGGTCATTGTTCTGGGGAGCGCTGGTGCCTTAATACTTGACCAGGCTTTTGGCAGCTTAAACCCCCAGCTCCCATGAGTATTTCCTTTGGGACAGGTGCAGCCTTGCTCATGCACAGCCTTTCACATTCCTTTCTGGTATCGAAGGCGCAACACAAGACAATTATATTTGATCTATTAGGCCTGAAGGCCTCAACGTTTGATTTCCCTGCTGGGGCTTGGGATGGGAATGGGATTCAGAACTCATTGCCATGTTATACTGCAACTTTCACCAATGCATGCAGCAAACTAGACCTCACGTTAATTATGTTAGTGCTTTAGTATTTCTCGCGGTCGGGACCAGTGCCTACATTTACATTGTTAAACACTATATTTCACCTATTATACATTAATATCACATATACCCTATACCAGGGCCTATTCATGTTTCCATGACTATTGTAAAACACTAAATTTGTTAGTCCCACATTGCCTGCTCCACCCTCCCCCGCATTCGCAAACGTGCATTTCCTCATGCACTTACATATTTTCCTCAATCTGATTCGCTCAGATGGACATGGGACCTGAACATGTATCCCAACACCCATGAATTTGAGGCAGATACAATAGATGTATGGATTTGCTCCACTGAGATATTTAACAAATACCTCCCGACAAATTCCACTTGGTATTTTTGCGTCAAGGGGGCGTGGTACAAATTCTCAAAATGCGCCAACCACACCTTTTAAAACCTCCTCTTCTTGCCCCTCCTTGCTCTTAACCAAAGACCAACCGTTTCTTCCATTCTTCTCTGCCACTGCTTTCAGCATTGTTTCTCCATATTTATAAGCCAAATGGAATCTATTAGTCTTAATTTAGTTTGTGAATGACTGTTTTAGCTTTTTTTATTTTCCCAAACCTATGTATCTGCTCGATCTTAGAGGAATGTATCATTCTAATATATCTTTGCGGCAATTTCTTTCTATCTTCAACATCATGTATGCCTGCATAACATTTTCATGATTGTTTAAATGATGGGATTTCATAAATGGCAGGTGGCATTTACTCAGTTTTCTCTGCAAAGTGCAAAAGGGACGTGTACAGATGATCTTGCCTACTTTTTACACCTGCGTTTTGCACTTAAAATCACAAAAATTGCATGGCGCGCGCCTGCAAGTATGTGAGTGTAAACGTAGTTAGCGCCCTCTGCCCAATTCACGGTTTCGTGGAAAATTAGCCCAGGGTGTCCATCCTCTTATAAGTTTGAATCTTCTTAATGCTAAGAAACCCTTTAATCCCTTTTCCTGAGGCGCTTAATTCAGCTGTTTGTGTTTGTGTTTGATAAAATGAGTACAGTGTGAGGGTTTTAGTTAAGCACTAAGAAGTAATTCAGTTTCCAACCATTCCTACAGTTGACCCATCCCATACACTGGTAATGTAAAGTTTCCAAATACATGTCAAAACCATGGTGGTTGCTCAGTTTATGAACATGTAGTCTACTGAAATACGCAATTTACACAAACATCTATTTGTAGCAACACTTCTTCCCAATTAAGCCTATCTATTCATCCTATTGATGAGAACTACACTTCTGAACACACCGTCACCCTGTGAGGGAGATATTGAGTCTGGAGCAGGCACTAGGTTTGTAAGCCATGGGAGATGTGTGGCGCATGCACGCTAGGTCCACATGTGGGGGCAGGCATCATATTGTGGGGAGCACAATGTTTCTTTGCCTATGGCGGCCACAATCCTTGCACTAGCCCCGCTCATATACCAAATGCTGCCCCTCTGCCGTTTCATTTCCCCCCTCCTGCTAGCCCTCCTTGTCAGCGTTCTCATGCTCCACCGCGTGCTGACCTTTGGCGGCATTTCGTGACATAAATCTACATCTAACAGAAGCTGCTGTATCAAGGAGACAGTGGCTTTGTTCCAGCTACTTAATGCGTAAAGTAGAAGATGAAGAAAATGACACCGCACCTTCCCTCCTTAAACTCTGCATGCAAAAATGAGACACAGGCCAGTGTAAAAGTGGAATCCTAGACTGTGGGCAAAGGAGGCTGGTGTGATGATGTCAGAGGTCTGAGGTGAGGGAGGGCATTTTTTAAGGTTCTGTGGAACAAGGAAAGGAAATGGTTCTGGCTGTGGCAAAGTTAGGAACGAGCTTTTACGCTTGGATGAATGCCTATTTCTCTTTCCATCACACCCTAGGTCATGTGCAAATAACCATCTCAAGAATGCTCCGCCAGCTGCATTGGAAGAAGAAGAAAGCAATTCCCGCTTCAGGAAAGGACCTAAGACGGCCCAGTTGTAGGGCTTATTGAGGTTGTTGGTCTTACTTTCCGGTTTCTGACCCATCCCCTCCAAGCCCTTCTACTGGCCCATCCGTGCTTTCGAGCCTGGCCACTTAGTCCCTTGCGCCCCTTGCACTGGTTTCTTTGGTTATCTGTATTGTGTCTTGTCACTTGCTGTCTGTGTCTTCGGCCTGTTGGACCTTTGGATTGCACTTTGGCTCCTTGCCGATTGTGGGGTAACTGTGCATACTCGTGAACTTCTACACCTGTCTGTTATTACAGGTTCCTGTGTGTGTTCTCCACTCTCTCATCCCCTAACACTTACCACATTTAAATCTGGCATGGCTGTGAATACCAGTTCTTCCCACCCCACTACCCTTTCCACTTGAGAAGCCGCAAAGCGACTGCGTTCTGCGCGAGGCACCTTACAAGTCAACTACGAATAAATACATAAATACACAATTAAACTTGCTTGATCATCCTTCAAGACATGAGCACAACTACATGGTGCCTTTCTCTGATTTAATTTCGTCACTGTTACTACATTATCGCAGTTTGTGGATGATTTTAATATGCCTCCAGACCTCCCTGTTATCTCGATACATGTTATACAATGTGTGTCTTTTCCAAATACTACTGTCTTTACAGCCTCCCAGTTCGGAGGTAGGCACCGAAGCACCGCCATGTTTCAATGGAATACTGCCAGAGGTATTACCAAGATTAACCTTCCAAATGTAGTGATGGAAAACAGCTTAAACCTGTGCTGAACATTTAAAACATTATTTCACTCTACAGAACAATAGAAGGGATATGCAACTGGTTGGAAACAAGTATTTTAATGGGGTCACTGCCCCCTCTGACCACTTCACACGTGTAATGCACAAAAGGTCAGATGTCATCCTTATATTCATTAGAATTGTACAATATGTTCTGAACCCTATTATACAATGTCCATTCCCACCATAAATATGATACTGGTATTGCACACAAAATGTAAAAAAAAAAAAACAGGAAGTGTTTCATTTCGCAGGCTCGTTTGCTGTTTTTATTCCACACTGCCACAAGTTTAAGATTTGGGATCTGTATCAGTGTTGTAATCTGCTTTCCTTGTTCCTACCAATGGCATTTGCCTATGCCAATATGCCAACTAAAAACATAAAGACGCATGCACCTTGATCCCGAGTGCTTTATGGGGACCATTTTTACATCATTGATGAAGACGTGTCAAATGGCATCTTCCTTAGGAAGAGGGCCACGAGCAATGCTGCCATCAGTAACATCCTTCCATCACTAGCCTTTCTCTCCTGGAGGGAGCCCTGGGAAAGGCGTAGTGTTGCAGCTTCAGGCGCCTACACTACCTACCAGCATCACTTGCTTCATACATACATCCCTCGCGCTGTCAATCTTCCTCTTGTAGGGAGAGGGGCACTTGTTAGATGCTGGACTGTGCTCCTCAGATAGTGCTTGAAGAGAATCTCTGCAATTGTTGCTATCATCCTTTCACCCTTATACTATGGTAATTCCCTATGCCTGGAGGCCCCCGCATCACCACTTAGAAAATGGCAACGGGTACAAAACACTGCTGCAAGTCTCCTAGCAGCCCTAGACACTAGAGAACACATCACACCTGTCCTCCGTGCCCTTCACTGACTTCAGATCAGGCGAGAATCCACCTTCAAGGCAATGTGGATCACCCACTGAGCTCTCCACAACTTAGGACCTGAATAGCTGCAGCTTAAATGTACACAGTACAGGCCTGCCAGAAACTTCAGATCAGACGCAGCACTTCTTTTCGTCATTCCAGTGGCAAAATCAACCGGAATAATGGGCTCCTCTTTCTCATTACAAGCACCCAACACCTGGAACTTGATCTCATTTACCATTGCCACATAGAAGATCACCTTGCCTTCAGGAAGTTTCTCAAAACCTGGCTCTTCTCCTCAGAATCCCCACAGTCTTAGTCCATCACCCTGGTGAACTATTACCTGTCCCTGACAGGAATGCAGGACATTGCTACTTGTGTGGACCTCAAGTTCTTTGGGACAAGGGAAGGAGTTAGGCTTTGCCTGCCTGGGGGTCCCCTAACATGGTGTTTTTGGAACTTAAGAAAACCTGTTCTGCGTGAGTGCTTGTTGGCAGGGGATTTGATCCTGAAGCTCGAAAGGATCTTATATTTCTCCCTCCTTTCTATGTTTGTATTTTGTTCTGCAAATGGGGAAAAACGTAGTTGTTTTTGAGATGGAACGTAATGCTGTGTTTTTCGATTTAGGTCCACAAACCTACCCTCCAGAGGCAAAAATGGAACAACAAATTCAGATACTGGTTGCCTCCAGAGTCCAACTATTTAGCCCAGGTTATACCGATAGCAATACCTCTCCTCCAGCTCTCCCGATCTCTCTTCATCTCTGACAGAAATCGAACAAAGGATGACTACCAACCACCTCCTACTCAACCCAGAAAAAACCTACATCGTGGTCTGCTGTCAAACCGCCCTCTTTCCCAAACCCACGCTTTGGCTGCTCTTCCTAGGCCCACCCCCTGCACCTCCAACACAGTAAAAAATCTTGTATGCATTATAGACACAGACTGGACCTTATCCCATCAACTCTGTGACAAAAAGCTACTACCTACATTTGCTCATTCTATGCCACATCTTTCCCTACCTGATATTCCCACACAGAATCTCTGCAATTGTTGCTATCATCCTTTCACCCTTATATTATGGTAATTCCCTATGCCTGGAGGCCCCCGCATCACCACTTAGAAAATGGCAACGGGTACAAAACACTGCTGCAAGTCTCCTAGCAGCCCTAGACCCTAGAGAACACATCACACCTGTCCTCCGTGCCCTTCACTGACTTCAGATCAGGCGAGAATCCACCTTCAAGGCAATGTGGATCACCCACTGAGCTCTCCACAACTTAGGACCTGAATATCTGCAGCTTAAATGTACACATTACAGGCCTGCCAGAAACTTCAGATCAGACGCAGCACTTCTTTTCGTCATTCCAGTGGCAAAATCAACCGGAATAATGGACTCCTCTTTCTCATTACAAGCACCCAACACCTGGAACTTGATCCCATTTACCATTGCCACATAGAAGATCACCTTGCCTTCAGGAAGTTTCTCAAAACCTGGCTCTTCTCCTCAGAATCCCCACAGTCTTAGTCCATCACCCTGGTGAACTATTACCTGTCCCTGACAGGAATGCAGGGGCACCTGAGGACTCGACAAGGTGGGTAAAAGCCCCTCACCGAATGCTTCTTTTCTTATTATCATAATAATTATAATTATCCATATTATTAATTATTATTGTTATTATTACTATTATTATGTTTTGGATTATTATTATTATTATTATTATTATTATTATTATTATTATCAGGGTATTTATTGAGTGTGGACCTAGCTTTGGGAAGCAATGAAGTGCTTTACAAAAATAGGGGTAAGAACACAGTGCGGGAAGCAGAGGAAAAAGGAGCATGGGGGAAGACCGTGGGCTCAGGTAGGGTGGGATTGCAATATGTGGGCCTACGTGTTAAGGAAGAGCCATCCATTGAAGAGGAAGGTCTGGAGCTCTTTCCTGAACTGTAGAAGTGATGGGTAAGTCTGATGTTGACAGGGAGGAGGTTCCAGAGTCTTGGCGCGTAGAGAGAGAAGGCATGTCTTATGGTTCTTTCCTTCCTGCAGTGTCGTAATTCAAGTCTGCATAGTTCCTTACTTTTGGTAGATTTCAGGCCTCTGGAGATGCTGAGATTTTCAGTGAGGTAGCTTGGGGACTTCAGGATGACAGCCTTGTAGATGATGCAACATAATTAGAAGATGATACAGGCTTGCAGAGGGAGCCAGTGCAGTTCGATGAGGGTCGGGGCAATGTGGTCGAATTTGCACAGTCTATTAATATGTTTTGCTGCAGCAGAAGTGAAAGTTGGTACCAAACCATGTGTGTCTTCCTTGTTATGTGCTGTTTGAACATGAGATGTCTGTCAATGTTGATCCCAAGGTACTAGGCACCAGGGTCGGTTGGGGTTTGAATCCCTCAAGGTTCATAGCAGAGAGCATGGTCTGGATGTCATGGTGCTCGGTGTTGTTGGTCAGCAATAGGAATTCTCTTGGAGGGATTAAGCTTCGGGTAAGCACTGTACATCTATCACTAGATCAATGTTAGGCAGTCCTTCAGCCTGTGGATGTCTTCAATGGAGGATATCTTGAAGTAGATCAGCATGCCATCTGCATATTGGTTCATGCGGATGTTGTATGGAGAGAGGAGGTTTCAGAGAGGTTCCATTTAAAGATTGAAGATCACGTGGGATAGGATGGATCCTTGTGGGACTCCACAGCTGAGGGGCAGTGTTGGTGATCTGGAAGATCAATTTATATGAATTGTTGGCGGTTCACAAGGTAGGATTTGAACCAGCTCAGTATGATCTCACTGATCTCCAGGCGGCGATGTAGATTGTCGGTGAGTGTCTGGTGGTCTACTATGTCAAATGCTGCTAGGAGGTCACATTGCTAACCCAACTTGGCACATTCTTTACAAACTTTGCTGACGACACACAGTTGGTGTTCAAACTCAGTGGAGATTATAACCAAGATAGCAAAAAAATAACATTAATCTACAACACCATCGAAGCCTGGATGAAGGCTAACTGGATGTGCCTCAACGGCACCAAAACTGAGCTTATGATCTTTGGCTCACCACATACTAGAAAAAAACTCAGTCCTGCTTACTCTGCATTTAATATCAAGGAAACACCAATTATTGTGTCGGAAAAAGTGAAAACACTAGGAATCTATATCCAGGCATCACTTGGAGCAGAAGCCCAGGTAGCATACTTAAAAAGAAATTGACAATACTACCAAAAGCTCCTGAAGAAAATCAAACATCTATTAAATAAGCAAAACAGCACAACCATAGCTAGAGCCACTATTCTTTCAAGATTAGACTATGGAAATGCCCTAATGCTGGGAGCCAGTAAAAAATGCATAAATCTATGCCAGGTGATCCTGAACAACGTGGTCAGAACCATCACCGACAAAACTAAAAGAGAACACATTACAAGAGAAAGGAGGGACTTGCATTGGCTAGCAATAGAGGAACGCATCACATTCAAATCCTTGATGTTGGTTCACCGCTCCACAAATGGAAAGGGCCCAATATACCTCCGAAAACAATTCAAGACATACGAACCAACTCGAAATCTCAGATCCATGAACCAAGGTCTCTTACAGACCAAGCCATCAAAAAAATAAAATGGTTTAGGCAGGGCTTTCCCTTCCAAAGCAACAGCGAAATGGAACACACTACCCGAGACTTTAAGAACTGAAACAAATTTGGAATGCTTTAAAAAGAAACTAAAAACCTTCCTATTTGAATAATCACCCTCTAATTTGAGCACTGTTTAAACCGATCCACACACACTTAATTGTTGTCCCGTCACCATGTCCCTGTCTGTATGGAAAGCGCTCTGATGCCTGTGGGCTGCAGCGCTATACAAATAAATACATAAAATAAATAAATAAGAAGAACTAGAATGCACGGATGACCATCATCGAGGATTTTAAGGGCATTGTCAATCATCTTGATGGTAGCCTTTTCTTTGCTGCATCTGGGTCTCAAGCCAGATTGGTAGGAAGGAAGGAGAAGATTGGTTTCGATGTGTTGGAGGAGTTGTGTGGTGACTGCTTTCTCAAGAGTCTTAGCTAAAAAAGGGAAGATGGGTAATCGGGAGGTAGTTGCTGAGATCGTCAGGGTCCAGTGCTGCTTTATCTAGAAGTGATGGATTTGTCCGGTCTTGAGGGGCGAAAGGAAGGTGCCATCAGTTAGGGAGCATTTGATGATTGTCAGGTAAGGGAGGAGTTCTTCAGTCGGAAGGGTCTTGAGTAAGGAGGCAGAGAGCATGTCATTTGCATACAATGTGGCTTTGAGGGAGGCTAAGGTGGCACTGAGGTATACCATGGATAGTGCCTTGAAAGTTGTCCAGGTAGTTGTGGTTTTTGCGAGATGGTATTTGTAGTGTGCTGTCAGTTGTGGCATTTGTGTCTGTGTTGGAAGATCATGTGGATCTTGTTGATGAAGAAAGAGTTGATGGTGGTGGATTTTTCGATGGAGTGTGTTAAGCAAGGGGACGGGCAGACAGTTGATGCAGTGCTTGATGGCTTGGAAGAGGACTCGGCTTTCATTATTGGCCTTGACTATGGTGTTTTGGTAGTAGTTGGCCTTGGCAGTGTTGATCCGTCACCTGCGCACAGAGTTTATTGAGCAGGTCGAGGTTTGATGTGCTGCAGGATTTTCACCACTTTGTTTCTTGTTTTCTGATTGTTTGGTTGTTGGTGTTGAGTTCTTGAGTGTACCAGGGTAGTGAAGGTTTAGGCTTAAGGGTGCGCTCTTTCACTGAGGGATGGTGGTTGATGTTGTTTGCGAGGCTGCTGGTGTTGGAGAAGCAAGTTGCAGTCTTGATGCATCAGAGATACATCAGCCCATGTGAGGTGGAGTTTGTTGAGGTCTTCTGTGAGAGCCTCCACTGGAAAGTTCTTGAAGCACCACAAGGCTTGATTGCATGGTTTCCAATGGCTTTGCTTGAGAGGTGTGGTGTGAATAATCTCAATGGGGATTGTGAGATGGTCCGACCAGTCAAGCAGAATAGGAGAGCTGTGATGAAAGGTGGGCATTGTGGTGATGATGAGGCCGAGGATATTACCTTTCCTGTGAGTTGGTTCTTTCATGCACTGTATGAGGTTAAGTGTGTTGAGTATAAAGTGGAAATCTTTCTTCATTGATTTGGTTGCTGGGTTGTTGGGGATGCTGAAGTCGCAGAGGAAGATGTTGATGCAGGGTTAAGAAGGTGGTTGCGCTTAGGCCACGTGACCTAGATCCACTTGCAGCTGCTCACCAACTGCATCTCAGTCACGCCTTATGATAAGCTCTGCAAGACCTCAACTAACTAGGTTCAGCCTTTGCTCGTTGGAATATCAAGCACTCCAACACAATGGAACATAGCTGTATCCCACTCGGGGCATGGCCCACCCAGCTCCATAAATCAGCAATAAACTCTGCTGAACTACACCCACACATCACAACCTCCAATAGAATACAGCTGACTCCCACGAAAAGTTTGCCCAGCTGTGCACATAGTCAGTCTCCTTTGACTCTCTACTGCCTGACAATCTGTCATGGCACCCATCTGCTTATCTGTTAACTATGGGCTGCTTTTAGGGACCTAGCTACTCCCTACCTACCTTCGTGCTGGCTAAAAATGCACACACACATTTTAGAAATCCTTCCTCACACCTCACTCCTCTGACTACGGTCTTCTGAAGGGTGTTCATCCTCACAGTGTTTCAAGGCCATACCAATGGCAGTAGGTGGTATACAAATGCCATATAACATAACATAACATAACATAAAAAGACAAGATGGAACGAGCACAATAAGATTGCTGAAAAGCTTGCAGAGCTCCAATCCTCATACAAGAAGGTTTGCAGCTCTGATAGTATTAAATAAAAGGGCCTAATCCATTTTCTGGATTCTTGCTCCCTGTAACGGCTATAGGAGGTTGATTAGAATCTGCTAAATAGGCCACTAGACAATAATGAGATTCTGTCTGCAATTCTGTCTGCAATTCTCTCCACGAAGACCAACAAGGCTCCAATGTCTGATGGGTTCTCCTTTCTCTATATCAAAACCTTCCCAGGACATCTCTTGCAATCACTTCACACCCTCTTTACTCAGATGTGGACCAATGAGCGAAGGAAATATTGCATTAATCTTTAAAGAGGCTAAAGACCCTGAACACAGTACTTCAAATAGGCTTAACACCATGATTAATTTTGATGCTAAAATATAAGCTAAAATCCTAGCTAAACACCGGAGTCCCTCTTTTCTCATTTTATTGCGCCTGGAGCCTCCGAAACTATAAGAAGATCAATCATCTGATAGATATAGCCCACAAGAGGTCAACCCCTGCAGAATTAATAGCATGTGGCATGGAAAAGCCCTCCAACAGAGTTGAATTGCCTTTTCCTAAAGCAGTGATGGAGAAGTTCAACTCGAGGAGAAACGTCTTGCAAGAGAGCTTTGTACTGTCTGATTCCCCATGTACACACATTTCCAGAGAAGGCACCAATCCACTAATATTTCACTTATGATAGGCATGAGGCAAGGCTGCCCTCTGCCCACACTGCTATTTGCCCTAGCAGTGTAATTTCTAGCGACTAAGATTAAACACAATGTACATTTTCTGGGAATTCATTCTGGAAGCAAAGACTATAAGCTTTTACTTTTTTTCAATGACAATTTACTTAGATTGGGTAGCCCTTGCTAATTGGTTTGCCTGCCCCCCCTTATCTCTATTAGAAAAATGTTGCTCCCTTTCAGGATTCAGAATCAACTTGAGAAAAGCAAAATCCTAAACCTGACTATAAGTACCGGGAATGCAAAGAACTTGCAGTCATTATCCACCTTTCGTTGGCCTAAGCTAAGGATAACATAGTGTGGCGTTGCTCTGCCAAATTCAAATCACAAATTGTTCCAGACTAATTAACATTCTCTTCTCTTTGAGATTAAAGCAGCTTTGGCTGGTTGGCATACTCATAAATATTTCATGATTTGGCAGCATAGCGGTAATCAAGATGACTATCCTCCCTAGACCACTCTGCTATGTTCAGGCACTTCCTGTTGAAATCAAATTATATATTTTGTTAAAGCTGCAGAGGGAAATACTTACACTAATTTGGAAAGGCTTTTTCCATAGGCTTTCGTTTTCTGTATTATATAGGTCCAATGAGAAAGGCAGACTCGCCTGTCCCTGCATACAAAGATATTACCAAGAATCATTGCCCCAGGCACTTAACAATGGCTAAACCCTGAATCTGACAAACCCTGGAAGACTCAAGAGGATGACATTGCATGTGTCCCTCTAAAGGGGGGTGGGTGATCGAGCTTTCAAAACATCATTAGCCACTAGCTTTGTACCATCTCCCTGTGTTAGACACTCTGATGCTGATTTGCGATAGATCGTCCTTAAACATGGTTGTACCACAAACCCCAGCCCTGCAAAACCAATACATAATAATCCTGATTTCTCAATGACTTACCAAATCTCCATATTAAAAAATGGGTTGCTGGGTAACAGTTAAATCTTTCCTAGGGTGCCAAAAGCGATAAAGAAAATACCAATTTCTGCAATGAGGGCACTGGATCTTAATCAAGGAATTACGATCGGTCACATTGCGCCCCCTAACACATTTTGAAAAGCTGATATTTACTCCCAATCATACAAAGCGTCTGATTTCAAAGATAAATAAAGTTCTACTGGCTACATATCCAATTGGGCTACTTGCCTACATCATTAAATGACATAAGTTGCTGGGAACCTGTTGGGACCCAGAGGAATGGAAAAAGATCATACACAAATGATCTGTTCACGAAATACATGTTGAACACTCCTATGAACGTATTTAAAGGTGGTCTCTGACACCTGATAGGCTAAGTCACTACTCACTCTGAATCTCCAGACTGTGCTGGATTGGTTATGGGGGAGCAGGGACTTTCCAACATATAGTTTGGTCATACATCTTGAAAGTCTTTCTGTGAGGAATCCAAGAGAAAAGCAGAGCCTGCATTACCTTTCTCCACTGCACTGTGTCTGCTGGGCAGCTTTCACATGGACATTGATGGGGGGCCAGAAAGAGACAAGAGGGGGATGTATAAACTGGCAATTACAGCCAGGATGACCATAGCCAGCCATTTGAGAACACCCAGAGGTCCAGATACCCATGGGTGGTTAACTAAGCTCTGTGTAATGCTGATCTAGGAAAAATAACCTTGTCTTCCTGGAACTCTCACCTGTAGTTCAACTATAAAAGCTTAGATGGAGTTGTGTGTTGTTGTTATTGTGTGTGATGATAAAACCTGATAGAAACAATGTGACTACAAAAAGAAAATTGTTATGTCACTTTCAAAACTCTCATGCAAGTTTCACATTGTGCCACTTGCAATGGAATTGGCCCTGAGAAATGACCTTGCTAGTTTAACAGTGAAAATTACTGTGAATGTTTCAGTGAGAAAACTGCATCATGCAAAATTCCCATCCCAGTTTCAAATTTCCCACAGCACCCTGTCAACATTGCAGGGCGATTGAGCCTCAAGACCTGGCTATTGCCCCCAGCACCTCGTCGAACCCTGCCCTCTTTGGGTTAGTTAACTACTTTTCAGGTAGGCCTGGGCAGCGATGAGCTTCCATGTAATCACTGAATGACAGTGAGAATAATCTAATAATATCGAGCAGACCACAAAACAGAATCCATGCCACATCTACGAAACCGGGAAGCCAGTCAGAACACAAGGGTACATATAACACTCAATGCTTATGGAAGATAGTCAAAGGCAAGGCCACCCACCCACAAATATCTGCAATCATATACCATTTTCAATCACACACGGTACAACACCTCTGCTATTAAAATGCAGCTATCCCCGACAACAGAAATTCAGTCTAGCTTGATACACAATGAGTCTCCTACTCTCGCATTCTCTCCAGACAGCTTCAAAGCACCCATCCACTTGCCGGCTTGATATGGGTAGCTAGTATGGACTTGACCACCGTTACCTAACTACGCATTGCCTAAAATGCACACACACATTACAAACTCCTCTGATCAATGTTCCCACACCTTGTATTTCGGTCCTCGAGGGTGTTCACCTACTGAGCTTACATTACATTGCATAGGTGCAATCCACCGGGCCATTCCAGGGTAGTACTCCCCTATGGAACCTAGGAAGTGACAATGTGAGCTGACAGGGGGTTAGGGATTAGGTGAAGTGGCAGATGCTGCATATTGTCTTGGGGGGCTACACTGTGACTTAATTTCCTACTCTGCACTGTCTTGTGCCCAGACTAATGCCTTGCTTGCGCACAGTCCCCTGTTCCTGTCCCATGTTCTAATCAACATCTACTCACAGGCAAAAGTGGGCTCATAATGCCTCCAGCTCCACAGTTTCTGTTGAGACAATGGCAAAGGGATCCAGTAACAACTATTCCAGGTGCAGTTGATTTTTTCACATCAGGCAACCCTCTAACGCTTGTTTTGCCAATTACACCACTCAGAACACTGTCAAGCAGATTTTCATGTTGGCAGTAAATGCTGAAATAGCCAGCATTCACATTTGGTCATGTGTTGTGTTTCTGGTAGCTTCTATTGTTTTCTTGCACAACATGGATTTCTCATGCAGTACTGAATTATTCTATGTATGGACCCTATGTGCAGTGAAAATGCACAGTGTTTCCATGTGGATAATCCTCTTAAAAAATCTCCCTCATGCTGGGCCCCTTCCAAGCACTGAAGTAGCACCAAAGCATCGTTCAGGCTGCTGAACATTGAAGTAAGAACCCCAACGGTCTCTCTGCAGCACACCAAATGCATGTGTGGGCTAGGAATTCCTTTAGAGATCCTCCCACAAATCTTGGAACAACATCCACTTCTTGTGACCTTTTTTGCCCTGCTCTCGAGACCTCCTGCAAAGCCAACTCCCTTTTTCTGCACAATACACTATGGCCAGCTGATTGCCTGCCCCTTTTCAACAGCCCACACCATTAGTGTCTCCAACAAGCCTGTGGATATGAGGACAAACAGAGACACATTTTTTGAGGATGAACTCTGTGTCCTGGTGGATTGCAGGGACAGGGTCTTCAAAGTGGATTCCGGAGACACCGAGTCTGGGGTGGCCATGTGGCCAATGGTTCCCATGCGAAAGACCCCTTTGAAGTGTACATTGTATTTGGCACCTTGTTCGTTCCCATCCACCCAGCCCGCTTCCAAGCTTGTGGTCACAGCAGGTGCAAAGTGCCATTGATACTGGAGAGGGGATTGATGTGGGTGAGGTGAGCAGAATAGGCATGATACCCAGTCAAAGGACACAGAGATATGCTGGTTGCAGAGACAGAGTCTTCAAAGGGGAGCCTGGAGACACTGGTCTGGGGTGGCCAATAGTCGCCATGCAAAAGAACCCTTTTGCGGTGTACATTGTATTTGACACCTTGTGCGTTCCCATCCACGAAGCCCCCTTGTGAGTGCATGGGCACAGGTTACAACTGCCTTTGATAAGGGAAGGGGATGGATAAGGATGAAACTAGTGCAATGTGCAATATGCCAGGCACCTTGTTTAGGGACACCAAATATGTTCA
Organism: Ambystoma mexicanum; assembly: GCF_040938575.1. Classification (NCBI taxonomy): domain Eukaryota; kingdom Metazoa; phylum Chordata; class Amphibia; order Caudata; family Ambystomatidae; genus Ambystoma; species Ambystoma mexicanum. The sequence continues at coordinate 758,843,377 of NC_090927.1, read as the reverse complement.
CTGCAGGCACATGAACTTATAAGGTGGGTATGTAGACAGCAAATCCTAGGTGAACAATTGTCGGTAGATGTTAGTACATGTTGAGTAGTACATTCACTTAGACTGTGTTGAGCCTGCTGGCTCCAAAAAAATAAAAACATAAAAGGTATTGACTACAAGAGTGCATTTTGAAGGGATAACTGTTTGGTTAGAGTATGATATACACAGAATGACATTTAAAAATTGTTCATGGAAGTAACAGTACTCTTTCATGATCCTGATGGTATAACATACATTTTTGCATATTATATGCTTTGAGGTGCTGATTACTTACACTTTAGTTTTAATCACTTGTCATATTACCTAATTGATTTTCTTTAGTACTAGCAAAAAGTACCTGTTCTCCAAACGGATTATGTGGACAGACATGACAACACTCTCATTGATTGTTGAAAATCAATGAACCTGTAGGTCGCTGTTCCGATTCACTTATCGCTTGATGTGCTTCTCACTCTGAAGTAAACTGCACTGAGAATGGCCGTGTGTGGCTAGCTGACATATCCTATAGCAGACATTGGGGGGGACGTGAGAGTTGGTGTGCTGCTGCATACTGGGACCTACTGTCCTCTCTCCCCACCTGTTAACGCACCCCATCATGGTGCAGTTCGGAGTGGTGCATTGCGGTGTAAATGTGCCAGAAACTGTGCATTCTAGGGTTGAGGACTGGTCCTTCTACGACCACATTTCAGGCAACCGTGTCATGTGTGAAGGTGCTGAAATCCGGGGAAAGGGGTGGGGTGTCCAAATATCATGTAGCCAGTAGTGTCGGGAGGGTCCTAACAGGTAACTATGCAAAATTGGGTGAGGATTGGTGAAATGGTGTGGAATTGTATAAGGAACAACGCTTCACCAAGCCACAATCCCACTAACAAATTTAGAGTGTTGCTGAAATCCAGAGAAAGGGGTGGGTTGTCCAAATGTCATCTAGCCAATAATGTCTGGAGGGTCCATCAGGAACTATGAAAAACTCGGTGCAGAGTGGTGAATGGTGTGGAATTGTATAACGACCGACGCTTCACCAAGCCACAAACCCACAAACACATTGACTTTTTCTGAAATCAGGGGAATGGGGTGGGTGTGTCCAGATGCCATGTAGCCAGTATTGGCCGGCGGGTCCTAACAACTATGCAAAATTTGGTGCAGATTGGTGAAACAGTGTGGAATTGTATAAGGAACAACGCATCACCAAGCCACAATCCCACTAACAAATTTAGAGTGTTGCTGAAATCCAGAGAAAGGGGTGGGTTGTCCAAATGTCATCTAGCCAATAATGTCTGGAGGGTCCATCAGGAACTATGAAAAACTCGGTGCAGAGTGGTGAATGGTGTGGAATTGTATAACGACCGACGCTTCACCAAGCCACAAACCCACAAACACATTGACTTTTTCTGAAATCAGGGGAATGGGGTGGGTGTGTCCAAATGCCATGTAGCAAGTATTGGCCGGAGGGTCCTAACAACTATGCAAAATTTGGTGCAGATTGGTGAAACAGTGTGGAATTGTATAAGGAACAACGCATCACCAAGCCACAAACCCTGCCACAAAACCACATATTTTCACTTTTATAAATAAGGTTTTCAGTGAAAATGTGATGATTCTTAATTTTAATTGAAAGAGTAGTTTATTCAGAAATAGAATGCAATGTAAAATAGAATACATGAAGGCAAAAAGAAACATGTCGGTAAATGATAAGATTATGATTTGCACTTGCTCTTTAAATGCAAGTACTTGTTTACTTTATTTTCACTGTAACGTTTGTGCCTTGTTGTGTGTTGATAGTGACAGTTTAAGATTAGAAAGAAAACATTTAAACTTTAAATGAAACGCACACTCAATTAAAGCTTAAATAAAATACAATGTAAAAAGCCACATTTTTAAGATAAGGTTGATTGCATATACAAACTACAAATTATACTGCTGTGTTTGTCGTAATGTCTGTATAAATCCATTGAATTCTCCAGAGTCACTGCAGAATTTTTCACGAATAGTTTGAACCACATAGGCAGGTATTACTCGTCAAATGCGAAATCAGGTCTTCCATTAATCCATCATGCAATCGCTCGATAGGCCGCACCCTGTACTTTCTGTGCAAGAGATACTGAAATAGTTTACTTCAATGATTCCAATAATTGCATTTATCTTGTTTGGACTGTTTTCTAAAACAGAAGGCATTGGTTTGCTTTAAAAAAAGTACCTTTGCAAGCAAAGTGCCGACAGCTCTATTGTTTTCAAGTAGGGATGATATAGAAAAGTGACCGCCCTTTCGAGCAATAACATTTTGGAACATAAGGGAATATTTTTTTCACTCTAAAGTAAACAACATTTTATCGTTAGGTCAGTAAATATAATGACTAATACTTTACTTGAGATAAGAACTTGACCTTTTTTCAAATATAAGAAAAATTCTATAGTCAGTGAACCATCAAAGTTACAATGAAGTAGGAGAACAACATAAAATGTTACCATTCTAGGTTGTCTAGAATACAACGCATAAACAGGAAACATACTAATTTCTTGGATTACAAGGGCACATTTTTGCTCTAAGTTCGTGCATCAGGGCCTTTATCATTCACAACACAGATCTTGTAAGGAAGGTTGTCCTGAAGTCATGCAGATGGGTAACATATAGTGGTGGTGTGTTTTCTTCGGCTATGTAGGCCAGGCAGCCAGAGTTTTCTCTGCAACAGCAGTTCTCCACTAACTTTGGCATCACCTTACATAGATGGCAGATAAACCATGTGGAAACGTCTTGCATGCGACTAGGATCAGCATCTGGTGATTTATCGTCACGACTTTCATCTGATTCCCCATCATTTCGGCTTCTTTTTCTCTCAAGCATTTCCTCTTCTGTATACTCCAGCTTGTACAGATATGGCTGAATTGTTGCCATAATTCCTGAGTATTGAAGAAGTATAAAATGAACAGTGAGAAAAATAAAAAGGTTGTTGTTTGTGATAAAGAATTGAAGTTAGGTTTTACTTTGTAAAAGATAAATAAGAGAAGAAACAGACATGTTACAAAAACCCAAGAGGAATAGGCCCAAACTTTGAAATTTCGCAGTGACACAAGTAAAAAAGAAGTCATGCAAATATAGAATTTTAACATGGTTTGTTAACGACATTTGTAAAGTAGAGAAACATTTTGTATAGACAAAGTGCTTACACAGTTAATTCATTAGAGGTTGTGTAAGTACCTGTTCTCAATACGTCGTTCTTGGTAGGTAGCTGAACAGAGCAAAAAGAAGTTGTGCAGGCTTGGTAGGAAATCGACTGAAACGAAGGCAAAAGAAACTCCAATGGTGTCTGTTTAGAAAGTGTTGTTCACACTTATCGAGGAAAGAAGTGTATTGACATTTGCATGGAGACACGTCAGTAGATTGCGCACAGAGGACCTGGTGTGAATGGGCATTGTACAAGCTCCTTCCAAGTCAAAATTGGAGTGCGCCAGGGATGTATGCTAGTGCCTGTGTTCTTCTGTTTATATATAAATGGTCTTTATAAACACTTACTAAAGTCCTTTCCTGATGTGCCAAAGCTGGGTGACCGGCCCTTACCAGTCCTGGTGTACGCGGATGATTCCGTATTGATGACCCATACTCCCAGGGCGGCCTTGCAGGCCCTCATCTCGTAATATGCTGCCTTTCTGGAGGGCCTGGACTTGGTGGTAAACACAGCAAGTCGGTGGGGTTGGCCTGCTGGAAGGGGAGACAAAGGATTAAGTGTAGGACCATGTGTTGTGGGAACAGCGTTATCCCAGGGTTGACCATTTTGACTGCTTGGGTGTCAGAGTTTCTGCCAACATGGGTGCTATGGTTCATGTGAACAAACAGGCCCTGCATTTCAAGCAGGCTTTGGGTGGGGTCTCCAGGGCCAAGTGTATGTTTAAAGCAAAGCCAATAGGCTCCTTGCTACAATTATACAAGGGAAAAGTGGCCTAGTTGCTGAATGTGGGATGGAGCTGTGGGGCCACTCCAATGTCAAGGCGGTCAAGACTTTGGAGAACCAATTTTTGAAAAACATGTGGGGACTCCCAATTTCGGTTCCGAAAATCAGAGTATTCATGGAATTGGGCTGCACACCAATTAGTGACACAATCTCTCTGCAACCGGTATTGTACTGGTTTAGGGTATGGGGCAATGGCATGGAGTCACTCACCCACAAACCAATAACTTTTCTGATAGGTAAGGACCCAGGAGATAAGATCCCGTGGCTGTGCCATATCAGGAAACAGTGGAGGGGATCAACTGCATACATCTGTATCCACCTAGAAGTATGCTCTCCAGGAGAGAAATAAACCAATGGACTGCTTGTTTTAATGAGTCCCTGTACTTGCACAGAGAAAGCAGAGAAATTATAAAGCCAAAGAATTGTGGGCAGATGACACTAAGGTTCCTACCTGAATCGCCCAAAGATTGTGTCCTTGTATCCAAGGCGAGGTTTAACTGTATCCACCTAAAGGCTGTGGTGGCAGCATGGGCCGGGGCGGGTGCAGATCGATCTTGCCCAATATGCAAAGCTGCATACGAGGACCTGGCACACTGATTCTCTTTTGCCTTACGTATGCACAGGTGAGAAAGCAGCTCATACGACCGCTACTAAGGGAAACAGACATTGTGCAATATAGGCCAGCTCTAACTTACCTGTTATGGGTAAACTCACCACAAGTGGGCTGGTTGCTACTCGCGTACCTAAAAATAGGACTCTGTCATAGGAAACGACTGCTTGATATACTGCCATGACAATGAGCTTTTATTCAATGATCATTAAATTGAATCTGTCATTCTTCTAGTTTGTTGTCTTTGTTGTGGTTTTATAATGGTATGTGTTTTTAATCGTGATATAATTGTTCGTTTTTATACACTGATTAACTGAATCTGTAATTATCCTGTTTTTTTATTTTTGTCGTGGTTTATGATGGTATGTGTTTCTGTTGTGATATAACTGTCATATATCTCTTGTATCTTACAATAGTTTTATGGATTGTTTCTTATACAAAACCGAATAAATTTGATGATGATGATAATGAACACTGCTCGACTTATCCACTTATTGTTCGTCATATCACCGCCATCTGGAAATCTGAGCTTTTTTTAATTGAAACATGACAAACAATTTCATGTTCCAGGTTGTATTGCCATGTTCAGGTGGAGAGGGTAGGGTAATGTCAAATATGAAATCATTCTTTTGAAAAACATTCATTCATCGAAAGAAATGATGATCTTGTGTCTTTGCATCACCGTGTCTACATCGTCATCATTGTGACATGTTGTGATTCCTGGTGGGCAGTTGGAGGCCAATCACAGACCAGCAGTGGTGCCACGTGTTTAAGATGTGGCAACTTTAGTGTCTTGTCACCCATGTGTGGCACTGCTACTTTACTCTGCACCTTACAGGCTCCACTGTTGTACCCAATCAGGATTTATCTATTGTCAAACTTCCTCCAGCACCATTGCACTGCTGGTGCTGGCACTTCCTGGGTTAATTTGAAGCAGTCATTACCAGAGCTGAGATTGTCATGCTTGCTTCACATACGCTCAATGGTAATATATGTTTTTATCCAGTTACTGGGTACCCTCAGCTCGGAGCACACACTCTCCAGGTCCCTTAGATGGTCACAGGAGAGTCACCTTTTTGTTCCTCAATTTCAGGGCTTGGCAATCTGACCCCCTTATGAACTCTCAGCTGCCAGTACCTGGCCTGGCCCATAGGCCCACTTAGTAATGTATTTTGGTGTGCTCTCTGCCTCTTTAGGATGGATGTCAGCAATGGGGGAATAGTGGGTGGCTAACTCGTGCTGCTCCCCCTCCCCTGCAGTTCTCCTTACTTGGTTTCTTTTCGGGCTCCTGTCCAGACTACTCAGATCCTGTTACTCTCAGTGGGTTCTTCAGCATGTCACCAAAAATGGTGGGATTCTTGGTGGGCAGTTGGAGACCAATCACAGACCAGCTGTGGAGCCACTTGTCTAGTAAAACCGGGTAAGCTTTGTTATACATATTTACAAGGTTGGGTTCCAGTTACTCTTATGCTATTAACAGGACAGGGAGCACACAGCACATCCACCGGTCATCCTCACACACCACAGCTCAGGCCCCAACTGACACTCTTGGAATACTCACCAGCAACACTCCCCAACATTCTCCTCAGCTGCCAATCACTTCAGACACCAGCATTCATTGGTGGCCAGCAGGACAGGACAAGACTACATTAACACATTATAGCATGTCAGTCTACTCCATGCCCATCTGCCCATCATCAGGGTTGCCCTTTTCCACATCCTGCTCAGGGCACTTAGAGCCTACTGGCATAGTGCAGCACATTGCAGTAATCTGGTAAACCTTGTTAGGGGCATCCTGTGTAGAAATCTGAAACGGTACTTGAGCAACACAAATGCTGCCACAAGGGTGTTCCCGGTACAGATCTGAGCCTTGTTGTAGTGGTGCTGCCTTAACATAATGGACTGCCATAGCAGTGTCATGAGCCACTTTCCTAGGGGGTAATCAGTGTCCCATGCAACAAGGAGTGGATTATGAGTGATTGTTATCCTTGTTACACAGCTATTGGCCACCCTTGGTTTGTGTAACTGACAAATATTGCTCATAAGACAGGGCTTGACACTGAAAGCGCTGGCTGCTGTACCCTGCATGTTAATGACCATTTCAACCTAGTGTAATGTAAAGTATTCTTGTATAGCACGCATCATTGCACAATGCGCATGGCTATGCAAGAAAAGAGGAGAGGTTGGGGTGTCGGTGGGATGAGGGGAGGCAGTTATACAACCTATGGTTTTAATGGTTGCAGGCCAGATGTATCCATGGCTTTGTGCCAGCATGATTCTATGTGGTGTGTTGAAGTGACAATTGGGTACATGTTCTATTGGAATGGGAGAGACCAAGATCAACTGAAAGACAGCTCTGGGAAACCAGATTAGCTGCAGGCATTGAGGGATGGTTGATAAAGCTAAGGATGTGAGCAGTGGTATTGTGCTATCAAAGTTAATGTCAAATTAGCAGGCAGGTCCTTGCATTCTGCAAAGGTGACCTGCGTCTGCATTAGAAGTCGGTCTGAGACAGAGAGGCCAATTAGCTGGGCACAAAGGGATTTAGGATAAGTGCGTACTCCAGTCATTGGAGTTAAATGCTCGAATACACTGTTTGAATTCCAGTTTTGTGGGTGGCAGTTTTGTCGTGCTATTGTCCATAAAGATGCAGAGTTATTACTGGTGCAGGCTCTGTTTTATGGGCACGGCATGGTAGACTGACCCGAATTAATTTGATCCGCTGAGCACTTTGACTCGGCATTGTGAGAAGACAAGTGGCATGCTTGTAAGCGTCAGCAGAATGTGTCCTGTCTATGTTTTGTTCCTACGTATAGGGTCATTCCTTGTTCTGAGTGTTTTTTTAGGTCCATGCACACAATATTTATGGTTGTTAACAGTTAGCAGTATTTGTTTTTCGAATGTATATGTTAATTTATCTGATTTCTTCTGGTGGGCCTTTGGGTCTGAATCTGGCAAAGCTGTTGGTTGAGATTGGCTCGGGCTGCTTCCATTTTGTTGGCCCTTAAGAGGGTTATGCTGTTATGCCAGTTACAATCTTGTGAATAGTCAGGTTTTGAGGGATTTTCTGAGGGCCAGAAGGTGTTTCTCTGTGTGCAGATGTCCTGAGATTCAATTCTCAGGGCGTCTTTGATTCAAATGAGAAGGACGATACTCTGTGACGATACTCTGTGATGATTTATGGTAAAAGTTGGCACAGCTGCTGAAGCTGCACCACTGGATCAAAACACTCTGGTTGGCTTGGAGTTGATGAATTTCATCTTGGAAGATCATTGGCCACTGTTGTGAAAGGTACAGTGGGCGTTAATATTTACATTTGACCGGGAATCTGCAGAGAATTCAGGGGAACAGGAATATGGGTTCCCATCCATGGAGTCTCAGAAGGAGTCCAGCAGCAACATTCGAGGCTCTTTGTAGACAGTTAAAAAAGTATTCCAGTAGCCTTGGCCAATTGTTGTTGTCACACCCTAGTCTGGGTGGTTCCATGGTACTCTGTGCTAATGTCTGTAAGATGCAAATTCTTACCATGGCTTTTACCTGGGGTTAATATAATTAATTCTTCAATGGGGCAACCAAACTAAAATGCATGATCATAACTAGGGTTTGAAATATGTTAATGTTGCTATATGTGATTGACTTGAGTGACTTTGTTGCCAGGTTTTCTCCCATCCCCTCTTTCCCACTCATGAAGACATGTGCAATGAATGCTTTCAAGTAAGGAATCTATTATGTTTATATGGTACTGGACAAATGCCCAGCAGCCAGGTCCGATGTTCATGTAGTCCCTTCATAATGCTTGGTATAGATGTTGCAGAGGATCATCGAGTCATGGATGGACCCAGGGCAGAGAGACGGTCTGCAGCACAGACCATTTACACACTGATGCTGAGCTGCATGTGTCTGTTTCAGAAGACCATCTCTCAGGCCCTGGGTGGTACAAGGGCCAAATGTGTGTAGTCCAACGCCATACCCACCAGGATAAAGACTTTAGAAATGGCATAGAATGTGACTTTTATGCCCTTGAGAGCATCTTGGTCCCTGGGGAATATATAGAAATATATATATAAAAAATTAAATCATAACAGGCTCCCAGGTTACATGCCCGGAGTTTTGAGAGAATAATGCATGTGCAAGTGGGACAACGGGGGTCAGGAGACCGGTGCCGGTAATCCCTTAACACCCAATTCCGAGGTCCCTTAGCGGGAACCGTAAAGGACGTTTGGTCTGACCACATGTCCGTTACGGGTCCCGCTAAGGGACCAGAGTGCTAATAACAGGCCTTCTATTTGCGGGCCCGTTATTAGCGCCTTCCCCATTCCCTTTGAGCCCTATCGGGGCTAAAATGGGAATGGTTGGTTGAATGGGGATTTACCGGGTCCTCCAGGGTCGGAATAACCCGGTAAGTCCCCATTCAACCACACCGGACCCGGACTCGGTATGTGAGGCAGCCATGGTGCTAATAGCACCATGGCTACCGCCCAACTCTGAATAACCCTCAACGTCTTGCAATGAGACACGTGCACAAATGCGCAATACACTGAGCAGCCTTAACATGGGAGGTTAGAGCTCGGATCTCTCTGTTGGTTTATAGATTATACTGGATTGCAGCCGAGGTGTATAAATCTGTCATCTTGTTTCTCGGGCAGGTGGAGGGTAGCTGCTGGTCACTCATATACAGGGGTGACAACCAGCAGCTGTATCCACTTGGAGTCAGATTCATGGAATTTTTTGCACAGTTCAAAGTGACTTTGCACTGCTGAAAAGTGACTTCGCACTGCCGACACAAACCCTGATTCATGGAACTGTGCAAAGGGTATTTTTTCAGTGCAAAGTCCGTGTATAGTCATTTTTGCAGTGCAAAATAACGTTTCAGTGACTCTACACTGCAAAAACACACTTTGAACCGTGGAAAAATGCCATGAATTGGGCCCTAGATGTGTGCATCCTTGGCACCCTTCCACGCCTTCTCCTTTGTTGGCACTGGCACCGGGAAGGCTGCTGTTGTGGGTGCTGCTGGGAATGGTGTTGCAGGGACAATAGGGAAAGCTGATGAGCAGGCTGTTGAGGGGGCTGCAGAGCTGGCTGATGTGCAGGCATGTGGACCTCCTGTGCTCATGCTGCATCTCCAGGGTAGTGGCTGTTAGTTGTGGGTTTTACGGCTGAGCAAGGAAGTAGGCAGCTGCTCCCCACACTTTTGCTCGGTTGTAGTACGTTTATACATTTCCAGCCATTGATTTGTGCAGGGTTTCAGGTGTTGGCTATTGATTATAATTGTTCTTTTATAACGCGCCTAATACCGGGACCGATTTCTAAGCCCCAGCCTGGGATTCGAACCTGTTTTGCTATGAGTGGTCTTGCTTCCAAGGAAAACACGTTACACTCCCGACCAGCCCTCCCGGATGAGCTGTTCTTACTTGTTTCCTATTGAAGTTGCCTTGATTTGTGACCCCCTCAACAGGATTTGCACCTAATTTGAGTTTGTGGTATCTATTTGTTGTTATTATTATTTGTATTTGTATTCCTGGTGGTGTTTCTGATTTTGGGCATTCTTTCCACATTCACCGCTAATCCGCCACGCAGAATGTTCGCATACATGGTCTGTGCAACTGCACATCGTTTCTCCAACTGTGTCCTGCGTTTTTTTTTCTGGGCAGATGTTTCACATGGAAAATCTGCACGTAGTAGACGCATGCATGGCGACATGTGCACGTGGTAAAACAAGCAGCACTTTATAGTTTTCTGCATGTTTTACCACTTTTACGCATCCTCAAAATGAGGCACTCTCTGATCTTAGCAGTTCCCAGCACACATGCGAGCCATTCCCTATCATGACCATCGGGGACATTACGACCGTGGCGTTAAGGGTTTAATGGCGCCGTAAAAGGTGTCAGCGCCGTTAAACCCTTAACGCCTGATTACGAGGTCCCTTTGCGGGACCCGAACTTAACGGCTGGTTTTACCAGCCGTTAAAGTAGGGTGCCGCAAAGGGACCTCGGTGCTAATTACGGTACCGCAATTTGCGGTACCGTACTTAGCGCCTTCCCCAGTCCCATTGAGCCCTATGGGGCGAAAATGGGAATGGGGAAGGGCCATGGTGAATTGGGGAAATACCGCCCCGCCAACCTTGGAATGGGGCGGTATTTCCCCATTTCACCATGGTGGACTCGTTACAACACCGGCACCAACCATGTTGCTAATAGCGCCATGGTTTAGCGCCGGGGTTGTAATGAGGGCCCATGAGTGACTGAGATAAACATATCAAACTGCTGGTCATACAAGGGCATGAGGAGATATGCTTTATTGAAAGCTGGAGGGTCACCACAAAGGCCCCAATTTAGCAACTGCCACTCTTCACTTAAAGGTCAATGCAACTCTCATGCAATTGCCATTTCAGACACACGAGGATAGCCATCATCGGAGAGCGGAAGGGTGGATATGTGAGTCCTCAAATTCTGAAACATGATTTGCTGAATTCTATATTCCAAATAGCGCATTTGTGCTTCTGCATGCCCACTAAAGACATGGGGCCTCATTACGAGGTATGCCGGTAGCCATGCCGCTATTGGCGGCATGGCTGCCAGCAAAATCGCATCCGTGTCTGTGTCCTCGGAATGAGGACTTACCGGACCATTCCGAGTTCGGATGGCCCGGTAATTCCTCACTCGAGGACACGGTTCATCCCCATTCCCATTTCAGCCCCCATAGGGCTGAATGGGAATGGGAGAGGGCGTAAACAACGGGCCATTACGAGATGGCCCGTTGTTTGCTCCCTCTTCCCCTCGCGGGACCCGGTATGCACGCCTGGTTTTCCCAGGCGTGCTTAACGTGTCCCGCGAGGGGACCTCGTAATGTGGCGGAACGGGTTGAACTGCGCCGCAGCCTTTTACGGCGCCGTTTAACCCGTTCCACCAGGGTCGTAATGAGGCCCACGGCGTCTCATTACAAGTTTGGCAGTATTTCGGTGGGAAATCTGCCAATACACTGAAAAACGTAATTACTGTAACCGCCACTTGCTCCCGCGGATTTACCGTGGGATTGCAAGTGGAGATAGGCGGTGTAAATTCCCATTTTTTGGAGTCCAATATCAGTGGAAGTATCATTGACAGAATTTTTCCTGGGAGCATTACCGGCTGCAGTAATTCCACCAACAGTCATTTTTCTGATTTTGCTGGTTTTTGGAACTAATTTGTGGCACGTAAATGCAGCGTTCATGCAGTGTTAACAAAGCCGCTGCATTTACGTATCACAAATTGGTTAGTGCCATTTTTTACCGCACCGCTGTACTTGTAATGAGGCCCATGAAGTCTGAAAGGCGTGGATAGCCTTCTTCCTCCTTATGTCCGAACCTAGTAGGAGCCGCACGCCTGCCTGATTCAGTTATTGCTTAATTTATCCAAATGATACAAGAGAGTCATCATTAAAGAACACCATCTTCATAACACAATAATGATTTTGCATTAGTCTGAAAAGAACGTTCTGCTTGAGAAAACCTTTCAAAGTTGATGAAGAACACAAAATTCAGCATTGAAGATACACGATAAAAAGTCAACTTTTATCCGTTGCTGGAAATAAAAATGCAATTTATGCCGCCTATAAATCTCCCATCATAATTAGGCAGCTATAGTGTCATTCTAATGGAATGCCAGCTGGCTCTGCTTCCCTTGTATCATATTGGAATTACACGGCCCCACATTTCTCCTGGGAGATGGCCCTGTATTTAATTCACGGTATGTGCGCCCACAGTGTTGCTGTACTTTCATTATTTTCTAATATCTTCTAATCGCTTAAATGTCACGATCTCCCACAGTCAAATCATGAAAGGCAATCAAAAATAATGGGTCAAAGTATTAATTTTGATTTTTTCGTTCTCGGTCAGAGAAACTTAGCTTCAATTAGCATAAAACGCTCTGGGCTATATTTCCTCAGCCTCAGACGCTGGACACTTCATTTGCAAAACACTCTAATAATGACTTGATGAAACGTTTCTTGATGCCTCGTATCTCTATGAAATCACTGTAATGTATGTGCACCCGAGCATGATTCTCTTGCATCCATTACAGGAAAGAAGCAGGGGTCACATTGCGCTTGAACTGCGCACCTGCAGGTTAATCTCTTATCAGAAGGGCTTCCAGTGGCATCATGTCTTTGGTATTTGACACTGAAATGATCAGAGTGTTGGTTGAAGGGGTTAATTAGCAGGTTGTAAGCCTGTAATGCTCCTGCTGTGTCTTGAGCAATGAGAAACGTGTCTGGCTAAGATCACTGCATACAGGATTGTTTATTCTTGGGGGGGGGGGAGGGCGTGCATGCAAATTAACCATTGCCATTTCTTCGCCTTACTTTCCCTAATCTTCATGTAGAATATATCATTCTCTTCCCCATATTCCCCATATATAAAAAATAAACTCTTTTGTGTGCAAAATAGTCTGCATTAAGCTGGCCGGCGGTCGTGCATACTGCCGGCTTTTCATTGCTGCCGCTGTATTTATTTATCTACCTTATTTATATAACGCGTTACCGAAGGGTATCAGGTAATAATGTCCCCATACATAATGTTGCCGGGAAAAGCCATTTGGCGACATTATATATGGGGAATATGGGGAAGAGAATGATATATTCTACATGAAGATTAGGGAAAGTAAGGCGAAGATATGGCCATATATATATGGGGACGGTTTGCAGGGATGTCGCCTGCTCCCACTTAAAAAAAAAAATGGTGATTGCAGGGTTGTCCCCCGCATGTTCAATGTAATAATGTCTCTGCAAAAAACGGCAGATTTTTTTGTCAGGGGACATTTTTGCGGGGACATGATTACATGGAACCTTACGAAGGGCACGTAGCCATAATAGTGCTTGACAAAACAGAAAACAGAGAGCAAACAGCTACAGTTAGACCAGTGCCAGAATCAGAGGTTCAGAATATGGGAGTATCAGTAGGACAACACTGTTTTCAATCCATGTCTAAAACCAGAAAGGATTATGAGGAATATGAAAAGAATCTGATCCTCAATACATCCAGCTCCCATAATACCCCATACACAAAACCAGGAAAGATTGTTTACGTGAATTGTGTTTTTTGTTGACAACGAAAGAATTGAAACAGAGATAACAAATCAACAGCAGGATCTTGCCGAAACAGATCGCCACTCCAGTGCAAATGGCGGCAATGATGCAGCCTTCTGGTGATGCTCCGCGTGTTACAGCATCTCCTGAAAACAATCACATGTAGATTGATTTGTATGTGGTATAGAGATGGATGGCATTCATGTGAGCTGCTCCTTCTGAGAACTAATGGCATATGGAACATTATTTTTTCTTTTACGTGAGACAATGGGCCTCATTAGAGGCCGGGCGGTCCGGAATTAACAGTGGCGGCGGTCCGGAATTAACAGTGGCGGTAAACCCGCCGCCACTGTTAATTCCGGACCGCCCGATCCCGAGTCCTGCAGGCGGGAGGTGATGTTCCTGCCAGGTCTGACCTGGTGGGTTTAACACCACCCGCCTGCAGGCAGACGTGGAAACACCGGCACTATCACAAGATGGTGCCAGTGTTTCCACTTCCCCAATCCCATCCCCATTCCCATTGAGTCCTATCAGAATTTCAGGCACGGTTACCGCCGGAGTCATAATGAGGCCCACTGTAATGGAAATTTGTAGTCTCTGGTGACATGCAATGTTCCTGTTGCCGTGATATTATACCCTGTATCTTGGCAAACCACTTTCTCTGCATTTATTTTCTTTTTTATTAATTGTCAATAGACCTACAACGACACTGGCTGCTCATATCCGCTTTGTCTATGGCATGGTGCTAAACACAATCCACAGCATATGTGCATTGTTTAGCCATATCCAACTTATCACATTACCTACTGTCCTGCAGCGTAGGCACTGAATGCAATCCCCAGGATAGCACCCATGACATTCTCTGCTCTTCTGATGCTGATATAGACTGGTTTGCACTTCATGAGCGGAGCATTGTAAGTGTAGAGGTTTGGACATGAAGCTGAAATAGGCAGCATCCGTGGGAAGAGCATCTGAAACTGCCCACCATTGATCCACTTTTTAATAAAACGTAAACTCTACTAGGAAGGACCTTCAATGGTCTTAAATTAAAACATTGGGCTTGATCCGCGAACGTTTTAATTGGAGCAAACCAGAGTTGCCCGCAAGCATCTTAATTTGCACTCGCTGCCTTGTGCCTGGTTCATACCTAAAATTGGAGTAAATCTGGCGCTCCCTGGAGAATTTCTGCCCCTGAATAAATCACTTACAATTGCATTTGCACATGAGCATTTGCACAGCGGTGCCCCAGGCATCTCATGAGTTGCTGCAGTTTTACCCTTTGTGAATCAGGTATAATGTTTCAAGTGCACATCTCAAATGCTAACAGGAATTTCTGATTTGCTCCAATGCAAATCTTTGAAAATCAGGCCCATTGTTTTAGTTTGAGAAACAAACACATGCACACGCTGCATGCATTTGTTCTTACTGAGACAGAGGACCTCATTACGACCCAGGCGGTACAGGGTTAATTACGTCGATAGAGCTGCCGGCCCCATTAACCCTCTACCGCCTCATTATGAGGTCTGCTCGCGGGACCCGCTAAGGACGTCTGGTAGAACCAGACGTCCTTAGCTGATCCCGCGAGCAGACCAGGATGTTAACAACGGGCTTGTCATTAACAGGCCCGTTGTTAGCATCCTCCCCATTCCCATTTCAGCCCTATAGGGACTCAAATGGGAATGGGGATGTACCGGGTCCGGGTTCCTGGAATGGGGAAATACCGGCCCTCCAAGGTTGGAATGGCCCGGTATTTCCCCATTCCAAGAACCTGGACCCGGACCCGGTACCCGGTATGAGTGTAGCCATGCCGCTATTAGCCCATACCGGGCTAATAGCGGCATGGCTACCTCCATACTTGTAATGAGGCCCTGAATGTCCTATTTCTTGATACGTTTTCAGGCATATTTTCGTATGTCCATATTTCATATTATACATTACGGCTAAAATGCATTGCAAGAGTTCTGATGTTATACAATACTAAGCTACATGTCTTTTATTGTGCTGAGATTGAATGCTTACAGCTTAATATGAGTGTGCAGATATTTTTCCATATGTTCGAATTTCACTTTATACATTACCAACAGACATTCAATGTGAGCTCTGTGCATAGTTCATAATAAAGTGAACATGTTTTTCCACGTTGTACACAGTTTCACCAAAAGAAGGAATTCTTAACAAATTTAGGATGCTTGATCAGATCATTCAGGAACCAGTGCTTGCCTGATTTGGTGAAGATGTATGAACCAGTTCAAAGGTGATAGTGTAAAGCATGTTAAAATAGTTCAATGTGACCTTATCTATACTGCTACGTGTGTGACTGTATGATCTATCTACCTATCTGTCTATACATCCATCTATCTATCTGTCCTGGGTCTCTCTATCCACCTATGTATCGATCTATCTTTGGATCTATCTAGCCATCTGTTTATATATTTGCTTGTCATGAGTCTATCTATCTTTCTTGGGTCTAACTATCCAACTGTCCGTTTTGATCTATCTATCTATCTATCTATCTATCTATCTATCTATCTATCTATCTATCTATCTATCTATCTATCTATCTGTCTTTGCATCTGCCTATCTAACTATATTTTATTTTATTTAGATTGGCCCTTTTTTTAGCAAGGACCTAGGTTTGGGACACAGCAGAGTGCTGCATAACAATTGGCTGTTAGGAATTCAGATAAGGAGGCACAAATCACAACATGACTGTCTTACATTACAGTTAGCAGTAGTTTGTTTGTGCCTACACCTCTTTGCGCCAAATTTCTGTTGTAAATGAATAAAAGTACGTAGTCAAGTTTCTTCAAGTATATTTTCTTAATTTATTTGATATATGTTCTGCCCATATGGATGACACGTGTTTCGGCGTTTCATTGGCGCCTTTTTCAAATCCGGGCTGAATGCAACCGTAACATGTAATAAAACAAAACACAAAATATAACATATGAAATAGCATTTTAGCTTATTTTGTAACACATTTAGTAGTTAGAATAGTGACTTAGGCTGTGTAGTATATCCTTTTAGCATTCTCAAATTGCATGAACACCTAAAAGTGCAGCACCTCTTAGTTACCTCAAATGGTTAAAAATAAATCCATTACAGTGACTATGTTAGTTTTTTAAAATTAAATTTGTGCAATCCGAAAAAGAAGTAAGTATGGGATGGCATGGACCTAACAATTTTTGGCTGTCAGAAAAGCATGTAAATTTGTTTTCTTTCCCTTATTGAATGTAGTGCGAATCTCCCTTTCCTTATTTCCGGGAATTAGTTTTTAGTTGAAGTGTATCACGGTAGTTCCAGGGTTAAATCCCACCTAGAACAAATTTGGTTGTTCTATTATGCTAACATCAGCCTTTTAACCTTCTATCGGATTGATTCTTTATGCATGATTCCCTGGCATATATTTAGACACATTTTAAACTCTAGTAAGCATGACTAGTAACATCTTTCTCATTGCATTTATGTAAAAAGTGCTATTAATATTTGCAATCCTCCAATCGCATTACATATCCTTGGTCTCATGCATTCTGTTACTCTAGCGGTCACTAGGAATTACTTTTTCAGTTACAATGACTGGTAACCGATTTGCTCCCCATTTGTGTTTACCAAAACACCCTTTCGCGTGAGTTTGAAATCCCAACCAAAATATATTTTGTTTATGCCACTCGGCATCAAGCGTGCTGAATTCTACATTGAGCATGCTTGTAGAGGTGGTCTTTCCACCCCTTAAAAGCGCTTACCTACAAAATTCTCTTGCTCATGCCTCAAGTATCGGGGGTCCTGTTTTGGTTCTGGCAAATCCTTGTAATAAAGAGTTACAGATTGCTAGTCCCTCTTTCCTTTTGTTCATTTACAAAATTCGGCGGCCATACTTTGGGCTGAGTTTTAGCACGTAAGTCCTTTTTTCCTTTTTGATGTTTAAAATGATCTGTTGCATTTGTGTTTAGTGTAACATTGATTTGAATTTAAACTTCCGTATTTATCTTGCGAGGCTGATCTGTTACTTATTATTATGTCCAAATTTACAAAAATTAAAGTTAAAGGAGTAACTAATTTTTCACTATGTTTATTAGTATTTTTTTCTCCCCCCCCGCAATCTCTTTATATTATGTATACCTATATTTTATTAGCATTCTTTTCACAATTTCAGAATGGTGCATTCTGGTACCTGTGGTTTGATGTAAATGTCGCCTCTCTCATCTGTTTGACTTTCATCTGATTAGCGGTTTCGCCCATATAGGATCTCCCCATGTGTATATCTAAAACATATGATTTAACAGTGCACATTCTTTTCACAATTTCAGAATAGTGCATTGTGGTACCTGTGGTTTGATGTTAATTTCGCCTCTCTCATCTGTTTAACTTTCATCTGATTAGCGGTTTCGCCCATATATAGGATCTCCCCATGTGTATATCTGAAGCATATGTTTTAACATTGCAGTATTCAATAATATTTTTCTATGCAACAAATTATAATTGAACAAAATAGAAAACAGGAAAAAAGAGAGTACACCTTATGAGATCCCCACTCAAGAAGTACCTCACTCAGTAGATTACATTACAGTTAAGCAACAGCGGTTGCCTACAGTGTGTGAAGAAGGTGTTCCTTTATATCTTTTTCGAGTCTGTCTATCCAACTGTTTTGGTCTATTTATCTATTTTTCTCTCTAGCTCTCAATCTATTTATCTGGAGTCTCTATTTCTCTCTCGGTCTATCTATCGATCTATTACTGTCTGTCTTTGGTTCTATCTATCAATCTAGTCTTTGAGTCTATCTATCTATCTATCTATCTATCTATCTATCTATCTATCTATCTATCTATCTATCTATCTATCTATCTATCTATACCCATCCATCTACCTGAATCTATCTTTTGGGTCTATGTCCATCTTTGGTCTTATGTATGTTAGTATCTCTCTGTCTCTCTCTTTTCTTTCTCTGTATCTATCTATGGGGGTCATTACGAGATGTGCGGTAGCCATGGTGCTATTGGCACCATGGCTGCCTCCCATACCGTATCCGTATCCGGTCTTGTTAAATGGGGATTTACCAGTGCATTCCGACCCTAGAGGGACCGGTAAGTCCCCATTGAACAAACCATTCCCCATTCCCATTTGAGCCCCCATAGGGCTCAATGGGAATGAGGTGGGCGCTAATAACGGGCTCGCGACTAGCAAGCCCATTATTAGCGCCCTGGTACCTCGGACCTCGGAATTGGGCGGTAAGGGATTACCGGCACCCGTCTCCTTACCGGTGCCCGGTATCCCTTACCGCCCAACTTGGAATGAGGCCCTATGTATTTATCTGTCTATAAATCTATCTGATCTCATTTCAGATCACATGCTACCAATCGGCATACGTTAACACAATGAAAAACTCAGGTTGATCAATTCTGTGGGGGTATTTTAATAAAAATGTTTAATTTTTGTTTTTTAGGTTCGCCCTCGAGTGAGGTACTTAGAGTTTCTTAAAAAGCTGCTTCATAGATGAAAAAAAGATGATTTTATTGGGTTTCTCTATCCACAGGATGTTAAAAAAGACAGTACAAATAGACGTATTTCTATTGTGTACTTCTGTTCATTTGTCTTAAAGGTAGCGTCCAGTTTTTTTCGGTTTTGCTTCAGGGTTGAAATATCCCATATTCCTCTTCTGTTATGGTCTTTATCATTGTTTTCTCAGAATTCAGTTTGGAAATTTTTTAGGAGTTCCCGCCTGTTTTATGGGAGATCGTAGATCTGAGAGTCCGGCGAGTTGTGAACTGATTGATTCCTCGTCTGGGACTATTCCTGATATTTGGATCCATAAAAAGCCTATCGGTTTCAGTAGCAAAGGGGCCACATTCATCAGGGCTGGGCAGACGTTTTTAGAGGTTGGTGTATCTACGTCTAGAAGGCTGGTTGGATGATACCAAAGGGTCCCACCTGCAAATGAGAGGGGGACGGGAAAAGAGGGAAGGGGACAAAAGAAGGATGGCACCATTACGATCTCAATAGCATATTACAGCGGTGCTATCATGTAAAGAGTTAAAAACTAGGTCTTACCTAGTTAGGGGTGTCCCCATGGATGTCTGTGTGGTTGGGGAGAATAGGTATTGTATTTCCCAAAAGGGCATGAGACATTGGTCATGCTCTAGAATCTGGAAAAGAGGGGTGTATTTTAGGCTCTTGGCCAGCGAGGGTGAACAAAGTAACAATAATCATTACCAGTAGTTAAAATCATTGCTCAAAATGAAAGGGTCGTCTTAGAATGACCCCCGACAACATTTCTTACAAAGGGCTCTGAAGTTCCTTCCCAAAATATTTCTGGCCATACCTAAAGAGAGGGGTGGGAACATGCTATTCAATGTAATGTACTAAGATATATGGGAAAAAGGGGCATACTTGCTCTCCCCTCATTACGTGCCAAACTCCCCTGGGGTGGAACTTCCAAAGCTGAGTAATGTGGAAAAGGGGAGGGTACAGGGAAAACACAACCACAAGGGGAGCGGGAATATTACTCCTAAACCTGCTGGCAACCGGACATTGTAGTAAATAGGTAACTAAACACATGCGATGCTGGAAAACCGATGCGTGCGTGTCTATTCCGTTTAAAACTATTTCTAAAGGTTCTCATAACTCGGGCTTACCTGCTCCGTTTACTTCGTTTAGATCGGAGTTCCAAACACAGGGGGGTGCGGCTTGCTCTAAATGATGCTGGGCCATGTGCAGTTAGTTGTGGCTGTGTGTTAGTCCAGTCGCACTTAAATGATATGTGTGCCGTGCGTCCGAAAAGTCTTGGAAGGGCCAGGGACATCAAGGAAGGACTAGTTCCTGGACCACCCCATCTTGCATGGGTGTGTACACACGCCTAGGTAAACAACATGAATCTAGACGGGTCCGCTAGGTTATTAACGTTAAACACAGGTTATATCTGAATATGGTGCCCCGATGCATCGGGAGAACTTGATAAGTAGACATTAGTCATGCACAAGGTGTTGAAGCCATTGTCAGAGAACACACGAAGAAACGAAAAATCAGGGAATACGGGAGAATCTCCTGAGTGATGATAAATTATAAATTATATGTGTTTGGTCCTAAATGTACCTATGTCATAAGGCATGTTGTATAACTACAAGTAGGTGCCAGTTGGTTCATCAGAGCATATTTCATAAATGACAAAGCGAACCACAAGGTTACCAATGGCATAAGCCCAAATACGTTCAGTTACATAACAACATTCAAAAAGCATACATTTCAGACATGCATAAGAACGGCCAAATGCGGCCGGGATAGTTTTTTATAAGGTAGCCAGAGTCTGCCAACTGGTCGGTTCGTTTAAGCCGGACTTGTCTGTTTGTAAGCAAAAGATCCATAGTTGTTCTCTTCTGAAAAGTAAGTCATGGATGTTTCCCCCTAGTTTTGGGACATTGACTTTTTCAATAATTGTCCATTTTAGGTCCATCGCATCATGTTGGTTTTGAACAAAATGGTTGACCATAGGGGCAGTAAGTTTCTTCGTGCGGATACACGATCGATGTTCAGCCAGTCTGATTTTGATAGACCGGGTGGTCATACCCACATATCTCGATCACTTGCAGGGTTGCTATTTGTGGGATTTTGGTGTATAGTTGTTCAATGTCGAGTGTGACGAGTAATTGGCCTTCATTGTCAAAAGGGAAATCTTTGAGTAGCCGAAGGACGGCAGTGGTGTCCTTCAAATATGATCTCATTTTGCTCACTTTGGGTCTCAGAAAAAAGTCAACAAACTCTGACAGTCGCTCCAAAATGGAACCTATGCCTGACACTATGGGTCTCCCTGGGATTGGGGTGATACCCTTGTGAACTTTGGGGAGAGCATAAAAAGCTGGCCTCCTTGGTGTTTTCGGGTTCAGATAGCCTTGCACTTTCCCTGGACTTCTGGCCTGTACCATTTTGCTGTTGCAAGACTTCTTCCCGTACCAAGGACACCATTTGTGTCACTTCATGTGGGATGTTTCCATCACGACAAGGGCCTATGGGTTTTTTCACATCTGTGGGGTTTTCCCCTATTTTATTATTACTTGTACTACGTGGGAGCCATTGAGGTCCAGTTGTGTACTGAGTTACTGGACTCATTGTGGCTTCATGGTGTGACAGGCCCTACCTCTTCACCTCCCAAAAGAATGGCAGGAGGCAGGTAAGGGTCAAGGACAGAGGTCTAAAGCGTGACAGTATGACACTTGTTCACCGGGCGGTAGGGCAGAGTTAGTGGCCACTAATAAATTGGAGAGTAGAGCATACTGAGTATATAAGTTTGCATTGAAAATCAACAGATGAGTGTTATCTTCATGTTTCACACAAGAGACCCTCATGTATGTGGTCTACATGGAACCTTTGATTTCTTGCATTCCATAGCCATTCTATTTATTAGAAAATTACATCCCTCATGGAAGACCGCAACAGTAGTCCCGATATAAAAAAGGGGGCCAAAAGAAAACCCAAGGAGCTATCGTCTGATCGCTCTATTAGACGTTATCGCAAAGTGTTTGGATCATTGATACCAGACAATTTTCAGTTATGAGCGAGGACTGCTGATTGTGCAGACCTGTTCCAGGCGAGTTTCGTAAAGGAGATGGGAACAACTGCTAACATTTTGTTACAAAGCTACTTGAGGGGCAAGATAATGGACGGAAGCCCTAGAGTGTTCATCGCCTTTATTGACCTGGTCCAGGCCTTTGACCAGGTCAACCGAGAAATTCTTTGGTGGAAACTAGAGGCCTGGGAATGCCCAAAGACATTCTTGGAGCCGATACAAACCCTTCACATCAACACTTCGATGAGAGTGCGACTGAACCACTCAGGGCTCCTATCTGTGGAAATTTTAACATCAAGAGGAGTAAAGCAGGGATGTCCCCTGGCCCCAGCCGTGTTTAACTCTTACCAAGGCGACTTTCAATACTCAGATCAGAAGATCAGATCTTTTCCACCAACATTAGGAGGAGATAAAATAACCTGCCTCCTTTATGCGGACAACATGATTCTATTAGATCAGACAGCAGTTGGCCTCCAGCGACAATTAAACAGCTTGTCAGAATATATAAGAGAAAATAACCTGGAGATCAACGAGGAAAAACCGAATGTCATGATCCTTAAAAAACCAACAAGAGATCTGAAAAACTGAAATGGTACCTAGAGAGAGTGGAGATTGAAACAGTAAAGGAATTTAAATATCTTGGCCTAATCCTGAATAACAGCTCAGTTGAAATCCAAATGCAAGTAGCTTTGCCTGACAAGATCAGAAGACTAACGGCCCAAACAAAAGCAGTAGACAAGAAATTTGGTCGTTTTTCCATCATCCCGACATCAAATTTGTACAAGATGAAAGTCCTGCAGTCATTGGCCCTCATTAGGTCTCCGGCGCTAAACCATGGTGCTATTAGCACCATGGTCCATGCCGGAGTCCGCCATGGAGAAAGGGGGAATTACCACCCCATACCAAGGTTGGTGGGGCGGTAATTCCCCCTTTCTCCATGGCCCTTCCCCATTCCCATTTTTGCCCCATAGGGCTCAATGGGAATGGGGAAGGCAGCAATTATGGTACCGCAAATTGCAGTACCGTAATTGCCATCCGTCCCTAATTTAACGGCTGGTCCAGACCAGCGGTTAAGGTCGGGAGCCGCAAAGGGAACTCGTAGTAAGGCGTTAAGGGGTTAACGGCGCTGCAGCCTTTTACGGCGCCGTTAACACCTTAACGCCTGGGTCGTAATGAGGCCCATTGACTTACGGCATGGAGGCAATGCCAGGTATTCCCACCAAGACTTGGTTGAGACTTAAGGGGCACTTCTGGTGGCGAGTTTTGGGCTTGTCACACTCCACCCCTATAGCAACCATAGGACCAGAACTAAGCCTGATGTCGCTACAAGCCACGACTGACCGGAACAGCTTGATGCTATATAGAAAGATACTTTCACCATCCTGCCCTAAAATCTTCAAAATAATTTACAACAAAATCTCTGCTGGTAAAAATAGCACATTGAAGACTTGGTCAACCAAAAACAAAGGTATCCTTGAAAGGATCAGTAGTTCGGAGGAAGAATTGTGGCAAAATTCGACAAAAGTAAAGAATATACTTGAAGAGCAAGAGTGGATATAGACACTCGAAACAGCATGTAGAAGTAAACTAATAGCCAGTCTTCCAACAAATACAAAAAAAATGAACCAACTCTTAGGCTACATGCAAAAAATCCCTAACAAAGCACTCCGAAACAACGTCATGAGGATCCGTCTGAATCTTTTGGCGACAAACGAGATTTTGGCAATCAGAGGGCTATCTATTTTTAAAAAATGTTGCTACTGTGAAACCCCAGACCAGACGGAAACCGTGAGACACTTGCATTGTCTTGCCTCGGACTTAACAAACTGAGGAATATTAATTTAGGCCATTTATTCTTTGGCCTTCAAACTTATGACGAAGAGGACTGGTGGACTCGTTTGATGAGCGGGGACAAAACAAACTTGGTAATAACAGTGGCGCTATTTTTTCAAAATATTTGTCTATGAAAAGGGAAACAAAGGAAAACAGAATACGCTGTTAAAACCGGTGGAAAATGTATTAATATCATCATAATGAAGAGAAGAAAAGCACATGAAGAAAAAGAAAAGAAAGTTAGGGGAAATGGACAAAACACACTCGACTCCACCTTTCAGAGACTTTGGGAAAGAAAACAGAGATTTATCTCATTAGAAATCGTCTTGTAAAATGTTTAAATCAATTAAATAAACTTGAATCCAACTTGGCAGGACATTTCCCTGTTAAGGTGTTCTGTTCTTCTTTAAAAAATGACTTGACTGCAGATGGAGGCCTAATCCACATGGCTAAAACCTGTTCAGTTTACAAAAGACCCATGAAAGGAAATTGACAGTGATTACCAGAGAACTAAAGGAAGGAATTAAAAATGTACCCTGTTAATGTCGTGCTTCCCGAAAGTCTCAATTAATAGACAGTTCTAAATCATAGTAGACAGTGGGGAAAAGGAAGAAAAAGGTTCTGTTCATACCAAGGTGCAAGATATTCAGACTAAATCCCATCCATTAACTCCTTTGAGGAGGAGGAAGGGGATTAGAGTTTTGAGCTGGTAAATCTGTATTTCATTACTGACTCCATCACCCATGTAGAGGTGTGGGTTGTAGTTGAGTGTATGAGACTGACCTGCATGTGAGACTTTCATCCCAGAACCCATGTTCAGATGAGTAGATGATCTGGAATATCATCCAATATTTAGGTGCAATAATCGCAGAGTTGGGAAAAAGACAGCGGGCATCTAAACATTTGGGAATGACCTTTATAGGAAAACTAAGACCATATCACTGCCATGTACATTGTAAATTTAAAAACAGCAATTTACTAGAAATAAACTGTGCCAATGAATTACAGGCATAAACTATATAAAGTGAATCTTACATGGACTTGTCAAGAAACTGAAAACGCTAACATTTAAATAAATATGTGTACTCCTGATGTGTACTTCATTGTGTGCTCAGCGGCATAACACAAAATGTGGGGGCCCTCCTGCGAGCCATGCTGAGGGCCCCCCTACTTGGCAACAAATCACGATTCGTGCCGCACTATGGGCCGGCCTAGATTATCACGCTTGCACAATACACACAAATGTGCTGCTGAAGGGGTATGCCACACTCTGTACTGGGAAAAAATATAAATATGTGTTTTAAAGCAATATACAGAACACTTTTTGAGAAAAGTTGGCTAAAAAGCCAGAGTGTTGGCAATTGTTTTGTGGGGTAACACCAAACCAATACATGCAATTCAACAACAGGGCACAGGAACAGTTATGCTTTGCTATTAAACATGCCATACCACATTGAAAGCATGTTCCACCATTTGCACAATTTAGTCCAGTGCAGAAACAGAATAACATTACAGTAAAGCATGCCATGCCACATTTAGACATACCCAGACTGGTAGCACCAAAATGCCAGTCGAAGCAATATCACTCATCAAGAATAGAGCACACATTCAAGCCCGGGTCTCTGCGGCCTCTAACAACACGGCCAAACTCTTTAAAATTTCCAAGGAACTGGTCAATCCTGTTGCAGTCTCTACCTCTCCTGTTCCCTTCCAGGCCATCTGTATGGCTCTGGCCTCCTACTTCACTGCAAAAATTCAGGAATTCCTGTCCTCCATCTCTGCGTCCTCTCCCTATTCCTCTCTCAGCCCCACTTTGGCCATCTCTTCCTCTCCTCCTCCTTTCTCCTCTTTCTCTCTTACAACACCTGATGAGATTTATAGACAAGTCTGATCTATGAAAGTGTCATCCATACAGGTTCTCCTCTTCTCCTCCAGAACCATCAAGGACCATATTGACACCCTCGCTCCAGCCTTGGCCTATTTCTGTGATCACTCTATCACCATTGGAGCGTTCCCCTCTCCCCTTAAGTACTCTCTTGTGCACCCACTCCTCAAGAAGCCATCTGCCGATCCCACCTGCCCGGCAAACTATCACCCAATCTCCATCACCCCTTTCCTGGGCAAACTCTTGGAAAAGCTGGCCATCTCCAGCTTATTCTCCACACGGAATCTTTTGGTTGTCTCTGTGACCATCAGTCTGGCTCTAGAGCTGCCAGAGGCACGGGAACTGCTCTCCTGAACACCTGTGAAGATCTGCTCTATAACCTTGATTCCAGCATTCCTTCTGTCTTAATCCTCCTTGATCTTTCCTCTACTTTCGACACAGTCAACTACGCCATCCTGATCAATCGACTACATGAGAACCTGGGCATCACGGATAAGCACCTGGAGTGGCTGACCTCCTTTCTCTTGGACTGCCCCTCTCAGGTTCCATTCTCTCCGCCACCTCTTTCTCTACCTCTGGTGTTCCCCAGGGCTCTATCCTTTTACCGTGATTTTTCAACCTCTACTTAACCCCTTTGGCCCACCTGATTTCTACCTTCCCCTCTAACATTCAGTGTTATGCGGATGACACTCAGCTTTCTTCCAGGATTCTCTCCTCTCTCACACATTTCTGACTGTCTATCCGCGATTCAGGATTGGTGTGCCTCCAACGATCTCTGCCTTAATGCCTGTAAGATGGAGATCCATCTGATTGGGACCTGTGCGCCTGCTTTTGCTCTCTCACAATAGCCGCCCACTTTGGGCCCTCTTCCTTCACCTTCCTGCGAGGCAAAACACTGTGGTGTCATCTTCAACTCCACTCTCTCTTTCCCTCCTCACATCTCGGACATCGCCAAGATGTCCCACTAGGATTAGGGGTGTTTGATTGTATGAAAAGTGACCACGGCAAACAGACCAAAAAGATAAAGCCTGCATGCGGTCACTTTTCATATGATCAATCACCACCCTCACCATGATCAAACACCACCCCATACCCCTACTTACTTGCCGGATGATCCGCATCAACCCTGCAGTGTCAGATCTGTCCCTCTAACGCGGGTCGGATCCGACGCCGCAGGGTCTCTTTTTTCTTTCTTTTTTCTTTTATTCAGTTCCCTGCCTCCAATATTGAGGAAGTGGGGGACACCCCTGCAACCCTCCAGGATAATACACACCAAACATGGTGAGCAGGGGACACCCCCACAACCCCTGCTCCACATGTTCGGTATGTATTAGTGAATTTAACCAAATATATTCTGTCAAATGGTACAGGCCAAATTCGGTCAAATGTGCCATTCGGCCAAATATATTCAATCAAAAATATTAATACCATCCCACTACCAACTGTTCCTCCTCAAACAAACTCTTCCCTTTCTCACTTTACCCCATAAGCTCACTGTCTCCACAGCCCTGTTTCTCTCAAGGGTGGACTACTGCAAAAACCTCTTTCTCAATCTGCCTTCCTCTACTCTCCGCCCTCATCAACTAATCCAGAACAGGATTGCGAGACTTTTCCTTGGCTTCAAGCCAAGGGATTGTATCTCTTCAGCCCTGAAATCTCTCCACTGGCTCCCGATGGCTGCAAGGATTAAGTTCAAGAACCTTTGCATTGTCTACCTTCCTTCCTGAATCCTTCCCCCAGCTACCTACAACTCTCTAAGGGTTAAACGCTTTTCCAGGCAGAGAGTGGGGGGTAGATCTCGCTCCTCTGCAGGTGCCTCCCTCTGGAATGGCCTCCCTGCCCCTCTCAAACGTGAGCGGACCACCTGAAGTTCTGGAAGCAGCTCAAAACTTTCTTCTTCTCCTCTGCATTCTCTCTCTCCCCTGGTGACCTACCTGACCAACCTGTCTGCTGTAAAAACTGGTTTCTTGGCCACCCTCAGAGTCTCACTGTGTCCAGGCTCTTTCTTGATCACTCACCCTTGCACTGCCTCCGGGCCTACCACACACTTAGGGGCTGTAACTGTAATCCTACAGTCCCTTGTTCTTGAAATACCCAGAGCCGCGCTGCCCTGGCTGCACTTACACAGAGCATTACTGCCCTGTTTTCCCCTCCCCTCTTCATTAGACTTCCCACCTCCCTTTCCCCTTGCCTTTCTCGTTCTCGCACTTGCATGATCGTTTGTCTTGTCCTCCCTCTATCTTCTCTCCCTTGTCTTGTCGTGCCTAGAAACACGTATGTACAGGTGTGTTATAAATGACTTATATAATTTTATAACAGATGCCCAGTAACAATGCTGCAGTAAGACACTTCTAAACTAGCAGCACCCAAATGCCAGTCTAACCAGGTAATTACACTTAGCAGGACTGCTTTATCAGAAATGCGCAGTTAAAAAAAAGTCATACCAAATTGAAGAATGACTAGATTGGCTGCACCAAAATGCCTTCCTAGCCACTAATACCACATATCATGCCTGCTTAGCCTGCTTAGCCTGGAAATTATTTCCGTTAAGGGGCGAACCATAACGGAAATAATTTCTTTATGAAGGCAGAGTGACTTCAAAAAGAAACCATTTCTTGAAACTATTTCTTTTTGAAGTTGTAGAGCTCTCTGCCACCCCATGACATGGAGGCTTCCAGCCTGGGGGCGTCCATGTCATGGGGTGGCAGAGAGCTCTACGACTTCAAAAAGAAATAGTTTATTTTGGGAGGAGCCCTCAGACTTCAGAAACTCACAATCCTCACTATCACACACAGATGCATCAACAGCACAGCTCCAACATACCTAGCAGAAGCTATATCAAGACCCGCCTCGATGCGCCCTACCAGAACTCAGTACACTAACCAGTTACACATCCCCTGCATCCGGAGAGCTAAAGCCGGAGGGCTGGGATTCTCATACATTGCACCTAAATTATGGAACTCACTCCCTGCCCTCCTTAGAGCTGAAACATCCATCTATGCTTTCCGTAAAAATCACAAGACCACTCTCCTGTACTAAAACTGTTAGCACTCCCACTCTTCCTAATTTGCATTACAGGGCCACAGTAGTGGCCATGTAGTTATGGTTAAGTTGCTGTTTCCATAGGAAGAGCACTTTTTGGGCGGCTTATAACTTTGCTCCCCCTGGACGAATCCTCCCCAAACTTTGTAAAAAAAAGTATATGGCTCACTCTGAATTTTTTTGCAAAGTTTGGTGAGGATTCGTCCAGGGGGGGGCAAAGTTATAGGGGGGATCCCAAAACTTTTTTTTTTCCATAGACTGAATGGGGAAAAATTTTGCTCGCGCCTACAGCCCAAACTGCTGGACAGATTTTCACCAAATTTGGACCAGGGGTAGCGGCTTGGTCCCGAAAGTGTGCTTTTGGTGAACATCTGTCCAGTAGTTTTATTTTAAATGACCAAAAAGTAGGTCATAAAAAATTAGTGATATCTGCGTTCGGTCCGCGGACAGACTTCCCTGTTTGCTCCGCGGTCAGTGGGCCTCATTCCGAGTACGGCGCTAACCAATGGCGCTATTAACGCCTTGGTTGACGCCGTACCCGGACCGGCAGCGCCTTGGTGGATGGCGGAATTACCCCCCCATTCCAAGGTTGGCGGGGCGGTAATCCCCCAATCCCCATTTACCCTTCCCCATTCCCATTCTTGCCCCATAGGGCATAATGGGAGTGGGGAAGGCGTTAATTACGCCACCGTAAATTACGGTGGCGTAATTAACATCAAGGTCCCTTAGCGCCATGGTTTTTAACACCTGCTAAAAGCAGGTGTTAAAACCTCCATGGCGCAAAGGGAACTCGGAGTATGGCGGTAAGGGATTACCGCCACCGCTCTCGTTAGCGGTGGCCGCTATCCCTTACCGCCATACTCGGAATGAGGCCCAGTGTCCTGATTGGCCAATCGGCTTGCGTGATGTCCGCGGACATGCGACGTGTTCGCTGATTGGACGGCGCAGAGCGTGGAGGGCGTCAGATTTAGTAGCGCCCGCCATCTTGGATTCGCGGACATCCACGGACAGTGCAGTGAAACTTGGTTTAAAATTTGTATTTAGTAGAGTGTGTTTGTGTGTAAGAGTGTTTGGGGAGGGTGGTAGAGTATGAGATAGGTTAAATGTTGTGTTTTTTATGTGGTAGACGCTCTTGTTGTGTTCAATTTGTCCGCAGACAAAACGGCTGTTCTGAAATGTTCTAAATAAACTAAATGGTGGGGGTGTTCTGAGGACACAATGGGCCTCATTACGACCCAGGCGTTAAGGGTTAACGCCGTAGTTAACCCTTAACGCCTGATTCTGATTTTAACGGCTGCTTTTAGCAGCCGTTAAAATCCATGGCGCTAAACTGCCATGATGCTAATTACGGCACCGTAATTTACGGTGGCGTAATTAGCGCCTTCCCCACTCCCATTAATCCCTATGGGGCAAAAATGGGAATGGGGAATGGAAAATGGGAAATGGGGATTTACCGTCCCACTCACCTTGGAATGGGGCGGTAAATCCGCCATCCACCATGGTGTAAACATAGTTTACACCATGGTGGTAAAGTTGGCGCAATTAGCGCCTGGGTCGTAATGACCCCCAATATGTGTCTGTTTTGTTCGCAAGCAATCTGAAACTGTTCTCGCGGTGTCCTGAAATGTTCGTAGGGGGTGTCCTGAAGACGCTGTCCGTATTGTTCTCTGGCAAGTTGAATGTGTTCTAAGAACACTGGTGGTGTTCTGAAATGTTCGTAAATAAACAAAATGGGGGTGTCCTGAGGACGCTGTCCGTATTGTTCGATGGGAAGTTGAATGTGTTCTAAGAACACCCGTGGTGTCCTGAAATGTTTGTAAATAAACAAAATGGGGGTGTCCTGAGGACGCTGTCCGTATTGTTCGATGGGAAGTTGAATGTGTTCTAAGAACACTTGCGGTGTCCTGAAATGTTCGTAAATAAACAAAATGGGGGTGTCCTGAGGACGCTGTCTGTATTGTTCGTTGTCAAGTTTAAAGTGTTCTAAGAACACTCGTGGTGTCCTGAAATGTTCGTAGGGGGTATCCTGAAGACGCTGTCCGTATTGTTCTCTGGCAAGTTGAATATGTTCTAAGAACACTCGCGGTGTCCAAATGTTCGTAAATAAACAAAATGGGGGTGTCCTGAGGACGCTGTCTGTAATGTTCTCTGGCAAGTTGAATGTGTTCTAAGAACACTCGTGGTGTTCTGAAATGTTCGTAAATAAAAAAAATGGGGGTGTCCTGAGGACGTTGTCCGTATTGTTTGTTGTCAAGTTTAAAGTGTTCTAAGAACACTCGTGGTGTCCTGAAATGTTCTTAGGGGGTATCCTGAAGACGCTGTCCGTATTGTTCTCTGGCATGTTGAATGTGTTCTAAGAACACTGGTGGTGTTCTGAAATTGTTCGTAAATGAACAAAATGGGGGTGTCCTGAGGATGCTGTCCATATTGTTCGATGGGAAGTTGAATGTGTTCTAAGAACACTCGTGGTGTCCTGAAATGTTCGTAAATAAACAAAATGGGGGTGTCCTGAGGACCCTGTCCGTATTGTTCGATGGGAAGTTGAATGTGTTCGAAGAACACTCGCAGTGTCCTGAAATGTTCGTAAATAAACAAAATGGGGGTGTCCTGAGGACGCTGTCCGTATTGTTCGCTGTCAAGTTTAAAGTGTTCTAAGAACACTTGAGGTGTCCAGAAATGTTCCTAGGGGGTGTCCTGAAGATGCTGTCCGTATTGTTCTCTGGCAAGTTGAATGTGTTCTAAGAACACTCGCAGTGTCCTGAAATGTTTGTGAATAAACAAAATGGGGGTATCCTGAGGACGCTGTCCGTATTGTTCACTGGCAAGTTGAATGTGTTCTAAGAACACTGGCGGTTTCCTGAAATGTTCGAAAATATACAAAATGGGGGTGTCCTGAGGATGCTGTCCGTATTGTTCGTTGTCAAGTTTAAAGTGTTCTAAGAACAGTCGCGGTGCCCTGAAATGTTCGTAGGGGATGTCCTGAAGACGCTGTCCGTATTGTTCTCTGGCAAGTTGAATGTGTTCTAAGACCACTCGCGGTGTCCTGAAATGTTCGTAAATAAACAAAATGGGGGTGTCCTGAGGACGCTGTCCGTATTGTTCGTTGTCCAGTTTAAAGTGTTCTAGGAACACTCGCGGTGTCCTGAAATGTTCGTAGGGGGTGTCCTGAAGACGCTGCCCGTATTGTTCTCTGGCAAGTTGAATGTGTTCTAAGAACACTGGCGGTGTCCTGAAATGTTCGAAAATAAACAAAATGGGTATGTCCTGAGGACGCTGTCCGTATTGTTCGTTGTCAAGTTTAAAGTGTTCTAAGAACACTCGCGGTGTCCTGAAATGTTCGTAGGGGGTGTCCTGAAGACGCTGTCCGTATTGTTCTCTGGCAAGTTGAATGTGTTCTAAGAACACTCGTGGTGTTCTTAAATGTTCGTAGGGGGTGTCCTGAAGACGCTGTCGTATTGTTCTCTGGCAAGTTGAATGTGTTCTAAGAACACTGGTGGTGTTCTGAAATTTTCGTAAATAACCAAAATGGGGGTGTACTGAGGACGCTGTCCGTATTGTTCGATGGGAAGTTGAATGTGTTCTAAGAACACTTGTGGTGTCCTGAAATGTTCGTAAATAAACAAAATGGGGGGGTCCTGAGGACTCTGTCCGTATTGTTCGATGGGAAGTTGAATGTGTTCTAAGAACACTTGCGGTGTCCTGAAATGTTCGTAAATAAACAAAATGGGGGTGTCCTGAGGATGCTGTCCGTATTGTTCGTTGTCAAGTTTAAAGTGCTATAAGAACACCCGCGGTGTCCTGAAATGTTCGTAGGGGGTGTCCTGAAGACGCTGTCTGTATTGTTCTCTGGCAAGTTGAATGTGTTCTAAGAACACTCACGGTGTCCTGAAATGTTCGTAAATAAACAAAATGGGGGAATCCTGAGGACGCTGTCCGTATTGTTCTCTGGCAAGTTGAATGTGTTCTAAGAACACTGGCGGTGTCCTGAAATGTTCGAAAATAAACAAAATGGGGGTGTCCTGAGGACGCTGTCCGTATTGTTCGTTTTCAAGTTTAAAGTGTTCTAAGAACACTTGCGGTGTCCTGAAATGTTCGTAGGGGGTGTCCTCAAGACGCTGTCTGCATTGTTCTCTGGCAAGTTGAATGTGTTCTAAGAACACTCACGGTGTCCTGAAATGTTCGTAAATAAACAAAAAGGGGGTGTCCTGAGGACGCTGTCCGTATTGTTCGTTGTCAAGTTTAAAGTGTTCTAGGAACACTCGCGGTGTCCTGAAATGTTCGTAGGGGGTGTCCTGAAGACGCTGTTTGTATTGTTCTCTGGCAAGTTGAATGTGTTCTAAGAACACTGGCGGTGTCCTGAAATGTTCAAAAATAAACAAAATGGGGGTGTCCTGAGGACGCTGTCCGTATTGTTCGATGTCAAGTTTAAAGTGTTCTAAGAACACTCGCGGTGTCCTGAAATGTTTGTAAGGGGTATCCTGAGGACGCTGTCCGTATTGTTCTATGGGAAGTTGAATGTGTTCTAAGAACACTCGCATTGTCCTGAAATGTTCGTAAATAAATAAAATGGGGGTGTCCTGCGGACGCTGTCCGTTTTGTTCTCTGGAAATTTGAATGTGTTCTAAGAACACTTGTGGTGTTCTGAAATGTTCGTAGGGGGTGTCCTGAAGACGCTGTCCGTATTGTTCTCTGGCAAGTTGAATGTGTTCTAAGAACACTTGTGGTGTCCTGAAATGTTCGAAAATAAACAAAATGAGGGTGTCCTGAGAACGCTGTCCGTATTATTCGATGGGAAGTTGAATGTGTTCTAAGAACACTCGCGGTGTCCTGAAATGTTCGTAAATAAACAAAATGGCGGTGTCCTGAGGACGCTTTCCGTATTTTTCGTTGTTAAGTTTAAAGTGTTGTAAGAACACTCGTGGTGTCCTGAAATGTTCATAGGGGGTGCCCTGAAGATGCTGTCCATCTTGTTCTCTGGCAAGTTGAATGTGTTCTAAGAACACTCGCGGTGTCCTGAAATGTTCGTAAATAAACAAAATGGGGGTGTCGTGAGGACGCTGTCCGTATTGTTCACTGGCAAGATGAATGTGTTCTAAGAACACTGGCAGTGTCTTGAAATGTTTGAAAATAAACAAAATGGGGGTGTCCTGAGGACGCTGTCTATATTGTTCGTTGTCAAGTTTAAAGTGTTGTAAGAACACTTGCGGTGTCCTGAAATGTTCGCAAATAAGCAAAATGGGGGTGATCTGAGGAGGCTGTCCGTATTGTTGGTTGTCAAGTTTAAAGTGTTCTAAGAATACTTGCGGTGTCCTGAAATGTTCATAAATAAACAAAATGGGGGTGTCCTGAGGACGCTGTCCGTATTGTTCTCTGGCAAGTTGAATGTGTTCTAAGAACACTTGCGGTGTCCTGAAATGTTCATAAATAAACAAAATGGGGGTGTCCTGAGGACACTGTCCGTATTGTTCTCTGGCAAGTTGAATGTGTTCTAAGAACACTTGTGGTGTTCTGAAATTTTCGTAAATAAACAAAATGGGGGTGTCTTGAGGACGCTGTCCGTATTGTTCGATGGGAAGTTGAATGTGTTCTAAGAACACTTGTGGTGTCCTGAAATGTTCGTAAATAAACAAAATGGGGGGTCCTGAGGACTCTGTCCGTATTGTTCGATGGGAAGTTCAATGTGTTCTAAGAACACTTGCGGTGTCCTGAAATGTTCGTAAATAAACAAAATGGGGGTGTCCTGAGGATGCTGTCCATATTGTTCATTGTCAAGTTTAAAGTGTTCTAAGAACACCCGCGGTGTCCTGAAATGTTCGTAGGGGGTGTCCTGAAGACGCTGTCCGTATTGTTCTCTGGCAAGTTGAATGTGTTCTAAGAACACTCACGGTGTCCTGAAATGTTCGTAAATAAACAAAATGGGGGAATCCTGAGGACGCTGTCTGTATTGTTCTCTGGCAAGTTGAATGTGTTCTAAGAACACTGGCGGTGTCCTGAAATGTTCGAAAATAAACAAAATGGGGGTGTCCTGAGGACGCTGTCCGTATTGTTCATTGTCAAGTTTAAAGTGTTCTAGGAACACTCGCGGTGTCCTGAAATGTTCGTAGGGGGTGTCCTGAAGACGCTGTCCGTATTGTTCTCTGGCAAGTTGAATGTGTTCTAAGAACACTGGCGGTGTCCTGAAATGTTCGAAAATAAACAAAATGG
The DNA here is from genome assembly GCF_040938575.1 of Ambystoma mexicanum. Lineage (NCBI taxonomy): Eukaryota > Metazoa > Chordata > Amphibia > Caudata > Ambystomatidae > Ambystoma > Ambystoma mexicanum. Next base: position 758,808,203 of record NC_090927.1, on the reverse strand, counting down.
GGGTGTCCTGAGGACGCTGTCCGTATTGTTCGTTGTCAAGTTTAAAGTGTTCTAAGAACACTCGCGGTGTCCTGAAATGTTTGTAAGGGGTGTCCTGAGGACGCTGTCTGTATTGTTCTATGGGAAGTTGAATGTGTTCTAAGAACACTCGCGGTGTCCTGAAATGTTCGTAAATAAACAAAATGGGGTGTCCTGAGGATGCTGTCCGTATTGTTCGTTGTGAAGTTTAAAGTGTTCTAAGAACACTTGCGGGGTCCCGAAATGTTCGTAGGGGGTGTCCTGAGAACGCTGTCCATATTGTTCTATGGCAAGTTGAATGTGTTCTAAGAACACTTGCGGTGTCCTGAAATGTTCGTAAATAAATAAAATGGGGGTGTCCTGAGGACACTGTCCGTATTGTTCTCTGGAAATTTGAATGTGTTCTAAGAACACTTGTGGTGTTCTGAAATGTTCGTAGGGGGTGTCCTGAAGAGTCTGTCCGTATTGTTCTCTGGCAAGTTGAATGTGTTCTTAGAACACTAGTGTTGTTCTGAAATGCTCATAAATAAACAAAATGGGGGTGTCCTGAGGACGCTGTCTGTATTGTTCGATGGGAAGTTGAATGTGTTCTAAGAACACTTGTGGTGTCCTGAAATGTTTGCAAATAAACAAAATGAGGGTGTCCTGAGGACGCTGTCCGTATTATTCGATGGGAAGCTGAATGTGTTCTAAGAACACTCGCGGTGTCCTGAAATGTTTGTAAATAAACAAAATGGCGGTGTCCTGAGGACGCTTTCCGTATTGTTCGTTGTCAAGTTTAAAGTGTTGTAAGAACACTCGCGGTGTCCCGAAATGTTCATAGGGGGTGTCCTGAAGACGCTGTCCATCTTCTTCTCTGGCAAGTTGAATGTGTTCTAAGAACACTCGCGGTGTCCTGAAATGTTCGTAAATAAACAAAATGGGGGTGTCGTGAGGACGCTGTCCGTATTGTTCTCTGGCAAGTTGAATGTGTTCTAAGAACACTGGCGGTTTCCTGAAATGTTTGAAAATAAACAAAATGGGGGTGTCCTGAGGACGCTGTTCGTATTGTTCGTTGTCAAGTTTAAAGTGTTGTAAGAACACTCGCGGTGTCCTGAAATGTTCCTAGGGGGTGTCCTGAGGAGGCTGTCCGTATTGTTCTCTCCCAAGTTGAATGTGTTCTAAGAACACTTGCGGTGTCCTGAAATGTTCGCAAATAAGCAAAATTGGGGTGATCTGAGGAGGCTGTCCGTATTGTTCGCTGTCAAGTTGAAAGTGTTCTAAGAACTGTCGCGATGTCCTGAAATGTTTGTAGGGGGTGTCATGAAGACGCTGTCCGTATTGTCCGCTGGCAAGTTGAATGTGTTCTAAAAACACTTGCGGTGTCCTGAAATGTTCGCAAATAAAAAAATGGGGGTGTCCTGAGGACGTTGTCCGTATTGTTCGCTGGCAAGTTGAAAGTGTTCTCAGAACACTCATAATGTCCGCGGACATTAAAAGTTTCCATATGCCATAGTTGAAATGTTTGACTCTATGGGTGTGATATGCTGCGGTGGTTGTGGCCAGGGCATAGAGTCTTGGGTGCATGGCCATCTGGCCATGCACCCAAGGCTCTATGCCCTGGCCACAACCACCGCAGCATATCACACTTATAGTTGCTTATAACATTGAGTCAAAAAGAAATTTATAAGGAACAAAGTTTTAAGCCATTATGGATGTGATATGCTGCGATGGTTGTACTTAGTATAATATACTTACTGTTTGGTTAGGTAACTGGAGTACATGTATTTTTGTTCATTTCTGTGATAAAAGAAAATAGTATGTTAGTATTAGTATTTTGTAATGACTTATTACATTATATAACCAACATTTTTTTTTTATGGACCCTCATATTTAGTAGATTACAAACCAGAGTACTGTGCAATTTGCTCAGTTGCTGTGTTTGTTGATAAAATCATTGGGGCTGTGGGAGAAAATAAAATCCATGTTGGATTAAAAAAAAAACGTTTTCTGTTATGCTACAGTTTATTTGTTTGTTTGTTTTCAGTGTTCACTTGTTTTTTCTGGCTAATGCTTTATACATTGGCTTGTTGCAGTTTTTTGGAGAAGTAACATATTATTTATTTGTTTGGATATATTAAAATTTTGGAGCAGTTAGATACCAGTAGGCGTATTCTAACTGTTTATTTTTTTATATATTTTAGTGGTATTGATTTATATGTTTGGATATTGTTAAATTTTGGGACAGTTAGATACCAATTGGTGTATTCTAACTGTCTATTTTTTGGTCTAATTTAGTGGTATTCATTTATCTGATTAGTTGTTGTGGAATCTTTGGGCAGTTAGATAGCTTTTGGAATATTTTAACAGTTTATATTTTTTTACTACAAGTTTACTTAAGGTTTAAGTACAGTTAGTTATCAAATTTTGGTTTTAAGAACATGAAATAAGCATTTGTATGATTTGTTGGAAATCTCTGCTTTAGAGTAATGGTACTATCATCACATTCAAACCATCCACATTTCTTTTTTATATATGCAGTGTAGTGCCCTGAATTGGTTGTGGCTCCTGCGTGGTAGATTATACCTATTGTTGTGAAGGTTTCCTTACCAAGTGAATTTTGACCATGTGTGAATCCAGTCAGCTTGCAGTTGTTTTTGGTACCATCTGCATTGTAGCGTAGAAGCATTAGTATTACGTATTTACTATGTGTTTGTATTACTAACGTGGAGCGATTATACGAATTGCAGGTAGTACATAATCTACCATGGTTTGCATTTTGTACAATTTGCTGAAATGGAATGGATTCACAATTAGGTATTGATATATATATATATGAAGCGTTCATTGGGGATTTCTTCTTGCGTCACATTGTTGCAGAGAGTGCATGTATGTTTCCACATGTATAGGTATGTTTTTATTTTCCAGTACTTGTAGTAAGTACATTAGAAATTCTTGTGGATCTTCCTGTGAGTTTATAGTGAATGTAACCATTCCAGCACAGTAGTCCAATTGTTGTATTATTCCATAAACACTATACGTGTTATCAGGATTGTTTGTTGCATTTCTGTGAAGTACTAACATTTGCAAACACAATTGGTCTGTGCTGTGCAAGTAAATGTTGTCAACAATTGGTCTCAATTGAAATAGAATATTCATTGCTACGTTTGCGTAGCAACTTACTCCAACTATATTTGAGAATTTAAATGGACCAGGTAGTTCTGTATCTGATTGATTTTTTTTAGTTTGTCTTCCTTCTTTGATGAAGTACCTGGTTTACTTTCTCTAATGGGTTCTTTTATGTTTGTGGTACTTGATGAAGTTTTAATTTCTTTTACTCTCTTTGGAGGATTTGCAGTGACATCCTGTTGCATTTGTATTTGATTTAGTTTTCTTTTAGAACGTTTTACTTGTTGTGGTACAGAATATGTGTTTAGAAGGGGGGTGTATAGTGAGCAAAGTGTATTGTATTCTAAAATGCAAGGAATATCACCGTTTACTTTACTTGCATCAATGTTGATTAGAAATAGACCGCCAAAGTGTACATAAGCGTGATAGTGCTACGTAGCTCATGCCTTCTTTAAAGACGGTGTTAACACTGTCTATCATTGCTTTGTCTAGGGTAAAAACTTGTGATTTATGAATGGGTACTGCGTATGCAAGAGTAAGAAAATTGTTCTCTGCGTACATACATGTCTTTGAAGAGATGGAATCGAGCTGTTGAGCGTCCTATCCTTTTTACTTCTGAAAGTTTGTCAAAGAGAATATTGACAAACTGAATTTTCTTGTCACGTGGGTATGTTTGAAAGCCAACAACTGTACCCAGTGCTCCATTAACTAGTCCTTGGTCCACATCAAGGTTACGTTTAAGCATTACTCTGCAATTTAAGGATAATTTTAATATCTTTTCCAAGCTTGCTGTGTTTGAGATTGATTTTTCTAAACTATTTAGTCTTGTTGTGGCTTGCTCACACATGGGTAGTGTCATACCATGTACATCTAGTTTGTCTGTGGCGCTAATTTCCATTATTGGTTGCATTTCTTTACTTAACATTATTTCATTGAATTTTAAACAGATTGCAAGAGTTGGCATTAAGGCCATACAATTGATATTTTTGTGGGCTAATTGTTCCATACCATCTGTAGCACATGAATAGCAGTAGAATTGTCTGCATTGTACTTCACATCTATGTTTGCATTCCATAAGTGGACAATGATTGCATTGTAATCATTGATATATTTTTCTTCTTCTTTTCTTTGTATGTTATATGTTATATGTATTTTTAGGTGACTTACCTTTAACACTATGTCTAACTGAAGACCCCGTATTTGTATCTGGTCTAGGGAAACCAAATCGGCATTTGGTGTAGTATTTCCCTTTATTTTTGTATTTGCAAGGACAATATTTGCCACATTTGTGTCTTTGAAATTGTAAAATTGGTGCATGAAGATCACTATTTTTGGATTCTGATGGAATTTCATAAGTGACATATTTTTCAATAAACTGTAAAACAGTGGCATCACTGTCTTAACCAAATTTAGGAGCATCTTTAATCCATAAAAGCATGTGGATATGTGGTGCTCCTCTGGCTTGGTATTCTTTTCTCCAAAAGAAGTGTTGCACTTCTCCAAGGGGAGGAACAGTTTTATTACAAATAAAATGTAGTATAGCAATGAAGCGATGGTGAAAATATCTTCAAACATTAACAGGATCCAGAGAACAAAGTTCTCCAGGTGTTAGTATATCTATGTTTGTTTTGTTTTTGTTTGATATGCGTAGGAAATCATGTAAATCTTCCCATGCATATTCTGCGCAACTTAGTGTAACAAACCAAGTGGGTGGCCCAAAGTTTCTGATTATACAACGTACATCTCCATGACGTTGAAACCAGTACTCTTTAGTACCACGCATATTTGCTAATAGATTTGTAATATTTGATTGTAAAACCTCATCTTTTTGTTGCACTTTTTGTAATAATTGTGTAGCTGTCATATTTTGAAAGTGTGACCCTGATTTTAATATGTGTGCAAATCTGTAACATAAAGTTGCTACTTCACTTTCAAAGAGTAGGTGGAATATGTATTCCACATTTTGGCCATATCTGAGATCTTCAGAATACATCCGTAATGAGCGGTATTCTGATGCTGATATTTGAATAGGTCTATCATCGTACCTTCATCCTTTGCCAGTAGGAAAGAGTAGAGGAAAAGAACGTGCTTCAATACTTTTTTCCCATATGCTGAATGGGGATCCTTTTGTTTGACACATTTGGTATGTTTCCAGTGCATCTTCTATGGTGTCCTTAGAGTGCAATGGATGAATTGTATAATGGTCTAAAGTGTTTGATATTGTAGCAGGATCTAGTAGCTCAAATTGACCAGCTTCTTGTGTCTCTTGAATTATTTCAGTTGTATCCTTCAAGTTTTCTTCAATATTAATTTCTTTGGAATATTCATTATTCTCTTTAAGATATTGCAAGGCTTCTCTAACTTTATGTTAATCTACCAGCTGTTGCCAATTTCTTTTGTCTTTTGTAGGTACTCCATTTACCAAGATAATTAAAGATTGTTGCATTGGACGTTGCACTCCTAGAGTGTGCACATTTTCTTTTAGATCTAATGGTAAATACACTACTTTTCCACAAATAACTTTCACTAATTCAGAGGGAGGTAATTTTGCAGTTTTTGGTTGAAGGCGTATTATTGCTTGAAATGGGTGCACTGTTTGAATTATGATGCTCTCATATAAATTAAGTTGTTGAAGGGGTTTTGGTAGTGGATATAATTCCAAATTATTTGTGATAGCACGTGAAGGAGTTTGGTTGTTGTCAAGTTTTGTAGTACAGTAACTACAAAGTATTACGGGGTCAGTTATTTCATATTTGTTTTCTGCTATAAGGTAGAGAGCTAATTCAAACCATTTAGAATCTTCATTGTCTTCTATTTTGTATGATAGGTCTACAGTTTTTGTGTTACTTTTATAAAAAGTTCTGCGGCAACGTGCACACACATGGTTTTGGTACTTCAGCTGATGTACTTTTAATTTTAGTATTTCTTTTTTGTATGTGTGTAGGAAAAGGTTGCCATGTGTAGAATTGTTACTAATTTGGTTTACAGCTATTTCATTCTGTAAGTGGGTTTCACTTCCAAAATACTTTTTCTGAATATAGTCGATTTCTTCTAGTAGGTATTTTGCTGTACCATGTAGAAGAATGTTATTTAAATTGGCTAGTGCTAAAGCAGGACTTTTAGCATAGTACAGTTTATAAACTAGATTTTTTACAGTTGAATGATGTGTTGATATCCTTTTGATATCATGGAAGGTGGTTTTGCAAGTAGGTCCTGTAATGCAGGCCAATGAATGTCCTTGTAGTCCTGTGTACTTGCGTACTGGACAGGTATCCATATTTTGCACAGTAGTTTAATTTTGATTTTGTCTTTGCTTTTCACATATTGATTAAGGAATTGGCGTAAAGACTTGAATTTTTTTTTGGGAATGTTACACATTGACGTGCATGGCCATGTACACTAGACATTCTGATTCAGTTGAATGGAAGGGTAATTCTAAGTTTTTAGGGCATATTTTTGTAAGGAGTACTTCTTGTTCCATTATGGTATTATTAACATTTTCATAACCTTGACCAATGCTATGTATGGCAATTGTATTTGTTTGCTTTTGTTTGTACGCTTCTTCATTAAAGTATGGTTCTGTGCTCGTAGTGTGACTCCATTCACCTCCGCAGATACTTAAGAAGTTCTTTCTGTTGACATTTCGTTTATTGAGAAGTTTTTTTTTGTAATTTAGTTATTAGTTTTGTTAGTGGTTTCATTTTGATTAACACTAAAATAAATAACTTTCTTTTGAGAAGAATTGCACTCTCTATCAACGCTTCTAATATTAATTTCCAACGATAGGTTTTAAGCGTTGAACCTGGTTTCTCTCCTGTTTTTATAAGATTTTGAAGGACTTTGTGATGGAACATTTTGGCTAAAATACTTTTCTTGGTATGATTACTTTGAACTATATCAAGATTTAAAGAAGCAGTTTTATCTGTAGTGATAGCTAATTTTCTGTTAATTGTTTTTTGATTTGGTTTACATTTTGATAGAGGAGGAAAAGTTTTTGTACTTGAAACTTCTTTGGTTTCACTAAATGACTGTATTAGCTGTTTTGTTTCAACTTTTTTTTACAAATTGTGCTAGAGATGGATGCTTATGTTGGACACTTTTATTTTCATTTGCTCTACTTCTGCGTTACTTTCTACGGACTTCATTTTTGGTAGGCATTCTTTAGGGTCTGTTGAAAAAAATAAAGAAGGTATCAGTTGGGGTGTTCTGCAATGTATGTGTGTTGTGTGCATGAGTGTTTGAGTAAGATGATAAAGATGTATGTAATGGTGTGTGATTGTGCATTGGGAACTACAACTAGTAGGGATGGGTATTATTGAATTAATGTGTTACTAAACTGGGGTTCAGAGGACAGAAAAAAGTAAGCTAATGGTGTGGAGAAGTATAAATAGTATATCTAATGCTATACAATTAAAACAGTTGTTTGTTCTATAACTTCTAAATTGTAGCGCTTGAGTTGGGTAATTTGTGTGTCAAAAAATAGGAATTTGTGGGCCATTCTGACTGTAAATCGCTGTTTAAGACATGGGAATTTGTGGACAGAATGGTGCAGAATCTCTATTTTTAGGCACAGAAATAGCATGAATTAACCTTACAGTGTGTTTGAGTAATAATACAAATATTATGGTGATATTCTACTTACTTTTTTTCTAAAATGAGCAGGTTAGTTCTTAGTTCTTCTTTGTACTTCAAATTTGGCTGCTTCTTTTCAGGGGAATGGTCTTCACTGCAATTGTAAAAGAAACAAATTAATTAATTTTCTTTGTATATAGCACTGTTTTTTAATTTTTAATTGGCATCCTCAGCGCCTTTCTCAAAACCATTAAAACTATTGTCGCACCAGTTGAATACATATGATATGTTCTTAATGAACAAATTGTATTGCAATTACTAACTGTAGCAAACCAAATATCTTTACTATGTCTTGTGAATTTTATAATGTAGCACCGAATAACATTATTCCTGTAACTAAGCTCTTCCAAGTAATAGTGCCTCAATGTAATGGGCTGCTTGTCCTATATAAATGTAAGTAATTAAATAAATAAAGAAATAAAAAAAATATGTAATTGTACAAGTATTATTATTTGAGATTTGAATATAAAGTGTACATCAATTTTGTTTGACTATATGTAGTCTATATATTTCATTTTAAAAATGTTAGTTTAACATGGTTTGAGTGTGTGTGTGTTTAAAGAAATTAAATAGTATAAAGGTTTGTAAGTGACAGTTGATTTTAGGAGATTGAAAGAAAGTAGATTCATTTTACAGATTATACAAGCTAAAAGTCAGTTAGAAAATGTGTTCATGTACTGTACAGAAAATATGCATACCTGTAGTTTGTGTTCATGCATATGGAGCTGCAAGTAGAAATCTTGGAGACTTGTACAGTATTTCTTGTAGATGGTGCTTGCCAATGATATGACACTTGTACTCAGAGAGATTCACAGTACATTTGCAGTGCTGATCTATGATGATGCAGTTAGATGTAGAGGTCTTGAATGTGATTGGTGGATGGTCATGTGACTTCTTAGCTACATCGAATGAGGGAATGGCATAGAGAGTGAAGTGGAAATGGTAGAAGGGCTGTTCTTGTTACGATATGTCCGCGGACATGGCGGTAGTTTGCAGACATCGGGTGTTACATCCGGGGATTTATGGGTTCAGAAGTCATGCAAATGAGAATGAGCACTGAAAGCGATTGGTCAGGAAAGTTTAGTGGGTGTGTTGTGCCAGGAGAGAGTTTCTCAGATACTCTTTTTGCTGAGAGAAGAACAGATAGCTCTGGCTGTGTGTTTCAGAAAACAGATTGTTTGGATTTTGGGAGACTCGTGGATACATTGGTTGAAGGTGCATGCAGAAACCTGTGGAGTAGCTGTAGATCTTGGATTCCCACATGTGGAAGTACACTGGCATGGAGTACGTGGAATGAAGTGGTTGGACTTGTTACCTCTCTGTGCTACTTTGGAGACAGAGCAACATCCAGATATAATTATAATTCATTGTGGAGGGAACAGTTTAGGACATGTGTCTGGAATTTCTTTGTAATTTGCAATGAAAGAAGGACTTGGGAAGGTCATGGACATGTTTCCAAATTCTCAAGTAATTTTTTCACGGATTGCGCAGAGACAAATGTGGCTTCGGTCTTCTTCATTTGGTCCACAATTGGAGAAAGCAAGGTGCAATGTCAATAAGGCTGTTTGTGCCTTTCTAAGAGATTTTGGCATGTCCTCTTTTCACAATGAAAATATTATGTTTTAATGTATAATGTAATGTATTTCGTAGTACATACATTTTTCGCAGAGATGGAGTACATCTAACTTATGCTGGCAATCACATTTTTCTAAGAAACATACAAACTGCATTGCAACCTTTTTTAGAATTACAGCATCCATTTTGAAGTAGGTGTTGAGTATTTATAATTTTTGAAACACAAACACCTCCCACAGGCTCTTTTCAGATCCACCACTTCCTCCCAGAGAAAATTGCACTGCTTATGATAGGGTAGCACCCCAAAATTGTTGATGTCCGCGGACTGTCCGCGGACTTCTAAAAAATACAAAGGGCCCTGCTTCATTTATTTTCACTTCTATTTTTTAACTGTGAAAAGAGCCTTATTTTTGTTATTTTATATTTATTTTGGTTTTTTATAAACGACACACTAGGAGAGGAGGGGAAAGGAGGGTAAAGGGGGGACACCAACCACGGGGATAAGAAAGGGCGAGCTGAGAGAGGAAGATGTAGAGTGGGTTTTATTTGGGTAGTGAGCAGGTCTTCTCGTGCTCTGAGATGATAGTCTCAAAAGCACTACAAAGTCGCTCCCCCCTGCAGAGTACTGTGTCGCAGTACATACACACAACTGTGACCCTCGAAAGGTAAGGGTTATCAGCATAATGTATGGCCTGTGAGGCAGCTTGAGGAAGACGCTGTCCCACAGAGGTGTTCCTTGTGGTGACAGGATCGGAAACGGAGGATGAAGTAGAGGAAATCAACCTACTACGCTCCTCGCAGGGTACAACCCTGAGTGAAATGACCTGAGGTGTTGCTTCATGGTTGTGGTCCCAAAGCTGTACGAACCATGCCTCCCGCGACTATGCACCATTTTGCAATCATTGCAGGTGACTCGGTTCGCACGAGCCTTAGGACCATGCCCATGAATGGTAAATAACCGCCACACCCAAGATTCACGCCTAGTGCGGGTAGTAGGGATTTCCACTACCTCATTCTCGTCATCCTCTTCTTCCTTCTCTGCATCCTCACTCCTGTTCCCCTCTTCGGGCCTTGGGAGGTGGTGGTGGTGGAGGGGGTGGGGGTGGTGCTGAAGCAGGTGCAGCACCAGGTGGCAGTAGTTCAGCCATGGATGCCATCTCAATGATGGTGTAATTTGTAGGTGGCAGCAAAAATCGCTGTGTTCTGAAGAATAGCCAGAAACACAATGAGAATAAGCTCTAGGGCATGGTCTTTTATAGGGGTGCTTGTACACGGTTCGCAGACATGCGCGCTGTCCGCGGACAGATCGAACACAATAAAAGGTTCAAAAGGTTTCAAAAAGTATGTAGAAACTCAGGATTAGTATGTGGGACTTGTGCTATGGTGAGTTTTTATTGAGAAATATTGTGGATTACTTGAAAATGTACTTTTAAATTGTTCAGGGACACGAACAGTGTCCGCATTCAGAACACGCGATCAGCGTGGGCGCGGTCACATGATCGCTCCTCGAAGGAAGCGGCAGTCCGCAAGACACCAAATGCACGGACATTGGTTTGCGCATGCGTGTTGATGTCCTACGGACACTGTTCGGGTCCTGAAGTAATTAAAAGTGTGTCACACGTCAAACAAACAGTTACGGACAACCGTTTGTTCTTAGAACAGTTTAGCTTCCTTGTGAACAATATGGACAGACATAGCATCCTCAGGACACCTCCATTTTCGTTTATTTACGAACATGTCAGGACACCGCTTGTGTTCTTTGAACACTTTCAACTTGGTAGCGAACACTACAGACAGGTATAGTGTTCTTCAGGACACCTCCATTTTCGTTTATTTACAAACATTTCAGGACACCACATGTGTTCTAAGAACAGTTTCAACTTGCTAGCGAACAATACGGACAGGTATAGTGTTCTTCAGGACACCCCCATTTTGTTTATTTACAAACATTTCAGGACATTGCGTCTGTTCTAGAACAGTTTCAACTTGCTAGCAAACACTACGGACAGGTATAGTGTTCTTTAGGACACTTCCATTTTCGTTTCTTGAAGAACATTTCAGGACACCGCGTGTGTTCTAGAATAGTTTCAACTTGCTAGCGAACAGTACGGACAGGTATAGTGTTCTTCAGGACACCTTCTTTTTCATTTATTTACGAACATTTCAAAACAACCGCGCTGTCCGCGGACACCTAAATTGTTTTTTTTTTAAAACTGAAACTAATTACAACACAATATAAAAATGTAAGTTTATTTGACATATATTAACAAAGACAGAGAAGGTGAGGCAGAAATGGAAACAAAAACAGCAGAATTAGGGGTTTCAACATGATTGGTATCAGGTGAAGAAGGGATGGAAGTCTCATCAAAACGGTTTGGGTTATGGAGAGGGTTTGGGGATAATTGACTGGGATATGGTGAGAGGGGACAAGTACATGTGGAACAATGGTATGAGGTTTTTGTTTTAAAATGATCCTCAACAAAACTTTTCAAATTATTAAAATTGGTCAACAATAAATCCATTTTTTCTTTTATGCTTTCAAAAGTGTTATCCGTAACAGTTTCTTCAGAGGTATTTTCTATTTTGGTATGCTCTGTACAAAAAAAAATATATTTGTTAAATATATATAAAATAATAATAATTAAATGGTTTATATTGTAAAGTGTGTACCATTAGCTTCACTATCTCCTCTAGCCATTCCAGAGTACTAGACATTTCTGTGAGAAAAAAAAAATAATATATTTATTTTTTAATCTAATACAGAAAGTTTATAAATATATGAGTAAAATGAAGTACACTTACTATTTCAGGTAATATATGTTCTGAGTACTCTGTAGGTCTGGTCTTGCTCTTAGTTGTGGAGTGTCTGTGAGGTAATTATGTTGGAAGCCAATTTATCTTTATTTGGTATATTTCATTTTAGAACATATTGTGTTTAAATGAATGGTTAGTGTGTTACATATATGGGTTACATTTCTTCTTTATGCACAAAAAGGATTGCTGTCTTTCAAGCTTTTGTCTTCCCCTATGTATATGTTTCATATGATGTGACTGGACTCTAAGGAAATTACTGTAAGAACCTACTTGAAGGATACGTCTACAAATAAAATAACATTTTTAGTTTCTGACTGTTACTGAAGGAAACCATGTGGCCTAGATATGTCAGCAAAAGAAAAAAGAGTGAGCCAGACATGTGATGTTATCAGTGATGTCATCAATGACATTTGTGATGTCATCTTAGATGTCGTGGGTGTTAGTCTTAGCAGTGCACGGTGGTGGCGCGAGTTATGGTTGCTTAGCTTACCATAAGTGGCGAATTTCAGGGGTTTTTCGGTTTTACTTGGAACCATAACATCCCTTTAACAAGTTTTTTTCACTGAATTTCATAGGTTTGTAGTAGCGCAACTTAACCATAACGTCCCTTTAACAAAGTTTTTTTCACTGAATATTGTAATATAAATGCAATTTAAATAGAATGCAATCTATGTACATATATCTTATCTCTAAATAAGTCACATGACAAATGTACAAGTATGTTATACAATTATGTTCACGCTATGTAACAAATGTCACGTGATATTTTCTGTAACTATGGTTCTGTAACTAGAGCACTTTATAAATACCAATAAAATTATTTAAATAAATAAATAGTCACTCTGACTTCATAAAGAAATTAATTCTGTTACAGAAATCATTTCTTTATGAATGCAAAGTAAATTCAAAAAGAAACTTCTCTCCAAGTGGGGCCCCCTCCCATGACGTGTGTTAGCAGCCCCCCCCCCACCCACGCACCGCAGTTACACCAGTGTGTGTGCTTTGGGTGACTTTAGCCTATGTACTAAATGACACAGCAAGGTTGGATCACCAATAGTTTAGAGATACCTTTGTGTTTGATTGTGGAGAATGTTATGGAAGTGTAATGTAAGGGCACATTCTACCTTACTTCCACATTTATGGGCATGTACAGCATCTTCAATTACAACACAAGTCATGTCATGTACCCATATTTAGTGGACTGTATGTGTGCCCTCTCCTATTTCAAGTGAAGCAACTGTAAGAAAGAAGAAATTAATTCCCCTGTTCAGTTTGGCTTTTCATCGCCCATGGAGAGATAGCGTTCGGTAAGAGTTCAACAAGGGACATTGGACCTAGAAGACCATTCTGTCCCTACGAAGAAAGGCGCATGCTTAACCTGAAAACAGTGTGGCAGGTGCATAATCTATAGAGGCTAATCCTGGCTCCGCCTGGCAAAGAAAGTCGCTTGTGCTCCATTCCAAAACCAAAGGCCCTCTGCAAGTCTGTAAAGAAGGTATGAAGTGTGATGTCCGTCTCATAGGTATAAAAGTTGATCTGCGTTCCATAAGGCTTATGTCTTTTGCACTCCAAAGATAGCCAAAACTCTGCATTGCTCCCAGAAGCAAAGTTTCCACATCATTCCAAGACTTCCAGCACAGCAATCAATCCATGCCAAGGGTTTCCAGACTCAAGCCCAGATAACCCATGACCAGTCACTATGCAATAACCAGGGAGATTTTAATATAGGTAGAAGGGGACTTCACATTGACTCATCCTGTTTACAGTCAGTTTGAGTAGTCATGCAATGCATTTTTCGGTCCTTGGGAAGAATCCAGAAAGCCTGGATACAAATGCAGTCATATGCGGAAACCACAGATGAGGGAGGCCAAGCAGCTGAGTAAATACCTTATGTCTTGAAGCAATCTAAGAAGACTGCTTGTTGCAATTTGCTTTGTGATCCATCACTGATCTATGGTCATTCTAATTCAAGGAATTTGTAGGTTGGAAGCGCTTAACTGCATCATTTGTGTTCACGTTCCCTATCTCTTATATGGACCAGGCGCTATAGGAAACTCTTTCCCTGTTGTGGCACTGCAGCAGTTTCCCCCTTTTCAAGCATTACAAAATGTTGGATCCAAATGGGAGCAGGGCACATGAAACAGAGATGCCAAGGAGACGCTGACAGAAGACCTTACTCGTTGAGTGGAGGAAAGGCTGTAAGAATTCATTTTCAGCAACACCAAATTCAGGTGGCAAAAGGCATAGGTAAGACCACCTCTATTACTCTATGACAGTTAACACAGTGTGAAGGACAATAGCAGGAAACAGATTCTACATTTATATATTTTTTTGTAGGAAGGAAACATTGCCATTGAAGAGGTATTTTAAAACAGGACATTATAAGGTCAGTGAAGATATTTTTTAGGAATTCATAGATTGTGAACTTGATTTAGATATCAAAATAATATTACTTTTGCTTTTGATTATATATTAGGAAGACAGGACAAACTCTCCTGAAGAAGGGATACAGTTCCCAAAACATGTAGAGAAGATGAAGTGTTAATTTAGACACAAGTCATATCAGGTTACCTGTTGAAAAAAGAAAGTTTGATATGCAGAAAATCTAAGAAATTGGTTTGATTCATGTATTATGAGAATGTTTTCTGCTGTTTTGGAATATTAACGAAAACGTTTTTTTTATATATCACTAGCAAAAAGTACCCATTCCAGTTTGCTTATCGCATAATGTGCTTTGCACTCTGAAGTAAACTGCACTGAGAATGGGCGTGTGTGGCTGGCTGACATACCCCAGACCAGACATTGTGGGGAGGCGAGAGTTGGTGTGCTGCTGCATACCGGGAGCTACTGTGCTCGCTCCCCACCTTTTGCCTCATCCTGACATATTGCAGTTCGTTGCAGTGCATTGCAGTACAAATGTCCCAGAAACCGGGCATTCTAGGGTTCAGGACTGGTCCTTCTATAACCAAATTAATGTTGCGCTGATACCAGGCAACCGTTTCATGTGTGAAGGTGCTGAAATCCAGGGGAAGGGGTTGGGTGTCCAAAAGTTATGAAGCGAGTAATGTCCAGACGGTCCTTGCAGGCAACTCTGCAACATTTGGTGCAGATTGGTGAAACATTTTGGAATTTAATAAGGAACAATTCTTCACCAAGCCACAAACCCATCCACAAACCCACACATTTTCACTTTTAAAAACATAGATAGATTGAAAGTTGTTTTTGAAGTTACTATATGAATACTGTGGTTAAGAATATCTAAGTTGTAAAATATGGAGAATTTTTGTTTAATGAATTTCTTTTCACATGGATATATGTGAAAATATATTTTAAATGTATTTCCAGAATTACTCTATTACATATTTGAAAAACAAAATTAGTTGGATGGGTTGATTACCTGTTAGGAGCGTGACTGGGACTCTCTTTTTGTTTAAATAGGGATCATACATTTCATATCCTTATGCGTGTCACATGCAGATCCTGTCCTCACCCATACAAGAGACCGTCTACAGTTAGCATGTCTGAGCACATCCACTGCTCTTTTCACATCCCCCTCAGGAACTATATACCTACTCTTTGAAATGGGCAGAGTCAGCCACCTCCCTTTCCTGGTCTACCCCACTGATTGCCCTTACGAGAAATACTCTCCTTGGGTTTGTTATGCAGCAAGAAGGCATCAAGAAGGCCTCGTGGCACCTGTGCCTCTGGCACTTGCATGACAGGCTCCAGAGGGAATTTGGTCAATTCTGGATTTACAGCACCCAGCAGTCCCTGGAAATTGAATTTGTTGGAAAAGGTACTGGGCACAGTTTGTAAAACATTTCCCTTGGGCAAAATACCATTTGCCTGGAATATTTAACCACGACTTGGTGTTATCTTTGAATCTCTCTGCTGCAGTTTGTTTGCTGAAGATCCATCCTGGATACTTAGTTCTTACTGAAGTAAGGACAAGCACAAGCAGCTTGAGGATTTTCAACAGGACAATTGTCCAGCTTGGTCCAGGCAATCCTGTTTAACCAAACAAAGTCCATTGATATCTTACTGTGTGGTCAATCAATGAAGAAAAATAAAGGTAACCTGCTGCACTACCTACGCACCATTTCTGAACCAATTGCGACTCCCACAGTATTGTAGTTTTACAAATTACCTCAGGACTCCCCAGCCGTGCCACTCATATCACTCATCATTCTGCTCAGAAGATGTCTGGAAGCCACATTCCGCAATCTCCCACACTCAAAATTAATATGGGTGCCGCAAGAACTTTGGAATCCCAAATGGCTAGTGGAAACTACTTAGCAACAGGCAAGTGCTTTTTCATATTTCTGGACAAAGAGACTGTGAATGCTCAGAAGCCCTCTGAACCCCCAAATCCCTATGCTTCGGAAATCACGAAAACCCTAAACCATTTACGGTTTTGTAATCCCAGACCTCCAGAACCTGACTGGGATCAATCTCAGACTAAAGCCTAGCCACCAGCTCTTGGGTATCATATTCTCAGCACTCGCTGCTGATTAAACATGACTACCATGACCGTGATTAATCAACGAGGGTCAGGGGTATCTTGCCTATCCAATTGAATACTCCACATTTGATTCAGATCTAAAGAGAAAATGTTTGGCGGTGCCCTCAGGTGCACCCCTGGTTGTGTTTAGAGGATACTGGAAAACAAAGAAAGCTGGCTTAGTTATTCTGCCAACAGCAACATTGCCACTAGTGGCATTTGTTCTGCCTCTCACCTTGTACTTAGAAAAAGACACCAGCAACTCCTTTGATGCCGCCACCTGTCTTGGGTTGTCAAAATGTCCCCAACAAATCCAGAGTTAGGCATGTCTTACAACGTCACACAGGTCCTAGTCAAACATCGGGAGGGTGGACATGGAAGTGTCATCTCTAGAGAGCCACATGGGCCGCTATACTGATGTGCCTGAAAAGCATCCAACCAACTCAAAAGGAGCCAAGAATTAAAAAGAGCAACAATACCCATGTATCTCAGCAGTATAACTACAATAGCCAGAATCGCATGGGCCGTGGATGCTATATAAAGCCCCACCTAACAAGCGCAATTGCCAAACTTTCTGGGGATAAAACCTGAGTAACCTTCTGCTTTGTGCTCCGAAGACCCAGTGCTCAGCTCTGTGTTTCACACTATGACTCCCTTGCTGGTGTTTTCCACATGATGCCAACCTGGAACAAATGAAGAGACAACACGTTACAACAGAGCTTCTACTCACTGTGCAGCCAGACACATGCCCTTTTTCATCACCACTGTAATAACGTTAACATCAAGTACATGCACATAGGAACTGGAAGAAACCATTGAACAGTGAAACCATCATTAAGCATAGGAGCTGCAAAGAAGCATTGCACACTGAAACTACCACGAGAATAGGAGCAGCTCAAAATCCATTTAAACAGTGAAACGTATGCTACTTGGCATAGAAGATTAGCCTCAACTTGGGAGAATCGATCCTAGTGATGGCCTTGGCTCTTTATCGTGGAGACTGATTTGTCACTGCCTCTAGAAAGGGAACTCCAGAAAACAAAGATGGCGAAACATCTACCCATTGAATCTTCCTCCTGAGGTAGGCTCCCATTTCACACCAACCCATACAGGTATCTACCCAGTGAATCTTCCTCCTGAGGTAGGCTCCCATTTCACACCAACCCATACAGGTACCTTGAATGAGCGAGGGGGTCTTAACAGGGAACATAGTTAAAGGAGAGAGGAACTCATTACAGTACCCTCGCCTTGCAGATAAACTGGGAAAATAAGATGCTGATTCAGAGAGATGTCCCCAGTCAAAGTTGGCCTAGAATACCTCCAAGCTCCCCATTCCTGGTTGGGTGTTCATCCGGGCCGTATCCCACTCGGGCACTTGGCACACCCATCCTGACAGAATGGGATTAAAACACCATTGAAACACAAGCTCTGATGCATCCATGGAAGAGATCAGGTATCAGGTAAGATGTGTCTCTACACAACCAATTCCACTTTAGGTCACTGACACGAGCATGACAGTTATCTTGGGTAACCCCCCCCACCCCGAAACTCATAACAGCAGGACATGCTTTTATCGGCTCTATCAACTGCGCCTTCTGTGACACTGGAAGGCAACTTAAAAGTTCCCTTAGGGCTTGCCTAGAGAATAGTGTAAGTAGACTCTGATTGTTTAGGCTTACAGAGCAAAGGAAGGGTTGTATTCTTTTTCTTGAATAGCTTTAGGGTCCCTAGCAAGAGGCTCCTCAGACTGCCTTAAACATTCCAGATATTGTTTCAAAACTCTTATAGTAGTAAAATGAGATATGGTGGTGAGATGAGAGTTTGCTCATCTCCCCCAAGAAACACTAACTTGAAACAGAAACTAGTATCTTTATGCAGAATAAAAAAATCCCACACAAAAGCAACACCTTCAATAAATAATAGTAGCCAGTCCAATCCCATGACCTTCCTGGAAATGTTAGTAGACCAAGTAGCATAATTCTTCATGGGGGGTGCTTCATGTTTCCTATTTTGCAACATATATAAGCAGAAAGATTGTTTTCTACCCTATTTTTCCGTTACGTTTCTCAGCCTCTCTTATCCTCCATTCCATCCCGGATACCCATTTCAGTGACATCCCTTCTTTGCAAACCTTTGTTTGTAGGAACTAGAAGAACATGCTTCTTTGAAGGGCCCTGTTCCCTTCTTCTCCTGTGGAGTGGCAACAGGCCATACCAATGTGTCAAGCATTTCCAATGTAATTATATCTGGGTATGATTAATCAAGTGATGTTGCTTGATGTGCTCCACACAGTGAAATAATTACAGACAGTTCTCGGATTCAGGATTGACACAGCTAAATTGGAATGAAAGGTGAATGGCGTGTAGACCCAGACTACCCCACCCTCTTTTAAAAGATACTTGGGGATTCTCAGGTACCCAACTTCTTGAAACATGTCTCCTGTGGTGGCTGCATTGCCAGAAATAACAATGGTTGCTCTAGAAAGATGTTCAGGGGATTCCAACAAGTTTCACATGCTTCTTACACAATACCAGCTACATTTCTAGTTCTTGGACAATGTGTGCTGTGATGTAATTCGATGTTGGAAGCTGTTTGATGAGAATGGCGTGACACTGGACACCGGAAGCTAGCACCGAGCCCATGGCTCAGGCTCTGGAGGAGGTGTACAGAGGATCCTCCAGACTCCCCAGTCCATCACTAGCCTTAGGATGGCACCTGATGTCCGAACCCCTAAGACGTGAGAGTCTGCCTACCTAAAACCCCTCGGACCATTCATTCAGAGCACATGTTCTAGAGGTTATCAGCTACCCAGAGGACAGGCAAGGGGAGTAGTTAAAGCGCCATCTTTTAGTTGGCAGTAAGGGAGAGGAGAAGAGACTCCTATAGACTGTTTGAACCTGTGAAGCACATGGCATCAAATTTACAACTCATGTATACTCCTGTAGCTGCAGGGACAACCCTACCCATTCATACGAAAACCCACAATACTCATAAAGGGTGTTTTGACTAAAAGACCTCCTTATACATTACCTCAGGGAGTGAATGGATTTGGGAGAAAAGTGATAAAAGAGGAGACTTCCAGGTGGCTTTTGCCCAATGGACTGCTGCAGCGGATTGGCATGAGCCAGACAATTCTCTCCGGGTATGGGTAGTTATTGTTTATCACACTTGTCTGCAAGCCAAAACCACAAAGGCTTTCAGAGGACGGCTCTATGCAGGAGTGTGAACACTCACCTTTGACATAGAAATAAGAAAGAATGGAAGCAGCAACAGCATGGTGTGAATTATGGACACAAACACGCAAATCAAAAATAGCTTACTTGCATATTGAGAACTCAAGCAGCAGGGCCATACCACAATATCCACGGAAAGTAGATCAGAGTGGGGTTTTGTAGGGCGGCAGCAAGTCCCCCAGTCACAAACCAGCTCACAACCAGAATCAAGCAAATAGTAACTAATCAACTATCATGTCAGTGGGTGGACCTGCTGGATCTTTACATGTATTTCGAGTGTTGGGAAGGTGGGTGAGTCATGAAATGATGCACAGAGAGCAGGAAAGTGTGTAGTAGAGTGTCAATGAGACAAGAGGCAGAAAGGTGGTGGCAGAAAAAAAGGTGAGGTGGCTTAGATGTGTGGAGTGGAGGTGAAGGAGGCTGAGAGGAGCTATACTGAGAAGGAGGAAGAGAGAACAATAACAGGGAACAAAGAGGGAGAAGCAAAGAACCATGGTGTGGAGGTGGAGGATGAGAGTTGCTATGAGGAGGAGTGGGGGTGAGACTGCCACTAAGGCAACAGGTGCTGAAGTATAAGAGAAGTGTAGAGGGGGTAAAGGAGGAGTTATCAGCTTGAAGAGATTGGAACACCAGAGGGGAAAGAAGTGAAGAAAGGTGAAAAGAGAAATAAGGAGGAGTCAGAGGTTCTAGAGAACATCAAACAGGAGGTGACTAGAACCGTAACGAGGTGGAGCAGATAAGAATCAGTGTTGATGATGAGAAGAGTTGTGAGAGGTGTTGAAGAGTGAAAGAACAACATCATGTGGAAGCTTAAGAGGAGCAACGTGTGGCAGGGAATCAGCAAGTAAAGAAGTTAAAAAACCCAGGAGGAGGGGATTGAAGAGACAAGACATAAGAAATAAGAGTTTGCTAAGAGGAAGAAGGTGCCCACGTCAAGGACAAGGAAGGAAGCCACATTTTCCGAGACTGAAGTGCTTGGCGAGTCTGAGGCAGGGTCAGCAACCAGCCCTATCGTGGTGGAGCCTGATAGCCCCAGGGCCTACCTTGATCTTGGATAAAAATCTGTAGGAATCTGATGATTGGCATAAGTCCAGGATGCCCAGTGCACAAGGACATCACTAGAAGCGTGACATGCTGACCAGGTTTTGTGAAAACTAAGCAAGAAGACACACAAAAGAAGTGATGGGGCACTTGAACCCAAAATACATTCAGTGTAATTGGTTATTTATAACATGCGTAATACCGAAAGGTTTCTAAGCACAGACCTGGGGATTGGATTGAACCTGTGTTTCTCTGAATCGTCTTGCTTCCAAGACGAGTGCGTTACCCCATAGCTATCCTCCCAACACTTTTGGAGAACCAACTGGCAAGAGCTAACACAGAGAGGAAAGTACTTCTGGACTAACTATATTTTCTTATGTTATTTTGAGTTTCGTACATTGTTGCTTTAGATCTATCTACTCCCATAATATTTCCTTGTTTAATAAAGAATGCCAGGCATTCAAAAATGATAGTCCTCAGATGTGCATTCAAGGGCAGTGATTGTAATTTACTCCTTAAAGTCAGGATGAACCTTCTAGTGCCATCCCCTATTTCAACGAAATTGCCATATATTGTACAATTGGTAAGGTTTTAAGGCTATAGATTTGGAGCATAATTGTCAAAATCAGTGAACAATTAGCTGCTAAAAATAAGTCAAATGAATCTGAGTATCCATGTTTACACTGCTCTCTCATTTTCTGTTGGAAACAGACTGTTCTGAAAAGAAGAGGGCTTCATAAGACATCAGCGAGTGTCTTGGACATTATAGACGCTCACCAATGTTCGCACAAAGATCTGAAAATGTGAATTCTACGAATGTATCATCATTTTCCGGAGACAAAGGAACCGGAAAGGAAATCCATAGTATGTCTTCCCCTATCATGATAGTAAATCAAAAGAATGCCCCTAGTTCTCGAAGCTGCGGCCACAGGCATAAGTAGCTTTGTGAAATACCACGTAGTTTAGGACAATTTGAATGGCTGGCAGGTCAACTGATACTCAAGACCACCTCAGGTGAATCAAAGACGCACAAGATCCAGAGTAGAGTTACGGTTTCCATCTTAAAATGACACTATATTTATTAGATAGGGATTGAGAAGTTAGTCAGATGTCAGAGGATTTGGGCTTTTTTCATACTAAAAACAGGTTTCTCCAAAAGCATTCCAGTTGGGTTAGAACTGTCACGGGTCTGGAAAAGTAGAGTTGTCAGGGCCTTGGGCCTAATCTTGGGGGGATGGGACAAAAGACCAGAGTACCCAAGGATCTTGAAAACATGTTCCCACTTCTTGAGAGAGAATGTTATTTGCCACCACACTTTAGTTGTGAAGCACATGTTGCAATTCTTACTGTTGAAAGGTCCACATCTTTTCCTTCTGGAAAATCCACCCGTGAAATTGTATCCCCTTTACATGATGAAAGACATTTAGGAATCCCGAATTGCCAGTTTGATACCACTCCCACTTCCTGATGGTAAATCTGCCGTCATTGAATGGCCTTCACGTAAAACTCTAAGGTTGAATATACATGTCATTGTAGTCTGTCCCTGGATGAAAATGTGATGCATGATATTTGACATTCCTAACGTAATCCTTTCCAAACAGGACTCTCCTGTGTTGGAAGATTGTGTGTCTGCTAAATACCCCAAGTTGCAGTTTGCAGTTCCATTTGAACACATTTTTCTTTGTGGTTTTCAGAGCTCAGAGTAGCCTTTGCATGTTCAACACAATGGGCCTCATTAAGACCATGGCGTTAAGGGTTTAACGGCGCCGTAAAAGGTGTCGGTGCCGTTAAATCCTTAACGCCTGATTACGAGGACCCTTTGCGGGACCCGACCTTACGGCTGGTTTTACCAGCCGTTAAAGTAGGGACCCGCAAAGGGACCTTGGTGCTAATTACGGTACCGCAATTTGCGGTACCGTAATTAGCGCCTTCCCCATTCCCATTGAGCCATATGGGGCAAAAATGGGAATGGGGAAGGGCCATGGCGGCATGGGGAATTACCGCCCCACCAACCTCGGAATGGGGTGGTAATTCCCCATTTTGCCATGGAGGACACCGGCATGGACCATGCTGCTAATAGCACCATGGTCCTCCGCCTGGGTCGTAATGAGGCCCAATGAGACTCTCGGCCCATCCACTCAGCACCTATTGGTCACTTGCCTTACCCTTCAGTCTAGCAGATTCCACTAACTCAAATACCTTAACCAGGGCATCAACAATGTCCAAAAAGCCTTCTGTGGCATGCAAACCAGACCTGTCCATGCATTTACCGGGATTTTTACCTTATTTAAATGAAACCTCTCTATCTTAGGGTCACCCATTGGGGTAGAGTTGCACTTATCAGGAAGTGGAGGTCTGGTACTTTCAGAGCACATGAGGTTCCTGAACGTGAGACCAGTTCTAGAATGAATCTGGGGTTTGGTAGATTGCGCAGTTTGCAGAGGAGGGAGCTATTCATTTGAATTGGGATGTATTATTGTACAGGGTTTACATATTCGGTCACAACTCCTATCTGTGCTCCCACTATTGCTAGGCAAATCAGAATCAACGTGAGCCTGGAAAGGGCCAGGGAGAGGTGGGGTAATTCACCTAGAAAATCATAAAATATCAAGAACCCATCCTCTGGATATGCTGGCTACCTATACAGAGCTTAAGTGATCTGTGCTCTCATTGCAGACAACAGACCCTTGCAGAGATAGGGTAAGAGTGGATACATACCTCCACTCGACAAAACAATCATTGTCTTAGCCCTGGGGTGTCAAGCTGTGAGGCAAGATCAAACAATTCATCTACTTTGTTTACATGTTTCCTCTTGTTTATGTCTTTTTGGGGCCAAGGTGGGCACCCTTCCTCGACTGCATGGGCATGATGGGCCTGAGAAACCCGATTCTGGGGGAAGAATTGGGGAAAGGCAGAAGTAATTGATAGTCTTACCTCTGCAGGTATGCTCGAAAGGGATCAGTGTACTGCTCAATGCCTGGAGTCAAAGATAGAGGCATCCAAGAAGGATGACATGCTCACTGTCCACGGGTGCTGCGTTATGACCTCTTCACCTCATCAAGATACCCTTGCTGAATATATTCCTGATCTTCCTCCATTCTATGAAGTCAAAAGTGCACATGTTGGTTCTATGTGTGAGTCTCACAGTTCATTTTGCAGCATCCATTGTGCATGCTCTTTGCGAAATCCATTCATTCCTTTGTGTGCATGGGACAGTATTACAGAAACCTTGCACCAGTGTAAGAACGGTTAGCAATCTAATGCAAAAAGCATATTAGTTTACTGCATTTTAACCACTGACATTGCACTGGGCAACCTTTTACATCATTGTTTTTTTTATCCCATCTGCACCATAGAAGAAGGAGACTGACCATATGCAAATCACACTTGGTCCTGCCAGAAACAGGACAAGGCCTGTCCGAACTGCTAGGCCATGTCCCCAGAAACACAAGCAACCCCAGACATGTTTTGGCCTTGTTGGGCCTCATCAGTGAGACACCACTTGGTTCCTTACGGCACAGCGAGGAAGGGATCCACGCGTCACCCAAGCTCACTTGATGGTTGGAAGCTTGGGAATTCATCTTAACCACTCGACCTTGGTATAATGGCTTGGCCGGTTGAAGAATGAAGGTCTGTTGGGTTGGCCAGAGCAATGCCAGAGGTTAAGATTGATCCTAAACCTCCTAGACATTGCCCCTTTTGTTTTGTTTCAGTCGCCCTGGGAGGGACAGGCATGTCCAGACATAGATCTCGAGCCTGCTCGGCTTACAAACACAAACTTCACCTCACCTATGATACCAAATGAGGCCAAAATCTGTCTGGGGAAGCTTGTTGTCTTGTGCAGAAGGGTTGTGACCAGGCAGTTGGGGCTGGACTGCTCCTTTTGAGGTGGGACAAAGCCTGATCTGCCTATGGTCTTTCCCTTTTCTGTAATGGCTTGACAGGCGAAGAACAAACGCTCTGAGGGTTGCCCAGGACAGTGCCAGACATTAAGATTCATTCTCAACCTTCCACTCATCACTTCTTTTATTTTGCCCAAGTCCTTTTCCTTTGCCCTGGCGCAAAAATGCATTAGACTAATATGATTTTTGCATCTGGGTAATTTGTGGCCTTTTACTCATTGCCCTTGCACTGATGCAAAGTTTCTGTAATGTGACCCATGTCTTTAATTGTGTGCCCATCATACCACTGAAGCTTTCACTGTTAAACCGCCGCCTGGTGTTGCTGCCAAAATTAGCAGTGACTCAGTTCAGTGCGTTTCACACGCAAAACAACATTCAAACACGTTATTTGTGTATTATGCTGCTTCATTTCTAATACTACTATTGATCATGTGTGTAGTGCACGCGGAAAGCTGAATTGGCTGTTTGATCCTTCATGGCAATGGCACGTGTGGGCCACGATTCCCTCCTCAGAGATAACACATAAATTGCATATTTTAATACTTAACAGCACTTTTACTGTAAATGTTTGTAGAATTCCAAATACATAAATACACTCTACCGTTTTCTATCCTACACCAACAGCACCCAGAAATGTCTTCTATAGACATCTCTGCTGGATGGCCAACCCGGAAGTGCTTTACTATTCCTTTGCTCTTCTCGGCAACTTCACTGCCTGTTCTATTTGTGCAGTCTACTTTTATGTTTAACGTTTGAACTGTAAATTCCCATTTCACTGTGTATACACAGAAACAACCAAAGCAGAGTGCATAACGAAAGACATTGGATTTGAGAATAATGAAAATACACATCATGGCCTTTCCTTCCCAACCAAATCAGAAACTGTGCATATGTTTAATCTTGGAGCTGAACGCTTCTATTTTACTTCTGAAAGAGGGGGCACGTTTTTTAACTCCCAACTCAAATGTGATAGAAAAGGATGGAGAAAAGGGAAAGGGCATTTTTATCACATTTTAAAAACCTAGCCACATCATACAAAGGTGTTTGGTTGCAATTATTTATATTTTGACCAGTCCTAGAAAAGCTGAACTGTTTTTTCATTAAATTAAAATGTTGTGTAGGTGTTGCTAGCCATACATAATATGATTTTAAGTCATACTTGCTGAGGAGGCGTAGTAATTTAACATCAAGTGTCAGACCTAGAATACATCCAACTCTAAATAAAAAACCGACACTTCATAAATAAACCAAGTGAACCATCTCCCCCTTAAAATGTGTCATTTTCACATCGAATGCCCACTCAAGCCACTCTCGGTGACCTGCCCCACCACCACACTCCGGCTCGGCTCACTGGGTCCCTTCCTTGTCATCCTTGCCTGCAGGAACCTTTATCTTAGTTCTGTCAAGGCAGCAATGGTGAGGGTAACTGGCACGTATGCCTATATTGGCATACGTACCAGTTACCTTACCCAATTGGTCAAGTCACCATCACAAAACCTCAAGCAGGCCGTACAGACAGAATAAACCTCTCTGTGGCGTTTTCTCTTGTTAGTGCTTACATTTACACAATGTCATGTTAAACAATCTCAGTTTGTGTATGTATCTAGCCGCAGTAACTCATTTAATACCGTAGGAAAAGATGATGGATCACTCAACTTTCAAACAATGTCCGCTCCAATCACAGAGGGCAAGAACAAAACTGCATCCTTCATGTTTGCAAAAGTTGGAAAATATATCTTTTTAAATGAAGTTATAATATGTTTATTTCACAAAAATGTAATGGGGGAAGCACTAGAGATCTATGATGTAAACATCATCATATGGCCCAAAGCGAGGGTAGTAAAATCAGTGACTGTTCCATATAACATTTAAAAATAAAACAACTAGGTAATCGAGTCAGACACTAGTTGGTTCAAAGAACATCGCAGACACAGAAGCAGAAAACATTCCTCCAGTCTCCTGAAAGTCTCTTCACTAATACGCCTATTATCCTAGATCAGGGTAACCTTGGTTGTAAAACATAATTCTTGTCGTCAATATGTCTTCCAGCCCTGTCTGGGGTACATTAATAGGCCCTCTGAGCTGGACTTCATCTCAACAGACACTACACATACAGCGTGTATCTATATCATGTGTCCTTCACTAAATGAGTGCCTGTCGAAAAATGAAAATAAAACACATGTTCTCCCCTTACAAATAACAATTATATGTATTCTTTATTGAGGACGAGTAGCTAAGAATCAGTTACCTTATCTTATCCCACCCTTCTTTCATAAAAATGATCTGCACAGTTTGATATAGACTCATGCAGCATGAACTGCTTTCATATTTAATTCAAGAGGCATAGATCGTCCAATGCAATATTTGAGCCTCCTTAATATAATCATTTCTATGCATATTGTCCCAATAATCATATCGCATTGGTACAGCAAGCTTACATAGCTAAAGTACCTAAATTACAATGGTAATGCGGAATTTGATCAACCCGTTGGACATCGTAAGTATTTAAGCAAACGACTGTGATACCTTCATGATGACATAGTTCCTCTCATGATGTCTTTGAGAATTTGATGGGCAGGTCGCTTTCCCAAATGACTTGTGTGTATGGAGTTGAAGGCAGTCACTGAGAATACCTGCTACAATGGAAAAATATCAGGTTTGTCTATCACACTCAACACACTCTTCTGTAACAAAATTACATACCCATGATCTTCATCGATCATACAATCGTCGAGGGCCCTGAATGAATGTAATGAATACCACACGCGTCTCGATCTTCTTTGGCCATTGCTCCATACGTACAAAACTCATATTTACATGAATACACATTCATTCCTCACACATCAATTTTACATACATTACATTACAACATTTGTATTGCGCACTGTGGACCCTCAGGCATAAAGGTGCAGACCATTGAGACAGACAAGTTACAAAACACGTTCATCTCACGATGGTAGGTGAGTCAAAGGAGTCATTAACAGAAGGAGATCGAGACTAGGATTATGCGAAGAGATACGATTTTAGATCTTTCTTGAAGGTCGACAGAGAGCTATGGAATCTTAAAGTGTACAGTAGTTCATTGCAGAGTTTTGGGGCCAACAAGTGGAATGCCCCCTTCTCGGCTTTGGAGGTTCGGCTTCTGGGGTGGACCAGCCAGTTCTGTCCACAGGACCTCAGCCCTCTGCCGTTAACTTTGTTGATGATGGAATCCTGCATATATGATGGAATAATCCCTTGTCTACATTTAAATGTTATAGTGAGGATCCCGTGTTTAACACGTGCTTCAATGGGAAGCCAGTGAAGAGACCGCCTGGCCTCCATTACATGATCTATTCGTGAAAGGCCCAGCATTACTCTTACCGCCCTGTTTTGAATAGTCTGTAGCCTATGCACATCATGTTTGCAGATACTGGCCAATAGACTGCTACAGTAATCCATTTTAGCACCAATGATGGCTCTAGCGATTGTCCCCGCGCTAGCCTGAGTAATGAATGGCTTGTGATGATAAAGCAATTTAATGTAATAAGCTGAAGCAGAAGCAATGCTGGTGACGTGAGAACTCATGGTTAGTGATTGGTCAAGAATCACCCCCACAATCTTAAGTTTGTGGATGGCGAAATACGATCAGCCCCCAACCTGAAGGAGCCAAAGTTACGATCCAACTTTTATATGGCAACTGAACTACCCACTATCATAAGTTCAGTTTTGCTTTTGTTTAAAGCCAGATTGTTGTCGCGTAGTAAAAGAACATAATTCCCTGAGCCTCTAAATCAGAAAAGAAAGGAATCATGAATATATTGTAGAGGCACAGGGATGTACTGGCTCCCTGAGGAACCCCAAAGTGGACTGGAATGAGCGAGGCCTCAGCTGTTTCTGAGCATACTCTGCTAACTCTTTTCTCCGAGAAGAATGCAATCCACGAGACTACCAGAGGTGAGAAATTAGCCACCTCGGACAGTCTGGACATCAGAATTGAATGATCGACTAAATCAAATTGCGCAGACTGGTCGAGCAAAACTAGCAGAGAGAGAGAGAGACCCTCTGTCTAGATGATCCGAGAAGTTAGACTTTAACACAAGTAGGGACGTCACGGTGCCAAAGCCCCGTCTGAAGCCTAATTGATGCAGGTTCAGGATAGGGTACAGATTTAAATGTTCTGAAATCTGACCATACCCCAGCTTGTCCAATATTTTTAGTAAAAATGGTGTATTAGAGATTGGGTGGTAGTTCAGGGGTTTATCCCTAGCAAGTCTGACTTTTTTCAACATGGGCATGACCATGGTTTGTTTCAAGTCATCTGGTACCTTGCCTCCGCACAGTGAGGCGTTAACAAATATGCAAATTGCCTTTATGAGGGGCGGTGGACAGGTTTTTATTATCAAAGATGTGCAAGAATACTCTTTACACCTAGCGGGTTTTAGTTTTTCAATGACTTGCTATAAGGACTCCTCTGTAATTGGGTGAAAATTAAATTGAGGAATCGTCAAATTGCATGGAAGAGGCTTCCGGTACTCAATAGTCGCTTTTGAAAGTAAATCCTTCTTTCTTTCCAGCATACCTGCTGTTATACCCAGGAGTTTGTTACGCATGCATCTTGTATACGCTGGCACCAGGTGGAGTCCCTAATCTCCAGTTGGCCAGCTGGAAGAGGGACTATCACCTGTTCTTTAAGGACTTTAAAAATGTCTTTAACATCCGATGCAGCATTAGCTACTCTTGTGTTATGGAAGTTCTTTTTGGCCTCCAAAATAACCAATTTGTAATCCTTTGCTACAATCTTGTAGGATTGCTGAAGGGCAGGGATCATTGCAGATTTCCATGAGTAAAAAGCCTTTAGCACTGAGACTTTAAGCTTTTTGAGCTCCGCCGTGAACCAAGGTTGACTTTTCGAATCTTCACTCTTCTGTTTCTTGGGCTTCAGTGGGGCTAATATGTTAGATATGCTAGCCATGTTGAAAGCCATATATGAGGACATGGCTAAAAGTGAAGTATTTTATAAGAAGCAAATTGAACTATCCAGTAAAGGCATAAAATTGTCCAGTGTAAGGTGTTTTAAATTACGTGACAAAGAAAGGACCCTAGACAGGTTCCTCAATTTCAGAGGAAATGGAACAGATTGTGAGAATAAAAGCATGATCTGACCAAGGACATGGCATAATGGAGTGATCATAACAAGTGCTCTGGATTTCAATCTGGAGTATGAATTCATTCCTGTACTAGACTTTCACCTCAGGACAGCGCATTTCTGCTCATAAAACAACAGTGATTCAAAACAGGATGGCATTTAGAAGTGTTAACTGTGATTGCGCATTTGTCTTTTTTGGTGCTGTATCCTTTTTTGTATTCATTCTATCAAAAATAGCAATCCAGTGGCGTTCAACATGTGCAATAACTGATCAATATGTATTCCTATTCTCGTGTTTTCTCTTTTAGCTTATAAATGAGCATCACACTCTCAATATTCAATATCAAGCTATAGTATCTTGGGATGTTTGCTTGCACGTGTATACAAGGGCTGGTGGAATATGGAGTGTGTGTCTGTCACCTGTGAGGTGGAGCATTCTAGGAGAAGCAGTGGGGGAGACTGGAAGGTGGTGGATGGCTGGGGGATGCAAAGGGGTGAACTGGGAACCAAAAGAGGCCCTGGAAATCATTTTCAAAGTGGCCCCATATTACACAGTTTCAACAAGCCCAATCCTTTTCCTATGGGAAAATTTGAAAATGCCACACAAAAGAGGGCCAGGGTGCAGAGGCCTACCGGAAGTCTCCAGAGTTCCCTCTAGGCCATTTCACCCCTGGTGATGCATCATACTGACATGAATTCAATAAACCTGATGGTTATCTTACCATTGGTGTACAGCAACTTTATTTCACTGGTGATGAGTTACTCCTGCTACCCTTGCAGAAGCCCCTGGTGCACGCCTCTGTGTGTGATTTCAGAGGGTCTGGTGCAGCCCTGATGGGCCAGTGTGCTACCCGTAAGGTGTGGCTGTCCATTGTGAACTACGGGCGTAACACCTTTTTGACCCTCTCTGTGGCATCTTCCGCTGTGCTCAGAGCTGAAATTTGGGCATCTGGGAACAGTGCTCTATTTTGTGCGTGAGGTGCCGGCTGGTGCCTAGGAGGAGCTTTGTGATGCTGACATAGAAGGAGAAGGCGGATCATGATTGTTACTGGTTGCCCAGGTAATCTGAACGCTTGGCTACGATGTGACCCTCGCGTTGGATCGGAAGGAAAAGACAGTCTCCCTCGACCAGGAAGCTTGGCCTGCAGCTGCAACAAAGAGGCAATGTATACTACCAGTAGCTTTGTGAAATAGACAGAGCCTGGTCAGTGCTCTTATTGACGGTTTGGAATAGTTATCTTTGTGATTAGGTAACGGGTGCTGAGAGCAGGGCCGGCCTTAGGGCCGGGAGGGCCGGGCGACCGCCGATGGTACCATGCCCCCAGGGCACCATGCCCCCCAGAGTGCCATTAGCCCTGTGCCGCATCAGCACGGGGGAGTCTTTCAAGGGCTCCCCCGAGCTGGCGTAGTAAGAGAAGCCGCAGCAATGTGCCCTTTTGCTATTAAATGCGCCCGCGGTGGCGGGACACTCACAAGAGCGAGGCGGTTTGCATTGGAATAGGATGCTCATGAACCTCCTATTCCAATGATTAAATCCCTGCGAGGCGCCGGAAGTAGGAAGTAAACAAAAATGTGGCACATCCTGCCTGCCGCCTGGTGACCAGGCACATGTGGGGAGAGAGAGGGGTGTGCAGGAAGGGAAGGGGGGCATGCAGGGAGGGGGGGGCACCCAGGGTGGGAGTGGGGGGTGCCAATTCACCCAGGGCGCTGCTGCCACTAAGACCGGCCCTGGCTGAGAGCAGCAAATGAAAAGCAGTGGATGAAGTGCCCAAGCCGGAATGAAGGGATTTTCTGGGGTGCACAATACATTCTTCTCTGTGTAATGGCTACAAAGAGCATGCCAGGTCTAGCAAGTTCCATGGCTTCACCAGTGGCATAGCACAGAATTTGGGGTCCCCCGTACAAGCCATGCTAAGGGCCCCTCCCCCCTGTCCGCCAGTTCAGTAACAATTTACAGGTCGTGCCACACTCTGGGCTGGCCTTGATTACTATGCTTGCGTAATATGTACAAACGTGCTGCTGCAGGGGCACCGTGCACACTGCGCTAGGACAAAGATATAAATGTCTGTTTTAATGCATTACACAGCACACTTTCTGAGAAAAATTGGCTAAAAAGCCAGAGCATTTGCAATTGTTTTAGAGGGGAACACCAATTTTTAATTGGTTATTTACCAATTGGTTATCACCAATCCAAAAATCCAATACGTGCAAGACACCAACAGTGCACAGGAACATTAATGCTTTAATAAATGTAATGCTCTGCTATTAAAAATGCCATGCCACAATGAAAACAGGTTCAATTTGAGGTGCTTTTTGGTGATACCCTTAGATTTGTTCTCTCGCGACCGATACTTTTGCTCCAAATCTATTTGGAAATTGGAATTTTTGAATTGGAGATTCTGTTTTGTTAACCTTCAGCCTGTCGCACAGGTGTATGCAAACACGGAGACCGTGAGCTCCTCAACTCCGTTAGAGAAAATAGAAAACTTTTTTGGTTTTGCTTGCACCTTTCTTTGCGCCAGTATTTCCTGTCTTCACATATATGATTTATGCTATTCACAACGAATAAATGAAAGCATTCAAGTCTGTCTGCTTGTAGATATTTTTATTTTTGTGATAATTCTAGGCCCTTTTCCATGACACGTGTTTCGGTATTACACTTTGCCTTTCTCAAATCCGGGCATTTCCTAAAGTATCGCGGTCCTGATAGTCTGCTTTATTTCAGTCCAGTAAGTAATTGGGGTCAAATCCTATCTCCTGAAAAAAGTCAAATTTGTGCTCCAAGCGTAAACTCGACGCTTGTGAGTGAGCACGTCAGAGGGAAGCCGACAATCCCAAATAATATGCAGAACAAAGTGAACCCAACCAAGGGGTGTACATGTACATTGTGTTACAAAAGTCGATGAGAATGAGCCCAGCAGAGGGAAGCAGACCACCAAAAGTCAGTGAGAGTGAACCCGGCATAGGGAAACCGACAACCATAGCAAAGGCCAAAAACTGTTTAAAAAGACGTTAAGATTTGTGAAAGCGAGAGCATTGCAAGACAAGGGGAAGGGAAGTGTCCCCCTTGTCTTCTGGGGTCCGAGCCCGGCCGAGGGAGATCCAGAGGTGGAATGTTACCACCCAGAAGTCGCTGAAAAGGAACTGTCTTGTTCATTTGTTGAAGACATCTGAGGGGTCAGCGCCCAGAAGACGGGGACCCAAGGGTGATACCATCACCCAAAGTGTTCTGAAGGGTCAGCGCCCAGAAGAGGGGGCCCAAAGGGTGAAGCCATCACCCAAAGTGTTTGTAGAACAGAACTATGTGTTTGTTTGTTGAGAGTATCAGACCTCAAAGGCAAGAGACTTTTTATTATATAGAGACTTAACCATCGAAGAACCTGATAGCTGTTATGGAACTGTTAGCTCGTGCTGGGAAGGCTCAAACATGTGCTGTGCTCCAAAGTCCCACCTTGTCCTGTGCTAAAAACATGGGGAAGGGAGACCTTGAGGCAATCACATCCTGACTTATTAATTGTGAAAACGTTCTTCTTTATTTTGAATACCCTATCCCACATTCAAATTGGAACATTGTAAGTATGATGTAGTTCCCTGTAGGCCACGCCACCCATGTATCTCTTAACACCATCCACACACAAATTGCAAATCCCAGTCGAGCATTCCTTATATAGACATCCTGTCAACCTCCATTAAACCCTTTGGCACAAACATCAAAAGGAAGATTGAGAGGTGCATAACATGTGAAAACCAGCAGTGCCATGAAACCACGCCACTTTCAGAAAAAGGGCTGCCCTCTGGCAGATGGTTACAGTGGATGTCAGTGCCCTATGGATTAAGTGCTCGACTGTCGCTAACATGAAGAAGTGGAACACCAACAACACCCAGGTGAGGTCCGTGGATGATCTCGGAGGGCCTTTCACCACATGACCCACTCCCGCTTACTTCAAGCACAGTGTCTCATTCCTCGATGGCGGGTGGCATGGCGCAAAGTGTTCCAGACTTAACTGAATTACGGGATGTCGCACTCGGCAGACCATCAACATGGGCACTGCAATGTTGTGTGAGAGTGTCAGAAATGAGAGGCATACACAATGTTGTAGGGTTCTTTAAAATAGAAATGTTGGAATAAAGGCCTCCCTGCCCCAACCCTAATAAGAATGTCCCTACCTATGAAACCTAAACTAAAGCAAGTTGACCTTTTGTCCAAATTATATCTGACCCTCCCACTAACATATACAAAAACGTGCAAGGTAAATGTCTCTGCTTCCAACCCAACAAAAGAAATCATGCAAAAGTTCAAATAGATGATTCCAACAAAGCAATCCTTGTGTTCAGGAGTTGGCTCCCTTCCCTTAACCAATTCAGGAAGCCTATTGGAAATATGTTGTTCCAACAATGTTCTGTCCAAATGTGTGAACATGTCTCTTTCACCAAACAAAATGTCTTCCTTGGATTAGCAAAGCAAAAATGTCTCATCCATAGAATACTGTTGTCAGAATAGCAAATGTCTCTTTCATAGAACACTTTCCTCAGGGTGGAAAAGCTAAATGCCTCTTTCATAGAACAAAGTTTATAATGATAAAGTTTCTCTTTTACACAATTGTTTCTCTCTGGGTATACTCTCCTGCCAAGATTTTCTCAACTCAATCCTTTTATATCCTGGTTTACTCTCCTGCCAGGAATGTCTCCTTAACTGAAAAAAGAAACTCTGAATATCCTGGTTCACTCTCATGTCAGGAATACCTCCTTTTTGACTCACGCATATCTCCTGGTATACTCTAGAGCCATGTATCTCTTTCCCAAAAGTATTATTACCTGCCAGGTATTCCTTCCCTCTTGATATCACACAATCATATTTCCTCAATGACATATCTTGTTGACTTCAGTGGCTACTTGTACCAATTTCCCCCATGCAGACATTTCATATATGAGAGTTTGTTCAGGTTGTGTCTGTCAACCTTTCTTTCAATTTCTCTTGACTCTTGGCAAGGCTTGCTCCAGATTTCCCCCAACTGACATCTTATGTCAGGAGAACTTCCAAAGTCTTGCCTTCTATTTTCTCTCCCAATGTCTTTTGGCTTATGGCAATGTTGGATCCAGGTTTCCTCCAACTGATATCTCATTTGTATTTGTATTTGTATTTTATTTATTTGTGAAGCGCGGCCGAGCCCTGTGGCAACTGGGCGCTGAATCTTACATGTTGCACAGGCATAAACTATGCAAGCAAACTAAGAAATTACACATACATAAAATATACAGACAATCCAGGCTGTTAGCATATATGGTAGCAAAATACAGATTATTATACAGTGTAAAACTGCTACATATATACAAGCAGTGGCAATTGAATAAAGGAATTGATTGTATTGTTTTTATAAAGTGGATGGATTGTGGTCCTGCTCATAGAACCAGGCTTTAACCTTGCTACGGAATTGTATAAAGGGTGGTTCCACTCTTATGGAGATGGGAAGAGCATTCCATTTCTTTGCGGCAAGGACTGGGAAGCTGACTCCACCTGCTCAGTGTTGGTTGAATCGTGGGATGACCACACAGTGTGATAGCGTTGTTCTAGTGGGTCGTGTCGATGTGTGACGTGAGAAGGTGTCAGATAGTTAAACGGGGGCCTGGTTGTGGAGACACTTGTGGGTGAGTGAGAGTGACTTTAGGTCTATTCTTTGCTAAATATTGAGCCATTTTATGTTCTGTCTGGTTGCAGTGATGTGCTGTTTCCTGAGGATGTTACATGCTGATCTGATTGCATTATTTTGCATAACTTGCATTTTGTTCATATTTTATTGGGATGTAACCAGGTAGAGCGCATTGCAATAGTTAAGCTTAGATAATACTGAGGCTCTTGCTACTTGAATGCAGTTATAAGCTTGCAAGTATAGGCTTTAGAGGATGCTAATGCATTAGTCTGTCTCGTAAGTGTGAGTGCTGAGTCAATGTGGATTCCTAAAGTTTTCACATCGTTGGCTACTTTGATGGTGTTACCGTTGATGTTGAAGGAGTTGAAGAGGGTCCCTAATTTGGTCCGTTTAGATGGAGAGCCAAGGAGGAGTAATTCGGTTTTGTCGTTGTTTAGACATAAACCATGCTTCACCATCCAAATTTGAATGGTACTGTGGATATCATTAAGGGTTTTACTATCTGCAGTGTAGTCACCAGTGATGGGGATGAGTATCTGGGTGTCGTGTGCGTTATTTGTGTACGTGACACCCAGATAGTGAAGTATATCAAATAGGGGTTTGGTGAAGACATTGTAAAGAGTTGGGGATACACAGGATCCTTGAGGGACTCCACAAGTGACTGGTGATGGTAAGGCAGATGCAGAAAGTGCAAAGACCCTCATTGATCTGTTGGTAAGGAAGGATTTAATCCAGGTGTTGGCTTGGTCTGAGAAATGTGTAGCAGATGACAGATGTGTACATACAATTTCATGATTCACTAAGTCATATGCTGCTGATAGGTCAAGTAATAGGAGTAAGGCAGATTTACCCTTATCTTTTAGGATCTGAATTTGTATCTCTAAGTAAATGAAAGCCGTCTCAGTCGCATGTCTAGGTCTGAATCCTGACTGTCTTAGTCCTAACAAATTGTTTGCTTCTAGGTAATGCTGTATCTGGAGGTAGGCTGCATGGTCCAGTATTTTTAACAAGAACGGGACAGTTGTAATCGGTCTGTAATTAGAGGGGTTGTTTGGGTCTAGTGAGGGTTTTGTAACAGTGGGAGTACCCAGGCATCTTTCATATTTGTGGGAACAGTACTGGAGTTAAATGATGCATTGATAAATGATGTGATGAAGGGAGCGAGTTCATTAGCCGCCTCCTTAGTAAGGATGGCAGAGCAGATGTCACCCTGGCAATTATTTGGTTTAAGTTTAAGTATAATCATCTTCACTTCTTTAATAAAGAGATGCTTGAAGTTGAATTATGGTATATAAGATAGGGGGAGAGGGCAGGTCCTGAGGGATAGCATTGTCAATGAGGTTTTTTGGTTTTTATTTTGTTTAATAGCATAGTGATTTTATCTTGAAAGCAGTCACTGAGAATACCTGCTACAGCAGAAAAATATCAGGTTTGTTTGTGTTGGAGAGCATTCTGTATGTTAGTACACCATAAAGTGTCTTCCGTACATGTGTCCGGTACAGGGCAGGAGATTCCAGTTCTTTCAATATGTTAAATAATTCCTTAGTACTGGAATTAGCTTTGGCTATGCGATCATTGAAGCTGTCTTTTTTTGCCTGGACAATGGCTAATTTGTAATTGAGTGAGGCTGCAGTGAAGTTAATCTTGTTGGATTCTAGGGGGGAGTTTTTCCAAGCAGTTTCCGCTGGTCGTTTCACTTTCCTAAGAGTCTTAAGGTGGGGCGTGTACCATTTGTTGATGTGAGCGTGGGGTTTGGAGTTCTGCATTTTAAGAGGTGCTATGGTGTTGATAGCCTTGAGGAGGGTTTTGTTGTATAGGTCCACTAGTTCAGATGGGTCCGAAGGCAGTGTACCAGGATGTGTAATTGGGCGTAGTAAAGGTAGTAGGTTCTCTACTGTGAGTTTCCGTTTGCTTCTCGTCATCATGGCCGGAGCTTGAGTTTGTGATGTCTGGGATGCTGCCTTGTTGATGGTGAACGTGATTAGGTGGTGGTCTGTCCACGCGCATGGAGTATTAGAAAGAACATTGATACTGCAGTTAATGTCTGCTAACCAGTCTAGCTTTCTTCCTTTATTGTGGGTAGAGGTATTTATACGATGTGTGAACCTTAACTCAGTGACAGTGTCCTTAAGGGCAGTTGCTTTAGAGTCTTTGGGATCATGGAGGCCTAGATTGAAGTCTCCCAGAATAATAACTTGGGATTTGCTTTTGGTGTTAGCGGACAATAGGTGTGATACATCATTTTCAAAGGTAGAGGATGTACAGGGGGTTGGGTAAATTAGGTGCAAGGTGATGGTGGATGTGTGGGAGGTGGATAGTTTGATAGATAGTAATTCGGTGGATGGGAAATGTTACTTGTTGACCATTCTTAGATCTAGTGCTGTATTTTGTATGAGAGCAATCCCTCATCCCTTGGAGGTATTGGTATCTCTATCAGAGCGTAGGATAGTGTAATTGTCAGGTATGGCCAATGCTAGTGAGGGCCCTGATGTAGGATTTAGCAATTTTTCCATAATAGCAATGAAGTCAAGGTCATGGAGAGTTATGATGTCGACTATATCGAAGGCATGCGCTTGGAGCGATCTCGCATTAAGGAGTCCTGCTTTGATTATGTTATCATGGTTGCTGGGTACAAGCATCTGAGATTTTTGGATGTTGATATGTTTCTTAGGTCTTGAGATGGATTTGACGTTGGGAGTGGAGGCAGAAGTGTTATCTGGGAGGACTTGTGCATGTTGGTGTAGTGATCTTGTGCCAAGTCTGAGGTTTCTCTGAGATGTGGGGCAAGAGGTGGTCTTGCTGGAATTAGGGGAGCATACAAATGGTTGGAGTGGCTTGATATTGGAGGCATCTGGATGCGGTGTAGTGTGTTTAGTTGGGGGCCATGTCATGTGTAGTTTGTCCTTTGTAGCATGGGACGATGCAGGTTTGGATTGGAGGTTAGTGTTATCCGGATTAGGGATCAGTGAGGGGAGCCTCTGTGGGTAGTATGGAACTGTGATGAGGCATGATTGTAGAAATTTCAATGGCGGGATGTCGTCTGACCTAGGAAGACTCTCTGTCATAGTGAGGTGTGTGATGAATATGTTGAGACTCGGACAGGCGTCCTTGTGTTTGGACTAAGGGAAGTCTAACTGAGGTGCTTTTTTGAACATAGGAGGGTGTGTGATGCCTTAGATAAGGAGTGAAAACACTAGTTGTGGGGGCAGCAAGGCTAGTATGGCTAGTATGGGGTTCTGCTGCTTGTCCCCCTTGGCACATTTGCGGACGGCGTATTGGAGGGGGTGCTTTAATTTCTAGGTGCGTCAGGTTGTGCATTAGTTATTTCAAGACAATAGGCAAATAGGCAAATCATGCCAGGAGAACTGCCAAACTCTTGCCTCCTTATTTCTCTCCCAATGTCTTTTGGCTTATGGCAATGTTGGTTCCAGGCATCCCCCAACTGACATCTGAGGTCAGGAGAATTGTACCATGTTTTCCTTCTTATTTTAATTCGGTGTGGGCAGAAATTGGTGGTAACAGAATTACTGACAATTTCCTGCACCTCCATACTACGAGTATGGCACTCAAGTGGGGGATTTACCTCCAGCATCATGCTGGAGTTAAATCCTCCCGTTTTCCAGCTAAAATCGCCAAAATCAGCAGAATTACCCCAGCAGTAATGACGGACGTCATTGCTATTATGGAAAAATGGCTAAATCCTCAGGGCCCTCACTAGCATTGGCCATACCTGACAATTACACTATCCTACGCTCTGATAGAGATACCAATACCTCCAAGGGAGGAGGGATTGTTCTCATACAAAAAACAGCACTAGATCTAAGAATGGTCAACAAGTAACATTTCCCATCCACCGAATTACTATCTATCAAACTATCCAATGGACTCTATAAAATGGGGATTAACTCCGCCACCGCCAATTGTATTCTGGCGGTAATTCTGCTGGATGAAGTGGCAGTAACATTAATTCCGTTGGGGGGTATTCTAGTTGATTTACCACCAGAATACTGCCCAACTCATTATGAGGTCCCTTGATGCTTCAACCAAAGATTTTGAAATCTTTGAAGGCGCTGACAGCGCAAACGGCATTGAAGACATTAACAGAGTTGATGGCGTTTATGGCTTAAAAGACTTCGACAGAGGCTTCAAGGGTGGCTTTGAGGGCACAGGTACACGTACCTTCTCAGCAGTGAAGAGGAAGATGTTGACTTCTGCCGGTGTTAGATGAAGACTCCTTCGACACATGCCAAGGAGACCTACTTCCGGTCTCTTTTGCGTGCAAGAAGTGTACTCAACATGCTCCCTGCTGGTCTTGTTAGACGCGGTGGGCTGAGATGTTTTCTTGGGCTTTTTTGGAGGGGCACTCAGAGCCACCTTTTGAAAGACCTTTCCCAGTCAACGAGTAATGCCGACTTACTTGGAAAACTGATGTTTCTGTCATGAGAGGAGGACGAAGATGATGGCGATCTATAGCGCCATTTCTATATTTTTTATGGAGAAGGACGATGAGTGTCAAAATCTAGATCACGAGCGCTTCTGGTGTTTTGAGGGCCTTTTCTCTGGGAAACATTACTGGAGTCTTCTGAAGACCTCCTTTTTGAGGGGGTAACAGAAGGGGATTTTGAAGGGGGCTTACCGGCCACACGTTTCCCCCGTCCTCTCTCTGAAGGCCTTCACCGTCATTGACTGACAGGAGCCGCAGTCATAATTTCTGTGGTCCACTCCCAGGCACCACAAACAGATTCAATGCAGGTCTGTTATGGACTTTTGAGCCTCAAAGTTGGCACACTGCGTGAACCGTGTCTTTGGTGTCGACATGTGAGAAGCCTGGTTGTATTCCCCACAGTAGACCTTAAGAATCCCTTATTCAGGTGGCCCTGGAAGAACTAGGCCTCAATCCAAAATAATGTGCAGAACAAAGTGAACCCAACAAAGGGGTGTACATGAACAGTGGGCCTCATTACAAGTGTTGCAGCGAGGCAACAACGGCGCCGGTAGTGCTACCGGCACCGTTGTTACCTAACGCAACATTACGAGTTTGCTCGCGGGTGCCGCTCTGGACGTATGGTCAGACCAGACGTCCAGAGCGGCACTCGCGAGCAGACCAGGATGCTAACAACGGTCCCGTCATTAATGGGACCGTTGTTAGCATCCTCCCCATTCTCATTTAGCCATATGGGGGCTCAAATGGGAATGGGGACGTACTGGGACCAATTCCGGAAAATGGGACTTACTGGGCCGGCAAATGTAGGAATGGCCCGGTAATTCCCATTTTTAAGGACCCGGGCCCGGGTTTGGGGGTAGCCATGCCGGTAAAAACAGCATGGCTACCTCCAAACTCGTAATGAGGCCCAGTGTGTCACAAAAGTCAACGAGGTAGGGATGATCACCTTGGTAGAAGGGCTCAGGGTTATGCTCAAGGGAAAACCCGAGGTGAGAAACGGTACCATCACGGGGAGAATTGAGAGGAGAACGAAGTCTCTGAAGATTTTATAAGATATTCCTGCTCATCATCCCTTCCACCCATTGAATCTCCCTCACCGAAAGGTAAAGCCAACAACCCATTTGCCTCTGGTAAACTTACAAAGAACCATAGCTTTCAGAATTCCTGTTTTCCTGGTTCCTATCCAAACTCCTGGCCGCTTTGATCAAACCCTACGATTCCAACAATTCCCCCTGTTTATTTTATTATAAGAATCCTCATCATTCCAGTTCATTTAATAACCCCTACAAAACCTAGCTTTCTGAGTTATCTAACCACCTTCTTTCTTTTGACACCTTTTCTACATCCTACCACGTGGGATATTCCAAAACACTACCACCTCCTTGTACACACGAACACTTTCGCACAACACAAAAGACAAAGGACTAACCACAGAGCAGTTTACCTGACATGTCCCAATACCAGGGTCAGGCAAAGTCAGGTAATTGACCATAATCACACATACCTGATGGCCCTTTCCCTTCCCCACAGGGACATAAGAGCACAGGACGAGCAAGGCAGACTGCCTTATGTAAGAGCTAACGCAACACAGCAGTTCAAGAGGAGGAGAAAGACGGAGCAGACCAAGAGGGAGACAAGGAGAGAGTTGACCTTGCCCTTTCTGTCCAAGACCCGTAGAACCTCTGCTGAGGGAATGATAAATCAGCGAACGATAGTCAATGTGTATTGCAACAGATGTGCCTGGTATGTAAGACCCTCCTCTGCTCATTACCAAGCCAGGGAGAGATGCTTGTCTCTGGGGTACAAACCTTGACTCCAAGATATCAGAAAGCCAAGCATTTCATCACAGCCTGTGAGTCGAAGGGAGTGTCGATAAGAAACCGAAATGTGTTGAATGAATAGTAGCTCAAGGCTAAATTGAACTTTGAAAGGCGAAAGGATACTATTAAAGAAAGAGGAGGAAAGCCATATATAGAGGGGTCCGGCACCATGTGGGTGCTCACGCAGGAAACTCTGGGCGATTACCTAGCGGTTTGGGACTACCGTAACCAGAAGGCCTTGGGAAGAGGCAAAGTATGGTCAAAGTGGTCATACAGGGGTCTTGTAAAATCCTCTGTACTGTCGAAAGTCTTTGACCGACAGAGATCTGTGAAAGCTAAGGGTAGTGAATCCTGCATGCTGAAAATTAGGCACAAACATCAAAAGGAAGTTTGAGAGGTGCATAACATGAGAAAACCAGCAGTGCCATGAAACCACACCACCTTCAGAAAAAGGTCTGCCCTCTGGCAGATGGTTACAGAGGATGTCAGTGCCCTATGGATTAAGTGCTCGACTGTCGCATAACATGAAGAAGTGGAACACGAAGAACACCCAGATGAGGGCCAAAAACACCAGTGTCTTATCCTTGGATGATCTCGGAGGTCCTGTCTCCACATGCCGCACTCCCGCTTACTTCAGTCATAGCATCTCATTCCTCGATGGCGGGTGGCATGGCGTAAAGTGTTCCCCACTTAAATGAATTATGGGATGTCGCACCCGGCAGACCAGCAACATGGGCACTGCAATGTTGTGTGAGGGTGTCAGAAATGAGAGGCATACACAAAGTTGTAGGGTTCTTTAAAGCAGAAATGGTGGAATAAAGGTCTCCCTGTCCCAATCCTAATAAGAATGTCCCTACCTATGAAACCTAAACTAAAGCAAGTTGACCTTTTGTCTAAATTATATCTGACCCTCACACACATACACAAATGTGCAAGGTAAATGTCTCTAGTTCCAACAAAAGAAATCATGCATAAGTTCAAATAGATGATTCCAACAAAGCAATCCTTGTGTTCAGGAGTTGGCTCCCGTCCCCTTAACCAATTCAGGAAGCCTATTGGAAATATGTTGTTCCAACAATGTTCTGTCCAAATGTATGAACATGTCTCTTTCACCAAATAAAATGTCTTCCTTGGATTAGCAAAGCAAAAATGTCTCATCCATAGAACACTGTTGTCAGAATAGCAAAACACATATCTTTTCCACAGAACACTTTTCTGAGGATAAAAAAAAACAAATGTCTCTCTCATAGAACTCTGTGCTCAGGATGGCAAAACCAAATGTCTTTTTCATAGAACACTTTCCACAGCCAAACACAGTTTATAATGATAAAGTTTCTCTTTTACACAATTATTTCTCTCTGGGTATACTGTCCTGCCAAGATTCTCTCCACTCAATCCTTTTATATCCTGGTTTACTCTCCTGCCAGAATATCTCCTTAACTGAAAAAAGAAACTCTGAATATCTTGGTTTATGCTCATGTCAGGAATACCTCCTTTTTGGCTCAGACATATCTCCTGGTATACTCTCGAGCCATGTATCTCTTTCCCAAAAGTATTATTACCTGCCAAGTATTCCTTCCACTCTAGATATCACACAATCATATTTCCTCAATGACATATCTTGTTGACTTCAGTGGTTGCTTGTACGAATTTTCCCCATGCAGACATTTCATATGTGAGAGTTTGTTCAGGTTGTGTCTGTCAACCTTTCTTTCAATTTCTCTTGACTCTTGGCAAGGCGTGCTCCAGATTTCCCCCAACTGACATCTTATGTCAAGAGAACTTCCAAAGTCTTGCCTCCTAATTTCTCTCCCAATGTCTTTTGGCTTATGGCAATGCTGGATCCAGGTTTCCTCCAACTGATATCTCATTAGTATTTGTATTTGTATTTTATTTATTTGCAAAGTGCGGCCGACCCCTGTGGCAACTGGGCGCTGAATCTTACATGTTGCACAGGCCTAAACTATACAAGCAAACTAAGAAATGACACATACATAAAATATACAGACAATCCAGGCTGTTAGCATATTTGGTAGAAAAATACAGATTATTATACAGTGTGAAAACAGCTACATACATACAAGCAGTGGCAATTGAATAAAGGAATTGATTGTATTGTTTTTATAAAGTGGATGGATTGTGGTCCTGCTCATAGAACCAGGCTTTTAACCTTGCTACAGAATTGTATAAAGGGTGGTTCCACTCTTATGGAGATGGGTAGAGCATTCCATTTCTTTGTGGCAAGGACTGAGAAGCTGACTCCGCCGGTGCGTTGTTGGTTGAATCGTGGGATGACCAAACAGTGCGATAGCGCTGTTCTAGTGGGTCGTGTTGATGTATGACGTGAGAAGGTGTCAGATAGGTAAACGGGGGCCTGGTTGTGGAGACACTTGTGGGTGAGTGAGGGTGGCTTTAGGTCTATTCTTTGCTTAATGTTGAGTCATTTTATGTTCTGTCTGGTGCGGTGATGTGCTGTTTCCTGAGGTTGTTACATGCTGATCTGATTGCATTATTTTGCATAACTTGCATTTTGTTCATATTTTGTTGGGATGTACCCAAGTAGAGCACATTGCAATAGTCAAGCTTAGATAATACTAAGGCTCTTGCTACTGGAATGCAGTTAGTTGTGTTCAGGTATGGGCGGCAGGATGTAACAATCTTGAAAGTATAGGCTGTAGAGGATGCTAATGCATTAGTCTGTCTCGTAAGTGTGAGTGCTGAGTCAAAGTGGATTCCTAAAGTTTTCAAATCGTTGGCTACTTTGATGGTGTTACCGTCGATGTTGAAGGAGTTGAAGAGGGTCCCTAATTTGCCCCGTTTAGATGGAGAGCCAAGGAGGAGTAATTCGGTTTTGTCGTCTTTTAGACATAAACCATGCTTCGCCATCCAAATTTGAATGGTACGGTGGATATCATTAAGGGTTTTACTATCTGTAGTCACCA
Organism: Ambystoma mexicanum; assembly: GCF_040938575.1. Taxonomy (NCBI): domain Eukaryota; kingdom Metazoa; phylum Chordata; class Amphibia; order Caudata; family Ambystomatidae; genus Ambystoma; species Ambystoma mexicanum. Next base: position 758,763,397 of record NC_090927.1, on the reverse strand, counting down.
GTGATGGGGATGAGTATCTGGGTGTCGTCTGTGTAATTTGTGTACGTGACACCCAAATAGTCAAGTATATCAAATAGGGGTTTGGTGAAGACATTGTAAATAGTTTGGGATACACAGGATCCTTGAGGGACTCCATAAGTGACTGGTGATGGAAAGGCAGATGCAGAAGGTGCAAAGACCCTCATTGATCTGTTGCTAAAGAAAGATTTAATCCAGGTGTTGGCTTGGTATGAGAAATGTGAAGCAGATGACAGATGTTTACATAAAATGTCATGATTCACTAAGTCAAATGCTGCTGATAGGTCAAGTAATAGGAGTAAAAGACCCTTGTCTTTTAGGATCTGAATTTGGATCTTTAAGTCAATGAGCGCCTTCTCAGTCCCATGTCTAGGTCTGAATCCTGACCGTCTTAGTCCTAACAAATTGTTTGCTTCTAGGTAATGCTGTATCTGGAGGTAGGCTGCACGGTCCAGTATTTGTAACAAGAACGGGACAGTTGTAATCGGTCTGTAATTAGAGGGGTTGTTTGGGTCTAGTGAGAGTTTTTTAACAGTGGGAGTACCCAGGCATCTTTCATATTTGTGGGAACAGTACTGGAGTTAAATGATGCATTGATAAATGATATGATGAAGGGGGCGAGTTCATTAGCCGCCTTCTTAGTTAGAATGGCAGGGCAGATGTCACACTGGCAATTAATTGGTTTAAGTTTAAGTATAATCATCTTCACTTCTTTAATAAAGAGATGCTTGAAGTTGAAGTGTGGTATATTAGGTAGGGGAGAGAGGGCAGGTCCTGAGGGATAGTATTATTTTGGTTTTTTTTTGTTTAATAACATAGTGATTTTATCTTGGAGAGCATTCTGTATGTTAGTACACCATAAGGTGTCTTTCGTACAGGTGTCCAGTACAGGGGCAGGAGATTACAGTTCTTTCAATATGTTAAATAATTCCTTAGTACTGGAATTAGCTTTGGCTATGTGATCATTGAAGCTCTTTTTTTGCCTGGACAATGGCTAATTTGTAATTGAGTGAGGCTGCAGTGAAGTTAATCTTGTTGGATTCTAGGGGGGGAGTTTTTCCAAGCAGTTTCCGCTGTTCGTTTCACTTTCCTAAGAGTCTTAAGGTGGGGTGTGTACCATTTGTTGATGAGAGCATGGGGTTTGTATTTCTGCATTTTAAGAGGTGCTATGGTGTTGATAGCCTTGAGGAGGGTTTTGTTGTATAGATCCACTAGTTCAGATGGGTCCGAAGGCAGTGTACCAGGATGTGTAATTGGGTGTAGTAAAGGTAGTAGGTTCTCTACTGTGAGTTTCCGTTTGCTTCTCGTCATCATGGCCGGAGCTTGAGTTTGTGATGTGTGTGGTGCTGCCTTGTCAACGGTGAATGTGATTAGTTGATGGTCTGTCCACGCGCATGGAGTATTAGAAAGAACATTGATACTGCAGTTAAGGTCTGCTAACCAGTCTAGCTTTCTTCCTTTATTGTGGGTAGAGGTATTTTTACGATGTGTGAACCTTAACTCAGTGACAGTGTCCTTAAGGGCAGTTGCTTTAGAGTCTTTGGGATCATGGAGGCCTAGATTAAAGTCTCCCAGAATAATAATTTGGGATTTTCTTTTGGTGTTAGCGGACAATAGGTGTGATACATCATTTTCAAAGGTAGAGGATATACCAGGGGGTTGGGTAAATTAGGTGCAAGGTGATGGTGGATGTGTTGGAGGTGGATAGTTTGATAGATAGTAATTCGGTGGATGGGAAATGTTACTTGTTGACCATTCTTAGATCTAGTGCTGTATTTTGTATGAGAGCAATCCCTCATCCCTTGGAGGTATTGGTATCTCTATCAGAGCGTAGGATAGTGTAATTGTCAGGTTTGGCCAATGCTATTGAGGGGCCTGATGTAGGATTTAGCCATTTTTCCATAATAGCAATGAAGTCAAGGTCATGGAGAGTTATTATGTCAGCTACATCCAAGGCATGCGCTTGGAGCAATCTCGCATTAATGAGTCCTGCTTTGATTATGTTATCATGGTTGCTGGGTACAGGCATCTGAGATTTTTGGATGTTGATATGTTTCGTAGGTCTTGAGATGGAGTTGACGTTGGGAGTGGAGGCAGTAGTGTTATCTGCGAGGACTTGTGCATATTGTTGTAGTGATCTTGTGCCAAGTCTGAGGTTTCTCTGCGATGTGGGGCAAGAGGTGGTCTTGCTGGAATTAGGGGAGCATACAAATGGTTGGAGTGGCTTGATATTGGAGGCATCTGGGTATGGTGTAGTGTGGTTAGTTGGAGGCTGTGTCATGTGTAGTTTGTCCTTGGTAGCATGGGGCGATGCAGGTTTGGATTGGAGGTTAGTGTGATCGGGATTAGGGATCAGTGAGGGGAGCCTCTGTGGGTAGTATGGAACTGTGATGAGGCATGGTTGTAGAAATCTCGTTGGCGGGATGTCGTCTGACCTAGAAAGACTCTCTGTCATAGTGAGGCGTGTGATGAATGTGTTGAGGCTCGGACAGGCGTCCTTGTAATTGGAGTAAGGGAAGTCTAACTGAGGTGGTTTTTTGAACATAGCAGGGCGTGTGATGCCCTAGATAAGGAGTGAAAGCTCTAGTTGTGGGGGCAGCATGGCTAGTATGGCTAGTATGGAGTTATGCTGCTTGTCCCCCTTGGCACATTTGTGGACGGCGTATTGGAGGTGGTGCTTTAATTGCTACGTGCATCAGGTTGTACATTAGTTATTTCAAGACAATAGGCAAATAGGCAAATCATGCCAAGAGAATTGCCAAACTCTTGCCTCCTTATTTCTCTCCCAATTTCTTTTGGCTTATGGCAATGTTGGTTCCAGGCATCCCCCAACTGACATCTCAGGCCAGGAGAATTGTACCATGTTTGCCTTCTTATTAAATTTCGGTGCGGGAAGAAATTGGTGGTAACAGAATTACCGCCACTTTCCCGCACCTCCATACTACGAGTATGGTACTCGAGATGGGGATTTACCTCCAGCATCATGCTGGAGTTAAATCCTCCCGTTTTCCAGTGAAAATCGGCAAAATCAGCAGAATTACCCCAGCAGTAATTCTGACAGCAGTAAAACCGCCAAAAATGCCCCATAGATTCCAATGGACTCTATAAAATGGGGATTAACTCTGCCACAACCACTTGTAATCTGGCGGTAATTCTCCCGGATGAAGTGGCAGTAACAGTAATTCCGTTGGGGGTTATTCTGGTGGATTTACCACCAGAATACTGCCCACTCAATATGAGGTCCCTTGATGCTTCAACCAAAGGTTTTGAAATCTTCGAAGGCGCTGACAGCACAAACGGCATTGAAGACATTAACAGCGTTGATGGCGTTGACGGCTTGAAAGGCTTCGACAGAGGCTTCAAGGGTGGCTTTGAGGGCATAGGTACGTGTACCTTCTCAGCAGTGAAGAGGAAGATTTTGACTTCTAACTGTGTTTAGATGAAGACTCCTTCGACACATGCCAAGGAGACCTACCTCCCGTTCTCTTTTGCGTGCAAGAAGTGTACTCAACATGCGCCCTGCTGGTCTTGTCAGACGCAGTGGGCTGCCATGTTTTCTTGGGCTTTTTTGGAGGGGCACTCAGAGTCACCTTTTGAAAGACCTCCAACATTTTTACTCAAAATATTTCCAAGTCAGTGAGTAATGCCAACTTACTTGGAAAACTGATTTTTCTGTCGGAGAGGACGAAGATGACGGCGATCAATAGCACCATTTCTATATTTTTTATGGGAGAAGGACGATGAGTGTCAAAATCTAGATCACAAGCGCTTCTGGTGTTTTGAGGGCCTTTTCTCTGGGAAACATTAATGGAGTTTTCTGAAGACCTCGTTTTTGAGGGGGTAACAGAAGGGGATTTTAAAGGGGGCCTACCTGCCACACGTTTCCCCTTCCTCTCTCTGAAGGCCTTCACCGTCATTGACTGACAGGAGCCGCAGTCATAATTTCTGTGGTCCACTCTCAGGCACCACAAACAGATTCAATGCAGGTCTGTTATGGACATGTTAGCCTCACAGTTGGCACGCTGCTTGAACCCTGTCTTTGGTGTCGACATGTGAGAAACCTGATTGTATTCTCCACAGTAGACCTTAAGAATCCCTTATTCAGGTGGCCATGGAAGAACTAGGCCTCAATCCAAAATAATGTGCAGAACAAAGTGAACCCAACAAAGGGGTGTACATGAACAGTGGGCCTCATTACAAGTGTTGCAGTGAGGCCAAAACAGCGCCGGTAGTGCTAGCGGTGCCGTTGTTACCTCACCTCAACATTACGAGTTTGTTCGCGGGTACCGCTCTGGACGCATGGTCAGACCAGACGTCCAGAGCGGCACACGCAAACAGACCAGGATGCTAACAACGGTCCCGTCATTAACGGGACCGTTCTTAGCATCCTCCCCATTCCCATTGAGCCGTATGGGGGCTCAAATGGGCATGGGGACGTACCGGGTCCAAGTCCGGAAAATGGGACTTACCGGGCCCGCAAATGTAGGAATGGCCCGGTAATTCCCATTTTTCAGGGCCCGGGTTTGGGGGTAGCCATGCCGGTAAAAACAGTATGGCTACCTCCAAACTCGTAATGAGGCCCAGTGTGTTACAAAAGTCGACGAGGTAGGGACGGATCACCTTGGTAGAAGGGCTCAGGGTTATGCTCAAGGGAATACCCGAGGTGAGAAACGGTACCATCACAGGGAGAATGGTGAGGGGAACGAAGTATCTGAAGCTTTTATAAGCTATTCCTGCTCATCATCCCTTCCACCCATTGAATCTCCCTCACCGAAAGGTAAAGCCAGCAACCCATTCGCCTCTGGTAAACTTACAAAGAACCACAGCTCCCAGAATTCCTGTTTTCCTGGTTCCTATCCAAACTCCTGGCCGCTTTGATCAAACCCTACTATTCCAACAATTCACCCTGTTTATTTTATTCTAAGAATCCTCATCATTCCAGTTCATTTCATAACCCCTACAAAACCTAGCTTTGAGTTATCTAACCACCTTCTTTCTTTTGACATCTTTTCTACATCCTACCACTTAGGATATTCCAAAACACTACCAGCTCCTTGTCCACACGAACACTTTTGCACAACACGAAAGACAAAGGACTAACAGAAGAGCAGTTTACCTGACATATCCCAATACCAGGGTCAGGCAAAGTCAGGCAATTGACCATAATCACACATACCTGATGGCCCTTTCCCTTCCCCGCAGGGATAAAAGGTGGAGCACAAGAGCAGAGGACGAGCAAGGCAGACCGCACAACGTAAGAGCTAACGCAACACAGCAGTTCAAAAGGGGGAGAAAGACAGAGCAGACCGAGAGGGAGACAAGGAGAGAGTTGACCTTGCCCTTTCCGACCAAGGCCTGCAGACCTCTGCCGAGGGAATGATAAATCAGCGAACGATAGCCAACTTCTATTGCAACAGATTTGCCTGGTATGCAAGACCCTCCTCTGCTGATTACCAATCCAGGGAGAGATGCTGGTCTCTGGGGTACAAACCTTGACTCCAAGACATCAGAAAGCCAAGCATTTCATCACAGCCGGTGAGTCGAAGGGAGTCTCGATAAGAAACCGAACTGTGTTGAATGAATAGTAGTCAAAGGCTAAATTGAACTTTGAAAGGCAAAAGGATACTATTAAAGAAAGAGGAGGAAACCCAGATATAGAGAGGTCTGGCACCATGTGGGTGCTCACGCAGGAAACTCTAGGCGATTACCTAGCGGTAAAGACTACAGTAACCAGAAGGACTTGGGAAGAGGCGAAGAATCGTCAAAGTAGTCATACAGGTGTCTCGTAAAATCCTCTGTACTGTCGAAAGTCTTTGACCGACAGAGATCTGTGAAAACTAAGGGAAGTGAATCCTGCATGCTGAAAATTAGCACATGAACTGTGTTTTATGGAAATTAGCAAGAATTACCCTGGACGAGGGATGCTAATGAAAAGGGCCAGAGTCTAAAAGTCCCATTAGGAATTGTTGGTAAAGTCTGGCAAAAGTGAGCACGTCAGAGGGAAGCCGACAATCCAAAATAATGTGCAGAACAAAGTGAACCCAACAAAGGGGTGTACATGAAGAGTGTCTTAGAAAAGTCGACGAGAATGAGCCCAGCAGAGGGAAGCAGACAACCAAAAGTCAGCGAGAGTGAACCCGGCAGAGGGAAACTGACAACCATGGGCAAAGGCCAAAAACCAGTTTAAAAAGACATTGGCCCTCATCACAAGGTTGGCGCTCCGGTAAGAACGGCACCGGTAAGGCAATACCAGCGTCCATTACCGGGCCGGTGTATCATGACCCTAGATGCTACCGGCATCGTCAAGGACCCGCTGTGGCTGTGCACCACCGTACCGGCATGCGGGCACGCGCACATATGGGGAAGCCTTAATACCGGCATCCCACAAAGAAGGAGACACCACGAGTCCCACGGAGAAGTACATACCAGCATCGAGATGCCGGTAAGAAGGGCCACCATGATACCGGCAACACCGGCATCGTGGACCACCCGTAAACAGCAAACTGCTGTGTAACCAAGTGCCACAGGTGCACACAATCAGCACAGGTGGAGGCAATGGAGTCAGGGTCAGCACAAAAGGAGCACAGCCACACATCACACCCCCTTCCAAGCCAAAATGCTACCACTTGTACTTGCTATACTGGGCCTGGAGGACATGCCTGCACTGCCACTCCTTGAGCAGGCAGTACAACAGGAAACACAGAGGAGACGCAGGAGGAGAAGGAGGGTGAGACATGTCCAGCAAATCCCACCAGTGCAGGCAGTCGCTCCCCGCAGACAGCCAACAATTCCACGTATAAGGGCCAATCCATTTGACTTAACCCCAGCACAGATCCACACCCTGTACTGCTTGGACAGAGACACCATCACCATCACCAACATAGTGGAATTAATACAGGATGACTTGGTCAGCCTGGTCAACATCCGCACAGCCATCCCCCCTTTGCTGAAGGTGGCATCTGTGCTCCACTTCCTGGCCACAGGCAGTTACCAACACACAGTGGGCCAAATGCATGGCATGTCCCAATCATGCTTCTCTGTTCTGTTAAAACAAGTGCTGGATGCGCTACTGAAGCACGCAAGTGCCCACATATCTCTACCAAGGACACCACAGGAGTAAAATGCCACCAAAATAGCATTCCATGCACTGGCAGACATGCCCAATGTAATCGGTGCCCTCGACTGCACCCATGTAGAGTTGGTAGTCCCACATGCCGTGGAGGCGGTGTACCGCAATCGGAAGCTATACCATTCCATCAATGTGTGATGCCAGCCATATAATAACACATTGCTGTGCAAGATACCCAGGATCCACACATGATGCCATGGTGCTGCGGAACCCCTCACTACCCCGCTACATGGAAGGAGACGTTGTACGAGGTGGCTGGCTGTTGGGTGAGTCTGCCCTTTGGGCCATGGGAGGAGATGGATTGGGGGGGGGGCTCCATGCATATGCAAGCGGAATGCCCTCTGGGCCATGGGAGGAGATGGATTGGGGGGGGGCTACATCATGCATATGCAAGGGGAATGCCCTCTGGGCCATGGGAGGAGATGGATTGGGGGGGCTACATGCATACGCAAGGGGAATGCCCTTTGGGCCATGGGGGAGATGGATTGGGGGGGGGCTACATGCATATGCAAGGGGAATGCCCTCTGGGCCATTGGAGGAGATGGATTGGGGTGGGCTACATGCATATGCAAGGGGAATGCCCTCTGGGCCATGGGAGGAGATGGATTGGGGGGGCTACATGCATATGCAAGGGGAATGCCCTCTGGGCCATGGGAGGAGATGGATTGAGGGGGCTACATGCATATGCAAGGGGAATGCCCTCTGGGCCATGGGAGGAGATGGATTGGGGGGGCTACATGCGTATGCAAGGGGAATGCCCTCTGTGCCATGGGAGGAGATGGATTGGGGGGAATGGAAGTTTCTTGAGTCATCCGCCGACACACAGCCCTCACATTTACATACAAAATGCCCCTAGCCAAGACATACATTGGGTGGCCTGGTGGTTTAAAAGCCTAGGACCCTAGGTCGTGTATGTCACCCAAGGCTCTCTCCATGGATTGGCATGCACTGTACAGGGCTGACAATCATGTGGTTGTGGCTGCCATTGAAGAGATTGTGCATATGAACTTGAATGATGTATAGGCTGAGTACACTTGTTAACTGAGCTTCATCTTCACACATACCTCCTTCTGCTCCCATGTAGGTGATGCTGGATATCCTCTGAAGGCGTGGCTACTCACCCCTGTCAGGAACCCGCAGAACAGGCACGAGGAGGACTTCAATCGTGCACATACACGTATGCATGTGGTCATTGAGCAGACGTTTGGCCTATTGAAGGCACGGTTTTGCTGCATCAGCAGGTCGGTAGGGGCACTCATATACGGGCCTGAGAAGGTGGGCAAGATCATCACGGCATGTGCAATGCTGCATAACATGTGCATCCGGTGGAACATACCCCTGCCACCTGACATCGAGCAGCCACCACCTGGTGAAGTAGAAGGAGAGGAAGGAGTAGATTTAGGACATAGGCCAGGACGCGAAACACTTGAGGGTCGCGCAGTGCGGCAAATGGTCATAGACCAATCATTCTGATGTACTTTGATACAGAGGGTGCCATGTGTTGGGAAATGTGGGCACTGGGTGTGTGGGCACATGTGCACAATTCACCATGAAGCAATAAATTGACCAACAACAAATCAGCAATGTCCATTCATGTCATGTTTGCTACACAACAGGTGTATTTGTGAGATATTTTGTACAACATGATTCAACAATCCACGCCCCACCACCCCTCCAACTCCCCCCACCCTACTCCCATGCCCCCAAACACCCCAGTACTACACACTACACCCACCCCCTAAAACCCAAAGTCAACTATGGCACGACATGTTTCTGGATGTATACCCAAAGAGATTCTGCAGGGTGGCCCTGCTACTGTGGAGCCCCCTTCGGAGGTGGGGGTTGGATCTCTGAGCGACGCAAACTCCTCACAGACATGCGCAGAGGTCTGGTCTGCCTCGAAGTCGCTGGCATGGTTGATGCGGATGAGCCAGATGGTTGTGAGCCCAGGGGCAGGGTTTGCCGTTGCTCCATGCTGTCAGCAATCCTGGTGAGGATCTGACCTAAGGCATTGAAGCCATTGCGCACTTGCTGTGCACTTGAGTTGATGGCCTAGATTACAGCCGCAGTGCTGTCCTGGATGATACGGCGTGTTGTCTCCCCTTCAGCAAGGTACTGCTGCACATAGCCTTGCATCGCCTCCTGCCGGGCCTCCATCCTGGAAAGACGTCCCTCAAGGTCCCATATGGCAGTGCAGGTTGTGGTCGGTGGGTGATGTGGTGGCACTGCATGAATCATGGGGCTGTGCATTTCCGGAGACCACTCTCCATGGCTGCCCTGCTCGGATGAGTCCCACCGAGGTGTGTGCTGTGGGGTGGCTTGCGGGCTTGGTGTGTGAACTACAGGCTCTGAGTGGACAAGTCCTGCATCGCCCTCATTGTCCAGGTCAGCTCCCTCATCAACACTATGATGTGCCGATGCAGCCATCTCCCCAATTGTGCTGGCAGCAGCAGACTGTGTGCCATCCTCCATGCCTGTTGTGTCCTCAGCCAGTGTGGCTAGTGTGACCAGGGGTGCAGGGGCAGGTGTCTGCTCGTCCTGTGTGGGTGTCTGTGTGGCTGTATTGGCACCAGTTGTTGACCCGCTTGCCGCTTGGCCCATCCTTGGTCCACTAGAGGTGGATCGTCCTGTGCCATCACCTTGCCTCCTAGGCCTTTTGGCTGCTGTTGTGCATTGTGCACTCCCATGTGCTTCATCACTGTCTGCATCCGTACCTGTGGGGGACAGAGGGTGGCAGGGCATCAGTGATGGTGGTGCTTGCATTATGCATGCATTAGTCTTTGGGCATGTGGCGCCATCTGATCAGTTGCATGCCTGGCTTTGTGGTGGACTGTGTACATGCAAGGTTGGAGTGTGCATTATGAAATCGTACTGGTGTTCACATGTACATCATGTTGGCTGCTGTTGGGCCTTGATGTGTGTTGGGGGTGTCGTCCTGGGTGAAACGTGCACGTAATCTGTGTGTCGGGTGTGTATTCGTGTATGAGCGCAGCATGCATTGGGATGGGATAGTGGTGGCCCCAGCATGTGTATATGGATATGTGTAGGTGTGCATGATGGGCCATGTATCGGCTGATGTTGCTGCCACATTTGGAGGACAATGAAGTTGATTAGTTATCGTGTTTTTGTAGCGACACTCACCTTCTTCTGCCGATGTTGGCACACCAAACTCTGCTCCACCGACTCCTTCGATTGACTCCACATCTATGACAGAGCTGCAGGTCTCCTCCCATCTGGCCAATTTCAGTGGTGAGTGTGGTCCTCCTCCTGTTGCCAGTCCCTGGCTCCGATTGGCCAACAAGATGAGCCGGACTCTCAGCCTGAGGTCATCCCACCATTTTTTACAATCGCGCACTGTGCGTGCAGTGGTGCCGACTGCACTTACTTTCTGGCCAACTTCTTCCCAGATGGCCTTCTTCTTCAGCTGGGCTAGATGCCTGAGGTCGTTGCAGAACACCACTTCAGCATTCGCCACTAGGGTGTCGGCTAACATGTTGAGCTCATTGTCCGTGAAACGTGGTTTGCGCAGGTGGGCCGTGCCTTTCCGGGTGGCCTTCGACATGTTGTGCTTGGTGGCCTAGGAGTTGTGGTGTTGAAGGTCCTGTAGGTGGAGGATGGCAATGGATTGTGTTTTTGAAGATGGCCGCCATGGCATTTCCCGTTCCGGTGCGCTGACGTTACTTCCGGGTCCGGTGTTAACGGGCCCGTTATTAGTACTATGTTAATAACGGTACCGCTATTTAGGGGTTGCCGAGGGCGGAGGCGTTCTGTGCATATTCGTCGATGCCGCTATCTGGGGGTTAGAGGGTCGTTACCGGCATGCCGGTATGCCCGTTACCTCCATGCAGGGGTGCGCGTGCTCCCGCACTCTTGATCGCCCGCTATTTGCGGGTTGGTGCCAAGCCGGACATGTTATAAAAGCCATGCCGGTACGGGCTGATTTTTAGGGCAAACCTCGTGATGAGGCCCATTAAGATTTGTGAAAGCGAGAGCATTGCAAGACAAGGGTAAGGGAAGTGTCCCCCTTGTCTTCTGGGGTCCGAGCCTGGCCGAGGGAGATCCAGGGGTGGAAAGTTACCACCCAAAGGTCGCTGAAAAAGGAACTGTCTTGTTAATTTGTTGAATACATCTGAGGGGTCAGCACCCAGAAGACGGGGACCCAAGGGTGATGCCATCACCCAAAGTGTTCTGAGGGGTCAGCGCCCAGAGGAGGAGGACCCAAGGATGAAGCCATCACCCAAACTGTCTGAGAGGTCAGCGCCCTGAAGAGGGGGACCCAAGGGTGAAGCCATCATCAAAAGTGTTTGTAGAACAGAAATTTGTGTTTGTTTGTTGAGAGTATCAGACCTCGAAGGCAAGAGACTTTTCATTATAAAGAGACTTAACCATCAAAGAACCTGATAGCTGTTATGGAACTGTTAGCTCGTGCTGGGAAGGCTCGAACATGTGCTGTGCTCCAAAGTCCCACCTTGTCCCGTGCTAAAAAAATGGGGAAGGGAGACCTTAAGGCAATCACATCCTGACTTATTAATTGTGAAAACGTTCTTCTTTATTTTGAATTCCCTATCCCACATTCAAATTGGAACATTGTAAGTATGATATAGTTCCCTGTAGGCCACTCCACCCATGCATCTCTTAACACCATCCACACACAAATTGCAAATCCCAGCTGAGCATTCCTTATATAGACATCCTGTCAACCTCCATTAAACCCTTTGGCACAAACATCAAAAGGAAGTTTGAAAGGTGCATACCATGCGAAAACCAGCAGTGCCATGAAACCACACCACCTTCAGAAAAAGGGCTGCCCTCTGGCAGTTGGTTACAGAGGATGTCAGTGCCCTATGGATTAAGTGCTTGACTGTCACATAACATGAAGAAGTGGAACACCAAGAACACCCAGATGAGGGCCAAAAACACCAGTGTCTTATCCGTGGATGATCTCGGAGGTCCTGTTGCCACATGCCCCACTCCCGCTTTCTTCAGTCATAGCGTCTCATTCCTCGATGGCGGGTGGCATGGCGCAAAGTGTTCCCTACTTAACTGAATTACGGGATGTCGCACACGGCAGACCAACAACATGGGCACTGCAATGTTGTGTGAGGGTGTCAGAAATGAGAGGCATACACAATGTTGTAGGGTTCTTTGAAACAAAAAGGGTGGAATAAAGGCCTCCCTGTCTCAATCCTAATAAGAATGTCCCTACCTATGAAATCTAAACTAAAGAAAGTTGACCTTTTGTCCAAATTATATCTGACCCTCACACTAACATATACAAAAATGTGCAAGGTAAATGTCTCTAGTTCCAACCCAACAAAAGAACGCATGCAAAAGTTCAAATAGATGATTCCAACAAAGCAATCCTTTTGTTCAGGAGTTGGCTGCCTTCCGCTTAACCAATTCAGGAAGCCTATTGGAAATATGTTGTTCCAACAATGTTCTGTCCAAATGTATGAACATGTCTCTTTCACCAAACAAAATATCTTCCTTGGATTAACAAAGCAAAAATGTCTCATCCATAGAACACTGTTGTCAGAATAGCAAAACACATATCTTTTCCACAGAACACTTTTTTGAGGATAAAAAAAACAAACGTCTCTTTCATAGAACTCTGTGCTCAGGATGGCACAACCAAATGTCTTTTTCATAGAACATTTTCCTTGGGGTGGAAAAGCCAAATGCCTCTTTCATAGAATACAGTTTATAATGATAAAGTTTCTCTTTTACACAATTGTTTCTCTCTGGGTATACTCTCCTGCCAAGATTTTCTCAACTCAATCCTTTTATATCCTGGTTTACTCTACTGCCAGGAATATCTCCTTAGCTGAAAAAATATACTCTGAATATCCTGGTTTACTCTCATGCCAGGAATGCCTCCTTTTTGACTCACACATATCTCCTGGTATACTCTTGAGCCATGTATCTCTTTCCCAAAAGTATTATTACCTGCCAGGTATTCCTTCCACTCTAGATATCACACAATCATATTTCCTCAATGACATATCGTGTTGACTTCAGTGGCTACTAGTACTAATTTCCCCCATGCAGACATTTCATATGTGAGAGTTTGTTCAGGTTGTGTCTGTCAACCTTTCTTTCAATTTCTCTTGACTCTTGGCAAGGCTTGCTCCAGATCTCCCCCAACTGACATCTCATGTCAGGAGAATTTCCAAAGTCTTGCCTCCTAATTTCTCTCCCAATGTCTTTTGGCTTACGGCAATGCTGGATCCTGGTTTCCTCCAACTGATATCTATTTGTATTTGTATTTTATTTCTGATGCTTGTTAATCTGCTTAGAATCACATGCTGTGCATATGGTCCGACATCCAGTGGTAACTGCGGAGTATTGCATCTTGTCTTTCGGGGACCAAAAGGGGACGTCGGCATAGGCGTGTCTGTAACACTATCCCTATCGTGACGTGTGCTGTACACAAAATCCCTCACGCGCTGAGGTCCCTCAGATTGTTTTTTTCCATTTTTTTCCTATAGCGGAGCTCTTACTAGAGACATTGTTTACCTTTACCAAATTGTCGGTTTATTCCCCGTTATGTTACTTCGCCTAACAAGAACAAGAACATCTTCGACGAAGACTACAGGGGATTCGTCTATGGCTCTGGATTTTGGCGCCTAAGATCCGGCGGCCGGATTTTCCACGTGGTCAGGCCCTCTACAGTAGGGAGAGTGGGGTTGCGGTGGCCATATTGCCAGCATGTCTTTCCTCCTTTCCCCTCTTTTCCCTGTTGGTCTGATCATCCTTCCCTTTAGCTATGGAAAGGACTCCTTTTAGATTCTGCCCTAAGTGTAGGGTCAGATATCCTTGGAAGGACGAACACAGGACGTCTAACGCCTGTCTCCCCCTAGAGCACGACGAGATGCGGTGTGCAGCGTGCAAACTCCTTCGGCCTAAGACCCTTAAGGAGCGCTGTGTAAAGCAGAGGGCCGCGTACGGTATGTCACGCATGGCACAGCCTTCCCCCACCACCACACCCGCTGAAAGTGACTGGGGTACTTCGGATGACCAAACATCCATTACGGATGTTATAGACCTTGAGGCGGACGCTTCTAGGTCCGCCACGCCCATCCCTGACCCTTTAAGGCTTGACTCTGGTCTTGCTACAGGGACAACACCCACAACAGGGGCGTACAAGCGCATCGCACTAAGCACACAACCCCTACGCCAATTTTGATGTCTTCGTCAAAAAAGGCGAAAGCGCCAACAGGGCCCCCGAAAACTTTGCCGGTTCCCTCGGTTCGTTCAGATCCAAAGCCTTACCCGCATCCGCAGCAGCGTTTTGCGACTGGGCAACCTAAACCAGCTAAGGGCGCTACTCTGAAACCTACACACGTCAAAGTGCGGGATCCCAACGCTTCGATGGTCTCTAAGGCCGCGGTAGGCCCGAAAACTACGGCTAGGCTTCTACACTGAAAACCAGTCGCTAGGCCCTCTAGCGCTGCAGAAGGTATTACACCTGCCGATAAATCATCAGAGCCACTGTCTCACGACGATTCAGCGACTATCGTAAGCAGCATTGGGAGAATTACGGCGGCGGTGGGCCTTACCCTGGTTCCGCCTAAGGTTATGGGACAAGCCGTGGATTGGGTTCCCGATTCTGACGACGCTTACAAGGATAGTCGAGAGCCTCTTTCCGATGCCCTGAGAGACTCCTTTCGATGCCGCAGGGCGGAGAATGTCGTTTCTCCTCACGCAGGCCCGTTTGGGTCCTCTAAATGGACTACAGAAAAATTCGAAAGGTGTATGGATCGGCTGGAGCAGATTATCAGTTTTTCTGATCATCCTCCCCCGAAAAGGGCTCGGGTAGACACTAACCTTCAAATTCAGGAAGATCAGTCTCATGTTTTCCAACAGGAAGCGTGGTCCAGATGGACACATATAGAGATATCTATAATGAAGAAGAAGAAGCTTCTTTTCTGCAAAACTATGATGAAGACCAACAGGATACTACGGACAACTGGGAGGAAACCCAGCAGGAAGATCAGGACCCATGGACACAGCAAGATCAGGACTCTGATGTTTTGTGCCTAGACTCTCCTGCGTCCACCCCGGCTCACCAGGCCTCTCCTGTAGATGACCAAATGGCATTCAACTCCATGTTGAAAAAAGCAGCTGAATACTTTAAAATTGCCACTCAAGAGGCGGTACCTGCGCAGGATTTCGTGGAGGCTATCATTAAGGAAAAACCTCCAGCGAGTCAATCCATCCCCCTCCTTAACTCTGTTAAGAGAAGGGTAGCTCCCTCATTGGTGTCACCTGCTCAAACACGGGCAGTGAACCAGAGAGTCGAAAAATTATTTCGCCCTTCTCCTTCCGACCCTCCATACATCAAAGGACATGCCATCCCAGATTCACTGGTAGTAACTACCACTAGAAAGAGGGCAGGGGTACCCCTTGCCACGTGGGAATCACCACCGGACAAGGAATCTAAGCGGCTGTATGCTCTTGGCAAACGTGTCACGTCAGCAGCCGCACCTAGTATACGGGTTGCTAAAAATACTACTCTATTAGCAAGCTATGCTGATGCCCAATGGAACTTGCTCCAGGAAGGCCTCCATGAGGTCCCCGAACCCGCCAACTCAAAGCTTCTCTCCATTGTAATGGTGGGAAGACTAGTTAACCAGAACGTGGTGAAGAACACCCTGGACACTGAGGAAACTGCAGACAGGTCTCTTGCTCAAGGGACCCTACTGAAAAGACACGCTTGGCTGCGTACATCAGGATTTAAACCTGAGACTCAGGCCTCCCTCATTAATAAACCCATTGAGGAGACTAACCACTTCGGGAAGGCGGTGGATGAGGCTTTGGAAACAGCCAAGAAGGAGCATGAGACACTAAAGTCTCTGCAACAAATTACACAGAAAACCTCCTCCCAAAGGGGTAATAACTCTCGGCGGTCCTTTCGAAGGCAAGCCCGTGCTGGTCAAAGCAAGTACGGCACGGGGAACTTCAACACAAATCAAACATCTGGAAGCCCCGCTTACTACCCCTCAAGCGGTCAGAAACGCGGCAAGGGTAGAGGCAGAGGCCCCAATCCCAGAGGAGCCACGGCCTCTGGACAGAAATGACCATCAAGTCCAGGTCCCCTCCCATGTCACCCCGGTCGGGGGGCGATTAACATCTTTCCTCATGGCATGGGAGGGGATAACTTCCGACCAGTGGGTCTTAAAGACGGTCGCCCACGGTTACTGCGTGGAATTCGCCCGACCTCCACAGTTCAGACCGCCGCGCTCACGGCGTCTTTCACTGGACCACCTGGAGATCCTAATCCAAGAGGTGGAAGCACTGCTGGGAAAGGACGCCATAGAAGCCGTCCCTATTCTTCAGTTAAACAAGGGTATTTATTCAGTGTACTTCCTTGTACCCAAAATGGATCTCACCATGCGGCATGTTCTAGACCTGCGCCCAGCGAACAAGTTTATAAAACCCCAGAAGATTTGCATGGTAACACTGCTCGAGGTGTTCCCATTGCTGAAAAAAGGGGACTTCATGGCAACATTGGACATGAAAGATGCATACTTTCATATTTCACTGTTGCCAGCACACAGGAAATATCGAAGGTTCATGATCCAGGGCAGGCATTACCAATTCAAGGTACTCCCCTTCAGCATCGCCTCGGCACCAAGGGTGTTTACCAAAGTCCTGGCAGTGGCAGCAGCACACCTGCGCAGACTATCAGTCCCAGTTTACCCTTACCTCGACGACTGGCTCATCACAGGGGACTCGTTCGACGCTTGTTTTTCGAACACCCAAAAAACTGTAGATCTCCTCTTCAGCCTGGGTTTCTCAATCAACGAAATTAAATCCAGTTTAGTCCCCAGCCAAGTAAAACAATTTCTGGGAGCTCTAATTCGGACAGAAGACGGCCTCGTCTTTCCCTCCAACGAGAGGGTTCAGAACATGCTTTCTCAGATCCCTCAATATGTAGCCAGTTGGGAGGTGACGGTAGGCAAAGCTATGTTTTTGCTAGGGATGATGGCGTCATGCATATACTTGGTACCCCACGCGCGGCTGCACATGCATCCCATGCAAGAGTGGCTCAAAAGCCAGTGGTGTCAGACCAGTGGACAATGGGAAGATCTGGTAGTTGTCTTGCCAGCCCTCGTTCTCTCTCTGCAGTGGTGGTGAAGAGAAAACCTCTTGAAGGGGATGACCTTCACCACCCCTACAGTTGAAGCCACTCTCACTACAGACGCATCGCTCACAGGGTGGGAGCTCATCTGCTTCAGCAGACAGCACACGGAGTTTGGCCTCCTCAAGTAGCATCCAACCATATAAACTTACTGGAGCTGTTAGCGGTGTTCAAGGCTTTGAAAGCCTTTCAGGTACAACTGCAAGGAAAGACAGTGCTGATTCTAACGGACAGCACTACAGCTATGTATTACCTGAACAAACAGGGGGGCACTCATTCTCCAGGGCTATCCAAGCTGTCTCAGAACATTTGGATATGGGCTCTCAGACACAATATGTTTCTGTTGTCCCAACATGTTGCAGGGGAACTCAATCTTCTAGCAGACGTACTCAGCAGAGATTTCAATCTTCTAGCAGACATACTCAGCAGAGATTTCCCTCTGCCCGAAGAATACGAATGGCGACTGCACGAAGACATGTGTCCAACGTCTTCACAAAATGGGGTTTCCCAGAGATCGACCTGTTCGCTACTCCGGAGAACGCCCAATGCCAAGACTACGCCTCCAGGTACCCCCAGAACCGATCCAAGGGGAACATGGTTGGGAAAATTTGTCTACGCTTTTCCCCTGACTCCCCTTCTCATAGTGCACAAAATGCACCAGGAACCAGTTACCATTCCCTGCCCGTACAGCATGTTGTCTCAGGACAGGGGGGAGACCCTACACCCATGCCCACAAACTCTGAATTTAGCATCTTGGCTCCTTAGATCATAGAGTTTGGACACCTGCAACTCCCTCAGAGGTGCATGGGCATACTCAGGGAAGAGAGAAAACCTAATACACGTTATTGCTATGCCAGCAAATGGAAACGTTTTGTCATCTGGTGCAATCCCAAGGGCGTCAATCCCATTGATTGCTCACCCTCACACATTGTGCTGTATCTAACCCACCTGTTGGACATTGGGTTAGTCTTCAATTCCCTAAAGGTTCATCTGGCTGAACTGTCAGCCTACACCACATCACAACAAAAGGTATCGTGGTGGAAAATACCAGTGATTAAAGCCTTTATGGAAGGGTTTAAGAGGATGTATCCCCCTATTTCTCACCAAGCCCATGGATGGGATCTGAATGTGGTTTTGACCAGTCTCATGGGAGCTCCCTTTGAGCCTATGCATAAAGCAAGTCTAAAAGACCTTCCTAGTGGCTATCACTTCTATCAGAAGGGTTAGCAAACTACAGGCTCTTTCTGTTCTAGACCCCTTTGTTACAGTCCACAAAGACAAGGTAGTTCTGCGCACACATCCCAGGTTTGCGCCTAAATTCATCTCAAAGTTCCATGTGAACCAATAATCGAACTACCCACTTTCTTCCAGAACCCTACTAACATGGCCGAAAGAAGCCTTCACACACGCAGGGCAGTCATGTTTTACCTGGAAAGAACTAAACCACTAAGGAAGACTAAACAATTCTTTGTTTCAGTGGCAGCTGGTAGAGAAGGGGATCCTGTCTCTAAATCAGCTATCTCAAGGTGGATTGTCAAATTCATCACACTATGCTACACTCTTGCTAAGAGAGAACTGCCCTTCAAGCCTAGAGCACATTCTACTCGAGGCACTGGGGCATCCATAGCATTCATTGCAAATGTTCCTCTTGAGTCCATTTGCAAAGCGGCAACCTGGAGTTCTGTAAACACCTTTACAAAACATTATTGCCTAGACACTCATTCTAGGTCTGATTCTCAGGTGGGTCAAGCAGTATTAAGACATGTTTTCTCTACTGTTCCTTCTCACAACCCACCTCCAACTCCGGGTACTGCTTGCTAGTCTATGCACAGCATGTGATTCTAAGCAGATTAACAAGCATCAGAAGACATGCATTACTTTTGGGAATAGCATTTCTGATGATTGTATCTGCTTAGATTCACATGCGCCCTCCCAGCGTCCCCGCTATCGTGGAAGGAACATAGACGTCTTACTGCTTTCTCTCTTTATGTACTCACTCACTATAGCCTTGGGCTCCCTCATGGCAGAAAAAATGCAATCGGAGGGACCTCGGCGCAAGAGGGATTTTGGGTACACCACACGTCACGATAGAGACAGTGTTACAGACACGCCTATGCCTATGCCGACGTCCCCTTTCGGTCCCCGAAAGACAAGGTGCAATACTCTGCGGTTACCACTCGATGTCGGACCATATGCACAGCATGTGAATCTAAGCAGATACAATCATCAGAAATGCTATTACGGTAGATAATGCATGTCTTATTAGCAAAGAGCGCCCGAGCCCTGGGCAACTGGGCCCTGAATCTTACATGTTGCACAGGCATAAACTATACAAGCAAACTAAGAAATTACACATACATAAAATATGTTCTTGTGGGTAGCGTCGATGTATGACATGAGAAGGTGTCAGATAGGTAAACGGGAACCTGGTTGTGGAGACACTTGTGGGTGAGTGAGAGTGACTTTAGATCTATTCTTTGCTTAATGTTGAGCCACTTTATGTTCTGTCTGGTTGCAGTGATGTGCTGTTTCCTGAGGATGTTACATGCTGATCTGATTGTATTATTTTGCATACCTTGTATTTTGTTCATATTTTGTTGGGATGTACCCAGGTAGAGCGCATTGCAATAGTCAAGTTTAGATAATACTGAGGCTATTGCTACTGAAATGCAGTTAGTTGTGTTCAGGTATGGGCAGAAGGCTGTAATAAGCTTGCAAGTTTAGGCTGTAGAGGATGCTAATGCATTAGTCTGTCTCGTAAGTGTGAGCGCTGAGTCAATGTGGATTCCTAAAGTTTTCACATCGTTGGCTACTTTGATGGTGTTACCGTCGATGTTGAAGGAGTTGAAGAGGGTCCCTAATTTGCTCAGTTTAGGTGGAGAGCCAAGGAGGAGTAATTCGGTTTTGTCGTCGTTTAGACATAAACCATGCTTCACCATCCAAATTCGAATGGTACTGTGGATATCATTAAGGGTTTTACTATCTGCAGTGTAGTCACCAGTGATGGGGATGAGTATATGGGTGTCGTCTGCGTAATTTGTGTATGTGACTCCCAGATAGTCAAGTATATTAAATAGGGGTTTGGTGAAGACATTGTAAAGAGTTGGGGATACACAGGATCCTTGAGGGACTCCACGAGTGACTGGTGATGGTAAGGCAGATGCAGAAAGTGCAAAGACCCTCATTGATCTGTTGCTAAGGAAGGATTTAATCCAGGTGTTGGCTTGGTCTGAGAAATGTGCAGCAGATGACAGATGTTTACATACAATTTCATGATTCACTAAGTCATATGCTGCTGATAGGTCAAGTAATAGGAGCAAGGCAGATTTACCCTTGTCTTTTAGGATCTGAATTTGTGTCTTTAAGTCAATGAGCGCCGTCTCAGTCCCTTGTCTAAGTCTGAATCCTGACTGTCTTAGTTCTAACAAATTGTTTGCTTCTAGGTAATGCGGTATCTCCAGGTAGGCTGCACGGTCCAGTAATTTTAACAAGAACAGGACAGTTGTAATCAGTCTGTAATTAGAAGGGTTGTGTGAGTCTAGTGGGGTTTTTTTAACAGTGGGAGTATCTAGGCCTCCTTCATATGTGTGGGAACAGTACTGGAATTAAATGATGCATTGATAAATGATGTGATGAAGGGGGCAAGTTTATTATCCACCTCCTTAGTTAGAATGGCAGGGCAGATGTCACCCTGGCAATTAGTTGGTTTAAGTTTAAGTATAATCATCTTCACTTCTTTAATAGAGAGATGCTTGAAGTTGAATTGTGGTATATTAGGTAGGGGGAGAGGGCAGGTCCTGAGTCATAGCATTGTGAATGAGTTTTTTTTGGTTTTTATTTTGTTTAATAGCATAGTGATTTTATCTTGGAGAGCATTCTGTATGTTAGTACACCAAAAGGTGTCTTTCGTACAGGTGTCCGGTACAGGGGCTGGAGATTCCAGTTCTTTCAATATGTTAAATAATTCCTTAGTACTGGAACTAGCTTTGGCTATGCGATCATTGAAGCTGTCTTTTTTTGTCTGGACAATGGCTAATTTGTAATTGAGTGAGGCTGCAGTGAAGTTAATTTTGTTGGATTCTACGGGGGAGGTTTCCCAAGCAGTTTCCGCTGTTCGTTTCACTTTCCTAAGAGTCTTAATATGGGGTGTGTAACATTTGTTGATGTGAGCGTGGGGTTTGGATTTCTGCATTTTAAAAGGTGCTGTGGTGTTGATAGCCTTGAGGAGGGTTTTGTTGTATAGGTCCACTAGTTCAGATGGGTCCGAAGATAGTGTACCAGGATGTGTAATTGGGCGTAGTAAAGGTAGTAGATTCTCTACTGTGAGTTTCTGTTTGCTTCTCGTCATCATGGCCGGAGCTTGAGTTTGTGATGTGTGGGGTGCTGCCTTGTCGATGGTGAACGTGATTAGGTGGTGGTCTGGAGTATTAGAAAGAACATTGATACTGCAGTTAAGGTCTGCTAACCAGTTTAGCGTTCTTCCTTTATTGTGGGTATGGTTATTTATACGATGTGTGAACCCTAACTCAGTGACAGTGTCCTTAAGGGCTTTTGCTTTAGAGTCTTTGGGCTCATGGAGGCCTAGATTAAAGTCTCCCAGAATAATAACTTGAGATCTGGTTTTGGTGTTAGCGGACAATAGGTGTGATACATCATTTTCAAAGGTAGAGGATGTACCAGGGGGTCGGTAAATTTGGTGCAAGGTGATGGTAGATGTGTTGAAGGAGAATAGTTTGATAGTAATTCGGCGGATGGGAAATGTTGCTTGTTGACCATTCTTAGATCTAGTGCTCTTTTTTGTATGAGAGCAATCCCTCCTGCGTTGGAGGTATTGGTATCTCTATCAGAGCGTAGGATAGTGTAATTGTCAGGTATGGCCAATGCTAGTGAGGGGCCTGATGTAGGATTTAGCCATGTTTCCATAATAGCAATGAAGTGAAGGTCATGGAGAGTTATCTTGTTCGCTATATCCAAGGCATGTGTTTGGAGTGATCTTGCATTAATGAGTCCTGCTTTGATTGTGTTATCATGGTTGCTGGGTACAGGCATCTGAGATTTTTGGATGTTGATATGTTTCGTAGGTCTTGAGATGGAGTTGACGTTGGGAGTGGAGGCAGAAATGTTATCTGCGAGGACTTGTGCGTATTGGTGTAGTGATCTTTTGCCAAGTCTGATGTTTCTCTGTGATTTGGGGCAAGAGGTTGTCTTGCTGGAATTAGGGGAGCATACAAATGGTTGGAGTGGCTTGATATTGAAGGCATCTGGATGCGGTGTAGTGTGGTTAGTTGGAGGCCGTGTCATGTGTAGTTTGTCCTTGGTAGCATGGGGCGATGCAGGTTTGGATTAGAGGTTAGTGTGATCGGGATTAGGGATCAGAAAGGGGAGCCTCTGTGGGTAGTATGGAAATGTGATGAGGCATGGTTGTAGACATTTCAATGGCGGGATGTCGTCTGACCTAGGAAGACTCTCTGTCATAGTGAGGTGTGTGATGAATGTGTTGAGGCTCGGAGAGGCGTCCATGTGTTTGGAGTAAGGGAAGTCTAACTGAGGTGTTTTTTTGAACATAGGAGGGTGTGTGATGCCATAGATAAGGAGTGAAAGCACTAGTTGTGGGGGCAGCATGGCTATTATGGCTAGTATGGAGTTATGCTGCTTGTTCCCCTTGGCACATTTGTGGACGGCATATTGTAGGGGGTACTTTAATTGATAGGTGCGTCAGGTTGTGCATTAGTTATTTCAAGACAATAGGCAAATAGGCAAATCATGCCAGGAGAACTGCCAAACTCTTGCCTCCTTATTTCTCTCCCAATGTCTTTTGGCTTATGGCAATGTTGGTTCCAGGAATCCCCCAACTGACATCTCAGGTCAGGAAAATTGTACCATGTTTGCCTTCTTATTTTAATTTGAGTCGGTCGACATTCAAAAGTACTCGTCAAATACTCTGTAATTTTTTGCATGTCCAGAGGCCACTTTCAATCACGGACTGACTCACCGGTATACCGTGCTGTTGCTGTAAGTGTCTTTTGTGGGGCTGCCTTCCCCGTCTAAGCAGATGTTCCTGCATCAGTGTTTGCTTCCTTTGCTGCCAGGACATGTGCCACTTCACAGGGCCTCATGTCTCGTGACCCTGGTGCGCTTTATTCACCTGGCCGTTATCGGAGTTTCTACTCTCTGGTCTAGAACGCTGCTGACCTGTCGCAGGCAAACGTTCACCACTCTCCCCAGTGCTCTTCTTCTTTGGACTGCTTCTGCTGCCGGTCTCCCTTCCCGCTCTGCATACTTTGCAGCCTCTCTCCTTGCTTCCTTCTCGATCCTCCATCTGTAGGTAACCTTCGGGTTAAAATGTCCCACAAAGTAGATTTATTTTCAGACAACTAGACTGCACCTTTACTTCTCATTGACTTCTTGTTCATCTACTTCTTCTCAGTACCTCAGTTGTTATGAGACATGGAGTCCATATATATTCTAGACTTTTCAAGAGGAGATTGTTTTTAATATTTGTTGTAATAGAGATTGTCAGAGCAAGGAGAGGTTATGTGAACCTTATGTGTAGTGATGTTTTGCTCAGGACTCCTATCCAGATCAAAATCTTTATACTCAAGGGATGTTAAATGTAAACCATGCATACCTGAGGTATAACTGTTATTCTGCTTGGAGGTTTTTCATACACAGTGGTGTGGGTTTTAACATGGGAAGGATTTGCAAAATGACAACATGCAATCAAGTATTTAGGGATTATGGGGTTTCCTGCTTCGTATACAGAGGAATACCGCATGTCTCCTAAAGAAGTCATCATACCTCCCTGACAGCCATCTCCTATGTAGTCCTCCCTCATATTACCATTCCCAGACTAAGGATCAGGTAGCGACTGCCTTCCCCTGGCCACATGGGAGGAGACTTTAGGCTGAGGCTCAGTGACGACTCTGCAGGATTCATCACAGTTGTTTCACCAGGGCATGCGCCGGGGACCAGTGTCTGGATTCCAGGCATGCGCAGTAGCCTCTGTGCTTCATGCCTGTGCAGGGATGCGGAAACCTCATTTCATTGTTGGCAATTTCAAAACACAACCAGTGATTCTCCCAATCGCCTCTGGAAACATCCTGGTGAGTGACGCTGGGGTTCCTGAGCCTTTGTCTGCGTGCCTCTTCACCTTGTTTCTTGGTGCCATGCCTTTTCCCACCTCCTGACCTGGACCCAGCCTCTTGGCTCCCCCCTCTTCCCTCATCTCCTTGGTCTTTCCTGCCCAGCTTTGTCCTGTTCTACTTTGAACCCCTTTGATACTGCTACTGGCCTCCAGTATTCTTCCATCCATTCAGCAGTTCCTGCAGCCTCCTTCCTAGTCTGCCAATACTACAGCCTGCTGCCTTTGGCTGGCAGCTACACTCTTGCCCATCCACCCAGTGTCCACACTGTCCTTGCTGCCTCTGTGGATGGTGCTTCAATCGGTGAGCAGGGAGCTGAGCACTTCTTGCTCCTGGTAACAAACCCCAGGATCTGGTGGTGTTTTGTTCCCTGGTTCTACCTAACATCAACCCTGAACTTGGATTTCAGATCAACCTTCCAGAATACTATCAGGTAACCGCCAGCGGGACATGCTCCTTCACAGGTCCCTCTCATTCACTTCAGAGGGTTACTCCCCTAGTACGAGTTTCTCGCATCGTTCATATTCAATGTCATGGACTGGTGTTCACTTTTCTACTTGTCCTTTATGCAATGGGATTACCAAGGCTCTGGTCTGGGGCCCTCCTATTCCCTTATTTACTCTTTGGCCTTCTTTGCAAATGTCTATGTTGGAGATTGCCAGACCTTTGTTACTTTTCGTCCTTTACTGATCAACATCATTCATTGATTTATTATTATTTGTCCACCATTATATCCTGGATGCAGGTTCAGTTTCTTTATCTCAAAACACTCAAGACTGAGCTTCTTTTCTGTCCTGCTTCTTCTTCTCATGCCTGTTCTTCTACTTCTTTCATCTGTTATCCTCCATGCTCTCGTTAATTCTTGACTTCTGCTTGTATCTTAGGTGTTACTTTTGATTCTGCACTTCCTTTTTTCTTCACATTTTTTCTGTAGCTCACTCCAGCTGTTAACAACGTTATAATGTCTGCAACATTCCTAGTTTTCTCAACTTATTGACTCCTAAGAATCCTACCCTTATCTTGATCATCTCTTAACTTGATTAATTCTCCTAATTTCTTCTTGGAATTCCTGCACATGCTCTTGTTCCCTTGATTTTCAATCCTGCAATTCGTATTTTTTTCATTTTCAGCTTTGCCCAATCTTCTATCTCTTCTTCTTCAGCATCTCTTGGATGGCTTTCCCTTTTGGCCTGTCATCAGCATTGCCTTCATTGAATTGTTTTGAAATACATTTATGGTCTGTCATTTCATGCCTTTCTTCCCTTTAATCTCTCTAGTCTCCTTCTTATTCCCTAGGATGTTCCTCTTTTTCCATTAGCCATCCCCATCCTCCTTGTACCCATTGATATTTCAATCAGTTTTTCTTTTGTATTCCCAAACTTTGTAATGCTCGTCCCTTCACTATTTTTTTCTATTCCTACTATTGCTTTTTCTCATACTTCTCAAAACTCATCAATACTTGAAATAACTTCATACTACCGGCACATCACACACCTTTTGACCTTTGGTTCTGTTTTTCTAACTTAAGTTAACATTTAGGCACAAGCTATTTACGAATTGAAATAAATAAATGAACACATAAATACATGCATAAATAGATATAGTAAAAACACACAATAAGGGTCTGAGTCATATCCAGTAACAAGGAATCCACTGGAAGCTCTACCACAGGAAGAAATGTCATGTATTAAACAGAACAAGGACAAAAAGACCCCAGGACTTGAGACCAGCATGTACTGGCCCCTGTGAAATTGCTGAGCACAAGAGACATGTCTACAACATGAAGCAAGCACCATAGATGATGAAGATCATATGCTGCACACATTCGACTCCCCTGAATGGTGTGTGCGGCCATTGGCCAACACACTGAACCCAACATATAAACATTAATTTATGTTAATATCTTGCCAACATTGCTACCCTGTATCTTGAAAGTGGACAAACAATGAACACAAATGCAGAGATGTAAATTACAGGTCCTCAAAGATGGATTTATCCACAGCATGATTTGCCAAGCTACTTAGAGCACCTTGAGAAGTCACACAGTGAACACATCAAAAACTCAGACACTCTCACAGCATGCACCACAGATACAACCCTGATCTGCCAGGCATCCTTATATCCCTTGTCACCCAGCCTCTGCAGCAAGCCAGCTCATGAGCTATCCGTCACACCTAGATAGATACATTTTTTAATTGTTTTATTGTATTTTAGACATACAATGGCTTTCTTTCATCTATTATCCTCCTGGCTCTCATTCATTCTTGACTTCTGCTTGTATCTTAGGTGTTACGTTTGATTCTGCACTTCCCTTTTTTCTTCACATTTCTTCTGTAGCTCACTCCAGCTATTATCTACTTTATAATGTCTGCAACATTCCTATTGATATTGATATTTCCGACTGCTAAAGCTATGTCTCAAACATGGCTGCCAGCTTCTTTGTGTTTGTGAGGCAGTGACTACAGAAGTGCCTTCCTCCATCGTGCACATTGATTGGCTACTGTTCTACCCTTATAGCCAATCGGGGCACCGGCAGGCTTCAGCCGGCCTCACCTAAGGACCACCTTTAAGGGCTCTGTCAGCTTCCTGTCCGCAGACAGGCCGCTACATGTGACTTCTACTATGTGAAACCTTGAGGTTTCTTCCTGGACTACTGGACTACCATGACTCTCCTACCTCACCCAGCATGGGTTAGTTACCTCCTCATGACTGCCCTGTACCCTCGTCTCTGCCTGTACTCTCAGCTCTCCCTCTTATGTACTAAATTAAGTCATTTCTGCACTTGCCTTTTCCATCTTAGTCCCACTTCATTTCCTTAACAACATGGCCTTATGTGTAACTGAAAAGTGAAATTTGGGTGTATTTTGCATTTGACTGGAAAGTCATACTTTGGTGTATTTTGCATTTAACTGCAAAGTCAAACTTGGGTGTATTTTGCATTTGTCTGGAAAGTAAAAAATTGGGTGTATTTTGCATTTAACTGGAAAGTAAAACTTGGGTGTATTTTGCATTTAACTGGAAAGTCATACTTGCGTGTATTTTGCATTTAACTGGAAAGTCAAACTTGGCTGTATTTTGCATTTAAATGGAAAGTCGAACTTGGGTGTGTTTTGCACATCACTTTGCCCATTGATTGTATCTTGCTAGCCCAGTGATTGTTCCATACCGCTGTACTTGCATACTTGTTCCTCTGCCTCCTCTCTTCCCACCCATGACACTTTCTGTTTCTCCCATCTATTCCAACTGCTTCTCTATCAACTATCCTTCCCTTCTCACTAAGTCTGGAAAGAAGAAGCTTAAAAAGAATATCTTGGCCTCTAACCCTGGTCTCCCTTTCGCTGATACCTATTCCAGCGCCTCCTCCAGACAGACCCTCACCAACATCCTCTTGGTCGTCCCTTCGCTGGATCTATGGATGCCGCATATGATCTCTGTTCTGTTCTGTCCTGTCTCCTCCTATCCCATAAATGGTGGCACTCTCTGGCAAGTCCTGATGGGTTCCTTCGACTCCTCCAGAGTCATCCTTAATGTCTATCTTAATGGCACTGTCATGGACCAAGGTCTTCAAGCTAATCTCCTCCTCTTCGATAGGCGTTTCCGTTGCCTCACCAACTTCCTTTCATCTCCGGCTGTCCCTTCCTCTCATTTCTTGGCTGCCTTGCCCACTCCTCCCTCCTCCTCTGCCCCACTTCAGGCTACCTCCACTCCTCCGCTGGGCGTACCTCTGATTTGTACCCCTCCCTGGCAGGTGTTTAAGGCTGGCAACCTTCTGGATCTTGCCACTCTCAACTCTCGCTCTGCTGTCAAACACTCCTCTGACATCTGCCACCTCCTCGAAGAACTTGACCTTGATGTCCTCAGTCTTACTGAGACATGGTTCATGGTCAGCTCTGTAACAAGCTTTGACACTCTTCTCCCTAATGGCTACAGGATCCTTTCCGCACCCAGATCCACCCGGCCCGGAGGTGGTGTAACCCTGATCTTTCCTGAGTGGATTTCTGCCACTGTCATTCCTACTCAGATCTACCCCTCCTTCGAATGCCTTGTCTGCAGGCTCGCTATCTATCCTAGGCAGTCTCTTACTGTTGCTACTCTCTATCGGCCCGCTGGTCAAATCACCTCTTCTCTCCAAGTGGGCTGACCTCTCCTCCTCCCTCCTGGTCTCAACCCCTCAATTCCTCTTCCTCAGTGACCTCAACATCCACCTCGATTCTTCCTATCCCTCATCTTTGTTCTTTCACGACCTCTGTGACTCCCTCTCCCTCTCTACCCTCCCCTCTGGCCCCAATCATTCTGCAGGTCACACACTTGATGTCTTGATCTCCTCTGGCCTCCCCCTCTCTATCCCTCTGACTACTCCACTCTCCTGGAGTGACCACTGCCGCCTCTCCTCTCATCTCTCACTCTCTTCATCCCAAGCCAAGCCTACCCCAACACTGCCACCTACCTTCTCGGACATCCATCTCATGAAGCGCGTGTCAGTTGAGGCTTTCGCTGCCACCTTCTCTCCCCCATCTCCTCTGGCTGACTCACACCCAGACACAGCCCTGTCCCTTCTCTACTCTTCTATTTCTGATACCCTTGATGCTCTTGCCCCTGTCATGAGGATCCGTTTTAAATCCAAAGCCAAGTGCAATTCCTGGTATGACTCCAACCTAGCTACACTTAAACGTAAGTGTAGGGCGGCTGAGGGGAAATGGAGGACTTCTTTTGCATCCTCGACACATTGGCCTGTCGCCTGTTCCAAAGGCAATACCAACTCTCTGTCCTCACCAAGAAGAGAGTTTACATTCAAGCCCATGTATCGGCAGCATCTAACAACTCGGCTGAAATCTATAAAATCTGCAAGGAGCTGGCCAATCTTGCTGCAGTCTGAGCTGGCCAACCCTGCTGCAGTCTCTACCCCTCCTGTTGCCTCCCAGGCGCTCTGCAATGCCCTTGCCTCTCACTTTATCTCAAAAACCCAGGACATCCTGTCCACTCTCTCCTCTCTCCACTCTCTCCTCCCTTTCTTCTCCACTCCTCCCTCCATCTGTGCTTGCTGACCCTCCTTCAGTGACCCCTCCACCCCCCTTCTTGTCCTTTCCTCTTTTCTCCCCGACGAGGTCGCTTGACAAGTCCGGCCTATGAAAGCCTCGTCAAAACAGGTTCATCCTTGATCCAGGACCACATTGACACCCTCGCCCCAGCCCTTGCTGATTTCTGCAACCACTCCTTTGCCTCAGGATCCTTCCCCTCCTCTCTGAAGCACTCCCTTGTGCATGCTCTTCTCAAGAAACCCACAGCTGATCCTCCCTGTCCGGCTAACTATCCCCCAATTCCCATTACTCCCTTTCTGGGCAAACTCCTGGAAAAGCTGGCCATCTCCCAGCTTAACCTTCATTCCAATTCTGTTGGCTGTCTCCCTGACCACCAGTATGGCTTCAGAGCTGCCAGAAGACTGCTCTCCTGAACATCCGTAAAGATCTGCTCTCCAACCTCGACTCTAACATCCCCTCATCCTGCTCGATCTCTCTTCTGCCTTTGACATGGTCAACAATCCTACAAGATCTCTCTTCTGCCTTTGGCACGGTCAACCATACCATCCTGCTCAACCGTCTCTGTGATAACCTGGGTATCACAGATCATGCTCTGGCCTGGCTGACGTCTTTGCTCTCTGATCGACCCTCCCAGGTCATACTTGGGTCCTTCCTATCATCTATCTCCCTCTCTATCTGTGGTGTTCCCAAGGGGTCTAACCTCTCGCCCTGACTTTTCAACCAATACCTGGCAGCTCTCGCCCACTGCATTGCCATTTTCTGCTCAAATTTCCAGTGCTATGCTGACCACACTCAACTCATTTTCAGGCTGCCCGCGGCCACCTCCTCTCCCTCTCTCATCTCTGATTCCCTTACTGCCATTCAAGATTGGTGTTCTGCTAATGATCTTTGTCTGAATGCCAGCAAGACTGCACACCTTTTCCATCCTTTCCCCTCACTCTCTGGCCGGCCTCCCTTGGCCCTCCTCCTACCCCACCTGCGAGGCTAAGAACCTCGGGGTCATCTTTGATTCCACACTTTCCTTCTCTGCCCACATCTCTGAGGTCTCTAAAAAGTCAAACTTCCTACTGCACCTCCTCAGAGTTACTCTGCCTTTCATCTCCTTCCCCCAGAAGCTCATGGTCTCCCAGGCTCTGTTTCTCTCTAGGTTGGACTATTGTATCAGCCTCTTTCTAAATCTACCTGCCTCTACTCTCCTCCCTCTGCAACTAATCCAGAATAGGACTGCAGGACTTGTCCATGGCCTCAATCCCTGGGATCGTATCTCTCCAGCTCTGAAATCTCTCCATTGGCTCCCAGTGGATGCAAGGATTAAATTCAAAACCCTCCTCATTCTCCACAAGGCTTTCTGGGGCCTGGGTCCAAAATACCTTCAGCTATCCCTCCACAAATACCTCTCCTCTCGAGCTCTCTGCTCCTCTACCTCTAACTCCCTCAGGGTCAGTCGCTTTTCAAAGAGACTAGCTGGGGGTAGATCTCTGTCTTCGGCTGGGGCCTCCCTCTGGAACAGCTTCCCTGCCATTCTAAAACTAGAGGAGAACCATCTCCGGTTCCAGAAGCACCTCAAGACCTTCCTCTTTGCTTCTGCGTTCGCCCCCCTGTCCCCTGCTGATCTGTTCTCTCTTGGCACTGTACACCTGGCCACCCTCTGTCCTACGGGCCCAGGTTCCTGCTCACCTTGCCATCCTCCTGCATTGCCCCTGGGCCACCCCTTGCACTGGGGTCTGTATCTGTACCCATAGAGACCCCCCTCTTTCTTCCTGCACGTATTTGATCTATCCTGTCTGCTGCCTTAAACTCAGCACTTGCCACTTGCTGGCTGCGCTACCACTTTTTGTTGCTTTTATTA
Source organism: Ambystoma mexicanum (assembly GCF_040938575.1). Lineage (NCBI taxonomy): Eukaryota > Metazoa > Chordata > Amphibia > Caudata > Ambystomatidae > Ambystoma > Ambystoma mexicanum. The sequence goes on along the minus strand of NC_090927.1, from coordinate 758,732,076 downwards.
TTTAATTTATTTATTATTTATTCTATTCTCCTCCCTTCCTTGAACTTTTCTCCTCCCCCTCTCCCATGCAATTGCACGTTCTCAATGTCACTGGGCCTAGTAAGATCATTGTTTTGTTCGCCCTTGTTCCCCTCCCTTACCTTGTCGCGCTATGAAACACTTGTGTATGAGCACGATAGAGATAAAATATCAATATCAATATCAAAATTGAGTTGAATAAAATTACATACATACATTAGACTTGTTTAATACATGTACAAATGCCATGAAAGTGTACACTTTTATCATTTCATTGAATTCTCTAATTCATTACAAATCATTCTGATTTTTGCAAAGCTTTAAAATGAGCTTTCATCAAGTTTTCTGCTTTTGTAGAACCACATTTAGCTTCTTTAGAATTTTAATGATTTCCACAGTTAAGCCTGATTAATTGCCTGACACCATTCTTTCCCAAAAGGATCTTGTGAATAACGACCAGTCTTTGTCTACAAATCTTGTAAGTCTTTTTACTCTTATTTTCTCTCTTCCCGGACACTTCATCAGTAGATGCTTTAAAGATTGTATCTGCTTGTCATGACATAGTTTGCATTCATTGTTTGGATGGACTGCCTTGTGTCTTATATGTAGTATCTCTCGTGTTGGTAATAAATTGAGGCAAAACCTCAAAGACTCTCATCTCCTTAGTGAATTTGGGAAGCATCTGAGGTACCTAGGACACCATCCTGTAGGTTTGTCACCTGATGACAATAATTGCTTGATCCCCTCATCGTGGAGATTGTATCAATTCAGTCTGCTCTTTTATCATATACTTTGACCTTCATAGTATTCTGTATGAGATTTGTTTAATCTCTCCCACATTTTGACACAATTTCAGATACATATGATTTTAAATCTTCCAAATAGGGATTATCACTTTTTTAGCATCTCTTTTAAATCTTCATACAATTAATTTTTGCGTGGATCTATAATATTGCGATTTACAGAGAACATTTTCCATTCAATCTGTGACTTCAAGGATTCCAGTCCTAACTCGTACCTTAATGAGGTTATCGATGAAGACTGAGGCAGTTGTAAAACATGTTTTCATAGTTTTCCTTCAATCTTGTCCCAGTTTATACCCTTTGTCATTGGGTTTATGTGACGACCATATATGAGAGATGGAATTATCTTTTTAGAGTAACATTTTATTAGCAGGAGCAGAGAGAACTTGCAATAGGTGTGTAGAACTTTTTTCATCTGCGCACCTAGTTGCGTTATTTTGTGTTCTAGATCTTGCATCAACAGAATTATTGTTGGCAGACTCCATAGACAAAAGCCGAGATATGTGATCTCGTTCACTATTGATATGGTTTGATCCCTCAGCTGCCAAGTCATTTGTGGAACTCGCCTTTGCGGCTGTCTGAATGTTGCAATGTTGGATTTCGCAGGATTGATCTTTAAATCATAACATTCTGAGTATTCTCCCAAAGCTTTCAAAAGACGTTGCAGTCCTATCTAGAAGAACAATATCATCTGCATATGCGATCCATGAGATATTTGTTTTCGCCTACTTTCGGCCATGCCAACCCAGAATTGCCCAGTCTTTTAGACAGATCTGACAGGTAAAGATTAAAGAGGCAAGAGACCAATCTGCATCCACGCTTGACTCCTCTTTCCGATGTTATTGGGTTGCTTAGATTGTCTATCCTGTCCAGTCTAATCTGCAATTGTGTGTGTTTATACAGTTCCACAATGATTGCCAACAGTCATTGCGGTAATCCCCATCTTTGTAGCTTACTCCACAGCAGGCTTCTATTGACAGTGTCAAATGCCTGGGAGAGATCAATCCATGCTCCATATAATATGGGTCCACTTTTTTTTAATGATTTACTGGAAATTATGTTTATTATTAAGCCATTGAGTGAAGTTGATAGTCCTTTCTAAAGCCAATCTGTTGCTTGGGCATTATTCCTTTATTTTCTGCCAAAGTTTTCCTATTCATTCAAAACTAGGCTTGCAAAAATCTTGCTATCTGCATCCAGAAGAGAGGGTGGTATGTATTAGGATTTTCCTGATCTCCTTTCTTATAGAGGGGTAATAATATTGATCTTTTCCATGATTTTGGGAATTGTTTGGACCTATAGATCTGCTTGAATAATATTGTAAGGACTTGTGCCCATGTGCTAATGTTTGATTTCAGAATGTGATTAGTCAATCCATTGGGACCAGCTGCTCGTTAGGAGGAGGCTTTTTTGATTGCATCCTCTATTGTTTCTTCTGAGAAAGTTAGTTCCCATGGCTCCTCACTATGGGACTCCTTGATATGCCTTACTGGTTTTGGATACAGCTTACTTAGATGTTTTTGCCATGTATCTTCTGTTATCATGTTACTTTGTACGCTGCTCCGAGAAGTGAAATTGGAGTTAATGAGCGACCAAAAGTAGTTCTGGACTTTGATTGCCCACTGCCTTCAGCATGACTTCTCCTTCTTTTTGAATGCGTAGTGGTTTGTTTGCCTTAGACCAATTCTTGTATTTATTTCTTAATTGTTTGATTAGTTGTTTGTACTGTTCCCCCATTAAGTATCTGTTTTTGAGTGCGTACTCTGCTTCTCTTAGCTTTTGCTTTTTTCGTCCATGTTTTGTCGTCTAATGTATTTTGTGTGTTTTTCATTTTCTCCCCTCGTTGTTAAATGGCATATCCAAGTGCCCTATGAAGTCTACAAAGTTTGACGGATTACACACTGTTTCCATCTCATTATCATGCAGATCTGCCAGACAGTCTTGGAATTTCTTTTTTAGTGTTGTTCCTCCTCTGCCAAATATAGCCAATCTATGTTTTCCGTTGTGAATTGTTATTAATCTATTAGTCATATATTTATCATTTTGGTTTTTGTTTAGCCAAGTTGCATCCACCATGCTATGGTCACTGTAATTAATTTCTATAATGGAGAAACTTCGGCATTTTTCAAACAGTACTTTGGACAAATACAAGTAATCTACTGTGGTGGTTAAATCTCCTCTTTTGGAAGTAGTGCCTGTTTGCCATTATTAAATCCCATTCTGTTAGAAAGTCCAACCATCGCCTACCATTTTTTGTTGTTTTTTTCTTATTTTGTTTCCTATTCGATTTGTTGTTTCCAAGCATTGCAAATTTAGATTTCCCATCAGTAGTAAGTGAGTTAGGCCATGTTTTGCCTCACCTCGACTTGTAGTGAATTGTACTATTATTGAAAACCCATCTACCTTGAATGTAGATCTTAGCCATGTTTCTTGAAATGCGATAATGTCATATTGATTAAAGATTTCCTCTCTGCACATCTTATTCCGGAATGAACTGGAACCTCTCGAGTTCCAACTGAACAGTTTTACTTCTTGTTCTGCTATAGCAATTCATTCGGAATTCCGAGTTTCTTAAATATTTCGGTGATTATTTCAGGCAGTAGTGCCCATGCTTTGGTTTTATCTGTGAATTGAGAGTTGTAATTCTCTTTCATACCCAGGTGGATACTATACCCTGCTGATACGAACTCCAGGTGCACACACACTCAATACTGCACAGCAGAGAGGCGAGTACCAAGAACTACCACCAGGGCAAAAGGGCAAAAGGGAGGATACATGAGCTGTGTGCTGTTTGAATTGCTTCTCCTACAACAATTCCCCTGGACGTCAGTCTCAGGCCTAGCCGACTGGGATGAAAACATCAGCCAATGGGCATCTGCTCATTTCGTCCATCACAATGAGCACATCAGAGAAACATAATGCCTAATACAATGATTGCAGAGAATATACATATCAATGCTATGTGTGTGCATGCAAGCCAAGTCTCCTTCAGCCATGGTGATGGCAGGAAATGCAGACAGACAGAACCTGAGGTGGTATTTCTTTCCCTCTAGAAAAGATCAATCCAATCAGTGAACATATTTCTGCCACCCACCACCCAACACTGCCAGAAAACACTTAGTGGAAGCGAATACAACGATGCACAACCTACAGAACATTACTCCTCATAGGCACCCCATGACGGGGCCTAACATCATGGTTCATCCACCAGATTTCGGATTATCACAATTATCCCACCCTATGGTTACCACATCTTACTGGCCCTGATGGCCAGTTCAATTCCCAGGCCACATTCATACAGCTGTGTGGGTGGACACTGACTGAGAGGCTAGGATGATTACATGACATACCACCTACCTGTCACAAACACCTACATTCCAGATCTAGTGTGACTATATTCCCATGTCTCACAGGCAGATGTGTGTCCCCTTCATACCATCAGACCCACAAATCCCTTTGTACTTTGACCATCATCATATTTGAAAAGTGACTGCCCTCACACATACAATCTCCTGCCATCCTACAGGCACATTTACATAACGTTCTTCTGTGGCACAGTGAGTGCCTCTTATATGTACACTGGCAGATCACATATCACACTTCACTGTGATCAATTGTGGTGTAAGTGGGCCTATGCCACGCATGTCACATTACATCCATATGTTCCAAAGGGGCCATAAATAAAGAGTGCCACACATGTATATGGCTGATAACCAAAAGCACCAACTGCTGCCTGTTCCCATTAAGAACCAAATAGAAAGCAGACAACATAAACTTTGCCTGTATACACCGCATGCACAATTGGAAAGTTACCATGGCAAAACCATCGGTTTTAACAGCACTGTCAATAATTTCATACACACTGTCACTAAAAAGGCATTGCTTCAATAAACCATTCCAACTCTGGACATGACAGGCATAAATGATTAAAATATATCCAAAATGTCTGCAGCGCACAGTACATATCTCCTCGTAATGCGAAGGTGGGCATAGTAGGAGAGAAAGGGTGCCACACTGCAGTTGCTCACATAACACCTTAAGTCACTTACCTAGGGTCAGCACATAAATGAAACACTCGTAAGAATGCACATGTTCCCATCTGTCTACACGTGCATGGGAAGAACAGTCTTAATACACATTTGCATCAAGTTGTCTCTCACTGGTGCTCATCATACTTGCGCCACCATTAGTCAGCCTTCCTTGCAGCAATATCTGCATAATGTATTTAGCGCCCCAAGAGACACAGAAGTGTCCAACACTTCGGCCCTGAATGCCACTGACCCAGAAGGCGTGCATCTCCCACACATCTGACAATATTGTAGTAACTTTGGTATGAGCCTCAAAAACAAATGAGATGTCTGGGGATGGGATGCCAAAACACCCCGAGTGTGTTTTCCAACTATTGTATCACTTTAGTACATTACCCTTTCTCCCTGTCAGATATGCCCCAAGGATTTCCATATGCCATCACCTCAGATGATGGGGCAATGAGGTTTGCAAATACAAAGAGGTCCAGGGCCTGATATACTAACATCTGACTTGTCAGCACAATACACATCACCAGTGTCCACACATGTGAGTGAAGAGAATCACAATGTCATCAGATCAGCTTGCCCCTCTTATGTGAGAAGGGGTCTCCTGCATACCTGCATAGTCATCAGACACACCATATCACTCACCTGAACCTCCTCCTGCATAACCTCTTAGCTCACTTGGGCCATGACTCTCATTGCAACGTTTGATGTTGCATGGAATGTCCTTGCACCACTGGACACCCATGTCTCTGCCTCCCCTATGACTCATGCTGCTCCTGTAGTCTTTGCCAATGACTCACTTCACTGCCTCCATTATAACCCCATAGGTGCATGGCCATGAATGAGATGTATCTCGTGGGTAGATCCACATACAACAGTCCACATGGTTACACACAGATACAGCAATCTACTGAAAAATTGTCCAGAGGTTATTTTATTTTTAAAGGTATCAAAAATGTATTTATTAAGATACATTATTTTCAAAAATGAATTAATCATTAATTAATACACACACATTAAATTACATTAACATTGCAAAGGAGCACAAAACACCAGGTGATAAAAACCTAACACAACCATCATTCGCCAACAGTCAATCCATCATTTACAACTCAAAACAACCTCATTCACTCACAGTAAAAACTTTTATTTGACTAAACTTTTTAGTACAATCCATATGTGGTAGCACATAAATTAGCCCCACATGGTCTTGAATACTTCATCTTGTCCACATCAAATGTGTGTCAGCACAACCATTGACCAAAAATGTGCTCTATTCCACGGAGTGGGTACATTTAACAAAAAATGATAAGTCCCATCCCCGGATCTTCTTCTCTACCGGTTTTGACGTTTTTGAAAAAATATGAATGGAATAACGTCTTCATCAGGAGGACCACTTGATACAGTATTACCACTAAAAAACACAAAAATACCACATTTATATATACAAAAAACTGCTGCCCACAATAGTTTTCTTTCCATTTATGGTATAAACAATTGCATGTTGGTAGCTCAAGACAGCAAGTATAGATAGCTATAGTAGTGCAATCAGGGAGGGGAGTCGCAGTAAGAAATCCAGCAACCCATGGGAGTCCAGGATAAGGAGGAAAACTGGCACGCACAGCCTTTTGCCTTTGGAGGAGATGGAGAAGAGCGATAAAGAATCCCACATTCTGAACCCGAGGAGCTGCATGTTATTTTACAAGTCACAGTTCCGTTGGGTCTACAACTTGCCCCACCGGCATTGGAAGATGGCTATGAAGTGCCAGGAGGGGACAGTTGTTGCCTTGCCAAGTAATGTAACTGACAAGTAGTCCCAGTAGCTACTACCATCACCTCTCCTTCTCTGTTGTCACCACTACCACCACCTCCTTCTCTGTTGTTACCACTTCCTTCTTCTTTGTTGCTACCATCTCCTACTGTGATATTGACTCTCACTTCTCTTCTCTGTTGTAACTGCCTTCTCTTCCTTTGTTTTTGCCACCTGTTCTCTGGTACTAGCTGCATCTCTATTCTCCTCCAGCATCTCCTAATTGCTCCTTATATGACCTGCAACAAAGACCCAGCACTTGCCAAAACAAAATAGAGCAAGTGGGGCTGTGTACTTTTCCACTGTGTTCCACTCGTCCTCTGTCGGGACTTTTATTGAGGCTCTGCACCTCTGATCTCTAATTGGGTTAGGGCTGGGATTGGTTGTGCTCCCTGAGTGCACTGCTTTGGACTGAAGGGGATGTTGTATGTACCCTTTCTAGGATAAACCCCAACACGTCAGCAATGCCCTCGACCTAGTACCGGTCGTCAAGACTGTGTTCTTTTCCCGCAGAGCTATAGAGCTTTACATTTGTAATTGCAAGACTGTACAATCTATCTGTGAGTGTGGTGTATATTCAATTCAACCCAATTTAGTTCAATGTTTTACTGTAGCATAAAAAAACCTAATCTTCCCTTGGTACAAAAATTGTTCTGTTCCTGATTAATTTTTGTGTATGTGGTTTGTCTATGTAGCTATGAATGATTTTGCCCTACTTTATGCATTCATCATAATACATTTACTAATGGTGCTGCACTAAGGACCTTGCTGGACAATTGTTTCATATATGACACGACCCGAGGTAGCGTGCGTGTAGTTATCGTTAAAGGAGTAGTGCGTTCAAAAATATTATTGTCCCAAGCGTTCGGGCATGTGTTTTTAAGCATACGTTGATCGATCCTAAAAACATTTCCTATGCACCATACCGTGGTTTTTCTCACTTTAACAAGTGCGAAATCAGGCAGCAGGGCACAGCCATTTTGTGCTGATCTTATCCGTTGCTGCATCGTCCTAAGTTCAAGTGCCCTATCGGCACTAAATCATTGTCCCGCCGCTGAAGCTGACATCACTCGATGCGTATGGCCCATTTCACAATGCGAATGCACGTCTCGTGTCAACGTTCTCTGCTAATGACGTGTCTCCATGGAAATGGTAGGATGCCTCTTTCCTCAAGAAGTATAAACAGACAGCTTCTCATCAGACAACATCAGCATTGCTTTTTCAGTCGTTTCACAGTCTTTTTTAGAATAAACTGTGACTTGTTTCTGCTCTTTTCAGCTATCCTCCTTGCTCGTAGCTTGTGCAAACAGACACTAGTGCCAGCATTACTACCGATTTTAATTTTGTCGTATGATGGCATCAATAATGCCCTACCAATACGAGCCGGAGTATTCCGAGGCGGAATTAATGGAAAGAGAAAGATGCGGAAACGATGGGGCTTCAGACGACAGTTGGGAAGACGAATCACCCGATCAAGAGCCTGAGCCTAGTCGCATGGACAACGTCTCCACCTGGTGTACCTGCAATCGGTGCGAGGTCATGCCAACCTAGGTGGAGAACTGCTGCTGCCGAGAAAACTCTGGATGCTTAGCCTACATATCGGACGAAGACACACCACCGATATGCATTTCCGAGCTGCATGACTTCAGGGCAGCCTGCCTCGCAAGGTCCGTGTTGAGGATTATGATGGTGCTTATGCACGAACTTCGAGCAACAGTTCGCCCTCAAAATCCAAGTAACCATTAAGTGTGCTCTATATGTGATTTAACTTCATAATATGCCTTCAAGAGACCTGGATGCGACAGCTGCCTGTAAAAGACGGCTACCACATACTAATAAACCCTGCAAGCAAAAATGCGAGAGGTCGTCCGTCTTCAGGTTTATTGACACTGATAAAAATAGGAACAGGTTGGGAAGTGGCAGATACATCAAATCCAAATGGCCATGTACAGGCAACTTTACTCGTAAGAGAAAAAAGGGGCGCTAGAAAAGACCTCTGCTCACCTCAACATCTTTTGCTAGTTAATGTATATTGGAACCCTGCAAAGATCTCGGCTGGGGCTTTTATCCACTCAATAACAACAACAATTGACACAAATCTAAGGAATTGTGACAATCTGTGGATAATTGTGTGCGGTGACTTAAATACATCTTGGTTTAATAGCAACCATTTGGACCTCAATCATCGCCGCAATAAGGATCTAAAGGATTCTTCTAAAAGAACAAGATGGCAGGAGGCTATGGAAGCCAGAGATTGTACCATGTTAAACGGCAACGTCCCGGGTGACACTCCGCCACAAATTACGTGGATGAACATGGGAATAAAGAAAACACTGGATTACATCTGGGTTTCAAATAACCTGATGCCGACAATCACTAATTTGCAGATCACGCCAACGAAGAACAGCGACCATTTTCCGTTGAAAATGCACTGGCAACCCCACTGTAAGCATCTAAGCGGCACGGCATGCACCCATTTAGAGGTGAACGCCAGCCGCAATAGACTTCGGATGTCCTCAAAACAGATACAATACCTCACTGCCGACTTTCAATCTAGAAATGAGGCATCGACAGTCTTCACCGATTATCCTGCCATTCTTCTAACTGTGGCCAGCTCCCAATCAGGCAAGAACACGTCAATGTCTAAACATAAACACACGTGGAGCGTATCTCAGAATAATGAGAAGAAGAAACTAAGGAAAGATCTGAAAGAACTAAGAGCAGAGAGTAGCGTTAATAGAGTAGCAAAAATCAAACATCGGAAACAATTATATCGAAACTGGACAAAAGCTTTTGCACTCCAACGTGACCAAGAATGTGGCGAGGAAATGTTGTCCTTGATAAGATCTCAAAACACCAAAGACATTTGGAGAATTTTAAATATGGACCAGCCAAATCAAGCGGTAATCATGGCAAACGGCATACCCGAGGCGGCTTGGGCAGCGCATTTTAGAAACGTCTTCTCGTCCACGAGCAATATGTTAGTGGACGAGAAAAACGGTGAAAAGGTGCCCTGGGATACTGCAGAGACCGCAGAGACCATACATGGCGCAATATCAAAGTTAAAAAATTCCCGAGCAGCTGGCCCGGATGGTATATCGAACATCATGCTCAAACAACATCCCCAAGAATGGGCAAATTTCATAGCCGATCTATTCATGACAATAACCTCCTCCAGGACAATTCCATCATCCTGGTTGGAGGCCATCGTTGTCCCGATCTACAAAAAGGGCAACAGAGACGTACCTGCAAATTATCACCTTATCGCGTTATTGGACACCATCGGGAAAGTCTTTGCCTCGCTTCTACAAGAAAAGATCTCAGCTTGGGCACGCCGCTGCGGTATAAACGATGTACGTCAAACTGGCTTTACAAAGGGAGTGGGAACTGAAAACAACCTTGCTATACTAAATCTACTAAAGTTGGAAGCCCTGAGAAGCAAGGGAAAATTGTTTTTTGCATTTATAGACCTGCAACAAGCTTTCGACGGAATCAACCGAGAAAAACTCTTGGGAAAATTGAATAAATGGAATTGTCCTCCAAACATACTAAATCCCATAAAAGCCTTACACGAATCAACATCAGTAAGAATAAGGTTGAACGAAGGTGGTGTTCTTTCTGAAGCAATTCCAACGAAAAAGGGAGTGAAGCAAGGATGCCCTCTTGCTGCGGAACTCTTCAAATTATACATTGCAGATGTGTCAGATGCGCTAACAAATACTCACTGCTTCCCTCCCAAACTCAATGGCACTCGCGTGAGCTACTTGATCTACGCCGATGATTTTGTCCTAGTTGACAAAACGCAAATAGGGCTACAGAGGCTACTAAATGCATTGAACATCTACATGACGGACAACGACCTAAAAATTAATGTTGATAAAACAAAAATTCTGAAACTAGGACATGGCGAGGGCCAGAAAAACAAGAAATTCAAATGGACTCTAAACAACGTTCCGATTGAGGAAGTGACCTCAATCCGATACTTGGGCATTCCATTCTCTACGTCTATAAGAGAATGGAGCTGGGTGTCCGATCTTGAAAAAAGAATAAAAACCTTGTCCCTACAAGGTGCAAAGATACACTCGCAATTCGGAAAATTCTCCCTGATTCCAGTACGCACCTTCTACCAACAAAAAGTGATACCATCCGTGACGTTTGGTGCTGAGACAGGTTGGAACATCGACTTTAAGATCTGGTCTAAACTTGAAGGCCTATTCTGGCGTCGGGTGTTGAGATTACCCAAATACCTGTCAGTATCAGTAATTCGCCATGAATTGGGACTCGAACCAATGTATGGAGCTGTCATTTGGAAATCAATGACTTTACTACGAAAGATGTCGTTAGAGAAGGTTGAGCCAGCATTCAAACTGTTCAACTCACAAAAAAACTTAAATTCAAACACCCTACAGGAAGTATGGGCCAAAAAAGTCAAATCAATTATGCAAGCCGCAAACATCAACATGGAGATGCTGATAGAACGACCCCAAAACGCAAAAAAAAAACTGAGACGTCAGCTCTGGATCGACAATACGGAAAAACTCAACGAACTAAAGACTGCAATAGATCTGAGTATGACTCCGAACAAATTAGACTGCTTACCGAAATACCTGAGCACATTCCCGTCTCGCCATCATAGAGATGCTTTTTTGCGCCTAAGAACAAACCTCCATAAAACCAGACAAATGTGCTTTCTCCGACACATCGACAACGTAAAAGACCCCTCATGCAGGTTTTGTCGAAATCACTCAGAATCACTAAAACATCTTCTGACTGACTGTCACGCATTGAAGGACACAAGGTCTCTCCACCTACGCAAGTTCGCCCCTCAAACGGAATGCATGGAAGAACTCTGGCTCAAAATTTTAAGCGGGACCTCAGTTCACTTGACTTGTGCAGTCATAAACTTTCTGGAGCAAACTATAAATTCATGAACCAACGACTTGTCCGCGAAGCGACTGAGGAAGAAAGTTGGAAAGTTGTAATAAAAGTTTGTAAGAAACTAGAAATTGCAAAAAAAAAAAAAAAAACAAAAAAAAAAAAAAGATTTAACTTAGGACATGGATGTCTCCTATATTGTTGTAACTTTGATCTATCCCTGCCAAATAAATGTAGTCTGGCAATTCAATAGTTCTCTCGCGCTCTGTTCAAATCATAGTGGTGATCTTATGTGTCTTTCATGTAGAACCTTGAAACAATATTTCTCGGTCCCCCAAACGTTATGGATTGGATGGGTATTCACTTATGTGATGTGTCTACACTTTAAAGCCCAAGTTCATTGATCCATGAAGTAACATTGGTACTAGCAACTATGCCTTAGAATACATGTTTGCATGTTCAACTAAGGTTTGTTCACATATCATGTTCATTTAAGGTTACAGCTTGTATGTTTCTCTTCCACAGGTGGTACAGGCTGGTGGCCTATCGTTCATTTACATGGTGGCTTCATGGGAGGCTTGGACACTGCGTTCGATGAGTAATACCGGCCTGTGTCATTGGAGCCATTCGTGCCAAATTCCCCAGCGACAGCGGACAGTACACAGGATTTTCCCACACCGTGCAGCAACCCGAAGTGCACACTGTTTAGTACATGTGTGACATGGACATCAGCGACCAAATAAAATACAATTGAAGTTTTATGAATAGTTGTTTAAATTTTACAGTGAATCAAAAACACGCTAACTTGTCCTGGCAGGGCTGATGACGGTACAGAGTCCCCAAAAGACAGATATAAGCTTCAGTAAATGGACACACCTAGAAGGGAATGAGACTGGGAGAGTGGTTGAGAGAAGTATAAAGGCTTTATGTAAAGTCAGCACACAGAGAACTCTGCTGCACGTGGGTCGGCCGCGCTCATCTGGCTGATGTGAAGGTCAGGTCAATTCTGTGGATGTTGGTCACTCCTGACTTTCCAAAGTACATAACATTTTCTGACACACAATGAATAATGCAAATCATGTACAACCCCTAGAACGTGGGGATACCTATAAATTGTAACTACTTATAAACACGTTTCATATTGAGGCCTTTGTGGGCGTAAGGGGTGGAATGATCTTACTCTCCAGGTGCGTGATTAGAAGATTACATTCGAGATTTATTTTTCCTGGTGCCATCGGGCAAGAATGAGTGAAGTGAGATGTGTTGGTCTTAGCAAAATGTAAGCGGACTTGTGGATCGGTTATATTGGGGCACTCAATGGCTCGGTCAGTGGATAAGGCTCACACTTCTGCTACATCAAAGTTAGAATGTATGGGCACATGGGGAAACCATGCAATAACTTCCACAGGACGGGGTGAAAGGCTCAGGAGCAGCTTTGTGGAGATTAATGGGTTGCAGGGCAGCATTTTCCCGGTCTCACACAAGGCAGGTGAGCTCAGTGGAAAGATAAAAGAATACACTGTTTACTAGCAACAATTCAAGCCAGTACATCCGTGTGAAATGAGTTTGTCTGACACAGGCTCATGGGGAGTAAAAGGTGGAGGTCGGCTGTGTTCGCTGTTCGTGGCACTGCAATAGGGGAGAGGAGGCTTCACATGAATCTGATCGCGGCCTACTCCAAAATGGTGTCGGAGGTTTATACAAAATGGATTCGCACAGGTTCCTATAGGCCCTCTTCTATTGTTGCCAGGATTTCTCTTCTGGCACCAGTGATGAGGCAAAATAACCCCTCCTTCCTTACACTGGCAGGATGTCCTCATAAGTTTGTCATCTCCATTCAGCAGTTTTTTCCGGCACCTTTATCCATGCCTCTTGGGCATCCATCCCCCCTCCAGTATCAATGGCAGTTCGCACCTGTGGCCCTTCCCTCCCGACGGAGCTGGCAGGATGGGAACGTCCGAGGTGCGCTACACCTTCCACATTTCAAAGTTATCTTCCGCAAAGTGGCGACTGTACTCAGGGCATCCCCAGACCCAGTGTCTGCAGGCCTGTTGCCTTGATGCAGGCCGCGCCCCTTCACTCCACTTAATTTTAGGCGCTACTAGAGCATCCTTGCCACGTTGTCTGATGTTAATTCTAGATGTCGTCCATTGCCTTTAGTCATACTGCTGTACTTCAAATCTAGGTGTTACCAGCGCATTTTGCCTGGCTGCCTGATGTTAATTTTAGATGTCACCCATTGCCTTTAGTCATACTGCTGTACTTCAAATGTAGGTGTTACCAGCGTATTTTGCCTGGCTGCCTGATGTTAATTCTTGATGTCACCCATTGCCTTTAGACATACTGCTGTACTTCAAATTTAGGTGTTACTAGTGCATTTTTGCCTTGCTGCCTGATGTTATATCTAGATGTCACCCATTGCCTTTAGCCATACTGCTGTATCTTAATTCTAGGCGCTACTAGAGCATCCTTGCCACATTGTCTGATGTTATATCTAGATGTCGCCCATTGCCTTTAGCCATACTGCTGTATCTCAATTCTATCACGCTACTAGAGCATCCTTGCCACGTTGTCTGATGTTCATTTTAGATGCCACCCATTGCCCATAGCCATACTGTTGTACTTCAAATATAGGTGATACTCATTGCCGCTAGCCATGCTGCCTCATCTCAAACCTAGGTGCTATTGGCGTACCCTACCTACACTCCCATCTGAAACTGAAGTGCTTCTCACTGCCTCGTAGCTAATTCGCTTAGCCCTACCCAGGTGTTACCTTAATGGAACTCAGCCTAATTGTGTTAGCCTAAATAGGTGTCACACTAACATACATCGATCTAACCGGTGTCAACTAAGTCAATTTCTGATCACCCATCACTCTTGCTATTGCCACTGAGCATGTGTACTTTATCCACCAACTTGCTCACTTGCATCTGGATCCTCATCAATACTGCTTTACAGGCCAGTATGGTTCCTCAGCTACCTAACATGCGATACACAACCATGCCTTACACCAAGTCCTCATACCCTACTATAAATGACCCCCAACCACTACAACTTACCAGTCTCCCCCGTTCTACTATCGATAGGAACCTAGGATTTAGAGCCAGATTAGCCAAAATCTATGAGCCACTAGCCCGCTCACTTCCTACCCAGAACTCCAAAACTATACATAGGTCCACCACCAAAATATCCAACGTGTCCCAATATTCCAACCCCAAACCCTCACTCAGTTCCCCCATTCAGGCTTCCCCTGAGTCAACACAGGACAAGCGCCACAGTACTACCACTAAAAACTTAACCAGCCCCAAAATAAAGGGAGCCTTGATCAACGCCAGATCGCTAGTAGCTCACGCTACAGAAATTGCTGACTTGATCCTCAAAGAATACCTCGACCTCCTTGCCATTACTGAGACCTGGTTACACCCAGCAGCAGGCCCCATGCTCATGTTGGCAGTCCCAGATAATTACTCTATCTTGAGACAAGATCGTCCTAATTCCATAGGAGGAGGTGTTGCCATTATCCACAAATGCAGTCTCACCATGAGACTAGCAACACCTACCAACGTCCCATCTTGCGAAACACTCGCAGTCAAAATCCCACTTACCAACACCCAGACTCTCAACATCCACTTGATCTACCACCCGCCAGGCCCCATTGGCACCTTTGATGAAGATATCAATACTATCATCTCCAGCAACCTTACCAGTTTTACCCAAGTCCTCACCTTAGGTGACTTCAACATGGGATACAATGATCCTGAAGACCATTCTGCCAGCATCATAGTCAACACTCTCTCGGAAATAGGTTTCGCACAAAGAAGCATGGCACCCACACATTCCAAAGGACACTCGACAGGGTAGCCGATTACAACTGCCTAGCGAACATTACAAATATCTCACCTCTAGCCTGGACCGACCACTACCTGGTGTCTTTCCTACTCTCTACTGACAGACCACCACCCCCACCCATTATCAGGGCCCCACCCACTCTCACAAGAAATAAGAAGAATATGACAGTCGAAAGACTCATCCCGAACCTACTCCCTACACTGAACTCACTCCCAAACAACCTGGACCCAGAGACCCTGGTTGATGAATATAATAAGAGCATGGCCACTTCGTTGGACCTAATTGCCCCCTCAAACTGAGGCAAAGCAAACCGAGCACACACCTAAACAAATGGTACACTCCATTCCTTAAAAATTTAAGGCAGCAAAAAATGAACTGTGAGGCCGTTTGTAAAAATGCCCCTTCAGCCGCGAATAAACTCAAACTCTCCAAACTAGCCACACTCTACAAAAAAGAAATCTACCTGGCTAAACAAACCTCTTTTGACTCTCGCATATCCTAAGCAAAATCAAACATAAAGGAACTATTCACCATCCTTAAAGAAGTTGAAACCCTCATAGTACCTCCTGACACCTGTACTAAAGACAGAAACTGGTGTTCAGAAATCCAAAGCACCCTAGCTAACAAAATTGCGACCCTCCAAAGTAAAATCTCCCGTAAAAAAGAGTCCCTCAATGACACTCTTCCCTCAAAAACATCAGACACACCTACGCTCACAGATCTCCCTTGCTTTAACTTCTCTCTCGAAGTAGAAAAAATCATCCTGTCTCTGAAACCTTCCAACTGTCAGGGAGACCTGTGCCCGGCACAACTCATCAAAGATGCTGCCCGCGACCTCTCCCCATTCATCACAAAGCTGATTAATGCCTCCTTTGCATCTGGCTCCATCCCCACCAATCTGAAACAATCCTGGGTACTTCCACTATTAAAAAAACGTATACTCGACCCAGCCACGCCCACAAATTACAGACCCATAACGACCGTGCCCTTTCTACTAAAAATCTTGGACAAGGTTGCTTATGTACAAATACAGAAGTACTTGGAAGAACACCACTTATTAGGCTCAAGACAATCAGGGTTCCACCCTCATCATGGAACTGAAACCGCTCTCATCGACTTGAAAGCTCAGATCGATACGCTCAGAGACAATGGCCAAGTTGCCCTACGCCTCCTTCTCGATCTGTCTGCAGCTTTCGACCTGGTTGATCACTCTGTCCTATGCAAACACCTCCACACATCAGCCCACTTTTCGGCCGAGGCCATCACTTGGATTACCTCTTTTCTCAACGGCAGAACCATGAGGGTCTTCTTACTTACTGTGGCGGCAGACCCCATACCCATCACTTGTGGCGTTCCGCAAGGCTCCTGTGTCTCCCCCACATTATACAACATATCACCTACACTAACTATGCAGCTGATACCCAGATCCTCCTTCCGCTTTCTGGAGATTATGGAAAGGATTTGGCCTTGTTAAATAGGGTGTACATCATCATCCAGGCATGGATGGCCACACATGGACTATGCCTGAATGATGATAAAACAGAACTCATCATCCTAGGCGCCACATCCAGCTTAAAGAAACTTGGCCCTGCCTACAATTCCTTTATGATCGATGGTAACAACATCAAGGTTGGACAAGAGGTCAAAACTTTAGGCTTTTACCTGGACTCCAATTTCTCCCTTAGAAGACAGGTGAGCTCCGTGGCTTCCTCCACGGCTTATACGTGTAAATTAATCTGCACAGCTAAACCATTTCTGTCTGACACCCGCTGCCTTACCCTCGCCAGAGCCCTTATACTGTCCCGCCTAGACTATTGTAACGCCCTCTATCTGGGATCATCCAGGGCTACTACCAGCAAATTACAAATTCTCTAGAATAATGCCCTCAGAGCGGCTTTAGGCATCTCCAAAAGAGAGCACATCTCAGGATTTAGTGAACAGAACAATTGGCTCTCCATCAACGACAAAATTCTGTTAAAAACCGCATCGCTCACTCACAAATCCCTCAATAACGCTGCCCCTACCTACCTGATGAACAGATTCCACAGACAACCTTCCCTGAGACCCACCAGAACTTCCTACACAGACTGCCTCTCTGTCCCTCACTTTAAACGTGCCATCATAGGGGGCAACAGTTTCCCAGTGAAAGCAGCCAAGCTGTGGAACTCCTTACCGCTATATCTCAGAGAGGACCTGCCTTACCAGAACTACCACTCCAAGGTAGTTTCTTGGCTGAAAACATAAGCTGTCAAAGTCACATCAAGCGCCAGGCTGTCCCCCTGTCGTGCCACTCGCACACATTCTAACCTCGTGCGCTCATTTGTCTATATGTATATTAGATCTATGTAACTCATTGTTGATTTGTATATATTACTCATGTACCATCTTGTCTCTCTGTATATTCTATGACTACTGTAACCAAGCTTCGCATATTCTTGTAAAGGCTGCGCCCTGATACCCTCGGGTACGCTCGCGCATTACAAATAATAAAACAAACAAACAAAGAACAAACAAACAAACAAAAGACCATGCCATAAACACGTCACTCATTCACATTCACGCCTGCTTTTCTAATTCTTTATAAACCCCTTGATATTTATCCTGACAACATCTGTGAGCACTGGAAGTCAACTCGTGATCATGCTACCTGTGAGCATCTGTGATCACTGCAAGTCAACTCCGGATCGTGCTACCTTTTCTCTTGCTACTAACTACCCGGCTTGCTGAATCTCATTGATTTTTCATCAAGGTAAGTGCAGGTCCCCTGATCGTCTCTTTTTGATCTCTGTAAAATTCTGTCTATTTCGAACAAATGTACCCAGTAGTCTAATGTTCATTCATCTCATTGCCTTTACCATTGTCTTCTATTTAATTTATTCTGTTCTCGTTATATAGCAAGTGTCAACAGTGTCAATTGGGATAGAATTGCATCCTTTGCAGACCATGTCTATAAGCATGTTTCCTTTTGATGTAAGAAAGTACATTGAACGGACGACTAACACGTTACGATTTGTGTCACCTCAATCAATTCTGTATGAAAGTTACCCTATTGAGTAGTCGACTACGCTACACAGGTTTTGCTTCTGTGACGAAAACAAACATTGCATAGAAACATTATGATATAATTCCATCCCTATCATGCAATTGTGTAAAACTTTATTGTAGCTATATGTCAATTTTTCACAGATTTTTCAAGAATGCCTTCGTGTATGGTTGCCATTTGCCCTTCTAAAACCCATTCCAAACCTGAGGGCACAATAATGCATACATTCCCGAGGAATATAGATTGAATAAGAGAATGGCTCAGATATTGTGGATTTGCGCCAGACAAGCTTGAAAGTAGAACCCTGGAAGTCTTGAGGGACTTGAAGGACGATAAATACTGCATATGCAGCCTGCACTTTGCCCCGGATATGTACAACCCATCGCAGTACACAAAAAAGCGTTGACTCAGAACCTCTCGTAAATTGCTTCAAAACGCAATTCCAACTCTATTAATGCACACGCGAGACCAGTTGAGTTCACAATGATGAATTAGCTGTAGATGATGAATTAGCTGTAAGCCTTGGGGTACCGAACAGATAACTACATGAACGGATTGGTGCTTTCGGTGTAATTGTTGCTAGACACTGGTTCCTGGTTTTATGAGCGTCAGAGATGAGCATGCAATAGTCCACTTTGAAATAAGCATAATCTTATCGTAATCGGTAACTTCACATTTCAATTCTTTTAAGCGAGCATATTAACTGAAGCGCAGACCCTCGATACTGGCGACAACACTGAAAATTCCAGTATACCAATGGTGAGCCATACAGACTTGCATAAGTTCATATTATTGACAGTTGGATCTTCCCACATATCTAATGCAAATCTAATATTCATTTTATCACTTTGTGGCAATTCACTGAAAATGAAGGAGCTAGATTCTGCATCCTTTTATTTCGCGGAGTTCACAACCACTTTGAGCGTCTATCAGGTAGATTTATGATTACACTAATGTATTATAAATGGAATTCTAAATAATATGAAATAGTTTATGTATCTGGCCATTTGTTTGCATAGAGTATCATTTATGTGTTTTTATATTTTTGTACCAAATGTCTGCATCTGTTCAATTTCGCTGTTTTCATCCATTCTAAAGCAAGTACTGTGTTACAGGGTGATGATTGTACCTCGACTGCAGTTACAACATCCTTTGGAGCTGTTCCCGAATCTGAGGTATGCAGAATGCAATGCCAAATGCATCAGTGCAACATTATAATAAGTTAGTTTTGCATGGTGATCTCTGATCAAGTGCACTTGCCATCAAACAGGTGAAATTCAAAATGTCTATTTTGACTAAATGACATACACTGTTTACGACGGTATGTATGTAAGCGACTTGTGCGTTGAAAGAATTTGATTCCAAATACAATTTTTTTTTTTGTTTTTTAAAAATGAATATTTGTTTCAAGGGATGTATACAAGGAGGTGAATTAGAAGAGGAGGCACATGGATCAGAGGTGGTGGACCAGCTTGCTGGTGCGGTCGTCACTCTGAATAAGACGCTTGCACAGACGAAGAACATGATTGCACAGAAATACAAGAAAACAAGGGTAAGTTACACACATTCGTTTTTGAAAAGTGTTTTGTGCTGGTGTTGTCTTCATAACATGTATTTTCTATCTAAAGTGCTATATACTGCCTCTTGGATTTACATTGAACATATTTCTATAACCCATCTCCTAGAGGCCCAGAAGAATAAGAACTATGAGCACACAGACAACATATCAAACCAAGGATGCTGCTTGCCAAACAGATCTCACCATGGAGCAACTATTTTTTCAGGTGCAGCGTTTTCCAGTCAATAAGCAGACTCGAGATGCTTATGCCCAATGGCCAGAAAATGTATGGAATGTGACCGGCGAAGCAAGCAAAGTGTCGTTGGACCATTGCTACAATGAGAGAATTGGACAAGATGAAGATGAAACTGAATATAGGGAAGATGCTTTTGTATTAGGCACTGACCCCATCACACAATCTACACCCGCAAAAAAAGGGCCACCCAATAAACCATCAACATCGACGGTTTCTCCAATTCATGAGCAATTAACACAAGATGAGATAACAGAGACTGAAGCCTCAATGGAATTGACAGAGGAACTTGCCAAAGATCTCGACTTCAGTGTGGGCAGTTTGCTGGATATGTCCACCACAGTTGAGTCAGAAACCACATTCACGCAGGACGATAGTCTAGCAAAGGAGCACAAATACATTGTATTCGACAGCTGCCTAGTACGGATTATACTGATGCTGAAATGTGTCCATCCTGTGAGGGGGGTAGAATGCGGGAAGCCATTGGTGAATGTTACTCGTGTATCACAAGGAACAAACCTGAAGATCAAAACCACCTGTGCCCTGCTCCATGCACCATTTTCATGGTCTGCTCAACCGATGCTGGATAAAGTGCCAGCTGGAAATCTACTGTGTGCAGCAGCAGCATTGCTTTTCAGTGGTTTGAGCTTTAGTAAATTGTCCAGTTTCCGTGCATTTGTGGGACTTCAGTTCCTCACTAAAACACAGTATTACAAATATCAATGTAAATTTTTATTCCCTGATATCAGTGAAGCCTGGAAAATTGAACGAATGTCAATTGAACTGACATTCTATGGCAAGCGGCTCAGGCTTGCTGGCGATGGAGAGTGTGACAACCCTGGTTTTTCTGCAAAGTACTGCACATACCACTTTCAGGACATGTACACTAAAAAGAATTTGAGTTCTGTGGTCGTGCAGGTGACCGAATGTAAATCCTCAGTGGCCATGTAGAAACATGGTTTTATAAAATCCCTGCAAGATCTCCAATCGAGGGGAATGCAAATAGACCTCATGGCCACCGACATGCATGAGCAATTTCCGAACATTTGCCATCAATGTGATGTCTGGCACGTAGCTAAATCAATCAATAAAAAAACCACAGCTGCTGGTAAAAAAAAAGGGTTCCGAAAATATTTTGCAGTGGTCCCAGTCTTTTAGCAACCATCTTTGGTGGAGCTCCAAAACTTATGATGGGTCTGTGGAAATTCGAATTGAAAAATGGCGCTCATTGATGCACCACTGCTCCATCGCTGTCTCATGGACAGAAAACCGAAATGTTCACAAATGTGAACATGGACCTTTATCGGAGGAGCAGGAACGCAAGAAGAAGTGGTTGGTTCCATCTTCACCTGCACACAAAGCTCTGGAGAAGATCGTGTTTGATGAAACTCTCTCAAGAGATCTGATGGGACTGAATTCTGTCACACAGGAGATTTGGAGTTGTTCCACAATATGTGCCTAAAGTATCGGCCCAAAAGATTGCATTTCGGTACACAGGGTATGGAATCTCGCACACTACTTGCGTTATTAGCGCATAACGAGAACATAGACAGACAACAATCTAGAACTGCTGGAAAATTTGGATGCTTTGTTACGAAATTGCCTTTGGAAAAATAAGCAAAAAGTGGGTGGTCAAGCCAATATACCAGGAAATGGAATTCAATTTCGTGAAAGATCTGATTTTAACTGTGTTGGACATGCATAATCATGGAATTGTTTGTGGTTCGGTTCCTAGGACACATACATTGCCACAAAACATTGCAAACGTGACCTGTCCACTGAAAGCAGAACTTGTGGAACAGTTTGCTTCCCAATACAAATGATTAGCAGCTATTTATATTTCAACAATTTTGATACATTGTACATGACCAATGGAAAACATATGTAACTTGAATTTAAAAGCTATCAAAAGTATAAATTGTCCAAATAAGCGTACGAAAAATGTCTTTACAGATGTACCTTGTTTGTTCATTTGTTTTGCAAGAAGTACCTGTTTGAGCACTCCATATCAGGAATATGGGAGATGAAATTGAGGTTGTGCAGGGTTGGATCTGAAGGCGCAGAGTCTCCAAAATACAAAATATAATTATAATTGTACACATCCATAAGGGAATGAGACCAGGAGATTGGCATTGAGAAGAATAAAGTCTTTATAGAGATTCAGCATACAGATAACTCTGCCGCCCTGTAAAACATTATACCAAACAAATTCTGTGTCCAAATGATTGCAGGGGCGGGGGGTACAGGGGTACTGCTCTTCCAAGACCTTGTCAGTGGGCAAGATGTACCCCAAGCTTTGAGATTGAATGAGGGCATACAGGCAGTTATATTGGGGGACTCTAGGGTGGTCAGCAATGAACGGGCATACTCCTCAGAGGAAGGAAGCAAAACCAATACACTGTTTGAATTATAACACTTTGCAGTGGACCAGCCGTGACAAATAGGCTAGTCTGACACAGGCACCAGAGGAAAAAGGCGAGGGGCAGTCACTGTTCTCTGTGCGTGGCATTTGCAAAGGTGGGGGCTGTTGGTGCTCCCTGTGCACGCCGCTCGCTAGCAGAAAACTGGAGATGTGCTCAGCTGACAGGTGAATTATGAATTCCGAGTGTTTTCATGAAATGAGTAAATCTCTGGAAATTTCGCACAGCATTTGTGTATGCCGGCAAACAATTTGTTTGTTTTTTGTAAATATTCCTAATGCTACAGTGGTGCACGTGGGAATCGATGCTGTGGGACTCATGGTCAATGCCTTGAGCTGTCTACTCCCTCGTGTCCTGACGAGTATATTTGTGGCTTTCATTTACCAAAAACAAGCTAGGCATAAGGCTGTATTGTTTTTCACCTTTGGAAATAAAGGGCGGATTTGAAAGGAAAGGAAAGGATTGGAGGGAGGTTGCTAAAACCGTAAAATATGATAAGGTTCAGCATTCCAAAACTGGACAATGGAAGATTTAATTTCATTTTATGAAAATTTGTTGATCTGAATGGACACTCTGCGTTACGCCGAGAAAATGGAAATGCTGATTATTATGTAAGTTTTACTGTAGATGAATTTTATGACAAAGGAGTCAAAGTTTCATTTGTTGACTGGTTTGGCTGGCTGGCTAACATTGTAATGGCTTGTTGTTTTTGCCAATTTGTGAGGACACTCAGAAACAACCGGTGTGTACTTGCATTTGTCCCAGGCACGTGGGCAGTCCAGCACCGAAATGCATGGAGTCCATGTCTGTGTTCGCACAGGTTCCACCAACGCCCAATTCTAGGCTACTGTTATGTTAAAACGCTGTCTATGTGTTAATCGAATTCTTACGTCAACTTCTGCATCGGCCTCCCATTGTGAGCTAAACACACTGCATAGCACTAACCTCTCAATAACATCGTAGTCTCCAACATTGCACATTGTTTTCTCAGTGTTTGCATTGTTTCATATTTGTGTTCATCATTAGTTTTCACACAGTGCATAAGTAATGGATCGATTAGGATAGAATAAAGAAAGGCTACTAAGACACATTTCTGTTACGTTTTATACACAGCCACATCCTGCCCTACTGCAAATGTCATAGTTTCCAGATACCAATTGATGGCTTCTTCAGCCGGCATTTGATGATGCACCTCAAAGGTTGGATGACTATCACGCTTTTTTGGGACGATCACCCCGGGCCCATATTCCCTTTCGTGGTTCCGGCAATAAGGAGTACCTTGACATCGTTTATGGTGGTGTAGCAACAAGTTGATGCCAAAGCCTTGCGAATCATGGTGCCTCCATCCAATGCGCTTATACCCAAAGGACAACCATGTGACTCATGATAAACATTTGTATATCGAGAACAAAGAAAGAAACAAAAAATTTGGTTGAATATGAAAATCGGCGGATGTTCTCGGATTGTTTATTGTGAAATAAAAGCACATTATAAATTGCAGAATATTGCGGTTTCCTTTAAAGATAGTGTTTTGTATTCCGAATTGGGACGCACTGTGCTTTGAGAGGATGTGTGTTGATATTCCGGGTTCTGCGTCAACTGATGTCGGGGCGTAGGTGATGATTGGGCGCGTTTGGCTACGCTGCACAGTAGCGTCATGGAGATAGGCGGAGAATATCGCTAGGAATGGTTATATCAGCTTCAGGGGGGGGGACTATGATTCAGTGCCGATAGGGCACTTGAGTTTAGGGTGATGCAGCAACAGATAACATTAGCACAAAATGGCCGCACCCTGCTGCCTGATTTTGCATTTGTAAAAGTGCGGAAAACCATGGTAAGGTGCATAGGAAATGTTTTTACGATCGATCAACATATGCTTAAAAACACATGCCCGAACGCTTGGGACAAAAATATTTTTGAGCGCACTGCTCCTTTAAGTTGCTAAACTCATTGGAAGAGCACTTTTTCTGTGGCATATAACTTCGCTCCACCTGGAAGAATCCTCACCAATCTTTGCAAAATGTATATGGCGCACTCTGAATTTCTTTGCCAAGTTGGGCAAGGTTTTGTGCAGGTGGGGGCAAAGTTATAGGAGGGTCCCAAAAAAATATTTTTTTTTCATAGACTGAATGGGGAAGAAATATGCGGACGGCTACAGTCCGAATGGCTGGATGGATTTTCACCAAATCAGCAGCAGGAATGGGGGCTTGGGTCAGAAAGCGTGCTTTTGTGTGTTTGATGGAAATCGGACCAGTGCTTTTGTTGCAAAGGACTGAAATGTACGTCCCAAAAAAATAGTAATATCTGTGTCCACTCCACGGACCCATTTCTCTGTTCGCTTTGCGGACCGAAGTCTCATTGGCCTGCGGTATGCCGTGCTGGTGGCAAACAGTGGACGCAGCTGGTGGTTGGCTGGAGGGAAGCGTGCTGTGCGTCAAAGGTTTTGGGAAACGTCGCCATGGTGTATCAGAGGACAGTATTGTGGTGTGTGTGTCAAGCCCCTAATGCATTGTGTGTATGGCTGGGCGTCTTGTATGTAACTGTGTGGCCACTAAAAGTACTCATATCTGCCTCCGTGGTCCCTTTTTCCTGTTTGCCGCACAGTGAAAAATGTGATTGCTCTGCAGTGTACGGTGACGTGTTGTGCGTGAATAGTTTTGATAACGCCAGCATGTTGTTTCCGAGGGCACGGAGGTGGAGAACGGGCCTGGAAACATAGTTTACGACATCTGGTGGTGGGAAGAAGGGATGGGGGCGTGAGAAGTGGTGCAAGTGACACATCTCATTAGGAGAAAATGGTGGTGTGCCAGTGGTATCTATGCATACTACGCCAATTAGCGGGTATCTGAAGAGGCAACAATCTTGTGTGGTCATTGCAGGAAGCCTTCGTTTTGGCATGCCAGCAGCAGCGACGATGTCTTTCTGTGAAGAATGGTGACAGGCATATTTGCAGAAGGAGAGCGCATTCCACAAGACATGCCCCTTTACAGATAGGGTGTGCTATGGTGTGCTGTGTGTGGTACGTCTGTAGCCCCTCCACATGGCTGCAGCCCTTACACAAAAAAGTATGTCCACTGGTTGAAAAGGTCTGTGGACTGGTTGAAAGTCAGAGCCACATTGTCGCTTTGTTTGTGTGGTTTGGCTGCATTGCATACATTGTTGGTTGCATGGGTGTGGTGGTTGGTAGAACATCGTATAGTTATTGGTGTATGGGTGGAGATGCTGCAGTGACCAGTCGTGCACTGTGTCCACTGGGTGCACTAATGGAATAGTGTAAATATGGAAATGGTTACGGTGCAAGTGGTTCTTATATGTGGTTGCGTAGTGTGCTTTGCGCGGATTAGCAAATGTTGCAGTGCACTATGCAGTACTGCTTGTGTGTTCATAGTCCAGTGTGGAGAACAGGACCAATGTTGCGATGATGCTGTTGTTTGGTTGGCATTATTACAATGGTTTCTGAATGGAAGTGGGTAGCAGTGGCAAACCCTGTGGTATGCTTGTGCATTACGGTAAGGGGAACATGTGTTCATGCATTCCTGCTTTAGGGTGCAGAGGTTGGGTAGAAGTGCTGGTGCCTATATTGGCTTTCTGATTCATGGCACATGCTTACATGTTCGTCTGCATGGCTTTATTATGTTGTGGTGAGTGTGGGCAAGGCCTAGACTGTTGGGTGCAAGGCCGTAGGCCATGCACCCAGCAGGCTAGGCCTTCATGACAGCCACCACAATGTAATGCAGTCATGCACTTGTCAGTCTACATGCATTTCAGGTTGGTGACTTGTACACAATGGTTGTGGAGGACATTGTGGACTTGGTAGAGTAGCAGAAGTGAGCTGCTATGCATACATTAGGATACACTGTACATAATTGCCCCTGTTGCACAATAGGGAGCCACATGTCACCATTTGTGTTTGCTATGGTTAGGCCGTAAGAAGACCCATGCATTAGGAGGTGCTGTAAGTTATGGCACCATGAAAGGACATGCTCTGCAGCACACATGTAAAACATGGCCAATGCACACAGCCTCCTACATACCATTGCACCCAACAACGTAGACCTTTATAACAGCCACCATAACCTATTGCAGCCATGCAGTTGTCACTCTGCATGCATTTGAAGTTGGTGACTTTTACAAAATGGTTGTGGAGGACATTGTGCCCTTGGTCGACCGTTGGAAGAGAGTTGGTATGCGTTAATTAGCATATGGCGTACATCATTGCCCCTGTTGCACAACAGGCCACCACATGCCACCATGTGCATTTCATATGGTTTGCCCCTTATAAACTCCTTGCTTCACAGAGTGCTTTAAGATATTGCAGCACGAAAGGACGTGTTAAGCAGCACACATGTAACCTATGGCTAATCGATACAGCCTCCTACATATCGTTCAGTATACCCAACGGACCGTTATGCAGCCATGCATGCAAATATGTGCAGTTTGTAAAAGATGGGAGGTTGATTTGACGACGGGGAGTGCAGTGCACATGACATGAGCATTTAAATATAGTCTGTACTGTGGCAGGCTCAATTGAAGATGGGGAGTGCAGTTCACATGGCATGAGCATTTAAACATAGCATGTACAATGGTGTCTGCATGTATTTGAAGTTGGTAACTTTTACAAAATGGTTGTACAAGACATTGCAGACTTGGTACAACAGCAGAAGTGAGCTGGTAGGCGTACATTAGCATACAGTGTACATCATTGCGCCTATTGAAAAATATGGAGCCTCATGCCACCATTTGCATTTCCTGTGGTTTGGCCTTTATAATCCCCTTGCTTTTGGGTGTGCTGTAAGATATTGCAGCATGAAAGGCCGTGCTCAGCAGCACACATGTAAACTATGGCTAACGTATACAGGCTCCTACATTCCATTCAGCACACCCAACGCAACGTTATGAAGCCATGCATGCAAATATGTGCCCTGGGTAAATGCTGCCAGGCTGAATTGCAGATGGGGAGTGTGGTGCACATGACATGAGCATTTACCCATAGCCTGAACTATGGTGTGTTTTCTATGGGTAGGACCTAGTGCCTTGCGTGCATGGCTGGAGTGGAAAGTGAAAAAGGGAGTCCTCCTGCTTTACTGTGCCACGGCCCTCCTAATACTTGGGGAAGCATATGTACCACATTATGCGTTTCTCAGCATGATGGGCAATGGAAATGGGAGTATGGCCTTTGTCCAATCAGGTTCTCAGGGTGTGCGTGATAGGCAAGAGCTCCAAAAGGGAGAAGGACTCCTCCTGCTTCACTGGGGGTGGCCCTCGGGGTACTTGGGGAAAGGCACGTGCCACATTCTGCGCTTCTCACCATGCTGGCCTATGGAAATGGGCCTATGGCCTTTGACCAATCAGGTGCTCAGGGTGTGCATCACAGGCAAGAGCACCAATAGGGAGAAGGACTTCTCCTGCTCCGCTTGGGCGCAGCCCTCGCCGTACTTGTGGAAAAGCACGTGCCACATTCTGTGCTTCTAACCATGATGGCCAATGGAAATGGGTCTGTGGGGAAACTCCAATCAGGTGCGCATGGTGGGCCTCACAGGAAAGGGCAGCAATCATTTCTTGCACTAGTTTGTGCAGTGCAGCTGGCAAACATGGCAAGAGGCACAGCTTTCATCGTGGGTGATGCCTTTGTGGGAGATCTGTTCGTATATGCCCTCAAAGAAGGCTTTTGTGGCAATTTTGGTATGGAGGGAGTGGACTCTTTGTGGTGCAGTGTCAAATCGTGCTGTATCGATGGAGTGCTTGAGGAATGTCGACGCATGGCCTCTTCGGCAACTATACATGTCGTGGCCGTGCACTTTGAAGCCTTCTTTTGGGCTCCATGGCTATACCGTCAACTGAAGAAGATGATGAAAGCAGTGCAGCGCATTTTTCCCACTGCCAAGGTGCTTTTCTCCTGCATACCCCCCAAGAATAGTGTGGATGTGTTCAAATGATTCCTGTCGCCAGCTAGAGGCCGGAAGGGGTCACATCAACAGAAGCATGTGGGACTTCTTGAGTGCTGCTGGGATGTTCTCCTGTGAGAATGAGAACATTAGTACTCGATATATAAAACTTTTCAAAGGAAATGGCATGTCTTTGTCGAAACAGTGGCAATGATATTTTGTTTCACAATCTACAGGCTGCACTGAAGACCCTATTGTAAGATTGTGAGCTGACGTTAACTCAAAATCACTTATAAAACCGCAAAAAAAGAGGAGTCTATGGAAACGCCTTTAAAAAAAAAAAGAGAAAAGGCTCTATTAAGAGCCACCCCAACTAAGGATGTCCCCACCTTAGTTGAAAATGAATCCCCCAATCCCGCACTGGCACAGCACAAAAATTTAGCGAATATCGCGATAGTTGCAGGGTGCCATGTGTTAGATATGCCCCTTTTGCAAATGACGTGCATAGAAATGGGCCTGTAGAGGCTATGGGATTGGTTAATAAGGTTTCTGGGTGTGGTGTGTACGCACAGACTGTGGTACAAGGTGTATGTGCGACAGAAATACAGTGGGTGCGGTTACAGCTGTGTGTTTCACGAGCCACAGCATGCAGGTTTATGGGGAGTTCAAAATACATTGCCTGAAAGTGATTGGAAAACACTGTGCAGTGGCTGCTTGTTTTGGAATCTATCATGTGGACGCGTACTGCTATGGAGTACCTACAATGAAGTGACTGATTTTGGTTTGTCTGTGTGACACTTTGGTGACACGCAATCATGCCGATATTATTGTTGTTCATTATGGAGGGAAGATTGCACAGCATGTTACACAACTTTCAGTGCTGTTTGCTATGAAGGAGGCACTTGCCCAGGTCATGTGTTTGTTTCCGATCTCTTGCATAACTTTCTATCTCATTATGCAGACACCTATGTGGCTGCGTCATTTTTTAATTGGTCCGCAAATGGAGAAAGCGCAGTACATTGCAAAGTGTATTTGTGCCTTTGTACGACATGTGCCAACGGCGTACTTCACAGATGGCCATATGACGTTTCACAGCATGAACAAATTTCTTCAGCTATAACGTTCATCTTAATATGCCTGCCATCCCGATTTCTGCACACCCCATCCACATTGCCTTGGTGTTCTTCTGGAAAGTAGTGAAACATTTTTGTACTTAGTGTTGCGCACTGGCACTCTTCCAAACGCTGTGCAACACGTAAAGAAACCTCTTTCTACAGCAACCTCCTTTCCAACCGATTGAACTACAGTGCTTTGCACAGTGCCACGCCTCCCGCCCTGCATCTGTTCATTGGAAAATCCATTATTCTTCTCTAAAAGGTGCTTTCTTTATTTTCCTTTTTTCCTTTCCAAGTTCATTTTCATTTATTATGCTCTTCTGACACACACCACAGAGGGAACAGCAGGAAAGGCCCGGTACACAAGGGGCAGCACCTGCATGAATACGATAGGGGACGTGCCGAGAGACAGACTATTGGGTGGCCCTCACCTACATAGACGCCAGTCATTGGGCCTCATTACGACCCTGGCGGAAATCGAAAAACGATGGCGGAAATGCAATACCGCCATCGAATAGCGCTCGGTGCGATTATGACCCGTCACCGCAAAGTACGATGCCATTAGCGACACCGTAGTGAACGCCAACGCTAACTGCACCAAGTACGCGCGCGCGCGCCATGCCAAACCGTAAATACCACCATGGCGCAACGGTACGCGAATTCTGACCCTAGCGGACATGCACCTAACGCCATCAAGCACGGCGGAAAGTTCCGCCATGGTGAGAAGTACGGCATCGCGAACCAACCGTAAACGGCCCCACTGAGTGCCTGTACACCGCTCCCTGGCCACATTGTACAACTCCCCGTAGGTGCAATGAAGTCACAATGCAACCAGTGAAATGTACAAGTCACCCATGCATGCCAACGAACAAAAGAATCTCAAGAGGGGCCAATGGGAGCTGCAGGGCACAGATGGCACGAATACAGAAGCTATTCCAATGGACATGACCTCAGTCTCCCACCAAGAAACGCACGCAAACACAGGCACCTGTGACCAGCAATATTCCGAAAATCACATCATTCCACCAATCCACCTGGCTGACCGGCATCTGTTACACAAAACCTAATCCCCCGCCCCTGAGCATGACATCATTCAAACAGTCATATTGGCAGCCCTTATCCCTGACCTCACTGGGCTTCGTAGGCAAACGCGCCCAGCACAGTACCACGCAACTATACTCCGAAGCTGGAACCCAATGCAGATCTCCTCACAATACATCGCTCCCCAAATAGGAATATGCCACATCACTTGCAAAGAAGAACGCTACACGGCCCATATCAGAATAGAAATTTAATGCACAACAAATTCACCAAGCCCATACAGCCATTAGGCCATGAACTCCAAAACACATTTCACCATTGTGGGCTGCATCCGCAATAAATGACCAGCTACTTCTTGTGTGACGCCCTGTTCCTTCATGGTACACAGGGCCACATTCTCGTACGAAAAGGCAACATGGAAGCGCCCAGAACCGCAGGGCCGTCCCAATGGGGAGGCACTAGTCCAGCTGAAAGGCCGAAATGTTGCTCCGAGCCACTAGTACTGCGTAAGGGCATGTGGCCCATTGGCGATCGTCCCATAAGATCGTAATGCTGCTCCACTGATTAACACGAAGCAGCAGGTGTCGGGAGTAAAATCCATCTGCAGGAGTGGCATACAGATGGCAGTGGCAAAAGGGGAGGAGATACCTGTCAACCAAATGAAAAGAAAAAGAATAGAATGGCCATCAGAACTACATTAGAATAACTCACTTCAATGATCACACCAAATCCACAGCCATATGCATGCTAGCCCACTCCAAAGGATCATCACCACCCAAAAACCACTTGCGACTCATAACTATCTATATCGAGGTGAAAACACCATCACAAACAAGTGTACCTGTGCATGCGTCTGTTAAAACAGAATCCATCAGATGGGATTGATAACGTGCATGGACACAAGTGTCTGAAGGCGCGTCGAGACAGGGAGGGCTCAACAAGGCCAGATAGACGATGGTCCCACTATGGCAGCCCTGCATCACATAGCGCAGGGGAGGCGGACAGATTCCAAGAAGCCCTGTACATGGCAAACTCTGTATCAAATCATCTGTCCATGCATCCATTCATCATTCCCTCATCCCGTTATGATAACGCCTGTTTCCATACTCACATAACATGTGAAAATTCCATTGAGTCTGTGCGTTATGCAGCCTGCAAAATCCACTGTGCCCCAGCCCGTAATTCCAGTGTTGTGAAGTAACATGTATTTGGGAACGTCCGGCTTCATCGTCCACTTCGCTATTGCGCATCCCAAACTATTCATATCAATAATTGCATCCTCGCCATGGCCCCTGTCCCAAGGACATTGAACAATAGAACGTTATATTTGCAGTCAGACCTGTGGGCATCTCCTCGCCGCTAGCTGACAACCGAAAGCGCCGCCCTTCGAATTCCTCATTTGCAACATCACGTCGAAAAGGCATCTGTGGCCGCTTGAAATCACAAATTAATCCATCTAGTGCGGCTGTGTGTGTAAATGGCAACTGCCTTCACTCACAAATGGGACGCCCCGCCCGTCGTTGAAACTCGGTACAGTGATGCATGAGGGTCCACCGTTACTCGAGTACTACGTTCCACTGACCCTTCACAAGTCTGTTCGCGACTGCTAAGATAGTATGTGAAACAATGGGACCATAGCCGAATGAACATATCAACCAATGTTACACTGCCATCGGGTACAAATACATGATTGTAATAGCAAGATGCCATTCCTCGAATTGCAGCGTTGTGTGCGGGACGTGCTCGCCCAAAGGGGAGAGCAGCTTGCACAGGTGGAATGAATCACCACAGGTGGAGGCCATACAGCCTGAAAACACATAAATAGCACACCCAGTCTCCTCCCACAACCACACCCACTCCGAAATGCTACCGGCAGGACTCGCGATGTTGGCCCTGGGGGACCTGATAGCACTGCAAGTACTCCAACTCCAAGAAGAAGACGAACACCAACTACAACCGGCCGCACGGAGGAGACGCAGGAGGAGGAGGGCAAGGCAGGGCCAGCAAGGGCCGCCAGCACAGCCACTACCACCACGCAGGCAGCCCGCAATCCCACGCCTCCGAGCACATCCGTTCAACCTCACTGATGAGCAGATCCACACCCTCTACCGTTTGGACCGGGACACCATTGCCGCCATTGTGGACATGACACAGGCTGACCTTGTCAGCATGATAGATAGCCCAACCGCCATCCCACCCCTACTGAAGGTGGTGTCTGTACTCCACTACCTGGCCACAGGCACCTACCAGCACACAGTCGGACAGTTGCATGGCATCTCACAGCCACTGTTCTCACGGACACTATTGCAAGTGCTCGATGCCCTCCTGCAGCACGCAGACGACTACATCTCTCTACCACGCTCGGAGCAGGAAATTACCAACACAAAAGTGGGATTCCATGCACTTGCCGGCATACCGGGTTGCATTGGTGCCATCGACTGCACCCATGTGGAATTGGTCGTCCCACATGCCATGGAGGCCCAGTACCGCAACCGAAAACAATTTCATTCTCTGAATGTACAAATGGTGTGTGACTCCAACAGGATCATTACACATTGTTGTGCCCGATTCCCTGGATCAACCCATGATTCTATGGTCTTGAGGAACTCAACAATACCACGCTACATGGAGCGACACGCAGGGAACAGATCCTGGCTACTCGGTGAGTCTCATTTCATGCATGATGATGTGGGGTATGTGATGCAGCAATGACCTGGCAGGAAGGGGGGGGGTGCGTACGTAGCAATGGCATTCCACATAATTCGTTTATCGTCCACATACAGGTGATGCCGGATATCCACTGAAGAGATGGCTCCTCACACCAGTCCGGAACCCACGGGACCAGCATGAGGAGGACTACAACCATGCCCACTCACGTACCCGTGTAGTCATTGAACAGGCATTCGGCCTACTGAAGACTCGTTTCCGGTGCCTCAGCAGGTCTGGCGGGGCACTCCTGTACCGCCATGTGAAGGTTGCAAAGATGGTGATGTCATGCTACACAACATGTGCGTACGTAGAAATGTGCCCATGCCCCCTGACGCAGAACTGCAAGCACCTGAAGATGGTCATGATGAGGGTGGGGATGTGGCAGCACCTCAAGGAGTCTGCGAGGCACATTCGTCAGCATCTCATAGATGCATGCTTCTAGCACTCACGCCTGGTGGCTGATACATGGACACGGGACTCGTGGCACTGTGTGTGTCTGGTACATGCACAATATGGACTGTACGCCTATGATGGCCTCGTACACAAAGATCAATGTCCACACATCTCATTGGTTGATCGTGCATTGTTTATGGCATATGTGATATCATGTTGAACACCCTATCGACCCGCCACCCAAGTGAGCCCAACACACCCCCTCCACCCTCCTACCTCCCCCCCGAACACCAGTGTCCAAAGATGCTCATTGTCAGTGGGCAGTCGCTATTGCAAGCCCCCTCTGTGGGTATCAGGGGCACCCCTGCCTGTGGAGCGCAGGTTCCTCCCAGATCTACGTTTGGGGCTGCCCTGGACGGAACTTGCAACGGATGATGTCTCTGCCTGCTCACGTCCATGCATGTCCCTAAGGGTTTGTGAGAGCTCAGTGAGCACACGGCGCACTGCGGCAAGTTCGGCACATACGTCTTTGGACGTCGCATGCAGTTCCCCCCTCAGGCTCTCGGTGCTTCTCTCCATTTGTACTCTCAGGCTCTCGGTGCTACTCTCCATTTGGACTCTCAGGCTCTCGGTGCTACTCTCCATTTGTGCCCTTAGTGTCTCTGTACTTCTCTCCATTTCTGCCCTAAGTGTCTCAGTTGATGTTTCTATGTCTGCCTTAGTGCCCCCACATTCATCAGCATGGTCCTTGAGGAGCGTGGCCAGTTGCTGCTGTTGCACGATTAACTGGTCGAGGGACTGTTGCCTCTGCTGGGCCATGGCCATTTGCGGTGGTGTCACAGAGTGGCTGTTCGCCTCATGTTGCCCTGCCACAGGGCTTGTGGGGGATGGCCAGTCGTCGTCTTGTGGGTGCCCCTGCGTGGTATCCTCATGGTGTACGGGATGGAACAGACAGGGGGATTGGGACAGGTCATGGATGGATCTGACTTCGACATCCCCGTCTTCTGTGTCGGAGCATGCTGCCATTAATGGAGTGTCACCTATGGTGCTGCTGCCACCAGAGGCAGTGCCTTCTGTGGCATCCATTGGGGGGACCTGTGGTGGTGCTGTTGTGGGCATGCTGGCTGCTGGGGTGCCTGTTGGAGTTCCCTCCTCTGTGCTGCCACTTGATTTGTGCTGCTGCCGTGTCTTGATGCGTGCAGCTGAGGTGGAGGGTCTTTGGCCGTTGGTCTTGGCCCTCTTTGCAGGTGTGCTGGTAGGGGTGTCCTGAAGCTCGTCGTTTGGATCGGACCCTGTGGTGGAGTAAAGGAGGGCGAGCGTTATTAATGGGTCTGTGGGAATTGGAATGGCAATGTATCACATGCATTGGGGTGGTACCTGAGGGTGATTTGGGTCGGGGCCTTGGAGGTGCTTTCATTTGTGTGTGGAGTGAGGGTGCAGTTGTTTGGCAGCCTGCAGTTAGGGTGTGCCTGCTGCACGTGTAGAGGGTGTTTTTGGGGTTTTTAATTATTTATGTATTTATTGTGAGTTTTAAAGTGCGCTGTCAGGCCAATGTGTGTGGACGTTCTCCTGGACATGTGTTACTGTTGCGCTATGTGGACACATGGTGATTCACATGATTGGACATTGTGGATTTGGCATGGTTTTATTTGGGCCACCTACCGGATTCTTCGGATGTCTGCACTCCTTTCTCCATCCCTCCGACTCCCTCTATACTCTCCATTCCAATGGTGGAGGCACAGATTTCTTCCCAGGGGGTCAACTTGATGGGTGATTCCGATCCTCCCCCGGTGGCTGTGGCAATGTTGCGGTTGGCAGAAAGTATGCTACGGACGCGTATCCGCAGGTCGTCCCATCGCTTTCTGCATTGCTGTGGGTTGCGGGGTGCGGTCCCCACCGCACTTACCCGCTGTGCCACCAGGGCCCATATGGCCTTCTTGTTCGCAAGTGCCGTCCTGGTCATTTGCGTGGAGAAGACGGCGGCAGCATTCTCCTGGAGGGTCTCTGTGAGCACGGTGAGTTCCTCACGGGAGAAGTGGACCTGCCGCTTGCGGTCGCACGCTTTCTTCGCTACTTTTCCCATTTTTCTTGGTTTCACTAGGGTGGATGACGGGTTGGGATGTGTCTCAGGGTAGTGTTTTTAGTGGTTGTGTGGATTTTGTGGTTTTATAGGTGTACGGCGTGATGTTTCCCGTTCCGGGACCATGTTTTTACTTCCGTTTCCGTATATTTACGGTCACCGTACTTTCCGGTTGGCGCTCATTGCGGTGTCCGCTAAGATGGGTGGCGGTATTGCACCTAGGGCGCCGTACGGCGGCGGTGTGGGCCGTTTTGGGGTCATTTCCGCCATCACCGACTTTGCACTTCCGCCATGGCGTGGTGCTCGTGCCCGATGGGTCGGAATGGGCCGCACTTTGCTCCATCGTGCAATGGGGGAAACGCTATTTACGCTGTGGTGGTCCGGTCAGTCACTTTCCGCCAGGGTCGTAATGAGGGCCATTGTCATGCTCCCGGCAGGACCCTTACGACTCACTTCCTAGTACCTTCCCTCTGTAGAGTAGCGCATTGCAGTACATGCATAATACAATGCCCTTTGCCGGGTAAGGGTGGTCTGTAGCGCGGCATATGGTCTGCAAGGATGTTTTGGAGTGCTGCTGCCCTACAGGAGAGCCCCTCTTGTAGGCCGCAACAGATGTGCCAAATGCTGTACATGAAATGACCCTACGTAATTGTTGGAAGGACGGTAGACTGCCCACTGGTCCTTTATGCTTTCATTTCAGTTGTCGTCACATGCAGTACAAACACTTTATGCTACGCCATTAGTCTTAGGAGTAACATTCACAGAAATGCATACATTGTGGCATAGAAGAATGTTTACAACACCGGGAAACACAACTTAATTTTGTGGAGCAGGAAGCCATTTATTTTGTGCGACCCATGCAGCTACAGTACTTTTCTAACCACCACTAACATTGTTTGCACTCTGCACATTCTGCTGTTTGCTTACTTGCCTTTAAATGAACTAGTATGTGCTTGACCAAGCCACACCAGCTTTGTCATTTTGCAGACTCACTACAAACTGTCCCACCTGCAGTTACATGTTTTCTTCAACTGTACGACCCGCAGTTGACCTCTTGACACTTTCCGTCACACTGCTCAGTGCCCACACTATGTGTCTGTTTCACTGGTCATTGAAAGGCAAGCAGCACATCAATCAAATTAATGCAACATTTAACAAGCCCACGTTACACTGCAGGTTGCTGTTCCTTGTTCACCAGTGGGCGTCATACAGCCAGGCATGCTTTTGCCACACATTGCTAGGTTTGCAGAGCCACCCACGTAGTCGGCAAGCATACTTGACAGGCGGTAGCGTACCGTATGCATCCATAGGGCTGGCAACAGGGACGGTGTTACCAGCACACAGTGGATGACCCATGCATGGGTATAGGTGTGCGCTCATACATGTGCGCTTCCACAACTATTTAAAAGTGCTTTAGAACATGCAGACATGCAGCCACTAATGGAGTCCTACGGATACTTGCTGTGTGATTGCACATACGCCGACCAGGTGCAGTCACCCTAGGAAACCTCCATATTGCTCATCTGTAGTCATCTCGGCCACTACTGTGCGGCACAGATTCACCATGCAATGTTAACACAAAAACAGAAACTACTCAAACACTCACCAACATTTACCATGAACATCTGTAATTGCTAATATAGACCAACACTGGTAAGAAAAGAAAGGGGTAGCGCAAATGGATATACACACCACACAATTTGGCCTTTCCACAACTTTACCATGAGTGCAGCCAACGGAATCAGTAACAAATCGTTGTCAACGGGACGTTATGGTTCAATTGCAATACCAAACAACTATTATCTTTACAGAAAACTCTATGCTAAATTAATGTTCTAGTTACAGTGCCCTACTAAAAACTTATGAAATTCACTAACAAAAAGTTAAAGGGACGTTATGGTTAAGTTGCACTAATAAAAACCTATGCAATGCAATTGACAAACATTGTTACAGGGACATTATGGTTACAGGTAAAACCGGAGAAAAAAAAACGTATTTCGCCAGTTATTGATGTCATCAATGGGATTTGTGATGGCATATTTGATGTCATGGGTGTTAGTACTTGCATTGCACACTGGTGGTGCGAGTTAGGGTTGCTTAGCTGACTATAACTGGCGAATTTCAGGGGGTTTTCGGTTTTACCTGTAACCATAACATCCCTGTAACAACGTTTGTAAATTGCATTGCATAGGTTTTTACTAGTGCAACTTAACCATAAGGTCCCTTTAACAATTTTTTTGTTAGTGTATATATAAATATATATATATATATATGTATATATATATATGTATATGTATATATATATATATATATATATATATTGACCCAGAAGAAAACAATGACTCGATACCTTAATTAGGCTAACAAAGTCATTTATTTTGCACATTTGCGAGGTTTCATGGAATGTCTACACTTCCTCAGGCAGAAATGAAATGAAGCATTAGAAAAACATCACAGCATGACAACTTACATAGCCCCTCTTGCATACACCCTGTTATCTGTCCCTGTCTGCACCTGATTTGTAGTTTTTCTCAGAAAGGCATGTATTGGATGTTCAACTCCCCACACATTGCGATCTTCAACGTCAA
The DNA here is from genome assembly GCF_040938575.1 of Ambystoma mexicanum. NCBI lineage: Eukaryota > Metazoa > Chordata > Amphibia > Caudata > Ambystomatidae > Ambystoma > Ambystoma mexicanum. The sequence goes on along the minus strand of NC_090927.1, from coordinate 758,693,602 downwards.
AATGTTAGGCCCTTTTGATTATGTCTACAGCAGTGGTCTTGAAAACTGGGGAACTTTAAAAAAAATATAAAATATAAACTGATTATCTACTGCATATATTTTCTATTGAAAGCAGTCGCCTTCATCCTTTTTTTTAAAGAGCCTGGGCCCCCCCGGACAGCATTTGGGCCCACTACAGGGACCAAACCCTGGGTAGGGGGGCCTAGAAACAATGTTTCTACTCAAACAGGGTGAATGGGCTCAGTATGAAAAGGTTTGAATAACACTGTTCTAGAGGCAAAACATCCATTGTTTATAATTAGTCTACATAAACCCTATTTTCTGGAGTGAGGCCACTTGTGGCTTGTATAGCAAAAACTGGAGCCTTTCGTTTTGGATTATACTTATTTATAGCTAGATAGCTATGTTTACATGGATTTAAATGATACAGCTAATTTACAGGCTTGCATCCATCTTAAATAAATGTTTTTTAAAACATCCCAGGAATTTTGAATTAACTCTGTGCATTAGGCTTGCTTTATAGTTTGCGCGTTAAGGAAAAAAGGAACACACACTGACTTTGTGCAAGCTTATCAAAACATACAGAATTGTTCATATACCAATGTAAACTTTAACTAACACTATTTGTCTTTAACTTACTTTGTAATTATTGCTCAAAGCTCACCTTTTGTTACATGTCATGTGTCATCTGTCGCACAAGGCACAAGAATGCATCCAAGACTCAGAGATGGGGCAAATGTTTTTATTGAATTTCATAAGGGCCCTATTGCCATACCTCTCTCTCTTGTCTTCTAAAGCACATCCACCTTAACTCAGGCATCCCTGGCCCCGGGTTAGTAGATAGCGATCACTGACGCTGTCTGCAAAAGATCCAAATTATACTATGTTTGAGGACCTAAAGGCAGATGCCTTCTCTAGCTAGAGCCCATCAGGGACTGCCTAACTTTCTCTTCTCTCACCAGTGGTGAGTTTTCTATAGGGCTAGGGAACAGACCCTTCTTCAGTCAAGATGATCAATTCTTGCTAATTCTCTCTTCTCACTGGTCTTGTCCTAGTCCTCTCTTTACTCTTTCAACTCCAACCAACTGAATTCACTCATCCCACTTCTCTCCTGTTTCTTTAATCTTTCTCATTTCTTCTGAGTCCCGCCTCCACCCTTAGATGTTCCTACGTACTCCGACTGTCACTACTCCCACCTACAACACCCTCCAACTCCTCCCTCCAACTATTACTTCTCCCTTCAGCTACTACTCAAACAAATTCCTTTCACTTGTACAATGCACGTCACTGTCATTCCTTTTCTTGCTACACTACCAGGCACTCTCACGCTGCAGTACCATTTACACAAACTATCCAATACATCACTGTTCTTAGACATCACCTCCACAATCCACTGCTTCTTCCTTCCTCCTGCTGCTCTCTTGGTCCACTGACTCCACCTCATCTGACCTCATCCAAGCAAACCACACTTCCTACTTCCTGTACAGTCCTTTTATCTGCCTCCCTCTTCTTGAATTGAGCCCCTGTCCCTGGCCAAGCTGGCCTTGTCTTCCACTCCCCATAGTGGCCTAAACAGGATAAGTTACAAGTAAGAGCCTGAGCCCATGTGCCCACCATTGAACTGCAATGGTGGACCAGCAGGAAGAATTTTCAAGTTTGGCATATGGGGCTTTGAGAGGGTCAGTGTCCAAAAAGGAGATCCAAGCCTGTGTATGGACCATAGAGAGGTTCAGATGACACATATAAGGGACCGTGATTGAGTTAGAGAGGGACCACAAATCCCTACTGGGACCGTTGACCAAATTTGAATGTGACAAAGTTTCTTTCTGCAGGTGCGTCATATCACCAAAATGCCAGGGGTAGCGGAAGTGACATCACACAACCCTTGACCCCTAATGACATCACACAAAGTGATGTAATTTGACCCCACCCCGAAGTGATATCGTGGGAAGCGATGGAACACGACCTTTCACCCCTTGACAAAACAGGAATGGGCATCACATAGCAGTGCACACTACGAAAACTATGGTTACGATATCACTATAATGGGATGAATACATTTCATACAAGAATGTATCGCCATATACATCGTTAAGATCAGTGTATAAGCCCATATTACCAAATTACTGTGAATGCAAGCAGACATCCATGACCAAATGATAATGATGTGTTATAATATAGCACTTACGCTTAAGTGCTTTATATAGAAAAAATATACACCCAATATCACCCAACCTGTGTTGGTACTCATTTATCACACTCAGAAGGATGAAAGGCTGAGTTGAGGCGTTTAAAAACAGACTAAATCAGTGACTCACCCCCTGAAGTGTTTCTGAAATAAACCCTTAATGAGTCTAGCAATTTTTGTATAGAATTTCAGAAAGACACATTGGGGCTGATTCAAGGAATTTGTGCGCCGAAAAAAACGGGGATTTGTGCGCCATTCTGCCCGCGAATCCCTGTTTAACAAATGGGGATTTGCGGGCAGAATAGCGGACAAATCTTCGTTTTTCGGCGCACAAATTCCACGAATCAGCCCATTATTTGGTATTCCTATTCTTTCCTATTTAAGGTCAGTGCTACAAGTTTAGACTCCTGTTCCTGTTTTTTCTTCTTTTTTTTTTAAGGGACCTGAAAAAGAAAGCCAGCCACTCCAGAAGTAAAGAGCCACAGCCCAGGAGATTGCATTAAAAAAACAAAAACAAAAAAAGTTTTTTTTTGTAATTTTATTTTAGAGGTCAGATGTCGCAAGGGAGACCACGGAGGTCGCAGTTGCGACCTCTGGCGACCCCTAAATAAGGTCCTTGTCTTTCTGGCTGGCATGGCTAATTATAACGTTACAAGAATATGTATTTAGAGTAAAGCACATGCCAGAGTTGGAGAATACAATAGGCAATGTATGCATTTATTTATTTTTAATGTGAGACAGTTTACATAAAAACCTTTCACAAAACCAAAATATAAATGTACAAAATACAAACATAATTCATACATATAAAAGTTAAAAAGACTTTGCTCCGCAGAGTCCAAGGTTGCAGGTGTTGCATGATGTTTGTTTTTCTGTTTTCTGGCCCAGTAAGACCTCCGTTGCTGCTGCAGTAGCAGGCCACACCCCGAACACCAACAAGCCCCGCAGTGCAACCACCAGGGCCAAAGCCCTTCAGGTTCAAGAGCACAGGCGTTTCGCTCCCGCACAGGTGTTTTGCGATAGCAGGGTGAGCAGCGACCTACAAAGGCAGCGTCATTCCATTCTATCTCATTTGTATTTGTATTTGTATTTTATTTATTTGTGACACGCAACCATCAGGCCGGGTGGCATCAGGGTCCAAAGCACATGGTATTGGGCACAGTACAGAAACTGAGGATTCCTATTGGAAGTACACCACAAGGTGAGAGTGGAGAAAGGGGTAGGTTGAGATAGAGGGTTACAGTGTCTGTGGTGACTGTTGATTCAACTCCAGTTTTTGAGCCATTTTGGAAAAATTGGGCACAGAGTTTTTGACTAAACTCATACCATATACGGTCTAACTATTACTTAAAGTATGGAAGACCACCCAGAGCATAAACGAAAGATCTTGACTGTGAGGCGAAAACTGGGAACTCACCCCATTAACATGGTGCAGAGGGTGAGGCTGATACATCCTTTGCAGGAAAAGACTGCAACCCTACTGAGTTCAAAGGAGAGGCTTATTTCTTGATAAAGGAAATTCATCAGTTCCTCAGGTGTAATCAGGATGCCTTTGGGGGTGGCGAATAAAATAGGAGCAAAGGTTGGCAGAGTGGCCACCAGCAGCCGGGGGATTTGATTGGTGCATGTTCCGTAGAAATTCCCACTGCCAGAATTCAAACCGACTCGTTAGCGAATGTGGACCTCTCGATTGCCTAGGTTCCCTTGCTGCATCAAAGATATGGGCAAAGACAAGGGCAGTGCAAATTACTCTCATCCAACAACTTTGATTGAACCTCTTTTGTCCTACAAACCCTCTGCCACCCTCCCTGTCTCCACTATTGTGACCTCCCTTTTCCACATCAGAGCCGATCAGCCATGAGACGGTGCCACAACCAGCACTTGTGGTGGGAGATGCCACATCAGCCCTGCTCACAAGCTGTCATCTTTCTTTGTTATTAGGGGGGGTATGCCAACCAAAAACATACATAGGAGCATTTGCCAGGTCTCTGAGATTCTGTCCATGCCTGGCCCAGCTCAAGTGGTTAATACCTTGCCTATACATGCAGAGAATTCTAGCCCTCTGGAACTTTTGGTTCGAATGGACCTGGATGCGGACAATATACTAGAAGACAGGTCTTCCCTTACCAGCAGTGCTTGGAGTGGGAACACAATGAATTTGGGTTCAGGGAACAGCTCCTTTCTCCGCTTAACCCAATCTGTTAAGAAGGTGCGCATTCCCCAAGGTTGTAACTGCAAGCAAGTGCTCTCTGAACTTACACATATTAAAAAGCTGTTAATGGTCTTGATAGATGTTCAAGGGAGGGGAGGAGCGGGTCCCACAGGAGTGTCTCATACTGGTCTATTGGATGCAACACGGTACTACAAATCACCAGAGGAGATATCCGAGGCTTTAGACTCTAATGGACCTTTGATTGCTGAAGATAAGGATGATTCATACCAATGTATTTTTGTGCCTAGGGAAGCCGTAGCGAGCTGCCATAGAGTGTGCATCAAGGGTGAGAGCGCCTGCTACTCTCTCAAGTTGGAAGTTTGGGACCAGAGAGTGGCCAATGGTGTTTCGGATAGAATCAAGACTCATGGTAGGATCACAAAGAGTAAGACTGTAATCAGCCCCCATGCCCATTTTACTACCACCCCCCCTGGAAACATAAGACACAATCATATTCCATCTGGCGCCAATATAACACCATTGGGGAAAAGGACAAACAGCAGTCACAGTGGCTCCAGACTCAAGGGGCCCAGGACTGTTTTGTAAAGATTAAGAGGGGTTTCCTCCTGCTTTGGATTACTATCCCTGATTGTGGCCAGTAGGACTGGGGGGCATAACCAATCCTATATTGTTTTTGTTACGATGTATTGTTAACTTAATGTATTGCTCTGCTGTGTTTAGATGTACTTTGATGGCCTGACGGCCGAATAAAGTTATTTGATGATTAACATATAATTAAAAGACTTAACATTTAATTAAAAGTGTTTCCTATGATTTAAAACTAATCAGTATTGACTATATCTATTCCGTTTCTAATAAATCAAATACATAGTTAATTGCTGCTATACCCAATGAAATGTGTGTTCCATTCATAATACGTTGCATATCAGGTCTGTTGGCATGCAATTAAAATGCTCAGCAAAACGGAAAATATAAGAACATGTGTCTTCTATTGAGTTGAGGCAACTCTGCAAAGAGACGTTCTACTGTTTCGACTTTAGAGAACTCATGGTAAAATCTTAAAATTCTCAAGGGTCTCAGGGTGTTCATTCAGGCCCTGCTAATTTCTCCTGTAGGATGCAGATTTAGCCTGAGTCTCAAACAGTTTAACCTCCATCTCCTATTGGGGCAATGCCATAGCCAATTGTTTATCTTGCATGCCAGTGGATGATGATACCCTAGGAATGTGCCTATCTATGTATTCCAAAGATGATAGCCTGAAAGGAGATTTTGCATAGGTCAGTTGTCATGGAAAATGTGGAAGAAGGCAGAGGAAAAGAATCAGCCAGTTAAAGAAATGCAAGAACAGATAGGTCAAAGGTGGGCGACCTTAAACATGCGTGTTGAGCTTTATCAGTATCAGCAAGTCTATGAAAACACTATGTAGAAGGCGGGTTAGTGCTTCAGTGGAGGTCGTTATTCCTTCACTGGCAATGGGGGCAGAGATATCAGAGGCTGCGCTTTCAGTTCATATGGGAATAATGACTACTAATTGTCTCTTGAGGTGTGAGTATTGGTGGGCAGGTGATAATAGGCTGGTAAACCATCTGGTTAGGGAATGCACTGTGGGTGCGTTCAGTGAGCCGGTAATGAAGCAACAGAACCTGTGAAAATAACCAGATGAAGGCTGTGTTCTGTGTAGAATACAAAACTGACGGTGGATAGAGTTGGCATGATGATGTCCTTGTGGACTACTACAGTAAGTGGCCAGAGGGATGGTTTGTAGAGATACCTAACATGGACAGGATTTCATCTTTTTTATGGGCAGTGTTTAGTAGGCAAGATTATCCTGCACACCTGGTATAGGATAATGAAACATGGATCTGGTTCTGCTGTATAAAGATGCCTGATTTCTTAAAGGAATGTGGTACCTAACATCACAGAACCTCGTTTTAACATCTTAGCAGCAATGGGAATGTTGTGATGTCCAACAACATCCTTGAAGCGGCTATCCTTTTAAACTAGAGGTTGGTCCAAATGGCATTTCTCAATTTCAGTACTAGTGCTACAAGTTTCAGTTGAAGTATGGGCACTAAGCTTAAACTGGGATAGCTTTTACCTAAGAGGGGTCATAAACCTAAAGATACTGTAGCCATGAGAAATATTGGAACACAAACAGGCTGCCAGTACAAGAGTCCATGATGATAGGAAGAGAGAAGCTTTCAGAGATATTCACATCAGAGGTTGTGTCAAGACCAAGCTGCAGGCAGGCAGGTTGTGGGCATTCTCCAATCATACGCACACAAAGGATTGAATGATACGTTATTTATAATGCGCATATAAACAATGTGTTTCAAGGTGCAACCAGACAAATGGAGGACAAGACAAAGGATCTTACTAGGTCTAGTATCTTTTAGATCGTGCAAGTGCGCAGACAAGAAGTGCTGGGGAGTGTATATGGGGAGAAGTGCACAGAGAGTAGCAGGGCCCTGAGTTAAGTGCACGGAAGACTGTGACTCCAAGGGGAATCACAACCCAGAAGAGCAAGGAAGGCCCGGGGGCAGTGCGGAAAGACCAGCAGGCAAGTGCAGGAGGACTGGACGGGTGGGGGGTCCTGGTGTCCTGTTAGACTCTGAGGAACACGAAGCAACCAGTTAGCAGAACAGTGCAGGAGCAAGGGAAGGTTAGCAGGGGAGAGGAAGAGAGAAAGAAGAGGCAAAAGGAGGGTCTTGAGCTTCCGATACTTAATGAGATCTGGCTCAAGGTGTTGAGAGGCAGAGAGGCTGTTCCAGAGAGAGGCACTTTTAGAGGAGAGAGATCTACCCCCCAATCTATGCTTGGAGAAGTGACTCATCCGCAGAGAATTAGACATAGACAACTGGAGGGCTTCAGAAGGAAGGCACTTAGGAAGAGAGAGTTGGAGATCGTAAGGCCCCCGAGGAGGCCAGAGATCATGTTGTCTGTGTGAATGTTGCCCTTAAGTGGAACAGGGCTAGGGTCGCTGAGAAGAGGCTGTCACAACTATTCCAATAGAAGGTTGGAGCCATAGGAGACCTGAGCTGGATGAGGTGGGCCATAAATAGTCAAAGATTATTACTGGGGATGAACTCTCTGTGAGAAAATGGACTTCGGTTATAAATTGAATGTTAACCGGGGTACAATGTAACACCGGTGCTCAAGAGCTATTGAGAACCTCATCTTGGAGCTTATCTCCTTCCGTTCAAGTTATTAATGTATTCTCTTTCCCTTTTCACTTAGTGTTTAATGTTAAGGATGTGTGAGGATTAGGAGAGGCATGGTATCCGATCAACTATACAGTACATTATTCTCAGGTGTATACCTCGGTCCTAAGTTCTCAGAATGTTAATTGCTTATGAGGATGAAGGATGGATTGTGCATCATCCAGGTGATATGGCCAATAATCCTTGTACTTGCATGTTGGCTCTTGTATCATTTTTGTTGGGCTTCCAGAGATGGGCAAAGCGGATGGAGAAAAAGAGGTTAACCGTGTATATTTGTACATGCTGGGAGTAGTTCTGTTCTCCACCTTCCCTATTTTCCCTTTCTACTAATCCTCAAAGCATTCATTCACTCCACTTATCCAGAGGAGCCATAGGAACTCATGAATCCACTTAACAACACAACTCAAAGGTAGAAGACAGATAAGACTGAGGGCGGAAGAAAGTCCAAGCTTTCAACCAATAATCCACAGAGGGAGGTGGGATGTCCCTTGAAACAAGATTCACCATGTGACTCAAGAAAAGATACAATATATGGGCACACAAGAAAGACACAGACCAACCCCACAGTAGATAGGGGAGTAGATACCTTGAAATCAGAACCACTGTCCCATCACACAAGGACTGGACAAACACACAGAAGAGAGACACAGATCAATCACCACAGAAGTAAGGGGAACACATCCAATGACATATTAATAATGTTTTTTTCCATAAAATACTCTATTTAAATGTGCACACAACATGGGGAATGCATGTGTATTGTGTGACCAGTGTAATACGCATGCTTGTAATACCGTTGTTGTAATTGTTGACAAGTCTTCTTTTGATTTTAAGTGAATTGAACAAGAACATAGCATAAGTGAATTAATACTAACAGCTTTATGGTAAAGAAGAAAAAACATGTTCAAGATAGGAATGTATGTGAATGACCCTTTCGAGTTGTTAATGTGTCTATTGTATACATATTAATAACTGAACTCCTCCAAGAAGTAGCTTTTTTACTTTATTACATGAGAGTCATTAAAAGAACACAGAGGGGTAGCACAATCGAGGGACGGGTAACCCAATGAGAATCAGTATGGTCGTTTTTCAGATGGCTTTGCAGACCCAGGAATTAATGGACATTTGGATTTAGAGTGCTTTATTTAATCATGTGACTTTAGTAATATGTCCTTGTAGCATTGTTGTAAAAAGACTCACTTGTTCTAACATTTTCCTTCCTGTATTTCTAATTGTGCAATGAATGCTTTCATTAATGATTTTTGTACTCGAAATGTAGAACAGTTCTTTCTTCTTCCTTCTGCCATGATGAGAGAGAATTATAGTTGGATTACTGCTTAAAACTGCATTAGAGAGATGGCTATATCACCTTTTCTTAGTACTCCTGTATTTAAATGTTTGAGGGAGTTGAGGGTATTGTGAATCTAAATGAGAAACCTAAGGTTCAAGACTTATATTTGTAGCTGGAATTTTGGAAGTTTATCACACCAACAAAACTTAGGGATTGTCATCATAGAGGTTCAATCATTTGGAATTACAGTAGGAATAATCATTGTGGGTTTACAGGCATGTGGAATTCATTGTTGTTTGCAATTTTTGCCATTTTCAGGCAAAAGCAGAATATCTTGAAGCTGTAGGTGAGTAAGTGAAATTAAATGTAGCAGATGTTAAGGGTTTTTTGAAAAAAAACTAAATTTGGCTGTGTTTTTTGGTAGACTTTTAGCCACTGTTGAAATAATGTTATGAATGGCATTATGTTGGGCAAATCACCCAAAAGAAATATACCAACATATTTATATTTATGCTGAGCACAGACACGTGTATCAAAATAAATGTACTCATGCATATGCTCACAGAGACAGACAGGAAGACACATGCATACTAATACAAGACAGAAGAGTCCCAATGGGGCTGGCACATGCCTTGTATTGCTTGTAGTCTAATGGGTATGGGATGTGATCCAACAATTCATAGTGACCTGCTCCTTTGTGATGGGAACATGCCTAACTTGCATATGGTTTTTCTCCTCCTGTATTGATTCATCAGGATGGAAATGCTGGTTTGCACAGAGAAATGACAGTGGTTATGATTGATTTATAACCTTGCAGTCATCGGTTTTGAATAGGCCACTGTATATAACAAGAGTAGGCCCAGGTGTGAGTATTCAGCTTGCTTTCTCTAGAGTCTCAAGCTGCATTGAAGATGCCCAGTGAGGCTGTAAAAGGTCTGGGGTTGTTTGTGGGCTTCTGTGTAAGAGATTATATCTAGCAGTTTGTCGTGACGTACCCTACTGCCCAATCTCAAACATTTACAGTCAATTCCAGGACTTCATTGATCAAAAGAACCTCCCTCCCATGGCACAGCATGGCATTAGGTCAATGAGGGGCACAGAATGAACCCGGTGCTCAATATGGAACACAATACAGAACAACACAGATGATAACTCTTAGAGTGCATTCTTCCTTCTGGACATCTTGGCAGTTTTGGATACGATTAGTCCCCAGATTCTTCGAAAGAGATTGGCAGACTTTGGAATCAAAGAACCAGCCCTTCGCTGGATCACCTCCTTTCTCACACAGAACTAAATCAACTGTTATGGCCCCCTAATGATCCTAGCCATACTGCCTGATCTATAGAGTACCCCATGGTTCCACAATGCATCCTCTCTTTTTCAATATTTATATGACACCCTTTCGGGAGCTCAAATTTATTCTGGCCGCTATTGCTACATCCAAGAAGATGACACACAGATAATATACATACTGAAAAAACAACCCTTTACCGAATTCACCAGACCTAGAAAGATGTCTTGCAGTGATGGACGCATGGATGACCACAAACCCTACCAAAACAGAACTCACGATTACAGTGGAGCCATGTAAACCACCTCCTCAGACCTTTGGGCCAACATGTTTTGCTCATGCCCGATACTGTCTTCCACAGTAAGGAACCTCCGAACTACAATGGACAGTACCCTCAAGCTAGAACCACAAGTAAGAGCCATTGTCACTCCACAGCACATCTTATCTTACCTGACTTTCTCTCATAGAATCACGTCAGTGATATCACTAGTCCTAACACAAGTGGATTATGCAAATAGTCTTTTTCTCTGACTATGGAATACCTCAAAGAACAGCTAGAAAGAGCAACAAACGCAGGGGACCGATTACTCCTAGGAATCAAAAGGGAAGAACAAATCAACCCTGAGCTTTGCATGCTTCAGTGGCTCCCCATCAAGGAGATAATTCATTTCAAAACACTGTGCATGGCCCACTGCACTTACCAGGCAAGGGGCCCAGCTTGCTCCACAAAAACCTTTCAATATTTCACACCTAGGTAAAGTAACTCATATTCATTCATTGAGAGGCAAGTAGGATCATCATTCTCTTTATTGGCTCCCAAACTCTGGAACACCCTATTTATGCATGGTAGAGAACCACCTAACTAACATTCAGGAAACAACCCCGAACATGGCTCTCCAATTTAGCGAATTGGACATTCAAGAAAGAACATAGGGTAACCCAACTGGAAAAACTGGCTCCTTATTTCTCAGTTCATAAATCGCCTAGGCGCTCAGACAGCCAAATATTTAACTCTCTACAAAGGAGACTAGTCTGCTAAAATACTCGCCAAAGAAAACACAATGCCAACCAAAGCCAAGATGCCTATCCTCTCTCCTCTCACACTGCCTCAGACCACAGAATTACAAACAAATCAAGGATGCCACCAGTGCATGGGAATAAGTCTCTAAGCACTTACCCAACTCCTCTTCCCCCCTATTCCGCCCTCACTATGTACTCATGGCAAAAATCGCTCAGCGTCAAACCACATTCATTTCCAATCAGAGGACCCACAAGGACAAGCTAAACACAAACTCCTTCTCTGTTCTTTTTCATATCAACACCAAACTGCAATGCATCCACTGCTACTCCCTTAACTCATGACCTCCCTTACAGTTAACGCACCAGCGTGTTTTTCCCATCATGCCGAACACAGTAGAACCCATACCAGCATAGTGGGTGCTTCCTGAACTCATCAACACTAGAGCTTTTTCTGCTCTGCCACTAACACTACCCCAAAACCCATTTCTTGCAGAGCGATGATCGGCAGGGCCAACATTATTGGCGTAAGGGCGCAACACTGGATCACTGGCCTTAATCTCCTTCATTCATTGTGCAAGAAAACACACAGGTGAAAAACTGTTTGGTTTACTGAGCCCACAACTTCTCCACAGAAGTGCGCGCAACTTTCTATCACCTATCTATACCACCAAACACTATCCATGAACAACAGACCCCGGTGTGCAGAGTCTTTTCAAACGTCGCGCCACAGCTGGCCGGATAGCACAGCGAGTAGAGCGCTCACTTTGACATGTGTGCAGAGCCTGCTGACGGAGGTTCGAATCCCTGTAGGGCCAAACTCAGCCTTTCATCCTTCCGAGGTCGATAAATGACCACTACACCCTGTGGGTAATAATAAGCAGCGCTCAGATACCTGAGGGTTTGTAGCGCTATTTAAATGCTAAAGTATTGTTATTACACTCAGTGTCCCCCACTTCATCATCTGTGCGCCCCTTGTTATGGAGGAATCAAGCCTCATTTGTACGACTGAAGCAAATACAACAAAAAATGAATGATTGCTTCCCTTATTATGCTGCAACTGGTTGGAAGGAGCATGAATAAATAATGTTCTCACACGCAAGGGTGTAGCAAGCAGGGCAAATCAATTGGTAACAGACTGCTCCTAATTAGCTCCTCTGGGTGTTTCGTTGATATGAATTATGTTAAAATATTAAATAAGTGCCAGTTTTATACACCTCAGTAGCATGTTTTTAAAGCATTGAAAAATATGTATTTGTCCCAACCCTTGACCCATTGTCAATATGTACTAGCACTTGTTAAAAAGCAATGCTAATTCATTTAAAATCCCAAGTTTCTGATTATGTTGGCATTGGCTGGGCTGGACAGTCCACCTTGCTTGTCATCAAATAAATATAATATATTTGAAGTTGTGATAATTTTACAAGTGTATGACTATGGCTTAGTAATGTTAGAATTGACACAGGGCTGCAAACTCTGCATAAAATTATTCAGCACACAGGGACTCATCAGGAGTCTGGTGGTATATCACCAGTAATTCTGCTGAGTGGAATTAGAGTTCCCAGCATAACCTGCTGCACAATTTGTTGCGGATCACTACTTGTTGCGAACGTGCACACCACTTAGACAGTAACGCTAATTCCGTTTGCTGGAATCAGCACCGAAACAAGGCACCCCGCTGAAACCCCGGTACAATTACCATTAACGCTGGACATTAGTTAACGCAAATGGGGCTGGCGCAATCAGCACCGGTGGAAATAGCATCATCACCATAACGGAAAGCATGGTGGCAGCAATCTTTATAAACAGAATCCACCCTAAATCCCTCACTTCCTTCAGCCATCCAACCTCAAAAGCCACTGGGATCATGTCGCAGGAGAGGACCCGAGGGAAGATGCCTGAAACCCGACTCCTGAAGCCCAGATTAAGTGAGAGTCGAGCTACAAGTCCTCACTGTTGAGGTGGTGGAACACTGTGATGAGCTATATGGGAACAGGCAGAGAAAAACATCAGGCCAGCGTAAGACCACAATCTGGCAGGTAATAGCACGAAAGTCGCAACGGTTGGCATAGTCCCCCAGGATGCTGAAGACTGCCGCAAGCGTTGGAATGACCTTAGGGTCAGGGTGCGGGGCCTCCTCTCTCAACACCGGCAGGAGGCCATGGCCACAGGAGGAGGAACCACTGTGCCCCTTGCCCTCACACCAGAGGAAGAGAAGTCAAGCAGCATCCTCGATATGGAGGGGATTGAGGGAGTTGGTGGAGTGGAGGAGGGTGCCAGCAGCCAGGAGGCAGGAGGTCAGTCACCCCCGCCAATCCACATTGAAAATGACCAACCATATATGTTCCCTTAGCATAAAATGTACCAATGGAAAGGGACACAAGCCAGCAGGTCCAGCAGCTAGCCCGGGCAGTCGGGGGACCTGATAGGGTGCCACATCACCCGCCCCCCAGCAGCCTGGGGGGAGGTCACCAAGTGCTCCCCTGAGCTGGTGTGAAGTGTGAATGTGTGGTAAGAACCTATCCAAGTTCAATGCACCCCACTCCGCTGCTGGCACTCTACCTGCCAGCAGGAGTGTGGCCTGTTAGTATCCACCACACTGCACAGCCATCACACCAACATGTGGCGGGCCCAATCGGTCAGACGCAGTCTGGTATGGCAGACGAGCCCCATGGCTGTGTTCGACTTCCTGAACCTATATGGCTGCAGCGAGCCAAACACAAAACCAGACAGAGCACTGCTGTTGGCTGCACAGTAGCGTCCCATTGAGCCATGCCAGTGCCCTAGACGATGCAACTAAATCCACTCCCACCAGCTGTGTGTTGCCAGGGGAGAGGTTGTGGGGGCATGAACATATATGATCATCCCATGTGCTGCTAAACCAAAGTCTGGGCCTGGATGCCAGCACATGACCATGAGCGTATGGCACAATATGCATGACCCTTCAGGGCCTCTTGCATGCATGGTTGACCCACTCAGCTGCACCTGCATGAACAGTCCGTGCTGACCGTACAAGGACCAAAGGCCATCTGGCCATGGGTAACAGACACACACCTGCAAGCAGTCCCACACTGCCGTAGGCACATGCAATGGGCCCTGTACATCAATGCCCATCTAGCCACATGGGTAGGGTGTCACTCTGATCAATACTATGTGTGACTTGCATTCCAATGCACGTGAACACACAATGCCTGACAGCAGGTAATTTGTCCCTTACAGGCCCTCAGGCAGTTTAGCAAGAGGCTGAGGAGGATGAGGTGGAAGGCCCTTCGGCAATTGTTGCCTCCAGGGTGTTGACACCCACTACAACCCCGGAAAGGGCCACAAGATGTGACGCGCAAGCGCAAACCACAGCATGTCACACCTGGCTTCAGCAAGAGCAAGACTGCTGATGGAAGAGCAGGCCCTGCACCCACCCCTCGTGCCTCAGGGAGCAACACAACTCCAAGAGCACCCAAACAGTCAGCCATAGCACCTGCAACTGATGACACACCAACTGGCAGGCAAGACAAAGCCAGTCTAGAGGACACCACCCAACAACCAGAGGGCGTTGTTGAATTTCACAGCCCTGACAGCATGCTACAAAGCTAGCAAGCCCAGCCACCTGAGGGTGACATGGACACCCCCTCGTATGGGTCTTCCTGTTACAGTCCTGGCCCACCATGTTACAGTCCTGGCCCACCATGTAGCCCCAACCAATTCACAAGCCAAAAGCAAGCCTCCATATCCTGCAGAGGCTGGATTTCATGTAGAGGTAGTAAGTTGAAATTGCGGCTATTGCTAACACCCATCGCCTCCACCTCCAGGCCATACGGGACTGAATGCAGTGTGCCACACACAGGATCATGCACAGCATGGAGTGCAACCGGGCACAGGTGGCTTCAACAACTGCCACACTGACAGTGTACAGATGCTATATCGATAACAAGTTCAGTCTTGTTACAGGTGTTTGGCTCAAAGGCCTTGGCTCGCAGTCACCAACCACTTATAAAATGGTAGGTCTTGTTAAATTTGATGCAACTCAACCTAGGCAATTAAGTTCCAGTATAGCAGATCACTGACTCAAAGGTCTTATCCCACAGTCACCAGCCGCCTGCCTCGAAATGTGGTTTGCACAGCAGCAATAGATTGTCAGCAAATTGAATGTCGCCATAGACGGTCAGCTCTAGGTTTCAGCCCAGAGACACTGAGCGCTTGGTTGATCGCACGTTTTGACATAATGTGTTGTTTCACCTAGTTTGTTGTTACAATTCTAATATATCAAGCGGCGGCTCAAAGGCGTTTGCCCACAGTCACCAGCCACTTAACTATCAGATCGACTTCAGCACTTTAGTCATGGCAAGATCTGCAATAGTTTGCGCAACGTCCACCACAAACGATTTTAGACATAGTCCCGGGGGCGATACACCACAAGAAAGTACACAGTGCATTCAGAAGAGACTTGTAATTTAGTGAGAAGCAATTCGTAGGGGAGATTGTGTACAAAAGGTACACTCTGGTGGCAGTTATAAAGTTTCTCCACTATTAGCACAATGCCACCTCCAGACTTGGGTGGTGGTCGATCAAGTTGCATAATTTGCTGGCATAAGCTGCACAATGTCAGGGCCAGAGTGTTCATTGAACCAAGTTTCGGTAATGCAGAACAGATCGGGAACATGAGTTTCTAAAATATATCTGAGGTCATCCCGATGCGCAACCGCAGAGTGGGCATTGATCATAAGAGCATTTAGCACCGAAGGCAAGCCAATAGCTTTCTGAGGAGCATGAGTAGAGGGAATAGTAATAGGAGAGCGTATAAATCCCTCGGGCCATGATAGGTCATCAGGTGCCAAGGCCGTGAGTGAACTACGTGAATAGGAGATATGATCATGGGTATGGGCAAGGCCAGCATCATCAGGAGCCCAGAACCCAGAGTATTTGAGGCTATGTATGGCATTTAATGGCTGCAACTGAAATTATGAAGCTGTACATTACATATGGCAACTTTAACATTGGTATGATGAATTGTATAGCATAACAGGGCTATTGGAAGTTACACTTTCTACACGATGTAAGTACCGGCACATGTGTGGCTACAAGTGTTATGTGGCAACTATATCATACACCTGAGGCACTGGATGGACTTGCTTTGACATTTTGGCTAGTGGCAAGTTCTCATTTGCCCTCGGACATCAGTTGACCAAAATGCCAGGGGTAGTGGAAGTGACAGAGCATGACCCTTGACCTCTGGTGACATCACAGGATGTGATGCCATTTGACTCCGCCTCAAGTTACATCACAGGAAGTGATGGTGCATGCTCTTTCACCCCTTGACAAAACAGGAAGTGGCATCATATAGCATTGTTCCTCAGTAGACTAATAAGTGAAGGTTCAATTAAGTAACCATTGCTTTGGGCACGACGTCTTTAAGTTTCGGTGAAGAAGGGGCATTTTCAGGCTAAAAGAACACAAACTACAAAGCAGCCATCCAATTGAATGCCTTCTTTCAAGACAATTAAAAAAGTCACATAAAATGTATAAACTATGTCTCCCTTTAGTTTCATGCGTTCTTATTTGATTCACCAGCACGTTTCTTCGCATGGAATATGAAGCATGACTTTGTCAGACGATAAAAAACAAGCACATTATCTTGGCCATTTTATTTTAGCCTTCCACCAAACTGCAATCTGGGATGTCTAGTCTTCCATTCAAGACGGAGTGGGGATATCAGTACAGTTATATTATTTTAGCTCAATATATTTGCAGCACATTATCATTATGTATGTACTTTCCAAGTCATCTATGTAAAATAAGAGTATTATTGTAATGAAACATGTGGGTGAGGAGGGTAAAGCAAGTGAGTGATGATGATTTTCCAGGGATGTACAAAGAGATGTTGCTGTCCTGCAGAAGTGGTTTGTCCGGGTCCGGACCCAACTACACCTGATCAAAAGGAGTATTAAGGACTTGATGTGACGTCATTGTGTATGCAAATTGGGCGGGGAGCTCTTCCCATCACTCTTGTGCCTTTGGGGTATGCTCTGCTCTCTGATTATGGGGGTGCACATCATGAGGGTAGGGAGGGCAGCATTACACTTTGTTCTGCGCCGCACCTCGTGTGCTGCCCCCCTCACCCATCGGCCAAGCTTGACCAATAAGGGGAAACGCCCCTTTCTCCTCACTTCGGGAGAGCCCGGTCGATAAATACGGGGGTGGGCGGAGGGGCTGATGGACGGTCCGTTATGCTGGCTGTCCCTCCGGGGGCTGGCCATCCACTTAATGTCCTAAAACATGTGGATTAAACACAAATAAGTGTTTCACTCCAGATCTCTTGTCTTTTCGTGCTGCAAATTATAAGAATGTGTGTTGTGCACGGGTTTTACTATAGCTTCCTTTTGTGACCCTTTCCGAAGCTCGGTATTTACCCAACAACGCTAT
Source organism: Ambystoma mexicanum (assembly GCF_040938575.1). Classification (NCBI taxonomy): domain Eukaryota; kingdom Metazoa; phylum Chordata; class Amphibia; order Caudata; family Ambystomatidae; genus Ambystoma; species Ambystoma mexicanum. Next base: position 758,676,004 of record NC_090927.1, on the reverse strand, counting down.
GCATGCTGGGACTTGCAGTTCTATATTTTCTATTATGTGTGCAGGCTACCAGGGGCCACACACGTTTTGGCTTAACAGCCAGGATTGGTGAAAATGCTACTACTTATGAATTGCATTTCAGATTCTGAATTATGTAAGCAAGGGAGAGGTTACTGATTTATTACAAATTCTCAATTGAATTTGAAAGATACAATTACACACAAATAAAGACAATACATACAATTAGAAAACCATGTCATGTTACAACTAGTGGCAACAATTAAGTCATTCAGGGAGAGGTTGACCAGTCGACCCCCTGTCACTGAGACACCATTGATCTACCCCTGTGCACCGATTTTTCCAAACATTGCACTGTGGGACCTGTAGTCTCCGATCACTACAATATGATATATGATATGATATGATAGTTTATTTATATAGCTCCTACACACAATCACGTCTTCGGCAGTTACCCTTAAATCCGGCGGTAGCGCTAATATCACCGGATTTAAGGGTCCGCCGAATCAGGGCTTTGGCGGATTTCACCCCAGCTCTGAGCTGGGGCGAAATCCACCGAAAATTTGTGCTATTACCGCCGGCGGGAAATTCGCCGGCGGTAAGAGCGCGAAAATTCCCCATTGAGCCCAATGGGGAATGGGGCATTCCCGAATGGGCTCAATGGGGAATGGGGAATTACTTTACCGCCAAACTCGTGATCCAGCGCTATTAGTGCCGGGGAGTTCGGCGGTAGGGCTATTACCATCGGCGGTAATACCGCCAGCGGTAATGGCCAAGTCGTGATCAGGTCCAATGTGTTTCAAAGCCTTTCAAGGCAAGGGAGGGAACAAGGGAAAATACAATGACATTCTTACAGGCCATGAACAGTAAGGATGTGAAATAAACTATCGTACTCTGCCTGATGACATTTCAGATAGTGCAAGAGCTAAGACATAGATAAGGAACGGAGGGGAAGAGTGGGAAGGAAATGGAAACAGACAGGCGACTACCGTACTAGGCCTGACAACATTTCTGGTAGAGCCGGAGAAAACAAAAGGTGTGGGGGAAGGGTGCAGAAAGGGAAACGAGGAACAAAACAAGCGCCTATCATACTAGGCCTGACGACATTTCAGATAGTGTTGGAGGGGTGGTGGGGAGGAAAAAAACAGTAATGGGAGGGTGGAGGAAACAGACGAGGTTGCTATCATATTAGATCCAGGGCCAATTCTGATAGAGTAAGTGCATAGAAGAAAGGAAGGGGAGGAGATAGGAAAAGGGAGAAGGGAAAGGAGGAGAGAACAGAGAGTAAGCAGTCAAAAAGAGTGGAGAAGCAAGAATGGAGAGCAAATACAATTGCAAATACAATTGCAGAAGTCAGTAAACAACACATAATGTTGCAAGGCAGGATACAAGATGAAGATGGGAACAGCATGATTCAGGGCCACCATGAGTACAAGATGCAAAGGAAGTCCAGCGTGAGAGTTGAGAAAGGGTGACGCACTGTGAATGAATGAAGTCCATAAAAGTCAAATCCAGCATTGGCCACAAGACGGTGATGGTGAAACCAGAATTTATCAGGACAGACACCTTCAGAAGTAGGCTGGAGGAGGTTGAGGGGGAGCAGGGTAGAAGAATCAAGCAAAACAGGCAACACCTGTGTGCGAGAAGGGGGGGGCACAAGGGAACATCACAGGGGCACCAGAGGGGGTGGAGATGGCCTGTGGGGACAGAGGGGGTAACACATGTTGGTGCATGCTTACCTGCTGTCTGAGCAGGGAGTTGGGCCCTGGGTCCTCCTCGTCCGAACAGGTCCAAACAGGAATTGCCCTTTTCTTTGACTGCCCTTCACTTTGGATGCCTGGGCGAGAGACGCCCTTGATCTAGTAGTCAAGAGCAGGAAGGAAGAGGCAGGGCTATGAAGGTGGGTGGTGTTTAGGCCAGGTGACCTAGATCCACTTGCACAAGAAAGCAAGAGAGCAAGACCATCTTCTTTGTTGCAGTACTGGGTAGGTTAGTGAACCCAGTCTGTCTTCAAAGCACAGCTGGGAGAAGGAGAAAGAGAAAGCTAACTCATCTTCCTCGTGGCAGTACTTGGTGAAGACAGAGAACCAAGTGGGTCATAGTTGGGACAAACCTTGGTCGAGGACACTATTGATGCATGAGCTGTACTACCTAGAAGCCTGAAACTGAAACAGGGGAGACCTGGGGAATGGAGTCATTCCCCCTGGGTACATCAGAGTGTGAAGTGACTGTGAAACCAAGATATCTGGGGAAGGGAGTCATTCCCCTAGGTCAAAGAAAAAACACAGTCAAGAGGAGGGAGTCATTCTCTTGACAACTGAAAAAGCTGACCACAGAACCTTAATACAGGGGAAGGGAGTCATTCCCCCTGGCAAGGCAAGGATTGTGCTGGCGAACAGTTGGTCCAAGGGGAAGGGAATCATTCCCCCTGGCAAGGCAAGTGCTCTCCTGGAAACAGTTGGTCCGAGGGGAAGGGAGTCATTACCCCAGGTTAAAGAAAAAACACAGTCAAGAAGAGGGAGTCATTCTCTTCACGATAGAGAAAACTGAAAACATAAACTTAGTTGGTCGAAGGGGAAGGAAGTCATTCCCCTTGGAGTGAAGAAAAAATAATGTTCTGATACAGAGTGTAGTAGGATTGACAGTCCTTTATGTGTGTAATTATTGGGACCAGGGGAAAGGAGTCATTCCCCCTGGTTAATAACTTGAAACCAGAGTGGTGCTGTCTCATCCAGGAGAACAGAGTCATTCTCCTGGACCAAGAATATTTTAATTTAGTTTGTTACAGAGCTAGGATGACTAAACGGTAGACTTTTTAGTTAAGACGGACATTCTGACTGATCCTTAGTACTTTAGTTGCGGCAGGGAAACCCTTCATAGAAATAGGAATATGTAGGTTTTCTCTTTCATTTTACGACAAAATCAAAATCTACTGCAAACACTTTGCCACCTGTGAGTCAGTCTCATCTTTCTGCACTCTTAGCGCCCCTAAAAAATGTTTTAAAAAGCATTGGCAATGCCAACAGTTTGGGCTTTTGTGTAGGCATGGAAAAGGCATTTGGCAGCTCAGCCATAGTAGTATTAACTACCGATTGTTGGTAGCAGGTACAACATGGTGCGAGTACCTGGGCATCAAGAGCAGTGCCTTTGAAAAGCTTAAAACGTATGCACAAGCCAGAAATGTTGGCTTTGTCACTGCTTGTTTTAAACAGGACTTAAGTGGCTTTGCCATTGCTTGTTATTAACACAACTTCAGTGAACGACACACTGAGTGCTTATAAATCAAGTGGCTGAAGGGAGGCCTGGTAAAACATTTGTATTACACCAGTAGCGGGTCTGCAGCGCCCTCTACATTTTGTAGGGGCATTTCTTTCCCAATGCTCTAGTGAAATAAAAACAGCGGGTTTGGCAGAACTTTGCTTGTGCTCAACAATCAATATTGACTGAAGTGGAAATGAATCTCATTACTTGCATGTGATTAAGGGATGATGTGCATTGTTCTAAAACAAAGCAGCACAATTCTCCTGTTAAATATGTAAAAATGATTTTGTATTTGGAGTTAGTCTGGCTGTCATTCATGTTGTTCAGTGTAAATATGTAACAGACCCATGCACCCTACCTCACTCCCTATGGCGTACCAAGCGGGCAGGAGGAACAGCTTGCACCCCCCCCAGTGGTTCTTTCAGAGCCAGACTAGGATATTTGGCAGTGGGACACCTCTCCTGTTCAGTACCCTCCCAAGGTGCTGAACAGGAAAGTTGCCCCGCTGGCAGGACAATGAGGGTGCCGAGCATGGTGCTCCTGCTCAGCAGCTTCATTGTCCTGGCACAGTGCATTACAATGGGAGCATTTCTCAGGCGCCAGAAGAAGTGTGCATTGGCTACCAGTGCGCGAGTGCATTATTTTTAAAACGCTCCCCATTATGCATAAATGTCTCTCGAATGTCGCCCCAAGATACCTCTTGCAAAACTTCAGAAAAGCAAACTCGGCAAGATCTACTAGCACCATGAACACACATTGCCTTATCACCCCCAGATTTAGATTAAAAAGATCTGGGGGGGTTGAGCTTCCCAGTCATAGCCATAAATAACTGGAACGCCCTTCCGCCTACTTCAAGAGTGGAACAATTATACTGGGTCTTCCGCAAACACCTTAAGGCTTTGCTATTGGACCAGGATTTGACCCTTGCAGTTCTCTCATCTCAATGGAACTGTTGTTAATGAACTACCCTATTATCTTCTTGTGCCGTTGTAACTTGTGTAAATAGCCTCTTGATGCCTATGGGTTTAGTGCTCTCTATAAATGAAAAATGATATATTACACGGCCCACGGTAGTGGCCACATAGTTTTGGTTAAGTAGCTAAACCCATAGGAAGAGCACTTTTTGGGTGTCTCATAACTTTGCTCCCCCTGGAAGAATCCTTACCAAACTTTAAGTATATGGCCCACTCTGAATTATTTTGCAAAGTTTGGTGAGGTTTGGTCCAGGGGGGCAAAGTTACAGGGGGGGTCCCAAAATGTCTTTTTTTCCTATATATTGAATGGAGAAACAATTTCTGTCGTGCCTGCAGCCCAAACCGCTGGACCGATTTTCACCAAATTTGAAGCAGGTGCGGCGGCCTGGTCCCAAAAGCGTGCTTTTGTAAATTTGGTGAAAATCCATTCAGTAGTTTTTTTTTAAACAACCAAAAAGTAGGTCTCAAAATATTTGTGATATCTATGTCCGCTCCGCGGACACACTTCCCTGTTCGCTCCGCGGACAGAACACCGATTGGATAATCGGCTTGCGTAATATCCGCGGACATGTGATGTGTTCTCTGATTGGCTGGGATGAGGCGTGCGGTGCGTCACATTGTTTCGATGCGCCCGCAATATTGGATCCGCGGACATCCACGGACAGTGTGAAGTGAGCATAAATCCAATTTTGGGGAGTGTGTTGTTGTGTAGGAGTGCTTGAAGAGGGTGGGGGGAGTGTGAGATGGTTTAAATGCTGTATTTGTTTAGGTGTCAGGAGGCCTTGATGTGGTTGCGGTGTCCGCAGTCACTGCGGTTGTCCGTGGACATACTAAATACTGGGCGCTCTATGATGTTGGTTTTGGGTTGTTAGCAGAGCTTTGATTTTAATAATTTTTAGGATGTTAATTGAAGTGGATAGGTTTTGCGGTGGATGTGTTATGTTTTTGGGTTGTGGATATTTAGTAGGTGTTTCGGCCTTCGGCCATGCACCCAAGACACTAGGCCCTGAACACAACTACCGCAGCATAACACACCCATGCTACCAAACATTTTGACTGTGGTATGTGGGCTGCTTAGGGGATATATGTTTTAAAAAGTTTGTGTACTGTTTCATTTGTTGAGGCTTTATGTAGAGTTTTGGTCGGGCCATGCAGTCAGGATTGTAGGGTTAGGCAACAAGCACTGCAGCATAAGATACCCATGGAAGCAAACATTTTGGATTGATGTCTATGGTTAGATGTTTGCTTGAATGGGTGTGTTATACTGTGGTTTCTGTGAGTCCATTCATGATATACTTACTGTTTGACTGTTTGTGATTGTATGCAGTTCTTTCATGACATGGGTAATTGGAGCAGACATTCTTTTTCAATCGCTGTGATAAAAGAAAAGATCATATGTTAGTGTAGGTAGTTCATAATGAGTTATTGCATTGCATAATAGACATTTCTGTATTTTGTTGACCCTCATAGTTAGTTCTTTAGAAGTACTATTGTTCAAACCAGTGTACTGTGCAATTTGCTCAGTTCCTGTGTTTGTTTATGAATTCATTGGGTCTGTGGGAAGAAAATCCATTATGGATTAAAAAAAAAAAAACTTTATACGTTGTGGTTCAATATATTTATTTCATTGATTTCAGTAGGAGGAATTGAATAGGTGTATGGTTTTGATTTGAAAGCGTTGGTAGTATTTTTTCAATTAGATAGTAGTTGGTGAATTATATTTGTTTCTTTCTTTCTCCATTTTAGTGCTATCTATCTATCTATCTATTGGCTTGTTGCAGATTTTTGAGGCAGTTAGATACATGTTGGCATATTCTAACTATATATTTCTTGTTTGATTTTAGTAGTATTTATCGGTTTGCATGTTGTAGAATTTTGGGCCAGTTAGATACCTGTTGGCGTATTCTAACTGTTTATTTCATTCACATTTTAGTGGTATTCAATTATCTGTTTACTTGTTGCAGAATCTTATGGCAGTTAGATACCTGTTGGCGTATTGTAACAGTTCATAGTTTTGAGGTTGAAGTTTTGTTAATGTTCATGTACAGATTAGTTATTAAATTTTGGTTTTAAGAATATTAAATAAGCATTTACAAGATTTGCTGGTAATCTCTGTTTTAGAGTAATGGTAGTATCATTATATTCAAACCATCTACATTTCTTTTTTATTTATGCAGTGTAGTGACCTGCATTGGTTGTGGCTCCTGCATGGTAGATTATTCCTATTGTTGTGAAGGTTTTCTTACCAAGTGATACTTGACCATGTGTGAATCTAGTCAGGTTGCAGTTGTTTTTTGTACTATCTGCATTGTAACGTAAAAACATTACTATTACGTATTCACTATGTGACTGTATTTGTAAGGTGGAGCGATTATCTGAATTGCATGTAGTACATAATCTGCTATGGTTTGCATTTTGCACAAGTTGCTGAAATGGAATGGATTCACAGTTAGGTATGGATACATATACGAAGTGTTCATTAGGTTCTTCTTCTTGTACTACATGCCTGCAAAGAGTGCATGTATGTTTCCGCATGTATGAAATCTGCAAGATTTCATTTATAGGTATGTTTTTGTTTTCTACTACTTGTAGCAAGTACATTAGACATTCCTTTTTGTGAGTTTATAGTGAATTTGACCATTCCAGCACAGTAGTCCAATTCTTGTCTTATTCCATGAACACTGTAAGTGTTGTCAGGATTGTTGGTTGCATTTCTATGAAGGACTAACATTTGGAAACACAATTGGTCTGTACTGAGTAAGTAAATGTTGTCAATAATTGGTAGCAATTGGAATGGAATATTTATTGCTACATTTGCATAGCAATTTACACCAGTTGTATTTGAGAATTTGAATGGGCCTGTGTAAAGACTGGAGGGGGGTGTCTGTACTTCTGCTCTCTATATGGTAGAGGAGAGGCACAGAGGACCCCAGTCAAGATTATCTATTATTGGTAAATGTGGGTGAGCAATCACAGCCTAGCTTCTCAGGAGGTGATGCAGGCTGGTTCTTAAGTACAGTGTAGTCCCCAAGCCTCCACAAAGGAATGTCCACACACTGTATTAGTTAAAACACAATCTTTATATAATTAAGTTCAAGGTTACGTTCACTATCGCAATTACTCACTTTGTGCTCAGTAAGTAAATGTTGTCAATAATTGGTGGCAATTGGAATAGAATATTTATTGCTACATTTGCGTAGCAATTTAAACCAGTTGTATTTGAAAATTTGAATGGACCTGACAGTTCTGTGTCCAAGTCATTTGTTCGGAGTGTGTGTTGTTTCTTTGAAGAGGTAGTTGAGTTACTTTGAGCAGTAGAATTTTCTTTGGTTGTGATCCTTGATGAAGTATTAGCTTCTTTCACTTTCTATGGTGGAATTGCTGTAAGATCCTGCATAGTTTGAGTCTGAAGTAGTTTTCTTTTACAGCGTTTTGCTTTTTGCGGAACAGGATAGGATTCAGATGGGGGTATAGAGTCAAAGCAGTCTATTTTATTCTAGAATGCAGGGAATATCAGCATTTGTTTTATTTGCATCAAAGTTGATTAGAAATAGTTTGTCAAGTGTACATAAGCGTGATAGTGCTACATAGCTCATGCCTTCTTTAAAGACTATGCTACCAATATCTATCAATGCTTTATCTAGGGTAAGACCATGTGATTTGTGAATGGTGATTGCGTATGCTTGAGTTAGAGAAAATTGTTCTTTTCATACATACATGTCTTTGAAAAGAAGGAAACGGGCTGTTGAGCGTCCTATCCTTTTAACTTTGGATAGTTTGTCAAAGAGAATATTGACAAATTGAATGTTGTTGTCACATGGGTATGTTTGAAATCCAACAACTATACCAAGTGCTCCATTAACTAGTCCTTGCTCCACGTCAAGGTTACGTTTAAGCATTACTCTACAGTTTATAGATAATTTTAATATGTTCTCCAAACCAGCTGTGTTAGATATAGAGTTTTCCAAGGTGTTTAGCCTTGTTGTGGCTTGTTGACACATGGGTAGTGTCATACCATGTACATCCAGTTTGTCTGTGGAGCCAATTTGAACTATTGGCTGCATTTCTTTTTTTAACATTGTTTCATTAAATTTTCAACAGCTTGCAAGAGTTGGCATCAAGGACATACAATTGATATTTATGTGTGCTAATTGTTCCATGACATCAGTAGCACATGAGTTATGTCCATATCGTGCATGGATGTGCCTGGTTTTTAATATAGATTGTGCTTCTTGAGATAGTACACCAACTCTAATACTTTTAAAAATGTTGGCGTATGTGTGGTCTGCAGACTGACACATGTTTTCAATTAATTCTCTGCATTGGAAATGTTGCCAAAGGTTGACATTTCTTATGCTGCCAAGAGTTTTACGGCACAGTTTGTGCCCTAAGATTTTAAAAATAGGTTCACCTTTCACTGGTGTTAATTGAAGAAGATCTCCGAAAACAATAATGTGTTTTCCTCCAAAGAGCTCTTCATAGTCTGTTTTGAGGACCTCTTGTAAGTAATCTGAGGTGAATCAAAGCCAACATTAGGTTGCAGACCATGTTCATCTCATCTATTAGCAGAATTTGTATTTGTTTAAAAACTCTGCATAGTTCCATTGCAGCTTCTGGAGAAAGTTTGTAGTAGTCTAATTTGTTTTGGTGTTATACTGGAAGGAGTAGTAATCGGTGTAAAGTGACACTCCCTATGTTGCAGTTAGCTAAACCTGTGAGGTCAGTTACAACAGATGACAGTTTGTTGTTTGTCAATTGTTGGGGGAACTTGCTGATGATTTTGATTAAGAATGTTTTGCCTGAACCTGCTTGACCACTCACGTATAGTAGTATAGGTTTGTAGTTTTGACAGGTACAGTTTTTACTTTCACGTTGCACACCATGTTCAATTTGTTTTGTTACTTCTTGGAAAATGCTATGCTTGTTTAGTTGTGATTTCAGTACAGCAAAGTCTTCTGTAGATTGCTCATATTGACACATGGTGTTTTCTACTTCTGCCATGGCTAATTTGCTATGAGTGGCTGTCCAAGTGGTTCTTGGCTTCCTGTTACAGAAGGTTGACTACTGTCAGGAGTGTCCACATCTAGTTGCGCCTGGAGTTCTTCTTCGTGTTGCTGTTCATTGTGCAACATTGTTTGGTACTGTGTAAAGTTAACGTCTGTTATAGTGCTTTCATTTGCTTTGAAAGCGTCTTCATAGCAGTCATACGTATCTAGTAACTCTTTTTCTTTTCTCCATGGTCTCAAAAGTTGTAGCAGGGACATGTAATACAGCTCTTTATGTTGAAGAGTTTTCAATGACAATTTGATATGATTAATTAAGCTGCGTTTGGTAAGTTTCACTAAACTGCCTTCACAATTTGCTACTCTCTATCTACCTTTCTTTTCATCTGGTTTAATATTATTTTTGTTTGTGAAGTTTTGGGCTATGTGGTGTAGATACATGGTTTCCAAAGTGGTTTGAGAACTATTTTTCTAGATTTAGCAGGACCAAGACTTAAACATACTATATTTTCAAATTTTCCATACAAGGCAGTACCGGTTGAACTGTCTGCAGCTTCATAGCAGCAACATTTTCTATGGGACAGCATTTTTCATGCCTAAACTGTACAATTTCTGTGATAGTGTTTTGTCAGATGATATGTCATCCCAGAGGTCTTGGAGCTCCCTTTTTCTGCTTTAGTTAAGCAGGCAGTGACATATCGTGCAACTGTAGTGGAATTGTCTGCAATGCACTGCACATCTATGTTTGCATTCCATAGGAGGGCAATGATTGCGTTGGAATCATTGATGTATTTTGATTCTTCTGTTCTTTTTATGTAATATGTGTTCTTAGCCGATTTACCTTTGACACTATGTCTAACTGAAGACATGAAGTTGTTTACTTCACCTGTTGTTGAATCTCGTCTAGGGAAACCAAAGCAGCATTTGGTGTAGTATTTATCTTTGTTTTTATATATGCGCCGACAATATTTCCCACATTTGTGTCTTTGAAATTGTAAAATTTGTGCACGAATGTCACTATGTGTTGTTTGTGAAGGGATTTCACAAGTGACACATTTTTGGATAAACTGCAAAACAGTAGCATCACTGTCCTGACCAAATTTAGGAGCATCTTTAATCCACAAAAGCATGTGGATGTGTGGTGCTCCTCTGGCTTGGTATTCTTTTCTCCAAAAGAATTGTTGCACTTCTCTGAGGGGAGGAATAGCTTTATTACAAATGAAGTGTAGCATAGCAATGAAGCGATGATGGAAATATCTTGATACATTTACAGGATCTAGAGAGCAGGGTTCGCCTGGTGTTTTTATATCTGTTTTGTTTTTGTTTGCTATGCATAAGAAATCATGTAAATCTTCCCATGCATATTCTGCACAACTTAATGTCACAAACCAAGTGGGTGGGCCAAGGTTTCTTATCATACAGCGTACATCTCCATAATGTCGGAACCAGTATTCTTTTGTACCACTCATGTTTATCTAAAAGATTTGTAATGCTTGACTGTAAAACCTCAACTTTTGCTTGCACTTTTGTAGTAATTGCGTAGCTGACATATTTTGAAAATGGGTACCTGATTTTAATGTGTGTGCAACTCCGTAGCATAGAGTTGCTAGTTCACTTTCAAAGAGAAGGTGGAATATGTATTCCACATTTTGTCTGAATCTGGGGTCTTCAGAATACATTTGTAAAGAGCAGTATTCTGATGCTGTTATTTGTGTGGGGCTATCATCGTACCTTCCTCCTTTTCCAGTAGGAAAGAGTAGAGGAAAGGCACGTGCTTCTATATTTTTTTCCCATATGCTGATTGGAGATCCTTTGGTTTGTTGCATTTGGTACGTTTTCCCGTGCATCATCTATGATGTCTTTAGAGTGTAATGGATGAATTGTATAATGGTCTAAAATATTGGATTCTGTAGCAGGATATAGAAGTTGAAATTGACCAGTTTCTGATGACCCTTGAATTATTTCAGTGGTTTCCCTCAGGTTTTCTTCAATATTAATTTCTTTGTAGTATTCATTGTTGACCTTTAGATATTACAGGGCTTGCTAACTTTATGTAAGTCCACGAGTTCTTGCACTCCCAGAGTGTGTACATTTTCTTTGAGATCTAATGGCAAATAAACTACTTTGCCATGAATGCCTTTCACTAATTCAGAGGGAGGTAATTTTGCTGTTTTTTGTTAAAGGTGTATTATTGTATGAAATGGAAGCACTGTTTGAATTATGATGGTCTCATATAAGTTGAGTTGTTGCAGGGGTTTTGGTAGTGGGAATAATTCCAAGTTTTTTGTGATAGAACGTGAGGGTGTTTGGTGGTTGTCAAAATTTGCAGTCCAGTAACTGCAAACCATTAGGGGTCAGTAATTTTGTTGTATAAAGGTTTAAAGCATTTTGTATTGCTTGCTTCTGTAACCACTGTTGCAGCTCATGTTTGTTTAGTATAGGCTATGCATGTTACTGTATTTATTCCAGAATGGATTGTCCTTCTCTATCCATTCTGGAATGATGTGCTATTCACTTTGTTATTGCTTGACATTTGACAGTTATACCCTGGATTATGCCTGGGTTGGGGGTCTTTTGGTATGCTACATGAAACAAGACAATAAAGCTGTCTTCAACATACCTGATCTCTTGGCGTTCTTCACAATGGTGACGAGGATGGGATGGATGTGCAATCTCCGTTGAAAGCGACGCTGGATCAAGACCCCCGACTAAAACGGCGTGTCAGGAGGCCGTGTTTGATGTTATAGGAATGGAGGCCGTGTAATGAAGGAAGGAGCGAACATCCAGGAGGTGTGGTAGCCCCTTTGATCCTGCTGGTAGCCTCCTGAAACGTAGCCCATACCTGCTGCGGCAGTGCTGGAGCGACCTGGGCCGCGGTGCGATCGGCGCCGCCGGGTACCAACTGGTGAGGGCCGCCAGTTGCCGAATAGTGAGAGCCGCCTGCAAGCGCGGCCTCCGCTGGGAATAGCGCTGGCGGCCGCGGATTGCGCCTCAGCGCTATGGCGGCTGGGCTACAGTGTGCCGTGAAGGAAGGAAGACGCTGCTGAATTAACAAGAGCGGCCGCAGGGTGAGCCGCCGGCGCTGCGCTGGGCTGGACTGCAGTGCCAGCAGTGCTGCCGGGTGCCGGTGAGTGGGAGCTGCCTGGAGGCGGTGCCGCTCCTGAGGACGTTGGTGGATGCGAGGTGAGCCTACAGGCCCCAAGCCTGCTAATTGGGCTGTACGTGCAACGCGCCCCCCATCACGTGATATCTCACGTGGAATACGTATCACAGGGCAACGCGCAAGGTAACGATCCGCTACCAGTGTGAATGTGACTGTGGCGCCATGTTATTTTTTTTTCTTATCTCACATGGCTAATGCGTTTCCTTTAGTTTGGAGCTAACGACTTTCCCAGGGCCCCTTGTGGGAAGGCAAATTTAGCAAGTGCCAGCGGTGAACACCACAGGTGAGGATTTGGGATCTCACAGCACATTTTACCTTGATTGTAATACAGTGGATGTGTAAGTGTCTGCCTCCATAGGGCAACATTTAACTGTACTTTGGAAGTAACTTGCAAGGTCACATTAGGAACCTGTCTGTGTCCAAGCTGCGGACATAATCAGCCATTGTTTGTGGGTCCTGCCTTCCCAATTCGGTGAAGATTACCGGTGCCGCATATCATAAGCATAAGTCATGGCTCTGTCAGGAGTCCCTGGTCCACAAGTGTTTATGCCCACACCAGGTCCACCAAGAATTAAGTGGGCTCCTTGAAAAAAGGTTTTCTACATTATGTTAAGGCCACATGTGGCAATGGAATGTCTGTAGACCGTAAAGTGGCAATGTTAGTGCATTTCCTGGGTTATGAAGGTCAGAGGATATATGACACACTTCCTGATGTTACAGAATTGGATCTGGAAGAGGGAGCTAATGACTTTGACCAAGCCTTGATCAAACTTGACAAGCATTTTGAATTAAAAACTAGTACGGTGTTAGAACAATATCATTTTGGCATGAGATGCCAACACGAAGGAGAATCTGTTGAAGATTACATAACTGCTTTGAGACATTTATCCCTAAATTGTAAATTTGGTGGTGGCTTGGAGGAACACATAAGGGATCAATTTATGATTCATTGTTCAAATGACAAAATACGTGAAGAAATTTGGTTGAAGGATGATCCAAGTTTAGAGGAAGTTATTAGTATTGCAAAAAGGATTGAGCATACATTGCAGTGTGTGGCAAAATTGACAGTAAAGGAAAATAAATTAGTGCCAGGTATTGAGGTACTGAAGGTTGGTGATAAGAAGGGAGCTTTTCCTAAGGAAAAGAAGAAACAGAGAACTAAACCCAATAGACGTTTTGAGAATACCCAAACCAGAGGTGGGGGGTGCGAACAAGGTAATAGAAGTTTTCAAAAGGACAATGTTCAACTTAACGTAAAAAGGGAAGATAGGCTATGCTTCCGTTGTGGGAGTGCACGGCATTTGTCTACATCCCCTATTTGCCCTGGAAGGCATGTAAATTGTAGTATATGTAAGAAATGGGGTCATTTCGAGAATTGTTGTAAAAATTATCGGATTGGAGGTGGTAAGGGAACGCTCATGATTGAAGAATATGAAGGTGCGCCATCTGAAGAAGCTGATGCCTCTGAGAATGAAATTGTTACAGTGCATATGGTAAAATGTACAGGGTCTGATGAATGTGAACATCCTTCAGCATGGATAGAAGTGAATGGTCACTTAGTTAAAATGCTCGCTGACTCATGCTCCAAAATCACATTAATGTCCAGGGTGGTTTTTGAAAATGTAATTGGAGGTGCTGTTGAGCGTCTGATTCCTTCTGATAAAATGCCTGGGGGGTACAATGGAGACAAGATAGAAATTTTAGGGTGTTGTGATGCAGAGTTCAAGTTTAAAGGAAGGATGACGCGTGGACAAATCTATGTTACTAAAAGAGGTGAAACTTTGTTAGGTTGGAAGGAACAGAGGGGGTTGGGAATTAAGTTGGATCCCAATAGTGAGGAACAGGTACTCAATGTGGTCAACTCCCCAGAATCTAACCAAATATGAAATGGTAGCGAGGTACCCTGAAGTATTTTGTAGCAAAGTAGGATGCCTTAAGGGGATGGTCCATAAAATTGTGATAGAGAAGGAAGCAACCCAGTTGCGTCAAAACATAGACCGTTACCGTTGTCAATGCGGAAGGCTGTGCGCGATGAATTGATAAAATTAGAGAAAGAAGGCATTATTGAGCCAGCCAAGGCAGTAGAATGGATATCTCCCATGGTGGTGGTGAAGAAAACCAGTGGAGACTTGAGAGTATGCATCGACTTAAGAGAACTTAATCGGTGCGTGGTGGCCGATCGCCATCCACTACCAAATATGGGAGAATTGTTAAGTAGAATTGGAAATGCCAAGTATTTCGCTAAACTTGATATGGCAAGCGCTTATCATCAGATAAGTTTAGATGCTGAGTCGCGCAAATTGACTGCTTTCATTACTTATGAGGGAATATATCAATTTAAGCGCATGCCTTTTGGATTGGTATCAGCATCCTCTGTATTCCAAAAAGTTATGGACAAATTGTTGAAGGATGTCAGTGGAGTGTGGTGTTTTCAGGACGATGTCCTGATATGTGGGAAGGATGAAGAAGAATTTAAGGGAAGACTCGATCTTGTTCTAAAGGTTTTTAAGGGAAGAGGAATGATATGATATGATATGGCATTTGTAGCGCGCCTATACACAATTGTTTCAACTTTACGTGGTGAAAAATGTGTATTTATGACTCAAGTGGTTGATTATCTGGGTCATGAAATATCTGAGCAAGGACTCAAACCGAAAATCAATTTGGTAGAGTTTATTTTGAAGACACAATCACCAAAGAATAAGGCAGAATTGAGGTCATTTTTAGGTACCATTGAATTCTGTCATCAGTTTGTTGAAAACTATGCTGATTGCATAAGTAGTTTAAGGGCATTGCTGAGGAAAGGTGTTGAATTTGAGTGGAGCGATGAATGTGAAAGGGAATTTGAAGAGATGAAAAGAAAAATTGATATGGCTAAACCTTTATCGATGTTTGACACGAGAAAAAAAACATTCTGTCTGTGGATGCCAGCGACACGGGCATAGGAGTTGTGATGTTGCAGCCAGATGTTGATGGCACAGAAATAGTTGTAATGCATGCATCACGCATGTTGAGAGGTGCAGAATTAAATTATTCCGTTTTGGAAAAAGAAGCTTTGGCGTGCCATTGGGGCATAGAAAAAATGAAGAATTTTGTATGGGGTCAGGATTTTACTTTAAGAACCGATCACAAACCCCTTAAGTCAATTTATGAGAGTAAAGGTCTCGACAAAGTTTCGAGGAGAGTGGCGGGTTGGGTAACCAGACTACAATGCCACAAATTTGCCATAGAAGTGCTTGCAGGTAAAGAGAATGTATTGGCTGATCACGCTTTAAGGGTGAAGTTGGAGGATACTGTAAGTGATAGAAGCAAAAGTGTATGTGGTGAAAATGAAATGGTTTTTGCAACCGTGGAAGGTATTATACAGAAACAAGAGTGGACTCATGTTTTGAAGTCAAGTGAAATGTGGAAACGGATCATGACATTTGTAGAGGGTGGATGGCCTGAGAAAAGACTCCTGTCTGGTGAGGAAAGGTCATTATGGGAGGTGAGGAATGAATTGTCAGTAAAAGGAGAGTTGTTGTATCGGTGGGACAAGTTGGTGGTTCCGGGATGTTTGAGAGGAAAACTAATAAAGTCTGCCCATCAAGGGCATATTGGTGTATGTAAAACAAAAGAAGTGATAAAGACTGACTATTGGTGGCCAGGAATTGATTGTGAAATTGAGAGAGCGGTTGGTGCTTGCACTGATTGTATTAAATCTGGAAAAAATCTGATATCAGTGTCCCAACCAATGGGAAAAACAAACACTCCCGAGGGAGTGTGGCAAGATTTATCCATGGATGTGTTAGGTCCAGTTGAAATGGGTGCGGGTAGACGAAGGTTCATTCTGGTCCCGGTTGATACTTTTTCAAGGTGGACAGAATTTAAGGTCTTGAGAGAAGTTACTTGTCGATGTATTATAGAATTCTTAGAAGATGTGTTTGAGAGGGAGGGTTTGCCCAGGAGCATTCTCACAGATAATGGTCCACAATTCATGGGGAAATTATTCTTAGAGTATCTAGATAAATGTTGAATTGGACACAAAAGACTCCTTTATATTATCCTCAAGCAAATAGTATGGTTGAAAGAGTGAACCGATGTGTTATGGAAGCTATTCGAGGGGCGAATGCATGTGGTCTTGATAGTAGAGTAGCTGTGAGGGAGAGGTTATATGCGCTGCAGATGTCTCCCCGAATTGAGACAGGAGTAGGTTCTTTTGAACTCATGAGAGGGCGAAAAGCAAACACTTGTGTAGCACCAGCATGGTTGGGTAGGGCGAGAGCAACAGATGTGGTTGTGGATGTAGTAAAGACAAATTGGATGCTTGCAAAAATAAATTGGTGGAAAAAGTCAATGAAAAACATCCAAGAAGAAGAACGGTTGTTGAGGCTGGTGATTGGGTGCGAATAAGAAGAGCAGTTGTTTCTAGGAAAGGAGAGCCTCTTTTCACTGAACCTGTTAGGGCTGCACGAGTTTACAAAAATTCTGTGGCTACAGAAAGTGGTCAGATCTGGAATATGTCCAGAGTGGCAAAGTTGAAGAAATAGAGTATTCATTATCTTTTGAATGGGTATACATTTCAAAATAAAGAATTTTATTTCATAGGGGAGAGGGGGTGTTGTATAAAGGTTTAAATCATTTTGTATTGCTTGCTTCTGTAACCACTGTTGCAGCTCATGTTTGTTTAGTATAGGCTATGCATGCTACTGTATTCATTCCAGAATGGATTGTCCTTCTCTATCCATTCTGGAATGATGTGCTATTCACTTTGTTATTGCTTGACATTTGACAGTTATACCCTGGATTATTCCTGGGCTGGGGGTCTTTTGGTATGCTACATGAAACAAGGCAATAAAGCTGTCTTCAACATACCTGATCTCTTGGCTTTCTTCACAAATGTCATATTTGTTTTCTGCTATAAGATAGAGAGCTAATTGGAACCATTTGGAATCTTCATTGTCTTCTATTTTGTACGCTATATCTACCGTTGTTGTGCTATTTTTATAAAACGTCCTGTTGCAACACTCACACACATGGTTTGTTACTTCAGCGGATGTACTTTTAAACTTTACT
Organism: Ambystoma mexicanum; assembly: GCF_040938575.1. NCBI lineage: Eukaryota > Metazoa > Chordata > Amphibia > Caudata > Ambystomatidae > Ambystoma > Ambystoma mexicanum. The sequence goes on along the minus strand of NC_090927.1, from coordinate 758,658,551 downwards.
ATTTCTTTTTTGTATGTGTGCAATAGAAGGTTGCCATTTGTACAGTTGTTGCTAGTTTGTTGTAAATATATTGCATTTTGTAAGTGGCTTTCACTTCCAAAATATTTTCTTTGGATATGCTCCATTTCTTCGAGTAATTTTTGGCTGTACCATGTAGAAGATTGTTATTTAAATTGGCTAGTGCTAGTGCTAAAGCAGGACTTTTGGCATAGTACAATTTATGGAGCAGACTTCTTATAGTTGAATGATGTGTTGATATCATTTTGATATGATGAAAGGTGTTTTTGCCGATAGGTCCATAAATGCAGGCTTGTGAATGTCCTTTTTGGCAATGTTACACATTGATGTACACAGCCATTTGTAGACTGGACGTATTGGTTCAGTGGAATGGAGAGGTGATTCTGACTTTTCTGGGGATATTTTTGTGAGCAGCTTTTCTTGTTCCATAATGGTATTATTAAGTTTTTCATACCCTTGTCCACTGCTATGTATGGCAATTGGGTTTGTTTGCTTTTGTTTGTATGCTTCTTCATTGAAATATGGTTCTGTGCTTGTGATATGACTCCATTCACCTCCACAGATGTTTGAGAAGCTATTTCTGTTGATATTCCATTTATCATGAAGTCTTTTTTGTAGTTTAGTACTTTGTTTTGTTAGTGGTTTCATTCTGTTTAAAACTAAAATAAACAATTTCCTACGGTAGGTTTTAAGGGCTGTGCGTGATTTCTCTTCTGTTTTTATATGGCTCTGAAGGACTCTGTGGCGGAACATGTTTTGTAAAATATTTTTTTGGTATGCGTACTTGCCACTACATGAAGATTTATAGGTGCAGTGTTAGCAGCAGTGGTAGCTGAAGTCTTGTTAATCACTTTCTGTTTTGTTTTACATTTTAAAAAAGAAGGCAAAGTTTCTGTACTGCAAGCTTGTTTTGTTTTGCTTAATGACTCTATTACCTGTTTTGTTTGTAAAAATTCTGCTAGAGGTGGATGCTTATTTTTGAGATTTTTATTTTGATTTCATTTACTTTTGCGTTGCTTTCTATGGAGTTGCTTTTTGGTAGGCATTCTTTTGGGGTCTGTTGGAGAAAAAAAGAAAGTGTGGGTTGGGATGTTGTGCAGTGTATGTGTGCTTTGTGCATGAGTGCCTGAGTATGATGGTAAGGATGTATGTGGAGGTGTGTGATTGTGCTATGGGCAGCTGCATCAGGTTGGGAAGGCTATTCTTGTATTTGTGTGTTACTATACTGGGGTTCAGATGACAATGGCCCTCATTACGACCCTGGCGGTAAGGGGTTTACGCCAGCGTTAGCTGCGCCGACCCCTTACCGCCAACTACGAGTTTCCAGAGCGCCATGGTCACTTTTCCGCCCGCTTTTTGCGGGCGTAAAAATCCATGGCGCTATGGGACCTCGGTGTTAATTACGCCACCGTAGTGTACGGTGGCGTAATTAACACCTTCCCCACTCCCATTGAGCCCTATGGGGCCGAAATGGGAATGGGGAAGGGTAAATGGGTCAATGGGGACTTACCGCCCCGCCAACCTCGGAATGGGGCGGTAAGTCCGCCATCCGCCATGGCGTAAAGGGACTTTGCGCCATGGCGGAAAAGTCCGCCGATGGCGGAAAAAATCCGCCAGGGTCGTAATGAGGGCCAATACAAAGTATGCAGCTGGTGAGGGGAAGCACTAATACTAAATCTAATGTTACAGGGTTAATACAATTGTTTGTTCTACAAAACTAGAATTCTACTGTATTTGAGTAACAGTTAGAACATTATGGCAGTATTGCACTTACTTTTTTCTATGGAAAGAATAGGTTTCTTCTGAATTCTTGTTCGTACTTCAGACGCTGCTGCTTTTCAGGAGAGTGGTCTTCGCTGCAATTGTAAAAGAAAGAAGTTAGTAAATATGTGTGTTAATAGCACTGTTGTTAATGTAGACATTGATTTCTTTGTTTTTGCAGTAGTAGTGCATTCTGATAACTGAGCATAGTATGTACATGCACATTCATTTGCCTATGTGCATCCTGTATATTTTACTTAGAATCTGTTTGTTGAATGTGCTTTACTAATAAGTACAATAGTATGCGCACAGAGCACACTTGGCTTTTTAAGGCGGTGTTATTGGATGTTAGGAGATAGAAGAAATAATCATATTTTGTTTTGCTATTTTTACAGGGTACATGGCAGGAACTGTACAGAAAAGCATGCAATGTATGCATTTGTGAAGGTGTGGGAAATACAGCAGAAGGATTTGATGTAGAGGCAGTGGTGTTGTTTCAGCTGGGAGCCTTTTAAATTATATTGCTTATCTGTGTGCATGAATAAAGATGCATGTACTGATCCTGGTTGTGTGTCATTTTATAACACACTACAAAGCCTTTTTCCACAAGTATACTGTTATTTCTCTAATTTTTTAACATGCAATGACACTTTCTTAGATAGCTGTGTGTGTAAATAACAATTTGGAGAGCAGACAGGTTTGCAAGTGACACTTGATCATATCAGATGGGAGAAATGACAGTATGTTTGTTTTACAGGTTATACGGGGTAAGTGGCAGTTACTCTGTTTATATGCATTCATACAAGAGCTGTACATGTACTGTGCAGAAAATATTCATACCTGTAGTTTGTGTTCATGCATGTGGATGTGCATGAATTTGCAAGTAGAAATCTTGGGGAGTTTTATAGTAGTTGTTGCTGTAGGTCCTTTGCAGTCACAGCTCAATTGTACTAAGAGTGATCAATAGTACCTCTAAAGCGCTGATCTGTGATGATGGAGTTAGATGTAGAGTTCTTGCATGTGATTGGTGGATGGTTGTGTGACTGCTTAACAGTAGCCAATGAGGAAATGGTGCAGAACGTGAAGTGGAAAGGGTGGAAGGGCATTGTTACATGCTTGGCAGACACCGCGGCTGTTCGCGGACAGGTCGTGCCACATTTGGGTGTTTTTCAGCAAATCCAGCATGGAAAGGGGACTGTAGGGATTAGCCAATGAGGAGTTGAGGTTATACTTTGTATTGAGAGAGGTTTTGTGCAGTGAAGATGGCAGAGGTGGAGAAAGTCAGGGTATTGGTGCTTGGAGATATGTGTGGGCATGGTTTGTAGCAGTATGCAAAATGTAGGAATGTGGCAAAACATGTTGATGTAAAAGGAGTGGAGGTAGTGTGGAGCATTGTGCCTGGTTTTAATTTGCAAGCTATTGTACAAGTTTGTGAAGATATGGGCAGGGTGAGCAATCCACATGTGGTTGTTCTGCAATGTGGTGCTTTGCATTTGGGCTATGTCAGTGCCCCTACTTTGTTGGAAGATCTGAAAAACTTGGGTCAGGCAGCAATGAAACTACTTCCAAATGCCAAGAGAATTTATTCTGGTTTGATACCTAGGGCAATAATGGACAATAGTTCTGTGTTTTGTCCTCAGCAAAATGTTGCTAGGTGGTTTATCAACCGAGGCATGTTTGCCTTTATGACTAGAGCTGGCATGTTCTTTTGCAATAAGGACAACATTGACACTCTGGTAATGTTGATTACTTTAAAGAAGATGGCATGTCTTTATCTTTTATAGTAAATGTCATGCTGTTTTGGAACCTAAGGATTGCTTTGGAAAAGCTAATGTAAAGATTTCTGGAGGAAAATAAAAACAAAATAATAATAAAATGTTTCTGAAGCATCTGCAAAAAAACAAAAAAGGCTCTTTTCAGAGCCAACCTCAATGGGGAAATGAGGCACACTATTTAAATTTTCATTCACCACTCTCAGATTTTTCGATTTGTCCGTGGACACTGCCATTCTCAATGAACAGCGCGTATTACATACAGGGATTTTGAGGTTGAGAGGCATGCAAATGAGACTTAGCAGAGCAAGGGATTGGTCAATATGGTTTACTGGGTGTGATGTGTAAGGAGAGAGTTTGTCAGAAAGTCTTTTTCCTGAGCGGAGAGCAGACAGCTATGGCTGTGTGTTTCAGAAAGCAGATTGTCTGGATTTTGGGAGACTCATGGATAAATTGGTTGGAGGTGCATGAAGATCACTGCAGAGTGGCTGTACATCTTGGATTCCCTTATGTGGATGTGCACTGGCATGGAGTGCGTGGAATGAAGTGGCTAGATTTGGTACCTCTTTGTGCTACTTTGGTGACACAGCGTCAACCAGACATTATTATTATTCATTGTGAAGGGAACAGTTTAGGACATGTCTCTGGAATCTCTTTGCAATTTGCAATGGAAGAAGGAATTGAGAAAGTCATGGACATGTTCCCAAAATCCCGAGTCATTTGTTCTCGTATTGCGCAGAGACAAATGTGGCTGCATTCTTCGTCATTTGGTCCTCAAAGGGAGAAAGCGAGGCACAATGTCAACAAGGCTGTTTATGCCTTTTTGAGAGATGTTGGCATGTCCTCTTTTAACAATGAAAATATTATGTTTCGTAGCACACACATTTTTTGCAGAGATGGAGTACATCTTACTTTTGCTGGCAATCAGATTTTTCTGCGAAATATCCAAAAAGAATTGCAACCCTTTTTGGAATTATAGCAATCCATTTTGCAGTAGGTGTTGATCATTTAAAGTTTTTGAAACACAAAAAAAACACAAAACGGCTCTTTTCAGAGCCACCACTTCCTCCCAGAGAAATGTGCAATGGTTTTGACAGGGCAGCACTACAAAGAGTTTAGAGGTCCGCAGACAGTCCGCAGTCTTCTAAAAAATGCACAGGACCCTACAGCATTTCATTGACACTTCTATTTTTGAACTGTGAAAGGTGGTTCTAAAAAGAGCCTTTTTTGGGGGGGGGTTGTTGTTTCTTTTTTTTTTTTTTTTAAAACACAACACAAGGAAAAGAGGGGAATGGAGGGTAAGTAAGGGACACCAACCACGGGGATAAGAAAGGGCAGGTGGAGAGAAGAAGATGTAAGGTGGGCCTTATTCAGGTAGGTAGCAGTCCTTCTCATGCTCCTTGACCGCAGACTCGAAAGTACTTCGAAGGTTCTCCCCCTGCAGAGTACTGAATTGCAGTACATGCACAATACTGTGACCCTCGAAAGGTAAGGGTCAAAAGCATCACGTATGGCCTGCGAGGCAGCTGGAGGGATGCGCTGTCGCACAGGAGTGTCTCTTGTGGTAGCAGGAGCAGAAATAGAGGATGCTGTGTGGGAAATCAACCTACTATGTTCATTGCAAGGTACAACCTTACGAATAACTCCACCGGGAACGACCTTAGGTGTCGCTTCATTGATGGAGTACCATGGCTATACTAACCAGGCTTGCCATGACTCCGCACCATCTGGTACTTAGTGCAGAACGCCTTCTTTGCATGTGCTTTTGGTACTCCATCAAGAGTGGTAAATAACCTGCACATCTAAGATTCACGATGAGTGCTAGTAGTAAGGACTTCCACTAGCTCATCCTCTTCATCCTCATCATCAATCTCCTCTGCATCCTCACACCTGTTCCCCTCTGCAGGCCCTTGCGGAGGTGGTGGTGATGAAGGGGGTGGGGGTGTTGCTGAGGCAGAAGTAGCACCAGTAGTAGCAGCAGCAGCCATGTTTGCCATCTTCAATGGTTTCAGGGGGCATAGCAAAGGCAGCAATTAGCAGAATATAAAATTCAGCAGTGTCTGTCCTGCAACTCCAAAAACAGAATGAGGAGCAGTTCTGGGGTGTGGCCTTTTATAGGGGTGCTGGGGCGCGCTTTAGCGGACACCCGTGCTGTCCACGGACACGTTGAACACCCAAAAAGCGTTAAAAAGGTTCCAAAAATATGCAGATCACCACGGACATGGGCAAGGGTGAACTTTCCCAGAAAAACACCTTGGTATATTATTTTTAGTGTCTGTAAGGTGTGTTAACAAATTGTTAAGTATATATAAAGTAATGGTTATTAAATGGCTTATATAGAGAAATGTAGTGTCTACCATTAGTATCACTGTCTTCACTCATTTCATCCCGAGGGACATTTTCTTCCAGCCATTTAAAAGTACTGGACATTTCTGTGTCAAAAAAATAAATATTAGTTTTAGTATACCTAATACAGAAAGTTTATAAATATATAAAATAAATGTAGTGTACTTACTAGTTTCTTGGTAAGTTTTGCTGTTACTGCTGCGTAGGTCTGCAGTTGCTTTTTGCTGTGCAGTTTCTGTGAGGTAATTATGTTGGAGGCATATTTATTTTGTTTTGGTGTATTCCATTCTGTTGCATATGCTATTTAAATGTTGATGTCTTACATATACAGTTTCCACTTCTTATTTATTATTAAATGTAATGTGTTTATGTGCTGCTTTTTGAACTTGTTCAGTGTTTCTATTGCATGATACAACAATGTAAGATACCCCATGAGTTTTTGAATAGTACTGATGTTGGCCGAGTCCATCTGCAGACATCAGAACCACTAGCATAGGTAGGGGGCTCAGTATGTTCTATGTTATATGTATATAAACTAAGGGAATCCTCGTAAACATTTATCAAATTTATATTATCTATATCTATATTCAGTGAAAAAACCTTGTTAAAGAGGTGTTATGGTTATGTTGAGCTACTAAAAACCTATGCAATTCATTGAAAAAACTTTGTTAAGGGGTGGTATGGTTAGGTTGCGCTACTAAAAACCTATGAAATTCAGTGAAAAAACATTGATACAGGAACGTTATGGTTAAGTTGCGCTACTAAAAACCTATGAAATTCAGAGAAAAACAACTTTGTTAAAGGGATGTTATGATTCCAAGTAAAACCGAAAACCCCCTGAAATTCACCAGTGAGCTAAGCTACCATAACTTGCGCCACCACCGTGCATTGCAAAGACTAACACCCAGGACATCAAAGATGACATCAAGTCTACAAATATAGCACTCTTTGAATTTTTAGTTCCTGACTGTTACTGGCCTAAATATGTCAGTAAAGGAAAAAAGAGGGAGCCTGACATGTGATGTCATCAATGACATTTGTAATGTCATCTTTGATGTCCTGGGTGTTAGTCTTAGCAGCGCATGGTGGTGGCGCGAGCTATGGTAGCTTAGCTTACCATAGCTGGCGAATTTCAGGTGTTTTCGGTTTTACTTGGAACCATAAAGTCCCTTTAACAAAGTTTTTTTCTCTGAATTTCATAGGTTTTTTGTAGCACAGCTTAACCATAACGTCCCTTTAACAAAGTTTTTTTACTGAATATATCCATATATGTTTATATATATATATATATATATATATATATATATATATATATATATATATATATATATATATATATATATGCATCTCTCTCCTCACAGTACATAGAAAACTGTGCTTTTCCCAGTTAGCCAGCAACCCACGTACCTCTAAGCAGTACAAAGACATTTATAATTTACTAGGCATCAAGTACTTGGAATGCAACTCTGTCTGGTTTGAAAGTTTGTCATCTGTTCATTCTCCTTTTCACCCTCTTTCTTCCTCTCCCATTCCATTCCTCAACACTTTTTCTCACCCATCCCTTTCATTCCAATCGCTGTGAAGCTGCGTTTTGTTTGGTTGCGTCACTTTACCAACACTATATATAAATAAAGAGGTGAACTAATACTACAACTCCCACAATGCATTAATTTCTTAAATGAAATACCTGAGCTACAAAACCAGTGTCACTAAGGCATCTGGTGAATCTAGCAAGGTTTCCCCTATGTAGGTTGCTGAGCAGCATCCGCACCTAGGGTCCCCCAGAAAACATGCAGCAAACAGGTTATCTCCTGCAACATATTACATACATTTATTAATAAAATAAAAGAAGAAAAAAGATGTGTCAAATGATACAATCTAATACAAGCATAGCAGTCTTAAAGAAATATGCCAGGAGTAGGCATGCCCCTCCCTCGGTCCAGACTCTTGTGGAGAGGTTGTGTGGTCACCACCCTGTAGAAGTAGGCCCTTGGGGGGGGTAGTAACATTGCCCCTTGGTACACTGCAATTTGCTCGTTCCTCCTTTGCGGTGCTCTGCTGGGCATGATGGGGGGGTCGATCCCGGGGAGGGAGAAAAACTCCAAAGTTGACTCTGCACCCCTTTTGCAAGCATGCTCGGGTGTAAACCTAGCCAAAACAAAGTGAGGAACTAGCACAAAAGGAGCCAAATCAGCTAAGAGGCGCACTTCTTGCCCAGCTGGGCCACCAAACCCGCCCAAATGTAGCCCAACTCTTCTCCCACTGGCAGTTACAGTGCAGTGTCAGTTGTAGCACTGAGTGTTCTATGAGAAGTACATTGGGCCAAACCAACAAACACAATTACCATGCCCAAAGGCAGGATCATTTCTGAAATGGCAAGTCCATTGGAGCTTTAGTCTAAAAAGCTTACATTTTCTTTTTTTTAAATACAGGGGTCGCAAGCGAGAGCTCAGAGGTTGCGGCTGCGACCCCTGGCGACCACCAAATGACGTCCCTGCATTTCAAGTCCTCAGGGCCACATATGTGCCTGGCCTCTCTGCCGTTGCTTTCCCACATGATTTGTTTGCTTATTCAACACCTCTTGTGGCAAGTGCTCTGCTGCTTTCACCTGTTTAGCAATTCTTGTGACAGTTGCCTTTCATTCCTTCCCTGCACCTCTGGTGGAAAGTGCTCTGTTGCCTTTTCAGCACTCATATGACAGGTGCTCTGATTGACTTCTCTGTACCGCATACAATAGCATTCACTGCAGCACAATCTCTTCCTCCTGTATGTGAAGGTTGGCATCTGTCTATCTGCTTCAGAACTCCTCAAGCATTTGGACCGCTGTCATCATGACCCTTCTATTGGAAGAGGTGTCAACTCTTTGACAGAGGTGCAGGCAAAATCTGGACACCATATTGTAGAGCTACAAGCCTTTATAAACATATGTTTAATCCTGGTCAAAAGCTCTCTTCACTAGATCTGTCTTCAAAACTCTAACTACCCACTTAGGTCCTCAACATATGTTGAGCATCTGCATGGTACACCCCCTCTCATTGCGTTATGTAGGAGGTTTTGTCTTTGGACTAGTCCCTAACTTGGTGGTATTTTAATATTGTGGTATATTGGTGATAAATTAGCATTACCTCATTTTGGTGGTAATTTAGTGGTGAGCATACCTTTCATAACTGTTCTATATAATAAGACAAACCTTCCCCGTTTATAACTATGTCCTGTACTTGGGTTGACTGTAGACATCCACCCAGGCTTAGAATATTTAGAGGGAACCCAGTAATTTCATAAATAATGTGATAGATAGTGTATAAATTATGATAATGACTTTTCTAGCCCTTGGAGGGCTCGATTCCACTTCAGCATGCATGGTGGAACACACTCACACCAACACACAAACTTTAGAGCTTGCCTTTGTATTGCCACTTTTGTTTCTTACTTTTTACCTTCAGCATTAAACACTTTTACCATTGTGATGCAATCTCCAGGGTGTTTCCCAGTTACTTTTCCCCACTGAAATAGTGACCATCAGGCATATGAGAAGAAAAAGAAATAGACACCAACTTTTTTCTGTTATTGCAGTTTTTATTTCTGTAGTACATTTCATAATAACACAGTTATGAGCTCTTACCAACAGATCAGCACCACTGCGGTTATCTTAGAGACAAGATATAAACGTGCATTGCAAAACTTTTTTTTTATCCCAGTGTGCGAAATACCACAGTGATCCAGTTGAAAATAATGACCTATTCTTGTCTAAACAGTCACAGAGATAATTGGTAGTCATTCAACGCCCTCCTCAATTCCACAAACACTTACATAATGACCTGAAGTAGCTGTGTCTTATCTGCACGACCCCTTTTAACTCCTGTCCATCTGCGGGGAAATCTTCCCAAGCACCCACACGATCACTGGCACTCCAGAGAAGTGCCCATGGACTCCCAGGCAGACTAGGACTGTGGCCCTTGAATCCCCTCGGCAGCCGGCAGCAAATGCAGGAGCACCCAGCAGAAGCGCAAGAAAGAAGAAGAGCCCAGCCCTTTCATTCATCCCCTATTTAATCAATTTGCCTGTCAATCAAGAGCAGAACTGCCTCCACTCTGACGTATCTAGACACCTCCTATGCTCCTGATCCCACTGCCAATCCTCTGCAGGAGTTGGTATATGTATCAACTTGCTTTCCTGCTTCCTTCGCACACAAAGGACTCTCAGAATGTACAAAAGAACAACCCATTAATTTCTCATTGTTTTAGTGCAAATTTCTCTTCCATGGAGAAACACTAAGACAGAACTGCCATCTGTGTTCACTGACAATGCATTGCAATGCTAATCAGGAGAACTAATTAGTTACTGGGATGTTAATAATAGGGAAGTCATTTTCACAATGCAATTTTACACAGAGGGGAATTCTCATAAGCCATATATATATAATGCACTTTGAATCCACTGTCTTTTTGCAAACATTCTGCTTTGCCATAGAAGGCCTAATTCACTGTTATAATGAGTCAATGTGGCATTACACTTGTTTCATATAGTTTACATCTCTTTTCTGCATTTCCATTACCCATTTGCACCCATTTAATTGGCAGTTTTTAAAATGACTTTCATCTGCACACATTTTGCTGGCTGCTTTTAAAATCACTGCCATATATCCCTACAGTTACACCTCTCATATTATGAAAATACCAAAAATGTCCAAATGGGAGGCCACCAGGGGGAGCAGGCAAAATGTCAGTCAATACCTTATTGGACTTAAAAACCAAAAAGTTATAAGCACATTAAAAAACATACAAAACACATTTGAATACATAACCATAGATAATACACTCAATTTACATTAAATGTACAATAAACCCATCAATATTTTTAAAATACTAAAAATAGAATATAACAGAATTAAACATTGGCATATGATACCAAGAGGAAATGTACTCACAGCCTCAAAGAACCAAATCAATCTATCAACTATTGCGCTTTCCAGCAAAGTTACAGCAAATAGTCGGGTTAGCTGCCTTCAATATTAATTGCTGCCAATACTTTTGATCTGAGCAGCCAAGCCCTATGGATGTAACTGGCTACTATAAATACTATATGGGTCTCAGTTGGGGCTCTACAGAGTTTCAGTGCTTCAGCAGTTGTTCTAAAACCAGTAGACCTTCGTAGTGGTCTTATGTAGCGACTTCTGAATATTTTCAATATTTCGCAGAGAAACAAAAAGTGTATGACAGTTTCATTCCCTAACCCAAAAAGAGGGCAAATACCTGACCCACCGGAAGCCCCAAGATTTGGTAAAAGAAGCTAATGATAGTGTCCCTCTCCTAAATCACATATACAAAGATCTCTCGCAGGGGCGAATGTATATAATCTATAGTCTATTAAGGTCCCTCGTGTCCTTACAATTGCTGTTCTCTCAATCCTAAGTGAGGCCGATGTGTCTGTATTCTGGGAGGCCTCCCACAACCCAGATTCGTTTAACCTCTGCAATTGTTCTTTCACATGAGAAATCAGTGGGATGCATTCCCTCCCCTCCAGTCTCAAGAGATGACTCAATGCAGCTCAGTACTTCCCTACGCCTGCTCTACTGTACAATCGAAGCCAGTATAAAACTGTTTTAAGGAAAAGTAAATCTCCAATCAGACAAATGTCATACGCCAGATGTGATAATGCTGCAGCAGAGCTTTGTGGGAGCAAAAGCAATTTCTTTAAAAATATGGTTTCAATTTTGTCGAGTGTCTAGGAGCTGCCGTATCCACAGATTTCTGCACCAAAAACAGACAATGGTATTGCCTGTTTTCGGTATAGCTCAAGTGCGGGTGATATGGCCCATCTCCCGTTTTTCACAAAGAAGGAATTTGCAACCCTCCTATACTTTCCCAGATTGCGGGGATGTCATATGGGGGTCACCAGGGGTTGCACCTATGACCCCTGTGGTGTCCCTTGCTACCCCTAAAAAAGCTCCTGGGCTGTGGCCAGTGCCATGTGGCTCTTTGTTTCTGGAGTGGCTAGCTTTCTTGTTCAAATCTCTTTAAAAAACCAGCGGGTTCCACAAGTGTAGCACTTTAAGCAGTGACCCTAAATAAGAAAGAATAGGAATAACAAATAATTTGTCTTTCTGGAATTCTATACAATATTTGCAAGACTCATTAAATGTTTATTTCGAGCACACTTCAGGGGTAAGTCATTGATGTAGTCTGTTCTTAAACACCTCAAATTCATAATGCAGACAAAAACTTCTAAGAAGCATTTAGAGTAGAATAAGCATCCATTTCGGACTATGTTTGTTGCAGTTATAGCATTTTTTTTTGGTCGTTATCTTTGTTACCATCATCACAAGACATTCCATCTCGGTGTCCTCGGTCACTTGACACAATCCTTGTGCCTAAAAGCTTGTGTACAGTGTAGAAATGTTTATCCTTAGCACATAAAGTGGCCCTTGCTTTTATTGTGCCACAATGAATGCTTTGTTGCAATGTGTCTATCTTTCCTATATCAATTGCTTGCTGTTCAGGATAATGGTTTGCATGTATGAGGTAACGAGTGCCCATAGTAAGGAATGCCGTGTGAGTGCACTGTTTTCCCTGCGCTACTCTAAATTCTTTAATACACAGTTATGAACCCTCTCAATGGTATTTATTTTGCCAACCTCTGAAGTCTGAAAAGTGGATTCACATAGGCTGGACATGTGGCCAACTTTGCACCTGACCTGCAGACGAACTGGCCTGCTGTTAAATCTCAGTTACCAGTTTAAAGGTATCCACTACAGAGCGTAATTTGATTTTTGACTTTGAGGACATTCAGGCATGTAATTGCTCATTTTACTATAGCCGGTAAAATAGCTATAGCTGGTAAGATAGCTCAGTGGGTAAAGCGCTTGTTGCTTCAATGTGTGTGTGATCTGCAGGTTCGAATCCATGCAGGGCCAACTCACCCTTTCATCCTTGTGAGGTGGATAAATGAGTACGAATACGCGTTGGGTGATATTGTAAATATATTTGTTCTATATAAAGCACTTCAGCGAAAGTGCTATATAATAACACTTCATTATCATTTGGCCTTGGACATCTGCTTGTTTTCACAGTAATTTGGTAATATGTGCCTATACACGCTGATATTAACGATACATATGGTGATCCATTCTTGTATGAAATGTCTATCACGTTACAGTGATATGGTAACCATATTTTTCGTATTGTGCTTAGGAACATTGCTATGTGATGCCTCTTCCTGTTTTGTCAAGGGATGAAAGGCTGTGTTCCATCGCTTTCTGTGATGTCACTTCAGGGTGGGGTCAAATGACATCACTTCCTGTGATGTCATCAAAGGTCAGGGGTCGTGTGGTGCCACTGGCAATACCACTGGTTTTGGTGAAATGACGCCCTCGCCAGATTGGTACAGGCTTTGGCCATTTGTGACGACCATCCACCATTCACATGGAACCTGATTCTCAGGTAATCATAGAACGTAGTCTTTTCTAGTTTATAATCATCCACAGAGATATTCAGAGCAACGGGGTTTGGAAAACTGTGGTTTGAAAACCATAGTCTTCTTCTTTCCGGCATTCAATTGAAGCTCCAGGTTACTCAAGAAGACATCCAAAGTCACCTTGGGGAAGTGGACAGAATCACTGCATTATCAGTGTAGACTATGGCAGGGTAAATGTCATGGCCCATCTCTGGCCAATCCATGCACCTCTGAGTTAATACAATGATTATTTCATCAATATATTTGCTAAAAAAGTGAGGGGCAAAGACGCACTCTTGCCTTACTCCCTTCGTTGCATTAAAAGAGTTGGTCAATTCACCAGCAAGACCAAAGCACAATGCTGCTTTATTCTTAGAATAAAGTGACTGAATGGCAGCAATAAGGCATGGAGGAGCTCCCTTTTCCCTCAAAATCCACCAAAGAATTTCCCTTGAGACTCTGTAGAAAGCTGTGCATAGATCCACAAACACAGCGTACAACTTCATCTTCAGCAGAACAAACAGCCGCAAACTTTGATCGACAGTGCTCTTATGCTTTTTGAAGCCTGCCTGAAGATCACTTGTGTATAGGAAAGTTATAAATGCCATATCATATCATATCATATTATTGATCAGATTATTTTCATCTGCCCAGGCCTGAAGATGGGACAGGACTGCTTTTGCAAATATCTTTCCCACGCTGTCTAAAAGGGAGATGGGTCGGTAATTAGCTGGGGAGTACCTGCTCCCTTTTTTATTTATTGGAACAATTACCCTATTTTGCTAGGAGGCAGGAGTTATTCCAAGTCTAGTGACTGATAAAAATGTTACACAGTATGGGACCGCAGACCCTTATCTCATCTTTGTATAGATCAATAGGAATCCTGTCAGGCCGAGGCGCTTTTCCACTTTTTTGAATCCCGATAGCAGACGTCCTCTATATTAAATTAGAGTAATTCACCTCTACAGTTTGTCTATTCTGGGGATTGCGCATTCTCATTCAAGATGCGTTCCTCGGTGGGGTTGCCCGATAGACCTGAAAAATGATGCCACCAATCATTTGCCGATATACAGCAATGAAGGCTGACATCCCTGTTACCTCCGTTGTCAGCGTGTATGCTCTGTTGTCTCGGTGTGAAGGTGTGTTATGTCTTGTTGTGAGTGTGTGCATAGTTGAATGATGTCAGTGGCTGAATTATGCCACTTGTGGAATGTTATGTAGGTGTCAGAATGTTGTCCCGTGAATCAGTGTTCCACCCAGAGAAGTTGAAGCCAGGTAGTCTCGGTGGTTAGAGCCAAGGGGCTTATTTCCCTCTCCCTGCTCCTGCCCTAGTTCCTACTTATGAACTGTAACCTGAAGTAACTTAATAAAGGAACTTGTCTACGTTACCTGTGCACTCTTAACAATCCCCAGTCACCTCGTCACCTGCCACTAATTTCCAGTAGGTTGAGCGATCTCCCTCTATATATGTCTGCATGAGAGCGTCCCATTTTGGGCAACATCTTTCTTTTTCTCTGCAACTAGTTGGATCTATGCAGTCTAAGACTGGACTTGTTCAAAGCTAAGCCAGTTTACTTTAGCCTCCTTACATGCTTCGTCATACCAGCCAGGTTTAGTTATTGCATGTGGTTTAGCTTTGAGGGCGGCGCAAGTTATATGAGGGATCAAATTCCACGATAACTTACCAAATTCGGCCAAAATGTCTCTATCCGACTTATTCTCTGAACCAATGGCTGCATGACCTTCCCAAATGACTTCATAAATGTACTTTTTTGCTTTTCACATTCATTTGGGTGTGGCAGAACATGTTGGCAGCCCAAAACAGGCCTTAAAGTGATCCCCCCACTACATGTATATTCCTCTACGTTGCCTTCAGTTGAATGATTTAAAAAAAATAGTAAAACATTTATATTTATTTTAAAAAGCTGAAACAAATCCGAGCTTGGTTATATAAAGAAATTCATATTTTAAAATGTATTTTCTGGTTTGACACAGAACAGTTAGTCCTCCAGGACAAATCTCCTGAAACTGCTGACTATTCTCGTAGAATGTTTACACTGGGTCAAGGAAATGCGAGGTCTACACCCAACCGTCTTTGAAGAAGCTGCAACCTGCTATTACTTTGCTGACCTACATGGGTTTGTTTACAACTTTTAGTTTTCTAAAATGCCGTCGCTGTTGGCTTGAAGGGGCCATTCTGAAGTACACTGTGGCTTCGTTGTGTTCATGGATGCGACTTCTCCTGGAGGTAATTTAAGGCTGTCTAGGATGGAGAAAATCACAGGTGTGTGCTGCTGGCTACTTGAAGGTCTGATTTTCAAAATGGGCTTATTTTATTTGCCTGAATATCCGACATGCAGCAGCTGTACTGTTCTGAAGTACACTTCTCATAGTCTAAGTAATTTTTCTTCCCAGAGTTGAATGTCTTTTGT
Organism: Ambystoma mexicanum; assembly: GCF_040938575.1. Lineage (NCBI taxonomy): Eukaryota > Metazoa > Chordata > Amphibia > Caudata > Ambystomatidae > Ambystoma > Ambystoma mexicanum. The sequence goes on along the minus strand of NC_090927.1, from coordinate 758,642,770 downwards.
TTATTACGGAACACTGTGTGTGCAATTACTGGGTACATTTATAAACGCTTGGCAGTTGAGAGGTCGAGTGCTCCTTGACTATAAAATGTCTTACGTCTTCAATGCTGTTCAGGCTAACTTGACATCATCTTCATAACAGCATGCAGACAAAGCACACACTTAAGACAATCGCCAGCTAAACACCGTGTTTCAGGACAGAAAAACATTTCTTATTAATGTGTTACCAGGGCCTGCCTTAGTGGAGGGAGCGCTGTGGGTTGGGTTGGGTTCCATATTTTTGTTTAATGTCGGTGCCTCACTCCCTCACAGTCTCTCCCCCTCTTGCAGCCCCTCCCCCGTCTAATGGGTTGTCTGTATTGACCTTGTGGCTTGAAATGTACCCACAGGGTAGAACTCAGATGCAGCACAGAACTCGCTGAGGTTTCAGATTCTCTAGGTTCTAATGTAGGCCGCTTTGCTGTGCATGGCTAATATGACAGTTAAGCACATAAAATTCCATTTGACTATTTTGGACCACTTGTGGTCTTTTACTTAGTATATGTGTCATGCCCCCTACTACGCCTCCACCCAAGGTTGCTGCTTAAGTATGTGTTTGGTGACTCTTTTTTTATGAAATGCGCCGGAAAGCCCAGCACCAGCACAAGAGCGGGGTGCATTTAATTTCAATAGGCTACCCGCTGTGCCTTCTCCCACAACGCAAGCTCGGGGGAGCCCTTGATAGACTCTCCTGAGCTGGCGTGGAGGGGAGCTAATGACAGCCCGGGCAATTGATCTGGCGGCCGTGGCCTAAGGTCGGCCCTGGTGTTACACTAAGTAGTGCTTAATTATCACCAAACTATTGAGCATATGAGTAGAACTAAAATGTCTTCATTCTTCTGAGGGCAAATTTTTACATTGTGCCAGTCACATTTGAGAAAGTCTGATCTGGATTGGAATTTGCATGGACGTAATTATAGGGGGTTTTGTCTCGCCCAACTTCTGTGGCATGCCCTTTTGTCCCCCCCATCTTTTGGAGGGAGGGCAGGGGGACTCTAACCATCAATTATATAATTGGACAGCGTGAGCCCAGCTGGGGTGCCCAGCAAGGCCTGCGCTGTGTCGCTGTGTCATTACACGATGCTGAGCTGCCTGGCAGCCGCACTTCAACATATTCGGGCTGGGATGCCCTGCGTTGCTCAGTTCCTCATGCCGGCTGGCCTGACTCAAAGTCCGCAGCCAGGGTGCTGAACTGGGTGGTGCGGGGCCCGGCGCCTGTACTGTCACACTAGCAGCAGCACTTCTGTGGGCCATGGCACAGAGCGTCGCTTTACGGCTTTGCGTTTGTGCGACACACAGACAGGAACTAGGAAGCTCATTCAGCTTCCTGGTTTCTGACTGGAGGCCCGTGAGTGCGAAGAGGTTAGGTCAGTGTAACTTGAGACGTGTCCCTTACTGCATTTGAAAGCAGATCAGAGGTAAGTTTTAAAAAATAATAATGTTTTTGTGCGTGTGTATGTTTGTTGGGGAGCTGGGCTGCAGGCTGACCCTAGTGAGGGCCTGGGTCACATTTGGACAATGTGATTAGAGCTCATAGTACCCACCCACCCTAACAATAAGAAATGGTGCATTCTCTCTGGCAAGCCACAGCTCTGTGATGCCTCCAAAATTAGTCTTGCCACTTTTCAGGTGCTACTAAAGCATCCTAATTTCAAAATGAAGTTCGTGGAAGGTGCGCCCTCCCCAAGTAAAGTGGAAAAAGTCAAGCTGAGAAAACCTGTGACCCAGAACTGTCGTACTTTGCAAATTCTATGAAGTGAAGCTGAGTGCTATACGCCTTCGAAACATGGTGAACCTTTGTTAAGCAGTTTTTGCACTAGCTGCGCATTAGGAACCGCATGGGATTTTGTGTTAAAAGCAACCTTTTGGGAGCCACATGTCATTTTTTCCACTGCCGCCAAAAATAATCTTCACCAAACTGGCAAAAAGTATTTTGAGTTATGCAGACTTTTTTTCAAGTCGGTTTGGTACACATTAGTCAATGGGTGTCATGGTTCATGTTACAGGCCACCAAACACTGCTTCACTTACCAAACTAAGCAGGGGAGTGTCCAACATTGTAAGAGTGGGGGTTGTGAGTGACAAAATGAGTGCTTGCAATTCCATATGGTCCCGTTCGCGCCCCCAAACCGCCCACCCCTGCCCCAATCTACATTTTTGGTAACATTAGTGGTAGATGCCATTTTAACACATAACAAAAAAGATAAAACTGCAGGATCATTCCAGATGCAGGAAACTCATCTATTAGAGCAGTGGCCAAGCCCTATGGGGCAAAATACATGCAAACCTGTTAATTAGCATATGGATTTCACCAACACAAGTGACTTCACAGAAAAGGACATTGCAAGGAGCATCTTCAGTCTTTGATACTTGGAGGCACCATGGAAGTGACTTTAGAATACGTTGCCATAAGAAAGCCAAGTGGCAAATAACTTTGTGGTGCCAAATACCTAAATTGCACTATTGTTATATATGGAGAAACTCTATAGTCATTAGGCTTTTTTAATTATAATATCATGATATATTAAGATAAGCTTTGAAGTGAATCAGAATCAGTTACAGAGCTGCAGATAAGGCACAGGGTGATTAAATGATTTGCCCAGGATCACACACTTTGGTTAAATGGTGGAACTGGGATGTGGACAATTTATCTACTGTGCACATCTTCCCAGGTTAAGTTGATATAGATATGGATCACACATTTCGGTTAAATGGTGAAACTGGGATTTGGACACTTTATCTACTGTGCACATCTTCCCAGGTTTAGTTGATATAGATATTTATTAAGGTTTTGCTTTACATTTCATGTGCTTAAATAATTATTTATAGCAATGCCTTGGAAGAAAACCACATTACATAATAAACTAGCCTTTCATAGTAAACTAACCATACACTATATACATTGTCATAGAAATATGTTCAGCAATGAGAGTATGGCTTTAGTTTTATTCTCCCCATCCTGCATGCAAAGTCACAATAGCATCATGCAGATTAATGTAAGCCTCATTACAAGTTTGGCGGTACCCTTGCTGGTAAAACCGGCAGGTTGGTGCCAAACTTACATTTTTCCGGCGCCTGTCAATGGGGAAATACAGAGCCATTACAGCCCTGGCGCACTCTGTATTTCCCCATTGCCAGGCACCAGAAGTTCTTGCTCCCCATTCCCATTTGAGCCAAATAGGGCTCAATGGGAATGGGGAGGCTGATAGGACCGGCACCATTGAGAAGGGTGCCGGAGCTACCGTCAGTGTCTGCTCGCGGGTGCCGTTACGCCCGCCAGGTCAGACATGGCGGGCGGGAAGGCACCAGAGAGCAGAACTCAGAGTTTGCCAGTCCGGTATTAACGGTGCTGGTAGCTTACCGGCACCATTACTGCCGGACCGGCAAACTTGTAATGAGGCTCATTGTCCTTATTTCATAAAGCATGCAGCATTATTCACCCTTCTCACTTCTGCTCACTCCCTCCGATTCACATTTCTAAAGGGAAAGATGTCCCTGCTAATAGTACCACCCTCCATCCCATCAGTGCCTAATAGTCTACATTGTAATGCTTTGTTGACACAGAACAACGTGAGCACCTCTGCTGCCCGGAGTTCCTTCCGGCATTGTCCGGGCAGCGGGACACCTCAACCCTTTGGAATGGTCAAGGTGTCCTACTGCCAGGACAATGAGCATGCTGAGCAGGAATTGCTCGGCACACATTGTCCTGCCAGTGGGACACCTTCCCCGTGGGCACCCTCTTTGAGGTGCCGAACGGGAGAGGTGTCCCACTGACAAATGTCCCAGTCTGGCTCATAAAAGAGCCAAGGGTGGTAGCTTTCCCCCTCCGCCTCTCCTGCTTGGTACTCCACTGCTTGGAGTAATTTGAACACAGGAACACATACCATAATTTTAATCAGTCAGGATCTTGTAGAAAAAATCTATCAGCACGTACACATATAAAATGCTGTGCATAACCCAAGTTTGAGGATATATGGCATTTAAAAATCTATACCAAGTATACTTGGTCACTCACTGCAGTGCATTAATCGATGGCTTCTGCCTTTGAATGAATGGAAAAATCAAGGGAATTGCTGACATTCCAGTGAATCTGTTTCTTTCTGCCACAGCTTTATAGTTCAGCTAAGTCAAGTTAACGTAGGCCAAAATTTCAATGATCAGGGGCTGATAAAGCCTGGTCTGCTCAATGGACGTTGTGCCACTGTTTCCATGTGTTCTTGTGTACATAAACATGTTGTGTGCACAAAGTGTATTTCAATGGAGGTGCTGGGTGCATGTGTGAGTGAGTGAGTGAGTGTGTGCAAGCATATGTGTGTTGACTTTTGTGTCTGTATAAAAGATCAATAATGCATTGTTTGTATGCTCTGGGTGGAATGAAGTTTGTGAATGTTATGTCACTGGGTGCCTGGCAGGCCCGACTGAAGATGTGTGGGGATTCCAATTGAATTTTAAAGGTACGCCATCAGTTTTATGAAAGTTATAGCAGAGTGTCGGCAATGGACTCTTGTGGTGTATTAGTTATAGCAGAGTGTCGGCAATGGACTCTTGTGGTGTATTAGTTTAGTGTTATCCCTTAGGGATTTGGGTTGTTTGACCGTAATCATTTTTGCTGTGAATACATTTTTACCTCAGTACAAAAATCCAAACCCATGTCCACTCAAACTACCATTAAACCCAGAAACCCCCCTACTTTCCTTTTGTCCGTCCGCTGCCGCTCCTGTAATCTGTGGTTTCAGTTCCATCCCTCTTAATGCGCGTCGGATCTGACTATGCATGGTCCCTTTTTCTTTTTCTTCTTTTTTTTGTTGGAGTCCACCACCTCCAATGTTAAGGAAGCGAGGGACACCCCTGCAACCTCTAAAATACTGAAAATGGAGAGCTGGAGACACCCACACAACCCCCACTCTTAATGTTTGGTATCTTGTGTTTCAAACTAATAGTTGTGACTGAATCCGGTTAAATCTACCATTCATTGACATTTCTATGAACAATTTCTGTGAAACCGCCCCTCAGAGCCACATCCACCCTTCTTCCAACCCGCCCCTTTCCTTCAGTTGTCATGTCCCCCCCAACATTTTCTGCAAAGTTACTCCACTGGGAATTAGGAGTTCTGGCAGCATTGCTGACAATGAGCTGAACGGAAGAGTATACTTCTGGAAAGAGGCGAATAGTCATTTTACTGCTATGCAAAACAATCCTGAAAACGGCCACTTGCGAGCTGATTCAGGAAGAGCCTCACCCGGTCTGCAGGTCAGGATCTTTCCACTGGATCCCTGTGACTCACCGCATACACCGATAAAAGACATGGCGGCCCAGGTAGATTCAGGGTTGGCATAGCTACATGTGGTGATTCTGCAGGGCTGCACGTGGGCTAGAGGTAAGCAATGACAGCCAACACGATAAAAATGGTGGTCGACATTGTCTCTTCATTTTCCAGATTCCGTGCGTAGTGCGGTAACCCGCAAGGAAACTTTGCTCACAAATTTCCACGTGGGGATGCCACATTGTGCAGGGAATCTGAAGAGAATAAAGCAGATGTGGTTACCACAGCAAGACATTTTCAGCAGCTTTTTAGTGCTCCCACCCTATAGAGAATGGGGGTGTAACCCGCTCGCCCTTGTCACAGCACATACCTATGAGAGTGAACCAGGTCTTGAACACAGGCAACTACACGAGACCATTACCTTTAATGAATTGCAACCCCTTTAACCCTCATTGAGGCACAAAACACCTGACTAATGTGTGTCTATTTCCCTTGATTACAACACTGGCGGGTGTGTGTTTTCTATTCTTGATAGGCTATTGGTTTGCCTTAAACCTGCCGTCTACACGTCTGCACACATGGATTCTATTTGGTTTTTGATCATTTTTGGAGCACAGCCCTTTACATTTAGTCTGCTATTATAAAGGCCCTGCACCCCTAAAAGCTTTCACTGAGTCACATATTAATAGCTCTGCTGTACCTGATGGTTTCTTCCCAGTCTTAGATCCTCCTCACGTCTCTGGTTGCAGAGTCCTAGTATTCAGGTGTCCTACCTGCAACCACAAAACTCCTATTTATTTACAATGGGATTCTCTTCTCCTTGGTGTTACAAAATGGGGTTAGAGGGAGTGGTAAACTGACACTTATGGGACGCTGTTGACCAACACACTGTTTTGCTTACTTCTAAACAAGAGCGAGGAATTGTGACTCTCTTATGCCATGTGTTTTGTAAAGAGCTCTGAGGTTGTGTGCTCAGATGTGGCGCTTCTATTCCACATGTCCTCTGTGTGGCTGGTGTGGAGTGTATCTGTTGAGCACAGTAACTCATTTCAGTCCTTGCTACATTACTGGACGACAATAATACACTTTTGGAGTAATATTGCAGGGTGTGCCAGTTTTATGCCATAATCATATGGTGTGTGCTTGACAAATTTGGATGGCTCTTGAAGTTTGTGGGTTTGTTTATTTTTTCCTGCAGCATGGGGTTATTTGTATGTATTGCCTTTTTCTTGTATTTGCCTTTGGTGTGATTTATGGAATTCCAGCAGCATTTTCAGTATCTTGCATTTTGGAATACCAGAATCTGGTTTCATCCCCACACAGACTTGGCACCCACTTGCATGTCATACGCTTGTTAGTTTATTTGTGTTTGCCTCCTCTGAGTTCATGATGAATGTACCTAATTGGGCGGTCTCCTCTTGGTCATGTTTCCATAGTTTTTGCCCAGTATTGTTATTGAGACAGCTGGACTTCTCTAATAGAATTATGGCCCACGGTCAGGGTTTAAAAAAAGAAGTTATTATGCTATGTTAATTGATACTTGTTTAACAGTCTGTTATCTTGTTGGTATGTATTTTGGAACCAGTGTTTGGACTCAGGTCATGCTCCTTTACCAAAGAGTGTCTGACAACAACGTGGCTTCTTGAAGTTGCATGCGAGTTATTCCTTTTGGAATAGTCGTGAGGAGCACCCACCAGACATACGATATGATATTTATAACGCGCTTGCGTGGAACCAGGGAACCCAGATGTTTCTAAGCGCAGAGCCGGGGATCGAACTTGTGGTGAGGTCTTGTTTCTAAGGCAAACACGTTGCCCCTGATCTATCCTCACAGGGCATCTTTTCACCAGCCACTGGAGATCTAATTGTCATTCACGCAATACTCGCTTACAGCATTTAGTCAAGATTTAATTCAGCAGTACTCCCATGACAACATATTTCTATCACTCTCACATGCATTCACTAAAGTCAGACTACAACCCTTGGCGATAACTAACAGGATTACAGGTAGTCAAATATTTGACATCTCCAGCACAGGAGATTATAACCTTGTTTGCTTGATTTACAAATACTTGCAAACGTCTTGGTTGAATCTGGTGTGAGAGGGAGAGGGTAGACAGCTACATCCTTCCAGTGTACCACCAACAAGCAGTAGCAGGACTACAGCAAATACTAGAACATGCCTCCACGAACGTTACCTGCCATAAGATATCAATATTGCTAAACCTTTTGGACTAAATCTTAGTCTAAATACAAGTTGCCAGTGGGAAATTTAACATGTGGCTAGTCAAATAGTCATTTGAGCAGCATGCTTTTAATAAAGACATTGGAAAATTCAGCAATTGCTTACATAACAAATATAGGAGCACATTTTCCAAGACCCGCTGCATTTTGGTAGTTTTTGAAGGCGGGGCAAGGGGTGTTGCACTGTTTCTGCCTCCCTTTTGTACAAAAGCATGACATTTACATGATGGCATAAAACCAATGTATTCCTCTGGAATCTGTCTACTTTTTAGACAAGAAGGAACCAGACGGATTCCATAGGAATCCATTTGAAATGTTGTTTACCCTTTCGCAAATGGCAGGCAGCATAGTCTATTTTTCTCGGTAAAGTGGGAAAAAAAGGCATACATGTGATTAACCCTCAACTAACACCTTTGATTTACACTTCATGGTTTTGTCATGGTAACAAAACTCCCGAAAGGGACCACCCAAGTGCACATGTAACGGGTTCATTTACTTTACTCAGACCAGAAGCATTTAGGTTACAATCAGGGATTCAGGCAAACCCTTTTGGACATTTGAAGGCCGCATCAAGCCAAAACCGGCACACATAAATATATACCACCTTGCACACAGCAGCAACCTTTAGACTGCAGCTAGCCTCCAGTACAATTCGGCCTAGCTGCACACATATTACCTGTTTCACATACCCTGCATACTACCTCCAGCACTACAAAACAGTGCATAGGCGCCCCTCTTTAAGAACGGACACGGCTAAATGACACGTTCTTTGGGAAGTTCTTTGGGAAGGTGCCCACTCAAGAGTCCGTAGCCACACTTTAGCTCACTGTACCTTTCACTGAAGGGAAATATCCATTTGCATATCAGTCTTTGTCCCGCTCACATGGGCAGTCCAGCACCAAAATGCTATGGCAATTCCCTTCTGAACAAGAGTACCAACAGCAACCCCATACACGTGTTTCAGCCTTGTTGCGCCTCATCAGTGAGGTGGAGCAGTGCCTCTCTGAGCACAGTGAGCAGGGGGTCCACGTCTGGATGACCCTAGGAAACTTAGGGTGACTAATCCTAAGTCCCTTAAACAATCACAAAATAGTCCATAGGTGCCCCTCTTTGAGAACAAACACAGCTAAATGACGTGTTCTTTGGGAAGTTACCCACTCAAGAGTCCGTAGCCACACTTTAGCTCACTGTACCTTTCACAGTAGGGAAATATCCATTTTCATGTCAATCTACGGCACTGAAATGCTATTGCAATTCTCTTCTGAGCAAGAGTAGCAACAGCAACCCCATACACGTGTTTCAGCCTTGTTGGGCCTCATCAGTGAGGTGGAGCAGTGCCTCTCTGAGCACAGTGAGCAGGGGGTCCACGTCTGGATGACCCTAGGAAACTTAGGGTGACTAATCCTAAATCCCTTAAACAATCACAAAATATTCCATAGGCGCCCCTCTTTGAGAACAAACACGGCTAAATGACCTGTTCTTTGGGAAGGTACCCACTCAAGAGTCCGCAGCCACACTTTAGCTCACTGTACCTTTCACAGTAGGGAAATATCCATTTTCATATCAGTCTTTGTCCCGCCCACATGGGCAGTATGGCACCAAAATGCTATGGCAATTCTCTTCAGAACAAAAGTAGCCACAGCAACCCCATACACGTGTTTCAACCTTGTTGAGCCTAATCAGTGAGATGGAGCTGTGCCTCTCTGAGCACAGTGAGCAAGGGGTCCACATCTGGATGACCCTAGGGAACGTAGGGTGACTAATCCTAAGTTCCTTAAACAATCACAAAATAGTCGTAGGTGCCACTCTTGAATGAACACGCCTAAATGACCTGTTCTTTGGGAAGGTACCCACTCAAGAGTCCACAGCCACATTTATGCTCACTGTACCTTTCACAGAAGGGAAATAACCATTTGCATATCAGTCTTTGTCTCACCCACATGTGCAGTCCTGGACTGAAATGCTGGGGTCATCCAGACATGGGCCCCTTGCTCACTGTGCTCAGAGAGGCACAGCTCCACCTCACTGATGAGGCCCAACACAGCCCAAACTTGCTTCTGGGGTTGCTGTTGGTACTCTGCTGGGCACCCCCTCACCTTATGCCTGCTTCAATCCACCCTGAATTGTGCCCCGAACAGTACAACGCCAACATGCTTTTTTTTCAAAATGTCAGGCACGGTGGTTGCTAAGCAACCTGCATATTTATCAGCAATTATCCGCCAGCAGGCGAAAGGAGCCGGCGGCCACATCCAAGGCCACTATAAGGCCTGCCCTGCTTGCCCCTGTTTGCTGCAGTGAGCGGTACTGGTCCTCCATATATCTTTCCATGCAAAAAACATTCAACCTGCCTCCATGACCGTCAAATGCATCCACGCCTACTTGCAAGTCTGGACACACCGTAAGTAATATACATAACTACGGTGATGCCCTCCAGCAACGTTTGATCATGGTCCCCCGCTCTACCCATATGACTTTATACACGTATCCCACGTGTTGCTCCCTGCGTATTTCATGCCTTAAATTGTATCAATCTGGTCACCACGGTTTTAGCCTGCGGTGCCTGACAATTCCAGCCTATGGTGTCTATTTTAAATTAGCCTATTTTGTAGCCCCCTGTGCCTGTTTTGTAGCCTACTGTGCTAACTCTGAACTAGCCTGTTGCAGCCTACTGTGCCTATTTTGCAGCCCACTGTCCCTATTTTGTAGCCCACTGTGCCTATTTTGTAGCCCACTGTGCCTATTGTGTAGCCCATTGTGCCTGTTGTGTGGCCTACTGTGCTCACTCTGAACTAGCCTGTTGCAGTCCACTGTGCCTATTTTGTAGCCCACTGTGCCTATTTTGTAGCCCACTGTGCCTGATGTGTAGCCTACTGTGCTCACTCTGAACTAGGCTGTTGCAACCCACTGTGCCTATTATATAGCCCACTGTTGTTATTTTTCAGCCCACTGTGCCTACTTTGTAACCCACTGCACTTATTCTGCAGCCCACTGTACTTGGTTTGTAGACCACTGTGCCTATCTTGTAGCCCACTGCACCTATTCGGCAGCCCACTGTACCCCACTGTGCCTATACTGCAGCCTAATTCACCTATTCCATAGCCCACTTTTCCTATACTGCAGCCCACAGTGACTATGAGAACATTGCAAGCACCTGCACGGCAACATCCACACACCATGCAAATCGTGTTCACCATAATCATGCTCCCCTACTGTATCATCCAAAATAGTATACCATACCTTGGTACCCACTATGTACACTACAAATATGGTCTGTCCAAACTTGCCTGCCCTTCACACCACCCTATCACCTGCCCTACACCATTTCTGCCTTCCAGACCGCCATTTCCACCATGCACCAACCTCACTTCTACCACCAACATCAATGGCCATACATTTGACACTAAAACTAGGACTAATTCTCTCACAGCAGAGCATACTCACCTCCACTCCAATTCTGCAAACACCATTTCCTTCCCTGTCACTGGCATGACTAGATGTCACCGCCTAAGATCTCGCACACTTTGTCATACTCATGACACCTCACCTAGTCCTAATCATGGCACACCTATACTTACACCTACCGTATCTAAGCAGCAAGTAGGCACACCTGCCACTAACCCTGACATAACAGAGCGTAACACCAGAATACATAACAGCCTCACCACAAACTCCAATCTACCAGCCAAACATAGCACCAAGACCAATTAGTAAATTGCACACAGTTTCTAACAATCCCACACGCACACACAACAATTCCCACACTCTTAGGACTAAGGACTTCGCTGACAACAGCCCTCACCTCATCCAGAAGGGCACCCAAAAACCCCCCATAAAAGGGGCACTACTAAATGTCAGGTCCCTTGCTGCCCATGCAACTGAAATCGCTGATGTCATTCTGTCCAACAACTTATACTTCCTTGCAATAACAGAAACCTGGCTGCATGATGCAGATGGCCCGTTTCTAACCTTAGCCATCCCTGACCACTATTCCATCCTCAGAGCTGGCCGACCCAACGCTTGAGGTGGAGGAATAGCCATCATCTTCAAATCTACCCTAGACTAGCCACCTCCTCTCCTCTGGCATCCTGTGAACACCTCACGGTCAAGCTCCAAACATCTCCTAAAAATTCTATCACCATCCACCTAATATATAGGCCACTAGGCCCCCCTGGATCCTTTGAAGAAGACATCACAACACTAGTAGCTGAAAATACTAAACCCCCAGCGCAAAACTTCAACCTAGGTGACTTTAACCTTGGCTATAATGATCCCAAAGACCTCCCAGCTATCTCTGTAGCCAATGCACTATCAGAGCAAGGCTTCGTACAAATAAGTACCCTACCCACCCATGTGAAAGGTAGGACACTCGATTTAGTAGCAGGCCTCAACTGCAATATTACCCTAAACGAATCCTCACCACTCGCCTGGACTGATCATCATCTCCTTTCCTTAGAAATCAATGCCAACAATCTAGAGCCTAAGAAACCCCCCATTGAACCGTGTCTGACTAGGAATAAAAGTTACATTACTGCTGAGTCCATAACATCTCTGGTGACTCCAATACTCAATACCATAGCCTCCACTAACGACCTGAATCTGCTGGTCAACACTTACAATGAGGCCATGACCAAAGCCATAGATACCATCGCTCCGCTTAAATTGCGCGAAGGCAAATCAAGAGCACATCTGAACTGTTGGTTCACCCCTGAACTGAAACTCCTACGTACAGAAAAAATAAAACTTGAGACACTCTGGAAAACCACCCCTCCACAGAAAATAAAGTTAACCTAACCAACATTACTGCTACTTACAAAAGTGAGATAATCCGTACTAAAAAAGAATCTTTCAATGTCAGAATAAACCAGGCAAGCTCTAGCACGAAAGAACTATTCAATATCCTAAAGAATTTAGAAAACCCCAATCCACCTATTGATACCTGTACCAAGGACAAATCCTGGTGCACCAGCATTCAAAATGTTCTTTCCAATAAAATCACAGGGCTCCAGTCCAAAATAGCCAACAAACGGCACCAACTTGCCTCTGGCAATCTCACCAGCCCAACCATACAACCATCCGCACACCTTAACTCAGGCTTCACTTTCAACTAGGTGTCCATACCTGAGGTACAAATAATTATAGCATCTCTGAAACCATCCAATTGTAAAGGGGACAGTTGCCCTGCTCAAATCATAAAAGACGCAGCTAGAGATTTATCTCCTTTTATCACCAAACGTATAAACTCCTCATTTGCCAACAACTCTGTCCCAAGTAATCTGAAACAATCCTGGGTTCTCCCATTACTCAAAAAACAAACACTAGATCCGTCTATACCCACAAATTATAGACCGATCACCACAGTCCCCTTCTTATTGAAAATCTCAGAGTTGCATACTTGCAAATTTAAGATGACAAACCAACTACTAGGAATCCGATAATCCGGCTTTAGACCCCAACATGGAATGGACACAGCGCTTGTTGACCTTAAGAGTCAAACCGACGACCTAAAAGACACAGGTAAAGTTGCCATCCTACTTCTTTTAGACCTATCAGCAGCCTTTGATCTGGTGGCACATAAAATCCTTTGTGACCACCTGTCATCGGCAGCACACTTTTCCAACTCTGCTGTCATGTGGATTGAATCCTTCCTCGCAAATAGAACCATGCGTGTTTCCTCACCCAGAGCTGCAGCCAACCCTATCCCCATCACATGTGGAGTCCCTCAAGGCTCCTGTGTATCGCCTACTTTGTACAATATTTTTACAAAGCCTCTTTTCGACAAACTGGACCGTCTGGGTGTCACCTACACCAACTATGCAGATGACAACCAGATACTCCTAACACTATCAGGCATCTACGACTCTGATGTCTGCCGGATCAACGAAGTCTATATCATCATTCAGGCATGGATGGCCACACACGGCCTCTGCCTGAATGATGATAAGACTGAGCTACTCCTAGTCGGCTCACCTAACAACTTGCTCAAACTTAGTCCCAACTACAGCAGCATCCTCATCGATGGCAACAACATCCCGATTGCCAATAACGTATAAACCCTTGGCTTCTACCTCGATGCCAACATTAATCTCTCCAAACAAGTAAACATGACCGCATCAGCCACTGGTAAACTGATCAGAGCTTGCAGACCCCTACTGTCCTCTGGCAGCTGCCTTATACTGGCCAGAGCACTTATACAGTCCAAACTGGACTATTGCAATGGCCGCTACTTAGGTGCCAACAAATCTATAATCAATAAACTACAGGTTCTGCAAAAGAATGACCTTAGAGCATCATTAAACATTCCTAGAAGACAGCACTAGAACGCAATGCAAATGGCTCTCTATACAAAATAAAATTGATCTAAAAACCCTCTGCCTCACATGTAAAGCTCTGAACCACCTAGCCCCGCCATTTCTCACGGACAAATGTACGATGAAATTCTCTGCCAGAATTACCAGATCCACTAACACATCCTATTCGGTGGTGCCCAGATACTGCCTAAAAAGAGCTGGCGGTACGAGCTTCCCGGTTCTAGCCTCCCAATTGCGGAACACACTTCCACAGGACATCAAAACCAGCCCAACTTTCAAATATTCAGAAGCCACGTCATAACCTGGTTACTGAACAAAAACTAACTCGATCCCCAGCATTCACAGTCACAACCATATATATAGCTCTACTATATATATCTGTCTTCACTTTTCTATGCCCCGTACCTACCTGACTTCCCAGCCATTCCATTGTTTCATCTGTAATGTGTATGTATAAATTGCATAAACCGTATAACTGACTCTCCCTGCCATTCTATATCTTAACCTGCATTGTGTATGTATAAATTGCTTAAACTGCATCATGTAACCATTACCTTAACCACTACCTTAACCCATGCGCCCAGATACCCCTGGTTCAGGTGTGCACTATAAATAAAACAAACAAAAAAATAAACAAACAAACAAACTCTTGTTCAGAAGGGAATTGCCATAGCATTTTGGTGCTGGACTGCCAATGTGGGTGGGACAAAGGCTGATATGCAAATGGATATTTTCCATCTGTGAAAGGTACAGTGAGCTAACGTGTGGCTGCAGACTCTCGAGTGGGTACCTTACCAAAGAACAGAGTGGGTACCTTCCCTAAGAACGGGTCAATGGGCCGTGTTCATTCTCGAAGAGGGAAGCCTATGGACTATTAGTTTAGTTTAGTTATTTTTTTTATTGTTTAAGGGACTTAGGATTAGTCACCCTATGTTTCCTAGGGTCATCCAGACGTGGACCCCTTGATCACTGTGCTCAGAGAGGCACAGCTCCGCCTCAATGATGAGGCCCAACAAAGCTGAAAAACGTGTATGGGGTTGCTGTTGGTACTCTTGTTCAGAAGGGAATTGCCATAGCATTTCCGTTCTGGACTGCCCATCTGTGTGGGACAAAGACTGATATGCAAATGGATATTTCCCATCTGTGAAAGGTACAGTGAGCTAAAGTGTGGCTGCAGACTCTGCGGTGTGTACCTTCCCAAAGAACAGGTCCATGGGCCGTGTTTATTCTTGGAAAGGGGCGTCTATGGACTATTTTTTCATACTTCCAGCATTAGAATGCAGCTACCCACCATGGAAAATGCGGTCCAGCTGCACAAATATAGAGTGCACACATGCACTATTGACTGCTCTGACTATCTCCACTGACCTAGACACCAGTTCCTGAGGGTATTCAACATACAGCACATTGAGACCATACCAATGGTGAAAGGCGCTATACAAATGCCCATAACATAACATAACATAACATAACATAACATGAAGTGTCAATTGTAATGAACAATAACTATTCAACCTAGTAAACTTTTGTGTCTTCTCCTCCATGCCCACATAAGATATTTAGAGGTGCAATGGACAGCAAGCATGTCCACTGTGCAACAACATAAAAGCATTGCTGCTGCCATGGTTCTGACTTCAATTCAAGATATTCCTCAAAGTCAAATGCTTGCTTCAATCCCCAGTAGTGGGTCAGGAAAGTACATTTACTTAGCTTGCTTCGGAAATCCTGTTCTGTCTATGTCACATAAGCTTCTCCTATAGCTATTTTACTATTCCCAGGCATACTGCCCGGACTGGTCCATAAATCGCCCAACCCAATTTCCCAAAGTCCACTTTTAATATGGGTTAGCCAGGGGAATGACTTTCCCCCTGCATGTAACATTAGATCCATCAGTGCTTCCCTGTATTTACCCAGTTGAGGCAACATCAAGATCCTTGCCCATTAGTAGACTAAACAAGGCTTACAGAGCGATTCAACATGTCACATGCCAATCTCTAGAAACACTGAGAGATTCAGGGTGCTAAAAGGTAGACCATGTATGTTTTTCACACATTTGTTTTCAATAATCAACAAGTTTGATGGAGATGGACAACTTACTTCACAAGGCCCAGAATGGTTTTAGGCAATGAGGAGTACAGATGTGGACCTCTGCTTGAACTGAGACACGCCAAAGGGCAATAAGGATGACAACAGCAAGATCACACTCATTCTACTGTACATCTCAGCAGCTTTGACACCATCAGCTGCGGGATTCTTCTCAAGAGACTAGAAGAATTTGGAATGCAAAGAGCTGTGATATTCTGTATCAATGTCTTCCTCACAGAGAGAACCAAAACCAGTAGAGTAATTCAAGGGTTCAGCCTTTCACCTCTTCTGTTCAACATTTACATGCCTTATCTCCTGGACCTCATCAATCTGGCTGGGTTGACCTGTAGCAATTATGCAGATGAGACACAGATAATCTACAAACTAAAAAAACTCCCAACAGAGTGGCAAGATCTAAAAAGATGCCTGGCACAAGTGAACTAATTGATGACAACAAACAGACTACGCTCATCCCAATTTAAAGAGAACCCATGATCTGCAGATCATGGCAATGACATAGTTCTATCAAGATTGGATTAAAAAAACAGCTTCTAACTCAGTCTCCTGGAATACCTCATTGAAAACTACAGAGTATCCAAAATGCAGAAGCCAGACTACTCCTTAGATAAAAAGGTTCAAACACATTGTCCCAGCATGCACCCTCTGCATTGGCTAGCCATCAAAATAAAATACATTTCAAAACCCTCTGCATTGTCCACCGTGCTTACAATGGGAGATGCCTAGTCAACTTTGTAAGGAAATCTGAGCACTACACACCACTGAGGGGGTCTAAGCTCTAGTAATGCTGCACAAGTGCTAGTTCCTAGTTTCAACTGGATCCTCATCCTCCCTACTAGTCAACACACTCTGAAACTCACTACCCAATCAACTTTGCCTGGAAGATAACTACTTGAATTTCAGGAACCAGCACAAGAGGTGACTCCTAAATGAACTGCTATAACAGCCTATGCAAAATTGTGCATGTAGTTGGACCATGATAGATCTCATCTAGATGTCATAATTCACATAGCCTTGTCTGAAAGCTTATCTCCTTTCCAGGATCTTTAAACCTGACTGAAACCTCTGCAACAAAGTATAGACTCAACCTTAACCTGGCGAAGTTCATTTTTCAGGGCCCTCCCTTTCCTTCCTTCGTCACACTGCTTCCTCTCCCACTGACATCTTCATTGCTAAAATCTACAGAAATTACACCACACTCACACCCCATCAAATTTCCCTCAAGGTCTAGCATATGAATCACAGATTACAACCCTCTCTTTCTGCTATCAACTCCCATATCACATTCACTTGGTCTCTCCCAAACATGAGGCTGCATCATCCTTTTCCCCCCACAACACAGAGAAGCCCTACCATCGCACTGGTAGCAGGTGCTTCCAACCTGCGCTCATCAACATGACAAGTTTCCAAATATTCGAGTAATTGCATCTGCCTAGGGAGGAGTGGAAATCTCCAGGAGCTTTATGGCCCTGGCTATCCAGCAATGGCTCATCACTCTTGGAATTTCCCTCACATGTCCCAGCCTTTATTACCACATCAGTGGAAACCTGCACACACGTAAGTATTGTACAGCTGGATTGTGCTGTAGCCAATGGTCACAGTCTGAGAGGTCTCCTTCTTAAGCTATTCTCTGAGTTTGTTGAAGAGAAATCTAGATTTTTATGTCAACAAACCCTTTTACATCTCCTTTCAGGTTTTCCCACCTTTTGCCACATTCAAAGTACAAGATCTCTGTTTCCTCTAATTTAATATTCTTGTCTTTCCCTTGGATCTCTCGACTTGAGCTCTACTCTTCAACCTCCTACTTAAATTGCTCCTGCAACTCCTATCCCTCAGTCTTATTGGGTTTGCTTTCCCGTCTTCTATAGGGATAGCTACAGACCATTCATTCTTTTCTATGCGCTTGAATACTTTCTAACTAAAACAAAACTTTATATAATATAGAAGCTTGAAAGCAAATCTATAAATAAGAAAGTCGTGACTACCCCTTGCAAACCGCTATACTTCTATATATACATGGCCAATGTCCATACAAAGTTGAACACATTTGCTTTATTTAGTTGCATGGGAATCTTAGACTACAGCACTGCACGTTCACTGTCCCTTTCTATCCTTCACCATAGGCACTTGTGCAGTATCATAGACATGTGCTCCATCAAGATGACGAAAGGATAGTTTGTTAGCCAAAGGCAACACTGTTGCAGGAAGACAGGAGAAATGTGAGCATAGTTTCAACTACTTCATTTGCAAAATGTTGGGCTTAAAGTTGAAGACTGCAAAGTCAGATGCTGTACCATATCCACTTGATATCACCCACTCCACCTTATCCCACTCATTCATTGTACTTCGGTCCGCCCACCCATTCTACCTCAGCTCAGTCTACCTCAGCCCACACTTCCTCACTCAAACCTTTCGCATCCACTGTACCTCACCCCACACTTGCTCATGCCACTCACCCACTCCACTTCTGACCACTCTACCTCCCCTACTAAAACTCACGCATATCGCTCTCTCCACCTCACTCCACTCTACATCACCTCACTCTGAATCATCCCACTGTTCCTCACCCCATTTACTCCCTCTCCCTCTCTCATTCTACCACAGACCACTCTATCTCACTCAACTCTTCCTTAGCCCACTATTCCTAAATATACTTACCTACTCTATCTTATGCCTCTGTCTCACCCCATTCTACCTCACCTCACTTCCACAGCCTACTTCACCCAGAGTCCAATACATAGAATGTTTGTGCACTGAAAAGTGACTTTGAACACTTTTCGGCATGTAAAACTCCTTTTCATGATTCATGGATCGGACTTTGCATGACTTTGAAGGGGTTCGTCATCACTTTGGGGGTAATTCATAGAATTCAGTGCAGAATTAGCGCACGCAGCAAACTCAGAGAGGGAGCATGAGCCAGCGTGTGCCAGCATGCACCAGCTGCATGCGCCAACCAGCATTCAGCACACCGCGTATTCATGGATTTCCCAAGCCATTTGCAGCAGTGGCGCAGCGAACATCCAGCAGCGCCAGTTACGCCCCCAAGAACGCCCCTTGCGCCAGGAAAAGCCATAGAAATCCCCAATACAGCGCAAAGGGCCACGCTAAACCTGGACCAGCTTACATGCCCCCTATACTGTAATCGCGTGAAAAACTACAAATATCCCGTTTGCGGTAGCCAAAACGCATGAAAATCTACTTGTTCACCCTCTGAATACGCGTACCCCGCTTGCGGCAGCCAAAACGCGTGAAAATCTCCCCACGCACCGCCTTCAATTTGCGTACCCCGCTCACAGCAGGCAAAACGTGTGATAATCTACTCGTGCATCACCTTGAATACACGTACCCCGCTCCCGCCTACAAAATCACATGGAAAAGGCCTATAGTAACCCCGTGAATATGCGTACCATGCACGGGCAGCCAAATTGCGTGAAAATCTCCTTGTGCACGCCCTGCAATATGCGTACCCCACCGGCACCAGGCAAATCGCTTGGAAAAAGTCCCCCTGTGGTGTGGGCTGCTTGCGGGGCATGGTCAGGGGTGATGGGCTGCCTGCAGGGCATGGCCAGAGGTGATGGGCTGCGTGCAGGGCAAGGACAAGGTTGTAGGGGGGTCCCCTGTGGTGTGGACTTGAGTCGGGGTATCATGCCATTGCCTGCTTCCAGTGCCCAGTCCACCTGCGCTTCAGAGGAAGAAGTGTGCTCTTGTAGAACAGGCTGTGGACCCCAGACACGGCTCGCCCCTCTGGCACGTCAAGGAAGCAGAGTTTCAATAATGTGGAACTAGACGCACTTGTGGGCTACGTGTCGGAACATGGGCGCGACATGCTGGTGACGGCAGGGTGCAAGACTACGCCTGCTCAGCATAGGGCCCACTGGCAGTGCATTACGGACCACATTAGTTCCTTGGTATTTGTAAAGCGCACAGCTGATGATTGCTCAAAGCGTTGGAATGACCTCAAACGCTGAGTAAAAAACAAGCTGGCTTCTAATTACGCCTCTACTCTGGTGACTGGCAGTGGGTCACCACCAGAGGAGGATGAACTCACAGAACATGAGGCAATCGCTGGAGGGTTCATCGCTGAGGATCAGATCCAAGGCGTGGGAGACCTACCAGATCTTGAGACAATGTCCGGTGAGTGCCCATGCATGTGTGTCCAGACCATATGTATGTTGCTTGGGTGATGTGTTGTGATCGAGTGCCAGGTCAGGCTGTGTAGTCATAACTGCCATATGTGACCCATGTAGTGCCTCCAAGCCATCCCCGCCCTTGGATTTGGGGTTCACTGTATCCCTACTGACCACTGCAAACACTTTGCACATGTTGACTGCACTTGCCCTTAAACTGCCATCATGCCACAACGTTGTTACTACAGTTTTTTCTCTTTATTCTGCCTGATTCATGGAATCATTTGAATGAAAAACACAGATTTGCGTGCCTTTCTGCCCCAAAATCACCATACTTAGACAGGGATTTTCGGCCAGAAACGCGCCCAAATGTGTGCTTTTCACGCAATTCATTCCATCAATCAGTCTGATTGACTGCTGCGCACCTACACATGTACTGCACCCGCTCACTTCAGAGCCCTGTTTGAACCTTCAACATGACAATTCACATATGACTTTATACACGTATCCCACGTGTTGCTCCCTGCGTATTTCATGCCTTAAATTGTATCAATCTGGTCACCACGGTTTTAGCCTGCGGTGCCTGACAATTCCAGCCTATGGTGTCTATTTTAAATTAGCCTATTTTGTAGCCCCCTGTGCCTGTTTTGTAGCCTACTGTGCTAACTCTGAACTAGCCTGTTGCAGCCTACTGTGCCTATTTTGCAGCCAACGGTCCCTATTTTGTAGCCCACTGTGCCTATTTTGTAGCCCACTGTGCCTATTGTGTAGCCCATTGTGCCTGTTGTGTGGCCTACTGTGCTCACTCTGAACTAGCCTGTTGCAGTCCACTGTGCCTATTTTGTAGCCCACTGTGCCTATTTTGTAGCCCACTGTGCCTGATGTGTAGCCTACTGTGCTCACTCTGAACTAGGTTGTTGCAACCCACTGTGCCTATTATATAGCCCACTGTTGTTATTTTTCAGCCCACTGTGCCTACTTTGTAACCCACTGCACTTATTCTGCAGCCCACTGTACTTGGTTTGTAGACCACTGTGCCTATCTTGTAGCCCACTGCACCTATTCGGCAGCCCACTGTACCCCACTGTGCCTATACTGCAGCCTAATTCACCTATTCCATAGCCCACTTTTCCTATACTGCAGCCCACAGTGACTATGAGAACATTGCAAGCACCTGCACGGCAACATCCACACACCATGCAAATCGTGTTCACCATAATCATGCTCCCCTACTGTATCATCCAAAATAGTATACCATACCTTGGTACCCGCTATGTACACTACAAATATGGTCTGTCCAAACTTGCCTGCCCTTCACACCACCCTATCACCTGCCCTACACCATTTCTGCCTTCCAGACCGCCATTTCCACCATGCACCAACCTCACTTCTACCACCAACATCAATGGCCATACATTTGACACTAAAACTAGGACTAATTCTCTCACAGCAGAGCATACTCACCTCCACTCCAATTCTGCAAACACCATTTCCTTCCCTGTCACTGGCATGACTAGATGTCACCGCCTAAGATCTCGCACACTTTGTCATACTCATGACACCTCACCTAGTCCTAATCATGGCACACCTATACTTACACCTACCGTATCTAAGCAGCAAGTAGGCACACCTGCCACTAACCCTGACATAACAGAGCGTAACACCAGAATACATAACAGCCTCACCACGAACTCCAATCTACCAGCCAAACATAGCACCAAGACCAATTAGTAAATTGCACACAGTTTCTAACAATCCCACACGCACACACAACAATTCCCACACTCTTAGGACTAAGAACTTCGCTGACAACAGCCCTCACCTCATCCAGAAGGGCACCCAAAAACCCCCCAAAAAAAGGGGCACTACTAAATGTCAGGTCCCTTGCTGCCCATGCAACTGAAATCGCTGATGTCATTCTGTCCAACAACTTATACTTCCTTGCAATAACAGAAACCTGGCTGCATGACGCAGATGGCCCGTTTCTAACCTTAGCCATCCCTGACCACTATTCCATCCTCAGAGCTGGCCGACCCAACGCTTGAGGTGGAGGAATAGCCATCATCTTCAAATCTACCCTAGACTAGCCACCTCCTCTCCTCTGGCATCCTGTGAACACCTCACGGTCAAGCTCCAAACATCTCCTAAAAATTCTATCACCATCCACCTAATATATAGGCCACTAGGCCCCCCTGGATCCTTTGAAGAAGACATCACAACACTAGTAGCTGAAAATACTAAACCCCCAGCGCAAAACTTCAACCTAGGTGACTTTAACCTTGGCTATAATGATCCCAAAGACCTCCCAGCTATCTCTGTAGCCAATGCACTATCAGAGCAAGGCTTCGTACAAATAAGTACCCTACCCACCCATGTGAAAGGTAGGACACTCAATTTAGTAGCAGGCCTCAACTGCAATATTACCCTAAACGAATCCTCACCACTCGCCTGGACTGATCATCATCTCCTTTCCATAGAAATCAATGCCAACAATCTAGAGCCTAAGAAACCCCCCATTGAACCGTGTCTGACTAGGAATAAAAGTTACATTACTGCTGAGTCCATAACATCTCTGGTGACTCCAATACTCAATACCATAGCCTCCACTAACGACCTGAATCTGCTGGTCAACACTTACAATGAGGCCATGACCAAAGCCATAGATACCATCGCTCCGCTTAAATTGCGCGAAGGCAAATCAAGAGCACATCTGAACTGTTGGTTCACCCCTGAACTGAAACTCCTACGTACAGAAAAAATAAAACTTGAGACACTCTGGAAAACCACCCCTCCACAGAAAATAAAGTTAACCTAACCAACATTACTGCTACTTACAAAAGTGAGATAATCCGTACTAAAAAAGAATCTTTCAATGTCAGAATAAACCAGGCAAGCTCTAGCACGAAAGAACTATTCAATATCCTAAAGAATTTAGAAAACCCCAATCCACCTATTGATACCTGTACCAAGGACAAATCCTGGTGCACCAGCATTCAAAATGTTCTTTCCAATAAAATCACAGGGCTCCAGTCCAAAATAGCCAACAAACGGCACCAACTTGCCTCTGGCAATCTCACCAGCCCAACCATACAAACATCCGCACACCTTAACTCAGGCTTCACTTTCAACTAGGTGTCCATACCTGAGGTACAAAGAATTATAGCATCTCTGAAACCATCCAATTGTAAAGGGGACAGTTGCCCTGCTCAAATCATAAAAGACGCAGCTAGAGATTTATCTCCTTTTATCACCAAACTTATAAACTCCTCATTTGCCAACAACTCTGTCCCAAGTAATCTGAAACAATCCTGGGTTCTCCCATTACTCAAAAAACAAACACTAGATCCGTCTATACCCACAAATGATAGACCGATCACCACAGTCCCCTTCTTATTGAAAATCTTAGAGTTGCATACTTGCAAATTTAAGATGATCTAGAGACAAACCAACTACTAGGAATCCGATAATCCGGCTTTAGACCCCAACATGGAATGGAAACAGCGCTTGTTGACCTTAAGAGTCAAACCGACGACCTAAAAGACACAGGTAAAGTTGCCATCCTACTTCTTTTAGACCTATCAGCAGCCTTTGATCTGGTGGCACATAAAATCCTTTGTGACCACCTGTCATCGGCAGCACACTTTTCGAACTCTGCTGTCATGTGGATTGAATCCTTCCTCGCAAATAGAACCATGCGTGTTTCCTCACCCAGAGCTGCAGCCAACCCTATCCCCATCACATATGGAGTCCCTCAAGGCTCCTGTGTATCGCCTACTTTGTACAATATTTTTACAAAGCCTCTTTTCGACAAACTGGACCGTCTGGGTGTCACCTACACCAACTATGCAGATGACAACCAGATACTCCTAACACTATCAGGCATCTACGACTCTGATGTCTGCCGGATCAACGAAGTCTATATCATCATTCAGGCATGGATGGCCATACACGGCCTCTGCCTGAATGATGATAAGACTGAGCTACTCCTAGTCGGCTCACCTAACAACTTGCTCAAACTTAGTCCCAACTACAGCAGCATCCTCATCGATGGCAACAACATCCCGATTGCCAATAACGTATAAACCCTTGGCTTCTACCTCGATGCCAACATTAATCTCTCCAAACAAGTAAACATGACCGCATCAGCCACTGGTAAACTGATCAGAGCTTGCAGACCCCTACTGTCCTCTGGCAGCTGCCTTATACTGGCCAGAGCACTTATACAGTCCAAACTGGACTATTGCAATGGCCGCTACTTAGGTGCCAACAAATCTATAATCAATAAACTACAGGTTCTGCAAAAGAATGACCTTAGAGCGGCATTAAACATTCCTAGAAGACAGCACTAGAACGCAATGCAAATGGCTCTCTATACAAAATAAAATTGATCTAAAAACCCTCTGCCTCACATGTAAAGCTCTGAACCACCTAGCCCCGCCATTTCTCACGGACAAATGTACGATGAAATCCTCTGCCAGAATTACCAGATCCACTAACACATCCTATTCGGTGGTGCCCAGATACTGCCTAAAAAGAGCTGGCGGTACGAGCTTCCCGGTTCTAGCCTCCCAATTGCAGAACACACTTCCACAGGACATCAAAACCAGCCCAACTTTCAAATATTCAGAAGCCACGTCATAACCTGGTTACTGAACAAAAACTAACTCGATCCCCAGCATTCACAGTCACAACCATATATATAGCTCTACTATATATATCTGTCTTCACTTTTCTATGCCCCGTACCTACCTGACTTCCCAGCCATTCCATTGTTTCATCTGTAATGTGTATGTATAAATTGCATAAACCGTATAACTGACTCTCCCTGCCATTCTATATCTTAACCTGCATTGTGTATGTATAAATTGCTTAAACTGCATCATGTAACCATTACCTTAACCACTACCTTAACCCATGTGCCCAGATACCCCTGGTTCAGGTGTGCACTATAAATAAAACAAACAAAAAAATAAACAAACAAACAAACTCTTGTTCAGAAGGGAATTGCCATAGCATTTTGGTGCTGGACTGCCAATGTGGGTGGGACAAAGGCTGATATGCAAATGGATATTTTCCATCTGTGAAAGGTACAGTGAGCTAACGTGTGGCTGCAGACTCTCGAGTGGGTACCTTACCAAAGAACAGAGTGGGTACCTTCCCTAAGAACGGGTCAATGGGCCGTGTTCATTCTCGAAGAGGGAAGCCTATGGACTATTAGTTTAGTTTAGTTATTTTTTTTATTGTTTAAGGGACTTAGGATTAGTCACCCTATGTTTCCTAGGGTCATCCAGACGTGGACCCCTTGATCACTGTGCTCAGAGAGGCACAGCTCCGCCTCAATGATGAGGCCCAACAAAGCTGAAAAACGTGTACGGGGTTGCTGTTGGTACTCTTGTTCAGAAGGGAATTGCCATAGCATTTCCGTTCTGGACTGCCCATCTGTGTGGGACAAAGACTGATATGCAAATGGATATTTCCCATCTGTGAAAGGTACAGTGAGCTAAAGTGTGGCTGCAGACTCTGCGGTGTGTACCTTCCCAAAGAACAGGTCCATGGGCCGTGTTTATTCTTGTAAAGGGGTGTCTATGGACTATTTTTTCATACTTCCAGCATTAGAATGCAGCTACCCACCATGGAAAATGCGGTCCAGCTGCACAAATATAGAGTGCACACATGCACTATTGACTGCTCTGACTATCTCCACTGACCTAGACTCCAGTTCCTGAGGGTATTCAACATACAGCACATTGAGACCATACCAATGGTGAAAGGCCCTATACAAATGCCCATAACATAACATAACATAACATAACATAACATAACATAACATAACATAACATGAAGTGTCAATTGTAATGAACAATAACTATTCAACCTAGTAAACTTTTGTGTCTTCTCCTCCATGCCCACATAAGATATTTAGAGGTGCAATGGACAGCAAGCATGTCCTCTGTGCAACAACATAAAAGCATTGCTGCTGCCATGGTTCTGACTTCAATTCAAGATATTCCTCAAAGTCAAATGCTTGCTTCAATCCCCAGTAGTGGGTCAGGAAAGTACATTTACTTAGCTTGCTTCGGAAATCCTGTTCTGTCTATGTCACATAAGCTTCTCCTATAGCTATTTTACTATTCCCAGGCATACTGTCCGGATTGGTCCATAAATCGCCCAACCCAATTTCCCAAAGTCCACTTTTAATATGGGTTAGCCAGGGGAATGACTTTCCCCCTGCATGTAACATTAGATCCATCAGTGCTTCCCTGTATTTACCCAGTTGAGGCAACATCAAGATCCTTGCCCATTAGTAGACTAAACAAGGCTTACAGAGCGATTCAACATGTCACATGCCAATCTCTAGAAACACTGAGAGATTCAGGGGGCTAAAAGGTAGACCACGTATGTTTTTCACACATTTGTTTTCAATAATCAACAAGTTTGATGGAGATGGACAACTTACTTCACAAGGCCCAGAATGGTTTTAGGCAATGAGGAGTACAGATGTGGACCTCTGCTTGAACTGAGACACGCCAAAGGGCAATAAGGATGACAACAGCAAGATCACACTCATTATACTGTACATCTCAGCAGCTTTGACACCATCAGCTGCAGGATTCTTCTCAAGAGACTAGAAGAATTTGGAATGCAAAGAGCTGTGATATTCTGTATCAATGTCTTCCTCACAGAGAGAACCAAAACCAGTAGAGTAATTCAAGGGTTCAGCCTTTCACCTCTTCTGTTCAACATTTACATGCCTTATCTCCTGGACCTCATCAATCTGGCTGGGTTGACCTGTAGCAATTATGCAGATGAGACACAGATAATCTACAAACTAAAAAAACTCCCAACAGAGTGGCAAGATCTAAAAAGATGCCTGGCACAAGTGAACTAATTGATGACAACAAACAGACTACGCTCATCCCAATTTAAAGAGAACCCATGATCTGCAGATCATGGCAATGACATAGTTCTATCAAGATTGGATTAAAAAAACAGCTTCTAACTCAGTCTCCTGGAATACCTCATTGAAAACTACAGAGTATCCAAAATGCAGAAGCCAGACTACTCCTTAGATAAAAAGGTTCAAACACATTGTCCCAGCATGCACCCTCTGCATTGGCTAGCCATCAAAATAAAATACATTTCAAAACCCTCTGCATTGTCCACCGTGCTTACAATGGGAGATGCCTAGTCAACTTTGTAAGGAAATCTGAGCACTTCACACCACTGAGGGGGTCTAAGCTCTAGTAATGCTGCACAAGTGCTAGTTCCTAGTTTCAACTGGATCCTCATCCTCCCTACTAGTCAACACACTCTGAAACTCACTACCCAATCAACCTTGCCTGGAAGATAACTACTTGAATTTCAGGAACCAGCACAAGAGGTGACTCCTAAATGAACTGCTATAACAGCCTATGCAAAATTGTGCATGTAGTTGGACCATGATAGATCTCATCTAGATGTCATAATTCACATAGCCTTGTCTGAAAGCTTATCTCCTTTCCAGGATCTTTAAACCTGACTGAAACCTCTGCAACAAAGTATAGACTCAACCTTAACCTGGCGAAGTTCATTTTTCAGGGCCCTCCCTTTCCTTCCTTCGTCACACTGCTTCCTCTCCCACTGACATCTGCATTGCTAAAATCTACAGAAATTACACCACACTCACACCCCATCAAATTTCCCTCAAGGTCTAGCATATGAATCACAGATTACAACCCTCTCTTTCTGCTATCAACTCCCATATCACATTCACTTGGTCTCTCCCAAACATGAGGCTGCATCATCCTTTTCCCCCCACAACACAGAGAAGCCCTACCATCGCACTGGTAGCAGGTGCTTCCAACCTGCGCTCATCAACATGACAAGTTTCCAAATATTCGAGTAATTGCATCTGCCTAGGGAGGAGTGGAAATCTCCAGGAGCTTTATGGCCCTGGCTATCCAGCAATGGCTCATCACTCTTGGAATTTCCCTCACATGTCCCAGCCTTTATTACCACATCAGTGGAAACCTGCACACACGTAAGTATTGTACAGCTGGATTGTGCTGTAGCCAATGGTCACAGTCTGAGAGGTCTCCTTCTTAAGCTATTCTCTGAGTTTGTTGAAGAGAAATCTAGATTTTTATGTCAACAAACCCTTTTACATCTCCTTTCAGGTTTTCCCACCTTTTGCCACATTCAAAGTACAAGATCTCTGTTTCCTCTAATTTAATATTCTTGTCTTTCCCTTGGATCTCTCGACTTGAGCTCTACTCTTCAACCTCCTACTTAAATTGCTCCTGCAACTCCTATCCCTCAGTCTTATTTGGTTTGCTTGCCCGTCTTCTATAGGGATAGCTACAGACCATTCATTCTTTTCTATGCGCTTGAATACTTTCTAACTAAAACAAAACTTTATATAATATAGAAGCTTGAAAGCAAATCTATAAATAAGAAAGTCGTGACTACCCCTTGCAAACCGCTATACTTCTATATATACATGGCCAATGTCCATACAAAGTTGAACACATTTGCTTTATTTAGTTGCATGGGAATCTTAGACTACAGCACTGCACGTTCACTGTCCCTTTCTATCCTTCACCATAGGCACTTGTGCAGTATCATAGACATGTGCTCCATCAAGATGACGAAAGGATAGTTTGTTAGCCAAAGGCAACACTGTTGCAGGAAGACAGGAGAAATGTGAGCATAGTTTCAACTACTTCATTTGCAAAATGTTGGGCTTAAAGTTGAAGACTGCAAAGTCAGATGCTGTACCATATCCACTTGATATCACCCACTCCACCTTATCCCACTCATTCATTGTACTTCGGTCCGCCCACCCATTCTACCTCAGCTCAGTCTACCTCAGCCCACACTTCCTCACTCAAACCTTTCGCATCCACTGTACCTCACCCCACCCTTGCTCATGCCACTCACCCACTCCACTTCTGACCACTCTACCTCCCCTACTAAAACTCACGCATATCGCTCTCTCCACCTCACTCCACTCTACATCACCTCACTCTGAATCATCCCACTGTTCCTCACCCCATTTACTCCCTCTCCCTCTCTCATTCTACCACAGACCACTCTATCTCACTCAACTCTTCCTTAGCCCACTATTCCTAAATATACTTACCTACTCTATCTTATGCCTCTGTCTCACCCCATTCTACCTCACCTCACTTCCACAGCCTACTTCACCCAGAGCCCAATACATAGAATGTTTGTGCACTGAAAAGTGACTTTGAACACTTTTCGGCATGTAAAACTCCTTTTCACGATTCATGGATCGGACTTTGCATGACTTTGAAGGGGTTCGTCATCACTTTGGGGGTAATTCATAGAATTCAGTGCAGAATTAGCGCACGCAGCAAACTCAGAGAGGGAGCATGAGCCAGCGTGTGCCAGCATGCACCAGCTGCATGCGCCAACCAGCATTCAGCACACCGCGTATTCATGGATTTCCCAAGCCATTTGCAGCAGTGGCGCAGCGAACATCCAGCAGTGCCAGTTACGCCCCCAAGAACGCCCCTTGCGCCAGGAAAAGCCATAGAAATCCCCAATACAGCGCAAAGGGCCACGCTAAACCTGGACCAGCTTACATGCCCCCTATACTGTAATCGCGTGAAAAACTACAAATATCCCGTTCGCGGTAGCCAAAACGCATGAAAATCTACTTGTTCACCCTCTGAATACGCATACCCCGCTTGCGGCAGCCAAAACGCGTGAAAATCTCCCCACGCACCGCCTTCAATTTGCGTACCCCGCTCACAGCAGGCAAAACGTGTGATAATCTACTCGTGCATCACCTTGAATACACGTACCCCGCTCCCGCCAACAAAATCACATGGAAAAGGCCTATAGTAACCCCGTGAATATGCGTACCATGCACGGGCAGCCAAATTGCGTGAAAATCTCCTTGTGCACGCCCTGCAATATGCGTACCCCACCGGCACCAGGCAAATCGCTTGGAAAAAGTCCCCCTGTGGTGTGGGCTGCTTGCGGGGCATGGTCAGGGGTGATGGGCTGCCTGCAGGGCATGGCCAGAGGTGATGGGCTGCGTGCAGGGCAAGGACAAGGTTGTAGGGGGGTCCCCTGTGGTGTGGACTTGAGTCGGGGTATCATGCCATTGCCTGCTTCCAGTGCCCAGTCCACCTGCGCTTCAGGGGAAGAAGTGTGCTCTTGTAGAACAGGCTGTGGACCCCAGACACGGCTCGCCCCTCTGGCACGTCAAGGAAGCAGAGTTTTAATAATGTGGAACTAGACGCACTTGTGGGCTACGTGTCGGAACATGGGCGCGACATGCTGGTGACGGCAGGGTGCAAGACTACGCCTGCTCAGCATAGGGCCCACTGGCAGTGCATTACGGACCACATTAGTTCCTTGGTATTTGTGAAGCGCACAGCTGATGATTGCTCAAAGCGTTGGAATGACCTCAAACGCTGAGTAAAAAACAAGCTGGCTTCTAATTACGCCTCTACTCTGGTGACTGGCAGTGGGTCACCACCAGAGGAGGATGAACTCACAGAACATGAGGCTATCGCTGGAGGGTTCATCGCTGAGGATCAGATCCAAGGCGTGGGAGACCTACCAGATCTTGAGACAATGTCCGGTGAGTGCCCATGCATGTGTGTCCAGACCATATGTATGTTGCTTGGGTGATGTGTTGTGATCGAGTGCCAGGTCAGGCTGTGTAGTCATAACTGCCATATGTGACCCATGTAGTGCCTCCAAGCCATCCCCGCCCTTGGATTTGGGGTTCACTGTATCCCTACTGACCACTGCAAACACTTTGCACATGTTGACTGCACTTGCCCTTAAACTGCCATCATGCCACAACGTTGTTACTACAGTTTTTTCTCTTTATTCTGCCTGATTCATGGAATCATTTGCATGAAAAACACAGATTTGCGTGCCTTTCTGCCCCAAAATCACCATACTTAGACAGGGATTTTCGGCCAGAAACGCGCCCAAATGTGTGCTTTTCACGCAATTCATTCCATCAATCAGTCTGATTGACTGCTGCGCACCTACACATGTACTGCACCCGCTCACTTCAGAGCCCTGTTTGAACCTTCAACATGACAATTCACTTGTGTCATTCATGTCAAAGTGACCTACCATTGATGTATCCATGTGCCTCCCATCACTGTATGTGAACACACTGGAATTGTTGAAACGTGTGACTCATGTGTGTTTTGTTCCAGTCTTATGCATGTTCTGTTGGATGATATGCATTTTACATGGATGGGGGACCGTAGTGATTGACTCCCACCTGGGTGTCCTTGTCAGTTCTGCCATGGCTATGCTGTGTACCATCTGTGTGCTGGTATGTGTCATGTTTGTAGATGGTCTGATTAATGTATTGGATGTGTACATCATGATGCCTATGTGTGTCGGCTATGCTGCTCATGTGTGTCTTCATGACTTCTACTTTCATTTTGTGCAGGTGATGAGGCACTAGATGCTGTGGAGGAGGAGATGGCGCAGGGGCAGTGGTACTCAGAGCCCCAACCAAGGACCACTGTAGGACGTGGGGTGGTGCCGCATGAGAATCCATTCCTCCTATAGACCATCCTGTCCAATGGTGTCTCTGGGTACACCTCAGAGGATCTCTATGGCTCAGGTGCTGAATCAGACATGGACACAAATGTCCCGTCGCAGGTGAGTGTTTCTGGCAGGGATGCTGTTCTGTCCAACGCACCTGCACTGGGGGTAGACCCCTCAATGGCCCATTCAGTGTTGGAATGTCTGCCTTTGGCGGTTACGGATGCAGGGTCACACTCCACACTATTTGCTCCTGTTCATGGGGCAGCAGATCAAAGGAGGAATGCAGTCCTGCAGTGCCAGCACAGCAAGGTGCACATCGCCTTAGGGCCGACAGGTGTTGTGTCCGGCAACGCGGTGGGCGTGCGCCACCGGGCAATACTGTGTGGGAGAACTCTATGTATGCAATTGCACAACAACACTGGGCATCATGTGAGATAATGGCTCAGGCCGTGGATAGGGTGGTGACTTCCATTCTCCCCCCCGAAAGGCAGGTGGAGCTCCAGCAGCAGGCAACGCGGCCCACTTGCTGCTCACACAGGCAGGACATGTTGGCCGCCAACAGCGACCGACGGGCTGAATTGGGGGCTCTGCGCACAGCCATGTCTGCAGAGGCACAGGCCCACAGGGATCCCCTGAGGGAAGATAACAGCTCCCTCAGAGCTACTCTGGGTGCACTCGAGAGTAGACGGTCAGAACAGTAGCTGGAGCAGATAACACGCAACATCTCAGCTGAGCTCCAGGCAACCCGTGAGGAGGTCCGTTCATCATGTGAGACCTTGCAGGCAGAACTCTGTGCTACACGTGAGGTGCTGCATGTGGACCTTCGGACCATCATCCTGCAGAACCAAACCTTTCATATCCGCATGCTTGCTGCCATGGAGGAGCATGCCAGGGCTTTGCGTGGTCTGCCTCCCGTACCAGGCACACCTTCTCATTATCCACCAGAGGGTGACGACAGCGACCGTAGTTCTCCCACGATCGGCTAGCCGTGCAGGCCATGAGCCCATGGAGTTTTTTTTTTTTTCTCAACGTCCACACATGCACCTCCTCCCTCCTGGGTGTTTGCCCCCCCACTCCCCGGTCAACCATGGCCAATTTTTGATTTTTCTTTTTCTTTTTTACTTTCTTTTTTCACTTTTTCTGTCTATTGTGCATTTAAGTGACAGTGTGTTTCTTTGTGCGGCATCCGAAGGCATCCACTGCGTGTTCCAGCTGGGCCCATACAGGCTTGTCTTGTGTTTGTGCTTGAGGCTTGGGGTCCAGACACATATGTCACTCCTGCTTCCCCTTTCCATGGGCTTGAAAGGATGGCACCGTGTGACAGTAATTTACACAGAGGCATTGGGCTTCCATCAGTTGTGTGGCCAGTCTGAAGTCCAAACTGTGTATACACCCCTAGGGGGGATTCATGATGGTTTCTCCACTGCATGGTTGATATGTATATTGCTTTTCATATTGGTCACTGTGCATATTTACATGTTGCTTGTTCATGGGTTACCTTGCCTCTCTCCAGTGCACATGCAATTCATGCTGTATGCAGTACCCTGCCACATTTAACTACCACCAACACACTGAAGATGGGAGGGGTCCATGCGGTGGCTTTCTCAGATTGTGACACTTGGGCTACTGTGATTGGTCTCTGTCTGACGTTGCCACTGTTGGGTCCTGTATTCATCATTTGTTATGCAGGTAAATATGTTCATGTGTACAGTTTCATTTTCATATGTGAGAGGTGATTTTCTGTGGCCTGTTTCAATTTGTGACGGTGCACTTTGTGTCAGTTGTGTCATGTGTTGTGCATTGATTTGGTTGTTTTCCCATTGCAAGCCATGGCATGGTGTGTTGGGTGGGTGACATGGCCTTTGGGAGGGGTTAGGTGACATACCAATATTTGGCTGTGCTTTTTTGCAATGGGAAAGTGGATTATGCAGCATGAATGTGTGCATTTTGGTCACACAGCATTGGGTTTCTTTAAGTAGCTAGGGATGCACACATTGTAGCACTTCCAGGACACATTCTCAGGTTGGTAAGGTTGTGACAGTTCACTGTCCCTTTCTCATCATCGATTGTCACCTGGTATGTGCCAGGCCTCTGTGCACTCTGCAGGGGTGGGATTTTACGTGAGAAAATGTAGCCACAACCTGGGTACGGGCTGCCTCCCCACGTGTCCTTTCCCCTTCCATGCGCAGGGGCTGTGTTTGTGGTTGGGGATGTGGGGGCACCACCATGTCCACCGGTACACCCCGCCGGGTTGCAACGTTGTGCAGGACACATGGTGCCACAATGATCCTGCACACTACTGGGGGCACATATAGTATCTGCCCACCAGAGCGGTCAAGGGACCAGACACGTGACTTCAGCACTCTGAATGTGCGCTCCACTATGCCCTGGGTTGCAATATGGGCTGCGCTGTATCTTACTTCGGGTGGTGTGGTGGGGTTCCGTATTGGCGTCATCATGTTGGTGCTCAGAGGGTAGGCACTGTCCCCTGGGGAGGTCATAATGGTTGTGATTAGTTGGGTTTCTCCATTTCTCTGTGTGTGGCATCCATGCATGTGCACAGGCATTTGTACTTACCAATGAGCCATGTGTCGCCATGCCTCCCAGTTTGCTGGTCCCGGTTTAGGGGTGACGTTCTGAATATGAATCTATCATGGGTGGACCCTGGATAGTTTACATACACAGAGCTGATTATTCCCTTGGCATCGCATACCACCTGCACGTTGATGGAATACCAGTGCTTGCGGTTGTGATAGATGCGCTCAGTGGCCCTAGGTGGACGTAGAGCCATATGGGTGCAATCAATGGCACCAAGCACTTTGGGGAAGGGACCCACCCCGTAAAACTCCTGGACCATGGCCTGCCTTTTGGCGGGTGTTCTGCGCATGTATATGTATGTGCCTGTGGACTCAGGGGCATGCAGTCATGATTGCCTACACCTGGTGTAGGCAACGTGACTGCATGGGCTGTGAGATGCCCCCAACTATGGCTGATGTCTGCTGAAATGACCCAGTGGCCAAGAAATACAGTACATTCAGCACTGGTTACAAGGGATCAGTGCTTGGGAGCACAGGGTGGGTGATGTGAGGTCATCCTCCCACTCAGTGAACAGGTCTAGGATGATATTGGGTTGAAACCTGTACCTGCCATAGACCTGGTCATCAGACATTCCAAAATGGCTGGTCCTGGGTAAAAATATGTGGGGCCTGGCTATTCTCCTCCTCCTGTGATGTCCCACGACCACTGCTGCGAGGAACATTACATTCATCGTAGCGGTATCAGCTTGTTTGTTGTTTGCGTGCACTTTTATGCTGCGCAGGAGCGCTTACGCCTGCTTTCTGCTGGCGTACGTGTTTCCAGCTTAGCTCGTCTTTTGTAGCGCACGGTTTTCCCCTTTTCGATTCCATGAATATGTGTTTTTAGCGTGCGTGTGGGCGTTGCAAGGATTTTGCAGTGGTACTTCCGCCATAACGCCCACATTTTCACATGTTGTTTCCCATTCCGTGTGATCCACCCCCTTTTTAGGTGTGTGCGTGACCGGTGTGCGCCTTTAACGGCTGTCTCGCGTACAGCCTTCGGGATGTCGCAATGACGTGTGCACCACACATTGATACAGCGCAGGTCAAAGGTAAGCCACATACAGCGCCTTCAATGAATTGCCAAACAGGCTCTTGCGCCACTTTCACACGCGTGCGATGTGATTTTCACGCTTGCGCACCCATTTACGGTGCACATTAATTCCATGAATTATCCTCTATATGTGTTGTTGAACGCTTTGCACAACACACCACCAAAGTGTAGGACATGCTTGTGCAAAGTAACAAACAGGGGGGCAAGATGCATATTCCCAATTTTCCGACACAAAATGAGGAAAACTGAGGAATAACGTGGCTGTGTTGAGGGATGTGCCATGCAAATAAATCACCAGTCAAATACAAATCTAACCTAATTCCTGGATTACTAAGTGTAACTTCACATCTGGAAAAGTCACATCGAAATCTTGTGATCTTACTGCCACATGATAAGACACGCAGCGTGCAATAAACGAAGGGGGCAATGTGCAAAGGAAATGTATATAAAGCAGGCAATGCACACCATTCAAACGTTGTTCTACCAGGATAAATCCAGCTACAGTGGCAGCAATCATACATGTCTATAGAAGGAGGAGGAGGATGGTGAAGGACAGGATTCTCCACCCACGTACAACGCTCTTTGGGATGCCAGATGAAAAGGTATATGCAAGGTACCAATTCCCTCCACATGTCATCCTAGACCTGGTCAGGGTATGGGAGGAAGACCTTGCATCATCCACCATCTGCTCCCATTCCTTTACACCCCTGGATAAGTTGCTGACAGCCCTACATTTCCTAGTCACAGCTCTTTCCTGTGCACCACTGCCATTGTTGGGGGCATATCGCAGTCCATGCAATCCCGGTGTCTACACAAGATATTGTGCTGTATCACATCACATGTGCGTAGGCACATATACTTGCCACACACATGTAGCCCTACAGTCCCCCGAGCAACTGAGCACATTTACCACAACCAGAAGCATTGGCATTCAATCAATGTGCAGGTCAAATGTTACGCAGAGTCATCATGCATGCCAATGGAAGATTCCTTGTAAGAGCATGTGACAGCTACATTTATCAGTGTTTTGTTAATCCTTCCTGCATCCCTGACTAGGTAAATGCATCTCATTTCTGTTGATTCTTGTTTGACTGTCCAGCGCCTCCATGTATCCAGGCTTTGTTTTTGCGCTATATAAATAAATAAAAATTGCCAGTCACCACTATACAGGGCCCTGGCATCAGGAACCTTTAGCAACACCTGGCTCATCGGTGAGTATCTACTCTCATGCACATGCATGCAGTCATGTGACACACTGAATAACAGATCATGAGAATCAATGCGGACAACAACCATTTACACATTTTCAGGGGACAATACCTACCCGCTCTCACCATTCTTGCTCACGCCATTCCAGAATCTGGCCTCACCAGCCGAAGTAAGGTACAACGCAGCACACATAGCCAGTAGGGTCATAGTGGAGTGCACATTCGAGGTGCACAAGTCTCATTTTCGCTCCCTTGACTACTCTGGCAGCGTATAGCTATATGCCTCACCATTGGTATGCAAAATCTTCGTGGCAGCTTGTGTCCTACACAATGTTGGCACACAGCGTGGCATACCAGTAGAGATGCAGAAGGGATATCACCCCCAGCCACAGGATCCACCCATGGCATTGGCCGGCCAAAGGGCACAGGGACAGGATGCACGCAATCAGCTTGTGCAAACCTACTACTGATGATTACCAACCCTGTGGAGAACACACAGTGAAGCCGCATCCTGGTTCCCTTCATTGATGAATCAGGCCCAATCGACCTTGCCCATAACAACACCCTGAGAATGTGTGTCTGGGAGAGGCAAACTGTGTGTGTCCATAACCATAAAATAAACTGCACCAACCACTGACACTGTCATAGCATGTGGAAACAACAGTATACAAGTATCTCACACAAAAGCACACACACCATCAATGACATCCCCTACCACTTTCACATGCTCACCACCAACAATTGTGCATTCAGGCCCCTGGCCACTCTAGACATGTCTCACAACAATATACAGGTGGAGTGACCAACCCACTCCCTGACAATAATGTAGCTCACAATACACATCTACATTTAAATTGTTATACAGACAGAGACAATTGCAAGTTCATTTCAAGAAAGATGCCCATCTCACCTCACATCTTTCCCTTTGTGAGCTTGCTCCAGCTGTACCCAGCCATCCATCATGTATCCATGCTCCCCTCCATAGGTGTCCAAACCAGTCTACACTGCCGAGGTGTTGCATGCAGACGCCGCACAGACCTATGTCTTTGCATAGCAGCAACCATCTCCCCTAGCAGAATGCCTCAGGAATGATAAATAACACAAGATCAGAGCAGGTTACACATCTATGCACCCAATGACACCGCACTGTGTGCCCCCCTGAGTGTGATGCACAACCACAAGCAATAACTCACCAGCCTCCCATCACGTCTCCCCAGCGCCCATGCAACCCGGACCTGCTCACCTCAGCCCAACAAAATGAAAAACACCCCACATAGTGACAGCATCTCCACCCACAACACCTCCACTGCCTGCTGCCTTGAGTGCCATGCTCTGATGGACAAGGTCTTGCGCACCCCTTTTACGCCTTGTTCCGGTTAGGGGTCTTTGTGATGCTTCAGATCTGGCTTTTGTCAGAACAACACCGAGAGAACTCCTGAATAGACATACTGAGAGGTTGCAAACCAAGGATCCCCTTGGAAGCCCTCCCAATGCCAAGATTTGGCTTCCCCTGATTAATGTGGCATCAGGACAATGTAGGAAATACTGGCAGTGGAGCCAAAGATGGAATGCCGAAGATGTAAGAGGGCAAACTCCTCAGCATTTGCATTGAAGACAGACTCCGGCAGAAGGCAGCTAGATAAACAGGCAGTAGTCAGAGATGAAGGGAGGGCACAGAGGCAACAGGCAGAAAATAGGCACGCAGAGAAGCGAAAGGAAGCAGAAACGGAGGTCAAGGACACTGGCAGACAAAAGGGAACAAGGAAGAGGCAAGAGGAAGGGAAGGCAGGGCTCAGAGGGGCTGGACTGAATGGGGTTCAATGAGCTGGGAAATGAAGGGAGTGCTGAGATACACTAAGCAGCTGTCAACAGGTGTCTAAATCACTGACGGTGTACCTTTCACAGTACATGACACCATGGCAATCAACAACACCTGGCCTATGGCAGGTGCCTGGTGTCAGGGGGCGGGACCTCCACCCTGTTGCGGTCAGACGAACATGGCAGCACCCATATGGCCTGCAATGCCGTGCTGGGTGCGGAATTGTCTGGGGAGCGCACCCCCAGACAGAGCAGAATCGTCAGGAGCGGGCCACCAGCATGGGTAAACACACCAGGAAAAGGTGAATGAACAGGCTGCCTCACAGGCATGACACATGGAAAAACTGCAAGCAATCTCTTCCCAGCCTCCTAAGCGCCTTGGATTAAGGTGCTATATAAAACAATAAATACAAATACAAAATCACCATGTCTCCCCTGCACCCATGCTGCCAGATCTGCTCACCTAAGGCCAACGCAATGAAAAATACCTCAGGCAGTGACAGCATCCCTGCCACCAGTGGCACCGTATCCTATGCCCCCCAGAGTGCCATGCAACAGCTGGAAGCAATGATTCACCAGCCTCCCATCACCATGTCTCCCCTGCACCCATGCAGCCGGATCTGTTCACCTCAGGCCAACATAATGAAAAACATCCCACACAGTGACAGCATCCCTGCCACCAATGACACCGCACACTGTGCTCTCCTGAGTATCATGCAACAACTGCAAGCAATGACTCACCAGCCTCCCATTGCCATGTCTCCCCTGCACTCATGCCACCGAACCTGCTAACCTCAGGCCAATGCAATGAAAAACACCCTACACAGTGACAGCATCCCTGCCACCAATGACAACACACCATGTGCCCCCCTGAGTGCCATGCAGCAACTTCAAGCAATGGCTCACCAGCCTGCCATCACCAAGTCTCCCCTACAACCATGCACCCGGACCTGCTCACATCAGGCCAACATAATGCAAAACATCCCACACAGTGACAGCATCCCTGCCACCAAAGGCATAACACCACGTGTCCCTCTGATTGCCTTGAACCTACCTGCACAAGGCACACATCTGGTTTGTAACCACAGCATTTCATCAGCAATAACATACTCAGCTTGTAAAGACATGCAGTGCATGAAAGTAAACAAACAGGACAGCCTTTAGGTGTCCCGTATGGAACAAGGTTACCTGACAGCCATGGTCCACCCTGTGTCAACAACAGAAGGCCACATCAAAGAGCGTGAGATGGCAGTGAAGTAAACATATTTCAACCAGAGCATGTTATGCACTCTGGCAAGAGTGCACTGTCACTGCAAACGTAATTCCACTCCTAACCGTATACATGAGGAGTTGGCTAGCTGCCAGGCAGTGTTTTGAAATCTGTATTTCCTTAGGCACAGTCACGATGGGGAGCAGCCAAGGTCTTGGTGATCTGTGAATGGATGTGTGTGTAGTTGTAGCAGGACAGGTCATGTAAGTGTATACAGGTGTGGATTGGCGTCCCACACTGCTTTAAGAGTAGGCTGGACAGGGAGTTCACCCGCAGGACCCCATAGGAAACATGGGGGAGAGAAGAGAATGGTGTTAGGAAGAAGATGTTGGAACGGTCAGCGAGGCAAGAGGTGAACACAGAGGGAACAGTCGCTGTGGTAAGCGTTGGGTCCCCCTGCTCATCACCTGATTTATACGAGTCTCAAAAGTGATACATGTTTTGCAGAATTGCATCTTTCACTCACCACTGTTAAAGTAGTCGAGTCTGTGGGACACTGCCACTGCCTCGTCTGTTGTTTACATATCAGGAAACCTTGCAAAGAACATCATGGGTAGATCTTAGGAAACATGCTGGATGCGGTTATAAAGGATTCAAATGACTATTCACCTTTCCTCATGTTTCCTACCTTGATAGTATGTAGGCAGTTGCTTGCTCGCTTCAAGATAACGAAGTTAGTAAATGACAAGCTTTTTCGAATGACTTTTACTGGGTCCTTCCCAATTTATACTTCTCTCGTCAATCTATAATAATGAATTTTGGGTTAGTGCTAAACTAAAAATGCTACTTTGGGCATCTACGTTCAATATTGTAGGCGCGATCATACGCGAGGGATTATTCTTACCTGCTCAGAGCCGGTGTACGTGCTGCTGAACTTCGCTCCCTGTGACT
The DNA here is from genome assembly GCF_040938575.1 of Ambystoma mexicanum. Lineage (NCBI taxonomy): Eukaryota > Metazoa > Chordata > Amphibia > Caudata > Ambystomatidae > Ambystoma > Ambystoma mexicanum. Next base: position 758,602,338 of record NC_090927.1, on the reverse strand, counting down.
TCCTCGTTCTGCAAAGCGTGTCGCTTGGCAACCGCGGCTGCTTGTCGTAGAGTAAGTTAAATCAGTTACAACTCGGGCCAATTTGGGCGCCATGTTGGAAGAACTGTGGTGTTGTTTACATTTGTTATTACCTATCTGTCGATAGGTATAACTCCTAGCATGTACGCTAGAAACTTTTCAATAGATTTAAACCAGTCCAGATGTAATGGCAAATCCATATAGTTCCATGTTCCATGCAATCGAAGAACACTTTAGTAGTTTTACCTCTTTCTTTTCTAGTTGTTATCATGATTGGTAAGGTAACATGTGCACAATTTTGTGCCTTTTCTTCTGAGGAAGTGTTTTGTAAGTCTGTGACAAGCTGATTCCGAAACCATTGGGCTGCTCACTTTTCTGACTCCTCTATGTCATGTGTGCTCCGATGATGGAGCATGGGTTCTTCGCTTCAGCTGGGCACTGCTTTGAAAGAATTCCCACAGTACATTTACAGCTGCTGTTGCTCGGTTGACTCAGGCTTTTGCGCATATTAGACATTATTTGGGTTCTGATTACTAAAGTGAGGAAACCGCTTTATGATCACCCTTGCAATCATCCACTTGATGGTCTAGTTGTACTACCAGGTTGATATATCCAGAGCGAGCAAGTCACTGGCAGTTTGACTACTTGAGCTAGTAAATCTTTAAATTATGCCAGTAGTCCTTGAAAGAACGACTAGGTTCTCTTTTGCTCAGGCCAATCTGTTTAAACCATGAGTCTGTTGAATGTGGTCATACGTGAGAAAATCTTGAGATACCTTGTTGAGATCGAACAGCTCATTGTGTGAAGCCTTGGCATGTGCCTTATGGGCAAACAACTTTTCTATTTCTTATTTGAAACTTCAATAATTCTGCAATATGGCGTCCTGTTTTTTTTAATAAGGATATTAACTAATTGGCTGCATTAGTTCCTAAACATGATAACATGGAGGCCAACATGGTGGAATCATTAGGGAATGCTTGTGGCCTACAGAGGTTATATTATTCAGGCTGATTTTCAAATATTGCACAACATTGCGGGTCAACACAAAACCTTTCTGGTGGAGCACGAGGTACACTGGTTGGTTTGATAATCTGCATTAACCAGCATGGGAAAGGTTACAGCACCTGGAGCTGCCTGCTGATCTACCCTTAGGGGTGTGGCTGTGATCTATAAGGCATTAACTTGTGTTTTTAGTGAATGTGAGGCACCTCTAGTAGCGATCACGTCCTGTCTAAGGATGTAGGTTTTGGCTCTATGCAGTTCCCTGATTAGGATAGTGACACTTTCCATTTCTGAGCCCTCCATTTATCAAGGGAAGTAATACGTCTTGGGACAGATGTACTGTTACATCTTACTTGCTCTGACCACTTCCAGGGCTCGATGACATTTTCCTTTCAGCATAAACAATGTGATGCTCCAGATGTCCCAATTGTATTCCCTGCAGCTGAATTGAAACAGCTAAAGGGTGTTGTGAGGGGTCAGAGATGAGAGGCAGACATAAAGGTGTAGTTTCCTCAGTTTCAGACATTATTATTAAACAGAAATGGGTTGGACGAACGCCTCTCTATCCCTGTTTATTTATAAAGCGCCTATACAAAGGCAGTGTTTCAAAGCGCTCAAGGAGGGTGGGAACACAGGGAAAAAACAACAGTCGCTCAGAGCCCTTGAAATTCTGAGATGATAACGGTCTGCACAGGAGAGATTCCCTGCCTAGGAAACTAAAACTAAAGCTAAAACAATCTAATCTGGCCCTCACACTCGGAATTAACAACTAAGAGTGTGCAGAAATGTCTCTGACTTAGAGTTAGCAAAAAATATTCAGAATCAAAAGAAAATGAGTAAATCCAACAGAAAAGTTTTTCCAAGGAAAAATTCTTGGACCCAGAGGATGGTTCCCTTCCCCTGGGTTTTTAGGTGAAAGGGATAAGGTGTCTCTTTCAAATAACAGTTTCTTTAAAATAGGTTCAGATTGTAATTGTAATGTAATTATAATTGTTTTGTAGAGGAGGAGCCAAGAACCCCCCTTCAACTGCCCCACACTTATTGCCTATATAGTTGGAACCAAAGTACGTGACGTATGCGGAACAGTTGAACCAGCAAAGAGCAGAGCGTGGACTCTCTGCAGTACCCATAAGAGTACCAGTACCTAAGAGAATCTGTGAGGTAAGGTACCCATTGAGAAAACAGTACCTGCATGCAAGACAATATGATGGCCATTTGAATGAGATTCCTGAAGAAGCAGAGCAGATGAAAGGCAAGGATGAATGGTGACGTCACACAGAAAGAGATGACGCACACAGAAGAGATGCAGGGACCAGAGAATGCAGATAGTCTATAAGGCATCAAGAAAGTACTGAGGATAACTGACATCTTGGGATCAAGGTGAACAAACTTATGCCACAGACACAGATGAAGACATTAAGCTAGTTTATACGTGTACAGATGCCACAGAAACGCAAGCGGCAAAGTAATCTTGAAAGCTAGCTTCAAGCTTTATAGTAAATAGATTGCGGCAAGTGCCAATATATATATAGATATAGATGCATGTGGACAAATAAAAGATGGACGTTTCCACTACGCATTATAAAGCAGTGCTGAACATGAACAAGAAGGCCTCACTTCAGTGTGTCACAGTTAAAAACCATTTTAATTACAAATGAATCTCAGCAGAAGGAGCTGGATCAGCCAAGAAGCCAAAGTCGTATCAAACAGGAATTGGCTGACATTGGATACAAATTATGTGAAGGAACAAGAGGCTCCTGTTCATAAGGCTTGAGCAAAACATAAAACGTCAGAGGACTATTAAGAAATAATATTAAATACACGAAAAGGCTCGATTTTGTGATGTCCAGTCACGGGGAAGGAAGAAATTGGACGATCGAGGTGGTCACACCTACGCACGAGGGAAGGCTGTGCCTTCACTCCTTAAAAATTCTCAGAGCACAGTACAAACTCAAGGCCAGACTTCAAAGAACTAATTGACACTGGACCATTGAGATGATGATGGATTGAGATATTAATTGGTGGGAAGCTAGTGTTATAACGAACCCACCAGCACCTGGACATTCAGTTTGCATGCTGCTAGACGTAAGTGGAAAAGTACTGACGGGTTAAAAGCCAACCAATTGTAGAAGACCGTTTAATCTTGGGTCCTATAGTTTGTGTAGCCAATGGAATGTTGTGTATTTAGTGATGTTCATAGTGGCCATTTTGAGGGGAGGGCTTAGTTGCCCCACCTGATGTTAAGTACCCCATCACTCTCCTTTAAGGTTCTATGCTGATATGGAACTTATTCCAGATATTCACTTAGAGCCAATCACTCCCTCCAATAGGTTTTGTAGTTCGCCATGTATGTAGTGACGCAGGTCAATACATCACTGGTGACGATTTTATGCAATATAACATCAGTTTCTACTAAAATGAGTTGAGCAAGGTGATCGAACGAATGCTGATGTTCGCTGTACTCCCTGTTTTATATACTTGTTAATAAAATGGACTCCCCTTTTGCCAAACTACCTGAGTCATTTTGATAATTGATGTATGATTAACATCTGCATCCCAATCCATTTCCAAAGTATTGCTAATCATATTAAAGGGCTGGGAAACCCAGTTCACTTGGTAGCGGAGAGAGGATGGCTCTTTAAAAAGTCCATCGACCGTCGAGATAAGTAAACTTTAGAGTATCGTAATATCGCACAACCTTTGCCATTCATCTGGCAGACGTGAAGCTCCCCGTAGATAATGGTTAGTATAAATGACAGAAAATTCCTTGCAAGGAGGGTGTGAACGGGTCACCTTATAAAAAGTTTGTATAAAAATCCCCTCTCACTTCTACGAAGAGCAGAACGGAAAACAGTTTGATGAGGTGGTAATGGAGGCGGCGATCCCGAGGGTCTGAAGAAAAAAATATATGAAGGGTGAGTAGAAACTGAGGAGTATGGCAAATTTATGCATGAGTAGTAAAATCAAGGAAGAGTAACGGAAGGAGGCGGGATAAACGTAACGTAAGAGTAAGAGTGTAAAAAAAATATATATATATCATATATATATATATATATGGAATGAGATATTGACTTGAGTGTGGCCGAGCAATATAATAAGTAATATTGTGTGAGAAGCCACGATAAAGAGGATACCTAAGTTTTAAAGAATGTTAGAAGAGATCTTAATCTAAAATCCCATTTGTGGATGACGTAGAAAACGTGTCCGATTTAAGATGGACCTAAAGAGATAGATTTAAGTTCCCTGAGGAGCATTATTTGAGGATAAAACGAGTCTTAGAGAAAAAGATTGCAGGAAATGTCATGTGAGCAGTCAAGTTTGTCTGTTTGTTTGCTGTGGCTTTGAAAGTATGATGACGTCATAGCTAAAGAAATGATTATGATAAATAAGAGAAGTGCGAAGTTGAGAAAAAGAAAGTGATTGTTTTAATTGTATTTGATGGTTGTTTTTTTAGCAAGATTAAAGTAAAACTCTGATTAAACGGAATTGGAGCTTGTGACGATTGGTGCTCGCTCATATGATAGTATTCTCTTGAAAAGTGTTTTAAACCTGCAATCAAAAGCAAACAATTGTTAAATAGGTTAAGAATAGACAAATTGAGAATGGAAGATGTTACTCCATTAGTGCATCTCTGTAAGCAATTGCCAAAAGATGCACCTAAACTTAGACAGTACAGTGCAGAATGGGTTAAAGGAACCACAGACAACATATTTATGCCGTGGCCACAAGGCGGATCACTATCGAAGGCAGTCTTGCAGCATATGATGACATATTTGCATGTAGCATATACTGGGAAGAAGCTAGACAAGTGCCTAGCGAGCTTAGACCTTTGGAAAATATATCAACAAGAGAAAGATGAGGAGCCTCCTTTAGATTGGATACTTAATGTATGCAAGGAAGGGGTGAAGACCCCTCTGCTCCACCCACCCTGTCTGAAACAGAAGATGAGAGTAAAAAAGACGATGAGTTATACCCATTAAGGGAACTTAAAGCAGCGGCAGGATATAGCAACCCGGCCTATGAGTCACCTACACAAAGTAGTGACGAAGGCCCAGAGAAGAATATTGAGAAAGATGTTATCTCTAATGTCTAGAGAGACAAGGAAAGACGTAATAAGGAAAGAAGCGATCAACCAAGTACATCTCTAAATATAGGAAGAGAGATAAAGAGATGGAAGGGAGAAAGATAAAACGAATGAGATAGCACTCTTACGGAACAAATGGATGGGAGGTCAAATATTGCTTAAACTCGATGGTAAAGGCATTGAGGACGTAAGACAAAGTGGAGATCAAGATGAGCAAGATAAAAAGACAAAGAAAGGGAAGACCGATTGAAAGACGAAGGAGCAAAAAGAAAAGATAGACAGAGACAAGAGCAGTTCTATCAAGACGAGCAGGCTAAAAAACACAAGAGAGCAGAAGAGCAAAGGAAACGCGACAATAGACAAAGAATTGCTGATGAACAAGAGAGGCTAGAAAGAAAAAGAATGGATAAGGAAGAGCAGAAGTTAAGAGAAAAAGGAATGAAAAGACGAAGTGATGAAGAGATACTAAGAGCAAATGAAAGAAGGGATATGAAAAAGAAAGAAGAAGATTGAATGAGAGAGGAAGCTAGAAAGCGACGAGAATTTGACGATGAAGACAAAGAGCATGCAATCTCGATTACATAGAAAAGGAAGTAAGAAGTACAGATCCCAAAGTAGCATGGGAAGATATAGAGGAATTCTTCCCAGAATACGGGTCATTACCAGGCCCGTCCAAAGCAAATCTAGAGGACAAGTTTGACTTAAGGAGCATTGGGGAAACGATTGAAAAAGTATACCATGAAATGAGAGCTCAGAAAGAGCCAAGGGGAATGGAAAAAATGACCGCCTCGAGAGCACTCAGTTGTCTGACACGGAGGAAGCTCATTGTTAGGCAAAATTATATGCAGTACCCTTTGGTAACACCACACACAATTTAGACTACAAATGACAGTACAAATTCACCTTTGGTACAAGCCTGTACTACACAGTAAAGTGGTAGCGATGGCTGAGCAGCCAGACTTATCTCAAGAGCAAGTGAGCAGTATCAATAGTTACACAAAGGACAGGAATTACTATTATTCAAACAAACACTGACTCAAGGTTTCTGAGTAAATGAATATATATTTATTTACATATCAGTTATTGAACATTTCACTATTATCAAGCAGTAGATAAATCACAGTCTCAATACACCACCCCACTCCCAATAGATTCTGGACAAGTTAAGCTCAAAATGAAGTGTGAACAAAATGACACTCCAGTCATTTAAAAGGGAGGGAAAGACAAAGTAAGACCAAAATTTAGCAGCACCAACAGGTAAGTAAGCAGGGCAATCTAGAAAAAGGAACCACAGTGAGGGAATCAAATCAAGAGGCTTAGGGCCAAAGTCAATGGGACAAAAGTCTTTTGCTCAAGATCACACAGCTCAGGGTAGTTTGCGGTTAAGTCTTTGCCAAGAGTTCAAAACGAAGTTGGGCAGATGAAAAGTTACTTTAAAGAATAGAGAAGGACAAGCTCTGGCAAAAGGTTTCACAGACTTTCACTGCAGCTGGACAAAACGAACAACCAGATTTGGAACAGTACCTTAAATGGAGAAGAGGCTGTAGCTGAGGCGGACGTTCCTGGCAGGTCCTGCAGGCTCACAGTTCCTGAAGCGACTGTCGGACTGACACGAAGTAAGAAGACTGGAGGGTCCTGCACTGCCCAGGGAAGAAACCAGCAGCAGAGCCAAACGGCGAATAAAAGGTGCGCCCCTTAAAACCCAAACAGGGTCTGACCTTCCTGGCTATCTGGTTCACTGTAGCTCTGTACAGCAAATTGGACCAGAGGAGGGAGGCCTGGCTTGCAGTTTGGTGAACTGGTTGTTCCCACCAGCTCAAGCAGAGAAGATTATTTTCAGATCTTCCCTGTCGATGAAGTTTGAAGATTTGGACCCACAGCAGGGCTTCACCGGAAGTGTCAGTTGGGGTAGAGGTCCTCTTCTGTCTGCTTCTCTTTAGTTCTCTCGATCCAGTGGCGACCCTGCCTTTCCAGCCCCAGAGACCTGCTTTTTATACAGTTTTCCCCCATTCACACAGCCTGGCTGTCAATCACACAGCAGGGTAGCTGTACTGGCGGGACAGCCACCTAGCCAATCAAACAGGAATGGGACTTGGGTTACCAGGGGAACCCAAAGCAGGGGTCCTAAAACCCCCCCTCACATCATGCCTACTTAGACTTTCAGGCACCTAAGGAGGGCTTCTGTGCAGAAGCCCACGAAAGGACAGTGAACAAAGGAACCAAACCTGGTTTGGCGCGCAGAGAAAAACACAAGAAAGACTTTTACAAAAAGAAATGGTGAATAAACCCAGCTGGAACCAAATTAAAAACAATATGGTCCAGCGGATTTAAGTTTGAGCCTACCAAGATAGCCTAAAACAATACCAGGGCTATTTGCAATAACCGCGGTAGGAAAAGTAGGGTAGTTACCACTGCCACCAGCCAAGTCTTAATGAAAAGTGAACAAAACAATGTTCCATGAGAGACAGACAAAAAGGGATAACTAGTAACCCTTTCCAGTACTCTATGTAAGATGAGTTGTACTGGGTCTGTGGATTTAAAGAGACTAATAAAGTTAATGGCAACTTTACATGTTCTGGGAGACAGTAGTCAGTCCCAGAAAATGGAGTCTGAGTTGGGAAGTCTAAAAGACAACCCTGTGTCACTGCACTGAAGGTGCTGTGTAACACACAGGAAAACAATGATGCCTGTGGAGTAGGTGAGGCTCCACAGTCTATGAACACAAAAAATGTTAAACACATACAGCAAAACACATGTAAGAGTGGGAAAAAAGGCTCACACTCTTACCAAGTGAAACAATCAATCCTAGAAATCCAGCAAAGCTGTTGAGGGACTCAGTAAGTAAGGGAAATTAGCCATTTTGGAGAATTCTCCCTAACACTCAAGTAGTGCGAGACATAAGGAGCTGTATGTAGACAGACGGACTATGAATAGAGATGATGAGGAGAGAGGTTGCACGAGTTTGGCACAAGAAATGTCAGATGAAGAAAGGGAAGCCTTCCATGGGTTAGAGAGAGATAACGCATGTGGTTCTGAGGGATGTCCTTCTATGGATAAGGAAATAAGATGTGTCGGATTTAAATGTGCCTGTATCTAATGCTTCAGAGCCATTGACACACTCAGACCGACCTAGGGGGCAACTCCACTGTCAGAGGGGAGAGTCGCTGCCTTATGTAAGCAGGTTAAGATCATTGCCAGGTAGACGGTGATGTGGCAATATTGTCACTGCAGTGGACAGACAAATGATGAGAGATGCGAATGTGTTTGTGGCATCTCAGTTTCCCTTGTTAGAAAAAGAAGGGGCCGGACCACAGTGTATACCATGGCCCCAGATGGACAAAGATCATTTAAGGTGTAAACTCACAATTTTGACATCAGGCGCTGGGAAATGGATAAATGAATTAGAGAAAATGATGGGGGGAAATAAGTTGGCCATAGGGGACATTAAGGTCTTCTAATCGCTATACGTGGCGAGAAAACTGATAACGTGTGGACAACGGCAGGGCACCCTGGTGTCACTACAGTCAGCACTGGTCACAATGGAGCACTGTTCAATAACTGTAGAGCGGCAGTCTGGAAAGCACTTTGAGTATTGTATCCAGACACGTCCGATATGGGAACTATAACGACGAAAGAGATGAAGGAAGGAGATGATCCGTTGGTTTACATTCAAAATTTTCTGGAATCTTGGGCTTTGGAAATGCTTGATTCTTGGGGAAAATCTATACCAGTGTTCTATCATATATTATGCCAAGGGCTGCCAGAGCCAGAACAGAAGCAACTCAAGAAGTTAGTGGGGATAGAGGCTAAACCATGGTCGGAAATTCAGCTGACTATTGCACATTACTACAGACTCTTGCAGGAAAACAATGGCAAAAAAGACGATGCTCGCAAAGGCGAGGAGGCAAAGTTAGTGCAGAAAAAACTATCCAAATATGCCACAAGGGGCAATGTTGACCAGCGTAGATGGATCGAACTCACAACAGACAGTGAACATGCCGCAAGTGAATAATCAAAGGCAGTTCGATCAAAACAATAGTGGATATACTCCACGAGGAAGGGGATTTCGAGGACGAGGTTGGCAAGATTATCAAAGGAATTGGCAGAATAATCAGGGAAGCTTTCAGAATAACCAAGGTGGGTTTCAAAATATGCAGAATGGTAATCAGAGTATGCAAAATGGGCAGGTTGGGAGAACACTGCTTATATGTTGTATGTGTGGAATGACAGAGCACTTTTTCGCACATGTAGAAGTCAAAGAATGGTGCAAAATGGCCAGTTTTTAAGAGGGGGGATGTCAAATCCACCTGCAAATTTGCAGCAGTCTGGAGATGGATTTGCGCAGAATCAAACAGTGCAGCAGCAAGCGCCGAGAGTACAGCAAGGCTTGCAACCAAAGCAGGTAGCAGTTAGTCTACCACAAGGGCAGTCACAGCAATTGCCTATGCAGCCTCAGCAAACCACAAACACAGGTCAGTTAATGACTCCTGGAATGAGGGATGTCACTGCCATTGGAGGCAATCCTCTCACAACTAATGGGATGAGGCTGTACCCACAATAGGACAGCTCACTGGGAGACCTGATGTGTTCCATACTATCCATGACGCCAAACCCTCATGCAGAACCAAGGGTGAACGTCAGTATAGGAGGCAACCATTTTTCGTTTTTAGTAGACAAAAGTGCAACACGCTCATGTATACGAGAGGGAACATTTTCAATGTCTGGCAATGCCAGGAATACTCAGGGGTTCACAGGAGCTACAAGCAGAGTTCATTTTACTGAAGAATTACCGGTTTCTATAGGAGAATGAGATATGAAGATGCTACTGCTATATTCGAGACAAACACCTGTCAATATATTAGGACAAGATTTAATGACTACGTTGAATATGACAATCTCATTCACTGATGAAAGTATAGTGTGTCCAACACCTGGAATGCATTATGTAAACATGTGCGAAATGATTATGGCATACGCAGGGCAACTGGCTATGAGAGCAATTCCATTAGAACCAGAGGTTTTCAGTATGGAGTACGCATTCTGTTGTCATGGTTACTAGGCCTAGCAGGCAGACCCAATGAGAACTCCATATGATTTTTTGTTTAGACCAAGAATACCCATTTTCGAAGAAAAGGGACAAGTTTTTCCCTTGGAGATACAAGCAGCCATATTACAATGGGAAATGGCTTTGCTTGATGGACACGATGATGAAGGAAAACAATGGCACGCAGTAATTGACATCGGGGAGGGTTGCAGAATGACTGACGTAACTGATGAAGATCTATTTGACGATCATCCATCTGATGACGAAGTAACATTTGAAATGTGCATTACTTATTGGGTAAGAGTAATTAAAAGAGAAGCCAAGTTCACTCTAGTCCGTAATTGTAGAAGCCAAGTTCACTCTAGTCCGTAACCCATCTACAATTCTATGTAATATACCTGTTGACGCACAATATTTCACGGTGATTGATATAAAAAATGCATTTTTCTGAATCCCATTGCATAAAGACTCGCAGGATCTGACGTCATTTACGTTCAGACAAACTTACCTGAAAAGCACTTGAGTCCCCATCGATTTTCAATAGAGTCCTTCAGATGGACTTAAGCAATATCGCTTTGGAAACCGTTGTGTTGCAATACGTAGACAACATTTTAGTTTGCAGCATCTCAGAAGAAGAGTGCAGGTCCAATTCTGTTCAGCTGATGATTATACCCTCTGACAAAGGATATAAGGTTGACAAAGAAAAGTTACAATATTGTCACCAAGTGTTGTACATAGGCCAATTGATTTTGCATGAAGGGAAAAAGGTTACTCCTGAAAGAGCTGAGGCTATTTTAAAAACAGCCAAGCCACACATGATAAAACACATGCAGAGATGTTTGGGATTATGTAACTACGCCAGAGCATGTGTCTTTGACTACAGTTCATATAAGGCCCCTGTTACGGGCCCTAAAGAAAGCCCAGGTAATGCAAGGAAAAATCGTGTGGACTGAGGAGATGGAAGAAGGGTTTGACGAATTGAAAAAAAAGCAATTTGCATGGCTCCAGTTTTAGGAATTCCCAATCATGCTGAGGAATTCTTCTTGTTTTCACATACAGATGGTACAGTTATGACAGTGGTCCTTATGCAGGGAACCACGTTGGGGTACAAGCCCCTTGCATATTACAGTGGAAGCTTAGACCCAGTGATGAGAGGTCATGTTCTGTGCGAACAAAGTTTAGCCGCCGCCGCGTTCACCATAGAGAAGGCTGCAAGCATAGTAATGGGATGTTCCATGGCGTTATTTGTTGAGCACACACTAGTTGCCATTTTAGAGAAACAAAAAGGCACATATTGACTTCTCAAAGGGCTTCTGCCTATGAGATAGTCATATCAAATCCAGCGATTAAAATAGTTTGATGTTAAATAGTGAATCCTGCCATGTTTATAGCTGAGCCAATGACAGAAGGGGAGCCTGTAAATGATTCTGCCAACTATGAAGAGTTCTGTGATGAGCCCCCCAGAATAAAGGAGAATGCATTAGCAGGAGGAGAGATTGTTTTTATTGACGGTTCCTCAAGGATCAATCAAAGTGACGGACAGAGATATACTGATGCCGCTGTGGTAAAGTACATGGCTAATGGGGAAGTTCGGGTGCTTATTAGTACTCGATTGCCATCTCATTATTCAGCACAGGCTGCAGAATTAATGGCATTGATACTCTTGATCGAGAGTCACGCAGACCAGGAAGTAATAGTGTACAGCGACTCAGCCTATGTGACATTAACGGTGCACACAGGGCTAGCACGTTGGAAAAGGAAGGGCTACCTCCAATTTGTAAGGCATCGCCAGTGCAACATGCCGCCTTAGTGGATAGACTCATTAAGGCACTACAACTCCCAGTAGGCATTGCAGTCGTTAAATGCGCAGCCCAAACTAAAGGGGCAGATATTATCTCATGTGGAAATCAAGCAGCAAACACTGTGGCCAAGCGCGCAGCGATTGCAGATAAAGATATGAATGTTGAGACTCTTGATGCAAATGAAAAAATGATTATTATGATGACTGTATCTGAAGGGGATAACCACTTGTCAAAAACGCAGTTAGTGGAGGTCCAGGGGGAAGCACCTCAAGTGGAAAAGAATGTGTGGATGCGAAGAGGGTGTTATTTAAACCCCTAGAAACATTGTGGTGACAGGTCAGCACTGGTAAACCGGTGATGCCTGTATCCTTATTAAGGGTGGCACTGGAACAGCTACACTACCCTGCGCATACAACTAGGGAGAATCTCGCTGTAACTATTGCTGAGGAATGGGGGGCGTGGCTAGGACGGCCATGTAAAGGGACGTGCTCCGGAGGAGCTCCTTCGATCCTGTATTGATCCTGTGGAAAAAGTGCGTGCACGGATGCCTGCCAGCACTGTGAATTACACCCGTGACCGTGAAGGTGGGGACAGTACTCGCTGAACTTTTGGTGCATATGGGATGCACGGACACAAAGTTATACCCATTTGTATAACTGCGGGCCCCGACCGAAAAATGGAAGCAAAATGGCCACCGGAACAAAGAGATCATCGAGGGTCATGGGCACGTTGCAGCGATAACTGACGGATGGATCAGACGGTACCTGTAATGGATTTCAGGATCCTGTTGTAAGCAATAGACCCGAAGGGGCCGTGGTGTGGAGAAGCGGAGGAAAGAAGGCAGACTGCCCGGGCCGCCCTTATGCTTTGCGAGCCAAGGGACACGATCGAGATAGCAAGATGCCCGAAGAGGCGTGCGCCCGGAGCCCGAATGCGCGTAGATGGTAACTGCCGAGACCCGCCGACCGAACACGCGGCTGATGCTGGGCCCACAGTGAAGTCAGACCGAACTTGGAAGGTGCCCATGGAGTAAGGCAGAGACCCGAGTCACGGCACCGAGAGTGCGCAAGTACGTGGGTGGACACAGCCCACTCTAAGGGTGAGGCGAGCGACCAAGACACACATGGGCATAGCCGCTACGGCCCTATACTGCCAAGAGTGGCCTGGTGCCACGCAGAACTTTGTGCGCGGGGAGGTGCAGCTGGCTTACACCCAGGCAACACGGCAGGATGTCTAATAAAGCTGTTAGACCCAGGACCAAACAGCCCACGATGGAGGCCTACACCAAGACGCCCCCAGGTGTGGAGGGAGGCAAAAGCAAGGAGACCCCCACGACAGAGGTGGAAGCACAGGGCACGATCCAGGAGGTGCTAGTAGAAATTGCAGACTTGAAAGTGGCCTGGGAGACTAAACTGGGCCTGGCAATGAATGAACTGAAAGTGGGCCTGGACCTCAAGATTGGTGCGGTCCAAGAGGAAGTGAACCTGCTGAGACAGGACGTGCGGACGATTGCGAGCGCACCGGGAACTTGGAGAAGGTGATGGCCCCGAATACTGCGGCGTGCGCCGCACATGGATCGGAGCTACATGCCCTTGTGCAGCGGGGTGGCAAACCTGGAGGACAGAGCGGAGGAGGCGGAAGGGCAGGCCAGACGAAACAACATACAAATTGTTGGCTTGCCGGAAGGAATGGAGGGGCCCAACCCAACAGAATATATGGAAACCATGCTCCTGCAGGAGATAACTGGTGGGGCGCTGACCCAGGGGTTCGCGGTTGAAAGGGTGCACAGGGCCTTGACAAGGAGAACACCCCCAGGAAACCCCGCCCCCGCGACCGCTGATCGCAAAAATTCAGAACTATCGAGACCGGGAGAAGATACTCAAATTTTTTCGGAAGGGAGGAACAATCGAAAGGGGGTCGGCAAAAATCACGGCATATCCGGACTATACGCTGCGCGTACAACGTAGCAGGATGAACTTTGGGTCGGTGAAAAGAAGATTAAAAGAAGCAGGCCATCGTTATATGTTGCTTTACCCAGCCAAGTTGAAAGTGTTCTACAAGAACAAATGCCTGTTCTTTGAGACGCCGAAGGATGCGATGGAATGGCTGGATATGCAGGGCTGCCTCAGGAACCAGATATCCAGATGGTGGCTGCAGAAGATAAGTAGCACGCAGCCATGTCCTCCTTGGGGACATGGCTAGGACATTGGGACTTGAATATAGAGTTAAATTAAGCTTCTGGGGAGTGCGCTGCAAGATAGGCTGGCGGGATCCGCGCGGCGCACCAACCCTAAATAGATAAGTGGGAGCACCTAGGAGGCATCCCTTGAACCCATTAGTAGTACACCTAGTTAGGTCACTGTTAGATCGGTGACGCCCTGCGGGGTCCTAGTCCTCGGATGCTAGATAGGACCAGACGCGGATGGGCCTGAGATCCAGGGATGGAGCTGGGCATTTGTTGGGGTAGGGTAGGGTGGGGGGAGGGGTTGGGTTGTGTGCAGTGGGGTGGAGTTGGGGTACAGAGGGGGAATTGTTGAGGCTGGGAAGGGTAAGAGTCGGTAAACGGGCCATCACGGGAAGCATCGGAGGGAGGAGTGGATTGGGAGCACACCGATTAGATGGCATAGGGTAATCTTAGAGTGGTGACCTGGAATGTGTGGGGCCTAAATCCAGGGTATACAAGCTCCTGAGAGCAAAGGCTGGAAAGGAGCTGCTTCAACTAAGGCAGGACTGGGAGGAGGAGGTAGGAGGACCCATGACAGAGGGACAATGGGAGAGAGCTCAAAGGTACCATAAAAAGGTGTCCCGAAATGCGAGACTCCACCAGATCCAGTTGTATGTCACCCATAGGGCTTATCTGACCCCCGGGAAAATAGCCAGGGTTGGAGGCTTGGCCACACAGAAATGCCCCAGGTGTGGGGAGGTGGAAGCGGGGTTGCTACACATGTTCTGGGCCAGCCCCGAAGTGCACAGATTCTGTGACGAAATAAAGACTAAAATGGCTGGTGGGGGAGTGGTGCTGGATGTGGGGTCGGCTTGGGCATGCATGCTCGGGATTTTTCCCATGCCGCGCAATCGAAAGCACATAAGCAAGATGAAGGACCTGGCTTACATCCTGGCCAAGGGTAGGATCGCAATGGGCTGGAAGGCGGCCCACAGACCCAGGGTGGAGACATGGTGGGCGGACCTCCTGAGATGGGTGGAAGCAGAATCAGTAGTATGGTTTGAAGCCATTACCAGGGGGGGTGTAGAGGACGTGTGCCCCCTGATAGCCTGGCGACAATTAGTGACCTCTATGGTAAACCCCCACCAGGTTAACTATGAAACAGAAGACTCAGACAAGTCTACAAGCACTGCGATTCCCGAAAACGCTCCTGTAGATGACACGGATGAGCCGGCTCAAGTTTATGGGGTGGGTGGGGAGAGGACGGAGAATAACACTGTATAATATGGCGGTTTGATATTGATTATGTACGTCCCAAAAAGCTGTATTGTTTGTTGGTTTTGTTTGTTTAAATTAATAAAAATACATTTTTTTAAAAAAACTATTGCTGAGGAATGGTTTGTGCCAAATTTGATGGAGCATGTTGCATTTTTTATAGTGAACAGTATTGTGTGTCAACAATTCACGGCTGGGCATACACTGCGCACAGTTAGGAGAGTCATTCTGAGACCTAACAGCCCTTTTCAGCACTTGCATAATCGACTATGTCGACATGTTACATGTATGTAAATGATATAGATATCTAATCGTTGTGGTGTGTCCTTTCTCAAGATGGATAGAAGCCGGTCCATGTACATATCCCAGACTCTACCTGTGCAACAAATGTCTTAGTGCAGGAAGTATTTCCTAGATGGGGAGTATGTGAAGTTATGAGGTCAGACAAGGGTCCTCACTTTGTGAATCAGGTATTTGAATAGATCAGCTTGTTGCTTGGTATAAAAGCACAGGTTTTCTTTGGCTTATCATCCGCAAGGAAATGGGATCTGTGAGAGGCTCAACCGCTTGCTTAAAGGAAGAATAGCCAAGTTTAAGCTTACCTTGGTTGCATTGCCTACCACTGGCAAAACATGATTTAAGGAACCAACTATGTTCTGACTGCCATCTCACACCCCACGAAATAGTGACAGGGAGATGAATAAGAACCCCCCTAATGTCTCCATCCAGAGTTAGAACTGGTATGATTGGAATTATATGATTATTTGAACTGTATGACTTCCAGTATTTCTGTCATTTCAGGACAGCTGCAGAGATGAGGGTATAGAGCAGTACAGAACACAAAAGGAGATGCTGCAGCAAACCAATCTCAAGAATTTCGTGTTCCACAAATATTCCCTGGGCATGTGGTTTTGATCAGCAACCACGTAAGGAAAAAGTGGGACGAACCCCGTTTTTGTGGTCCGTTCATTTTGGAAGACATCACGCCGTCTGCTGTCAAAGTGCAGGGCAGGCTTGCTTGGATCTTTTTGGGCGACATTAAAATCTTTGCTGGAGAAACTCCTCTGCCTGCAACCCTACACAACGAGGCAAGTAGAAGCATAGAGGAAGAACCACACCACGTGCAGACAAGATCTATGACGAGGAAGAAGGATGCAGAAACTGACAAGAGTTCATTGGACTGTGGCTTGATTCGGGACACCCCTTTTAAGTCATTTATAAAAGGGTCAAGGAAAACTAGTTTGAACACTTTCTGCTGACTTTTCAGAGTGAAAGAAGATCTTTTTGTCCTTAAAGCCACAGCAACTTATTGACTTTGGACTGAGGCATGCTTAACCCTTGATAAGAAGAGGGTTATGCCAGATTTTGATCATGGACACAGCAATTGGAAAAGGGTACAATGCCCAGATTCGTTTGACACTGAGTTCCTGTTTGTATTTACACATGGTGGCACCCAGTAATGACCTTTCTAGGCACATTCTTACTTATTTAGAGTTGGTACTGCCCGCTTACCCTTTGCTGGTGGGGAGAACCACTCGCATTCCAGCTTTTTTACAAAATCCTAACAATGAAGAAGTTATAAGAAGATTACTCATAGTCATCACTGAACAATTCTTGCAGCTACCTGAGTACAGTGAGGAGAGAACAAATGCCTCTTTCAAACAAAGCAGCTCATAGATTAGGCAGTGTGGTGTTCTTTCATCTGAAGAATATTCACACCTGGTTGGGAGGCACACTGATGTGCTCACCTTTCTTAGGGATCCAAGAAACACTGCAAATCTGAATGTGATCCTGGAAGGTATTAGCATCCAATTGAGCATCTATTCTGAGTGAAATTACAGGTCGGTGTAGAAAGTTTGCTTTAAGGGACAGATCAACAGGTTGCTGATAAGGAAATACTTTTTGGTTCCTGCTGAAAGCAATTCGACATGGCGTCTAGGCTGAGGCAGATTTGAGGGATAGATTGGGAGATAATCTATGTCATTCAGCTTGTTAAACTTACTGAGGTCATTTTTCTTCATACTAAAGAGGCGTCTACAGTTCGACTGATGAAAGACTGATTCCAGAGACACAGAGACAGTTGTTTTTGTCATCCAGTAAGCAGACAACTGATCAAGGATGCAGGAAGAAGCAGTTCACAATGCTAATGTATATATTTTTAAAGTTTTTCCTTCCTTAGGTAGTCAAGATGGGAAACCTAAGCAGTAATATTATATTACCACATGAAGACACGTTGTCCAAGAAGCAAATGTTGCAGGCTAACATATCACTGTGTCATCTACACTTGCATTGTGTTCATAATCGTACTGCTTTCCTTGACTGTAAGAACAGCATTCTATATTGGTGCAAATGGAGCTAACACTCCTGTGCATGTTTCTGAGAAGAGGGAAAATGTACACGTGGCAACTACTAGGCAGCCTAGACCCTATGTAGTCATTCCTGTTCCAAAGAAGGATGGCAAATTGCTTGAGCTTAAGATGGATGTTATTGTCTATAACACACATGCAAAACGTGTCTTAGAGACTGTTTCTGGATGTCAGAGACAGGCTCTGCAAAGCAGGCAAGGTAAAGTGTTGATAGAAGGTGAGCCTACAGAAGTAATACTTGCGAATATACCTGATTCAGTGAAAATAGACCCAAAAACAGTTTGGAAAAGAAGATCGCAAATGGAGATTAGGCAAGACATTTTCATACCTACAACTGTGAGGATTGGACTGCTATGCTCTACATAAAATATATAATCTGCCCATGTGAGTTATTAAAGTGCCACAACTGTACGAATGTTTAAATTATGTTATGACTGATTTTTGGCAAAAAGGACTGTGAAAGCCTTTTCACCTCATAAAATGCAACCTCATAAACTGAGACTCCTCCTCGAGGAGGCGATTAACTTAGACTGACCTATCCGAGTCTGGGAGGTAGGCCTAGCTCAGATCTGCCCACCAATAATTCTGTGATGTCACCCCGCTTTATATAAAGCGTGGCTGACAGGACTCTGGACACACTCTTTGCTGAAATTTCTGTGCCTGCGATCCTGATTTTCCACATTCATGTTGCCAGATTCCAGATCCCCCTGCAAAGCCAAAGCATAGCTGATTCCAGAACCCACTGCAAGGTCAAAGCATCGCTGACCACCCCAGCAAGGCATCAATCCAGAGACCACAGATCTAAAAATCCCAATAACCAAAGGGAAAGCTGTGAAGCATTCTGAAACAACCAGATAGGCTTTTGCCTGCTAACTGCATGCCCGCTGTAACCCACTCCATCCCGCTGAGGCGTCGCTGTGCTGTGACCAGACCTTTGCCCATCTGTCTTTTGCCAGGAGAGTCCGCCGTCTGGTGACCCGAGCCCTGCAGCCCAGGACCCAGTTGACTGTGCGTAATCCTAAATTTAAGAGCGGACTGTGAGTATCCACATCCCATCACACATAGTCTACCCCATCTTGATTTGTGTCTTTGTTCCACTCTCTAAGCAACCCTATCCATATCCTGATAACTTGTACAACTGTCAGAATTCTTTGTGCATCTTGTCCTTTATCTCCACGCATTAGCGCCACTTTCGTATTCCTTTTTGTCCTGCCTAGATCATAAATCCGTAGCCATATTTTGAGTAATCAAAGTAATTTCCACATAAGGTTGAACACTGGGGAGACAGGGTTGACGTTGCAAATCAACCTTGGATCTTACCGTGTCCCTCTTTATCAATATAGTCTTGATAATCTAGTTTAAGTCAAACCTGTACTTTTCTCAGCTGAGTTTCTTTCCTCTTTCACAGCTTTATTTTACCCAAATTGAACCTTTTTCTGTCTTGCATTTCTCATCCAGTTTCGTAGCTAGAGACATCCTTTCACCTCTATCTTATCCCTCTGATATACATCTGTTTCCCAGCCCAAAAACCGCATTGAAAATCCAAGTATTTCACCCATTTTTCATAATAATCGTTTGTTTAATTTTAAACGGGAATTGAAAACAAATGCAATTTTCTAATGTGTGAATTCGGCTTCAGCATGTTCTAGCTTTCCACTTGTTTTAGAATTGTATGCCTTTTGTTGATCCATTGCCTTGTGATTGCTAGTGTTTATGCTGTACTGCCTTTTTAAGAAATCATATGTGGCTCATACATTTAATGGCACATTAATTATTTATTTGTCAATTTCTGAGTGTCATTTTATGCCATTGCAAGGGGGTTATTTTGTGAGGGAAGGTGGGATTTTGATTCTGTGTGCTGTCTCTTATCCCTGACTACCTGCTGCTTCCATCCACTCAGAATTTGATTATTTGTGGGTTAGGGAACAATAAGGGGGGAAACCTTACCTTGGGTGCTATCTATCTTAATTCAAAATGGGCTCCGATTCAATTGTGCTTTGGATATGTTCATGTAGAAGGTTAACCAAGTGTGGTTCAATAGTCTTTATTGTAATTAATACCCCATTGGTGATTGCTGCCCCATATTAAAAAATGTATGTGATTTTTGTGAATTATAAAAATAAATAAATATTGTATTTTCACCAACCGGCCTGGTTCATGGTCCATTGTGACCCGGGGTATTTTTAAAAGGGTGTGTGAGACCGGTCGGATATTGGCTCAATTTAAATTAATTTTAATTAAAGAAAAAGCATTCCTATTGGGCGCCACTTTACAGGATAAGACCAAGTGTCCTGGTCCAGTGTGTGATACCCGATTGTATCCTTAACAAAATGGAGACTTGAGTCGGGAATTGAGTTTGTTTATTCACCCGTGACAGCCTATCACAGCAGACTAACCTCCAAGTTAGGAATACTTGGTGTAGTTGGAATACTGGGTTACACTGTAGAAGCGCCTCCCCAAACCAAAAACCTAAGTAACAGGTGTGGGTATAAAATTAAAGTTAAATTAACCCCAAAAATAGACAATAAGCAATAGAATACAGATTACCCTTCTATAAATAAATTAATAAAGAAAGACCACTTTCCAAAATAGCCACAGTAGAGATCAACATAGCTAGAGAGCACCTTCTGCACAAATTATTTGTCAGGGGGGAATGGCCATAACAAGATGAAAAAGGCTGGCTAGAAGAAATAACGCGACAGGTCACCGCCATAGACATGGATACATGGCAGGACGGTGACCTATTACACCAAGCTTTGAGCAAGTTATACATGACTCAGAAAATTTAAGCGGAGCAGACCAAAATTGTTAGAATAGCAGCCTATATGCATCTTCATATGGGAGTGAAGCGGGGAACGCATGAGGAAAAATCACAAAATCAATCCGAACTTATAGGGCAGATACAGAGTGAACTAAAATTAGCAGATCAAAAATTGCAAAAGAGCCAAGATTCTGAGGCAGAATCGGGAAATTACATTAAGAAGCTGGAAGAGCACCTGTTTCTCGAACAGCAAAATAATGCAGATCAAGAGACCTAATTAGATGAATTGAAAGAGGAGTGTAGGGAAAAGGTTGAGAAGTTAAATCAACAAATAAACTATAATAGAGCTTGCACAGAGCAGATAGTTACTCTACATGATCAGATAAAAAGATTGGAAGAGGAAAATCATAAATTAATTATGAGAGTCCTCGACTCTCAATCAGAATTTGATGAAGAGCGCCAGAAATTAGGCGCCATAACACAACAAAGGGATGACCTGGCTGAACAAAGGGCCGCCCTGTTTCAGGAGAAAGAGGCTGTCATGATGCCCGCTCCCGGGGAGCCGGTTCAAGCTCGGCGTCCCCGAAAGCGGACATCCAGTCCCCAAGGACGGACCCAGCAACCCCATATAGGGGCCCTTTGGACAGTGTCCTGGCGCCTATGGCGCCAGGCTCATAAAAGACATCAGTCCTGGCGCCATAGGCGCCAGGCTCATTATGGGAATGCTTGGGTGCACTTACCTGATGCAGACCATGCTGCAGGATCCCGGCCTCCTTGAGGCCTGAAAGGAACTACTTTACCTGTGGGACTAATTTACCATCCGGGCGTGGTCGGGGAAGGATACATACCTGATTGGAGGAAGGCTACATACCTGGAACTTCTTCCAAGGCTATTTAAACCCCACCCGAACAGCCACACGTGCTTCGCGTTGTTCTGCATCTAGCACCTGGACGCTCACCGTGTCTGCTCCTGCATCCTGACTTCTGCCACGCCTGCCAGCATCCTGGATCACCTGCAAAGGAAGAGAAGAAGAGAACACAAGAAGGAAAAGTCCTTTCCTGCTAAATCCGCATCCCAGAGATATCTCGCCGCCAATCCTGAAAAGGAAGACTTTAATTTAAAAGCTCATCGCGTCGATCGCTGCAGCGCCACATTCCACTCACCTTCACAGGGCGCCTCCATGTTCAGCAGCGATCATCCGGATTCGCAGTCACGCCCCAGCGCCTAGGGAGAAAAACACCAGAACAAAAGGTGAGAGAGAGAAGGGAATAAGGAAAGCTAAATCTCCATGTTAAGACTTACCTGTTGATTCATTCCCTCTTCATTTCGGGTCCGCGCCACATCCTGGCATTTCTGGACCCCCGGCCCCTAAGGGGAAAAAGAGACATCAGCGTAAATGAGCGAATGAAAAGACATTACCAAAAAACGCTCATTAAAGACTTACCTGATTTCTACAAGGATTTCACCTCTCATCTCGGGTCGGTGCCTGTTCCCCGGCATTCCGTACCCCGGCCCCTATGGGGCAAAAAACACTAGCATTAGTACATTAATGCATGGACACAAGGGGAACCGCTTATCGAAAAACTTACCTGGAAGCCAAGCAAGTTTGGTTTTCACCAATCCGAAAATCCAGTGAAGTAACTGGATACCAACGCGCCCCTGCATCAGAAGCAGGATGGAGAGCTCGTCCTTCCAGACCCTAAGGTGAGACGCTACGAGAAATCACAGAAGGAGAGGGAAAAGTGGGAGGCCGATTGCATTACCCCGCAGACAGTTAATCCCCTATTTTCACCTACAGAAGGATACTTCTGCGAGCCAGACGAGCCAGATTTGGGGGCCCGGTCCAGTCCGTCTTCCGAACCCTACGCATCACCTTAGAAAAGTTCTGAGACTGATCAGTTGGCCCAATTACTGGGGGAATTACGGGCCGAAGTACATGCCGCTCGTCAAGACACTAATGCCCTAAGGAGGGAATTAATAATATCAAAGGAAAGAACTGATGACCTGGCCAGACAGCTTTTGCAAGGTCAAGCTGGGCAAACTCCTCTACCCGGTTCCGGAGGGAACCCCGCTCCTGTGGTTTCCAGTAACCCTGTGCAGATTAATCTACCTGGAAACATGCCGCTGGCCCCACCCGAACGCTTTGCTGGGAACCCCAAACGATTCGCTGTATTCATGAATCAGTGTCGTTTGCACTTCCTATGCAGACCTGGGGCCTTCCCTAATGATCAGACCAAGGTAGCCTTTGTATTGTCATATCTCAGCGGCTGCGCTGCCGATTGGTCAGTTCCACTGGTTACTCAAGATGACCCGATTCTCCGTGATTTTCAAAGGTTTCAAGCAAGGATGGAAAGGTTATTTGCTCGACACTCTCAGGGGCAGGCGCTGGATGACGAACTTCTATCCCTGCGACAGGGCAATCAGGACCTCCTATCCTATATTGCAACCTTTAATAGACTAATTGTGGAAACGGGATGGCCAGAGGATAAAAGAGTCACGTTGTTTTATCGAGGCCTTTACGGAGAACTTAAAGATGTCTTGGCCCAAGTTGTAAATCCGCCCCAAGAATGCACAGAGTATATAGTCTTAGTGGTCCAATTGGATCACAGACTTCAAAACAGAAAAGCAGATCGGTCCAGGTTTGAGACCCGGGTGTTGGTCAAGACCCATGCTAATCCCAAGGGAGTTGATGTCTCTGGGCCTATGCAAATTGGAGGGGTTAAAGGACCCTTAACTCAAAAGGAACGTGAAAGGAGGAGGCAGTTAAAATGATGTCTTTATTGTGGGAATTCTGGACACTTTCTACGAGATTGCCCGGCAAAACCGCCCCGAAAGGCGGTAGGAGCCGCTGATAAAAACCATGTAGACTCTGTTTCGGTAAACGACTCTGCCCGACAAGTGTAGGGGTCCGCTTGCCGAGCTTGAAAACTAACTCTCAGACCTCGCATTTCATTGTGCCAATGGTTCTCGTAGATCCAGAACAGCCTAAGCGGTTGCATGCAATAAAGGCATACATCGATAGTGGGGCGATTGGAAACTATGTGTATCGTGAATTGGTCTCTAGGATTAACCTCCCTCTCCATCCTAAAACCAGCAAAGATGTCATCACCACAGTCGATGGAACTGAAATTGCCTCTGGACCGGTAACACATTCCACTACTGAGGTGACTCTTATTGGTCCCGACGGCCATCGGGAGGGTGTTGTGTTTGATGTAATCAAGGCTCCACAGTTTCAGGTTATTCTTGGAATCCCTTGGTTAGAGACACATAATCCTCGAATTGATTGGCGAGCTAAGAGAATAACCTTCCCGGATTGTACACAAACCTGCTACCCAGAAAACCTGAAGATTAATCTAGCATCTGTAACCTCTGCCTCCATGCAACTACCTCCGGAATACCAAGACTTTCAGGACGTCTTCCAAAAGGAACAGGCCAACACGTTACCTCCTCACAGATCGTACGATTGCCAAATCGATCTGGTGCCCGGTGCACAAACCCCTTGTAGCAGGATTTATGCCCTTACCGAACCTGAGAATCTGCATTTGAGACAATATTTGGATCAATACCTAGCTAATGGTTTTATTCGCCCGTCAAAGTCCCCGGCATCCTCGGCTTTGTTCTTCGTGCCCAAAAAAGAAGGCGACCTTAGAACTTGTATCGATTACCGTGCATTGAACCAGATAACGGTTAAAAACCGTTATCCTCTGCCTCTGATCCCTGAACTCCTTGACCAGGTGAAGGACGCTTGCATATACACCAAGTTAGATCTCCGGGGGACTTATCATCTGGTACGAGTTAAAGAAGGCGGTGAATGGAAAACTGCCTTTCGTACTAAATACGGATTATTTGAGTACCAGGTGATGCCTTTCGGATTGTGTAACACGCCGGCTGCCTTCCAATACTTCATGAATGATGTCCTTTGGGATCTCATCGATGTTTGTGTTGTCGTATATATCGATGACATTCTGGTGTACTCCTCTTCGGAATCTGATCACAAAAAACACGTCAGGGCAGTTCTTGAAAAACTGCGCCAACACAAACAATTTGCTAAATTGGAGAAATGTGTTTTCCATACCACAGAAGTCAAGTTTCTAGGTTTCATCCTGACACCCAAAGGAGTCCGAATGGACTCAAGAAAAGTGGATGCCATCCTCAAATGGCCATCACCTAGCTCTGTAAAAGGGGTTCAAAGCATGCTCGGCTTGCCAATTTCTATCGCGGGTTTATCCCGGAATTTTCACGCGTGGTGCAACCCATTACTGCACTCTTGAGGAAAAATAAACGTTTTGAATGGTCTGAAGAAGCCGAGCAGGCCTTTCAGGATTTAAAGCTAAGTTTACCTCCGCACCTATATTGAAACACCCGCGTCCAGATCTCCCTTATGTCGTCGAGACTGACGCATCCAGCCTAGCCATGGGAGCTGTCCTGTCCCAAAGAGATCCCGAAACCAACCACCTGCATCCCGTAGCATTTTGGTCCAGAACATTCTCGGCACCCGAGGTTAATTATGCAATCACGGACAAAGAACTGTTAGCCATTAAGTCCGCTTTTAAAGCCTGGCAGCATTATCTGCTTGGCGCTCGACATAACCATCACAGTGATCACTGATCACCGGAATTTAAAGTATTTGAAAACCGCCAAGGCTCAGTCATCACAGCAGCTCCGATGGGCTTTGTTTTTCGCTGAATTTGATTTTGTGATTACCTATCCACCTGGCTGCAAGAATGGCAAAGCAGACGCCTTACCCCGAATTGGAATGGGAGAATCTGATACAAACTCAGAACCAGTACCAATAATTCCTGAACAGAGGATTCTAGGCATGACTTTGTTACAGGCGCTTGAAGACATTCAAGCCAGAGTGAAACAACTCCTGACCCTACAACCTTACAGGAATGGATACAAAAGGGATCAGACTTTACCATAGATAATGGTTTACCTTATTTACAAGGACGGTTATTCCTGCCACATAAGGAATTACACAAACTAGTTATTTCCGGTTATCATGATACATTAATAGTGGGACACCCCGGTATTGCCAAGACAGAGGAAAAGGTGAAACGACAATTTTGGTGGCCCTCTTGGCGAAAAGATGTTAAATCTTTTGTGATGTCCTGTGGTGTTTGCGCCCAAAATAAAAGTCAAAAGAAAAGACCAGCCAGTCTCTTTCAACCTCTAGACATACCACCAGCACCCTGGTACACCCTATCAATAGATTTTATTACGGACCTGCCTCCTTGTTCGGGGTACAATACTATTCTGGTAATTGTGGATTTGTTTTCCAAAATGGCCCACTTTATTCCTTTGAAAGGTTTACCTTCAGCTTCTGTCCTAGCAAAAGAATTCCTCAAAAATATTGTTCGGCTACATGGATTCCCATCTATACTAATCTCTGACCGGGGAAGCCAATTCATTGCCCACTTCTGGCGCAAATGTTGTCAAATGGCGCAGATCGACGTAAGATTATCGACCAGTCACCACCCTCAGACCGATGGTCAGACCGAGAGGACAAATCAGACCCTTGAACAGTACTTACGGTGTATGTTACAGCAATCTGAAAGCAACTGGAAAGACATTCTTTGGATAGCCGAATACGCATATAATAATTCGGTACACTATGGAACTGGCCACAGTCCTTTTTATACTTTGTTTGGGCATCACCCTCGAACCTCAAACCTTGACTCACCTCAGAATCTCGGAATGCCTGCAGTAGAACATTTGCATTCTACAATTACCCAAGCCTTCAAAGAGGCAACTACGCATTTACAACAAGCCAAGAGAAAATACAAGGAGAATGCTGATCTACATCGGAGTGAACCACCTCCGTATCAGATTGGGGATCAAGTGTGGTTAGCTACCAGACATTTACCACTCAAAGGGCCTCGAACTTTTAACCCAAAATATCTGGGACCTTATTCTATTACGGCAATAATTAACCCAGTGGCTTTTAAACTTGATTTACCAGCTAGTATGCCAATTCACCCTGTTTTTCATGTGTCACTTCTGAAACCAGTGGTACCCGGAACCCGACTACTCAAACCTCCAGAACCTATTCTAATAGATGGGGAGCCCAAATTCGAAGTGAAGAACATTTTAGACTCAAAAATGTTTAGGTCAAAACTGTTCTACCTAATTGATTGGAAGGGGTACAGACCTCAGGAGAGGTTGTGGGAACCCAGCGACCATGTGCATGCACCTCGATAAGTCAGGAAATTCCACCGACTCTTCCCAGACAAACCAAAACCCCCGGAGGGAACAACCTTGGGAGGGGCCTTGGGGGGGAGTGCTGTCATGATGCCCGCTCCCGGGGAGCCGGTTCAAGCCCGGCGTCCCCGAAAGCGGACATCCAGTCCCCAAGGAAGGAGCCAGCAACCCCATATAGGGGCCCTTTGGACAGTGTCCTGGCGCCTATGGCGCCAGGCTCATTAAAGACATCAGTCCTGGTGCCATAGGCGCCAGGCTCAATATGGGAATGCTTGGGTGCACTTACCTGATGCAGACCATGCTGCAGGATCCCAGCCTCCTTGAGGCCTGAAAGGAACTACTTTACCTGTGGGACTAATTTACCATCCGGGCGTGGTCGGGGAAGATTACATACTGATTGGAGGAAGGCTACATACCTGGAACTTCTTCCAAGGCTATTTAAACCCCACCCGAACAGCCACACGTGCTTCGCGTTGTTCTGCATCTAGCAGCTGGACGCTCACCGTGTCTGCTCCTGCATCCTGACTTCTGCCACGCCTGCCAGCATCCTGGATCACCTGCAAAGGAAGAGAAGAAGAGAACAGAAGAAGGAAAAGTCCTTACTTGCTAAATCCGCATCCCGGAGACATCTCGCCGACAATCCTGAAAAGGAAGACTTTAATTTAAAAGCTCATCGCGTCGATCGCTGCAGCGCCGCATTCCACTCACCTTCACAGGGCACCTCCATGTTCAGCAGCGATCATCCGGATTCGCAGTCACGCCCCAGCGCCTAGGGAGAAAAACACCAGAACAAAAGTTGAGAGAGATAAGGGAATAAGGAAAGCTAAATCTCCATGTTAAGACTTACCTGTTGATTCATTCCCTCTTCATTTCGGGTCCGCGCCGCATCGTGGCATTTCCGGACCCCGGCCCCTAAGGGGAAAAAGAGACATCAGCGTTAATGAGCGAATGAAAAGACATTACCAATTTCTACAAGGATTTCACCTCTCATCTCGGGTCGGTGCCTGTTGCCCGGCATTCCGTACCCCGGCCCCTATGGGGAAAAAGACACTAGCATTAGTACATTAATGCATGGACACAAGGGGAACCTCTTATCAAAAAACTTACCTGGAAGCCAAGCAAGTTTGGTTCTCACCAATCCGAAAATCCAGTGAAGTAACTGGATACCAACGCGTCCCTGCATCAGAAGCAGGATGGAGAGCTCATCCTTCCAGACCCTAAGGTGAGACGCTACGAGAAATCACAGAAGGGTTTCAAGGAGGGTGAGAGGGGAAATTGGGAGGCCGATTGCATTACCCCGGAGACAGTTAATCCCCTATTTTCGCCTACAGAAGGGTACTTCTGCGAGCCAGACGAGCCAGATTTGGGGGCCCGGTCCAGTCCGTTTTACGAACCCTGCGCATCACCTTAGAAGAGGTCACAGAAGCGCGAACCAGGCCAGCGCCTCCGTGGGATTCAGGTGAGCGTAACAGAGGCCCTCCACAGGAAATGTGTAATTTAAAAACCAATCTGGAGAGAAGGGAGTCAGATCTTCAGGGATTGACTGGCCTAAAAGAAGAATATGACAAATTAATCGGACACATGAGACAAATGGAACTCAAGTTAGGGCAGGCCATTGAGGCTCTAAATGTGCAGAAAAGAGAGGCTCATCTCCTACAACAAAAATTGGGTCAGGGTGCCCAAACAATACAGGCAGCACAAAGAGATAATGAGGCCCTCTGTGAGGAGAATGATGGGCTACACAAGCAAGTGGCAGCTCAGGAGCGGGTCATAGAGGCCAGTAGATCCCTGGTAGCCGATAAAAAGGCTCAGATCTTTGCCTATTATGAAGAGATAGGGCTGAAAAAGAAAAACTAGCAAGGTTGGAGAAAGAGCATCCTAGACCTAATACAAACTGGAGGAACCCCGAACAGGTAGAGAAGGACAGGGAAACCCCTGATCATAGTGTGTTCACCTCTGTGCTAAGGGACTCAACCCCTTTTAATACATTAAACACATTGCGGACCTACTATCTACTGGTCCATATGGACCAGAAGCCATGAGGCCGGCCGAAGTAAATATGTTTAGTATGATGGATCTGACAGGTCAGCGCCCCCAAGAAATTGATGGACGGGCGTCCCTGTATGGATACCAAAACATCAAGGCTGATGTCTTTGACAAGGAAGTCTCCTGTGAGGGGAAAGTCAGGGAATTGGATCTACAAAAATACTACCTGCCAAGGGACCAGTTGGTTCAATTTGATGAAGAACCGAATGAAATGAGGCCCAAAAAGAGCATTTTAAAGACCTCCACCCAATCAGGGCAGTAGTGGGGATCCTCCACCAACCCTGGAAGCAGGGAGGAGTCAGAAGACTACTCTCCTGTGCGTCACAGGGGAGTAGAAACTAGGCCCCAACATTCTGCAAGCCTCTCCCAGGCTCAAAGAATCAGGGAGCGCCTAGAAGATCAGGAGGGGTCCTCCAACAGTAGCGACAGAGTTTGAGGGCGAGTCGACTCGGGTGACAAAGCCAAAGAAAGCAAATAAACTAAAAAGAGTTATGGCAAAAGATCCCATTAGGCAGATGAAGGCCATTAGGAGTTTCATTACCCCATACCACAAAAATGCAAAATATTCTGTCTGGGAACATTTGGAACTCTACGAGCAAATGATGGACACTTTTCACCTTAAAGACGACCAGAACTGCATAGAGTATGCTAAAAGGACTGTCTCTCCAGGGTACTCCAGCTTCTTTGCTGGACAGGAGGACCAGCACCATTCAAGATGATCCACCTACAGGGCGACCATCTTGAAACACTTTTCTGCCTACAGAAACCCCCAAGAGGCTCGCAAAGCAGCCTACAATTTGCTGTGTCAGGAAGATCAGGCCCCACGAGAATTTGTGCAAGAGCTAAAATGTGCATTTGCACAAACCACTACGAGGGTGCGCAGGGATAGCAGGGAGTTTATCATTACTTTCTTTCATGCGCTCCCAAAATATATCATGACCCAGCTGGTGAGGGAGTTCCATGACAAAAGATCTCTCTACTGGGTAATAGAGCAGGCGACCCGCATTTATGAAGTCCAAAAACATGCTGAAAATAGAAATCTGGTTAAAAACTCCAAGCCAGCCAACACCCCTGCTACTGCTAAGGTAGCAGAGGTGAAGGTTGCCTCCATTTTATACCTGCAAATGGGTAAGCTTAAAAATGCACCAATCACAAATCAACAAAACCAGAGGCCTAGAAGGCCTTCAGGCCAATCACAAACAGGTGGTAATCCCAATAACAGGACCCCTAATTCTCCTGAGTATATAAGTCTCAGTTACAAGGGCAACCGGCCTATCTTGGGGCATGTATGGACTCCTCCAGCCCAAGGGGGGGGGTCCCACCAGGTAAGTACTGCCCCAGGAAACTTCCCACCTAACTTCCCTCAGGAAGGCAGTAATTCCCCAAATATCAGGTTAAGTTTCTTTCCCCAAAGCCCTCAAAACCCCAACCTGCAGGGCAACCCTCCTTTCTTTCCACTGTTTCAGGAGCCCAGACAACTCAATCCGGGAAAGGAGAGGCACAGGGGGGAGGGCTACCAAAATCCACCATCTCCAGGGTACTACAGGAGAAGGGATAGTTACCCTTCCCGTGAACAACCAAGGTATGAGCAAAAACCCCCGTACCTGCCGGAACGGGTGTCTCAACTGGAGCGCCAGGTCCAGTACCTTACCCAGGATCTGGGTGGAATCTTGACAGCTGAACAAAACCCTGAGATGACATGGCGGCTCAGAACCCCACAAACCAAGGGTCTGGCAGCCCAAAAGAATGATGGGGAGAGAACCCCGACAAGTCACCGGTTCCAGAGGAGGAGGCACGGGGGAAGGGGGGTGTAAAGTTCTAGAGGAAGCTTCCTTCCTCACCCGTGAAAAGCCCCTGGACACCCAGGAACCGGAACAAAAATCTCCTGCCCCTGAAAATTTGCAACCCAGGGAACAGAGGGTGGGTCGGAGAAATAAAGACCTCAAAAAGGCCCATTTTGAAGGGGAAGACTCCTTAGGGGATTCTGGGAAAACAATCTTCTCCTTCAGGACGAGGGAACTCCTCCCAAAGAAAAATGGGTCCCAAGAGATCTAAATGAAGACTGAATGGGTTTGGGGACTGATGCAGAGTCATCCATCCCTGAACACCAGAATTGTCATCCGGAGAAGAAAATAGTAATGGAGGGATCCTCCCCACAAATTGGTTGTAGTGACTGCCACCTGGTAAGCAGGGGCAGCACAGAGCTAAGGGAAACAGGGGATTCCAAAATCTCCACTATTTCAGGATGTAACATTTTTATTACAGATCCCCAGACTCTGACACAGAAACGTGTCCAAAATGCCACCGTGTCAGGGTCCAAAATAAAGGAAATGACCACCCAGCTTGCCCAAAATGCACATTACCTTTGTCCACTTGAGGAGAAGGAGGGTAGATTTTATGCCCCGGTCCAAGTGCAAGGGCAATGTACATTTTCAGCACTGGTAGACACTGGATCGCAAGCCACTCTTCTGTCGAAAAGGGCCTTTGATCAGCTAAATTCGGGAAGGGGGGAGAGTTACCAGATCCCTCTCACCCCTCTGCCTGGACAACTCCAAAACTTTGATGGGAATTAAATTCCTGTCGAGCGGAGAGCGGATTTGGAAATTAAAATAGGCTGACACAAGATGAAGCACCCGGTCATAGTCGTGGCTCCAGAGGGAACCCCCTGTCTATTAGGGAATGACATCCTTTGCAGGTTGTCCCCCCTAATAGACTGTGTGAACAAGGTCCTCTGGAATCAGACTAACAGGCCAATAAAATTAAAACAGAGTGTCAACCATGTTAGTTTAAATGGCACATGCTGTCATGATGCCTACCTCCAAGGAGCCAGGTCCGACCCAGCAACCCCAGAGGCAGGCATCATTTCCCCCAGGGAAGTGCCAGCGGGCCCAAGCTGGGGCCCTTTGGACACAGTCCTGGCGCCTTAGGCGCCAGGCTCATGTTGGACCCCTGTCCTGGCGCCTTAGGCGCCAGGCTCATAAAGCTAGACATGTGTTCAAGTGTTTTAAGGTGCACTTACCTGATGCAGACCATGCTGCTACATCCAGGCCCTCTTGAGGCCTGAATGGAACTACTTTAGCTGTGGAACTACTTTCCCCTGGGTGTGGTCGGGAAGGGTACATACCTGATCGGTGGAAGGATACATACCTGGAACTTCTTCCAAAGCTATTTAAACCACGCCCGATCAGCAACTCACGCTTCGCGTTGTTCTGCTCCTCGCAGCTGGACGCTCACCATCTCAGCTCCTGCTTCTGGACTTCAGCCACGCCTGTCAGCATCCTGTGTCACCTGCTAAGAGAGAATTGGAGAGAAAGAAGACCTTACCTGCTAAAGCTGCATCACTGAGACTTCACACCGACGATCCTGAAAGGGAAGACATCATTTTAAAAGCATTTTGCTTCGATCGCTGCAGCGCTGCATTTCACTCACCTTTCCTGGGCACCTCCATCTTCAGCAGCGATCATCTGGATCCGCAGCCACATCCCAGAGCCTAGAGAGAAAAAGACAAGAACACAAGGTGAGAGAAGGAAGGGAATAGGAAAAGCTCAGTTTCCTTCTAAGACTTACCTGTTGGGTCATTCCCATTTCATTTCGATTTCGGGTCCTGCCGCTTCCTGGCATTCCGGACCCCGGCCCCGAAGGGGAAAAAAGAACAAAGACATTGAATGAGCGAATGCAAAGACATTACCCGAACGCTCATCCAGAACTTACCTGTCATTTACTGGAACTGCACGTTTCACTTCGGGTCGGCGCATATCTCCGGCATTCCGAACCCCGGCCCCTAAGGGGAAAAAGACATAAGCGTTAGCGCTTGCTGTAATAAGACAATGAACATTATTATTAAGGTTGAACTTTTGAACTTGCTACAGAACTCTTACAGCGCCTTACCTGAATAGTCAAGCTTATTTGAACTCCCATCAAACCTCAATCCAGTGAAGTAACTGGGTTTCAACGCGCCCCTGCATCAGAAGCAGGATGGAGAACTCATCCTTCCAGACCCTAAGGTGAGACTTCACGGGGAATCGAGGAAGGGTATCGTGGAGGGTTGAAAGGGAGTGGGAGGCTTGAGCATTATTCCGTCTGTAGGTAATACTCCCTTTTCACGCACAGGGGAATATTCCTGCGAGCCAGTGAGTCCATCTTCAGAGTCCTGCGCTTCACCATAGAAGAAGCATCAGAACTCGAAGCCAGACCTGCGCCTCCATGGGAATCAGGTGAGCGTGACAGAACGCGAAGCCTACCCACAATTTCCCACCCGGGCGCTATGGAGACTTCCGAGACAGATCAGCTGGCCCAGCTTTTGGGGGAATCACGGGCAGAAGTGCACTCAGCCCGCCAGGAGACTAACACTCTCAAAAGAGAACTGATCCTATCCAAGGAAAGAACAGATGACCTGGCCAAAAGGTTATTGCAGGCCCAGGCAGGGCACACTCCTTTACCTAATTCCGGAGATACTTCCACATCAATGGGTTTGAATAACCCGGTACAAATCAATCTACCTGGACACATGCCTTTGGCCCCGCCTGAACGTTTTGCGGGGGATCCCAAGAAATATGCCGTCTTTATGAACCAATGTCGTTTACACTTTCTATGCAGACCTGGGGCCTTCCCTAACGACCAGACCAACGTAGCCTTTATACTATCTTACCTCAGTGGCAGTGCTGCCGATTGGTCTATTCCATTGGTAAATCAGGATGATCCCATTCTCCAGAATTTTCAGGGTTTCCAGGCCAGCATGGAAAGATTGTTTGCTCGACACTCTCAAGGACAGGCCCTTGATAACGAACTGCTATCCTTACGACAAGGTAATCAGGATCTTCTGTCCTACGTTGCCACCTTTAATAGACTGGTTGTGGAAACTGGATGGCCAGAAAACAAAAGGATTACATTGTTTCATCGAGGCCTGCGCGGAGAGCTTTAGGATGTTCTAGCTCAGATAGTAGATCCACCCCAGGTCTGCGCAGACTACATAGACTTGGTGGTTCAACTTGATCACAGACTTCAAAATAGAAAAGCAGATCGGTTCAAGTACGAAACCCGAGTACCGATCAAAACCCATGCTAACTCCAAGAGTACCGACGTATCGGAACCTATGCAAATCGGCGGTGTTAAAGGACCATTAATACAGAAGGAACGAGAGAGAAGGCGGCAAATGCAACTTTGCCTGTATTGCGGGACTTCCGGTCACTTTCTTCGAAATTGTCCGGTTAAACCACCTAAGAAGGTGGTTGGAGCCACAGATAACGATTTATTGACTGGCGAGCAAAGAAGATAAGTTTTCCTGATTGTGAACCAACCTGTTACCCAAGAAATCCAGTTATGGGTCTAGCCTCAGCAACTTCCACCCATGTACAGCTACCGTCAGAATACCAA
This sequence comes from Ambystoma mexicanum, assembly GCF_040938575.1. Lineage (NCBI taxonomy): Eukaryota > Metazoa > Chordata > Amphibia > Caudata > Ambystomatidae > Ambystoma > Ambystoma mexicanum. The sequence continues at coordinate 758,568,202 of NC_090927.1, read as the reverse complement.
GAATTCCAAGACGTTTTTCAGAAGGAACAGGCTAACACGTTACCCCCCCATCGGTCTTATGATTGCCAAATCGATCTGGTACCCAATGCTCAACTACCTTGTAGTAGGATTTATGCTCTTACGGAACCTAAGAACCTACATTTGCGTCAGTATTTAGATCAGTACCTAGCCAATGGTTTTATTCGCCCGTCCAAGTCTCCTGTCTCCTCAGCTCTGTTCTTTGTGCCGAAAAAAGAGGGCGACCTTAGAACATGTATAGACTATCGCGCCCTAAATCAAATAACGATTAAGAATCGTTATCCTCTGCCCCTGATCCTTGAGCTTATCGACCAGGTGAAAGACGCTTGTGTGTACACCAAGTTAGATCTCCGAGGAGATTATCACCTGGTGCTTATAAAAGAAGGCGACGAATGGAAGACTGCATTCCGCACCAAATTTGGGCTCTTCGAATATCAGGTGATGCCCTTCGGTTTGTGCAATGCACCTGCCGCCTTTCAGTACTTTATGAATGATGTTCTTCGGGAACTTATCGACGTCTGTGTCATTGTTTATATTGACTACATCCTGGTGTACTCCTCTTCAGAATCCGATCACAGAAAACATGTTAGGGCAGTTCTTGAGAAATTGCGCCAGCACAGACTATTTGCAAAGCTCGAAAAATGCATTTTTCATACCACAGAAGTGGAGTTTCTCTGATTCATCCTGACACCTCAAGGAGTCCGAATGGACTCGCGAAAGGTGGACGCCATCCTCAAATGGCCATCTCCTAGCTCGGTGAAGGGATTTCAGAGCATGCTCGTCTTCGCCAATTTCTATCGAAGATTCATCCCGGAATTTTGCCAAACAGTCCAACCCATCACAGCTCTCCTAAAGAAAAACAAACGCTTTGAATGGACTCTTGAGGCCGAGCAAGTCTTTCAGGACCTGAAAACCAAATTCACCTCTGCACCTATATTGAAGCACCCTCACCCAGATCTCCCTTACATTGTGGAAACCGACGTATCCAGTTCGGCCATGGGAGCTGTCCTGTCGCAAAGAGACCCAGAAACTAACCAACTACACCCTATGGCCTTTTGGTCCAGGAAATTTTCTACTCCTGAAATCAACTACGCAATTACCGACAAAGAGTTACTGGCTATTAAATCTGCTTTCAAGGCTTGGCGTCACTACCTTCTCGGGGCAAGACACACCATCACCGTAATTACGGACCACAGAAATTTACAGTATTTAAAGACGGCCAAGGCTCAATGTTCACAACAACTCCGATGGGCTCTATTCTTTGCGGAATTTGATTTTGTAATTACCTATCGCCCTGGCTGCAAGAATGGTAAAGCGGACGCCTTATCCCGGATTGGCATGGAAGAACCCAATTCGAGTTTAGAACCTGTGCCAATCATACCTGAACAAAGAATCTTAGGCCTAACTTCATTGCAAACTATTGAGGACATCCAAACGCAAGTAAAACAACTTCTAGACTCTTCAGCCTTACTGGAATGGAGTCAAAAGGGTCCTCATTACACCGTTAAGGATGACTTACCCTACTTCCAGGAGCGGTTGTTTCTGCCTAGTAAAGAATTGCAAGAACTTGTTATTGCCCATCATCATGAATCATTAATGGAAGGACACCCTGGTATCGCTAAAACGGAGGAAAAAATCAAACGCCACTTCTGGTGGCCTTCTTGGAGAAAAGACATAAAGTCTTTTTTATTGTCTTGCGGAATTTGCGCCCAAAACAAGGGTAAAAAAAAAGGCCAGCTGGCCTACTTCAACCCTTGGATATTCCACCGGCACCATGGCACACCTTGTCAATGGACTTTATAACTGACCTGCCTCCTTGTGCTGGTTACAACACTATCCTTGTAATTGTGGATCTATTTTCCAAAATGGCCCACTTTATCCCTTTAAAAGGTTTGCCTTCAGCTTCCACCTTGGCCAAGGAATTTCAGGAGAATATAGTTTGCATATATGGTTTCCCTTCCATATTAGTCTCGGATCGTGGAAGTCAATTTATCTCCCATTTTTGGAAGAAGTGTTGCCAACTAGCACAAATAGATGTGCGGCTATCCACCAGCCACCACCCCCAGACCGACGGACAAACCGAGAGAACCAATCAGACTCTCGAGCAATATCTTCGGTGCATGTTACATCAATCCGAGTTAAATTGGAAAGACATCCTTTGGATCGCAGAATATGCATACAACAATTCAGTGTATTCTGGAACCGGACAAACTCCTTTTTATACTTTGTATGGTCACCATCCTCGGACCTCTGATCTAGATCCACCTCTGACCCTTGAAATGCCCGCAGTAAATCATCTGCATTCCACAATAACCCAAGCCTTCAAAGAAGCTGCAACTCATTTACAGCAAGCCAAGAAAAAGTATAAAGAAAACGCTGATTTGCACCGAAGTAAAACTCCTCCTTACCAAGTAGGAGATCAGGTATGGCTAGCAATGAAACATTTACCCCTCAAGGGCCCGCGAACCTGCAATCCCAGATTCATAGGACCTTATCCGATCAAGGCTATAATCAATCCCGTGGCCTTTAAACTGGATTTACCATCTAACATGCGTATTCATCCAGTTTTTCATGCATCACTTTTGAAGCCAGTACAACTAGGGACCCGACTGTCCAAGCCTCCAGACCCAGTTCAAATTGAAGGGGAATTAGAATTCGAAGTTAAAGACATTTTAGACTCCAAGGTGTTTAAGTCCAAACTCTTCTATCTTGTTGACTGGAAGGGATATGGACCTCAGGAGAGATCGTGGGAGCCTAGTAACCATGTTCACGCACCTCGATTAATACAAAGGTTCCACCAGAGATTTCCGAACAAGCCAAAACCCCCGGAGGGAACAACCTTGGGAGGGGCCTTGAGGGGGGTACTGTCATGATGCCTACCTCCAAGGAGCCAGGTCTGACCCAGCAACCCCAGAAGCAGGCATCATTTCCACCAGGGAAGTGCCAGCGGCCCCAAGCTACAGCCCTTTGGACACAGTCCTGGCGCCTTAGGCGCCAGGCTCATGTTGGACCCCTGTCCTGGCGCCTTAGGCGCCAGGCTCATAAAGCTAGACATGTGTTCAAGTGTTTTAAGGTGCACTTACCTGATGCAGACCATGCTGCTACATCCAGGCCCTCTTGAGGCCTGAATGGAACTACTTTACCTGTAGAACTACTTTCCCCTGGGTGTGGTCGGGGAAGGGTACATACCTGATCGGTGGAAGGATACATACCTGGAACTTCTTCCAAAGCTATTTAAACCACGCCCGATCAGCAACTCACGCTTCGTGTTGTTCTGCTCCTCGCAGCTCGACGCTCACCGTGTCAGCTCCTGCTTCTGGACTTCAGCCACACCTGTCAGCATCCTGGGTCACCTGCTAAGAGAGAATTGGAGAGAAAGAAGACCTTACCTGCTAAAGCTGCATCACAGAGACTTCACACCGACGATCCTGAAAGGGAAGACATCATTTTAAAAGCATTTCGCTTCGATCGCTGCAGCGCTGCATTTCACTCACCTTTCCTGGGCACCTCCATCTTCAGCAGCGATCATCCGGATCCGCAGCCACATCCCAGAGCCTAGAGAGAAAAAGACAAGAACACAAGGTGAGAGAAGGAAGGGAATAGGAAAAGCTCAGTTTCCTTCTAAGGCTTACCTGTTGGGTCATTCCCATTTCATTTCAGGTCCTGCCGCTTCCTGGCATTCCGGACCCCGGCCCCTAAGGGGAAAAAAGACAAAGACATTGAATGAGCGAATGCAAAGACATTACCCGAACGCTCATCCAGAACTTACCTGTCATTTACTGAAACTGCACGTTTCACTTCGGGTCGGCGCCATATCTCCGGCATTCCGAACCCCGGCCCCTAAGGGGAAAAAGACATAAGCGTTAGCGCTTGCTGTAATAAGACAATGAACATTATTATTAAGGTTGAACTTTTGAACTTGCTACAGAACTCTTACAGCGCCTTACCTGAATAGTCAAGCTTATTTGAACTCCCATCAAACCTCAATCCAGTGAAGTAACTGGGTTTCAACGCGCCCCTGCATCAGAAGCAGGATGGAGAACTCATCCTTCCAGACCCTAAGGTGAGACTTCACTGGGAATCGAGGAAGGGTATCATGGAGGGTTGAAAGGGAGTGGGAGGCTTGAGCATTATTCCGTCTGTAGGTAATACTCCATTTTCACGCACAGGGGAATATTCCTGCGATCCAGTGAGTCCATCTTCAGATCCTGCGCTTCACCATAGGAGAAGCATCAGCACTCGAAGCCAGACCTGCGCCTCCGTGGGAATCAGGTGAGCGTGACACATGCCACATGCCACATGGTTGAACAAAAATCTGATCATATTGAGTTTCATATCCAGAATAATCAAATACCTTACATTACAATAATTGCTGTAGGACAACAAACTGGTGATGGGAACCTCTCTCCATTCCTGAAAATCAACCTTACTTTGAAATTGTATACTGATTCACAATCTGAAAATACCAATTATATAGCCAAAATTGATGAAAAACCAGCACAAAGTGTAGCTGGCATTCAGAAAAAAGGCAAACAGCTCTTCTTCCCGATTCAGTTAAATGACGGGAAGGAGTCTGTTCTCACCTAAGTTCACTTGAATGGCATAGAAAGCTTCATAAGTGAAGCATTATTCAGGAAACTTAAAAAAAAAACAGACCCTGCCCGCTGTGGATTCAGTTTATCAGTGGTCATGGGGCCTGGAAATTCCCTGTTCCAAACATCTTCTGCTTAGCAGTTATATGCTAAAGATATCTATAGGTGACAAAAGCATAGACCATAATTGTTGGATCATGCAAGGTGTTCCTTCTGCCTTTTATATGGGCATTCATATCCTCAACTGACTCAAAATTAATTTGGATCCCAGTTATTGCCAAGCCCGGTCCCAACTGGAGAGTAAATCTCAGGGCTCTGTCAGTCCTAAAGAAAGCCTTCCAGTCAGCCCCATTGCTACGGTAGGCAATTGAAGTTCAAAAATGGAGAAGAGGTCATCATCCCAAGCCTAGCCTATAGAGTCTGCATCCCCAAAGGAGAACTGACAGAAGAGAAATTGGTCCATATTAATCAGCCAAAAGGTTGTCACCATAGGCACACTTTGCAGCATATTGAGGAGCCAAGAGAAAATCAAATAGTGGAGACATTTGAAGCATGTGAATAAGAAAAAGAAGAACCTGAAGGGAACAGATAGGTTTAGAGGTATGATTCGTTAACAGGGAGTGTGTTTCTGCATTGTTAGGAAAAGGGATTCCCCAAAATTCTAGCCAAATCCATTGTTATCTGTATGGTGGGATTGATCAATTACCTGTATTAATGGAGTATGGTCATTATTAAATGGATGAGTGTCCCACTGCTGTCAACCTTCCGGGAGGGCAGTCAGTGGGAAAATGTAGTCACCGGTTCTTTATCTTATAGATTCCTACTGGTTGCACCCTTCAAAGACCACAGAAGACCTCCCTGGGGACCTGGAAAGGAGAAATCAAAGAAGATCTGGGGTTGTCGCTCAACACCATAAAGGAAGACCTCAGGGAAAGCTGTGGGTGTCATTCCACGCGCCAACGAGAGACATCGAGAGGATCGTGGCATACCATTCCCTGATGGAAGAAGGATTCCTACCTGATAAACCTCGTTTTGCCCTACCTGATGAACCTCGTTTTGCCCTACCAATGAACCCCACTTTGCCCTACTCTCCCTCGATAAAGTCTCAGAAAAGTCGGGAGAGGGGGGATTTGTGGGCTACATTGACCCACTCAACAGAATTCTTCTCCATAACCAAGCTGCGCTTTGGTAGAAACAGCAAAATGGCTGCACTGGCTCCTTTGAGCACCTACAAAAAGATGGCTGCACTATCTTGCCAAGCACATATTGGGAAGGATGGAACAAGGAGGCGCACTCAAAAAGCCTGCCAGTGTGTTGCTTACATGTACAAAATAAGGGGAGTAAAAAAGCAGCACTGCTTTGCTGCAAGCCCAAAGTTCCCATTGAAAATGGGAATATTTCACATTAAAAAGGATGCTGCTCTGATGCTTTTTTCATGTGTTTTTCATCAAACTACTTTCATTAATAAGGCCTTTCCATGCCCATCCATATCCACATTGTGATTCAGCAGAAGAAAGCATGATCCCTGAATGTCAGGCTCTGTCAGCCAAATCTGAAAAAATACAACAAAAGCTTTACTTCAGTTACACAGAAAAACGCTTGACTTTTGCTACAAAATGTCAAAAATCACTGCTCTCTGCGCCCATGTCAATCTCAAGAGACCGTAGCCTTGTACAGGCTGTTGTGTACAAAAAGCTAACTATGGCTACAAAACAATGTGGAAGTGCAGATGGAAGAGACAAACTGAATTTGCAAGGAAAATTCCAGCTGGCTTTACACATGGAAACATGGGCTTTTGCAAACCAGCAAGAAATGCCTGTTTTAAAAGTACCATGTTGAACAAAAACTTGTCTGTGCCTAGCAATGTAAAGGGGTTTGATGCTGGGAAACATAGAGGGGATGTTTTATCCAACAGGTTTGTTTTGATTCTGGACAAAATAAAATAAAATAAAAAGAATTAAACTGCATTGGCTGAATTTTGCAAGCTCCAGAACAGGTTTTTCCCTGCTGGCTAAGCTAAGGCTTCCCACAAAAGGGACCACCATAAACTTCCAGGACACGAAAGTGATAATTGCTAGCTTGAAAAACTTTGAATGGACTAAGCAAAGAAAGTTCACACGCTCGTCAGACATTCGTCCGTGCTCCAGGCTGGGACAATGGAAATCTGGGACACTAACCTGTGAAGTTGAAGCGGCCATAAAACCTGCAATAAAACTGGGAAACCCCCATCCCTGCACTGAGCTGAAGTGACAGTTGGTGGTAGCTGAAAAAAGAAATGGTCCAGTGAAGGTCAAAAGCCAGCCCATTTGTTTCAAAAGACTATTTTATTAAGGAAACTTTGAAGACGTTTATTTTTGCAGCAGAAATTCGCAAAAATGTAAAAAGTTAACAGTTTTAATGTAATTTTGTGGGGTATAATTTAAGATGTTGTAGCCTTCACTCCCACCTTGGGATTAGAAATGGCAAAGAAGTGGATATTCTGAGGAACGTGTACAGGGGGCCACTGTAAAATGTAATACTGATATGCCTAATAATAATCTATGCACATGGGTAAAGTTATAGAATTTTAAGTAATCTAATTTTCACTGAAAAGTGTGAAAAACTGGTAGAAGGGCGAAGCAAGGTCCTATAACTGTGAGGATTGGACTGCTATGCTCTACATAAAATATATCATCTGCCCATGTGATTTGTTAAAGTGCCACAACTGTACAAATATGTAAATTATGTTATGACTGATTTTTGGCAAAAAGGACTGTGAAAGGCTTTTCACCTCATAAAATGCAACCTCATAAACGCAGACTCCTCCTCGAGGAGGCGATTAAACTAGCCTGACCTCTCTGAGACTGGGAGGTAGGCCTAACTCAGATCTGCCCACCAATAATTCTGTGATGTCACCCCGCTTTATATAAAGCGTGGCTGCCAGGACTCTGGACACACTCTTTCCTGAATTTCCTGCACATGCGTTCCTGATTTTCCACCTTCATCTTGCCAGATTCCAGATCCCCCTGCAAAGCCAAAGCTTAGCTGATTCCAGATCCCACTGCAAGACCAAAGTATCGATGACCATCCCAGCAAGGCCTCAATCCAGAGACCACAGATCTAAACATTCCAATAACCAAAGGGAAAGTTGTGGTGTTCTTTTGGGAAGCATCCTGAAACCAGACCGGCTTTTTGCCTACTAACTGCATGCCCGCTGCAACCGCTCCATCCCGCTGAGGCGTCGCTGTGACCAGACCTGAGCCCAGCTGTCTTTTGCCAGGAGAGTCCGCCGTCCGGTGACCCGAGCCCTGGAGTCCAGGACCCGGTTGACTGTGACTAATCCCACATTTAAGAGCGTACTGTGAGTATCCACATCCCATCACACATACTCTACCCCATCTTGATTTGTGTCTTTGTTCCACTTTCTAAGCAACCCTATCCATGTCCTGATAACTTGTACAACTGTCAGAATTCTCTGTGCATCTTGTCATTTATCTCCATGCGTTAGCGCCACTTTCTTATTCCTTCTTTCCTGCCTAGATCAAAAATCCTTAGTCATATTTTGAGTAATCGAAGTAATTTCCGCATAAGGTTGAACACTGGGGAGACAGGGTGGATGTCGCAAATCAACCTTGGATCTTACTGTGCCCCTCTTTATCAATATAGACTTGATAACCTAGTTTAAGTCAAACCTGTACTTTTCTCCGCTGAGTTTCTTTCCTCTTTCACAGCTTTATTTTACCCAAATCGAACCTTTTTCTATCTTGCATATCTCATCCAGTTTTGTAGCTAGAGACATCCTTTCACCTCTATCTTATCCCTGTGATATACATCTGTCTCCCAGCCCAAAAACCACATTGAAAAGCCAAGTATTTCACCCGTGTTTTATAAAATGAGTTTGTGTAATTTTAAACGGGAATTGAAAACAAATGCAATTTTCTAACGTGTGAAATTTGGCTGCAGCATGTTCTAGCTTTCCACTTGTTTTAGAATTGTTTGCCTTTTGTTGATCCATTGCCTTGTGATTGCTAGTGTTTATGCCTTACTGCTTTTGTGAGAAATCATATGTGCCTTATACATTTAACCCCACAACAATTATTTATTTGTCAATTTCTGAGTGTCATTTTATGCCATTGCAAGTGCTTCTTTCCATCCACTCAGAATGTGATGATTTGTGGGTTGCGGGAACATTGCAGGGGGGAGAACCTTAACTTGGGTGCTATCTATCGTAATTCAAAAAGTGCTCCTATTCAATTGTGCTTTGGATATGTTCATGTAGAAGGTTAACCAACTGTAGTTCAGTAGTCTTTATTGTAATTATCACCCCTTTGGTGATGCTGCACCATATTATGAATTCTAAAAATAAATAAATACTGTATTTTCACCAACCGGCCTGGTTCATGGTCCATTGTGACCCGGGGTATTTGTAAAAGGGGGTGTGAGACGGGTCGGGTATCGGCTCAATTTGAATTCATTGAAATTAAAGAAAAAGCATTCCTATTGAGCGCCACATCACAGGATACGACCAAGTGTCCTGGTCCAGTTTGTGACGCCCGATTGGTATCCATAACACCACATAGGTAGTGACGCAGGTCAATACGTGAATGATGATGATTTTATGCAATATAACCTCAGTTTCTACTAAAATGAGTTGAGTAAGAGGATCGAACAAATGCTGATGTTCGTTGTACTCCTTGTTTTATATACTTGTTGATAAAACGGACCCTTTTGCCAAACTGAAAGAGGCCCCTAGGGGACCCTGACGTCTATGGAAACAAGGCGAGTCACCACACACGATAGAGACGCCAGACACGAGGTTGTATTCCCAAAGCTAGGGTTTTATTGCAAAGCAAAAGTCTCAGTTGGCCAACTTGGTTTCGACGCCCCGCGACATGTATCTCTAGACCTCGTGGGACGCAAGAGAGCGAATCACGTACATCAGTTACATATATACAAAATGCATATCAAACCCCTCTTCATTGGGTTTCTTTGAACTTGGTGTGACAATGGACATCTCCGGCCACTATGACACCTTCAAACATCTATTCTAGTAACAATTTGCAATTTGTGAGTGCGTAGGCATCTTTTGGTTATTGAATAGAACATGGCGCCTCTGTTCTTGGAAGTGAGCTACATGCAGAGGGGGTTACATTCCGGACCTTGCTATCTATCAGGTGCTATTCGCGTCCTGGGAGCCGACATGCTCTAGCGGGCTCAGCAAAGGGGGGGCGTTAGAAAAGCACAATTCAAGCCTTTAGTGGTATTATTGTAACATATTTTACCATATAACGAGACTGGCTGACAGCTGTGAAATGATTAAATGCCCTGCGGCTCTGCTTCAATGCTACATTAAGGAGGGAGCCGGGCATTCTTCCTGGCGCTGCCTACGTTTGTGTTTCAGCGAAACTCTTGTTATCCTCTCAGCCCTGTGGCCTTGTCCTTTTCATATGCAGACAGCATAGTTCCTCAGTCAAGCAGTGTAAGCGAAAAATATACTGCGAAGCAATAGGAACAGAAAGAAATGAGCAATGGCTAGAAAACAAAATGGCGATTCTTGTTACATCAAAATGGCTGTTCATTAGAACACTCGAAACCCTATATTCTGTCGTATCGTGCATGAGACGGTTGGCCCATGGCCACCAAAATACGTTGCGGTCTCGAATTAGATTTCTAGACTGACAAACCCTCCTTTGGCCGTATGCCAAATGTCTCATCTATTTATTGAAACCTCCTCTAGTGATGATGAATCTGAAGTACTTATGTCTGAATCTCGCATGCTATCGTGGTCATCATTGCCTTCAGTAATATCTATTGCCATCAACTCTTTCATTACTCTCATCTCATTTGGGTCTGGGCTAGTTCGATCATGAGGTTGTTTTTTCTTTGTTATCATTTGCATGCATCCTTTCGTACATCCCTCAGTTACCTCTGCACAAACTATGGGTAAACAATGTATACAACAACAACACGTTGGGAATATTCCGAACACCACTACTAGTATCGAGATCAGCTTCCACCCCCAAGATCGTAGTATTCCCCAAAACCAAGGTCCTATTTCCCATCTCCCTTCTCCCGTGGGGAGTTCAGAGCTTAGAACGTGCATTTTCTTTTTTGCTTCAAAGATCGTGGAGGAATAGTCATCGAAATAAACGCAACATGCTGATCCCACTATTTTGCAAATTCCCCCATGATCAACCAGGATTACATCGAGAGCCATTCTATTTTGCAGCGTCATTAACCTGATTCCTCTTTCTTCCAAAGTCATGTTGAATAATATATCTGTTGTTGTGTTTATTGTATTCTTTAGGATTCTGGACAATTGCCTTATATTATAGGAATTCACTATCTGTCCTAAGAATGGAATGAATGATTTTGCTACATCAGTTGCTATTAAAACACCGTTGTCAGTCCTTTTGACTCTAGTTCTGGATAATTTGGCCATGGCTGCTGTTTCCAAGAGTAATACTCCTGGGAACAATAGCCCAAGATAACATGTACCTCCCCAGTTTCTGGGCAACCAAGGGTATGCTTTCTCTCCACATATAAAATAAACTAGATCACCTACGTATACTGGTTCTATTTCCCATTTTAGTAACACCGTATTCATACAACCAGTATATGTTCTGACCGAAAAAGATCCTTTCTTTTTCAGGCAAAACGGGACAGTTCTTGGGCTATAATTCACCGTGTAAGATGGGGGAATCGCATCTGTGTTCCCTTCTATTCTTACACGAAACGTTATTACAGATGTTTTTTCTGGCGGGGACAATCTATCTCGTCTATTTTGTCGTGTTATTTTACGTGTGCTTTTCCTCGTGGGCTCTGGGGCTATTACTTGTGCTTTATGGGAAATGGAACAACCCACAGGCTTCATTATTATCTCCTCAAACTCATTCATGTTGGTTCTGTCTAATTGACCAATACTACTCTCATTCCATTTCCCATAGAACATTGCACCTAAAGATGCACTACATGAAGAACTTAATGGTAACGGCTGCCCTACCACCCTATTCCTTTCCCAGCATGCTGTGGTAAATGGGCACATACCCAGCAGTTTGTTTTCTTCAGGATTGCATGTGTCATGTTCATGATTAATAATAATGTATTATTCCCAAAACCTTCCCTATGTTTATCTTCCATTGGGGGTAGGGTATAAGTGATCACCTGAACCGGGCTTTCAGTAGTGGATATATTAATTATTGGTAAAAACATTTCTAATGGGTGTATTGTTTTTACCCACCATAATATTAGGGCTGTTGAGATTGGTGATACCACGCTCATAAAGCACATCATTATCGTTAGTGTCAGCATACAATTTGTTTTAATGTGTTTTTCTTAAAGTTATAGTCTTTATAACTGACTCATTTTCAGCAATGCTGGTGCAGGAGGAGGCTGGAACCGGTCCCGGCATGTTTCTCGTCATCCTTCTTCTTCCTTATCACAGTTCGTTGTGGATATTTCTCTTTGTCGCGTTTGCTCTGATGTCTATAAGTTCAATGAAATTCTCCCAGTTCAGTTTTGTCTGTCTTTTTTTTTTGTTTCAGCCTGGATTTGATTATTCGTTTTTAGGCGAGATCACTTGTCCCTTCTTGTACTGCTCAGAGGACCTTTGATCAGTTTTCGCCTCAGTATCATGTGCGCCCAGCTTGTCCGCTCTGGTTCCGGACGCATGTACTGTTAATCAATTATCTCACTTGCCATAGTACCATGTGCGCCCAGCTTGTTCGCTCTAGTTCCGGACACATGTACTTTTATGATCGCACCGAGGAGCCGCGAGTCTTGAATTGTCCGAATTGCACAATTCTCACACTTCTCTCCTTAACACCCCTGGTTCCTGCTCTGTCCATGAGCTGAACCAGAGGTTGACATAAACACCAAAAGAAAAAGAATGCCGATCATCTTGTCTTCCGAGGCCACTCCTGGTATCGTATGATCCGTGAACAGTGCCGGCGCACTTTCAGATTCAGGCTTGAAGTCAGCCTGCAGCGCTTCTGCAGGTGCTGGTGTGTGCCGTGCCAATGATGCAGATTCGGTCTTTGGCGTGCTGGCAAGTGCTGGTGGGCGCCAAAGGGGTACACGATTTGTTTCTGCTGGTATTTGCAAGGCAGATTTCACGTCGGTCAGCAGTGATGTCGATTCTGCTGGGCAACCTTGGGGAACTCGTTGCCCTTCCCCCTCTTTGGCAATCGTCTCAGGCTTTGTTTCGAGTTTCACTTCATGTTTTGGCAGATCAGGTGGCTGCACACTGGCAACAGTTTCTTTTGTGTCTGCGACCGCTGTCTCTTTCCAATCATCAGTGTCAGGCAAGACTTTCAGTGCAGTTGGAATCTTCTTGGCATGGGTGGCATGGATCCACGACTTCCTTCCATCCACCCTGATTGCCGTTTGCGTCGCCAAAAGTACTTGATAGGGCCCACGCCACCTGGGTGCTAATGATGATTTTCTTTCGAAGTTTTTTAGCAGCACCCAGTCTCCTGGCTCCAGCGCATGCCCCGGACCGGTATACCGCACGGGTAATGCCTCCTGTACCTGCTGATGAATCAAACGCAATTTCTGCATTAAAAGGCCACAATAAGTACTAAGCACAGGATGTTCTATCTCACTGAGTCGTTTTGGCTGAGGTGCGCACCATACATTTGCCGGCCTCCCCATTATGATCTCGTACGGGGAGAGCCCAGTTTTAGCCTGTACAGACGTACGCATGCATAATAGTGCTATTGGTAATGCATCCACCCAACTCAACTTGCTTCCCGCACAAATCTTGCTAATCTTTGATTTAAGTATCCCGTTGTGCCTCTCCACAAGACCAGCAGAACTTGGATGCCTTGAACTGTGGAATCTCTTATCAATCTGGAGACCTGCACATACCTGTAACACCACTGCACCCACAAAATGTGGTCCATTATCGGACCATAGGACACGGGGCTAGCCAAATCTGGAAAAATACTCCTTCAACATTACTTTTGCCGTACTCATCGCTGTACAGTCTTTTAAAGGATATGCCTCCACCCACTTACTGAATGCACAGATTACCACCAAGACGTATTTTAAGTTTGGCACCTTTCCATCTCTATGAAATCACAATGAACTACCTCAAACGGCATTGAGGGCGGGCCAAAACTTCCTGTTGGTGTCACTGTTCCCTTTCCTACATTGTGTTGTAAACACGTGATACAGTTCTGCACCAACCTTTCTGCATTCTTTTTTATGTTTGCATTCTGCCATACTGTAGAAAGGTGCTGTATCATTTTCTTGGCACAGATGTGCGTAGGACTGTGGGCCATTGTGACCATTGCAGTCACATATGAATTTGGCAACATGCAGTTTCTAGTTCCCTTGTCCACCCAACAACCCTCCAAATCCAACTCAGCAGATCCCTCTGCCTATCCCTGTATTTCATTGGCCATAGCCTCGGCCTGAATTTCTTTGACAGTCGCAACTCCATCTTCTATCATACAGGGTACTTCCTCTGTCTGAACCGTCATCATCTTGGTATTTAAATCAGTGGCAGTTTGTTTCGCAATCCTGTCTGCAAACGCGTTTCCCTCTCCTATTTTTCATTTTACTTTTTTATATGCCTCGCATTTCACTATTGCTAGGCGCTTTGGAAACGTGAGTGCAGACAGCAATCGTACAATCAAAGGGCCATGTTGAATTCTGGCACCATGTGATGTCAGAAACCCTCTCTCATCCCAGAGTCGTCCAAAGTTATGAACCACTCCAAACGTGTACTGACTGTCAGTATATATATTCACGTTCAAATTTTCAGAAATCTCGCAGGCTCTGGTTACTGCTATTATTTCCGCAGCTTGTGCTGAATTATAGGGGATTCTTTTACTTTCTACAACACTCTCTAGGGTAGTGATAGCGTATGCTGCAGTTGTCTTGCCATCTGGTAATTTAAAATATGAGCCGTCATAAAACAACTCTCCATCCGGCTCTTTCTGTGGAATATCACTTAAATCAACTCTCCCCTTGGTTTCTTCCTCAGTGACCATAAAGCAATCGTGGGGGGGGGTGATTCATTCTTCCCAATTTCTGTTATGGTTAATGGCATTAATTCTGCAGGATTCAAAGCGCTACACCTCATAAATTGGATATGGGGCGCAAACAAGATAATCTAATATCTTGTCAATCTAGCAGAGGTGAGGTGTTGCGTTTGTGTCCTATTTAATAGAACGTCTATGGCATGTGGCACCATCAGAATTAAAGTGTGCCCCAATACCATCTCTTCCATTTGTTTCACTGACGCAGCAGCCGCCGCGACAGATCGCAAACATCGTGGTAGTGCGCGCGCTACACGGTCCTGCGCAGAGGAAAAATAGCCACACAGCCTATTTCTTCCACCTTGTTCCTGTGTCAAAACCGCCAATGCACATCCTTCACTTTCACACACAAATAGTCTGAAAATGTTCTTATAGTTTGGCGTACCCAAAACTGGAGCCGAGCATAATGCAGTTTTCAATCCATCAAATGCTCTCTGACATTCCTCGTCCCACTGCAAAGGCATAACCGCATCCTTTCTAGTCAAATTCACTAATGGTTTCTGTAACGCTCACCTGACTCCCACGGAGGCGCTGGCCTGGTTCTCGCTGCTGTGACCTCTTCTAAGGTGATGTGCAGGGTTCAGAAGACGGACTGGACAGGGTCCCCAAATCTGGCTTGTCTGGCTCGCAGAAGTATCTTTCTGTAGGCGAAATAGGGGATTAACTGCCTGCGGGGTAATGCAATCGGCCTCCCGCTTTCCCCTCTCACCCTCCTCAAAACCCTTCTGTGATTCCCAGTAGCGTCTCACCTTAGGGTCTGGAAGGACGAGCTCTCCATCCTGCTTCTGATGCAGGGGTGCGTTGGTATCCAGTTACTTCACTGGATTTTCGGATTGGTGAGAACCAAACTTGCTTGGCTTCCAGGTAAGTTTTTTGATAAGAGGTTCCCCTTGTGTCCATGCATTAATGTACTAATGCTAGTGTCTTTTTCCCCATAGGGGCCGGGGTACGGAATGCCGGGGAACAGGCACCGACCCGAGATGAGAGGTGAAATCCTTGTAGAAATCAGGTAAGTCTTTAATGAGCGTTTTTTGGTAATGTCTTTTCATTCGCTCATTTACGCTGATGTCTCTTTTTCCCCTTAGGGGCCGGGGTCTGGAAATGCCAGGATGTGGCGCGGACCCGAAATGAAGAGGGAATGAATCAACAGGTAAGTCTTAACATGGAGATTTAGCTTTCCCTATTCCCTTCTCTCTCTCACCTTTTGTTCTTGTCTTTTTCTCCCTAGGCGCTGGGGCGTGACTGCGAATCCGGATGATCGCTGCTGAACATGGAAGCGCCCTGTAAAGGTGAGTGGAATGCGGCGCTCCAGCGATCGACGCGATGAGCTTTTAAATTAAAGTCTTCCTTTTCAGGATTGTCGGCGAGATGTCTTCGGGATGCGGATTTATCAGGCAAGGACTTTTCCTTCTTCTGTTCTCTTCTTCTCTTCCTTTGCAGGTGATCCAGGATGCTGGCAGGCGTGGCAGAAGTCAGGATGCAGGAGCAAACACGGTGAGCGTCCAGCAGCTAGATGTAGAACAACGCGAAGCACGTGTGGCTTTACGGGTGGGGTTTAAATAGCCTTGGAAGAAGTTCCAGGTATGTATCCTTCCTCCAATCAGGTATGTATCCTTCCCCGACCACGCCCGGATGGTAAATTAGTCCCACAGGTAAAGTAGTTCCTTTCAGGCCTCAAGGAGGCCGGGATCCTGCAGCATGGTCTGCATCAGGTAAGTGCACCCAAGCACTCCCATAATGAGCCTGGCGCCTATGGCGCCAGGACTGATGTCTTTTATGAGCCTGGCGCCATAGGCGCCAGGACACTGTCCAAAGGGCTCCTATATGGGGTTGCTGGGTCCTTCCTTGGGGACTGGATGTCCGCTTTCGGGGATGCAGGGCTTGAACAGGCTCCCTGGGAGCGGGCATCATGACAGCACTCCCCCCCAAGGCCCCTCCCAAGGTTGTTCCCTCCAGGGGTTTTGGTTTGTCTGGGAAGAGTCAGTGGATTTTCCTGACTAATCGAGGTGCATGCACATGGTCGCTGGGTTCCCACGACCTCTCCTGAGGTCCGTACCCCTTCCAATCAATTAGGTAGAACAGTTTTGACCTAAACATTTTTGAGTCTAAAATGTTCTTCACTTCGAATTTGGGCTCCCCATCTATTAGAACAGGTTCTGGAGGTTTGAGTAGTCGGGTTCCGGGTACTACTGGTTTCAGAAGTGACACATGAAAAACAGGGTGAATTTGCATACTTGCTGGTAAATCAAGTTTAACAGCCACTGGGTTAATTATTGCCATAATAGAATAAGGTCCCAGATATTTTGGGTTAAAAGTTCGAGGCCCTTTGAGTGGTAAATGTCTGGTAGCTAACCACACTTGATCCCCAATCTGATACGGAGGTGCTTCACTCCGATGTAGATCAGCATTCTCCTTGTATTTTCTCTTGGCTTGTTGTAAATGCGTAGTTGCCTCTTTGTAGGCTTGGGTAATTGTAGAATGCAGATGTTCTACTGCAGGCATTCCGAGATTCTGAGGTGAGTCAAGGATTGAGGTTTGAGGGTGGTGCCCAAACAAAGTATAAAAAGGACTGTGGCCAGTTCCAGAGTGTACCGAATTATTATATGCGTATTCGGCTATCCAAAGAATGTCTTTCCAGTTGCTTTCAGATTGCTGTAACATACACCGTAAGTACTGCTCAAGGGTCTGATTTGTCCTCTCGGTCTGACCATCGGTCTGAGGGTGGTGACTGGTCGATAATCTTACGTCGATCTGCACCATTTGACAACATTTGCGCCAGATGAGGGAAATGAATTGGCTTCCCTGGTCAGATATTAGTATAGATGGGAATTCATGTAGTCGAACAATATTTTCGAGGAATTCTTTGGCTAGGACAGAAGCTGAAGGTAAACCTTTCAAAGGAATAATGTGGGCCATTTTGGAAAACAAATCCACAATTACCAGAATAGTATTGTACCCCGAACAAGGATGCAGGTCCGTAATAAAATCCATTGATAGGGTGTGCCAGGGTGCTGGCGGTATGTCTAGAGGTTGAAGGAGACCGGCTGGTCTTTTCTTTTGACTTTTATTTTGGGCGCAAACACCACAGGACATCACAAAAGATTTAACATCTTTTCGCCAATAGGGCCACCAAAATTGTCTTTTCACCTTTTCCTCTGTCTTGGCAATACCGGGGTGTCCCTCTATTAATGTATCATGATAACCGGAAATAACTAGTTTGTGTAATTCCTTATGTGGCAGGAATAAGCGTCCTTGGAAATAAGGTAAACCATTATTTATGGTAAAGTCTGATCCCTTTTGTATCCAATCCTGTAAGGTTGTAGGGTCCAGGAGTTGTTTCACTCTGGCTTGAATGTCTTCAAGCGTCTGTAATGAAGTCATGCCTAGAATCCTCTGTTCGGGAATTATTGGTACTGGTTCTGAGTTTGTATCAGATTCTCCCATTCCAATTCGGGATAAGGCGTTTGCTTTGCCATTCTTGCAGCCAGGTCGATAGGTAATCACGAAATCAAATTCAGCGAATAACAAAGCCCATCGGATCTGCCGTGAGGACTGAGCCTTGGCGGTTTTCAAATACTGTAAATTCCGGTGATCAGTGATCACTGTGATGGTATGTCGAGCGCCAAGCAGATAATGCCGCCAGGCTTTAAAAGCAGACTTAATGGCTAACAGTTCTTTGTCAGTGATTGCATAATTAACCTCGGGTGCCGAGAATTTTATGGACCAAAATGCTACAGGATGCAGTTGGTTGGTTTCGGGATCTCTTTGGGACAGGACAGCTCCGTTGGCTAGGCTGGATGCATCAGTCTCGACGAAATAAGGGAGATCTGGACGCGGGTGTTTCAATATAGGTGCAGAGGTAAACTTAGCTTTTAAATCCTGAAAGGCCTGCTCGGCTTCTTCAGACATTTCAATACGTTTATTTTTCCTCAAGAGTGCAGTAATGGGTTGTCCCACGCGTGAAAATTCCGGGATAAACCTGCGATAGAAATTGGCAAAGCCGAGCATGCTTTGAACCCCTTTTACAGAGCTAGGTGATGGCCATTTGAGGATGGCATCCACTTTTCTTGAGTCCATTCGGACTCCTTTGGGTGTCAGGATGAAACCTAGAAACTCGACTTCTGTGGTATGGAAAACACATTTCTCCAATTTAGCAAATAGTTTGTGTTGGCGCAGTTTTTCGAGTACTGCTCTGACGTGTTTTCTGTGATCAGATTCCGAAGATGAGTACACCAGAATGTCATTGATATATACGACTACACAAACATCGATGAGTTCCCGAAGGACATCATTCAAGAAATATTGGAAGGCAGCCGGCGCTTTACATAATCCAAAAGGCATCACCTGGTACTCGAATAATCCGTATTTAGTACGGAAGGCAGTTTTCCATTCGTCGCCTTCTTTAACTCGTACCAGATGCCCCCGGAGATCTAACTTGGTTTATATGAAAGCGTCCTTCACCTGGTAAAGGAGTTCAGGGATCAGAGGCAGAGGATAACGGTTTTTAACCGTTATCTGGTTCAATGCGCGGTAATCGATACAAGTTCTAAGGTCGCCTTCTTTTTTGGGCACAAAGAACAAAGCCGAGGATGCCGGGGACTTTGACGGGCGAATAAAACCATTAGCTAGGTATTGTTCCAAATATTGTCTCAAATGCAAGTTCTCAGGTTCGGTAAGGGCATAAATCCTGCTACAAGGGGGTTGTGCACCGGGCACCAGATCGATTTGGCAATCGTACGATCTGTGAGGAGGTAACGTGTTGGCCTGTTCCTTTTGGAAGACGTCCTGAAAGTCTTGGTATTCCGGAGGTAGTTGCATGGAGGCAGAGGTTACAGATACTAGATTAATCTTCAGGTTTTCTAGGTAGCAGGTTTGTGTACAATCCGGGAAGGTTATTCGCTTAGCTCGCCAATCAATTCGAGAATTATGTGTCTCTAACCAAGGGATTCCAAGAATAACCTGAAACTGTGGAGCCTTGATTACATCAAACACAACACCCTCCCGATGGCCGTCAGGACCAATAAGAGTCACCTCAGTAGTGGAATGTGTTACCGGTCCAGAGGCAATTTCAGTTCCATCGACTGTGGTGATGACATCTTTGCTGGTTTTAGGACGGAGAGGGAGGTTAATCCTAGAGACCAATTCACGATCCACATAGTTTCCAATAGCCCCACTATCTATGTATGCCTTTATTGCATGCAACCGCTTAGGCTGTTCTGGATCCACGAGAACCATTGGCACAATGAAATGCGAGGTCTGAGAGTTAGTTTTCAAGCTCGGCAAGCTGACCCCTACACTTGTCGGGCAGAGTCGTTTCCCGAAACAGTGTCTTCATGGTTTTTATCAGCGGCTCCTACCGTCTTTCGGGGCGGTTTTGCCGGGCAATCTCGTAGAAAGTGTCGAGAATTCCCACAATAAAGACATCATTTTAACTGCCGCCTCCTTTCACGTTCCTTTTGAGTTAAGGGACCTTTAACCCTCCAATTTGCATAGGCTCAGAGACATCAACTCCCTTGGGGTCAGCATGGGTCTTGACCAACACCCGGGTCTCAAATCTGGACCAATCTGCTTTTCTGTTGTGAAGTCTGTGATCCAATTGGACCACTAAGTCTATATACTCTGTGCATTCTTGGGGCGGATTTACAACTTGGGCCAAGACATCTTTAAGTTCTCCGCGTAGGCCCCGATAAAACAACGTGACTCTTTTATCCTCTGGCCATCCCGTTTCCACAATTAGTCTATTAAAGGTTGCAATATAGGATAGGAGGTCCTGATTGCCCTCCTGCAGGGATAGAAGTTCCTCATCCAGAGCCTGCCCCTGAGAGTGTCGAGCAAATAACCTTTCCATGCTTGCTTGAAACCCTTGAAAATCACGGAGAATCGGGTCATCTTGAGTAACCAGTGGAACTGACCAATCGGCAGCGCAGCCGCTGAGATATTACAATACAAAGGCTACCTTGGTCTGATCATTAGGGAAGGCCCCAGGTCTGCATAAGAAGTGCAAACGACACTGATTCATGAATACGGCGAATCGTTTGGGGTCCCCAGCAAAGCGTTCGGGTGGGGCCAGCGGCATGTTTCCAGGTAGATTAATCTGCACAAGGTTACTGGAAACCACAGGAGCGGGGTTCCCTCCGGAACCGGGTAGAGGAGTTTGCCCAGCTTGACCTTGCAGAAGCTGTCTGGCCAGGTCATCAGTTCTTTCCTTTGATATTATTAATTCCCTCCTGAGGTCATTAGTCTCTTGACGAGCAGCATGTACTTCGGCCCGTAATTCCCCCAGTAATTGGGCCAACTGATCAGTCTCAGAACTTTCCATAGTGCCTGGGTGGGAATTTGTAGGAAGGCTTCGCGTTCTGTAACGCTCACCTGACTCCCACGGAGGCGCTGGCCTTGTTTGCGCTGCTGTGACCTCTTCTAAGGTGATGCGCAGGGTTCGGAAGACAGACTGGACAGGGTCCCCAAATCTGGCTTGTCTGGCTCGCAGAAGTATCTTTCTGTAGGCGGAATAGGGGATTAACTGTCTGCGGGGTAATGCAATCGGCCTCCCACTTTCCCCTCTCACCCTCCTCGAAACCCTTCTGTGATTCCCAGTAGCGTCTCACCTTAGGGTCTGGAAGGACGAGCTCTCCATCCTGCTTCTGATGCAGGGGCGCGTTGGTATCCAGTTACTTCACTGGATTTTCGGATTGGTGAGAACCAAACTTGCTTGGCTTGCAGGTAAGCTTTTTGATAAGAGGTTCCCCTTGTGTCCATGCATTAATGTACTAATGCTAGTGTCTTTTTCCCCTTAGGGGCCGGGGTACAGAATGCCGGGGAACAGGCACCGACCCGAGATGAGAGGTGAAATCCTTGTAGAAATCAGGTAAGTCTTTAATGAGCGTTTTTTGGTAATGTCTTTTCATTCGCTCATTAACGCTGATGTCTCTTTTTCCACTTAGGGGCCGGGGTCCGGATATGCCAGGATGCGGCGCGGACCCGAAATGAAGAGGGAATGAATCAACAGGTAAGTCTTAACATGGGGATTTAGCTTTCCTTAGTCCCTTCTCTCTCTCACCTTTTGTTCTTGTCCTTTTCTCCCTAGGGCTGGGGCGTGACTGCGAATCCGGATGATCGCTGCTGAACATGGAAGCGCCCTGTAAAGGTGAGTGGAATGCGGCGCTGCAGCGATCGACGCGATGAGCTTTTAAATTAAAGTCTTCCTTTTCAGGATTGTCGGCGAGATGTCTTCGGGATGTGGATTTAGCAGGCAAGGACTTTTCCTTCTTCTGTTCTCTTCTTCTCTTCCTTTGCAGGTGATCCAGGATGCTGGCAGGCGTGGCAGAAGTCAGGATGCAGGAGCAAACACGGTGAGCGTTTAGCTGCTAGATGCAGAACAACGTGAAGCATGTGTGGCTGTTCGGGTGGGGTTTAAATAGCCTTGGAAGAAGTTCCAGGTATGTATCCTTCCTCCAATCAGGTATGTATCCATCCTCGACCGCGCCCGGATGGTAAATTAGTCCCACAGGTAAAGTAGTTCCTTTCAGGCCTCAAGGAGGCCGGGATCCTGCAGCATGGTCTGCATCAGGTAAGTGCACCCAAGCACTCCCATAATGAGCCTGGCGCCTATGGCGCCAGGACTGATGTCTTTTATGAGCCTGGCACCATAGGCGCCAGGACACTGTCCAAAAGGCCCCTATATGGGGTTGCTGGGTCCTTCCTTGGGGACTGGATGTCCGCTTTCGGGGATGCAGGGCTTGAACAGGCTCCCCGGGAGCAGGCATCATGACAATTTCACAATCAATGCAAAATTACCAATCCATTATCGGCAATATGAAACCATGCCTATTATGGCTCTGACTTCTTTTTGTGTCTTTGGAATAGGCATACAAGAAATACTTTCTATGCGTTCTGGAGTTAGTCTTCTCCCTCCTTTCGAAAGTAGGTAGCCCAAAAAAACAACCTCCTTTCGATTATACTGAAATTTCTTCAAACTAGCTTTATGGCCCTGTGCCGCTAGGTGTGACAGTAGTAATACAGTGCTTTCTTTACAAATCTCCTCTGTGTCTGCAGCTAGTAATAAATCGTCTATGTATTGCAAAAGTACACAACCCACAGGTAATTCCAGCATGTCTAGCTGCTCTTTTAATGCTCTACTGTAAATACTTGGATTTTCCGTGTAACCTTGTGGAATCTGTGTAAATGTAAATGATCGTCCTCCTAATGTGAACGCGAACAAGTATCTACTGTCCTTGTCAACTGGAATACTAAAGAATGCGGTCTTCAAATCTATTACACTTAAACATTCTGCTGAAACAGGTATCATTGTCAATATTGTAGTGACGTCTGGCACTAAAGGAAATTGCGGATGTACTACCGTGTTTAGTGCACGTAGATCAATTATGAAACGGTATGGTACCTCATTACCTCCTTTTTTATAAACCGGAAGGATCGGGCTGTTACATGTACTGCCTGTGATTTCCTCTATTACCCCTAATTTCATCAAATCGGTAACACTACTCTTTAATCCTTTCTCACCTTCAACCGAAATTTTGTATTGGGGTATTCGCGGTAGAGTAACACCTTCTTTTAAAATAATCTTTACTGGCTCTATCTTTAAACATCCCACATCGTTGTCATGCATTGCCCATATACAGGTTGGGACTTTACTTAGTTCCCCTGGTAATGCTTCGGACATGAATTCTGACACAGGGGCATCGTGTGGCCATATCGTTAGAAACACTCCGTCTGCCGTGCAATGTATAACAGAACCTAGTTTTTTCAACAAATTCAATCCCAACAAATTTTCTCCACAATTTTCTGTTAGAAGGAAAGGACAATGTTCAGTGAATGGTCCTATGGTAACTGGGACCGGTTTGGACACTGGGTTTATGACTGGTGTACCTACGAACCCTACAGAAATATTCTTTTGCCCTGACAGTGGTATATTCGGAACCAAGTGATGGTCTATTGAACACTTCTGTGCTCCTGTATCTACAAGAAAGCGGCGTTCCTCATTCCCAATTCTCATTTCTACGTAGGGTCTTCTCTGATTCACGGGAATAGACACTGGTTCCGACCCCTGTCCTGGGCTGTCCTATTGGGGAAATAACACATCGTCCGATGTGTAATCATTTCTATTACTGTAATACGTGTTTGGCTGTGTATCGAAAACATTTCCACTCTTCCCTCTATTTCCCCCATTCTGATTTCCATATTGTTGATTTTGCTGTCCCTGACTCTGGTTTTGGGCATTTTGGTTTTGGCCTTGGTTTTGATTACCTCCATTATTATGATGCTGCTGCATACTATTCCTATTTGGTCCATTTGCTCCTGGGTGTCCTCTATGCTGTCTCCTTTGACCAGACCCATTTCTGTTCTGTAAATGCGGGCATTGCGCTCGCCAATGTCCTTCCTCTTTACAATATGCACACTGATTCGGCCCCACTGTTCCCCCATACATATTCGAAGTACTCCTCACTTGCGCGTTCCCTCGCCCTCTATTATGTCCTACTACTTGCTGCATTAATACCTGTGTCTTAATTAGACATTCCTTTAAGTCTGCCCCCACCTGTTTTAGCAACGATAATTCGTTCACCATCTCCTTCTGTCCCGGTGATGGTAACTGCTGCCGTTTATTATGCAACCCCTTTTCCTTCTTCCCCAGTCTCCCGACTTCCCTCCTCCTATACCCAGGTGCAGTAAACACTTTGATAGGTGCAGTAAATGTTTCGACATAATCATTATCTAATTCATCTCTAACCTCAAAAAGTCTATACACATGTTCTCTTACTTCTTCATCCCTCTCCCTACAGCGTGCTAATGCATTCAGATCTAACAATCGCTGCGGTGGTAATTTCCCAATTAGCTGTTTCCATCTCTCCACCAAATATTCACCCATGCATTCCAACACTACCTGTCTTTCGTTGCTTCTACGAAAGTCATATATAGAAGCCAATGTCGCCGTCCCATCATTCCCGTCTATGTACATCTCTGCCTGTTGCTGCAATTCCACCTTCCTCTCCTTGCTGATTGCGCTGCGGATTACCCTTGTGCACTGCCGTTGGTCAGTCCCGCCTCTTGCCCCTGCGGTTTCAACTTCAACCCCGGGAGGAGCGGACGGTACTGTGTCTGTGTCTAAGGCGGGAGGTGCGGATGGGACAATGGGAACAGCGAGTGTCTGTTGTGGGCCTGGTTGGCTAGTAGGAAGTGTTATGTGCGCGGTCTGTGGCTGTGGGAGGGCTTGAGCTTCCGGAAAGGGATCTTGAGCTACGGGCGGGGTCTGGGCAATAGTTACTAACGTATCTGGTCTTTCTTCTGATCTTGGGCCTTGTTTTGTATGAGTCAATATATTTTCTATCAATTCATCTGTCATGTGTAATTCTCGTTGTGGGTATATCTTTTCTATATTCAACTGGTCACGCCTGCCTGCCCTTCTTATACTCTCAGTCCACTCCTCCTCTTCTTTTTCTTCCGCTACCTCACCTTTTGATTTATGCCTGCGCGCATGCTTTGCTCTGCTTTTAAATCAGAGCATTGCTTCCTTTCTCCAGTCTTTAATAGTTTCAAATGCCGCAGGGCGCGTTTTCTTTCTTGTCAACACCCTTTCCAAGTTATCTATCCTCGCCATCTCAAAACTACCATTAATCGGCCACTGGTGGTCTTGTTGCTTTCTGGTTTGCCTATGCCAAGTCTCACAGAATATTATCGCACCCAGTCCATACTTCACATACATCTCATACGCCGGCGTTCCCCGAGGTGGTACAATTTGGCCATCTTCCAAAGATTGTCTACCACAGCGGAAAAACCCTGCTAAGGTGGACAATACCCCAGGCATGTTTCAACCTTCCCCATGGTTAATCAAACTTACCTAGGGCATTTGATTTTGCAAAGTCAACTCTCAAACAATATCAGAATGCTATGAATCGAGGAATGACTCACCTGATAAATCAAGTCGTCTGTATACTGACACACCAAAGGACGTCGTGTCTGCGTTTCTTGGCTTCTGCCTCGTTTCGGGACCCTCGTCTCCTTGTTCTCTAGCCAGGCACGTCGATCAGGGATCAGATGTGTGCAGATCTGCAAAGGAGTCTCTCATCACTTTTACAGGGCGCCCCGAACACCTCTTGATCCTGGCTCGATCGTCACGTCCTCGCCTTTCTCTGCCTTACTCAATTACAACGTTACGCGAAGGAACAAGTGGGGGAGGGTCCCTATTCGGGCACCATCTTGAAAGGGGCCCCTAGGGTACCCTGACATCTATGGAAATAA
Organism: Ambystoma mexicanum; assembly: GCF_040938575.1. Classification (NCBI taxonomy): domain Eukaryota; kingdom Metazoa; phylum Chordata; class Amphibia; order Caudata; family Ambystomatidae; genus Ambystoma; species Ambystoma mexicanum. The sequence goes on along the minus strand of NC_090927.1, from coordinate 758,542,317 downwards.
GGCGAGTCACCACACACGATAGAGACGCCAGACACAAGGTTGTATTCCCAAAGCTAGGGTTTTATTGGAAAGCAAAAGTCTCATTTGGCCAACTCGGTCTCGACGCCCCGCGACATGTATCTTTAGACCTCGTGGGATGCAAGAGAGCAAATTACGTACATCAGTTACATATATAAAAAATGCATATCAAACAATCAGCTATGTCATGGTTAACACCCCTCTTCATTGGGTTTCTTTGAACTTGGTGTGACGATGGATATCTCCGGCCACTATTACACCTTCAAACATCTATTCTAGTAACAATTTGCAATTTGTGAGTGCATAGGCATCTTTTGGTTGTTGAATAGAACATGGCGCTTCTGTTCTTGGAAGCGAGCTACATGCAGAGGGGGTTACATTCCGGACCTTGCTATCTATCAGGTGCTATTCGCGTCCTGGGAGCCGACATGCTCCTAGCGGGCTCAGCAAAGGGGGGCCGTTAGAAAAGCATAATTCAAGCATTTAGTAGTATTATCCTAACATATTCTACCATATAACGAGACTGGCTGGCAGCTGTGAAATGATTAAATGCCCTGTGGCTGTGCTTCAAGGCTACATTAAGGAGGGAGCCGGGCATTCTTCCTGGCGCTGCCTACGTTTGTGTTTCAGCGAAACTCTTGTTATCATCTCGGCCCTGTGGCCTTGTCCTTTTCATATACAGACAGCATTGTTCCTCAGTCAAGCAGTGTAAGAGAAAAATATTCTGCAAAGCAATAGGAACAGAAAGCAATGAGCAATGGTTAGAAAACAAAATGGCGATTCTTGTTACATCAAAATGGCTGTTCATTAGAACACTCGAAAACATATATTCTGTCGTATCGTGCATGAGACGGTTGGCCCACGGCCACCAAAATACGTTTGCGGTCTCGAATTAGATTTCTAGACTGACTTTCTACCTATGTCGTTTTGATTATTGATGTATGAATAAAATCTGTATCACCATTCATCTCCAAGGTATTGCTACTCATCTTAAAGGGCTGGGAAACCCAGTTCAGTTTATTTGTAAAGTGATTATATACAAGTAAAGTGCTTCAAAGCGCTTCAAGGTGTGAATGGAACAAGGGAATACAATCGTCATTCTTAGGCCTTGAAGATTCTGAATGATCTTAACCAAAATAACTAACTAGACCTGAGGCATTTCAGCTAGTGCAAGCGCATGGCAGGAAGGAATGACCGAAGGGGGGAGGAGGAGAAGGGCATACAGAAAAATACACTACCGTACTAGGCCTAGTGACATTTTAGATTAATTGGTGGTTGGTTGTCACTACTATGCCCATGTTCGAGTATTTCAGGTACAACCAAGCAAGAGAGGGGAGACAGAGGAAGGACCGGACAGACAAACTTGCTATGTCTAGTACATTCATGGTCGTGCAAGTGCACAGACAGGGAGTGGGAGGAAGGAGGTGGAGGGGCAAGTACGCCCAGTCCAGCAAGGGCCTAGGTTAAGTGCAGAGTGGTGCCCCCTCTAATCGAGTGTATTCCGAATGCAGTAGTGCCAAGCAGAGTGCAGAGGCAACGAGGCGAGTGTAGGACGGGTGGGGAGGGCTGAGACCTGTTAGGCTCTGGAGGTCCACCAGGAGCAGAATTGAAGAGAAAGGAGGTGAGCAGGTGAAAGGGAGAGAGAAAGAGGAAGAGAAGAGGAAGGTATTGAGGAGTTTCTTAGAACTTAAGGAGGTCCGGCTCAAGATGAGGAGAGGCAGGGAGGCTGTTCCAGAGGGAGGCACCTGCAGAGAATATGGATCTACCACCAAATCTCTGTTTGGAAAAACAGCTCACCTGTAGAAAGTTGGAGGAGGCCGAGTCGAGGGCTCTAGAAGGAGAGTATTTGGGAGGGGAGCATTTTATATAGTACAGGCCTTGGCCCGAGAAAACCTTGTTGGATCATGCAGAGGGATTTGAACTTGATCCTTGCAGTCACAGGGAGCCAGTGTAGAGATTTCAGCAATGGAGAGATGTGGTCCCTGGGCTTTAGGCCAAGGATCAGTCTTGCGGTTCTGTTCTGGATAAGTTGAAGAGGTCGGAGAGTAGCAGTTGGAAGATTAAGAAAGAGACTGTTGCAGTAGTCCAGTCTGGAGAGAACCAGGGCTCTGAAGACGGTCGGCTTCTGGGGGAAGGTGAGAAAAGGTAGAATGCATTTGAGGAGGTGCAGTTGATAGTGAGGCATTTTGGAGATGTCTGAGATGTGACAAGAGAAGGAGAGAGTAGAGTCGAAGATGACCCCTCAGATTTTTTGCCTCACTGGTGGGTGCGGCTGCAGAACCAAGAAAGGCCAGAGTACAATCTCTGTCTTACTGGCATTAAGGCAGAGATAATTAGCAGCACACCAGGACTGAATAGCGGACAGACAGTCAGGAATGAGCGAGGAGGAGGCTGGGGGTGGCAGAAAGAGAGCTGTGTGTCATCCGCATAACACTGAAAGTTGGAGGTGAAGGCAGAGATCTTGTGGGTCAAAGGGGTCATGTAGACATTGAAAAACCAGTGGGATAGATTCGACCCCCGGGGAACATCACAAGTAGACAGAGTGATAGTGAAGAGAAAGGACCCAAGTTCCACCTGGGATGGACGGTCAGAGAGAAAGAACACTCGCAACAACAGAGCATGATCTGTGATTCCCAGGGTATCAACAAGATGGAAGATCAGGATCTTGTGGTTTACCTATGGAAAGCAGAGGAGAGGTCAAGAAGAATGAGGACAGAGGGAGAGTTAGAGTCAAGGTTTGAGAGCAGGTCTTCATGGGTGTTCATAAGAGCAATTTCCATGCCTCTGGATGCTCTAAAGCCAGACAGGTGGTCATGGAGACAACCAACAGATTCAGTGTGGAGGGTAAACTGAGAGCTAACCAACTTCTCCAGCAGTTTGTCCAGGAAAGGAGTGATAGAGATCGGGTGATAGTTTGCCGAGATGATGGTGCAAGAGTGGGTGCAGAGGAGAGAGTGGACTGGATGTCCTGTGTTTTGGCAGTGAAGTGTGCAGCCAGGGCCTCGCAAAGGGCCTGGGTGGGTGCAATAGAGGATGAGGCTGCAGTAGGGTTGGCCAGTTCATTGCAGACTTTGAAAAGTTTGGCTATGTTGTTGGGTGCTTCAGAGATGTAGGCTTCAATATGGACTCTTTCCTTGGACCGGATGCAGAGTCTATATTGCCTTTGCAGAAGGTGGCAGGCCAGCTTGTCAGAGGGTGCACCTGAAGATCCCCACTTCCGTTCCGCTGCCCTGCAGTTGTGTTTAAGGTGAGCCAGGTCAGAGTCGTACCCGCGTTGCACTTTTTGGCAGCCTTCAGTTGGACCCTCATGACAGGGGCAAGAGTATAGGAGATGGAAAGGTGAAAGTAAGAGAGGGCTGTGTCAGGGTGGGAGTCAGCCACAAGAGTAGGAGAAGGAGAGTAGGTTGGGTCAAAGGCAGCCCCTGACACTTTTTTCATTGATTGGGTGACCATGAAGGTGGGAGGCAGTGCAGGGTGTGCCAGTCCTGAAGGAGAAGAAAGCTTCAAGAGAGAGGAGAGAAGAGAGTGATCGGTCCATGAGAATGAGGTAGTGAGAGGGATAGAGGGAGGGATGTTTGTGGAGATGAGAGTGTCCAAGGTGTGGCCAGCAGTGTGTGTCGGACCAGAGGGTTGAATGGAGAGAGAGTGAGATGCATAGGTTGCAGAAATCTCCTGAAGAGTCAGGAGAGTCACGATGAATGTTAAGATCCCCCAGCAAGGGGAGGTGGGAGGAGGACGAAAGGAGAGAAGATGCCAGGTCAGCCCATTCCAAGAGGAAGAGGGTGGACTGGCCTGCAGGCCAATAGAAAGTGCCATAGTAATACAAGAGACAGGAGATTGAGAGAGCCTGCAGACCAGGCATTCAAAAGAGGAATAGGCCTGAGTGGGAATTGTGGAAACAGGAATCCACTCTGGAAAGAACAGGGCAGCTCCCCCTCCTGGCCTGTTTAGCCTTGGCTTAGAGAGGATCTTGTAGCCTTCAGGTAGAAGTGTGCCACAACTCGTGGCACAGCTGTCCTTAAACCAGGTCTCAAAGAGAGCAAGAACATCAAGGTTGAGGTGTACCAGGAGGTGGCAGATGTTAGAGGAGTGCTTGACGGCGGAGCAAATGTTAAGCGTGGGAACGTGGAGCAGATTGCCTTTTTTGCAGTTCTCATATAATTTTTAGTGGATCTACTGGTATACTCCCCTGCCAGGAATCATCTTATAAGTTCTTCAGATCCCTTGGTATACTCCCCAGGCAGGTATCTTACCACAATTTCTTAAAACTTTCTAAGCTTTTAGTGAATGCCTGGTATCCCCTGGTATATTTCTATGCCAGGTATCTCCCCCCAAATGTCAGCAAATTTGTACTTCTCTCTCTAGGGCCACTTTTTTAATTTCAGTGTTCTTAAAGTATGCCACAGTTGTATCACTTCGCCGGGTTTCTATTTGCTTGCTTAAGGTAATACTTGTTCCAACTTTCCCCACATTGACATCTCAAACATTGCGACTTGTCAAGTTCTGCCTTTTTATCTCATTGGTATTTATTTGCTTAGGGTAACACTTGCTCCAACTTTCCCCACATTTACATCTCATACATGAGGACTTATTCAAGTTTTGTTGTTGCATTTTACCTGGTTGCTATTAAAAAGTTCTTAATTCATTTATCTGTGTACATGCCTGTTGGTGTGCCCAGCATCCCCAATGCCTCTGGGCAGGCTCACCGGTGTTTTTCAGTTGTCCCAACCCATCTCTGCAAGGAAGCTCCCTCTCTGGGACAGACTCCTATGCACTGCTGACCTGCATCCAGCATTCCTTTCAGCTCTCTGTCTCCTGCCGACTTCTCACCGTGACATGAACTGGAGAATTCTGTTTTTCAGCACGGCCACATCTACGAAAGCTCCTCTGCTGCTCCCAGAATTCGAACGGTACTCCAAAGGTGCCCGCTATGTCTCTCCTTCCTTCTCCCCACGCCGGTATGTGATTCTCGCATTTGTGAGCTGCTGCCTAGATGTGCCTGTTCTCTTGACTTCTTTTGGCACAGTCCTATTCAGTTCTGACTTCTCTTGGAGTGTGGATGCCATTTTTAAATATCCTGTGCACTTTTGATTTAACCAAACAACTAGTCTGCATATTCAACCTTGGGTTTCTTTCAATCTGCATCAACTCCTTCCTCCCTTTCCTCGTCTCAGTACTTGAGGCTTTATGTAAGTTGAGGTCCCTAGAGTTTATGGGATTTCTACAATAGGTTTCTTTAGGAGCTGTATTTCGAAAAGCACCATATACACGAGATGTTATGTCTGTGTGGTGTATGTTGGAGGTATGAATGGGGTTTTGACTAGAATGTGTGTATACCATCAGAAGTTTGGATGTCAGAGGGTTTGCAGGAGAAAGGGAGGAATACTCTATCTCTTCCAGTGGAGTCACCACCTCCACTACGGAAGTCGTCTCGTCCCACATCATCCTCGTTTATAATACTACCCCCAGGGTTAGGATCAGGTAGCAGCTACCACATGGGAGGAGATAATCATCGGGGAATTTGTGATAACTCCACAGGATTCATCACTGTATCCAAGATGGAAAGGGCAGATTATTTCTAGTGGAGTATGTGTTTCTGTTTGGATGGCGGTCTCCCTTCTCGCACGGGTTCTCCCGTCAGCCTGACAAAGAGGAGCAACATTGGTCTTAGTAAAGCATCTTTGACTGATCCTTATGTCCCTCCTGATTCCCTCCACAGAATTTTCCAAATACCTGTATGTGTTGTGCTGCAGACATAAGTAGTTGAAGGCAATGGTCCTGGGATAATGGGATTCTTGCACTGATTTGGAGCACCAAAGTTCAACAAAGCATTGTCTACAGACCTTGAGTGTTTTCTTCTTGTGACATTTCTTCACAGACAAGTAATTTCCCCCGTGACTGCCCTGTTGGAGTCTGCGAGCAGCCCAATCTCTTCCCAAGAATTTATTACTGCATCCAAATTGAATCAGTATCCAAAATATGTCTTAATGCAAGGAAGCAGTGGTTAAAATCAACAGGTCTGCTCACTTTGTTCTTTTCTATTGTTTCTCAGGTGTTAAGGAGTTTCTAGAAGAAGGACCAAAGGATTTGCATATCCAGAGCTCAAGAGCCAAAATCCATAGAGGTTCATCAATTAAGAGGTTCAGGGAAAGCTTTGCTTATGAATTCGCTAGGTGGGCCCTTAATTACCCATGTGGAGAAGCTCTCATGATGTTCTTGAAATCCTATGAGAATTTGGAAAAGCTTGCTTGTGTCCTTTGGAGCTATAACACACACTTTTCCATGTGAATCTTTAAGTGTCCATGCACTCCTTGGAAAAGGACAAGGGTCTAATGATCAGCTTAACCTGATTTCAAATTCATTAAAACCAATGTCCCTGTGTGAACAACTGTGTATGTTTTCCCAATGTCCTGTCACAATACAAATAGCCCTTTGCAACCCAGCCTCACCCCACTTGGTAATTGGACAGACATTTTGAAGCAGAGGAATTGGTCATTGTCTTTATGTATAAATCAATCATAAAAGGTCATCACAAATCTAATGCTCTTTTCATTACTAAGTTTACAAGTTCATCAGACTGAATGTAAATGTTGACTAACTTAAAGTAGGGAGATTAGAGATTAAAATGTTGGCATATTCTGAAGAAATTAAATGGAAAGAATCCAACTATATTAATACCTCATCTTTTAGAAACCATTGAGCAATGCCCATCAATACATGGCTATGAATTGAATAAGTCAAAGCAGCAAACAAGCCAATGGCCACATTTAATTTAAAATGGACAGTGTCTCTTTGTGGCTTTGCATGCAAGCAGAATTGTATAACACATTTAGTTTCCCAGTGCTCCTAGATGCTGCTGTTCCTAATGGTTGTGTTGCAAAGTGATCCCTTCTATTCCTCTCTTGGTGGCGAGACTTGACATAACAATTTCACTATGTACTGTCTCATAATACCGTTACTCCAACCCCCACCAATAAGTAGGTGGATTTAGTGAAATTAGTTTGTAAATGGGGAGGTGTGTGCAAGGATTTCTTAAAATATGCTGCAAGCTCCCACGCCTGTAAAGGGGTCACCTTCACTGATTTCAATAGCTATCCCACTGCTTATATTTGAAAGGAAGCACAATCTTGGTTCTCATAATCCCTTTGTGGCATATCTCTGCCATGAGTTACCCATTACAAAAGTCCTGAACGTACCCATCCTTTTGAGTTATTTAGCAAGTACAAATGCCTGGCACCAAGTTCCTTTTGCTGAGAATATGAGACATACACAAGTGTTTGTTGGAGATATTTCGCTCCTCAAGGGGTTAAACATGAATCTACATTTTCATGTATGTATGGCACAAAAACAACATGTAAGCCTGGTATGAGCAAGGGGTGAAGAGAGGAGGTCAGATCCACACCCCTTTGATGATAAGTGTGTGATTCCTCTGTCAGGAAAAATAGAATGTTATAGTTTACAAAAATATATCTTTGTACAGAGTTTACAACATTTGAAGGCTGTTAAAAAAAAAGTGGGAGGTTCCTTGATCATCTGATGTGGTATATGATTCTATATTGAGAATCCAAGCTTCTCTATCCTGTATGTCCCGGTCAATATGTAATGATCTAGTGAGGCAAGCTTAGTGACGTTTAAACGGTGCATCAGAAAATCCTAAGAAGGTGTCTCCTTTACTGCTGTGGATAATAACCTCAGGAAAACTATGCATAAGTGACTTTGTACACAGGAGGAAAACCTGAACTTTAGAAAAGTCAATAAAACCCAGTTCATCACTAGGATGACAGAAAGAAAATAACATCAGTATTAACCAGGTTGGATGGATAGCTCAGGGACAATGTGCTTGTTTTGGAAGCAATACAACACTTAGAAGCATGGGTTCAATACTCAGCCCTACGCTTAGAGGCATGAAGTGTGCTATATAAACCCATTTTTATGTATTTCTTTTAACATTGCAAGAGGCCCCTACAGATCAACATGATCACAGGGCCATGGCAACATCCCTGGGCACACTCTCCCCAGAAACAGGATACACGCCAGTTGTCAGCAAAAATATAACAATAGCTAAAACATTGAAAAATAAGCATAAAATGCCATTGCAATATTGATTATTCAGCCAGACTAGATCAAACAGACATCACCTTTCTCCCAGGATAATGTTCCTCATCCTTAAAACTTTACCAACAGGATACATGTCAATAAGCAAGTCCATGACTTTTCAGTTTTGCTTATTTTTTTATTTTATTGTGTTGCTTTGGTTAAATAAACCTTTTAACACATTACTACAGATAATAGACATAAAATAAAAATAGCTAAAACCAAACAACATTTATGAATTAAAATTGCATAGACACAGCCGAAAAGGCAATTATCTACAGCTATCATAGAAATCCTGACATCTTACAACTGCAAAAACGAATAACCTATTTTTGTGAAGTCCTCCTCAATACTACAAAACAGTATTAGCCAACCCACAAAACTGTGATCATCAAAAAGTGCAGTAACACCAAATCCTGGATTTTTGTCCACATTTGGTAGACCACAACATGTTATGTAGTTGACCTCACTCAATATATAAAAGCCCACATATGGTTATAGGTATAATTCTTAATTTTATATCACAAACCACCATAAACAACTGTGTATTTCCATTAATTTCGGGCATAAGGTAAATGAGTGCCTGGGGTTTTCAACCGCTAGGTTACATATCCTACCGCATCTAAGAGCATACGGTGTCCCTGCACAAGCACCTATATGAGAGAGCATTGGGAGCAATTGCGATCTTAAATTCATTATGAACCTTCACTCCCTAATATAAAATAATTTCGTAAGATAACAGCAGGGAACATCCACTGGTAGTCCTTGCTTCACATATAATTCACATTTAAATTCACCTAAATATGAGACATTAGCATTTCTATTCCATGTTGCTGCTAACTGTTTCAGTTTATTTTCCATAACCCCAAGTGTGTCTTCAGTTGAAACCTGAAAACCAATCTCCTCAAGGAATTGGTGTACATCCCCCACCCACTCCTTTAAGGGGTTATTGTCTAGATCTTTTGATAGCACATTATTAAAATTAGTAAAGAATCCTTATCGTCTTTCTTGTCTAAGATTCGAAGGAAGAAGATTCCCGTTCTTGTTTTCAGTTGGGTTTCAAGAGATATTAATCCCAATTCACAATTAAGCACCTCCTCTGGGGTGTTTCCCGGCAGTCCCAACGCTCTTCTTCACAGCTTTCCTTACAGTTTCTTAACCCATATTCTTTCTTTATTCGTAAATGTCTCAAGGGCATAGGCTAAAACAAGGAACAAGGCACAATGAGGGCTTTCAATAATTTTACAAGGGCTTCAATCAAGTATCCCGTCTCGTGTCTAATCAAATTCAGGATAGCTACAAATCATCACTGGACCTTTCGTCGAACAATGTTTTCTAGAGCCTTTATACTCATAGAGTTAGATATGTAGATAAGTAGATAAGTAGACTCATATATATATAATCCACAACTTCAATAACTTTGTTGTCCTTAGTCCATCTAAATTGATTCCTATCCCTTTTTATCTGAAGCAATAACCATGATTTTTGTTTTGTTATAGTTAATGCTCAAGTTGTTTATCCGGGAATTCTCACATAGGCTATGCATTCTGTGTTATACACCTATCGAGGTGTGGTCAATCAGGAGGGTATCATCAGTATAAGTGAGCCAGATTACAAATTAATTTCCAATTTTTGGAGGGAAAGTACGAGTATCCCTCATATGCTACCCCATGTCTGCAACATATAGATTGTATAATATCGGGCCAAAGGGCATCCCTGCTTTAAACCAACATTAGCTTTAATGTTCCCGCTGAGTGTACCCTCCTGATTTAACCACACCTGAGTCACTGTGTCTGAATATAGCCCTTTGATAAAGTATAAGACAATCAGACTCAAGTTCCACTCACGAAGAACAGGGCACAATCTCGCCCTGTCCACATTGTCAAAGGCACTCTTGTAATCTATGAAGCATATGCAAAGGGCATCATATTCTCTCTTCTTGCTATAATGCAGAGTGAAGGCTAATGTCCAAAGGTTTGACAAGGAGCCAATCCCATGTCTAAAACCTGTTTGAAATTTAGGCAATACATTGGAATTTGTAATCAACCTTTTAATCTCCACTAATACAATCTAGGAAAATATCTTCGAACACGCATCTGTCTTGGCTAGAAGGTGAGAATTTCTGGGATTATATCTAGACCCCTAAAATACTGGCATCAAAATGGATGCTTTCCAGCTGATGAGTATAAAGACAGAGTTTATGACACTCTTTAAGAGATGAGATAGGATGGTACACCAATATTCAGGTTTGTGTTTGTAGATTAAATTGGGTATCCCATCTGGGCCTGGTCCTTAGAAGGCATGAATTTCCTAATAATTGCTTCAACTGTCTCTATCTCAATATCTAGCATACCCCTTATCTCTCCTCTACTGTAAGCTGCCTTGGTATTAGCTACATCACTGGCTTTATATTATAGACCAACTATCTATCTAATCCAATCTTTTTCGGATATAGGGTTAACGTCAGTTCCCACTCCTGAATCAATGGTCACATGAGATTAATAGAAGTTCCAAAATGTACAGCCATCGACACAGTGTAGGCATGGCAAACTATTGAGATGCACTTGTCGATGATTTATGTCTTTTAAGAAAGTTTTTGTATTTAGTCTTCAATTGACCTATTTTGTCCTCCCTCATTTTAGCATCCACATCATTTAATCTCTTCATTTTTCTCAGGGCTCAGGCATATTTACATTTTCCACCGGCTACAGCTGGACCAAACCACCTTTTTTTGGTTATTGTTTTAACACAGGAACCCTTCCCAGGTTTTTGGATAACGGTTTTAGCATTCTCAGATAACCAAGCAAATAAATTCAGGCGAGACTTTCTCTTTAGCTACCTCCCTGAGACAAAATGAATCAAAGAAAGCTATGCAACACTTGAACAATATGTCCTGTTGCCAGAAAATGTCACCCTTACTTCACCAATTATCTTTATTTTCGGTGTTGGCCATGAGGCAATGGTGAATTTCTTTACTACATGGTCACTCACAAGAGTAAGAATGATCTGCAATTTACTGATGAACTGACACATTGCAAAAGGGACAAGGATGTAATCAATCCATGACCTGCATTTCCTAGCACACCAAGTATAAGGTTGGCCACCAAACTCCCAACTTCCAGGATACAACTGCAGCAAGCCGTTGGAATTAATGAAAACATCCCATGGATCTTCATTGCTTAACAAGCCCTCATCCGCTAAAACAAAAGTAGCTTTGTTGTCATTTAGCGTAAAATCCCCCAAAATCATATCTAGGTTGGAAATGATCTGTAGATAATATACATTGTTGGGGGGATTGTAAACATCGATGATAATGGGCCTCATTACGAGCATGGCGGTAGCCGTGCCTGTATGGCAGGCACGGCTACCGCCATGCTCGCTACCGGCACCGCCTCCCACGATTGGGCAATAACCGGCCCATTATGAGATGAAGGGGCCGGTAATTGCTCATTCGCGGGAGGCGGTAATGCTGGGCTCCCGATCCCCATTCTGCCCCATAGGGCACAATGGGGGCCGGGAGCATGGTTGCACCGGCAACAGTGATAACGGTGCCGGTTTAATCACGAGTTTTGCTCGCGGGTGCCGCACAGCCTGCCAGGTCAGGGGAACTCGGAATAAGGCGGTACGTTTGGACGGTGCCGGTGCCATACCGGCACCGTCCATATTGTACCTCCAGGTTCGTAATGAGGCACAATTCCCCCAATATATGAGTGGAAGACGGGGTAAAGTTATATTCAGGAAAGGACAGATCTGATCTCACCCCCAGGATGAGACCACTGAGGGTCTCCCAGCTATACTGTGTCTAGCCTGTTGCTGGATAATTTGTTAGCATCCAACTTGAACTCATTCAAGATGCATGTTTCTTGGAGGGCAAAAATGTCAGCCCCCAAAAAGAAGGCCATCCCCAAACGATTGGATAAAAAGGAATGGAACCCCCTAGTATTCCAGGTGATACGTCTGAAGAAACCATCCACCCACCATTGCTTCAGTGAACAGTCACACTAATGTCCCCTTGGTTACATGAGGGTCCTGTCTACCCATACCAGGAATGCTCTCCCTTAGGCCCCTGACAATTTGGTGAACTAACTTTTCAAGATCCATATAGAAATTATATTTAGAGGTATCCTTGCTCTACATCAGTTTAGGTACTGGGGAAGCAGTATCTCTTTGATTCTAGATAGCTCGTATCTCATATCCTATCTCCACAAACTTGTGGGCGTAAAATAGGATACATTATGTGACAACTGGGGAAACTAGGTGAACTATTGCCTAATTGGAATCATATGCCAATTCACAGACCTCTACCCTAGTTAGATTGTGAGTCCTGATAGACTTAAGGTCGGATATTTGATGAAAGAGTTCCAAAAAATTGGATCTATTTAAGAAGGTGCTCTGTACAGAGGCAAATGAGTCCCTGATTTTAATCTTCTTAGACATTAGTTTTGGATGACAAAATATGTCCTTTACACTGACTATTCCAGCTTGGATAGGAACCTGCGTTAAATTAGTCTGCACAAACTCCTGGATGGGCGAAGAACCCATATGTTGGCTGATGTGCAAGTCAACAAAATACTCTGAATTAGCCGGTTCTCCAAGCCGGGGCAAAGTAACCCTATTTATGGGAGGATTTGTGTTATCATTATTTTTGTCCAGTTAGGGTTCAAGTCTACCTTGTTTCATCTCCTTATTGAATACTAATGATTTGTGTCTTTTTACCACTTTTGTTAATGATTTTCCAGTCTACTGCCAGAATGGACCCTATCCAAAGCCTCACTCTCTTCCTCCATAGTTAAATTGAAGCGAGAAGATGATTCAATACAATTAACCTTCTAAGAGGACATAATTGCCAATGCTTGCTTCACCATATTGTTTTTATTTTTGACTCTTTTTTAGGGGGGGAAGACTTAGGCTTTTTCTTAAACCAATTCCTTTTTTTTGAAATAGCTATCTATTTGAGGGGCAAAGGCGGTCAGGAATAGTAAAAAAACATCAATGTGGAATCATCTGCATTGACTTCTCCAGACTGCAATATATTTGACTCAGCGCAGGCTACTGTATGGTCAGCAGGTTGGCCTGGGTCCCAATGGATTTAAAATCAGTGTTAGTTAAGACCACCTCTACCAGTTTAGTCAAGCGCACCTTCAAAAATTGCTGTCCTTTATATACAGAATTACACATAGAAATAGGGCTTTTAGAATCTTTATACTCTCAGGTTCATTCCTCAACTCCCCTCCCACACTCTGAGGAGGAATTCAAATCCTCCAGGCAAGATAAAGAGGCCCGGGCCCTTGCTGCTATTCTCGCAAGGTCAGAGGATTTATCAAGGTTTGTTACTTGCGGACAGTCCAGATCTAATGGCAGAATTGCCCCTATTGAGCAAGCTGTTTGTATCTCCCCAGCTCCAGGGTCTTTTAAGTTTGTCACCATATTCAGGAGGGAGTTGTTATCAATTGGGTCTACCTCCGATAAGTCAATGTCATTAGAACCCTCATTGCCTGTTTGGACTTCTTCCATACATTTGGTTAAACAAACCTATTTATTAACTGGATTGATTATGTAGTAAATTATGTAGTAATCTTGTCATGGTCCATAGCCGCCTCACCTCTTTTGTCCGATATAGCTTCAATCACCCCTTGCATCAACCCCTCAGAGGATATGCCAGCTAAAGTTCTTGACCCAGCAATACTTTTTTTTGCTCAAAACGCCTTTCGATCATTTACAGGCAAATTTAGCATTACTATTCAACAGTTATCACTTTTTAATGGCCGGCATAATAACACAGTCGCCACCCAAGGGGAGCACGTTACTTTAAAATAGTAATTACTGGCCTCCACAACCTCCACACACAGCACGAAAAGCAGAACAGAACTCAATGGTGCTCTCGATCAGAGCGTGCGTGTGGTGCATGCACCCATAAGCTTAAATGCAGTGTCTTTAGCTTGTGGGCGTGACTAATGTTTTGAGATCAAACTTCCCCTCCACAAACAACGAAGGCAACGTGAAGGGAACCCAGCAGAGCAGCAACAGCGGAACTGGTGCACTTGATTGCTTATTCATAAACTGTGGGAAGAGATCCAACATTCTAAAGTAAGCAAGGCAATGCCATGTGCACTGCTTACTGAAAAGATAATGCAACCGATAGCATATTATCATTTAAGCAAGAGGAAGTTGTGCCTGTACAAGAAATCCCAGATTATTGCAAAGAAGAAAGAGAAAGCTATTGGCAGTTCTTTCTCAGAACGGACAAAGGTTTTCTGAGCTGCCATGAGCATGGGATGCAATGGCCAACCCCTCCATCACTAACCCAGCCTCCCTTCTTCCACCCTACAATACACACAACAACAAGCAACTACACACACAGCAGTGGTGCACCACTTGAACACTTGCCCTTCTAATACCAGACCCACAATCCTCACCCTTGCTGAGCAACCCACTGCAGTTCAGGCCCCCACAGCACCATTCAGGTTTGCAGGGCAGAACACGTTGATCAATCAGAGTAATGCAGCCGTGAGAATTAATTTCCAGATGAAAAGTTCTGAACCCACTAGTGCGGCAAGAAGAAAACTTCATTGGCTCCCAGTGGCAGCCCGTATCCAATTTAAAATGCTCACTACATGACATAAGTGTATCTTCGGAAACGCTCCTTTATATTTGAAGGAGAAGATTAGCATTTATCAACCGACGAGAAGCTTACGATCCTCGGTTGGCTCTTTGTTGGTTCTGCCCGGGATAAAAAGATCCTGTGGTTTAGGGGGGGCCTCCCATGTCCAGGGTACCCAAGCCTGGAACTCTCTTCCACCACAGATACGCAAGATAGAGAATCATCTTGCCTTCCGTAAACAGTTGAAGACAATCCTGTTTAAATAGTATAACCCCAGTTCTGCCTCTATCCTACTCCTCTCTTTCGGCACATGGATACCTGCGAGATTTGGCACGTTATAAAAGCAATTAACATAACATAATACAAAATAAGGGAACATTGTGACTCTAGTGTCAGAGGCTGAGTGTGAGATTATTGGGCCTGAGGGAACATGAGGGTTCTGTGTAATAAAACTATGCTATATCACCAAATCTTTTTTCACAAACCATTATCTTTTCCATGAAGGAGGCTCAGAGGATCTTTACCAAAATGCCCGAATTATTCAGACTACAAATCGGTGTTCATGTGGCCAAAGCAAAAGATCTTCTTATGATGACATTCTAGTTGAAGAATTTTGGGTGGAGATATGGAAAGATTTACTGACAATATTTGATTCCTCTTCTCTATCAGACCCGAAATTAATTATATTAAGATTAAATGTATAGATCGGTAGTTTTAAACACAATTTCATGGTCTACTTGTGCCATCCTACGTGAAGAAAATGATTTTAAGCATGGTACCAAAGGCACCCATTGGCCAAAAAAGGACATCTAATGAATGCATCTTGTAGTGTTTGTGCATCATAAAAATGAAATTGATATATGTAAGGAAGCCTGCACAGGGATATGTACACAAGCATTCTAAATTGGCATCAAGAGAATATCGCCACAAGGTTATTTCAGCGTGGGCAATGAAACTACACAATGGTAAACAGGGGTTAGTTAACATAGGAATAAACAATGAAAGAAGTCACACATACTTAGTCCTTAAAAGCCTGGAAAGAGACATGAAAGCTTTGTGAGAATCATTAGCAGAACCGATTAACAGGAATTGTGTGAGTTACTAAAGATGACACGGATTACATCGAAGAAAAGAACAGTTTTATGGAGTAGAGTCATATGTCAAACTATCAGAAAAAAAGGAATTTATGGAATTGCATTTTATGCCATTTTTGAAAATTCATTGCAGGCTCCCTTATGTAATTCTAATGAAGTGCTAAGCACAAAAGTAGTTTAGCATGCAGCACAGCAGGGGATTGGCAATCATGTAGACTCGCGGAAGCTTTTAAAATGCCTTTTCCAAATAATTGCGAATCTGTAAATGTGGTTCAGGTTGATTGGTGAGTCTTGGGAAGCCTTCATTTATAAAGCGAATTTGTCAGGATGTTAGTCACAATCCATGGGTCCCTAGGGAAGGTTAGAGGGAGTTTGGGTTTCAGTGACGAGATTTGCAATGAAAGCCATTCCACTGTTGAAGGGAAGCAATAAAACGGTAAGGGCCAGGCTGGAGAGGTAGCGCTGTGTGGGGTAAGTAAGAGGAACACTTACACACGCGCTCCTTGTGAGACAACACAATGAAGATTGACCATGCTTACAGTGCAGGGTAGTCTTGATTCTATTAAAGAGGCAAGCGTTATGCTTAACTTCCTTTAATACTGCAACTCACAGCATTTCAGATTTCAAACTTTCAAACTTCAAATTCTACATTTTTGTTTTGATTTGTTTTTGTCCATCAAATCAAATCAAATCAAACTAAAAGGTTAGAGAGTTCTGACAAAAACTCCCCATAAGCCTCTAGTGCCTCTACCCACCTATCAGCGCCTGGGTCCTTTCCACTTTCTTTTGGCAGCAAAACTTCTGCCCGAATTCCGTAACGTAACAACTTTTAAACTGCAAACACTTCTGCATAATGCCTGCTCCATGTTCTCTTCATTGGAGGGCAACGGCCCTGTAAACAAATCTTCAGTGCTGTAGGCTGGCTCTGAAGTGACAAAGCTTGATAGACCTTCTTCTGCCTACACCTCAAGTAGTCTTCTGCTCGTCTCCTATGATAAAATGAGAACGAAATTGTGAGGGTGGGAATACGCTTGTGTGCACTATAAAGTAGAACATTTCTTTCAATTATAAATTCTTCCCCCCGTATTCTGGGCAGGATATAATGCTCGCCTCCGTGTCTTTAATAGAATCAAGACTACTCTTAGCTGAAAGCATGGGCAATCTTCATTCTATGTCAAGACAAGAGGCGAGCATTATGCTTGTTCAAAGCTGTCTAACAAAACATTAGCCATCTGAGAGATAGGATTAAAATAAAAGGTTTTGAAGGTAGACTCCACCAACCAGTCGGCTGACTTCATGATGTCTTGTAGGGACATCACTGCCACAAACACTCTAGATGCCATTGCTCCTCTTGTGGAATGCGTGGCATTGTAGGAAGTGGTGCCAAAAGTCCTTTGCTAGCTCGGCCAGCATTTTCGACCTGGTCCCTCATAGTTTGTTTATGTACCAAACTGCTAATATGTTGTCCATCTTGAATAAGATGCAACGATTGGCTCTGCCCTTGGTAAACACACACACTGCAAAGGATCCTGCTAGGAGCTCTAGACACTGTATGTGCAATTGTAGTTCTTCTACGGACCATTTCCCTCCTGTTTCTATGTCTCGCACCTGGTTCCCCAGCCAGCTGATTCTATCGCCAATTCTGAAGTGTCACTGAAAATCGCTCGGCCATTCTAAGCTTCTATGTTTTGGAGCCACCACTGAAGCTCCGTCAGTGCTTCTTGATCTAGGGTAACTATTTGATGGTATCGTACTCCCCACTGAAGGTGTCTGATTTTGATGTTCTGCAGTGCTCTGTAGTGAAGGGGCCTGGGAAAAATCGCTTGGATCGAGGCCACTAGGAGACCCACTATCCTGGCTAGACTGCAAAGCGAAATATTCTTCTTTGCTATAACTGAACTGAGCACTTTCCTGATGGCTTTGTTTTTGTGAGTTACAAGCTCGAGAGAGGCTTTTCTGGTGTCTACCACAAATCCTAAGAATTCGATCCTCTGTGTGGGCTGCAGCTCTGAGTTGTCTGTGTTTATGATGAAACCGAGGGAGGACTCTAGGGCGCAGATCCAGCACACCTGTTCCTGAAGAGTGACTTTGTTTCGAGCTAGGATGAGGATATCGTCCAAGTAGACGACAATCCTGATTCCTCTCTCTCTCTTATGGTTGCTGTCACTGGCCTCATTATCTTGGTGAAGGCCCAGGGCGCTGATGCCAGTCCGAATGGGAGACACTTGAAATGCAAAATCTCTTTGTTCCACTGAAAACTGTGGAATCTCTGGTGCCCTAATGCTATTGGAATAGTGAGATATGCATCTCTGAGGTCAAGGCGCACTAGTCAGTCTTCTGCTCGCAAGAGATCTCGGAGGAGATGAATCCCTTCCATTTTGAAATGTCTGTATGTGTTACGCTCACCTGATATCCCTGGGGGTGTCTGGAAGGCTATGAGATCTGGAACCCTGGATGCGTAGTTGCCCAGTGCTGAATAATGAATCTGCAATTACAGAAGGGAGGATTTGTGATAACTGTCTCTAATGGGTGAATCTCCCACCTCCCTCTGACCGATTCCCTTCCCACTGGGTTCTTTTCTAACCTTAGTTATTTGTAGGGTGAGCTATCCGTCCTGCGTTTCTTGTGCAGGGGCGCTTGATTTTTGTTGGCGAGCGGCCCAAGTTCCTTCACTGGTGCAGTACGCCTTCCTTGGGCCCAGGACTGCTGTGACCCCGAAATCTGCTGGTAGGCAGGTAGGTTTGTTAATTGTAAGTCTTTGTTCTGTTTATGGTGGGAATTCGTAAATGTCTTTATCTCCTTCTTTTCAGGTGCAAAGGTCTTGATGCTGGCGCGCAGGATGGAGAGGCACGTTTCTAGGTAAGAGAAAGCGTGCAGCGCAGCGCCTTTGTTGTCTTTTAAATCTAACCTGTGTTTTCTTCTTCTTCTCCTCACAGGCCACTGTGGTGCTGCGAGTGGATGAGAGCGCAATGAAAAACAGGCCCCCAGAATCCGTTAAGGTAAGTACAGCACTGTGCGGTTGTTTAATATTGAAAGTGAACCTGAATATGTCTCTTTTCCTTTGCAGATGTTGCTATGGTGCTCCGGATGGAAGCGTGGCGTAGCGCGATGGAATTCAGTTAAGACTGATGGAATTCAATGTTTTGGAAGCGCACGTTCTAATATTGTTTTTCCCTTTCTCGTTATTGCAGGTTGCAATTTTCGAACAGCAGCTGTGGTAGCAGTCCGCCGGAAGTCCTTAAGCTAGTACTCACAGGTGAGTGATGTTTCTTCAAAAACAGAAAAGAGCAGGAAAACTCTAAACTCTGGACCAGAGTATTATGGTGTCACAGGAATCCGGAAAAGTTTGTCCAGAGAACACAACTGTGTTACTTACAGATTGTATCAATTTTATTTAATCGTGATACAGAAACTTAGAAAATAATCAATTAATGACACAATACTTTAAGAAACATATTATTACATATCACAGCAAATAGGGGGTACATATAAATAAAAACATGACAAAAATTAGTCCATCAATCAAACCATTCGTAGTGCAGCATTCAATCCATACAGCATTCATCGTGACATTCATCCAATCAACACTAGCTAAAAACAGCAAGAATTACTTCATGTGGGGAGTGAGCACAATCATCACAGCCCAGCTACTAATTTTAATATGTATTATTTGATTTTGTAGAAGTAGAGAAAAATACAGTAGAAGAAAAGTTATTAAAACAATCTATCTGAAGGGCAGATCTGAAGATGACCCTGTAGTGTAGATCACATCCCTTGAAAACAAAACTCAACCGGTTTCGACGTAGTATGTCTAATGTACAACGTCTTCATCAGGAGGTATGGAAGAGAAGACTGCAAGAGAAGAGCAGAACTGCGTAACTAATTGGCAGTGCCCCTTCTCCCAAAGACAAACAAAGTGAGGAAAATAATATACAGACTGTACCCACTAGATCCAACCAATAAGCAGCCAATTGTGTAGAGAGAAAAGAATAATATGGTGCTAGAAGATGAAGAGAAATCAAATCAACATCCCTGGTGCGGAGATAGAGAATACTAGAAGGGTATATTGAGCTACCCAACCACAAGAGTGCCAACTACATGCATCATGCGAAAGTGCTATTAAAGGGACGCCCCGAACGAGTCAGGAGAGATGAAGCCAGTGTAGCAGATAGATGGATCATACCGGGCAACCTGCAGGAGGGAAAATATGTCCCATGTGAGAAAAGTAATCAAAAGTAATAAGCGAAAACTGACCTCACACAGTAAACCAAGCACTAATGTGAGGATGGAACAATATGTATGTTCTGAAGGAGTGGGCCCTGCCGGGGGCTAGGGTGGTTCTTATGCTGAAACAATAAATAAACAGTAAATAACAAAGAAAACCAGGGAGCAAAACCACGAAAACTAATTGAAGAACAGCTACCTGTGAGACCAGAGGTCCTGTATACCGTAGTAGCCATCATCGAAGGATCTGATGAAGGACCCAGCTGGGAACAGGATACGAACAGAAAAATCAGTTCGGTACAACAAACCTGGGTGAGCTGTGGATCCAAAGATAATGTGCATCTCATACCATGTTAGCGGAGGAGGGGGTGCATTTGCTCACAGCTTTGGTCCCAACCTTCATTAATGGTAAGACGCTGCACGCTGAAGCAACAGTAACAGTAATGGGCTGCGCTCTCAAGCATGTAGATAATGCGTGTGCGTGCAGGAGCTCTGGAAGCAACCGGCTTATAAAAAAAAAAATCCTGAGAATTAGGCCGATGGAAGATGCGTATAACTATACTTAAAAGACATAATTTGAGGTAACATTCACAACAATGGTAAACCAATATACTATTATGAGGAAATCTTTACACTATCAAAACGTATTAATAAAAGAAGCACGGAGGAATTCTCCTTAACTTATCTTGTGAGCTGCAGCAAAAAGAAAGAGAAAATGGCCCAGGCAGGAAGCAGCATATTGGGGGTCCAAGGCGCTGATAGGTGGACAGAGACAGCCTCAGGACTACACTGTACTAGAGGCTTATGGGGACTTGTAGTTTTTGTCAGAACTCTCTAACCTTTTAGTTTGATTTGATGGACCGAAACAAAGCAAAACAAAAATTTTTAGTTCCTAGTTTGAAATGTGAAATGCTGTGATTTGCAGTATTAAAGGAACTTAATCATAATGCTTGCCTCCTGTCTTGACATAGAATAGATGATGTATTGCGAAATCTGCTTCTGCAGAGATCTGTGTGTAACTTGCTTGTAAGTCACAATAATAAAAGAACACTCGGTTTGTAAGTTCAACGACTTGTGTTAATTACAGTGTGCAGTACACCTAGTTACATTATCACACAATTGATGCAAGGCGCTACAGTGCATCACACCGTACCTACACACTCAGACACAGAGGTAGTTACAAACTAAGTGGAAGTGAAGGGGAGGATAGTGTGCGTGGCTGAGGAAATGGGAGTAATTAGGCTAGACCAGATATTCAGGCCCTTAGCTCTTGCCTCTTCATCAGCATTCCAGTAAAAGCCAATTGAGGTGAGGTTAAAGTGCTTTTTGTCATTTCCCTGTTCACTTAGGACAACCAGTGCTCTGATAATGGTCACATCATCATGTTACCTGTTGGGTTTTGGTAACCTTGATGGGAAGCATGAGTATGATATTGAGAGCATGACAAATGAATAAAGAATGAGTTCAATATAATGGTGCATACATCAGCATATACCCTAAAGATTGGCAACACAAAATGTATGATAACAGGAGAAGACAGGGCAGGTAAAAGGAGAAAAAGTAAAAATAGTTTTGGGACAAAACGGAGACTGTCATGTTGAAGGAGAGAAATGACCGACCCGGTCCTAGATGATGGCCTGGAGGAGGATTGAAAAACAAGCAAGACTCAACAGAAAACTTATAGTAAAATACCATATTTACCATATAGTAAAATGACATAACACCGAGTAATCCACTAAAAATCTGTTCATACAGCCATAACGGAATTAGCATTTCCGGCTTGGTGTGCAGCGGAAACACCGCCTAACTACGAGTAGATGGGCATGCGCACAAACCTATGCTTGAAGCAGCAATACCGGATTGCCGGTATTAACGGATGAATGGATAAAACATCCAGCATTAGTAGACAAGAAATGGCGTACCTACTGGAACACCAGAATGGCAGCAATACCAGCGCCGGAACCCGAAATGCAGCAAAAAAGTAGGCCACCAGCCATTACAAAAACCAGAATCCAACTCAATTCACTGCAATCTACAGCTGCCCAGCCCCAGAAACAACAGAAAAACATGTCCCAGGAGCAAAACAACCCAGGTAAGGACCTACACCAACACAAACCTACATTTGCAGATGCTGAACTGACAGCCCTGGTGGATACTGTACTGCAGTATGCTGAGGAGCTGTTTGGAGAAAGGCAGCGCAAGGCAAGCTGCCAGAGAAAGAGCGCCATATGGGGCGAGGTAGTGGCCAATGTCACAGCTGTCTGGACCACCCCCTGGACGAGAAAGGATTGCTGCAAGAGGTGGAACGACCTCAAGTCCAAAGTCTGCTCAGCCATTGCAAAGCATAGGAGGGAGTGCGCAGCCACAGGTCGGAGGCACCATGGAGCCACTACAATTCACGCCGTGGGAGGAGAGCCTGACCAGCATCCTGCACATGGAGGGGATTGAGGGCATCAGAGGCGCTGAGGCCGGAGCACGGACACGAGGAGAAGGCAGTAAGTACAAGTGCATGTACATCTGCAGACCCCCATTGCATGCCTCCACCATCAGATCGCTGAGCAATTAGCAAGTCAAGTGGCCTGACCCATTATTATTATTACTATTATTATTATTATTATTTTTATTATTGTTATTATTATTGTTATTAGGATTGCTTATATAGTGCAACTCGCCTAAAGGCCTAAGTGTGCAAGTAGTCCAGTAAGAGGGAAGAGTCAATCAACCATAGAGCTGATAGAGATGGCACAAAACGTGTAGTCGTTACAATTAAATAGAAAGGTTGTCATAGCTTTCTTAATCTGTGATTAAACTGGAATATTACAAAGATGGCAGAGCAGGGAATTCCAAAAGAGAAGGAGCATAGAAATCAAAAATAGTACCTCTAAAATTGTTCAATTTGCATTTAGGTTGGAACAGTTTATTAAGCTTGGTGGATTGAAGAGAGCGAAGGTTCAGGGGTTTAGACAGTCTATCAACTAAGTAAGGAGGAGCTTATACTAGCCAAACATGTGTATGTCATGGTAAGAATTTTATAGGAGATACGCTGTTGAACCAACAGCCAGTCTAGAGACCGTCAAGCTTTCGTTATACAATCAGAGCGCCTAAGGCCACAAACAGCTCTTACTGCATTATTCTGAGAGGTCTGCAATATCTTAAGGTATGTTTTTGAAGTACCAGCAAGAAGGCTAATGTAGTAATGTATCCTGGAGTTAATAAGGATAGTAGCGATGAGGAGACCATTTTTTCAGGAAGGTACGGATTTATCTGCCTGATGAGCTTCGTTGTGTATGCACACGCGATTTTGCCTGACAACATGTTTTTTTCATATTTAAGTTAGAGTCTAAATAAACTCCAAGTGTCTTTACCCAAGAGCAGGTTTTAATGACACAGTGCGCTATCTGAAAATGAGAATACTTAGAGTACAACCTACTCAAACATTGGCTGGAGCCAACTAACATCAGCTCAGTGTTCGCGTTATTTAAAGCAAGTATGTTGGTATTCATCCATCTTTGAGTAATCTCATAGATGCAGCCAATCTCAGCTAAATCCTTATTGTAATTGCCTGAAAAAAAAAGACCACCTGAGTATCATCGGCGTAGTTAGTATAACTAACACCAACGTCATCCAGGAGATCAAAGAGAAGGTGAATATATAGATTAAATAACATGGAGAGGCAGGCCGCCTGCAGGACTCCACACAACAGCATTTCAGAGTCCGACTGAAAACCCCCCAAGGCAACTCTTGCTTTCTTTGGTGCCATAAATGATCACAGCCACGCCAAGGCTGAGCCAGAACAATTTGCCACCCCTCCAACCTCTCAAGCAATAGACCATGATCAATAAGGTGAAAAGCTGCCCAGAAGTCTAGTAACATAAGTAGAGCAACACGTCCAGAATCAACAATCCAGGCGAGATTAGCCTTAACATGAATCATGGCGGTCTCCATTCCATGCTTAGCACGGAATCCTGATTGAAAGGTTCCCAGAAGTGATGGATTTCAACATGATCCTGGAGCTGTACATAGGTAATACTGTCCAATATTTTTTATAAAAACTGCACATTAGTGATTGGACGAGAATTCTCATAAATACTAGGATCAAGAGAGTCCTTTTTAGGATTGGGGTAATTCAAACATGTTTAAGTGAGGTGGGCATAACTGCAGAAGCAATAGAGGAATTAACAATTTCCGTGATACAAGGAGATAAAACTGAAATAAAATCTTTTACAAAACTAGCTGGACAAATATGATATGATATGGTATGATGTGGCATTTATAACACGCCTGTACACAAGTGTTTCTAGATGTGACAAGACAAGACAAGGAGGGGGAAACAAAAGGGAGGACAAAATAACTCTTACTAGGCCTTGTGTCATTCAGATCGTGCAAGTGCGGGGAAGAGTAAAGGGGAGAAGTGCCATGGGGGAGAATATCCCCTTTGCACATTATGGATTTCATATCATTAACAATCAACATCAAATCCTTTTCTGTGATGGATTTAAAATTAACAACAGGAGGTAGCGTATAAGTACTAGGGGTCTTAATGGTGGCCACACTGCATGTAATACATAGCCTGTAAACCAACAGACTTTCGATATGTTTCAATTTTTGTCCGGTTGCCATCTATCTTACTGGCGAAACCTGCCTGGATTGTAGAACACCAAGTGTCACTCTTAGTCATTTCAGGAAAGGAGTTAGTGCTACACTTGAACTCTTTAAGGACAGAAAGAGTTCCCACTGTGATGATTTAGCTGTCTAATAGCATAATTTTCACATTTGGCACTAATGATGGCATTCTTATAATTGGTAGCAGGTCGAAGGCAGTAAGTACAGGTGCCTATACCATCAGGGCGTTGAGCAATGGGCAAGTCAAGTGGCCTGAACCATGACATGGAACACACTGTCCACCCTTCGATGGCTGTACCACCCCGCCATACACACAGGCATGCACATTGCACTAATCCACCTAAGCAACACGACCCATGTAAGACAAATGTCCCCAACAACACTGTGGCCAATGCTTCATGGGATGTGTATAATGCATGACTGAGGACATGTGTGGCAAACAGCTGACACCACATCCCATCTCCCCAAAAGGGACCCACTCCACGGACAGCGACGAGGCAGGATCATTGCATGCACCCAACAGGAGAGGCACCACTCCTGCGCAGGCCAGACTCACTGCCGGCCGCAACAGGCAGCATGACAGTGGGGTGACACCAGCACAGCCAACAGTGGGAACAGCTGCAGGTGCCCAGCCACCACCACCCCAGGCAGTTTCAGCCCAGTGTCCACCACCTGCGGCAGCCCATCCACCACCACCCCAGGCGGTGCCAGCCCAGCCTTCACCACCTGCGACAGCATCAGTCCTGCCACTGCCACCCCAGGCAGTGCCAGCCCAGCCTCCACCACATGTGGCAGCGCCAGCACTGCCACCGCCTATGCAACCTGCACACACTGGTGTCATGCCCTCTTAGGAAAGATTTTCATCTATGGGTAATTTTCCCTCCAGTTGTGTACCCCCAACATTTTGCTGTTGTCTGACCATCCTAGCCCGACTTTTGCCAGTGGAGCCCAGCCTTCTGCTGTACTCCACTTGGCTTTTTCTCATTTTGTTATGGGGAAACTGACATGCCCTTAAAACAGTCAGTACTAGGAGACTTTGTTTCCCTTAGTCTTTCACTTTTTTGCTATTCTTTAGAAACATTTTATCAGTGCACAAGGTACCTTACAGTAGAGTGCGCTGGGGTCCCTTTTTCATTTTTAAGGCCATAGACACCCTTGAAGGATTTTTTGGTGAATGTACAAGTGTGCCTTGTACAGAGCTGGTGGCAGCTGTTGCTTTTTATGTGTTTTCAACTTTTTTCAATGGTCCAAACCGGCTTTGGCCATCTTGTCTCTTTGTCTTCACCAGGTCGAGCAGACCCAGAAAAATCCTTATTTGGTTATAAGACCCCCACGCAAATTGAAGCTATGGTGGGCTTCTGCATGCCTTGTGTGTGCCCAGGATGTGGGCTGGAGCTGTCTAGTTCCAATACATATCCTTAGTGCCAGGATGTCTGGTTTTCTGGGATGACTTGGGACCACTTGGTCCGTGATTGGTCCACATCTGGGATGGCTGTATATGAGCAGATCTCCTACTGGTTTCTCTTCGTTTTGGCGCGAAAGAGATAATGGAGATTTTGTATAAGAGAAGGCATTTTACACCCATTCCAGGTCGATCTTCTGAGTTCACACCCAACTAAGTAAAGGAGCCATGTATCCTGAATCAATGAAGCAGATCCGTGGAACCGCTGGTGACCCGCTGGAAGGTTTGGCACCATGAGCATGCTGTTGTCCCGTCGGAGCCCCTGTTTCAGATCGAACCTAGAAGGCCTGCAGGGGTGCTTTGACCCATTGGAATAGTGGGGCCAACTATTTTCGGCTCCTCCAAGTTAACCTGTAAACAAGCCTTTTCTGAAGTGTTCCTGGACCGCCCAGTGAGCTGACCAGCTCGTATGGGACCTTTACCCTGGAACCGCAAAGTCCCGTTTGACTTGAGCCTTTGGAGACTGTAAGCTCTGGGTAAAAAGCACTCTTCCACCGAGTTTGTACACCCAGCATTCCTAGGTCTGGAATTAGGAGACTACACCTGAACCCGAGCATACGCGGTCACTGTGTCAGCCAGCTGTGGTGGTGAACTTCACGGGAGCCTTGCTGCTGTGCCCCCTTGTGCCCTCAGACTCGCTGCAGCGGAACTGGCCTGATCCCTTCATCAGGAGCGGAGAAATCACCATTGTGCCACCACAGATTCATTCCTGAAACGTAGCCCATGAAAGCCCCAGAGTCGTACAACTGCAGGATTTGAACCTGCAACCGAAGTGGGCTCGACTGCTGAAGTTTGGTCCGGAGTGCCCTGGGCGTTGGTGAGTACTTGCAACTCTTACCGATGGCCCCTGTCGCATCCATCAATTTTTACGCACGAGTGTCCCCTGAGGGCCACTATTCTTTATCGAGGTAGCCTGTGCTACTGAGCTATTCCCAACTGCTGGATTCTGTTCTCCCCTCTTGGCGAGACCCTCCTCGAATAGTGGGAACTTATTCTTCACTGCCTCACCCACCTTCCTGAGTCACTACAGCCCCTTGAAGAGACCCCGTTTTGACTTAACAGCACAATCGCCTGCACCAGCACCGAACGTACTTTTGAGCTCAAGGCTCCTCTTATCTTAGGGACTGGACTATCTTTTAGCTAGTGTGCGAATTGTGAAGGACTGCCACAGAGATATTCATACTGTGTAACCCCTTTCTTTGCAGGTTGTGGAACTGTACTGAGTAATATCCCAGTTGGCGATTGGTTACTGTACATATGTTTCATAGATTAGTGTTGTATTGTTTTTGTTATTACTGCTGAATAATTACTTTGTGTTTGACTTAAAAGGCCTTTAATAAATGCATATATATTTTTGAGCACCCACTGAATGTCACGCGCCCATTGACAGGCAACATCTGCCATGGGGACACTTGGGCAGAGGGTGCGCTAGCAGAGACCCTATCACAGGCCATGCAGTTGACATTACAGTACATCTGTGCCCAGGGTTCTGATTCCTCAACCAATAGCATGCCCACTGAGAGCTCACTAGGAAGCACACCAGGGCGAAGGTCCACCCGCCTCCTCAGCACAAGACTCCAGGTGTCTGACCAGAGGGCTAAATGTTCCTGCAAGTACTGCATGGGCATTTTGGGTGGGAAGGGTGTTTTGGGGGATTTTTAGTGGGAAGGGTGTTTTGGGGGATTTTGAGTGGGTAGGGTGCTTTTGGGGTGGGTGTTGGGATGGGATGTTCACTACATATATATCCAGAATGGCACTTCGCATCATGAAAAGAAAATTCACACTTGCAACCTTGAATGGACATCAATCATTGTGGGCATGCATTTATTGCGTTCAATGAACAGTAAAGTTAGCATTGATTGATTCTTTATTTATTATGCACTTATACACAGGTGTTTCAAAGTGCAACCATGCATGGGAGTGGAGGACATAGAGAAGACAAGACAAACGATCTTACTAGGCATGGTACAGTCAGATTATGCAGGTGAACATAAAAGAAAGTGCGTGGGGGGGGGCAATAGGGACAAGTGCGCCCAGTCCTGTCAGAGATACCACTCTCATGGGTCATAAACGAAGTGCAGTAGTGCCGCGCCAAGTGCAAGGCCCAGGGACAAGTGCAGGAGACCGGCGAGGAAGCTTGGGACCTGTGAGACTCTGTAGGTACACCAGGCAGCCAGTCAGTGAAACTGAAGCAGAAGTAGAGAAGAGCGAGCGAGGGAGCAGAAAGAGGCAGTTAGCAGGAGTGGGGGGAGAGAAGGAGGAGATGAAGTGGAAAGTCGTGAGGAGTTTCCGGAATTTGAGGAGATCCGGCTCAAGATGCAGAGAGGCAGGGAGACTGTTCCAGAGGGAGGCACCTGCAGAGGATAAAGATCTCCCCCCAAGTCTCTGCTTGGAGTAGCAGCTCACCCGCAGAGAGTTGGAGGAAGACGAGCGGAGGGCTCGGGGAGGCAAGCATTTAAGAAGCGAGCATTGCAGATAGAGTGGGCCCAGGCCACAGAAAGCCTTGTGGACAATGCAGAGGGTCTTGAATTTAATCCTTGCAGCCACATGGAGCCGGTGAAAGGATTTCAGCACCAGAGAGATGCGGTCCCTGGGCATTAGGCCAAGGATAAGCCTTGCGGTTCTGTTCTGGATGAGTTGAAGAGGACGGAGGGTAGAAGAGGGCAGGTTGAGAAAGAGGCGGGTGCAGTAGTCAAGCCGAGAGAGGACCAGTGCTCTGGAGATGGTGAGCCTCTGGGGGAAGGTGACAAAAGGTAGAATACCTCTGAAAAGGTGCAGCTGGTAGTGGGATTTTTTTAGAGATGTCCATGATGTGAGAAGGAGAGTGGAGTCGAAGATGACCCCCAGGTTGTTGCCTCTTTGGTAGGTGGAGGCACAAGGCCAAGGGAGGCCGGCCAGTGAGAAAGAGGGAAGATGGGAGCAGGGGTCCTGAGGACAATCTCTGTCTTACTGGCACACCACGACTGAATTGCAGACAGACAGTCAGGTATAAGTGAGGAAGAGGAAGAGGCTGAGGGTAGCCTGAAGGAGAGCTGCATGCCATTTGCGTAGCACTGAATTTGGAGGTGAAAGTGGCTATCATATGGCCAGGGGTGCCAGGTAGCCATTGAAAAACCAGGGGAATAGATGAGATCCCTAGGGGACACCGCAAGTAGAGAGAGTGATAGGGGGAGGAAAGACCCCAGTTCCAACTGGGATGGGAAGTTGGAGAGAAAGGAGGTTAGCCATGCCAGGGCCTGATCAGTGATGCCTAGAGTATCACAGAGACATGCAATCAGTGTGTTGTGGTTCACCGCATCGAAGGCAGAGGAGAAGACAAGTAGATTGAGGACAGAGGGAGAGTTAGAATCATGATTTGAGAGCAGATCCTCACAAATATTCAGAAGAGCAGTTTCCGTGCCTCTGGATGCTCTAAAGCCAGACTGGTGGTCATAGAAGTAGCCCACAGATTCAGTGTGGAGGGTAAGCTCGGTAATAGCCAACTTCTCTAGGGATTTGCCCAAGAAATCAGTGATAGAGATCGGGTGATAGTTTGCTGGAACGGAAGGGTCAGTAGAGGTTTTTTGAGGAGAGGGTTCACAAGGGAGTGCTTCAGAGCAGTGGAGAAAACTCTAGTGGTGAATGAGAGGTTGCAGAAGTCGGCCAAGGCTGGGGTGAGAGAGTCAATGTTGTACTTGATGGTTTTGGAGGGACACCACCTGCTTGGAGGAGGCTTTCATAGACCGGACTTGTCTAGTGACTTCCTCAGGTGTGACAGAGTCAGGAGAAGAGAGAAGAAGGAGAGGAGTGTCGGTGGCCAAGGGTGGCGCTAGAGATGTTGCTGCATGAGGTGGTGAGGAAGAGAGAGAGGATAGGATATCCTGTGTTTTTGATGTAAAGTGTGCAGCCAAGCCCGAGCAAAGGGCCTGGGTGGGGGCAATGGTGGAGGAGGCTGCGGTAGGATTGGCTAGTTCCTTGCAGACTTTGAAAAGTTTGGCCGTGGAGATGCAGGCTTGAATAAAGACTATTTTCTTGGAGCCGATGCAGAGTATGTACTGCCTTTGGAGGAGGCGGGAGGCCAGTTTGTCAAAGCGTGCACCAGAGGAATCGGATTTCCATTTGGCTGACCTGCACTTGCCTTTAAGAGCAACCAGTTTGGAGTCGTACCAAGAGTTGCACTTTTTGTTAGGCTTAAGTCGTACCCTCATGACAGGGGCAAGAATATCAGGAGTGTTGGAAACTGAGAGGTTAAAGTTAGAGAGGGCTGTGTCAGGGTGAGAGTCAGCTGGAGGAGTGGATGAAGCAGAGTAGGTGGAGGCAAAGGCAGCTACTGACAGTCTTTTCATGGGCCGGATGACTTTGTAGAAGGGACGCAGTGCCGGGCTTACTGATGCAAGAGGAGAAGAGAGCTTCACGTGAGGAGAGAGGAGAGAGAGTGATCAGACCAGGAGAGTGAAATAGTGAGAGGGATAGATAGAGGAATGCCAGTTGAGATGAGAGCATCCAAGGTGTGACCAGCACTGTGCATTGAGTCAGAAGGTAAAATGGAAAGTGAGAAAGAGTATTGCCCAGGTAAATGGCAGACAGCATAAAACATTTTCTCTATCAGCTCCTGTCGGGTGATGTGACCCAGCCTGGCCTCTGCACACACACTATCTGCATGCGTTACATCTGCATGCATGCCTTCATCACTCTCAGGGGCTCATGTCCACATCTGGGGGTAGGAGTAAGTTACGCAGAATGCATATGCTGTGCGACATGGCACATGCCAACACTCTCTTGCCCAACTTTTCTGGCTTGTACACAAGGGTTCCCCCAGTAAGATGTATAGATTGGAAGCGTGCCTTCCACGCACCAAATGTGCGCTGAATTGCCAAACTGATCCTAATGTGTGCACAATTGTATTCCACCTCCTGTGGTGTTTGTGGATTCCTTACGGGGGTCATCAACCATTGGAGCTGCGGATATCCGGAGTCACCTGCAAGGGGGACAGACATAGGGCATGGCAGTGGATGAGTGTACCTTTCAAGCACTGTGACAATGGTCAAGGTAATAGAGTGCCCATTTGTGAAGCACGTAACACCTTAATGCATGTGGGTCATTGGATGAGTGGTGTACATTCCTTTCAGGCATGTTATCTTGGAACTATGTTGATACCATGCTGCCCCGATACTACAGGATGATCTTTGCATACCCAACATGGACAGAAGGGTGATTGCCAGGCTATGGTAAGTGGTGAGGAGGTAGGGATGGGTATTAGGTCATCCACACATAGGTTGATGGTTCTGTTTGTTAGGGACAGGGGACCATTCCAGTTAGAGGACCCACTTACGGGGGGGGGGTGGGGAAGCATAATCAATGATGCGCACACGCCACATGAGTATGAGCCATGGTTGTGTGCGCTCAGGACTGATCTGGCTAAATGCAATGTCTTTGCCTGCTGAGGGGTCACCCTGTTGCTTGCCATCTGGTGCACTTTTGTAAAATGTAAATGTCCTGCACTGAGTGACACAGTGTATTCCCCATTTGTCAGGCTTGCTGTGCCATGCTGTGGTCCTCTAGCTTGCATGTGTCATTGTGCATGCACTGTGTGTGTCTGTGGTTCTGCATCCAATGCTGACACACAGTGCCATGCATTACCCCAGATACACCTTTTTCATCTTTTCATCGTGTGATGGGTGCCCCTGCTGTATGTGTAAGTTGCCATTGGTACACGTGTGTGTTGTGGCATGTCGATGCTGAGCTCTTCGTAGGACTTTGTCGCTCCTATGCACACGTTCCTGGCTCACATATGCAGCCATGCCTGGGCACGAAGATGGACCATGCTCTTTGTGTTTCTCACACTGTTGCATTGTGGTACATGTGGTCCTGCATGTCTATATGGTGTTTAGGTAGCACAGTTTGAGCATTCAGTGCTGCTCTGTTTGTCAGGTCACATGACGGTGGACAAAAGCCGCTTATGTTGGGTGGTCGTGTATTCGGGGGGAATTCCCAGTGCCACTCATTGACATTGTGTCTACCCCCTCCATCAAATCCAGTCTCTGTGTACTGTGAATCTTACTCACCCAATGACCAGGAACGTTGTCCTCTGTGCCTCTCCATGTACGCTGGCAGTTTGCTGTTACGCAATACCATGGCATCATATGTTGATCCTGGGAACCGGACACAGCAGTGAGTGATCGTGAGATCGGCATCACAGGTGACCTGGATGTTTAGTGAGTGGTACTGCTTCCGTTTAATATAGACTTCCTCCTTGGCATGGGCTGCAACCTGCTCAACATGCATGCAGTCTAGTGCTGTTACCACATTGGGCATGCCTGCCATGGCATATAACATGCCTTATTGGCATTCACCTGTGCCAGGGTGGTTGGGAGCGCAATGTGCTGTCCCACATGCAGCAGGAGTGCATCCAGCACCTCCACCAGTACTTAAAATGTTGGCTGTGCTAATCCGTGCAGCTGACTCACAGTATGCTGGAAGGTGCCCGTTGCTAGGAAATCCAGGACAGACACTACCTTCACCATGGCTGTGGGGATGCCAATCCTGCTTTCAATGCCTCCCTGGATCATGCTGAGGGCATATGCTATGCTCTCCCTGTCCAGGCGGTACAGGGTTAGTATTTGCATGTCACTGAGGGTCCATGGCATGGCCCGTAAGCTATAGATGCACGCATTGCAGGGCACCCCTTCCTCCTCTGATTCCTCATCCTCACCCTGCTGTCGAGTGCCTCTTGTGCCCTCTGTTTGTCCTCCAGCCGCTGCAGCGCTATGTTGGCTTGGAGCAGCTGCAGGTCAATGTGGACTGCAGCTAGTGGAAGCTTTGTGGTGTTTGCAAGTGTGTGTGTTGAAGGTGTGGCCTTTTTCACCTGCTCTCGGCTGCATTGGTTGCTCCTGGATGCATCAGGTGCACCTATGGCCTCATTCACCACACCTGCATGCATTTACTCCCATTTACCGCCCGCTTGCCTATTGATTGCCTGTTCAACTGCCATTTTTTGGCCAGTATTGCCGGATAGGTGAGGCTTGTGATGTGGCAGTGTTGCCATAGTGGCAGTGTTCCCAGCAATTATTTGAGTCCCGGCTGGTGCACATCAGTGCCGGTTTCTCTGCCGCCTTACTTACCGTATGTCTGTTGCCGTTGGCGGTTTTCTGCCTTCGGGGGGCTCCACCTAACTCGTTATTTGCCGGTCTGGCAAAAGTGGTGGTATCCTGTATTACCGCCACTTTTTTACCAGACTGCCCGACTCGGAATGAGATAATACAGTAATTGGAGATCAAATTCAAAAAGAGACGACATTAAGGTCATATGTGAGAACTAAAACACGTGGCCTTGATCGCAGAATTGAGGCACATGTGACCAATGCTGATGCAGGGTAATTAACAAAAGTCTATATTTTTATTTTTTTATTTTTATCTTTTTATTGAAGAAAGTTTCAACAACAACAGGGCTTGGTGAACAGAAGTGAGGCGTCATTTAGCAGACATATTTATAGGGAAGCCCAACCCTGAGCACAGCCCCCCACAACAAAACCCTCGCTTAGCTAGTGTGAATCGTAAACAATTATAGCATGTGGACATGTACTTAGTGCTAAAGAAAATATTGTACTTGGACTGTCATACCCGTGTATGTACAGTATCCATATGATGGTGTAAATGGTGTGCACTGCAAGTCGTCCATCAGTAATAGCAAAGGTGCAGGTTTTAGCAAATCAAATGAAGGAGCAAAACGGACAGACAGATCAAACACACGGGTATGACAGTTTCCAAAATGTTCTAGATTGTGTGGTATCCGCCGCTTGTATGAAGCAGCTCCTCTCAAGTGAACAGAGTCTAGACAGGAGAGGGGCCCATTGATTTTCAGTCGGCAGGTGCTGTAATTTCCATTGGAGCAAGCTGAGTTTTTGAACAGTGAATAGCATAGATTTCCTAAACATCGTATCATCATGCCAGTCCTTGGCCACAAAACTGAACAACAAGGGCATTGGGGCCATTGTGACCATAGACCCACATATGAACGAGATCTGTCTGTGAATCTTGGGCCAAAAAGCGCCTATCTTGTGGCATGTCCAGAATGTATGGCCCAAAATGGCATGTAGGCCACATTTTCTCCAGCAAGCAGCTGAATGGGTCAATCTCATACTGTGTGAGCATTTGGGGGTAACATAGACTTGTTGGAGGATCTTATATTGCAGATCCCTGTTGTGAACGTTGAGTGATACCTCTTACATGCCTGAAAAGAAACCATACATGTCACCCCCGCCAATAGGATACTCAAGTCCTCTGTCCAACAGAGACGTGTTTCTGTGGAGATTATTCGGAACACAAAACCATTAAAATGTTTTTATTTTCGGGTAGATTGTCAGATCATGACAGAGTTCGGCCTCGCTGGTTGAAGGTTCTCTACTACGTGAGTCGTCGCTGGTTTGTGCATTGATCGCAGAATGTAAAGCAGCATACCAAAGCCAGTCTCAGTTTGAAAGGCTTAGAAAATGTTTCACCCAAGGGGCATGGACCTGTCAAATTGATCCATCACTCTAAAGTGTTGCCAGCCTGTAAGATGTCTCTCATGTAGTGTGTAATCAACTACTATGATAGAAGAGCTCTAATAGTAATCCAAGCCAGAGAAGTTCGTATAGCCGAGCTGCTCCCGGTCAGGCAATTATGTGGGTGTGCTTCATGCACACGGCGGATTCGAACGAGCGACATCAAGCCTGCATCGGGAGAAGGCGTCATCAGCGTGGTTAAAACCTGTAGGCAGGTAACGGTACACATGAAATGCCGGGGTTGCTGCTCATTAATATAGGATTTCATTGCGGATCCACTTTTATTTAGTTGGAGGTGGTGTCAGGTGCTGCGGCAGTCCCCCCCACCTCAGCGGCCTTGGGTGCAGCACTGATGGGCGAAATCTCACAGCTCATCGAGGTTGCGAGCCTCTGTACAATTGGGTGGTCCAGTTGTGGCACACCCTGCCAGTTTGGGCACAAGCCTCCACTCCACAAGCCAGGCCAACGACGCCGGCGTCCCACCACAATAACTGGGTCTGGTGGTGGTAGATCAGCCCCAGACTCAGAGAGCCATCGCACCTTGGGTTCTGCCGAACGTATCCACTTTCAAGGGCTGTCACTAACATGTTACAGTGCATGCATTTGATGGCCTGCTCATCCTCAGCGGAGCTCTATCAAATTGCGGCCATCATGCTCCGGTTCATGACCGTCCCCAACAAATGTCTATTTTTGCCACCTATAGTGGTAGGGAAACACATTGTGGTCATTCTCTTGTTGGTCAACTGATTCTCCATAACTGCTCCGTGAAAAGATGATCTATCATTCATCCCACTGGCACACTGTACAGATGTGTGTATGAGTTTTTATGGTTTGGAGTCTGAAATCACCAGTTTATTGCTTACTCTTTTGTTATGTACTCTAGATGCGTATTTGATTACACAGAATCAATGGTGTAAATATGTTGATAGAGTCTGCATCCATGCTTTACAGTGTTTATTGATTTATGGGGAAGGCCATGTGAGCAGACACATCTTTTATTATTCATCCTTATGCATTTGCTGTGAGCTTCCGGGTCAGAAGTAGCAGATCTCATGAAGAATAATGGGTTTATTTGTTCAGGTTCATACCACCAATCAGAGCCCTTTCAGGTGATTTGTCAGGTTTGTTCAGCCATTCAGAGGCCACAAATCCCCTAAAGGATGTTTGTCACCTTATATAAGGCCCAGCTCACTTCCTGTCCCTTCGAAGGGTTTGCTAGACTGTGAGGGACAGTTTTACATTTAGAGGGCGCATGGTGCATTCTGGAGCTTTTGGGAGGTCTTTGGAGGACTGTTATCTATTTGTTGTAGTTCCTTTTTAGAGCTCATTGCTGTTTAGTGTGTTCTGAAGCTATTTTATTGGTTCAGTGTGTGATTGTGTCTTGTGTTAGTTTCCCCACATAAAAACAGAAAAAGGTTTGAATGTTCCTCTTGTGCCGTTGCCCTTTTATGTCCCTTTATTAAAGTTAGACAAATCCCTTCTGACACCCATTTGTATTGCCATATAAACACAAACAACACAAAGAAATGGTCTTCACTTTCCCAGCTGTGTGTTTGCCGTGTACTGCTTTAAATTGTAACTGGAGTAGTGTTAGTCATGAGGCATCACAAAAGACCAATGACCCAATGTCCCACCATCTGGGTGATTGACTATGACCCACCATATCCCAACCCTCATACCTTATTCTTCCCTTCTCCTCCCCTGAAAATATGACTGCCTATAAAATTGGGGATTTAGCAATGGGCACACTGACTATCAATTCATCTTAATGCGTTTTCAACGGAGTGATTTTGTCTATCGAGCAAAGTGATCAACACAATTCATGGAAATAAACAATCCAGGATTGCTCCTAAAAATTGTGATTTATTTCAAAAATGGAATAGACAGTGGAGATATGAGTAATCTATCAATAGATTCTGATATTTAAGCACTGATTGAGTCATTATATTATGCATTTATATAAAATAGCATACATGGGACAACTTATCGAATTCTACTCTTAATAGAGTGGCAACTACCCAGCAAGTAACAGGTTAGAATTTGGGCACAGATTACTCAGGGGTGGATTTTAATGTAGTCATTGTGCTCCATGGGACAAAGCAGGGGTGGGGGGGTGCAGGTGCACAGCATGTATTCTTTGTAGTCACCTTCAATGCGATTCCATGCCCTGTCCTCAATCCTAAACACACATCTTGTGCCAGGGATTAACCACACTGCGGTATAATGTCCACACCAATGGCACCAATTTTACAGCTGCTCTGGTAGGTATCAGACACGTGTACTAGATGAATTACCCCTTCTGCTGGTAGCTGGAGAAATCATACACCATATACCAATGATGCTACCAGTAGTAATTAGATCCTTGACCTTTTATGCATGCATCTAAACCAACATATTTATCTGATATTTTTTGGATCAAGCAATCTCACACAACCATATCAATTTATGGATGTTATTTATTTTCTTTGTCTCTTTTAGAAACAATGAATGAGCCACAATTATTGTGCAAAATTGACTTGCAATCATTACATAGAAACAAACCAAGTTTGTGAACTAAAAAATGAAGAAAATAAAAAGACAAAAGGATAGACCCCCAACTACCAACGTGACATAAATCAACAATTAGCCAGTGTAATTTAAACAACTAATATTCGTGTTTGAATACCACAAATGTTTGACCTTTCTGGTCCAGTCGTTTATCGTCCTGTACGTGTTTACAAACTGAATGCTAAACAATTTTTTAAAATGCAATCAGGATTGGCGTACAGTGTTGCCAAACTATATCATACTTCAAAGAAATGCAGGCTCACTTTCATACTTTCTCATTATGTAGCCTTGTGTGTCACCTATAGTCTCTGTGCAGACTAGACTGTGATAAGTCTAATATTTAGAAGCCAACACAAGTCCTGGTTTATAGACTGTACTTCTTGTCAATGTTTGCAATTAAGGTGAAAGACTGCGTAAAGCTACAACATTGCCAGCTCATCTGCAATGTCTCTATTTTTTCGCCTTTGTCAGGACGACAGACAGTTTTGTTAATTGACCCTGCAAAAAAGAAATACCATTGTGTCAATGCCAGAGGAGTGTATTTATTACTCATATGCCTGATCCCTTATTGCCCAGGGATCTCTTGATCCATGCATCAGTTAAAAGCTTAATGGTTCCCAAGATGGAAAACTTCATGAAAGC
Source organism: Ambystoma mexicanum (assembly GCF_040938575.1). Classification (NCBI taxonomy): domain Eukaryota; kingdom Metazoa; phylum Chordata; class Amphibia; order Caudata; family Ambystomatidae; genus Ambystoma; species Ambystoma mexicanum. Next base: position 758,504,491 of record NC_090927.1, on the reverse strand, counting down.
AACTTTAGTGGAAAACATCTCAAACAGCAGCCCCATGAGAGTATTTCTCGGGGCATGAGCTAGTTTCCAGTACAGCGTCGGGCAATTCAACTTGATGCATTCTCTGCTTGGAAATAGACCTAACTCTAAATAAAACATTTCAGATGAAACAAACAAGGGCAATCTTAGAATCCTCTCAAGAATTGTAATTTCAAGTCTAGAGACAGCCTCCAGAGACCCCAAAGCCCACACCAGTGCAACATAGTAGATAAGGTGGCCAATTTTCATGGAATACAATTTTACTCGGGAACCCACGGACTAACCCCCTTCCTTGGGAGCAAGTAAGCAGATGGCCCCAGATGTTTGTGCAGAACATACCTTGAGTTTATACAGGTGAAGGACACTATACGTTTTGCATCAAGGACAATCCCAAGGTGAATATACTGGGTGACAACTTCAATAGGGACATCCTAAAGTTTCCAATTAGCTTGGGCCGCTCATTTGCGTTGGAACTCAAACACCATGATCTTAGTTTTAGAGGTGTTCACTTTAAGTTTAGTGGTTTAGTGAGGGATCCGTAAGATTCATCACACCACCCGCAGGTTCACAGGCTCACAGTCTACTTATTTCCTAACGGCATCTCAGTCTCCATTCCAACGTGCATGCGCCTGCAATAACATATAAGTGATGTCTCAGTTCATGACTTACCATATCACGTCTGTCATATCAATCACTGTTTATACTTAGAGTACTTTTGAAGGTTGGCTTTCTGCTCATATCTGTAAAAATTACTTCATATATTTATCTGCATGATGAAATTAATGAATGTCAAACTCCCCACCTGGATATAGTTCAAGTAACTCTGTGGTCAAAACAGTGTTCGCGTGTGTCTGATCGGATTTGCTACGCCCGATCCCATGTTGTGAACACGCCGTCTCATCTGGACAAAAAGCAAATAGACCGCTCAAGGCCTCTAGTTAGGCAACTGTTCTTTAACTCTGAGCCATACTTAAATGGCTGCCATGTTGTGTGATGCAACATCATACCTCTCATTTACAACAATATATAGTGAGCCTGATATAGTTTGGCAACACTATACGCTGACTCTGATTGCATTTTTTGAAATTATTTAGCATTCAGTTTGTAAACACGTTCAAGACGAATTGACCAGAAAGTTCAAACAATTGTGGTACTTTACCAGGAATATTAGTTGTTTTAAATTACACTAGCTAATTTTTGTTTTAGGGCACGTGTAATTGGGGGTCTATACTTTTGTCTTTTCATTTTCTTCCCGTTTTCCTTCACAAACTTGTTTTGTTTATAAGAGAAAAAGGAAATAAATAATACATATTTTGACAATATCCATACATATGATGGTCTGAGATAACTTGATCCGAAAAATATCAGATTAATATATTAGTTCAAATGAATACCATGCAATAATTACCACTGGTAGCATAATATGTGCATGGTGTATGATATCACACAATACATTGCATTGTATCCTGGAACATGGATGTTTCCCCAGCTTGTGTTAGTCAAAACTTCAAAACTGAACAGAGGGACAATGAGAGAGATATGTGGATAGAAAGAGGGAGAGAAAGGGGACTAGGGAGAGAGAGAGAGATGGAGAGAGAAGTGCTTCTTTCAGTGAGGTTCTCATTTTAGTATTCCAGTGTTGATTTCCTTGATCTTTTCTTAAACACACAAAAAACTGATATATATCACCTCATAAAGTTATGCATTACATAATCACACATTTCATAAAAACATGCAGAGTCACTTTTGTATACATTTAAAACGTTCAAACAAAATTCCTATAAATATTTATTAGTACAATCCAATTTTCATTTTGTATAAATTAATCTAATCTAAAAAGCAAGTACTCTAGATAAAGGCTGTCTAAGGCAAGTTATATTAATCGTCGGCTCACTTAAGAAGATTTATGAACGTGCCCCATAAGTAATATGCTGCTGCAGTAATCACAATGGATTCTGCACAGTAAAGTGGATTCCAAAATTGGTCAGTTTCTATGGGCCTCATTACGACCCTGGCGGTAAGCGAAAAACGATGCCGGTAAATGATTACCGGCATCGTTTTCCGCTAGGTCCGATCATGACCCGTGACCGTTAACTATGATGCCATTAGCGGCATCGTAGTTAACGCTCCCGCTAACTGCACCAAGGTCGCGCGCACCCGACCTGCCACGCTGTAAATACCGGCATGGCGCAAAGCTAAGCGGATCACGACCCAAGCGGACATGCACCTAACGCCATCACAAAGCCCGTTAAGTACCTTACCGCCATGGTGCTAAATACGCCATCGCGAACCAACCGTAAATGGCCATGTAAAGTGAACCCAGCTGCCACAGGTGCACAGAATGTAACGCTCACCTGATTCCCACGGAGGCGCAGGTCTGGCTTTGAGTGCTGATGCTTCTTCAATGGTGAAGCGCAGGACTCTGAAGATGGACAGGAAGGGCCCCCTCTACTCTGGCTTCTCCGGCTCGCAGGAATATTCCCCTGTGCGTGAAAAGGGAGTATTACCTACTGACTGAGTTATGCTCAAGCCTCCCACTCTCTTCCAACCCTCCACGATACCCTTCCACGATTCCCCGTGAAGTCTCACCTTAGGGTCAGGAAGGATGAGCTCTCCATCCTGCTTCTGATGCAGGGGCGCGTTGAAACCCAGTTACTTCACTGGATTGAGGATTGATGGGAGTTCAGGTAAGCTTAACTATTCAGGTAAGGCTCTGTAAAAGTTCTGTTGCAAGTTCGAAAGTCCAAGCTTAATAATAATGTTCATTGTCTTTTTCCCCTTAGGGGCCGGGGTTCGGAATGCCGGAGAAATGGCGCCAACCCGAAGTGAAACGTGCAGTTCCAGTAAATGACAGGTAAGTTCTGGATGAGCGCTCGGGTAATGTCTTTGCATTCGCTCATTCAATGTCTTTGTCTTTTTTCCCCATAGGGGCCGGGGTCCGGATGCCTGGAAGCGGCTAGACCCGAAATGAAATGGGAATGACCCAACAGGTAAGACTTAGAAGGAAACTGAGCTTTTCCTATTCCCTTCCTTCTCTCACCTTGTTCTTGTCTTTCTCTCTAGGCTCTGGGAAGTGGCTGTGGATCCGGATGCTCGCTGCTGAAGATGGTGGCGTCCAGGAAAGGTGAGTGAAATGCAGCGCTGCAGCGATCGTAGCGAAATGCTTTTAAAATTATGTCTTCCTTTTCAGGATCGGCGGTGTGATGTCTCTGTGGTGCTGATTTAGCAGGTAAGGTCTTTTGTCTCCCTTTGCAGGAGACCCAGGATACTGACAGGCGTGGCTGAGGTCCAGATGCAGGAGCTGACACGGTGAGCGTCCAGCTGCGAGGAGCAGAACAACGCGAAGCGTGAGTTGCTGATCGGGTGTGGTTTAAATAGCTTTGGAAGAAGTTCCAAGTGTGTATCCTTCCTCCGATCAGGTATGTATCCTTCCCCGACCACACCCGGGTGGAAAGTAGTCCCACAGGTAAAGTAGTTCCATTCAGGCCTCAAGAGGGCCTGGATGTGGCAGCATGGTCTGCATCAGGTAAGTGCACAGTAAAACACTTGAACACATGTCTAGCTTTATGAGCCTGTCGCCTAAGGCGCCAGGACAGAGGTCCAACATGAGCCTGGCGCCTAAGGGCCCCAGCTTGGGCCCGCTGGCACTCCCCTGGGGGAAATGATGCCTGCCTCTGGGGTTGCTGGGTCGGACCTGGCTCCTTGGAGGTAGGCATCATGACAGTACCCCCCCTCAAGGCCCCTCCCAAGGTTCTTCCCTCCGGGGGTTTTGGCTTGTTCGGAAATCTCCGGTGAAACCTTTGTACTAATCAAGGTGCGTGGACATGGTTACTAGGCTCCCACGATCTCTCCTGAGGTCCATATCCCTTCCAGTCAACAAGATAGAAAAGTTTCGACTTTACCACCTTGGAGTCTAAAATGTCTTAAACTTCGAATTCTAATTCCCCTTCAATTTGAACTGGATCTGGAGGCTTGGACAATCGGGTTCCAGGTTGTACGGGCTTCAAAAGTGATGCATGAAAAACTGGATGAATACGCATTTTGGATGGTAGATCCAGTTTAAAGGCCACTGGGTTGATTATAGCCTTGATGGGATAAGGTCCTATGAATCTGGGATTGAAGGTTCGCGGGCCCTTGAGGGATAAATGTTTAGTTGCTAGCCATACCTGGTCTCCTACTTGGTAAGGATGAGTTTTACTTTGGTGCAAATCAGCGTTTTCTTTATACTTTTTCTTGGCTTGCTGTAAATGAGTTGCAGCTTCTTTGAAGGCTCGGGTTATTGTGGAATGCAGATGATTTACTGCGGGCATTTCCAGGGTCAGAGGTGGATCTAGGTCAGAGGTCCGAGGATGGTGACCATACAAAGTATAAAAGGGGGTTTGTCCGGTTCCAGAATGCACTGAATTGTTGTATGCATATTCTGCGATCCAAAGGATGTCTTTCCAATTTAACTCAGATTGGTGTAACATGCACCGAAGATATTGCTCGAGAGTCTGATTGGTTCTCTCGGTTTGTCCGTCGGTCTGGGGGCGGTGGCGGGTGGATAACCGCACATCTATTTGTGCTAGTTGGCAACACTTTGTCCAAAAATGGGAGATAAATTGACTTCCACGATCCGAGACTAATATGGAAGGGAAACCATGTATGCGAACTATATTCTCCAGGAATTCCTTGGCCAAGGTGGAAGCAGAGGGCAAACCCTTTAAAGGGATAAAGTGGGCCATTTTGGTGAATAGGTCCACAATTACAAGGATTGCGTTGTAACCAGCACAAGGAGGCAGGTCAGTTATAAAGTCCATTGACAGGGTGTGCCATGGTGCCGGTGGAATATCCAAGGGTTGAAGTAGGCCGGTTGGCCTTTTCTTTTGAGCCTTGTTTTGGGCGCAAGTTCCGCAAGACAGAACAAAAGACTTTATGTCTTTTCTCCAAGAAGGCCACCAGAAGTGACGTTTGATTTTTTCCTCCGTTTTAGCGATACCAGGGTGTCCTTCCATTAAAGATTCATGATGATGGGCAATAACAAGTTCTTGCAATTCTTTACTTGGCAGAAACAACCGCTCCTGGAAGTAAGGTAAGTCATCCTTAACGGTGTAATGAGGACCCTTCTGACTCCATTCCAGTAAGGGTGAAGAGTCTAGAAGTTGTTTTACTTGCGTTTGGATGTCTTCAATAGTTTGCAAAGAAGTTAAGCCTAAGATTCTTTGCTCAGGTATGATGGGCACAGGTTCTAAGCTCGAATTAGGTTCTTCCATGCCAATCCGAGATAAGGCGTCCGCTTTTCCATTCTTGCAGCCAGGGCGATAGGTAATTACAAAATCAAATTCCGCAAAAAATAGAGCCCATCGGAGTTGTCGTGAAGATTGAGCTTTGGCTGTCTTTAAATACTGTAAGTTTCTGTGGTCCGTAATTACGGTAATGGTGTGTCTTGCCCCGAGAAGGTAATGACGCCAAGCCTTGAAAGCAGATTTGATGGCCAGTAACTCTTTATCGGTAATTGCGTAGTTGATTTCAGGAGGAGAACATTTTCTGGACCAAAAGGCCACTGGGTGTAGTTGGTTAGTTTTTGGGTCTCTTTGCGACAGGACAGCTCCCATGGCCGAACTGGATGCATCGGTTTCCACTATGTACGGGAGATCTGGGTGCGGGTGTTTCAATACAGGTGCAGAGGTGAATTTGGTTTTCAGGTCCTGGAAGGCTTGTTCGGCCTCAAGAGTCCATTCGAAGCGTTTGTTTTTCTTTAGGAGAGCGGTGATGGGTTGGACTGTTCGGGAAAATTCCGGGATGAATCTTCGATAGAAATTGGCAAAGCCGAGCATGCTCTGAACTCCCTTCACCGAGCTAGGAGATGGCCATTTGAGGATGGCGTCCACCTTTCGCGAGTCCATTCGTACTCCTTGAGGTGTCAGGATGAATCCGAGAAACTCAACTTCTGTGGTATGAAAAACGCATTTTTCGAGTTTTGCAAATAGTCTGTGCTGGCGCAATTTCTCAAGAACTGCCCTAACATGTTTTCTGTGATCAGATTCTGAAGAAGAGTACACTAGGATGTCATCAATGTAAACAATGACACAGACATCGATAAGTTCCCGAAGAACATCATTCATAAAGTACTGAAAGGCGGCAGGTGCATTGCACAACCCGAAGGGCATCACCTGATATTCGAAGAGCCCAAATTTGGTGCGGAATGCAGTCTTCCATTCGTCGCCTTCTTTTATGCGCACCAGGTGATAAGCTCCTCTGAGATCTAACTTGGTGTACACACAAGCGTCTTTCACCTGGTCGATAAGCTCAGGGATCAAGGGCAGAGGATAACGATTCTTAATCGTTATTTGATTTAGGGCGCGATAGTCTATACACGTTCTAAGGTCGCCTTCTTTTTTCGGCACGAAGAACAGAGCTGAAGAGACAGGAGACTTGGACGGGCGAATAAAACCATTGGCTAGGTACTGATCTAAATACTGACGCAAATGCAGGTTCTCAGGTTCCGTAAGAGCATAAATCCTACTACAAGGTAGTTGAGCATTGGGTACCAGATCGATTTGGCAATCATAAGACCGATGGGGAGGTAACGTGTTAGCCTGTTCTTTCTGAAAAACGTCTTGGAATTCTTGGTATTCTGACGGTAGCTGTACAGGGGTGGAAGTTGCTGAGGCTAGGCCCATAGCTGGATTTCTTGGATAACAAGTTGGTTCACAATCAGGAAAAATTATCTTCTTTGCTCGCCAGTCAATTCTGGGATTATGTGTTTCTAACCAAGGAATTCCAAGAATTACTTGAAATTGTGGGGCCTTGATCACATCAAACATGATTGCTTCCCGATGTCCATCCAGACCCACCAGAGTCACTTCAACAGTGGAATGCGTTACAGGCCCTGAGGCTATTTCGGTTCCATCTACTGTAGTAATGACATCTTGGGTTACTTTCGGGCGGAGAGGAAGCTTAATCCTGGAAGCCAATTCACGGTCTATGTAATTTCCAATAGCTCCACTGTCGATGTATGCTTTTATAGCATGCAACTGCTGAGGCTGTTTTGGGTCCACGAGCACCATTGGCATGACAAAATGCGAGGTCAAAGAGTTAGTTTTCAAGCTCGGCAAGCGGACCCCTACGCTTGTCGGGCTAAGTCGTTTCCCGAATCAGGTGTCAATAATTCGTTATCAGTAGCTCCAACCACCTTCTTAAGTGGTTTAACCGGACAATTTCGAAGAAAGTGACCGGAAGTTCCGCAATACAGACAAAGTTGCATTTGCCGCCTTCTCTCTCGTTCTTTCTGCGTTAATGGTCCTTTAACACCACCGATTTGCATAGGTTCATATACGTCGGTACTCTTGGAGTTAACGTGGGTTTTGATCGGTACTCGGTTTTCATACTTGAACCGATCTGCTTTTCTATTTTGAAGTCTGTGATCAAGTTGAACCACCAAGTCTATGTAGTCTGCGCAGACCTGGGGTGGGTTTACTATCTGAGCTAGAACATCCTTAAGCTCTCCGCGCAGGCCTCGATGAAACAAGGTGATCCTTTTGTTTTCTGGCCATCCAGTTTCCACAACCAGTCTGTTAAAGGTGGCAATGTAGGACAGAAGATCCTGATTACCTTGTCGTAAGGATAGCAGTTCGTTATCAAGGGCCTGTCCTTGAGAGTGTCGAGCGAACAATCTTTCCATGCTGGCCTGGAAGCCCTGAAAATTCTGGAGAATGGGATCATCCTGATTTACCAATGGAATAGACCAATCGGCAGCACTGCCACTGAGGTAAGATAGTATAAAGGCTACCTTGGTCTGATTGTTAGGGAGGGCTCCGGGTCTGCATAGAAAGTGTAAACGACATTGGTTCATAAAGACGGCATATTTCTTGGGGTCCCCAGCAAAACGTTCAGGCGGGGCCAAAGGCATGTGTCCAGGTAGATTAATTTGTACCGGGTTACTCAAACCCATTGATGTGGAAATGTCTCCGGAACTAGGTAAAGGAGTGTGCCCTGCCTGGGCCTGTAATAACATTTTGGCTAGGTCATCTGTTCTTTCCTTGGATAAGATCAGTTCTCTTTTGAGAGCGTTAGTCTCCTGGCGGGCTGAGTGCACCTCCGCCCGTAATTCCCCCAAAAGCTGGGCCAGCTGGTCAGTCTCGGAAGTGTCCATAGCGCCCGGGTGGGAAATTGTGGGAAGGCTTCGCGTTCTGTAACGCTCACCTGATTCCCACGGAGGCGCAGGTCTGGCTTCGAGTGCTGATGCTTCTTCAATGGTGAAGCGCAGGACTCTGAAGATGGACAGGAAGGGCCCCCTCTACTCTGGCTTCTCCGGCTCGCAAGAATATTCCCCTGTGCGTGAAAAGGGAGTATTACCTACTGACTGAGTTATGCTCAAGCCTCCCACTCTCTTCCAACCCTCCACGATACCCTTCCACGATTCCCCGTGAAGTCTCACCTTAGGGTCAGGAAGGATGAGCTCTCCATCCTGCTTCTGATGCAGGGGCGCGTTGAAACCCAGTTACTTCACTGGATTGAGGATTGATGGGAGTTCAGGTAAGCTTGACTATTCAGGTAAGGCTCTGTAAAAGTTCTGTTGCAAGTTCGAAAGTCCAAGTTTAATAATAATGTTCATTGTCTTTTTCCCCTTAGGGGCCGGGGTTCGGAATGCCGGAGAAATGGCGCCGACCCGAAGTGAAACGTGCAGTTCCAGTAAATGACAGGTAAGTTCTGGATGAGCGCTCGGGTAATGTCTTTGCATTCGCTCATTCAATGTCTTTGTCTTTTTTCCCCATAGGGGCCGGGGGCCGGATGCCTGGAAGCAGCTAGACCCGAAATGAAATGGGAATGACCCAACAGGTAAGACTTAGAAGGAAACTGAGCTTTTCCTATTCCCTTCCTTCTCTCACCTTGTTCTTGTATTTCTCTCTAGGCTCTGGGAAGTGGCTGTGGATCCGGATGCTCGCTGCTGAAGATGGTGGCGTCCAGGAAAGGTGAGTGAAATGCAGCGCTGCAGCGATCGTAGCGAAATGCTTTTAAAATGATGTCTTCCTTTTCAGGATCGGCGGTGTGATGTCTCTGTGGTGCTGATTTAGCAGGTAAGGTCTTTTGTCTCCCTTTGCAGGAGACCCAGGATACTGACAGGCGTGGCTGAGGTCCAGATGCAGGAGCTGACACGGTGAGCGTCCAGCTGCGAGGAGCAGAACAACGCGAAGCGTGAGTTGCTGATCGGGTGTGGTTTAAATAGCTTTGGAAGAAGTTCCAAGTGTGTATCCTTCCTCTGATCAGGTATGTATCCTTCCCCGACCACACCCGGGTGGAAAGTAGTCCCACAGGTAAAGTAGTTCCATTCAGGCCTCAAGAGGGCCTGGATGTGGCAGCATGGTCTGCATCAGGTAAGTGCACAGTAAAACACTTGAACACATGTCTAGCTTTATGAGCCTGGCGCCTAAGGCGCCAGGACAGAGGTCCAACATGAGCTTGGCGCCTAAGGCGCCAGGACTGCGTCCAAAGGGCCCCAGCTTGGGCCCGCTGGCACTCCCCTGGGGGAAATGATGCCTGCCTCTGGGGTTGCTGGGTCGGACCTGGCTCCTTGGAGGTAGGCATCATGACACAGAATCAGCACAGGTGGAGGCAATACAGACTCAGGAAGTACAAAAAGAGCACAACCCACCCGTTCCCACACCCAGTCACACTCCACAATGATACCAATAGGACTAGCAATGTTGGGGCTGGAGGACCTGATAGCAATGCAAGTGCTACAACAACAACAACAACAACAACAACAACAACAACAACAACAACAGGCAGCACAGAGGAGACGCAGGAGGAGAAGGAGGGCAAGGCAGGGCCAGCAAGCCCCACCAGCACAGCCAGTGCCACCACGCAGGCAGCCCCCAATCCCACGCATCAGAGCCAGTCCATTCAACTTCACTGCTGAGCAGATCCACACCCTGTACCGTTTGGACCGGGACACTATCACCGCCATCGTAGACATGACACACAACGACATCGTCAGCATGATAGAAACACCAACCGCATCCCACCCCTACTGAAGGTAGTGTCTGTACTCCACTTCCTGGCCACAGGCACCTACCAGCACACAGTAGGGCACTTGCATGGCATTTCACAACCATTATTTTCACGTACACTGATCCAAGTGCTCGATGCCCTCCTCAAGCACACAGACGACCACATCTCATTACCACGGACTGCCCAGGAGATTGCAAACACCAAAGTGGGTTTCCATGCACTAGCCGGCATACCTGGTTGCATTGGTGCCATCGACTGCACCCATGTGGAATTGGTGGTTCCACATGCCATGGAGGTACCGTACCGCAACCGTAAACTATTTCACTCAATCAACGTGCAAATGGTCTGTGACTCCAACAGGATCATCACACATTGTTGTGCCCGATTCCCCGGAGCAAACCATGATTCAATGGTCCTGAGGAACTCCACAATACCACGCTACATGGAGCGACATGCAGGCCCAAGATCCTGGCTACTCGGTGAGTCTAATGACATGACCATGGAAATGTGAAGTGGGGAGGTGAACGATGTACCAATGCATACTCCACCTGGCTGAAAGGGGGGGGGGGTGATGCATACTCCACCTGGCTGAAAGGGGGCGGGGGGGAAGATGCATACTCCACCTGGCTGAAAGGGTGAAAGGGGGGGGAATGATGCATACTCCACCTGGCTGAAAGGGGGGGGAATGATGCACACGCCACCTGGCTGTGAGTAGCAGAGACAACGGAGCCAGATCATACCCTAAAGCAACACAAACTTCACCCAACACCAGTAAACCCAATGCCTGATGTATGCAGCCCTACCATGTGAATGAGGTTGTGTCCCAACCATGACACAACCATCTGCAATTCAGACCACATTGACTACAACGAAATGCACCTACATGCACGTCACCAAACACCATCAACCGAAAGGCCTGTCCCCCATAACTGCGCACGAAGGAGGCGCATTACGGACAGAAACATCAACACACCATCACACAGACAGCAGGGGCCCCATAATGTCCCTATACACATCAGTATTGCTCACTGGGGTCATGATGAGGCCGACAGCAATGTTGCAATGATGTGAGCATTGACATCACAGGACACGTGCCAGGCCACCAAAACAAACGGCATGAATGAACACAGTGGATGGGCACTCACAAGGCACTTGACCCCCTGCATACATTGGTTGATGGCATGCAAAACAGGCCATGAGAGCCATGAGCATATACCGGTCGCATAGTGTGAATCAATTAGTGCATTTAGAAGTGGTCCAAAGTAACAGTTGGATGCAAGCCATGGTGGCACATCATGTTTCGAATTAGACGTCATGACTGACACATACATTCTCGCCCACATACAGGTGATGCAGGCTATCCCCTGAAGAGTTGGCTCCTTACACCAGTCCGGAACCCACAGAACCAGCACGAGGAGGACTTCAACCGTGCACATACACATACCCGTGTGGTCATTGAGCAGGCATTCGGCCTATTGAAGGCACGGTTTCGCTGCCTCGGCAGGTCTGGTGGGGCACTCCTGTACCGCCATGAGAAGGTGGCAAAGATCGTCATGGCATGTGTCATGCTACACAATATGTGCGTCAGACGAAATGTGCCCCTGCCCCCTGACGCAGAACTGCAACCACCTGACGATGAGGATGAGGAGGGTGCAGATGGGGCCGTACCTCATGGAGGAGGTGATGCACAGGAGGGGCGTGAAATGCGTCAAGATATCATCAACCAATGCTTCTAGCACACACGGCTGGTGTGAATGACATGGAGACAGCACTTGGGGCACTGTGTGTGTCGGGGACATGCACACTGTGGACTGTACACCAATAAAGCACACATACGCAATGAACAATGTCCACACATTTGATTTGTGCTAAAAGGAAAATGTGTATTTTAAATGTGAATTGTTGTGACACACCCACTCCCCCCTCCCCCTGAACACCCCAACACACCCACCCCCCCCCCTCCCCCCTCCCCCCTGAACACCCCAACGCACCCACTCCCGCCTCCCCCCTGCCCCCTCCCCCCTGGACTCCCCAAAACACACCCTGTGACTAAGTGGCTAATGTTGCATGATAACGGTGGGCAGCCGCTATTGCAAGCCCCCTCTCCCGGCACCCGGGGCACCCCTGCCTGTGCTGCGCAGGTTCCTTCCCGATCGGCGGATGGGGCTGCTTTGGGTGGAACTGGCAGCGGAGGAGGTCCCTGCCTGCTCATGTGCACACATGTCCCGAATGGAGTTGGCTAGCTCTGAGAGAACGCGCCGCACGGCGGCAAGTTCCGCACACATGTCCTTTGAGGAGGACTGCATTTCAGCCCTCAGGGTCTCTGTGCTCCACTCCATTTCAGCCCTCAGGGTCTCAGTGCTCCGCTCCATTGCTGCCCTCAGGGTCTCTGTACATTGTTCCATAGCTGCCCTTGCCCCCCCACATTCTGCAGCATGCTCATTCAGAAGCGAGGAGAGTTGTTGCTGGCGCGTGATTATATCCTCCAGGGAATGTTGGCTCTGCTGGCCCATGCCTATTGCAGATGGTGTTACGAAGGGGCTGCTCCCCTCCTGCTGATTTTCGACAGGGCATGGGGTGGATGGCCAGTCCTCATCTTCTGAATGCCCCTGTGTGGGATCCTCATGGGGGCTGCTCTGGGACAGACAGGGGGAATGATGGTGGTCAGTGGGGGGTCCGACATCGGGCTCCTCTGTGTCACTTTCAGAGCATGCTGCAATGGCAGCAGTTTCGCCTATGGTACTGCTTCCTGCAGAACCTGTGTCTTCTGTGGCGAACATTGTGGGGATGTGTTGTGCTGCTGCTGCTGCCATGCTGCCTGCTGGGGTGCCTGTCAGTGGCCCGTCCTGTGTACTGGCAATGGATTTCGGCTGCTGCAGTGTCTTGGTCACTACAGCTAAGGTGGAGGGTGTTGGCACAGTGGTCTTGGCCCTCTTGGCTGGTGTTGTGGCAGGGGTGTCCTCATCCTCAGGGTTGGAATTGGAGCCTGTGGTGGAGCAAAGGAGGGAGAGTGTTATTGATGGGTCTGCGGACATTGGAATCGCGATGACTGACATCATTTTGGTTACTAGATGCAGCACATTTGAGGCAGGGGCATGCAGGTTGTCTCCTTTTTGTGTGGCTTTAGCATGGAGGTATGTGGGTGCCTGCAGTTAGGGTGTGCATACTACATGTGTACAGGGTGGAGGTCGGATGTGGCTGTGGGCAGTCTCCTGCTGATGTGTTGCATTTACACTCTAGGGCAACATTGTGCTACACATGAATGGACTTCAGTGACTATTGCATGGCTTGATTTGAGGCACCTACCTGCACCGCCTGATGTCGGTGCTCCTCTATCCATCCCTCCTACCCCTTCTATGCTCTCCATGCCGATTGTGGAGGCACAGATTTCCTCCCATAGCTGGAGTTTAATTGTGGAATCCGATCATCCCCCGGTTGCCAGGCCCAGGTTGCGGTTTGCGGAGAGGATGCTCCTGACGTGGAGCCTCAGGTCGTCCCACCGCTTTCGACACTGCTGTGCGTTGCGGGGTACGGTTCCCACCGCACTGACCCGCTGTGCCACCAGGGCCCATATGGCCTTTTTCTTGGCAATTGCCGGCCTGGTCATTTGTGTGGAGAAGACCACCGCCGCATTCTCCTGGAGGGTCTCCGCCAGCATAGTGAGTTCCTCCCGAGTGAAGCGGTCCTGCCGCTGCCGTTCGCAGGCTTTTTTGACAACTTTTGGCATTTTGTAGTGGGAAAATGGGTGGGTAATGGGTTTTGACAGGTCTCAGGGTCGGATGTAGACTGGTTGGGGAGGATGCCAATGGATTGTGTTTTTAAAGATGGCCGCCGTGCTCTTGCCCGTTCCTGTGCGATGACGCTACTTCCGGTTCCGCTTATTTACGGTCACCGCTAATTACGGTCTCCGCTAATTACGGTTGCTGCTGTGATGGATGGCAGTAGTGCACCTTGCGCGGCGTACGATGCCGGTAGGGGCCGTTTTGGGGTCTTTTACGGCATGGCGTAGTTTACATTACCGGCATGGCGTAATGCTCGTGCGCGATGGGTCGGAATGTGCCAGACTTTACGGCATCGGACCAGGGCGTAAACGTTAATTACGCCATGCCGGTAATGTTGAATACTTACCGCCTGGGTCGTAATGAGGGCCTATGTGTTCAATACAACCCACAAAGTTCCCATATGCCTTAATATAATGAGCCTTCAGCCCAGTGCAACATAATATGTTAATATGCGCCTATCGGTTTCAATCTCCAGATGGCACAATCTACATGTTCTATCTGCCAATTGAATGTTTGTCTAGGCACCCCGATATTCAGCAGTGGGCAATAAATTAAATCAGAGGTATATGATAAATCTTTTTAAGGTCGGCCTGGACCCTTTAGGGAGGTAGGTGCACGGTAAATTAAGTAAACAGCCTTGTGTAGCAAAGGTCCTGTATCTTTTATTTTGTGATAACGTATCACGGTTGTTGCTTCTGTCCCAGTCTCTCGTCTTGCGTTTTAGAATCTGGTCTCTGTTCGGATTGTCCCATATGAAGTCCTTTGTTATACCCAGGGAAGTTAATAACAGATCATCTGCAAGTTCTAATTCTGGCATGAATGAGCTGGTCCGTTTGCCATGAGCATTGCTGGCTATAATGCTCAAACGTTTATTAATATTAGTTACTGGATAGTTCAATTTGAAATATAATATGGTGCATTGTACCATCCAAGTGGTTACAAGTGAACAGACAGCAAATTCCACCGGGACTGCACTAGGTCGATTCATGATAGAACGCAGGACCTTTGGTTAAAATCTTTCGAAGCCATTCAGTCTGCTTCTAGGAGTGTGACTTCAGTCCATAAAGCACTGCAGGTAAAATACTCATACAATAAATGGTTAGCAAACCCTCTACGCTATTCTCTCCTCTACAGCTCAAGTATCTTTTAATAACCATCAATTTTTCCAGTTCTTGGAAGTAATGTTAGCCTTGTGAAAAAGATTGGTGGGATTAACTTTAATCAGAAAACCTGAATAAATGTAGCTATTAACAACCACAAGATTTTCCTTGTCCAGCCACCATCTAAATGTAGGGTTACTAGGCAATTTCGAAGGCTAAACACATGATTTTCGTCTTTTTTATTGATTACCATATGATTTCCATGAGCATATTCAGCTAGAGCGTCCAGTGTGGGGTGCAGATCTAAGGCGGTCTGATCAAATATGATGGCATCGTCCGTGCATCCAAGCCACACAATTGGAACCCCGCTAAGCCTCGGAGGAAAGTTTCTTACTCTCTCGAGGTGCTGCGCCATATCAAAGGTATAAAGGTTATACAAAAGGGGTGCCAATATGCTCACCTGTTTCAGTCCTTGATTCATGGAGATATATCTAGTGAGTTCACACTCACGAGTAAGGCAGACAGCATCCATAGTTTTGTATGAAGCAGTTTCAAAAAGTAAAGTAGTTGTGGATTAATTCCCAAGGCAGCAAGTTTGTCCCATAATCTCTGACGTGATGCCAAGTCAAATGCCTTGCTGTAATCGACAAAGCAACCATAGACATTACAGTTCAGGCCATTTCTTGCATCTGCCATTAAGTACTGTATTGTACATATATTATCAGGTGTTCCATATGCCTCCCTGAAGCCAGTCTGGTATGGCTGCAGTCATTGTCTTTTCTGGACCCATGCATTTAGTTTTGCAAGAAGAACACTTGAGAATATTTTTTGGCTTGTGTCGAGCATCACCAGAAGTCTATAGTTAGATCGATAACGCCTGTCACCACTTTTATATATTGGTATCAGTATCGATTTTGTCCAGCTATCAGGTACCCTGACACTTTTTTCTATCTGCATAAACAATTTGTATAGTGCCTTAGCCCAAAGATCTGGGTTTGCCTTCATGACTGCATTTGCTAGACCATCCAGTCCTGGGGCACAAGAAGATTTTAGTTTTTTATTTATGTTTGTTAACTTATCAATATCAAAATCTTCATCAGAAAGTTTAGAATTGAATGCATATACTTCCCTAACGGGTTTGAATACGCCATCTTTAGAGTATAAGCTTGAGAAGTAATTAGCCCAGCAACTCTCAGATACCCACTATAGTTCAACATGCGCATTGTCTGCCAAATGTTCCCTAGAGTTGGGCCAACATTTTCGATTGTCATTGCTTCTTAATATTTTATATAACAATAGCCAGTTTGCATTATTTAGGGAATGTTTATTATTTCTCACCCAAGTTTTGTATCGTGTGAATAGAAAGGTGACTTGCGATTTTTTCTCATCAGAAGCAAGATTCACTTGTCAATGGAGAGTAGCTCCGGCTTTACGATACTTGATAAGAGGGTCAAATATTGCCCTATTTGACTTTTATTAATTACTTTATGAGCTATGGAGCGAGTGAGATCTATCACTCGAGACGTCATCATCTCTATATCCCAATCTTGTCTTTCTAGCCAAATATAAGGAAGATTGCTATTTTTAAATATATAGACATTAAATACACTTTTAGTTCTTCCGATCTATATTATCTGATTGCGGTAACATCAACACTAGCATTAGTCTCAAGGCAGGACCTCTCAAATGCGTGATCTAATCAAGCGATCCATGTGAGTGTTGCATGATCAATTTCAATATTGTGGGTTATATGTACTTGCTCACTACATCTGTACATTTCTAGGTTGGCGAAAACATAGTCCAATGTTGACTTAGTCTGGCCATTAGACCAGGTATAATTATATTCAGGTTGACTAATGTTTGTTCTTGGTAGGCAGATGAGATCATTGGTCTCCAAGAAGCTCTGCCATCCCCGGTTTCCAATATTATACAGACTTGCACTGGGCCAGTTTTGTGCAACTCTTCAATTAGGTTATTCTACATGGTAATGTGTAAATCATGAAAGTTAAAATTCCCTCCAATAAGTACTTTGGCAATAGGATGTCTGGCGTACCACTCTAAGAGTATAGTCCCTACCAAGTGCTGTATTTGATTTGAAGCCAGTCCATTTTGCTGGTCACAAATATTTACGATTAGTACTTGTTCCTTAGTCTGATGAACAAACAAGGAAGCAGAAAGGACTTGGGAAGGGAGTATTCAACATTGAAAAGGTCCAAGGAAAAGCTACTATGGGCCCCAATGGCAAAACCATCTGATGGTCGAGCTCTAAGTGAGCTCTGAGCATATTTACAGAGAATACTATAATCATCTATATTAAAATCTGTGGTAAACCAGGTTACCTGTAATAGGAAGACGTCAGACTTAGTTAAGTAAGCGAGACCCGTGGGTCATAACAGGAATGATCTATGGCCACGTGTTTTCCATCAAAGCCATGCCAAATATGGAACATCATTTTGCTGTGAGACTGCCGTGGTAGGTACTATCTCACAAAGCCATTTATCAACCATGGTTTTGGCGTATAGGTTACTGGCCTCATAGGAAGACACTTCCAGTAGAGAAGCGGGCTCTGAGTACTGATTAATGTTGGCAGCTGAAGGTTGCTATGTAGCTCTCAGTTGGTCATTTAATATGGGTACCGCCTGCTTCCTACATATGATTAATCTGAAGCCCATCACCTCCAATTCAATAGAGCGTGATTTTATCATCGCAACAATTAGTGGAGACACCAGTTCAAGTAACACCCAATTAGTCATGCCATCATATTTTTGAAGCTCAATTTGAGTTATGTCAGTTGGGCCAATTAATGACAAGTCACCTATTTGAGAAATGATTTCCAGTATGAATTTTTGATTTAGGAATGGGCTACGGATTGTAGGGCAAATCTCCTCGATCTTAATCCATTTTCCGCACATCTTCATCCGTGAATTTTTTCTTGCAAACCGTTTTCACTACTGGCTGTCTTCCTTCTGTCGTGAAAGGTACACAGGCTGCAGTTGGATGGGACGCAAAGGCTGCCCCTGCTTCTCTTGTTCAGCGGGCTGGACAATTTCCAGTATGTATCGTTGCTGATGATTTACATTTCCAGTGAAGGAGCAAACAAGGAGACAATAGGGGCAGTACATTTTAGGTGTGTTTTAGATGCATGAATCCATTGGTCATTTGGTCTGTGGAGATATGTCTTCTGAACCGTTTTATTCCCAAGTTTGTGCTTCACCAAAGTCTTAGGCTTCGAAATATGCGGGTCAATGACTTGATTTGCTTCCACTACATCCTCTACCCGTTCAAGCTGGCAATTAGAGTTATTCTTCCTTTTCTTAGCTTTGGTATGTTTAGCAATAGGGCTCTTGTTACGAGTAGGCAGGGTAGGTGGAGGAATGTTACCGGGTGACATTTCTTTTAATGAATAAGGTGTCAACGAGACCTCTTTGTAGTCCCAATCTACTTCCTCCATGACGTGCTACGTGTTTTCCGCAGAGGTTTCTTCTCATATGCTCTGAGACTCAGGGTCTAATATAACCAGATTTGTGCTCCCTGTGACTGTATTTCCGTAACTAGGACCAGTCGGAAGTAGTGAGCTTTTCAAGATTAAATCTACAACCTTTGTGAATATACGTTTGAATTCACGTTGCTCTTTAGCTATGGTTGCACACAATGCCATTAAGGTCTCGATACTGGAGGTTATTGTGTTTAGTTTTGATGTCAATTTGACATTGGTGTTCAAGAATGAAGCTCTCGGAGTAGAAGAATACAGTTATTCATCACTGTCTGTATCGCTCAAAAAAGAGTACGACAGTCGTGATGGGGAAACCATTTTAATCAGGTCAGGCGAGTTTCATTTAAGACCAATACACATGTTCAGCAACGAGTAGTTGTTATCAATTACAGGTGAAGAGTTTGTGACTATAGATTGAGAAGGAGAGTACACGACCACTGGATTGTTTGAGGCAGGAGCCGGCGGCACAACTTCAAGGAAGGAAGTGATTGCAGGTTGGGTACCTATCGCCTCCACCACTTTCCTCTTTTTACGATCTTTAGTGTTTGCCTCAGGACTACGCGTTCGCTTTCCTCCACGGGCAGAGGCACTATGTAAGCCATATCTGCTTCATTTTGTGATTCAACTGGTGTTTGGACCGGCTTTAAAGGCTGTCTGGCCAATAATCAAAGCGTTGAATACAGTTAGGGGATATGCTGAGTAAGAGCAAGGAGCCTGATCTGGCACCATTGTGGTCCAACAGGCTACCTCCGACACCTAAAGCATAAGAGCATCCAAATTGGGCTAATACTCAAAGTATTTTGACAGTGCCAGTAATTCCACTGTTTACTTATCAACAGAGATGAAACAATCTGATTTTCGTAGAGCGAAGTGCCAGTCAGATTACCAACACTCATGAGCCATTCTCACGCTGCACTTGGCGCGAATAATGGGTTTTTGCAGCGACTAGCTACACTGCTGCCACAATGGTCTACTTCCAAAAGCAACCACTGAAGAAATACTTGAAAGCAGTCCTTTCCCACGGCAGACAACTCACAGGCCACTCGCACAACGTGCTAAGCGCAAATAATGGGTTTTTGTAGCTGCAAGTTACACTCCTGCAAGAATGTTGCGCCTCAAACAGCAACCACTGAAGAAATACTTGAAAGCAGTACTCTCCCACAGCAGGGAGGCTCTGACCCGGTCAGGAGGAGTTGACTTTAACAATTTTAAACCATCTCCTTTCACTGAGAGATAGACACATACACATGCACACAGTCGATCAAGACCTCATCAATCGACAAGTAAATACCAAAGGTTAATATAATGTGCACATAGGATAGGTTCAGCATGTAGGCCTGCGAAAACACGAAGTGCAATAGGTGCTAATCAGCCCTCTAATAGACGAACATGCTGCGATAGATCAAGGCCAATAACATAATATGCTAGTTGTATGGATAGTTCTTAATGTCACACAAAAGGGATTACAGGTACATAAAGCATTGCAAGTTGTAATGATGATATAGCAACTAGGAACAGACGATAGTGCCTAATCAACAAACTTACATACACAGTAGGATACATGATATAACCTAAGAAATACACTGAATAGATAGGAGTGTGTAATAACAATATTAATAAATAGAAAACATGACACACACAACACAGCTACATGCAAATGTGTGCATCCATTAACATGCTAAAGGGGCCTGCATTGTGGTAAGTCTTCCGAGGAACAGGCCTTGAAGCATCAGAATGGATATTACACATCAAAGGCAGTCAGTTCAGGACATTGAAAATGAATTTATTGGCAAGGTCAGCAGCCTTGACCACAGTGAAAAGTGGTGCAGAGATTGGTCACAAAGGTGAGGTGAAGCCGTTCCCAGCAAGTACAAGGAAGCATGACTAACTCCAATGTTGCCATGGGAAGCAGGGTCTGCAAGGGGAAGGTGTAGAATGCAGCGTAGTGATTGGCTGCATCGGGAAAGTTCAATCCAGTCTCACACATTCAGCAAATGAAACATATAACAAATAAATGTTCTGCTCATGTCCCCAGAAACTAACCACAAAAAGGTCACAGTCTTGGTGGGAATCAGACCATGTGCGTAGGCAAGCATGGAGCAGAGTCACTTAGACAGATGAGCCAACACCACCCCCTATAGGGAACTGAGCACCCAAGTGGGAAGACATAACACAATGGGAAGCCAACTCACTGCTTAAGTAACACATACATATACGTAGATTCAAAACCATTAAGATAACACCTAGGATGTCATGTATTATATATTTATTAAGGATTCTTAAGCAATTATTAAAACAATTAAGCCACCATGTTACTTATTTGAGTAGAAATAGAACAGACATAGCCCCAACAAGTGTTCATTCTAAACAACAGGCGCAGAACAAGAGGTCATGCATATCAGCCATGAGAAAGGAAGAAACAGAGTTACATGTTTCCAATTAGGGGTTGAAATTAAGTGCTGCCAGTTGACCCAGCTAGAAAGAGGAAGAATGGTAAAATGGTGCCAGCAATCAATTCCGATGAGAGCTAAAAGGTACAAGTCATAAATGTTGCCACACTGTCTGCATATCACATCGCCATTTGTTAGTGATTATCTAAGTGGCCCACCCCAGGATGGCCACAGGACCTCCACCAATTAAATAATAAGGACAAAAGCAACACAATTGTGATTTCAATAGCAGCTCTGGGAAAGTAGACAAATGAGTATGTAGTAATTTATATGAATGAATAAAGCAGCATGGTCACAAGGGTTAGGATTAGCCAATAAGGCTAGGAAGTGTATAGATTCATCTAGAGAGCAACTGCAAATTACCAATCAGAAGCTTCTTACTTCCTACGTACTTTGCAACATTGTCCACGCTAAAAATATGCACTACAAAACTCTGCAATTTTATTAGTCAGATGATGATTTCTTTTGATTGAATCCCTGCTGCAGTTGTGTGTAACACATTTTTGTTTTTCTTACTCATGTGCACTTTATTGACTCATGTGGATTATTTTTTAGTCATGATTTTTCGGTCTTACCCAACAAGTGATGCTAATAGATTGTGGAATTTGGGACGCTTGATTGGTTGTTTCCCTTGTAGAACATATATAGCATGCACATTTACAGGTAAAGAGGTTTCATTCAAAAGTCAAAAAGCGAGATTTCCAATTGAGAACGAAAATTAACTGTAGCACTAGCAGAGTGGTCTATTGCATCAAGTGTCTATGCAACCTGTTATATGTTGGACAAACTAGCAGCGAAGCACAAGTATGAATTTTGGAATATCGTCCAAGAATAAAATGCAAGAGAGCAGGAGCACCTTTATTTCAACATTATGTTGAAAAAAAACACACACATGAGGATATGTTTTGGAGACTTTTAGATGAGGTACCTGTATCCCACAATGTGGCGTGATCTCTATTACAGAAGGAGTCCAGTGGATAGTCAGATTACAGACACATGTCGAGAGTCTAAATAAGGTATTTCAGCTGATTTGAAATGTAAGAGAAGCTCTATAAAATTTGCCTTTTCTACATAATCTACAGAAGTAAATAAGAGTTAGGATGCCTCAGTTACAATCAAGCTTCTGAAAACGATATGAGCTACATAATGTATGCGATGCCTGTGAGGAGCTGCTAAATTGGAATTTAACTATAAACTGTATTCAACATATGTGCATCGTATGATTATTAGAATACTTTGGTGCCATGTCAAGAGGTTCTGTATTTTATGAAATGTATAATATCTGTCTTTTATCTAAGCTGCATAAGTAAATAAGATCTAGGATGTTACGGTTACAATATGGCTACAAGATTGCAATGAGCCTTATAATATATTATATGCTCATGGGGAGCCACGAAATTGTCATTCTATGTCACGACTCAGAGGCTCAGATTATGCTCTGACTTCTCTTTACTTACTCAAGCAGCAATTCAAACAACAAACATGAAAAACAAATAACCAATAAAAACTACAAATCCCAACAAAACCATTGCATTTGTAGTCCGTTTTTCATAGGTTGTCCCAAACAAATGACATCATCAACCAATTGCACTTCTCCTGTCCCGTATTACATTAACTGCCCCCGTAGTCCTTCCTCTTTCTTTGCTGCTCGAGCAGCTGAGATAAGTGCTTAATTTTTATTTGATACGAATGTTATGTATATCAAGGATTAATATTTGTTTTTGTATGTGCACGCGCGCGTTTAAGGCACACAGAGTTAGGATTAATTGGCGGAGCATATCCGCGGAAAGGGGACGCGACGGGACTTGTGTTCCGGCATCATTTCGCCTCGTTAGGAGGCACTACAGCAACGGAAATTTGCAATGGCGCGACAGGACTCTCTGGGTTCCGGTGCCATTGCGAACTTAGAGTGTTGAGTGCAGCAGCTTTCGGTGTGCGTCCAGAAAGGATCGGATTACCGATCCGAACAATCTATTGAATAACAGCATTCTACTGCTGTATCTTGGTGAGAAGAGCGAGCAGCTCTGCTGAGGGAGCCGCGGGCGCCATCTGGTGGTGGAAAGTGGTACCACAGGCTGAAATAGAATCTGATGCCATAAAGGACGGGCCCAGCCCAGGTAAAGTTGAGTAGACCCCTCATTGTTCTGCCTGCTGGGGAGGAGGCATTAAGGAGATTGTTAACTATCTCATTGATGGGCTCAGTCCCAAGTAAAACTGCTAACAAATACCGAGGCTCGCCAAGCTACACTGTACTATATATTTTGACGGGGGCAGCCCAACTAAACTGCAAATACATTTATAAGGCACTACACAACATGAGTGATTACTCAGAAGGATCAGAAGGTCCTCACGTAAGTGGCCTGCGTATGAGTGAGGCAGTCCAAAGAATGGAGAGTGCCGAGAGGCCCTGTGTAGAGAGGGGCATATTACGAGAGCTGGCTGCTTTGTCGCAAGGCAAGGCACACAGGAAAAGAGGGGGAAGTAAACATAAAACCGGCAGGGACCGTAGCGCCCAGACCTCCCCGGGTTCACCCTGCAGATCCAGAGCAGGGAAAAGGAAGGTGAGGTCTCGTGAGAGGCAAGTCACAAGCTCAAGTGAGTCTGATGACGATTACTGCAGGAGCAGTTCAAGATCTGAGGAATTTAGTACGTCAGAACCTCAGACCTCCTCAGAAGAGGATGAATGGCAGCCTAAAAGCAAAAGAGGCAGGAGGGAAGAGGAGGACCCACTGAAAGATGAGTTTCACCCTGATGACCATGTGCATCCAAGGTCTAATGAGTGGGACCCTCCAGAAGAAATTGCGGAATACATCAGGAGACGGTTGAGGGCACCGCTGAGTAAGCAAGCAAGAAGCAAACTAAAAGCAGAGTGCCCGAGACCGAGGGTTCCAGACGGAGTAGCAGAGATCCCTGAGATCGATGACAGGATCCTCACGTTCCTGGGCAGATATGGCAGATATGGCAGGGACGTGAAGAGGGGCATTGACAGGTCCTGCAGGTCCTGTCAAGATAAGTTGCTGGACATGTTGGGGCCAATTACAAAAATTTGGCAGTTGGCAGAAGAGGCAAAAGCTATGAAGCAGCCCATGGATCCGGACATTGTAGCTGGTTGGGCACAGAGGACCCTCTGTCTGTTGGGTAATGCTAATACAGCGCTGGCCACTGAGGGGAGGAGGTCCATTCTAATGAAATTGGACACCAGGCTGGGTGAGATGGTGACATCAGAACAGGCGATGGCAGCGAAAGGCAAGCTGTTTGGAGACCTGTTTATTAAGGACATGGCAAAGTTCGCCAGTACATATGTATCTATGGACAGAGCTCAATCTTCCTTGAAGAAAATATTTGGCTGAAGGGTTTTTGACAGGGCTGGAGGAGGAAAGGGCCGCTCATCCAGCCATGACCAGTATAGATCCTCCTACAGAGACAGATCCAATTGGAAACAAGAAGATCAAAGATCCAACCCCTTCTTCCCTTCTAGGGCAAGAGGCAGGGGTAGAGGTTGGAGGAGCAATAACAGACAACAACACCAGAATAATTTAGGTGAGAGAAGTAGGAACAGTAGAAAAGAGGGATGTGAGTATTCCTCCAGTAGGAGGGAGAGTGAAGCTGCATGTAGGAAAATGGGAGGAGTTGTCCTCAGATGCATGGGTGAGACAGACTGTCCGAGGTTTTCAGTTGGAGTTCTGGCAAGAACCATATCAGGTGATATTGCCGAGGGAAATAAGGTTCAGCAAAGAAGACGAGGCGCTTCTAGACAGAAAGGTAGAGTTACTCAGGGTAAAGAGCACAATAGGTCCAGCATCAGAAGGTCTGGGAGGTTTCATAAGCAATCTGTTTTTAGTAAAAAGGAAAAACAAGGTAAGACCGGTGATAAACCTGAAGGGTTTGAATTACTTCCTAGTGTACAGACACTTCAAGATGGAAGGGATTCATCTTTTAAGAGATGTCCTCCAGAAGGGAGATTGGTTGACAAGGCTAGATCTCAGAGATGCATACTTAACGATTCCGATTCAGAGAGATCAGAGGAGGCTACTACAGTTCGTATGGAAAGGACAGAAGTGGGAGTTCAAATGTCTTCCGTTTGGACTGGCGTCAGCGCCATGGTGTTTCACC
This sequence comes from Ambystoma mexicanum, assembly GCF_040938575.1. NCBI lineage: Eukaryota > Metazoa > Chordata > Amphibia > Caudata > Ambystomatidae > Ambystoma > Ambystoma mexicanum. The sequence continues at coordinate 758,479,542 of NC_090927.1, read as the reverse complement.
AAGCTATTGAAACCTGTGATAAGATATCTGAGAGAGCAGGGGATCAGGATAATAATTTATCTGGACGATATCTGCCTGATGTGTCAAGACAGGGAGATTATAGTAGAACAGGTTTGGATAACTACTGTTTTGTTGCAACAACTGGGGTTTTTGATAAACTTTGAGAAGTCGGAATTAGAGCCAGTGCGGGAGATGGAATTCCTAGGCTTCAGCTTAGAGACAACACAGGGTGTTCTCTAGCTTCCATGAGAGAAGATGAATTCAATAAAAAAGGAGATCAAGAGTCTGATGACGAAGAGGGAGATTTCATTGAGGGAAATAGCGAGACTAGTAGGCCGTCTGTCATCATCAATTAAGGCGATATTCCCAGGGCCTCTGCACTACAGAGCGTTGCAGAGGCTTAACATAGATCATCTCAGGAGAGATCTATCTTATGAACAGAAGGTAGTTATATCGCAGGAGGCAAAATTGGAACTGGAATGGTGCTGCTACCACATGGAGGCATGGAATGGCAGGGCGATATTTGGCTCATCCCGGACCTGGTGATAGAGTCAGATGCCAGTCAATGGGGATGGGGAGCCAGATGTGGAGACCAATCAACAGGGGGGAGATGGTCGAGCGAGGAGTTGGGTCTACACATCAATTGCCTAGAGCTTCTGGCGGAATCCTTCGCACTTCGGTGTTGGACCCGGGAAGGAGTGAAAGGTGCCATTCTGTTGAAGATGGACAATGTTTCGGCAGTCAGATATATAAATCGACTGGGCAGAATGAGATCGAAGAGGCTGACGGAGATGGCCAAAGAGTTTTGGCAGATATGCCTCCAAAAAGGAATACGCGTGAGAGCGGAGCATCTGCCAGGGGATCTCAATCTGGTAGCAGATTGGAATTTGAGATACTTGAGGGACTCCAGCGATTGGCAACTGGACAACTCAGTATTTCAGGAGATAATGCATTGCAGGGGTCCGTGTCAGACAGATCTCTTCGCGTCGAGACTGAACAGGAAGATCTCCAGGTTTTACAGCTGGAGGCCGGATCCGGAAGCGACAGCGACAGATGCATTTCTCCAGGTTTGGGGACCAACAAGAGAATACGCTTTCCCTCCTTTCGCCATGATAGCACGTACAGTGGCGCAAGTCAGGCGACAAGAATCCACAGTGGTTCTTGTAACACCAGACTGGAGAGGTCAGCCTTGGTTCCCGGACCTTCTGAAGTTGTCTTACGAGGCTCCAATTCGGTTACCAAACAGAGAGGTCATATTGTTAAATCTGGTAGGAGAAACTGACCCTCTGGTGAGGTCAGGAATTTGAACCTCATAGCTTGGGTGATTTCAGGAAAAATTGGTCTAAGCCAGGACTTTCGGGAACGGCTCAAGAGTTTATTAGTGAGTCATGGGCCCCAGCTACAGGGAAGGCCTATAGAGTGGCATGGAGTAAGTGGAGTGATTGGTGTATGGAGAGGTTGATCCCGTACGAACAGATGTAGTTCACATAGTGAATTTTTTAGCAGCACAAATGGCGCAGGCAAAGGCTTATAGGACCATTAATAATTATAGATCGGCGATATTGGCAGGTCATGTGTACATTGAGAGTAAGCCGGTAGGTGAGCATCCTCTGGTGTGTAGGCTTCTCAAAGGGATCAGATGTATGAGACCATCCACACCAAAATATTCTCATTTGTGGGATGTGAGTGTGGTATTAAAGATGTTTGAGACTTGGCCAGACAATGAGTATTTGTCTAGGAAAGTGCTGTGGGCTAAGCTAACTACTCTGTTATGTTTGATTTCATGTAAGAGAGTGTGCGATGTGAAGGCTCTAGAGGTAAATAGGAAATACTTTTCACCTTCAGGAATAGTATTTTATGTAGAGAAGAGAACCAAGACAAACATTAAATTGGTTGAGTACATGGCCTTTCCGGGGAAACCTAAATTGTGTCCAGTTAGATGCTTGAAAGTGTATGAAGGAAGAGCGAATATGGTGAGACCTAATGGGGAATATCAATTGCTGATAGCTATTAGGAAACCTTTTAAGGCGGTAGCAGCAGCCACTTTGTCTAGATGGGTAAGGTGGTGCATGGCAGAGGCAGGTATAGATGTAAGTCAGTTTGGGGCACATTCCACAGGGGTGCTATGGCATCGTCTGCGTTTATGGCAGGAGCCCGTCTGGAAGATATTTTGAAGGCGGCAAACTAGTCTAATGAGGAGACGTTTAAGAATTTTTATTTTAGACCGGTAGAACAAGTAGCATCATTGGTGGTAAGTAAGCTTTAAATGAGCATAATCTGAGCCTCCGAGTCTTGACATAGAATACAGATATTACATACATTTGTTACAGAAAGTCATGATTCTATTTAAGACCCGGAGGCGAAAGATTATTCCACCCAATTTCAATCGCTACAATGATATGTGCATATATGGTATTTGGAAAATAATGTGATGTTGTATTTAATATGGTTATGTTCTTGTTATGCGATTGCCCACCCATTCATGATGAGATTGGTAATAGTTTATATTTGTTTCAGGGACAGAGCAGAAAACGACGCCTTGAGAAGGAAGCAAGGGGAAGTTAAGTCGTCTACCGGTTGGGGCGCAAGTTTGAATTTCGTTCATAAAAGAAAGAGGAAGGACTATGGGGGCAGTTAATGTTATACGGGACAGGAGAAGTGTAATTGGTTGATGAAGTCACGTGTTTGGGTCAACCTATGAAAAACGGACTACAAATTCAATGGTTTTGTTGGGATTTGTAGTTTGTATTGGTTATTTGTTTTTCATGTTTGTTGTTTGAATTGCTGCTCGAGTAAGTAAAGAGAAGTCAGAGCATAATCTTTTGCCTCCGAATCTTTAATAGAATCATGACTTTCTGTAACGAATGTATGGAAAATCTGTATTGTCAACTACTATTCTTTAGTATGCACAATGCTTAGAAAATATTGTCATTATTCTAGGAGCATGCTCAGACATGAACATAATGACTATTCATTTTCAAGAGCGGGTCCTTAATATAGAGTCGAAAGCATGTTTATTTGATAATATGCATATAATGTGGCTTGTGTTTGATCTAATAGGGTACGTTTTTCTGCTCCAGAGGTACCCTTTGAAGAAAATTTGGAGGAAATAAAAGTGCAGAGAAGATACGTATACATATATATACGTTGTTCATATTATTACGTATACATACAAAACAATTAAAGAAAGATAGGGTCAAAGCAGGAAGAATAAAGCTTTCTCATCTTATATACAATCATGGCCAGAGAATTTCAAGATGTCACCCATATTTTAACACTCGAATTGCATGTTTCGTTCTGTTAAGGCAAGTGCCCTTTTCTATGTCAATGCTGGTAAGAGTTAGAAAGTAGATTTAAACGTCTGGCAAAAAAGATATCGAGTTTTTTCCTCTCGTGAGGATGACGTTGCAGGATTGCACTGTGAGAGCCCAAATGAGGCGAAATTCAATATTTCCGGTGAGAGAAGATGAATGTCGAGCACTTTGAGTAATCTTATTTATAATGTTAAACCTGGCTTTGCTTTCTACAAAAATAAACATAAACACACGAGAAATAATGTAAGCGACTGGACTGTGCTGTATTCACTTCCTGGTAAATAGATGTGCAAAACGATGCCGACATTGCAACCATGCGGCAACTTGAATATTAAGGTATTTATACAATATGTTGTGGGTTAAAGGAGTGGGAGAACTCAAAGTGTCTATTTGGCAATTGGTGGTCCCAATGCCTACAGGAGGCTGTACATTTCCAATGCTCATTGGGGTGAGTAGTCTAGTCGAGGCATAGCCATACTGCTCTAAATTAAGATTGATACAATTTTCAGAATGAGTCATTTTGAATAAAATATTAATTAATGGTATTTTTGATTGTTTATGCTCATAGGTCTAATTGATGGAACTAATGGTCGAACACAGTCTGCAACTGGGTGCAATATCCAGAGATTCAGAAAAGTTCTGATAGGTCCTGATGAAGGTGTTTCTATGAAAAACATACACCAAAACATCATTTTGACATTGATTAGTGATTAATTCACACAAAAAAACATTGTAGAATGAGATAACAATTTTTTTTAGTGAAAAGATAATTTTTAAAATTATGATAGGAGGTTTTATATGTGTAGTTAGAATATTTATGTTTAGATATAGTCTTCTCTCCACATTATTAGCTGTTATCCTGGTAGGGATGGCCCGGTGTTTTGAATTGGTTTATTGATATTATTGTGTCACCAATTTCTTTTATTGATCTAAATTACTCTTGTGTTAGAGGACGTACCTTTTTAGTTTTTTTAATGTTTTGTTTTTCATATTTGTCTGTGTTTGTCTCGCAAATGGGGTAAAATGGAAAACAGTCGAAATTAAATAAAAGCTATTAGGTAAATATGTTTTCTAATAGGAACATTCCTTGGTATATTATGTGGAGGGGGAAACATGCACTGTTGATATGCAAACCAATATGCTCTGTGTGAAGGACCACTGCATATAATCCTGTTATATTGGCGTGAAATCTGCAGGGCACCTACCAATGCACAATTGTTCCTAGGAGTGAGAGAAGGCTTACACTGCTGCACCCACCTGGGAAGCTTTCTTGGTTGACCCTACTGCACCTGTTTAATGTGCGAAATAAGCTTTACTGTTCTGATACTCCATCTGTTCTCAGCAATGGTGGCTGAACTGTTCATTCTGAAGCTGGTCTGTCTTCCCTTCAGATGTCTCTGTAAACATACTACCCCTAAGTTGGTTACTTAGAAAAATTATGCTGTACAATTAAGTCTTTGGCCCCATGTTCTTGGGTACTTGGGGCCAGTCACCTCACAACCTGCTGGAGTGTTCAGGCTCACTCACTCATAAAAAATGCTGCAGGTTGCCACTGCAATTAAAATGTTTAACACGTTGTGAAAAAGATAGAAGACAATCTAATAAACACTGGCGGCTTGTATGTCAATCAATGGCAAAGTGTTAAAAAAAAAAACCTCTTCCTTATTTTCTCTTGCCACGGGTGTCCTCCTGGCTCATGTTCCCTTTCGAGTATCATTATATCTGTAATGAATCCGGGGGTTTTGCGCTCGTTCACAAAAGCAATACATTATATTTTTAAAACTTTAAATTAAATGTTTAAGAATCATTTCTTTAGTCTGGGCTTTCTTAACTCGGGCGCAATGTTCTTGGGCATAAAATTCATGATTTAGTTGCACAGTTTTGCCTACAAACGAATATAGTACATCTCAAATGACCTTGACCTGCAAGTATACAAGAGAGGAGTAAAGTGCATCTTTTTAGAGATCAGTCTCGCTGTGAAGACTTCACAATAATCCAGCTAATACAGGACGGGAAATTACGGATGGACATGTAAAGGCAGCAGTACATTTTCCTTGTGAGTACCCACTAATAGAAATCGAATTGCGGATTGCATTCTTCACACAGTGGGAGCCCAGGGGAGCCTCTGAATAGAGCTACCAGCACTCTGTACTGGTGACAAAGGCTGCATGAGTCACATTGGCAAGATGGCGACACTCACACTGCAGGAGAGTTAGATGAAATATGAGCGTGTCAGAAAGGGATCTTCACAACTGATTCCTATCACTGACAAACTACAGCGTAACAGACTGCTTGCCTGTATGTCTTTTTGTATGAGTGACCATAATTCGCACACATACAACATTCTCTTCCTTCTTCCTCTTTGCAAAGCGCTCTCCTTTTGTAATATTTTAAGCCTACCCCCTGTGTTATCCAGGCTCGTTAACGAGCTCCATTATCTGCACCGACCTGATTCTAATGCGGCTTTAAGGTCAGCAAATAAGTAAGCAGCCGGCTTCCAGCGAATTAATCCGACACTCGAAAGAACTGCTAGCCTGCTGCATTATGTTACTGCAACCAAAGGGAAGTCTGGGAGGCTTGCTTCATTCACAGTGCTGAAAAACAGAACCAGCAAAAGGTCAAACCTGCAATTTGCTGGCGACGATTCACAAAGATAACACAATTACACAATGAGGCAGTATGTACATTGCAGGTTCAAAACGTTTTTTCGTGTTGTTTGGCATATCCTGGAACATCTGCAATCAGGGAACTGTAGGCAGTACAGTTCTCTTCTACAAAAGAAACTGAAGTGTGATCAGCGTTACAAAACCATATATTTGTTAGGCAAATTCAATATGTTAATAGTTGTGCATTAGAAACTGTGTTTCGAAAAGGAATACATTCTTGCTCTGATGTCAGAGCAGAGAACTACGTCTTTCATAATTTTCTGCCGTGACTTCATGGAAAGAAGAGAGCTCATTCTGCTATGCTTGCCCAAGTCCCCAGGGGCCAAGGAAAGCAGTGGAATCAGGCTCAACAAATCAGGCCCCAGTGTCATATGGGGAGCCCTGATGCTCTGCCTCTCTCAATCACAGGCGGTTTGTTATATGTGCAGCTTTCACACTTGCAAGGAGCCACTCTGGGAGGCAGCTGGGTGGAGGAGGTGAGGGAGGCCCGGTAAGTTATATTTGCAGTAGATCGGAGCTGGGAGGTTACCCTAAACTATGAGAGAGGTTCTGGAGGGTGGCAAGACAACTGGTATTTGTTTTCTTGGGATGAAAAACAGGCAGGGGGGCTAGTAAATGGTTCCTGGGGGAGGGGTGGCAGGACACCAGTTATATGTTTTCTTTGTTGAGATTGAAGAGGGATAAGACAGCACAAGAGTATGTTGCAAGAGGATGGCAGGACGGCAGGTTCATTCCTTCCTCGTGGGTGCTGGGGAGGGAGAATAAAGCACGTGAAGGAAGTGGCGCTGGGGGCAGAATGGCAGGTATTATTATTTTTGTTGGTGTACAGAATTTGCATTCTATTTTGTAGAGAGGCCGGTCCTGCCTCCTCTCTCAAGCCCCTCTGATGCTAGTAGAGGGAAACAGCATAGGGTAGAGAAAAAAGATCCGGGCAGCCATACAGAATATCAAATGAAAGATGGGTACCTTGGTAATTAATGAAGAGGTGTCGCCAGTGGTTGAAGTGTACGAAAAGAAGTAGTGGAACTGTGTTCCCTGCTTGGCTGCCCACGCTCCCCGCAAACCCCATCGACATGCCCCTGCCATGCCCAATCCAAACCCCCAAACAAACGCGCCTGCTGTTAAGAGAAGGGTCAGTGCAGTGCACTGAAGTGCAAGTTTCAACTTCTTCCTACACCTTCCAAAACATTCTGGAACGGTTTCTTCTTAACTTAATTTAAAAAAGTAGAGGAGCACCGCTCCCAACCGCTCCCGCCCATTTTGACCACTGGGTATCACCCGTGCCAGAACCCACGAAGTAGACTCTCAGGTAAGTGAGGAACCCTCCTTGTTGGCAGTACAGAGTCAAGTTTTATGTATTAAGTTGTTCACTTGTACAGCGCTTTGGTGTAAAGCGCTTTATAAATCAATAAATACAAATACAAATCAATACAAATACAAAATACAAGTAGGAGAATTCCTCATGCAGGAAATGACATAGCAAAGAAACCCACTGATACATCCATCCATCTACAGCCTCTCTTCTAGCAGTCACTCCTAGAACACACACACTCATGCACGCATCATGGATTCTGCATTCCACCTTCCATGACATCCCCCAGTAAAGTTACACACAGTCTTCAAGCCACTTCAACTCCTAGCTACATTCCACGTAGGGGTTTCGAGTGAGCACTGAGTGGAATAAACCCCCAACTTTGATAGCTATCAATATATAACCCTTTATATTTCAAATCCTTTAGCTTTCCCATCAGAAAGAAATAGTAGAGTCATTTTGATTGGACCCAGAATTGTAGGGAGGGGATAGCTTACAAACACACTTTCCTGCTAGAAGGGTCCCCTCTGCTATTTTGAGTAATTTTTAGGAGTGCTTTAAAATCAACATGGAAATCTGGGCAGACATGGTTGTCTGTGTCAGAATTACATCAAAGTTAAAAGCAGTCATACATGCTGCCTGCCATGTGTAGCACATGGCCCACAAAAGGCTCAGTTAGAAAGGGCTGCATGCTTTTCCCCGAAGTGAAAACCTAAAAATAAAGGCTGTGCGGTTTAATGGCAGCTCCATGATCAAATGCACTGGAAGGCCATGTTAGGCCCAAAATGTGCAGAAATACCTGCTTGTCATGGGAAGACACACTGGCAGACTGAAAAGCCAGCATCAACACATTGTAAAACTGCCAATGTACCCAGTGAATTCAAATGTATGTACTTCTACAGTTGAAGCAAGGAACATGCGAAAAATGAAACCAGGCTGCAGAAGGGAATTGGTAAGGCACATTGTTGACTGACAGACAAAAGCCAGCATTTTACTCACAACCACCACACATGAAAATGCTCTATACAATAAAAATGTGACTTGCATGCAGTTGTCAAAACTTGAAACCAGAGGCCTACTTTCCATTGTAGGTGATGGCATGTTTTAAGTATAACATTGCTGACACAGAGAGCAAAGAATATAGGGTAGCTTTACAAACACAAAAACAGCTAACATGGAAAGGAGTGCATTTTGAGCTTAAGCACAATGAACACATGGGCAAACACATCTACATTGGCAGAATTATGTAAACTATATATACCAGGATGTAAAGAAGAACATTGGTGGCATGATACTGAAGCAAACGGCATATGAGATTAGGTCAAATATTGATGCAGGCCTCATGTCTAAAGAAATAAATTGTGACATTTAGAGTACAGATTTCTGTTCTCCCAGTGGATGCCAGGCCTCTGCTCTGCTTTCTATTTGAAAGACAATCTCTTTGAAGTTTCAGGGCCAGTGTGCTGTCTCTATTCATGCACAGTCAACAGACAGCCAGCCCTTAATGGGGTGAACTCTGAGCAATTCTTAAAAATACATGCATTTAAATTAACATTGTCGGTCAGCTCAGAGATACTGATCACAGGGCTGTTCCTGTGGGATTTCATCTGGCCAGAGAGATAAGATCGATTTAGCATCCATTAAGCCAGACCTTTGACTATGAAAGAATGTTGATGGGTTTTGTAGCCGGCAGAGTAAACACAGCAAGCAGAGGTCCAGAGCTCATGTTGAGTGGGGGAATGACACCTAATGTGTTGGCTAAGTCAGAATATGCATATATGGGTAGAGTATGTCATAGAGTTGTATTAAGAATCATACTTTTCACAGGGGCCATATGTTTCTCAGTAATGGTTCAAATATCATTAACATACTAATGCACAGGTCTACCTGTTGGTTTAACTCCAATAAAAATGCGACCTTGGGAACCAGAGGTAAATTGTATTTTTAGATCCCCACACAATGTCAAAAAGAGGAGTTTTGGTGAGATGATAGCTTAATAAATTAGATGTCTACATAGAAAATTTCATATTGTTAACTGTTATCATTTTTGAATTAATGACACAAAACAACATTCGCACCTGCAACATTGTGCTGAGATGAGACATGTTTCATCAGAACTGGCATGGGCAGACCATTTTAGTTATCTAAATATTATTATGTTTAACTATAAATTCACACCAGCTGCCACGTAATGACATTTTGTAAGTGCAAAAATTGAAATTTTTAAAAAAAGAAATGCAAGCGTGCGGACTTATCCCCTCCCAAATTGGGCTTGGTTAACCGAAGAGGCCAATCACAGAAAAAAGGCCATCCCCTTGAGGAAAGGGATGGCAAATAATTGTCCAACCAATACGGATGACCAATAAGCTGGCATATGATAATTTAGACAGTTTTGGGGTTGTAAACGATTCATAAGGAAATGCGCAAGGGAACATAGTGGGAGAACTGCCTGGGAAATGAATGAGAAGGATTGACTGAAATCACCTGGGTGAAACTGCTAACCACAACAAGGACAGAGACTGGGGATCGTTGTCCAAAGGAGGTAGAATAGAAGGGAGACTGGAGAATATACATGACTGATGTGGGATTTTTGACCTGATTCCTGTCCTGTACCTGAAAGATGACTTGGCTGACTTTTCCTATGCGCAAACCCAGAGATGATTATGTAAGTTAACGTGTCCAACCAACTTGTCCAACTAAACCTAGTCTGGTGCGAATCTGCTTAAGTTCATACCTTTTCCTTAATTAGTGGGTGAGGGGCTGACAGTAGACCCTTATCAATTTCATTAAACAATAATTTATTTAATTCCCATATAGTTAAATTAGGTGCAGCAATTTTGTTGAAGGTTAAAATCAACAACATTGCTTCCATTGTGACAAGACAACTATAGCCTATGAAGTAATAAGGTAATCCTATTCTTTTTGCCAACCCCAAAAGTCTGTAAACGGAGGGGTGCATAAAAAAAGAAATTCCCTACTGCTTTCCGATTCTCCTGAACCCTGCACTGTGGCACTGTGGTAGAGGGGTCCCAAATGATTAACTGAATAACTGGGTTTATGTGCTGGGAAAGAAAAAGGGTATTCCCAAAGTTCAACAGAATAAAATCCCTGCAGCAGAAGGGCTGTGTTGGACCTGTTTAGCTGTGGCGGCCAGACTGTTTCTCTACACTCTTTTTTGTGGATCGTTGTGGAGAAGAAGCTGAATTCCCTCCCTCGCTCCCTCCCTCCCTCCCTCCCTCCCTCCGTCCATCTTTTCCTTCATCGAGCTGCCACCACGAAAAAGCAGAAAGCGGAAAGCGAACGGTGAAAAGGACGCTGTTGCTTAAAACGCCTCACCAACATGAGAATTCCCCTGCGGTGACGCGCTAGTCACGTGACATTTTCCATGGTATATTTGCATACTCAATCCGCCCTTGCGGCGTAAGCCCTGTGGCAGAAGGGCTGTGTTGGACCTGTTTAGCTGTGGCGGCCAGACTGTTTCTCTACTCTCTTTTTTGTGGATCGTTGTGGAGAAGAAGCGGAATTCCCTCCCTCCCTCCTTCCCTCCCTCCCTCCTTCCCTCCCTCCATCCTTTCCTTCATCGAGCTGCCAGCACGAAAAAGCGGAAAGCGGAAAGCGAACGGTGAAAAGGACGCCGTTGCTTTAAACGCCTCACCAACACGAGGATTCCCCTGCGGTGACGCGCTAGTCACGTGACATTTTCCAGGGTATATTTGCATACTCAATCCGCCCTTGTGGCGTAAGCTCTGTGGCAGAAGGGCTGTGTTGGACCTGTTTAGCTGTTTGGCGGCTTTGGCGCGTGGCGTGTCTTACACCCGACGCGGGGAAAAAAGCTTGCCTGACACTTGGTTTGACCAGGTATCCAGAGGAGTCCGGAAGTTGAGTCTTGGCAGCACTATTTTGCCTGTGCCTGCTACTATCTGAGGAGCTGCACGACGCGACACAGTGCACCCTCTACTTTGTGGTGCTTTTTCTGATAAACATTTGTGGCGCTCGGAGCGTGCCAGACGATTCAACTTCATTTCAACTGCTCGCAAGCGTCCTTGCGCCTAGGCGCAGTTGTAGTAAGTCAGCATAATGACGCTGACTGCCGAAAATGCAGGCCCCCAGACACGCAAAAAAACTCTCCAACATCGGCGTATGCTCAATCCTTGGACGACGATGAAAGCTTCAGCCTGCAAAAAGGTAAGCAAAATTGCAAGCCGAACCTTACTTGCTTCACTTACTCTTCTCGCAGCGCTTTCACATGCCACACCGGCTTGTTCTCTTGGTTCGCAAACACTAAATCCTCCTCAAGATGTGCAAAACACTCTAAGCATCAGTGAAGAATTATCACCTTGCAATGAAGCCCACATCTCCCATGCAATAACTGACCCTTTTACTGCCACTGACACGGCGGTCTGGGATCTTGTACATCAAATACATAAAGGAAAATACACGAATCCTCCTGTAATACCTACTCACGACCACCTAGCTGTAATTCAAGGAGAAGGCCAGGTAAACGGGCGCGCAAGTCCTGTGCCTGTAATACCCTCTCATGGTAGCTCTGCTAAACTGATGCCGGCACCCCTAGCCACCGTTCAAAACGAAGATGAGTCTTGGCTGACTGTTAAGTCTCCAACTACTGCAAATGCCTCTTATTCAATTCCTAACTCAAGAACTACAATACAACCGAGTACAGACGTGATCTGTGTCTCCCAACCACAAGCACATCTAGTAGGCCATGACACAGCCTGCGATGCAATAATTGCAACGACCTCAAATCCCTCCCGACCCACGGATTCCAACAAACACGTTACGTTGCCTTTTACGGTGAGTGATGACGAACTATTAACCATCTCAAACGTTTTGGCCTCTCATCCTTTTCCGGAGACTGAAAACCCCTCACACCTAAAACTTCCATCTCTACAGGTGAAGCCACCCGGGGCGGCTACATCGGCATATTCAGGCTCCAGTGTTCCAACCCTAGCATCTAGTAGCCAGTCCCACCTGCCTTTGTGATATTTTATACAAACAGGAGTAGAGTCCTTAAATCATCATGATAGACTGTCAGCGCTAAAGAAATCCTCCCTTGACCCAAATCACAAGTCCTGCCATCTTCTGGTTAGACCGATTGCATTGTCTAAAAGAGAGCCAGCCGTCAATGATCAACACGCCTGATGCTCTCGCCCAAGGCAATCACAGTGGATATGCATTCCAGGCGCCAGAGGTTTCTGGCGCACCTCTTGGTGGTCTACATCGACGCCCTTTGGACTCGACCACGCAAACTGCGATATTAAAAATATCTGATTTGGAATCAAGTTCTTCTGCAAGAGTGCGTCGCCTGCAACGAATCGCAGAATTAAAATCTAAAATGCATTTCCCCCAAAAATCAGATGACGAGCAAGCTAGTCAGGCAAGTACGCCTCACCCATTGAAGGAGTTCGTCTATGGAGATACCCATCTGTCCAACTTAACAAGAACTCTATCACCAATCAACGCAAAGTTCCACTTGGACTACTCAAACGCGTCCTCAAGTGATGAACAACCCTTGACCAGCAAAGCCTTGTCCGTGAACATCCCAATGGAAGCTCTTACACAAATTCATAATAACGTTCTTGCGGCATCAGCAGTGGCACTGGCTCCGTTCACTAAATTATGCAAAGCTCTACACGGGCAATTAAGTGACCATGGTGCAATCATCCAAAACTTGGTCCAAAAAATAGAAAAAATTGATCATTTCACGAATTTCCTTCAAACAGAAATGGAAAAAAACGCTGAAATATCTACAAGATGGCAAGAGCGGCTAGGTGATTTGGCCGCTAGACATCACTGTCAAAACAACACTTTATCAGAAGGTCTTTTAGATGCCGTGAAATGGATGAGAAAAAATGCCACTCAATATACTCAAACCCTCGTCACTCCTGTCACGGCCCCAAATACTTTAGTTACTCAAAATGTGGATGCAAGACTACCAAATGTCATAACCTCTGATTCTAATTCTGCAGTGTCGATTTTGAATGAAGCCCACCCTGCCTTACCTCAAAATCAATCTTCTCAATCTGTATCTGAGCCTCCCAGCGTAGTCGAAAACATTAGCGGGAGCATTGACCGACCACAAAATGATCTCCCTCCAATGAAGGATACTAATGTGATTCAAGAGGTTCCCGCTGGTTCAGTGATTTTCAAACCCACTTCGTTCGATATCTTCAGTGGCCAAGCTAAAACTCTAGAGTTAACCAAAACTCATATAAACGGTCCTAAGTATGATGGAAAATGACCAATTAAATCTGGATCAAAAGATGAACAACAAAAAAATAAACGCACAAACGTCAAAAAATTCATAAGAACCTTGACAACACCAAAAAAAACAGTCTGTTTGTACGGGACAATGTTAAACCACATGCTGAATTAACACGATCTCAAGGGCCAATCCAAGCAATTGATCAAAAAAAGGTCTAAATTACCAACTAAACGCCGTCGTTTGAACACGGACTCTGAATCCTCGGATTGCGCCGGCAAAGTTAGCTCCATTGACTTATGCGACTTATCTAAGTACTCTATCAGAAGCGAAATTAACAACGACTTTTCTCCTGCAGCTTTGGCACCAAATGACAAAGGAAACCAGGCAAGGAAGAAATCCCTCCTGAAACAAAATGTGACTAGACATCACTCTAGGGAACCCCGAAGGAGGGAAAGTCCTACTACCTTAAAGGTCCTGCTTTCACCTGCCAGTTCTAAACTAAATCCAAAGCTAACAACAAATCAAAGGAAAAATGATCCACACTTTCGCTCAAGAGCACACAACAACCTAAGTGCAAAATCTACAATAAGTTCATGGAAGCTGCGCCTCCAGAACATTTATTCTGATAGACACGAAGTAAACCTGAACAGAGCTAATGTTTTAAAACTATTCGCCTGCGTTCCTCAACTCAGAACAATAACCACAGATGACATCAAGATTGTGGAGTACGCAACGGAAAAAACAACTGACCAAGTATTACTACATATAACATTGTCTGCGGTAAAAAACATCTTACTGCAAGCAGTCGAAGAACTGCTAGTATATGGATTCGATATTACCCTCAAACCTGACTTGTCAATCCAAAAAGAAGTTCCGACTAGTCAATCAACCTCAGGAAAACCTCAAAGTTCAATCTGTCGAACATCCTTACGGAAGTCACTGGGCCTCATTACAACCCAGGCGTTAAGGGTAAACGGCGTCGTCGGCGCTGTTAACCCTTAACGCCTGATTACCATTTTAACGGCTGCTTTTAGCAGCCGTTAAAATGCAAGGCGCTAACCCGCCTTGGTGCTAATTACGGCACCGTAATTTACGGTGCCGTAATTAGCGCCTTCCCCACTCCCATTATGCCCTATGGGGCAAAAATGGGAATGGGGAAGGGTAAATGGGGAATGGGGATTTACCGCCCCACTCACCTTGGAGTGGGGCGGTAAATCCGCCATCCACCATGGTGTAAACACAGTTTACACCATGGTGGTAAAGTAGGGAATTTACCGCCTGGGTTGTAATGAGGCCCACTATCTTTTTCCACAGACCACAAAATGACACGGACTACAAACCAAGTAATATAGGATCCAGACAGAAGACCCAGCGCTCCAATAACGACACCCAATAACAATGAGCGACACGGATGGAGCTAAAGCTACTTTCCTGGAATACTCGCGGATTCTCTCATCTGTTTAATAACTTTACAGAATCGCTCGATGGGGTCTTCGCAATTTGCCTTCACAAAACATGGCTACGCAATGCTCCCAATCGAGACGGTTTTACTACTCATTTGAACCCAGACAAAAAAACACCAAGGGTCGACCTTATTCTGGCCTAATCACCTTATTAAAAATTCAAAACTGGATGACTCCCCTTGAAGCGGTCAACCCCAACCCGTTTGTTCAAGGTACGATAATTCAAATCGAGAAGATGAACTCTGGAACACACAGCCATCTACTCATAATCAACAGTTATTGGAACCCGGTAATGATCACAACCATGGACTTTATCGAATCGATCACAACTCTGATTGACGACGCTTTCCTTAATTATCCAGATCTTTCTGTGCTCATATGCGGCGATCTGAACTGTAGCTGGTCTCGATTTAACCATCAAACGGAAAATAGTGTTATATCTGAAGACGAAGTACCAGAACGAGGGAAACTATGGTCACAAGCACTTTCGTCGCGAAACTGTCAGATGGTTAATGGCAATACAAAAGGAGACCAACCCTGCAAGACCACCTGGAAGCGATTGCTACTTAGAAACACTCTTGATTACATTTGGGTCTCTCGTAATCTATTTGAAAGAGTTGTTTCACTTGAAGTAGTTCAGAAAGACGTAAGCGATCATGATTTGCTTCATCTATCTCTGGATTTTGAAACTTTGACACAACCAGAGCCTTATAAAATGCCACTGGCCATAAACGCAGCCGGAAATCGGCTGAAAACTACCGGCACAAAAATTCAGCAAATAGCGTTGCATCTTGAAGACTCAAATGATGTGGAATATGTTCCTTTGTTGTTTGCAGGTTCTCAACAATATGCTAACTCAAAATCCCACAGCCTTATGTCGAAAAATCTTTACAGTTCTGAAATAGCAGCAGCCAAAAAGTTAATGAGGAAAGACCTACGAATGCTAAGAAAAACACTTGTTAATCAAATTGACATTCAAAGAAGCATAAAGGCTCGACGTCAGGTATATAGAAATTGGCTAAAATCCCACTCTGTCATAATTGATCAAAACAGAGCTGAAATCATGCTAAAGGTAATTATTACAAAGAACTCCCGAGAAATTTGGGCTATCCTAAACAAAGGAAATAAAAAAACTAGCCCAGTTATCTCAAATGCAATTTCAAGCTCTTCATTGGTGGATTATTTCACAAAGGCATACGAACAACCTCATCAAATCTCCCAAGTTCACTGTCTGCCCTCCACTAAAGAATGGGATACAACCCCATTACATGTTGACCTTGAATTAGCAATTCAAAAGGTAAAAAATTCGAGGGCAGCAGGACCAGACCAAATATCCAACATCATGCTAAAAAAACACAAGCATCATTGGGCCAAATTTATGGAATCTCTGTTCCGTCGAATTTCAATCTTGAGGAAAACACCTGAGTCCTGGGCTAAGGCAATAGTGGTACCAATTTATAAGAAGGGAAATCGAGATGATCCATCGAACTATCGTCCAATAGCCTTGCTCGATACCATGGGCAAAATCTTCGGCTCGTTTCTTCGCATGAAGTTGACTGCTTGGGCACATAAGGTGAAACAAGTGGACTGTCGACAAACTGGCTTTACGAAAGATGTAGGCGTTGATGCCAATCTGACCATACTAACCATCTTAAAACTTGAAGCCCTAAGAACGAAAACATAAATCTTTTTTGCCTTTGTCGATTTGAAACAAGCTTTCGATGCAGTTCATCGCGAAAAACTGTGGGCTAAGCTAAGCGAGTGGAATTGTCCATCTCAGATTCTTGATCCTCTTATAGCGCTCCATTCCAACACCTCTGTTCAAGTAAGAGTGAACTCTCAAGGTGACCTGACTGACCCAATTCCCACGTATAAAGGAGTCAAGCAAGGGTGTCCATTAGCGGCCAACCTGTTCATAATATTTATCTCTGATCTACCAAAATGGTTGGACGCTGCACACTGTTTTCCCCCAAAGATCAATGCAATGCCAGTTAATTGCCTCGTCTATGCTGATGATATTGTGCTGATTGATCGCATTCAGATAGGCTTGCAAACTCTGCTGTCGAAGCTGAATGAATATCTAAAAGTAAATGATCTGCAACTAAATACAGGAAAAACTAAGATCATGTGTATTGGCAAAACTGTTTCACGGAGAGATAAAAACTTTCGATTGGGCCATTGAGAAAGTCCCGCTTACCATTGTGACATCTATACGATCCCTAGGAATAATGATTAACAACTCCATCTGTGAATCAGCCTGGACAAATGACCTATTGGAAAGAGCAAACACACTCAGCATTCAAGGTGCAAAAATCAATCTTTTGGTGGAGAGTCAGGATGGAACCTCGATTATCGGCTATGGCAGAAGCTTGAAGGCAGGTTCTGGAAACGTGCATTGGGGCTCTCAAAAGACACTTCAATGGTGGCCCTGAGATATGAATTAGCCTTGAGGTCACTTCATATGACAATAATTTGGAAAAGTTTATCCTCTCTGAGGAAAATGAAACTTGGTCTACAAATCTCAGCATATGAAATCTTTAGTATCGATAACGTAAGTACACAATCGTGCTTACTTCAATCATGGCAATCTGTTTTGACAAATATCATGGAAGTTGCCAACATCAGTATCGAGGATCTAATCGATCGCCCACAACATGCAAAAAAAACCCTTGAACTTTGGGACTGGATTCTAACCTCTGAACATCGTGCATCACTTAAATCCACTCTACCAGGCTCCAAGAACATGTTGAAATTACACTCTCTTCCGAAATATTTATCATCTTGTCCCTCTCGACATCATCGGATCCAATTCTTGAAATTTAGAATGAACACCCTCGCCACAAGAGAAACCCTCTGGCGACGACGAGACAAATCCATCGAGTCTGACAAATGCAGGTTTTGCATGACAGGAGAAACCGAGTCATTAAAACATCTTATAACTGCATGCACAGGGCTCAATATTTCTCGTGAACTACATCTTGGTTCCTATAAACCAATTTGTTATGATGCAGACGACTGGTGGGAACTTGTCTCGATTGGGAGAAACATCATGCTTACATGTAGTATAGTAAACTTTTTAGATATGATTTTGGTCCCTGAACAAAAAGAATGTTTACCACCAACATGTTCAAACTCAAGTGCAAAGACTTTTTGAATACCCTAATGCACTTTAATGTCATGTTTTCGGATGCGGCCCACATATGCACTCTTACTGGAGCATATTAGCTGAACTTCGGGATACTGTAATGTAACAAAAGTTTGATTTTATTTTGAACTGAAGTTTTACAATAAAAAAATTAAAAAAAAATTTAAAAAAAAATCCCTGATTTGGAAAGTGTACTTTCTACAGAAATTGGGAAAGTGTTCCCTGAGGGAAGGGAGATTTTGCATTGCAGAAAGCGGATGAAAAAGGTTTTCCACAAAAATATATGAAAATGTTTGTTATAAAGGTTTGTTGTGCTATAACATTGTGAGAATTGCAAAGTGAGCAGGGAGATTAAAACAAAGTGTGTTGCACATGTCAAATTACATTTTTTGCCAATCATAAAGAGTGGCTTTTTATTTAAATTACACTTTGGAAAAGTGAACCCCACCCATGCAAAGTCTTTGGTGTAGTTCAATTATTTTGTTATGTTTTAAGGACCTGTATCATTTTGGCATTCAGGGATTTTTGTGTGCGACAAAAGTGCTGAAATGTTCATTGTATTGTATTGTACTGTATAAAGATGTGTAGAGTGCAACAAGACCTGGTGGCATCAAGGCACTGAGGAGAGAGTGAGATTGCAACCGGGAATTAGAAAAGTGTTTTTTTTAGCTGCCTTCGAAAGTAGGTGAAGCTAGGTATACCTCGAATCTGAGGAGGAAGAGCATTTCACAGTGATGAAGCGAGCACAGAAAACGATCTGTCTCCAGCTCAAGCCAGCTGAAAGCGATGAACGACCAGAAAAGACTGATTAGATGATCGGAGTGACCTGTTAGGATGGTATGGCGAGAGTCTAAATGGGAGAAACTCAGCTCCGACGTTGAGGATGACACAATGAAAAATGCATACCATTTTAAACTTCACTCAGCTCCTAACAGGGAGCCAGTGGGGACAACGAAGGAGGTTGTCGGAGTGGGTCATTCTGGGAGCATTTAGAGCAAGCCTAGCCACAGCATTCTGAAGGATCTGAAGACGTTGTAGCAGAACCTCATGTTGACCAAGGTAGATCCCATCACAACAATCGATTGATCCCGTGATAGCAGCAGTCACAATTTTTAGATCTGGAATCTGTCGGGAGAAAAGGAAGGACCATCTTAAGTACTTTCAGTTTGACAAAGCCTGTTTGACAAACTGCAGTGACTTTCTGGAAGCCATGATTTTAATGCCCAGACTCTTAACCAAAGTAGAATGTTTGGAGAAGGGGCCAAAGGACATAGGCCAGTATTCTGAGGTCCAAAGTTGTCTTACAGAGATAGGGCCAGTCACTAAGACCTCATTTGACCTGTATTTTATTTACAGGAGACTGAAAAGCAAAAACGCACATGTTGTGTCATCTTTATGATGAATAAATATGAATTATTTGTATTGAATCTTTGTTTTGGTGCCACAGAGAATGTGGCGTGACATATGAAGTAGTGTAAATATTACGTTTTCCAGAATAATTATCAAAAACATATTCTTTCGTTACATCAACCTGGTGCTTGGCTTAACATTGATAAAGGGGGAGAGATTCAATGGTTCTAGATGAGTCACAGACAGGGCAAGATAGAACATACAGGTATCTTGGCATGGCACTTTTGACAGGGCTTGAGTCTGTGATCTAGCTTGCTGTTTTCTGATTCAATACAAGCTCATTGTTGCCAGACTATTCATTCAAGTGTAACCGCATTGAGCTGCATAGAAGGTCATTGATGCAGTGTTAAGGCGCCACTGTTGCTTGAACCCTGAGAATCATGGAGGTGTACAGAAGTGAGATATTGTGCAGCACAAATGCAGAGTTAGTTGGATTAGGTATTAATTGTTGAAATCTAGCGGGACTAAAGTGTGAGGTTTTTGCTCCTGTGCGGCAAGAGTGTCTAACGTTGCAAAGAGCCACTTAATTTAATGAGCGCCATTGAACTAGGTGATGCCAGGAAACATTTCCTAGCCAAGTTATTTACTTGAGGAGATTGGCCTGAGAACGAGGCTGGGATCTGGAAAACTAGAATGATGGAAGAGAGTACGTCATTAGAAACTGACATTTGGCAGGATACTGCAATGTTAAACAAAGCTCTGGATGGATTCTACATGACCCAAAATATTTGTGAGGAACAAATTCAAATGTCTCAACTTATGGCTCACTTATATTTCCATTTCCAATTAGTTGTAGAGTGATTGCAAAATAAATAGGACAGTATGCTAGATCAGACTGTAGACCTGAGACAGGCTTAGCAATCACTCCAGCAATTGGAAGATAAAGTACTGTAAGGACATATTTTAGAGCTCAAATACGAAACTCTCATCAAGCAAGTCAAAAATTGGCTAAAAACACATCATCAGTAGAGTGTTGAGCGGGAAATGCAATTCTCTGCACTGCAAGATGCACATAAAGAGTATGTGGAAAACTTGAGCAGACTGGAACACAAGGTGAATGGTCAAACAACTTACAATAGTGCATTGTTGGCTGAAATTGTGGCCTTTAAACAGTTCCCAAATCAGCCTAAACAAGAAAACAGTCTGTTAATTATAAATGGGGTTGATTCCCAAAACCACTTTGATCAGATGTACCAAGATGTAAATACTCTGAAATAACAGAAAATGCAACTGATTAAGGAAAAATAACTTTTGAACTAACATTGTCCTATTACAAAAAGTAAATCAGTTAAAAAATGGATGCAGAAAGGGGTCAGTTAGGTTCTGTCAACTTCAGAATGCTCCGTATCAGTTTCAAAGGGTTACATGTCCTCCTCACCTGAAGAGCTGGAGTTTGGAGTTGACAACTTCTTCCTTCCTCCGATCCTGTAGTCTTTTTTTATGTAGATAGGGTCTACCATGAAAGGAAGCCACAATGGCCGTTAAGATATTAGCAGGCCAGTGACTTCGCTTCTGGGATAACCAAAAAAGGGGAAATAGCCTCTCCAGACATAAAAAAAACCCTGACTGCTGAAGTGTCCCAAGATGAAACGTAGTGAAGTCAGCTCTACGAAGTACTTTTGAAGAAAGTCAGTATCCAGGTCTGGCTGCAGAGATCAGAGACCAGTTTGCTGAGCAATGAGATTTATGATTCCTAGGGAAAACAGGTAAGTAACCCAGCGAGAGAGCAATGAGACCCCTGCAGGGCTTGGACAGCGATAATAATGGAAACCAGGAACCAGAGCGGTACGGGAGGCAGAGCATAGGAACCAAGAGGACAGGGACAGAGAAAAGCCGCAGGGTGAGAACTGCGAGGTAGAGAGAGATTAGGAGGAAAGAGGGATAGGGAGAGCGAATGCGTCAGAAAGGCTGGCAGGGTAAAAACAGAGCCGCGGGCAGGGGATGAAAGCCTGCCGCGAGCAGGGAAGAAGCCGGAAACAAAGCCGACCAAGATGTCGGAATTAAAACAAGCAGCGGATGGCCGAAGAGAGAAAACACAGCATGTAAACCCAAAGTGAAAAAACAAACAGGGTTGCAACGTGCGACCGATAGCAAGGATGGGCATAAGAACCTCCCGACGGTGGCCATTTTGGAAACAACTAGACCGCGCCGGCAGAACGGCAGAAAGCGTGAAGGCACAATCAATGGAGGCGAGTCCTCCATTGATTCCACAAGTACCAACTACCAGGGCGTGTGACAGGTTCTCAGGAACTGAACAGAGTTAGGGTAGAAATAATAGAGCTTATTGAGAGTTTGAGGCAAGCAGAATCTGACCTATCAAAGGCAGTGCATAGAAGTGATGTCACAAGTTCTCGCCAGGCTCACCCATTTGCATTTGGAGTTCTTATTCTTTGTCGCAGGAGGCTCGTCCTTTTTCTTGGTGCGAGTGTCTCTGAGATAAGGGTACGCGTCTCCAGATGCCACCTTGCCAGCCAGGGCTGGATAGACAGGCACCAGAGGGTACCCTCCGTTTAGGTGTTTGAACGGTGTCAGTCCTGGAAGGAATCCTGGAAGGACGAATAACCAGGAAGAAGCAGGCTAAACAGTGCTAAGGAGGCCAGAAAAGAGAGAGGGATAGGTGGCAGCAAGCAGGTAAGGGACAGGAAGGAGAGAAGCTGCCTAATGGGGTCTGGGATACGAGCAACAACGCACTGAGCTCAGAGTTAGAGCGTTGAGACGTGCAGCTCAGTTCGAGTCCGGCGCCTATCTGCCGTGACGAAAACAGGATCCAGGAAACTAGACCGCTGATGAGGCTGGCAAGATGTTGGTTGCCATGTTGGAAGGAAAAATGGATGCTGCAAGATGGTGTTGTACTGACCACGATCTCCAGAAGGGGCAAGCCCATTCAGTCATGACAGCTTGCCCCCTCCGAAAACCTGTCCCACCAGGTTTGCCTGGGTGAATCCGATGAAGTCTAAGTAGCAAACGGAGGGCACTGATGTTGCCAACGGGTTCCCACGTACGGTCACTTGGGGGGTAGACTTTCCATTCCACCAAATACTGCAGGCGACCCCTCCTATACCTGGAGTCACATATCATGGATACTTCATACTCAATCTGATTGTTGACAAGAACAGGAGGGGGATGAGAAGTGGACCTGGTGGACTGATGGTATGGTTTCACAAGGGAAGAGTGAAAAACCAGGTGGATTCTCTTCCATGTTGTCAGAAGGTTGACCACTTTGATTATGGTAAATGGGCCATAGAAGCGAGGAGCCAGTTTATTCGGTTTTAGGTGCCTGGGCAAATAACGGGAAGAGAGTCACACTTTATCCCTGACCATATAGGAAGGGGAGGGTCGTCTCTTGGCATCAGCATATTTCTTTGTGTCTGTTCGGGCTTTTTCCAGATGACCCTTAACGTCCTTGTATACTGTCATCAGATGGGTTATCCACGAGTCCACAGAAGGGGACGGACAGGAGTGTGGGGCAACCAAAGGTATGATGGAAGGATGGAATACCTGGTTGCAAAAAAAATGGACTGGGCCCAATCGTAGAATGTTTAGAGTTATTGTAGGCAAATTCTGCAACTGGAATTAGGACTAACCAGTCATCTTGGACCTGGGTGGAGAAACATCTAAGGTATTGTTCAAGGGTTTGATTTACCCTTTCGTGATTCCATTGGTCTGTGGGTGATATCCAGACGACAAGGCACGTTGAATTCCCAACAATTGACAGAGATATTTTCAGAACCTGGAGGTATATTGCGGTCCCCGGTCTGATATATCTTAGTGGGTAGTCCGAGGAGTCTAAACATGTGGCTCATGAAGATCCGTGCCGTTTCATGGCTGATGGTAATTTCGGCAAGGGGGTGAAGTGTGCCATGTGGGAGAATAGATCGATAGTCACCATTATGGTAGTATACCCCTTGGAAGGAGGGAGATCTACAATAAAATCAGTGGCTATGGCTACCTAGGGTCTTGATGGTAAGTCAGGTTGAAGAAAGAGACCCCCCGGCTTCCTAGTATCAGTCTTGTTCTGATTACACATGGAACATGTCTGGATGTAGGTCTTGACATCTTCATACATGTAAGGCCACCAGAAATTCCTTTTGATTGTCAAGAGAGTTGCATTGAATCCATGATGTCCAGAGAACAAGGTGTCGTGGCAAAGGTGCATAATCTTTTTTATCAGGGAATGTATAGGAATGGCCAAATCTGTGCCCTTAAAGAGGAGTCCATTTTCGGACATCAGAGACCATCTGTGACGTCCATGTAGTCCTTCCACAGGGTAGAGTGGGGAGTAGGAATTCCTATATCATCTAGCAGTGTCTTGGCTTGAGCCACAATTACAGAATCCGGCGATAGTCTGAGAAAGAGTGGTGCTTCACATGGTGCATAGTCTGGTCTCCTAGAGAGCGCATCTGCTAGGACGTTCCCCTTGCCCGGAATGTGTTGTATATGGAACTGTTATTGAGCAAATAAATAGGCCCATTGTGCCTGTCTGCTATTTCTGCATTCCATGCATTGTAGCACCTCGAGGTTTCTGTGATCAGTCCTTACTTGTACCGGATGTTGGGCTCCTAGAAGTAGATGACGCCACTCCTAAAGGTCTGGCGGATGGCAAGAAGTTCTTTTCTAGGTCGGAGTAATGTATTTCGCTGGAGTTCAATGTCCTGGAAAGGTAAGCGATGGGATGCTCCTGCCCTTCCTTGAGCTCCTGTTTCAACACTATCGTGTATTCTGAAGCATCGGTTTCTACCAGGAAGGGTTTCGTAACATCTGGTTGAATCAGGATGGGTTACTGGGTGAACTTGTCTTTTAGAGTCTGAAAGGCCCTGTCCTGTTTGTCACCCCACTGGCAGGGGATGTTCTTTATTAGTAGTGACACAATGGGTTGCACAATAGAGGAGAACGTCGGTATACATTTCCTATAGAAATTAGCTAGGTCCAGGAAAGATTGGATCTGTTTGACCGTTGAAGGAACGGGCTAGGAAGTGATAGCAGCGACTTTGGATGGGTCCATTGCTATTCCTTGGGGACTTATAACAAATCCCAGATATCTCACATAGGACACGTGAAAGATACATTGCTATGGTTTTGTGAACATGTGATGTTCCCGCAGGTGTTGCAGAACCTGCTTAACGTGTTTCTGATGTGCAGCTTGGCCTTTGGAATACACCAGGATGTCATCTAGGTAGATTATCACAAATAGGAATAACATGTCAGAAAAGACCCGGTCCATGAAGTGCTCAAAAACAGCGGGAGCATTAGAGAGTCCAAAGGGCATGACAAGGTATTCAAAATGACCAAAGGGAGTCCTAAATGCGGTCTTCCACTCATCGCCCTCTTTGATTCTGATCAAATGGTAGGCTCCCCACAAGTCTAGATTGGTGTATATAACTGATCCACGAAGGACTCAAGGATATCTGAAATAAGTGGTAGAGGATACCGATCCTTTATGGTATGTTGGTTCAACCCCCTGTAATCCAGGCAAGGACGGAGTTCTTTAGAGTGTTTTTGGGAACAAAAAACAAGGAAGCACCCGCCAGTGATTTGGAATGGCAGTTTGTTCCGTTTGTCAAGTTGGTATCTAGATACTCTCGTAGGGCTTTCTTTTCTGGCTCAGATAGGATGAACATCCATCCAAAAGGAATGACTGCATCCGGAACAGTGTCAATGGCACAGTCCTCTGGTCTATGGGGTGGTAATCTTTGTACTATAGCAGTAGAAAAGACATCTGAGAACTGATGGTAGGCCTCAGATTCTTGGGTGATGTTGGATACAGTGATGTTCTTGTGTTTGTGAGGTTCATTGGCAGGGATTGATTTGGGACAAGACTTGGGAGACAAACAATGTGATAAACAGTATTCTGATCCCAAGAACAAGGACCCCACTTTCCAGTAGATGTAAGGATTGTGTTGTTGTAGCCAGGGCATACCTAAAACCACAGGATGATGTGCTGCCCTTATAATATCAAAAGGCTGGATCTCTTGATTGTTGTTTATAGATAGCAGTAGTGTTGTGGATCGTTCAGTTATAGGTCCAGAGGATAAGGGGCGTCCATCAATCCCTTCAACTGCTTGCACCACATCCTTAGGTTGCCTAGGTAAACCATGTTGTCTGGCCCATTCGTCATCAAGGAAGATGCCCATGGCCCCACAATCAACCAAGGCCAGGGCTGGAATGACTTCATCACTATGAGTAGTGAGTGTGTCTTGAAGGATCACTAGGGAGGATCTGAATGGTGGATTCATTGAGGCTGAGAAGGCAGAGCGGCTCTCTTTCTCCCAATACTGTGCTCCATTTGGGATCGGGAGCTGGTGTTTCCCGACCGTCTTGGAGGGGCTATAGGGCAATTTCTTACCAGATGCTTGTCTGAAGTGCAGTACATACAGAGACCGCTGTTAATCCTGTGCGTCCGTTCTTCTGAGGTGATGGGCCCACGTAATGCTCCTAATTGCATAGGTCCGGTTCTGATGAAGATGATGGAAGAGGATCTCGGGAGCTCGGATATACCAGAGTTGGTTTCGGGCAAGGGCTGCGTGTTTTCCTCTTCTCTGCCTTTCTTTCTTGGATTTGTAAGTCTATCTGTAGTGTGAGGTCCAATGGAGCCTGGAAGGAACTTTGCCGAGCTATCTTAGCCAGCTTGTCCTTTGACTTCTTCATTTAAGCCTCAGCAAAACAGGGTGAAACTAGCTTCTGTACTGCAATCAACTTCCTTGGCCAATTGTTTAAATCGAGTAACATAGGTTAGCATGTCCTGGCTACCTGGTTGAAATTCCAGGAGTTTTTCCTGGGCTGTAAAAACCTGATCTGGGTGGTCAAACATTGTTTTAAAGGCAGTAATGAATCCATTATAATCATTCAGGAGTGGCAGACACCAAAGGTGTGGCCCAAGCGAGGGCGTTTCCTGAGGGGTGAGCTATGACAAACCCTACTTTAGCCTGAGGGCTTGAAAAATAATAGGGCTTGAAGGTAAAGTGGACCAAACAGGAATCAAGGAAGGTGCGCAGAGTCTTGGGGTTCCTATCATACTTCTCAACCATGCCACCTGTAGGGACACTTTCCTGTAGGGCTGAATCTCTGGACAGTACTAACTGTTTAGGGCTGCTTGTCTGCATTGAGGTTCTGAACCTCAGTGGATAATTCCTGCATTCCACGCAGGAGATCCTGTATAGTAGCCTCCATTCCGGGATCAATGTCAGTTAGTGGGCGTCTCAAACTGTCACAAGTTCTCCCCTGGCTCACCTGTTTGCACTTGGAATTCTTCTTCTTTGTCGCAGGAGGCTCGTCCTTTTTCTTGGTGCAAGTGTTTCTGAGATAAGGGCGTGCGTCTCCAGACGCCACCCTGCCACCCAGGGCTGGATACACTACCCTCCGTTTCGGAGTTTGAACAGTGTCAGTCCTGGAAGGAATCCTAGAAGGGCCAGGGATGAATAACCAGGAAGAAGCGGGCTAAAATGCGCACAAGAGGCCAGGAAAGAGAGAGGGATAGCCAGCAGCAAGCAGGTAAGGGACGGGAAGGAGAGAAGCTGCCTAACGGAGTATGAGATATGAGCAACAACACACTGAGCTCAGAGTTAGAGTGTTGAGACACGCAGCTGAGTTCGAGTCCGGTGCCTATATGCCGTGACGAAAACAGGATCCAGGAAACTAGGCCACTGATGAGGCTGGAAAGACATTGGTCGCCATGTTGGAAGGAAAAATTGATGCAGCAAGACGGTGTTGTGTTGACCACGATCTCCAGAAGGGGCAAGCCCATCGAGTCATGACAAGTGATGCCCAAGAGAGAGAACTTGCCAGTTTAAAAGAAAAGTGTTGTGAACATGTGTGCATAATGCAAGACTCTCAAACAGAACATGAAAGCCTGCAGAAAGAGGTTCAGAAAGCGAGTGAGTGATTGACTGTGTAGAGTAGTGTGATAGAAGCCAGCCAAGAGGCCAGAGATAAGAATTTAACTCTTGGAATATTAGTAGAAAATCCTAGCATAGTGAAACATCTGTAAGAAATTAAATACTGAAATCTGAACATATAACAGGCATTGAGGCACCCTGGCCAATCAGGGTACACGATAGGGCCCTCTGATCAAGAAGAGATGACCCTCCCATCACAGACCTCATCCCAATTACCTATAACCTCCTATGTACAGATTGGAACTGACCTCATGAATACCAGTTGTGGAGAACAGCGAAATATGAAGCAGGTGGCCTCACCTATGCCTAGCCAAACTTATCTGGAAGACCAGTCCTTATCTGACATTGATGAATATTCACCTCTACCAAACAAAAGGGAAGGTGGCCAGACCAGTGTATCATGGGAGACAAAACATTGTCCTGTGAGTAACTCTGACCCTGAAAACTCATATGACGAGATAATCTGAGATTTGCAGAGAATGTTTTTGAACAGAGATTACCTTGCCCGCTTTGCTGAAAGAGAAAAGCAAAAACCTCAGCCTGGAGAGGCATTCACAAAGTCTCAACATAGTTAGGTGAATGGGTGGATTTCCCCAGGCTACCTGGGAGTAGGGAGACTACACATGTGAAACAGTATGAAGAAGAGACTGAGTATTATCCTGTGCCAAAATGTGACTACAGGGGAAATCATCCCGACAGCTCACAGAGGCACAAGAGAAAGGAGTTCAGATCCTATGATTCAGAAACATATTAGCAATCTCCTAGGCATAGAGAGCACCTAGAAGACATGGACTTGAGTGACAATAGTAGCACTGATCCTGAGGGGGGATGGACTCAGGTTCAGAGACAGAAAAGAAATACCAAACAAAGAAAGGCTGATGTTAAAGATGAACTCTAGTAGATTTAGGCCATAAAGAGCTTCATGACCCCATACCACAAGAATGAAAAGTATTCAGTGTGGGAGTACTTATAACTCTATGAACAAATGATCACATCATTTGAAAAATAAAAATAACGTCAATTGCACGGAGTTTGTGACATTGACATTTTTCCAGGAGTATGCCAGTTTCTTTGCGGGACAGGAAGCCAGGGGCGTCATTTCACCAAAACGCCAAGGGTAGCGGAAGTGACATCACATGACCCTTGACCACTGGTGACATCACAGGAAGTGATGTCATTTGACCCCACCCTGAAGTGATATTGCGGGATGCGATGGAACGCGACCTTTCACTCGTTGACAAAACAGGAAGTGCTATCACATAGCATTGTACACTACAAAAAATATGGTTACGATATCACTATAATGTGATGTACATTTCATACAAGAATGGATCGCCATATGTATCATTAAGATCAGTGTGTATAGGCCCATATTACCAAATTACTGTGAATGCAAGCAGACGTCCATAACCAAATGATAATGATGTGTTATTATACAGCAATTACACTTAAGTGCTTTATATAGAAAAAATATACACCCAATAACACCCAACCTGTGTTGGTACTCATTTATCGACCTCAGAAGGGTGAAAGGCTAAGTTAAGGTGTTTAAGAACAGACTAAATCAGTGACTCACCCCCTGAAGTGTGTCTGAAATAAACCGTTAATGAGTCTAGCAATTATTGTATCAAATTCCAGAAAGACACATTATTTGGTATTCCTATTCATTCTTATTTAGGGTCAGTGCTGAAAGTGTTAGACTTGTGTCACTCCTTTTCTTCTTTTTCTTCTTTTTTTTAAGGGACTTTAACAAGAAAGCCAGCCACTCCACAACTAAAGAGCCACATGGTGCTGGCTACAGCCCATGAGCTTGCATTACAAAAAAAAAAAAACTTTTTTTTCTTTTTTTTCTTTTTTTTTCTAGAGGTCGCAAGTAAGACCTCAGAGGTCGCAGTTGCGACCTCTGGTGACCCCTAAATGACATCCCTGCAGGAAGCCCAGGATTATTGCAAATGGTCCACCTATAGGGCAACCATATTAAAACACTTCTCCGCTCACAGCAACCCACAAGAGGCAAAACACTTCTCCGCTCACAGCAACCCACAGGAGGCATGCAAGGCTGCATATAATTTACAATGAGAGGAAGATCAGGCACCCAGGGAGTTTGGCCAAGAATTGAAATTCACATTTATAGGTGGGTAAATATGAATAGCAGGGAATTTGTGACCACATATTTCCACACCCTTCCCAAATATATAATAGCCCAACTAGTTTGCGATTTCCAGGAGTGCATGACCCTGGATTGGGAAAAAGAGCAATCGACTAGGATCGTTGAGGTCCACAAACCCACTGAAAATAAAAATAACCTCACAACCACCAAACCACCTACCACCCTGCCACTGCTTAGGTAGCAGACGTGATAACTACTCTTCATTTGGACCTGGAAATGGCAGGCCTATAAATACTACTCAAGCTTATAAGCAGAGTGAGAGCAAGAGGAGAGCCTCCCCCCAAGCCCAATCGAGCGTAAACCAGCAGGATATCAGAGAAATGCCCCTTCTGACCCTGCTACCTATGTAAGCCCTCGATTTAAGGGGACAGAACCGATCCTAGGGTATGTGCACTCTCCCCTAGAAAAAGAGGGAGGGCCAAACCAGGTAAATTCTGCCCCGGTAAACTTCCCTCCAAATTTCCCACAGGAGAGAAGTACCACTCACCCTCCTATCCTGAATTTTTTCAACAGGTATCCGCAAAATCCCAACTTCCAAAACAATCCTCCTCCTTCTCCCCGGTTCCAGGACAATTGATCTCTGAACCAAGGAGAAGGGAGGATCAGGACTGAAAAAGATGGGGGAAATTTCAAATACCTGAACTACTTAGCGAGAGGGGACAGTTACCCTTCTAGGGAGCAGCAAAGGTATGAGATGAAACCTACCTACGACCCCGAGAAAGTTACTCAGCTGTAGCGACAGGTCCAACAATTGATGGGCGACTTCGGGCGTATGCTGAGGGCTCAGTCGAACCCCCAACCTGTCCAGGCTCCCCAGAACATCTGCACAGCAAGGTCTGGGGCCCACATGGGGTAAAGTGACTGAAGGAAAGTTCTGACAATCAACAGGTTCCTGAGGATGGGGCCCTGGTTAAAGGGAGATGCCAAGCCCATGAGGAAGCTTCCTTTCTCACCAAAATAGAACCTCTAGAAACCTCCAAGCCTGATAGTGACTCTTCTACCCCATGGAAGCTAGAACCCAAAGGACAGAGGGTAAGTAGAAGAGGTCAAAGAAAAACCCACTTTGTGGAGAACAAAAATCAAATAATCCTCTTTGAAAGAGAAGAATCCCTTGAGGATTCGGGTAAGGAAACCTTCTCTTTCAGGAAAGAGGGAATTCACCAAGATAAAATGGGTCCAAAGAGACCCTGAATTCGAGAGGGCAGTTATGGAGACCAACCCAGATCAAGACATTCCTAGACCCCCTTGGTGCCTGCAAGATCAGACATTAAATAAAGGTGTAATCTCCCCAAAAACAGGTTACGAGAACTGTCTCTGCACAAAGAGGGACAGCAAAGAATCCGGGGAGAAAGAGGATTCCCCCCGACTACCAAAATTGAAAAATGTCTATGAATTCCTACAGATTCCCGATCTCTAGTGCAGAATATCAGCCAAGATCACACAGTGTCAGAGTTCAATATAAAGAAAATGACAGCCGAGCTGGCAAATAACTCACACTTTCTATGTACCCTTGAGGCAAAGAGGGCAGATTTTATGCCCCGGTCAAGGTACAGGGTTACTGTGAATTATTGACTCTGGTGGATACTGGATCCCAAGCTATTCTTCTGTACAAAAAGGCATTTGACCAGCTGAATATAGGAAGGGGGTAGGGTCACCAGATTCACCTCATACTTCTTCCTGGACCACTCCGAAATTTCGATGGGAATGAGATTTCCATTGAAGGGACTACAAATCTAGAGAACATTTTTGGGTGACATTGCTTAAAACTCCCAGTGATAGTTGTGGCTCCAGATGGCACTGCTTGTTTACTGGACCACGATTTCCTTCAGAGGTTATCACCTCTGATTGACTCAGTGAACCAGGTCCTCTGGACCCAGGTTAATTGGCCCATTAAACTCAAGAAGAGTATGAATTATGTGAGCTTGAATGGCAATTGCCATCTCAGTGAGCGGCGTACCAACGAACTGGAATTTCTTTTCGAGAACAGCCAAGTCCCGGAAAACAACATCATCTCTGTAGGAGAACAAACTGTCAATGGGAACTCTTCACAACTCTTTAAAATGAACCTTCCTCCCAATTGTAAGTGGTATAACACACTAGAAGTGAACACTTTGACATTTTATACCAGTGAAAAGGCAGAATAAATAGCGAGCCCAGTGAAAACGTTTGATGAAAAAGCAGCCCAAAGTCTGACCAACATTCAGAAAAATGGCAAACACTTATTTCTCCCCTTTCAGATAAATGAGAGGGAGGAGCCAGTGCTCACCAGAGTGTGTCTGAATATTGGAAAACGCTTCATCAACGAAGGATTATTCAGGAAAATCAAAAAAAGATCAGACCATTCCCACATTTAAATTGAGTGATAAATTGGAATGGGTCTGGAAACACCAAATTCTAAAATCTCCATTGGCAACAAAATGATAGAACACAATTGTTGTGTCATTAGATATGTTCCATCTGACTTTTATTTGGATAGTGCCATTCTAAATCGATTCGCAATTTGTCTGATTTGATCAACAACAAAATATGGCCATGACTGGATAATCCCACATTCTTTGACAACACCGAAAAAAACTATTTCAGTCAGCTTAATTGCTGCCTTTTGCGGTTGAAGTTCGGATGGGAGAAGATGTCACCATCCCAGGACAGGTGCGACAATTCACTATTCCCTTCAAAATTAAGCAAGGACAAAGCCTCAAACATCAGGACACCTATATAAATGTAAATTCTTACCTCTGAAGGCACAACCCTGTACGCTCCTGCCAGAAAAAATACAACCCACTAAGGAAAAGGCCAAGAGATTTCTTGCAAGGGTAACAAGTTTTAATCATACAAAAATAGGAATACAAGCAAAGAACTCTGTTGCTCGAAGATGTTCTGGGCCAAATTAGTACAAACAGAGGCTTATAAGGCATACAGTGTCATCACTGTATATTAAAAATCTGCGTGGGCGGTTGGTGCGACGATATACATGCGTCTGCTTCATAGGGGATGCCAGGCTGCGATTGGCTTCAGTCTCGTCCCTCTGTCTTCTCCCACATGGGGTCAGCTGGGCTAGTCTCTCCAGTTACTGAAGGTCAAGCTCTTCGCATTTTGCTACCACAGAGTTACTATTGTAGAATAATACTACTGCATCATTATGGCATGCACCTGGGAAACTTGGGGACTAGCAAAGGGGGAGGAACACGATCATGCTCACCCACACATTCTTTGCTCATTTCATATCGCACTCTCCGCACCCAATGCTTTCACCCTCTCTTTGGACTATAATATATTCCTCCCTGTACCTCGTGTTACAAAGGGTGTCGTTCTGGGATAAGGTGAAATGGTTGAGTTAATTTAGATCTTTTTTACGACCACTGGGTTTATAGTTGGTGGTCTGAGGTCACCTACTTTCGCGGAATTTAGGGGTCTTGGACTGGGTCAGTGGTGGGTTCCATTATTCCTGCTGGGCTGGGTGGGGGTTGGAAGTCAGCTGGTGGCCAGGCTGTGATTAATGCGTGTCACAGGGAGCCTGGTGCTGTCTCATGGCCTTGCAGGGAGCATTCCTCTCTGAGATAATGAGTAATTGAAACAGTTGAGGAGCAGCGTTAAGTTTCTATGGGAATTAGCAGTGCAGGTTCCTCTGCCTTCAGCATTTTGCCTTTTCAGGTTTCTCCACCATGTCTGCATTTACTGCGTGGTCATGCAGGACTGAATGTGTCTACCATAACTACAAAATGGCATCTCTTTATATTCTATAGGCAGCACTGCTTGTTTCTGCATGTCTCATGTCTCCTGGTACCATGCAGTGGCACTTTGCTGCTCTGTTACTTGTTTGAGAAAATAAACCAATGGTAACATACCAGTGGTTCACCTCATAGAGAACCTCAAGTATCAGTGTATCAGGGATTTCTTTAATTCTCCAATAGAGACCAGAGATCGCCCTGATGAAGGACTGAGGTCCAAAATGCATGTCCGCAACATTGGTCTCTGCACAACTAATTAAGCAAATGAAGAATTAAAAAAAGGTTCCACACACAATATGTTTTCCTGAATATTATTGTTCTATGTATAACATGAACTGAATCTGATATGATTCAAATCTCCTATAGTGGTGTTTACTACCACCATTGGCGTCAACAGGTCTGGTGAGATTTTCACCAGACAATTCTTTAGTTTTATCTCTTTATACTCTATACACTAAGTCTATACACCTGTACTTCATGCAATATTGTGTACCTGCTGGGTTTCTTAGCATGGCCTTCTCCCCCCCTGCTACATTGCACGTATATCTATGGGACTTGCCTCACTCTAAAGCACCTGGGGGCAGGGAAAGGCTCATTTCCTTCGCAACACCTCCAACAACAAGGTTTATATTTACATCCGACTGCTTCAGTGAATCTGCAAATGCCACCATTTGAATATCGGAGGATAACAGCGATCATCAATTCATCACTGTGGGCATGGACACCTCTTTTGGAATGGTGGTTGATGCCCAAAATTTTTCTGGTAGATTTAGGTAATGAGATAATTGGGCTGATTCCTCAACACTGTTTTGACGCCAATGATGGTATTCCTCCAGAGAAGATTTCCACCCATCATGGGGGAATTTCTTGGTGTACTCTTCATGCCCTTGTTGGGCAGAAGAGGTAACCTGTGACATCAGGAAGGATGAGGTTGCATTTAGAGTGAAAAACAACTACCTCAAATCCAAAGAACTTCCTGTCCAGGTGAACACCATAAAAAGAGATCTCTCCATCCAACTGGATGATACTGCTGAAAATGCCAAGCCCGAAGTCTTTCTAGGCTTCAGGCAGATGGTTGAGCAATGGATAAATCTCACTGATGCCTATGAGACTGAGGAACAAAGACAGAAACTGAAACAGGTATTCCTGGACTTGCGGGATATCTTTTCAGTAGACTCATATGACTGTGGACGTACATCTATCCACACTCAACCACCATACACACGGACCCCAAGATGGCTCGGGTATTTGTTAAACAGTACCGGTTACCTCTCCCGTCCATGGAGTTAGTCACACAGATTATCAAGAATCTGGAATCCTATGGGATAATTTGTCTGATCCACAGGACCTTTAACAACTCAATGCTGGAGATACTAAGGGCCTCATTACACGGTAGGCGGTGAGCCATGGCGCTATTAGCGCCATGGCTCATGCCGGTAAAATACCGGCACCGCCTTGGCGGAAAGGGGATTTACCGCCCCATTCCAAGGTTGGAGGGGCGGTAAATCCCCTTTCCGCCATTGCCCTTCCCCATTCCCATTTCTGCCCCATAGGGCTCTATGGGACTGGGGAAGGCGCTAATTACGGCACCGCAATTTTGCGGTGCTGTAATTAGCTCCGAGGTCCCTTAGCGGGTTGGATTTTAACGCCTGCAAGAAGCAGGCGTTAAATCCTCCAACCCGCAAAGGGACCTCGTAGTACGGCGGTAAGGGTTAACGGTCACCGTTGCCATTAACGGTGACCGTTAACCCTTACCGCCGTCCGTGTAATGAGGCCCTAAAACCCAACGCCCAATGGACACTATGTGCTGACTTGGAGGATTTGAACAAACAGGTCCACATGTCAAGATGGCCACTTCCCTGTATCGATCAAGGGCTGGCACAGATCCTAGGGTCAACAGTATACACAGCCATTGATTTGACCAATTGCTACTGGACAGTACCCATGAGTAGGGAAGACCAATACAAACTTGCTTCTACCTTCGGCAGGCAGCAATATACGTAGACTCAAACACCTTTTGGATTTATAAACTACGGAAATTAGTTCAATATCTTCCTGCATAAGGCCATGCCTGATTTGGGTGAGAGGGCAAATGTCGCATATGTATATGATGTATTGATTGTATTGTATTGTTTATTTATTTGTAGAGCGCACCGGGCGGTTAGGCAACTGGGCGCTTGTGAATTCTTACGTTACAGTTACATAAATATCTTACATTTCTTATGTTACAGGTACATAAATATCTTACATTTACAAGGAAAAACAGCTTGAGGCAGCACTAAGCAGTAGTATAGAGAGTGGAGAGAAGTATATGTACACCACAAGTGAGGTTACTGCTACATATATGATATATATGAGGTTTACATTTACAGTTATCAGTGACATAAGGGATTAGAAGAGGTGTAGGGAGAGGAGAGAAATGTCTAGGTGGTTGAAGACCGGTCATTCAGAGGTAAAGCGTCAGCAGTCGTTGGTGAGTAACCAGCGTTTAACATTAGTTTTGAACGAGTGGAAGGAGGGTGTGGCTCCTAGTGAATCTGGGATGGAGTTTCATAGATGAGCTGCCAATACTGCGAAGCTTGAGCCTCCAGTTCTTTTCAGATTGAAGTTGGGGATTCTAATACTATTGGCTTGGGCCTTTCTGATGGGGCGTTCGGATGTATGCTTAGTGAATTATTCTGTGAGGTATGCAGGTGCTTTGTTATTGAGACAGTTGTGTGTAATGTTCAGGGTTTTTTGTTTGATTCTGTCATTGATGGCCAACCAATTGACGGCTCTTCTTTGGTCAGATATGTGCTGTCCTTTAGGAATGCCTAATGCTGTTCTAAGGGCGTTGTTTTGCAGGGTTTGGAGTTTATTGGTGTTGTGTTTACTAGTGCCTAGATAAAGTGCATTACAGTAGTCTAGTTTCAATAAAATAAGGGCTTGTGCAATGGTGATTCAACTGTCAAGAGACAGAAATGGTTTACATGCATGAATTAGTTTGCAGGTGTAACTGGTTGCTGACGCTGTGGCATTTACTTGCTTGTCGAGGATGAGAGCTGAGCCTAAGTAGAATCCTAAGGTTTTAACTGATAAAGAGCTTAACTGTGGAAGACCATTTTGCAGATGTTCACTAGTTTCTGGCCCACTTAAAAGCCAGAGCAAAACTGTCCTTTTGGAAGGCACAGTGGTGTAAGAACTGAATGAACTTCTTAGGCCATGAAATCACCCCTGAGGGTCTCAACCCCCAGGTGAAGAAATGGAAGCCTTATAGAAATTAAAAGACCCTTTTGGTACAATGTCGCTGTTAGGCAGGTATTTGAAAACCCTGTCTCAAAGAATAGCCCTTATTCTTGATGGGTTAAGCCAAATAAGGAGCTTGGGCAAGGCTTCCTTTCAGTTGTTTAACTGCCTTGGATTGTTCCAGACACCACTACCATGAGAATTGAGAAACCTTGTTGGACTCACTAATGATAACCGAAAGTTCATTGAAGAATATGCAGAGGTCACTCAACCCCTGGTCCATTTATTAAAGGCTGAAGTCAAGTGTGAGTGGGGCCCCGAACAATTGGTGGCAGTTAAACAACTGAAAAGAAGCCTTTCACAAGCTTCTTCTTTGGCTTACCCCATCAAGAATAAGAAGTTCATCTTGGAGACAGGGTTTTCAGACACCTGCCTAACATCGTTGTTGTACCAAAAGCACAACAAGTTATCTTGTACGCAAACAAAACATTGTTCTCTGTGACGGAAAAATTCAATGACTGTGAAAAGGCACTCAAGGCAAAGGTATGGGCATTGAAAAATTACTGCCTGTATATGCAGGGGGAGCATGTCATCATAGAGGCTCCTTATCAACCCTTGCAGTTCTTACAAAGTGACAGAATCCGAGGAGGGAATGTAAGTAATTCCAGAATTGCATCCTGGATTCTGTCCATACAAAGCTTTTCTGTGGAGGTCAGGTATGGCCAAAACAAGAAGAGTTCTTTAGCACAACGATTGGATGATTGCTAACAACAAACCATTAAAACATGGTAAACTGATCCAGTTGATTGATGATCTGGTGACCTCTAATGGAATGACCATGTACTGGAAGAAGATAAGAAGTCCTTCCCAAATCGAGGGGCCGGTCAAGATTGGGAATGATCTGGTGGACTAGCTGGCTAAAACTGGAGCTCTGTAGGGTGATTTCATTGATATGGAATCCCTGCTGGTTGAAACCCAAGTCGCCACTTTGACCAGGTCACAAACTTGTGCTCACTCTGGTGAGACGGAGCTGTTTAGCCTGTTCGTTTACTAATTGTTGTTAACTTTTAAAGTGACATCTTGATTGATTTTAGGATTAAAAAGAAAATGTTGCTGATAATATTTAATTGCTTATTTTAATTGTTGTGGGTGCAGGGACTTTTAAGATTGGGATTGTTATATTTGGGGGCTTGTTTAACTACTCTGGGCACTCGATCTCAAAGGAAAGACTTTGGAGTCTTCCTTCACTTTCTACTGCAAATGCAGTATTTGCGTCACTTCCCCCTTCTTTCCTCAGAGCATTTATGATCTGGAGGGAATGCCATAGCAGCAGACATGTGCAGCAGGCCCACCTGCAGTGCGCCAAAGGCACGCTTAAGGCAAGCCCGTCTGTGCACGTCTGGGTTGCGGCATGGCCAGGGGCTAGCTATGGATAGTGGGCTCTCCTTGTTAAGAAAATCTTAGTCTGAATCTGCCCTACTCCATTTGGCTCCAGTAATACTGTAATGCCAGTAGCTATATTAGGTAGTGCTGCATTCAAGGACTCTGTAGTTCAGATTAATGAGGTAAATACATTTCATTGGCATTCAATGAATGCTCGCTCGATTCCAGCCAATGCTTTGGATTTATATGAGCTGTGTTGAGGTGTCCCCTGATCTCTGTTTTATTACAAATACTTGGTTACGTGACACGTCAGATCCAATTTTGGTTCAGGCCATGCAGCCTGATTATGGTATTTTGCATGTTGATAGCAACTCCGCCCATCCTGTTGGAGGTGTAGCTGTTGTTTTCCAAGCTGCATTGCCATGCTCTTTATTGGCACTGCAGCAGGGTGTTCTAATGGAGGTACTGGTTGCAAGAATTACTTTGTCACACACCCAGACAGGGTATGTGTTATTGATTTATCGCCCCCTATTCAGGATGGGGATTTTTGCTCCTCATTTTTTAATCTTGCTGCTTCCCTTAAACATTGGCACCCTGATTTGTTGATTTTGATCGATTTTAACCCGCCTTCTTTAAAAATGACACCTGATAAGACTGAAAATGTCCTGCAGTCAATTAATGCTTTGGATATTTTGCAGCATATGTATGGTCCCACTCATATACAGGGTAATAGGCTTGATCCTGCCTTTTCAGAATCTGGACTGATAACCATTTTTCCATCAGATAAGGTTCCATGGATTGATCATTTTGTGTTACCTTTTCTAATTAATTGCTTGGTTCCTTCTGCCCCCCTCTACTCAACTTCCAGCACTTAAGCATAGCTGGGCCGCTCTTTGTCCAACCATCATTTCAGCGAAGGTGATTTTGCTCTGTGATGGGGAAAATAATAACCTGTCCCAACTGATATCTGCTTTTAATACCACTGCAGATCTGTTGGCCCCATTAAAGCCTTCCAAAACCAGTGTGCATCCCTTTTCCCTTTAAGCTATGATTTTCTTCACACTTGGCAGAGCTTCGCCTGATCCGCAGACAAGCTGAAAGGAAACGGTAGATTGACTATTCTGTCTCCTCCAGGGCTATATTTCAGAAGGCAACTCGTATTTATCAACTGGCCAATGTAGATGCTAAATGCACTGGGCAAATCACAAATGCTCTTAACAAGCCCAGATACATTTTTAGGATGTCTCTCTCTGTTACCCTCTGTAATTCTTTGTCAACTTTGTTTCTTGATAAAATCAATCTTATTAGTCAAACTATACTAACATGATTGCCTAGTTTGCATGCGGACAGTCCTTCTCAAAAAGCAGTTTGTACTAATCTTTCATCTTGGTCTGCTTTTTCTTTGGTGAGCTCTGATGATATTATTAAAGCTACTTTGAAGCTAAAGTCATCCTCTCCCTTGGACCCTATTCCCCTTCCAGTTGTGAAACAAGTCATACCTTACATTGCACCTCTTGTTGCTTCTTCTTTTAATCAATCCTTTTTTTTTTTAGTTCTATTCTTACTTCCCTTAAGCACGCTTTGGGAATCCCGCTTGGTGATCCCGCTTCTAAAAAAGGTTTCACTTGATCCCTTACTTTCATCTAGCTATCGAACCATATACTTGCTTTCCGATTTGATTAAGCTAATGAAATCCATAGTTACCCCTATGCTCAGCTTGTTCTTGGAAAACTCCTCTTTTTTCAACCAATTCCAGTCAAGCTTTAGGCCTGGCTGGGGCACCGAGTCGGTTTTGGTATCGGTCATGGATGAACTTGCAAGGTTGGCTGATCCGGGTGGATGAGGCGTGCTGATTTTATGTCAGCCACCTTCGACGCCATTGATCATGACATCTTGCTTCACCGGCCTTCGGTGGCTGACATTTCGGGTATCGTGCTGGACTGGTTTGGGTCTTTTCTGGCTGACTGATCACAAACAGTTTCTTTGTGTCCCTTCACTTCACCCTCTTGTATGCCTGCTTGTGGTGTCCTTCAGGGGTCGGCACTTTTGCCCATTCTTTTCAACATATATGTCCACCTTCTTGCCCATCTTTTTCAGTTATTTGGTCTGCACTGCTATATGTATTCAGATGACACGCAGATCATAGTTCCCCTCAAAATAGACAATCTCTCTGGGGCTGCCAACTTTAAGAACTGTTTAAAGTCTGTTGGGGAGTGGATGTGCCAGAATTGGCTCAAACTAAATGCTGAAAAAACAGAGATTTTGATTAACGGCAATCCGTCCGATGACTCCCCATAGACACCTGATCTCTGGCTTCATCCCTAGGTCCTCCTCCTCAACCAGTGCTAGTGGTGAAGAACTTGGGGGTCAAAATATCAGCCTCCTTATCTACGGAGGCAACATTTCGTTCAGTTTACCAGCAAGGCCACTTTAAACTCAGAGTTTTGCGTACATTGTTCCCATTTCTTTCCACTCCTCTACGGGCACCTGTGGGGGGCCTCACTGATTCTGCGTACACTGCACTATTGCAATGTGCTTTATCTCCATCAGCCAGCATTCTTACTGGATCGATTACATGTGCAGCACAATATGGCGG
Source organism: Ambystoma mexicanum (assembly GCF_040938575.1). Classification (NCBI taxonomy): domain Eukaryota; kingdom Metazoa; phylum Chordata; class Amphibia; order Caudata; family Ambystomatidae; genus Ambystoma; species Ambystoma mexicanum. The sequence goes on along the minus strand of NC_090927.1, from coordinate 758,439,015 downwards.
CTCAAACTGTACTTGGGCTCTCTTCCTTGATCATGTTTCACTTGGGTTTCGGAGCCTTCACTGACTCCCGGTATCTAGTCGAGTGGAGTTTAAGGCCCTCTTTGGTCCATCGTGCCTGTAATAATCAAAGTGCTGATTACTTACAGTCAAGGTTGTGCCGCTATGTTCCTTCTTGACCGCTTTGCTCTGCTTTAGACTTTTGGATCTTGCTGCCTAGAATCCGTCAAGCTACGATAGGCGGTGGAGCCTTCTCCATTGTGGCAGCTCAAACATGGAACAGGCTTCCCTATAATCTTCATGAAATCATTGTTCATTTCACTTTTCGGTGTCATCTCAAAACTTTCTTATTTCAGTAATCTTTAAATTATTTACGCACATCATCTCTGGTTTGTCTTAGCACCATGATGCCTTCAGGTGAAAGCTGTGCTCCATAAATGGATTTAACATAACATAACATAACTTGACAGTGAACTCTCAACTATCCAGTGGAGTGAAGATACACTGGATGCAGATTTGATCACTGCACAGAAATAGGCCCCGATCATTGGATAATTCTATCGACACATAGAAGTCCATGTGAGTTTTCCTCTGATAGAATCAGATTGTGCCGGTAAAGAGGATCTCTGGGTGTTGATAATGTTTTCCAAAAGGTTTTGATTCCAAGACAGTTCGTTGGTACGGAGATCCCTATCTGGATGTGACCACTGGGTGGTAACTACCTCATTCTGGAGCCTGATGTTGAATCACGGCCACGACGCAGCCACTGCTGGTCATAGGTTTTTTTTACACGTCATTGGAAATCTAGCGTGAGGTTGCATACTGGCCACACATGGGCCCGGACGTATATATATATCTAACGGAGTGTCTTGTGTGGGCACAATTTCAGCCAAATTCCCCCAGACACAGAGCTCCCCTCCAAAAAAGGTGAATGATACTGTCTTGATCAGATTTGCAAGTCGATTTCATCGGGCCAGTGATTAACTCCACTAGAGGAAGCAAGTACATGCTGACTGTAACCTGCTTGTTTACAAAGTGGGTAGAATGTCTTCCTGCCCTGAATTATAAGGCAGTGACAATTTTTGCCTGGGCCTTCATTCTGCATTTTTCAAGTACAGCTGAATATTCTGTCTGGCATATGGCGAGGCGGCTGTGTGCTTTCATGACCACAATCAAATAGTAGCTGGATGTGCTCACAACAAACATCAGGCAATTCTGGAGCAAACCGAATCGCATGGCATGAGCAGGGTGCTCAGACATTTTTTTTAATCTTTGGGCCTCATTACAACCCTGGCTTTGGACCATGGTGCTATTAGCACCATGGTCCATGCCGGATTCTGCCATGGTGGATGGCGTATTTACCGCCCCATTCCAAGGTTGGCGGGGCGGTAAATACCCATTCACCATGGCCCCTTCCCCATTCCCATTTTTGGCCCATAGGGCTCAATGGGAATGGGGAAGGTGCTAATTACGGCACCGTAAATTACGGTGCCGTAATTAGCACCAATGTCGCTTAGCGCCTTGGACTTTAACGCCTGCAAAAAGCAGGCGTTAAAGTGTGAATCTGGCGTTAAGGGTTTAACGGCGCTGCAGCCTTTTACGGCGCCGTTAACCCCTTAACGCCAGGGTTGTAATGAGGCCCTTTGTCTCCCACTTTCCTTGTTATGGAAGTGGGGGACATCCCTGCAATCCCCAAAGTCCCATAATGTTGATCAAGGAGAGCGGGGGACAGCCTCGCAAACCTCCGCTCACCTTGAGTGTCATCGGACTTTGGTTATTTTTCCACTGCCGGATTCGACATATTTGTCAGTTTGTTTTTTTCCCGATTTTTTTCTACGGAACCCATATTACAGTATTTATTCATGTTGCTCGCATTGATATTTTTCCACATTGTATTCTGAATTAAATATACTAATAAGACCCCCATCCATAGATATTAGCTGCTCCATTATGCACAAAGTGCCTTTCCGTAGACCATTGCAACTTCACTAAAACAGTATTTTCTTGGTGTCAATCTTGCAATGGTGTAACACGCCAACAATGTAACATTAACATGAATGAACCGTTGCATCCCGGGGCATGTGTGCTTGCACATCAGAGTTTCTTAAAATAGTATAATTGTTTCCTTGAACTTACCTAAGGGGCCTTGTTTTTTTTGGTGGGGGGTGCTTGTTGAAATAGTTTATATGGCTTCTGATGGTTTTTTTCAGTTGCTTGTGCTGTGTATTGTGTTGCAAAACCTAGGCTGAAAATGTTTATTATCACATTATTCCCCCTCTAAAAAGCTGCCCCCCCCCAAACCCTAAGTGATATATACTGCATGAAGATATAACATGACTTACAGGAAGGAAGAAGCAAATACCTAATCCAAACGACAGGACTTCTTGGGTATGTAAGTGTGGATTTATCCCACTGACAGCATAGCTTCACAGGGAACCCACCGGGGAATAGATAGTCCATTGAAACAACAAGAGGCATGCTCATGGTCACCATTTAATCGCCAATTGAGGCAATAACAGAGTAGAGCCTTGAGAACGACTGTATGGTCGAAACACGTGTCAGCTGTTAATTACATTAAAGGAATTTGATCAACTGCACAAGAATAATGATTGATTTACAATAGGCGCTTAAACAAGCTGCATTGATTCCAGTTCAGTAGGCTGAGCGCAACTTGCAGCACTCAATATTGTTTGAGAAACTTCTTGGGTACTGGCTGCTTCCTAGAGCATGCCTAATAGGTGCTGGTCAGAGACATTAAAGCGCAAATATGGCTCAAGTGCCAACAACCAGGCCAGATTACAGAAACTTTGCACCAGTGCAAGTGCAAAGTTGCACGATATCAGCACTAGGGCAAAGTTTGCCCTATTTTTAAAAACAGTGGCACACACTAGAAAACTATGGCACCATGACAAGGGCAGTTTGGCATATTAAAAGCACCAGGGCAAACACTGCCCTAGTGCTAAATAGATACATTTTTCGTGAATTTTTGCATCAGGGCAAAGTTTGCCCTAGTGCTAATACCATTTCGTATTAGCACTAGGGCAAAGTTTGCCCTGGTGCAAAAATGCAGTAGAAACGCATCTTTTTTGTACTAGGGCACATTTTTCCCTGGTTCTTTTAATATGCCAAACAGCCCTTGCAGTAGTTTTCTAGTGTGTGCTACTGTTTTTAAAAACAGGGCAAACTTTGCCCTAGTGCTAATACCGTGCAACTATGCCCTTGCCTTTGCGCAAAGTTTCTGTAATCTGGCCCCATTGGCAAGCTAACAGACATTATGAAGTGGGCACCTTTGGAATCCCCTTAAATGACACATCTGCATTAACAAGCATTGGCAAAACCAATAGGGGTAGCGTTAGAAACCTAAGCAAAAGGCCATGTTTATCTGCTGGGGCTTTGCTAAAGAATCATTCCCTTTACTTTTGCAAGTCAAAGCAAATGACTTGGCCGGTGCTTATTTTAATGGTTTCCTTTGTTGTGATGTTTGATCAGTACATGTAGCATAGGCACTAAGCCAGTAATCAATGTTTGCAAAAAGAGCTTTTGGTCATGCAGCCAACGAACCCCAAACGAATGTTTTTTTTATGAATATAATAATTCTATTAACTAACTACCACCAACACGTCTTACAATCAAATTCAAAGCAGCACCATGATGTGAGTAAAAGGAGGCCCACGGAGCTTTATGAGTAATCGTGTCCGTAAGTGTGCTTTGTTAGTGGGGTTAGGTTTGATGGATACTGAGTAAACCGGGCAGCCTAAACATGGACGTAGCACTATGTAGGGAAAGTTACTGCTCAACTATGAAGTTTTCTTTCAGCTCAAATCACACGAGCAGAAGCCAGGCACAGACAATGGCCCATTCAAAATGGAAGAGTGATGGCTGGAACGGTTGGAAAGAAACGTAACTATTAGGCTTGCTCTGGGCAACCATCCAGGCCATCGTTTTTCAGCCTTGTCACACTGCCACAGATGTGGAAAGAACAGTAGCAAATCAGTACTGCTAGGTCACGTCCACTCTGCATGAAATCACAAGCAATGTTCCTGCCTCACTGGGCATCACTGGAAAGATTTAGCTTGGGTTTCTAGGTAGAGCATTGCCAGGGCCCACATGTGGCCATACCCACTCCTCTCGGAAGATTAGGGGCCGTTCAGCACCTTTACAGGAGGCCTCCCTTTTTGTGTGTTTCTGTCGATTCTTGACACACTATCAGGAAGACTGTGCTCTGTGGATTCCCCTAATTGAATATTCATTTAAAAACATACTTCTCAGTTACATCAGTATTTTGTCTTTTTGTGCACACCTGTTTCATAGGGTTAATTTCTGATCTGTGATTTTATCTCAATTCTTCTCCTTTTATATAGAAGCAATACAAGAACAAACAAGAACAAAGGGAAAGGAAAGGTTCTGCAAGCACGTCAAGACTTTCCTCTTCTCCTCCTCCTTCCCTCTCCCCCCGCCATGCTAAACCCCACATTTGTTGTGATTGGTGGCCTGGGCCCGTATGTGTCCTTCTAGGTCCTAGCCTTCAGTCCAATCGCCCGCAGCATCCGCCCTCCCCCCACACTTGCCTTCGGATACCACTGGCCTATGTTTTCTCACTGTCCTGCACTTATTGCATGGGTTGGCGACCCCTCTTCCAGCAAGTGGTCACTGCCTGGAACTTCCCTGTTGCCTTTGCAACAGGCTTTCTGGCACGTCCCCCTCATTGAATCCTCTAGTAGCTACCCTCTTAATCCTCTAGCACTTACCCCCGCTCCTGTCCTTTCCCTCTCTCTGCACTTCTATGCTCCGAATGTGCACAAGGCCTAGTAGATTGTCTTTGTATTCTACTCATCATTGTCATCATGTTCCACTGTCTTGTTGTTCCCCTCTTCCCCTTCCCTTTGCCCTGTGGGGGCCTTGAAACAATTTCTTGATATATAAGTGCCCTTCAAATGCACAATAAAATCAAATAAAAAATAAATAAAACAGAGGAAAGGAACTCCAACGCCACCACCGCTCAGCAAGTGTCCACTCAAGAAAAGAAAACATAATCATTTAAGCAATTATCATCTTTGTCGGGAAGCGTCCCACACATGCCACCCATAGCAGAGTAGGTTGATAGTGAAGTGAACACAGGAAGCAGCATTTGGGGCCCCAAGGAGTGCAGCAGAGACCCAAGGGACACAAGAAAGCCAACAACACTTTGGCCCTCATTACGAGTCGGGCGGTACAAGGTTAACGGCACCGGTAAAGGTGCCGGTGCCATCAACCCCGTACCGCCCGATGGACCTGCTCTGCACATCTGGTCTCACCAGACGTGCAGAGCGGGTCCCGCAAGGGGAAGAGGGAGCAAACAACGGGCCAACTCGTAATGGCTATGGGGGCTGAAATGGGAATGGGGAAGAACCGGTCCGGGTCCTCGGAGGGAGGAATTACCAGGCCTTCTGACCTCGGAATGGCCCAGCAAGTCCCCATTCCGAGGACCAGCACCCCGACACGATTCCGGCGGCAACCATTACCACCGAACTCGTAATGAGGGCCTTTGTGTTTTGTGCCAGATTTGGTTATTTTGGCAGTAAGCTCACCTGAGCTATATGAAATAAAATGGGTAATACTGAGTATTATTCTTCAATGAGAAAATATATATATATATATATTGTAACGTCTACATGTGCTATATCATGAGACAGTCCCAAAAGTGAATTTCCATATATAGTTGGGATTGAATTGGCTAATAATGGCTTCTGTGTTTTTGTTCTGATCCATCCGTCAGCGCTCACCGGGCGCAATGGTCTTGGAATAATTAATCCCGGGTTCGACGTTTAGGGTTTATTCACCTGGTTGTTCAAAGAAGAAGAATAACATAACCATCCCCACCCTGGAGAGTAAAGAAAAATGACTTCTTGGTCTTTTCGTTTTTTAATAGTGCCACGTTCTCTTGGAGCAGCCTCTAACCTCATGTATACGTTTACAGAGGATTTTCGGAAGGTCTAGTGGCCTCCAGTTCATTTATACAGTTGATTTGTTTAGGTGTTGCAAGGATTATACACTCACACAAAGAATTTGGGGAGTTAAGTACTGTGGCAGTGTTGCCATTTTCTGCATATATATCATTTACAACAGGTTTCTTGGCCTTTTTTCCTTTACAGGTGGTGCTGGGCTGGTTGTTACAGGTTTGCTTTTTTTTTATTTCACCAAACGGCCTATAATCATAAAGCGCCCATCACTTGCCAATCAATTGCAAGTCACATATATAGTACATGCATATCTGACTTCCTGTAATAAATTATCCTGACTTCTGCCCCTTGTCTATTGACCGGCTTGGTACTGCTTTAACGAGTATTATAGATTTAACTATGTAGACATCCTAAGTGCGCAGGAATCTGTTTTCTCATCTGTGTTTGATTCATATGCCCATTTTACACCTTTGATATTGTTCTTAATCTGACTCCGATTCAATGTATTGCTGTATTTGCCTGTCTTTTGTAATTTGTATTGAATACAAATTAGTGAATGTAAAAAAAACGAATGGATGCTATTGCTCTGCCACAAAGTCAGTGGAAACCATTGTGTTGTCAAAAGTAGGGAGGGATCGGGGGGCGCTGCTGAGCAGCAACAATGATTGCGGGCTGAGTGTGAGCTCTGGCAAAATCCTGTTTATGTTGAAATCCTCCCAGATCCAAGGTGCTGAAAGTTGTGAGGAGGCGGCAGATGGTGCGCAGCACACAGTGGATGAGCACTGCGTGGATCCGACCCCGAAGAGAGCAGAGAGTGCTCCTAGAACCGGTGAGGAGGAGCGGCCGAGCATGCAGAACACATCTGTGTGCCCTGGGCACGCTGCAACCACAGACTTCAGCAGAGTACGGCCTGTAAGGGGGAGGGGCCGCAAGATTCTGCAGACCAAGTTAAAATGCTCACCCTGGGTGGGCGGTCTCCATCCTATAGCGGCGCACTGCCAATCCATAGTGCCGGAGAACAGTGGAATGAAGACAGTCCCATGCAAATGAGCTCACAACGAGCAGATCCTCAGTTGAGGGTCTGTGATCAGGGGAGGTGCAACAGAGGCACCCAGGCAAGGCGCCCACTGCAAGGCCTGCTATAATTGCGTGCGGCAGCTGGGGTGGAGTGGCTACCTCTGAGAAAAATGTGCTTCCCTGCTGCAGCGGCCCATGGTTTGAAGGAGCCTGTTAGGCAGAATTGCATGCAGTACCCCCTGGGACCATAACATACAATTAGGACTACAAGTGCAAGTCTGTACCACACAGTTTTTGGTAGCGAGCTGAACAGCCAGGCTTATCTCAAGAGTGAATGTAAGCAGTACAAGAGGTTACACAGAGGTCTTTCAATCAAAGTGGTTCAAGTAGACACTTATACTGATGGTTTCGTGGTAAAACACTTATTAATTTATTACACAATCATTTAGGAAACATTCTACTATAAGGAGGCAACTTAATATCATAGACTAATACACTTCAATACAAAACTCTAAGATTTGAGACAGTTTGTGCTCCCCTGAAGTAGGAGCAAAATAGCAGTTCAATTACTTATAAGTGAGCAAAAGGGTCAAGGTAAGTAGAATAGATTACATATACTTGTTGGACAGTGCAAATAGTTTCAGTTCACCAGAAGAGTTCAATTCAAGTCAATAGGCCTAAGCCAAAGTCAATGGGCTGGTGTTCTGGATCGGAAAGAGCAGTTCTGGTATCAAACAGTAAAGTCTTTCCAAAAGTTCTCAGAAGTAGTTTAGGCGAAAAAGACTCATATGTAGGGTCACAAGCTGATTAGGTCTGCAAGTTGGGAGAGTTTCACAAACTTTCACTGCGAAAGTGGCGTTCTCCCAATCGGGTTGGCATAGTACCTTAATTTGAAGAAACAAATGTTGCTGAAGTTGTTGGTTCCTGGCAGTTCCTGCAGATCCCAATGTTCCTGCGCCTCAGTCGTGGGGACAAGAGGGAGGACGTCGGGGGACTCCTTTACTGCATGGGATCGTTGAAGAAAGCAAACAAGATGGAGTCACTTCAGTTCCATAGCTGTAGATTCAAGAACACAAGCTGGGGTCCCTCTCCCGGGTTAATCCTAACCAGCCTTGTGAATGGTATCCAGGTGGCTTACGAGTTGATTGGTCCCACCAACTCAAAGGAAAAAGCCGTCCTTGAAGGAGCTTCTCTGTCGAATGGAGTTTGGCAATTCGTACCTGCAGCAGGGCTTCACCGGGCAAACCAACGGTCCACGAGTTGCAGCAGCCGTCCTCTTCCAGCTCGTCTTCATTTCTTTCGTTCCAGTGGTCGACTCTCCTTTCCTGTCCAAGAGACTCACCTTTTAAACAGTTCTCTCCCTTTAATTCCAGCCTAGCTGTCACTCACCCAGCAGGGTGGCTATCCTTGCCAGACAGTCAGCAAGCCAATCACGCCAGAGTGCATTTAGGTCTCCTAGGAGACTGAGCACAGGGAGTTTCGGGCACCTCCCTCACTACCTGCCCACCCCAGACAATCAGATTCCAGAGGTGGTCTTCACTCCTGATACCCACCAAACGCATACTAACAAAGGAACCAAACCTGGTTTGGCGCGCAGAGAGAAACACTAGAAGGACCTTTCCAAAAAGAAACGATGAAAAAAGAAGACTGCGACCTGTTTAAACAAAGGGGCTTTAGGCGCCATCTTGAAAAACATGGCTCCCATGATTTATAGCTACCGGTGTTCACGGTCGGGAAAAATCATGGCAGTTTGTTGTAAAACCACTGCCGCCAGCCTTTTCAATAGGAAAGGATAGCATTTGACTGCTACATGAGTGTTTAGACACAGGGGATACTATGTAACCTCTCCAGCACTCCATTGTAAGATGGTGTGTGCTGGGACTATGAATTTGGAAAGACTAATGAAGTCAATTTCACTTCACATTCTGTGGGAAGCAGTAGTTTATCCCAGAGAAAGTATTTAAACCTTGGGGAAGTCTTAAGGACATCCCTGTGTCACTGCACTAAAGGTGCTGTGTAACACACACGAAAAGATGATGCCTATGGAGTTATTTAAAACCCCATATTCAAAGAACACAAGTGTAAAACACACATCAAAATACATGAAAGAGTGGGAAAAAAGGCTCACACTCTTTCCAGGTAAAACAAATCAAGTCCTCATAATCCAGCAAAGTTGCTGGGGGTCTCTAAGGTGAAGGGAATTAGCACATTTTTGAGAATTCTCTCTAACAGAGCCATCAAGACGCAATAGAGTGAGGCATATTATTCCAGTGTCAGGCCATATTCGGGGTGGTGACCCATGCCATCTCTCTGTACAGACAGTGTGGGAGACACGCCATGCTGTGAGTGAGCCCTTGGGCATTTTCCGGGTTAAGACATCATCCAGAAGACACAGAGGACGCAGCAAGGGCCCTGCAATGCAGCATACTTTACAAAGTTGGCCTGCAACTAATATCCATATCTAGCAAGGGTGGCACTGGTTTCTGGCAGTGAGGGTGGATTGCTGGTAGTACCTCCAGGGACGTGAGAACTTCCTGCAGGAGGACATACTGATTTTGGGGGTGTAGCTAGCCAGTGCACAGGCGATATGATGAAACGAGCAGGGAGAAAGCGTGGACCTATGGACTCATTCACAAATACTCCTGTACGACCTCTAGGCTGCTTGGATGAAAGATCCTGGGAATAATGGCAAAGCCAGTAAGTTGGGCGATACTGCAAGAGAGGATCCTTTGATGGTAGCTATGCAAAATGACTTTGCGTTAGTAAATGTAAAACTGGACGATATAGTGGCCAATATCAGTTCTTTGTGATCCGAAAATGGACAAATAAAGCGGTCGCATCACAGATTCCTGAAACCAGGCTTGGGGAAGCAGTCTGGGTCAAGTATCATGATTTTTAGTCATGCTCCCATCGAAATAATGTGCAGATTGTGGGGATGCCTGAAACTATGTGAACGGACCCATGGAACCATTTGTGGAGAAGCTATTGAAGAAACTGTTTGGGGTGACACAGTTCTCTGCACAATTCCTGGTGGAGCACGCCCATCGTGGTGCCCCACTCCCGAAGCTGGGGTTCTTCTCAGGTACTATTATCGCCAAACTATTCATTTATGCGGACACGGATCACATGCTGAAAATGTCGAGGGAGCCAAGGAATGCTGCATTTTGAGGCCAGTAACATTCACATATATCGTGACTTTGTACCTGGGGTCCAGGTGCTGTGAAGATTTTATGAACTGGTGAAGTGTCTGTTCCGGGCCCCACAGTTTCCATATGCCTTATGTTCCCAGCCAAACTACAAATACAACATGAGAGGAGGGTGCATTTTTTTTAAACTCCGGTTGATGCTATTGCCTGTATAGAGGCCTCGATCCTGATGTCCCTGCGGGAGTGCCAGAACAGTCCAAGTCCTAGTCAAATTATGGAGACTGTGCCAGCTGGCACGAGAGAGTGAGACGGCTATTGATTATCTGTAATCCTGGACCATGGCAAAACTACTCAAAGGCATGATGAGACACTGGTGAGACTATGCCTGGTTGCATATTCATCCTTCATGCAACGTTGCTGTTTGCACCGCACTCTGGGAAGTTTCCCTTAACATTATGTGGATACATTATCGAGTTGGGGGTGAATGTGGGAGAAGTGGGTGGCTAAGGGGCTGGCATAGGAAAGATGCTCTTTATGTTGGGGCAGTGATAGAGTTCCGGCGGTTGTATGCGGTAATGATGTTGGAGTGTAAACAGGGGGGGAACAGGTTGTGTTCATATTGTTGGTATGTCGGATGAAAAGGGAGGAGGCGAGAGCAGGGTTGGAAATTGGGAGTTAAGTTTCAAGGTTTGACAGTCATGCTGTTTCATGGAAATTTTACCTGGCTAGTGTCTTGCTGGGGGAGGAGATGTTCAATCAGGCAGCACGTTGGCCGTGAATGGGTGACTCTATTATTACTTTAAAAACATGGAACATGTAAAACTAGGAAGATATTGGCGTACCTTGAACGGCACCATCTCATAATCTCATAATAGTTATGTTGCAGGAGACGCATGCACTGGAGACATTGCCTGAGAGGTTTGCGCCTAAATGGGGGCAGCAACAATTTTACACCAATTTCTCATCCCAAGCGAAAGGGGTGATTACCCTGGTACACCAGTCACCATGCATTCAGCTTGGCAAAAGCGGAATCAAACCTGCGGGAAGATATTTGATAGTGTGGGGGAGAATTTCTGGGGTTATGATAGGATTAGTAAATGCTTATGGCCCAAATGTTGATGACCCAGTCTTTTATAGTTAACTCTCTGAAATACTCTCGAGAGTGACTGCCACCCCAATCATATGGAGGGCTGACTTTGACACTATTCTCGATGTTGGACAGGATCGATTGACAACCGCCCTGTGCGGCTTCTCGGAAGCAGCACAAAAAATTGGACAGATGATGTCCCACTTGGAATTGGTGGATGTGTGGAGGAACAGTTACCCTGGTGTTAGGGAGTATACCTATTATTCATCGGTCCATGATACCATGTCCAGAATAGACCTCTGGTTGCTTAAAGCTGAGTGGGCGTCGAGGGTGCGTAAATGCAAAATCCACCTGTGCACATTCTCTGATCACTCACCGGTGGAGTTGGCCCTTGCAATGGATGACTCCCCTAGACCAAGGCCTCTGTGGAGAATGGCACCCTATATGTTGTTGGATGCTGCTTTGGTTACATCTCTGCAGGACAAAATCGATGGGTTTTTTGTCGATAACGAGGGGTCAGTGTCTTCATATTCAATGGTTTGGGAGACATTTAAAGTGTGGTTGTGTGGCGAATTACTGTCAGTTTCTACTGGGTCACTCAAGGGGATTCAATGGGAACAATGGGAGGTGGAAACACAATTGAGGCAGCTGGAGAATTAATATGGGGTATCCAAAAATAGGGCATTGTTAGGTTTGATTAAGTGCCACATACCGAAGTTCAGAAAGCTGGCAGGCAAAGAGTATCAGTATATGGCAAAACCTAACCTTGCCCGTAGTTATGGGGAGGCTGACAGGCACAGTAGGTTCCTTGTGGGGGTGGCGAGTGCAGCCCATTACTGGAATAGTGGGTCAAACAGGATTGGTGCTGACCTCAGACGAAGCAATTATTGCAGAATGTCTGGACTACAATGCGACTCTGTATGCTAACGCTGACAGGTGTATGGATGCGGAGCTGGACCAATATTTGGGGGTATCATTTTGCCATGTCTGCCCAAGGAAGTGCATTTGGCTCTGGATCAGCCAGTGGCGATGGAGGAGGAGGAAGTCACTGCAATTATGTCGCTGCATCTCGGAAGGCCCCGGGTTTGGCCGAATTAGGGATCAAACTCTATAAAGAGTTTCGGCTGACCTTGGCATCGCAGCTACTAAAATTGTGAGAGGAATCATTGGACTTGGCCGGCTGCCACCATCACTTGCTGAAGCGATTATCAGAGTCCTGTTGAAACCGGGCAATCCTTCGCATGAGTTGGCCTCATATAGGCCACTGTCCTTGATTAATGCGGATGGTAAAGTGTTCGCAAAAATAATGGCAATCGGGCTTCTCCCCTATATGTCGCTATTAGTGCACCCAGATCAATCGGGATTTATCCCCAACAGATAGGTGCTTTAGAAATAAGCTATCATATCATAAAACCTGAGACAGCTATTTTGTATAATATTGCAAAACAAACTGCAATTCAAAGCAGTTGTTGCATCACTGGATGCGGCCGGAGCTTTTCATTCCGCCTCCTGGAAATTCCTGTTTAGTGTGTTGCAGCAATTTCAGTTTGGACGGTACTTTACCAGTTGTGTATGGCTTTAATATACAGGTCCAGTCACTAGGGTTTGCACCAATGGCGTGATGTCACAGGCCTTTAATTTGGGCCCTTTATGCCCTCTTGTGTTTTCCCTCACAATAGAGGTCTTGCGCAGATGTTGCGAATGCAACATGGCTATATGGGTATCCGTATATACAGGCCGCCCCAGATAATCTCACTCTATGTGGACAATACACTGTTATACATACGAGAACCAGAGCAGAATCTTGGCCCTGTAATGGAGAAAGTCACCAAGTTTACATTTTTTTCAGGCTACAGATTTAATAGTGCAACATCGGATTTCTTCCCACCTACAGTTGGGATGATGTTGCCTTATGACCTTATGAGGTTCTGGTGGGTCCCACTCAGGTTTGAACACCTAAGTATACTGGTTTCCAAAGCGCACCATTCACCGGGTGCTGAAAATCATATGGAATATCTGGGCTGCCTTACCACCAAACTACAACTATGGGCTAGGCTACCCGTGTTTATGTACGGGTTGATTGTTCATACTGAAAATGAATGCGGTTCCAAAAATTATTTTTAGTAATATTCCAATATAGCCCAGGTGCACATTCTTTACTAGTCTATGGTCTGTGGCGGTAGAATTTGTCTGGGGACAGGGGTAGCCCGGATGAGTTGGGAGAGACTAGAGGAGTCCTATGAACAAGGGTGACTAGGTGCACCAGGCTTCGAGTTATATTATATGGTTGTGCAGGTGCAGTTCGCTAGCCACCGATACTCTCCGGACCCGGAACTGGTGCACCGGTCACTGGAATAATATGGTGCAGAGCCCACGGATCTCAAGTCGGTCATTTTCATGGACCGATAGGTGGACTCCTGCACCTTCCACCCGGTCCACACAACTGTGAATACTTGTTCTAGGTTGTTCCGAAGGCTAGAGGTGAAGGCCCCATATAGCAGTGCGGTCCCCATATGGAACTTCTCTGGGCTTCCCCCTCAATGTGACTCAGATGTACAGGCATCTTGGGATGCTGATAGGCAGCTGGTCCTGGGAAATTTGTACCCAGGCAGGCAGTTTTATACCGTAAGTTTGTTGTGAAATTGGGAAGTAGCCACATGCAAATGCTACAATATCACCGGATGAGGGCAGCTGTTCGGTGCAGGTGGTCCTTGTTCCTGCAGGAACCCAAAACGCACAACTGTACAGAGACTGTAATGTTGGACGGCGATGCTAGGAGACTAGTCTCCAGGCTTTACAAGCTTGTTCAGGCTAGCCAGACCCCCAGGAACGTGGCATGGGCAAAGTAGGAACAGGATTTGAGTGGGGAGATACAGGATGCTCAATGGCAGAAATATTGACTCCTCACCAGGGATGCCTCGATGAATGCGAAATTCCGTCTCATACAATATGAGATGTTAAATCAGTTGTATTACACTCTGGCTAGGCTCACAAGATTCTGACCCCCCCCCCCCATTGAGGTCCTAGTGGCAGAATATTTAGTTGTGATCCAGTGTTGGCAGGTAGAGGAATGATCAAGTTTGTCAACTCTCTCCGTTGAATCAGGGATTCGACACACTAGTTATTGCAATTCATTCTGACTTTCACGATATAAGACTATGTGATGTTGACTGCAAAATAATAATGGTTGCACTTGCTATGCTCCTGGCCTTATGACATCCTCTGAAATGTATTCAAGCAGCTTGGTTTATCCATCTTTTCTAAGAGATAAGATCTGTGATGAGATGAAGGAAGGAGATACCCACTAGAAATTAACTCACACATGGATGTACACTCCATGAACATTGTGAGGGGTTCTGAGTGGCATCTCTAAAGCTCAGGTTGCCTATTATATCCCTTGGAACTCTGAGGGTGGAAACACACCAAAGTTGAAAGCTACATCGCTATAAATGTATGCTGTGAGTGGACCCAGTGCGTCTATTTTCTACCCTTGGTCTATATTCATGGACATGCATTGCAGAAGATGGTGAGGGGAGACATGAGGGAACATAAATACCAGGTTCTCTCACACTGCACCTCACAGCAACCACAACATGAAAATAACCCTGGCAGAGAAATGGTCATAGCTAAGACATCACAGCCAGAGTTTACAGCATTCAGAAAGTAACATTGTTGCTAATGGCTTCCTATAGCCAAACCTATTAGAAGTTCTACAGTTAATTATTCTGAAGGGTGTTACTTGCCACATTGGAATTAGAAAGCATTTTCCATCGAAGGGGGAGATGTTAAGACTTGCTGGGCAAGCTGACCGAGCTGGCCTCCTTGGAAAGATTGATTTACAGGTAGACAAATGATATGGCTATCTTTCAGAAGATATGGAGCTTGAATATTGAGAAAAATGATTAGGCAATGAGTTAAGCACAGAATAACATCAACTCTGTGATGAAGTTGACAATTGCAGACTTTCTTGGTGTCTGGTAAATTATTGGCCGACAAATGACCCTTCACTTTTGCTTCTTATTTAGGTGTTGCCCTTTTTTGTTCAGTGTTTGTCTCATGCTTGTGCTGTGTCTGTGTTTTTGTTCTAAGTGGTTTTATTGAAAACATAAATAGATGGTTTCCATTAGAAGCTCTGAGGAATGTTATAGCTGCTGTTCGTACAAGTGTTATAAGCCTGCACTTTGCTCTGCCTTGTGGAAAAGAAGTATATTAAAAATAGAAGCAGCATGCAGAATATACTCTAGAATTCATTCTTTCTGGTTTAATTCTGTGGAGTAATGATGATTTTCTTAAATTTGGTGCTCTTCATATTATCATTTATTACCTTGAGAGCCATTGTGAGAATTTGATTTCCCTTAAATCTGAAGCCATGTCTGTGTATGTTTAAACTGCATGAATCCGTGCACCACCAATCATAAATGCCCCTCTTCCAAGAGGCGTGTGCCTGCGATTGAGACTCCAGGCTCTAATCAGCTTGTGGTGGTGAGCAAACGAGAGATTGGAGGAAACTCCTAACTGTGCTTTCACATGGGTCAAGAGTAAACCAACACATGCGCTTTGAGTCATCTTTGAAATGTTAGTACTACTGCCTTTGGAAGTAAAGATCCAGATCTAGTTCTAGAAATGGGGTTCTTTCTTTGACACACACATCAGATTGCTTGCACCAGAATGTTTAAGGGCACTAAAGACAGAGCAGAAACTGGCTTAGGGAGTGAATGGAAACTCCTTTATGGGCGACGATTCTGGCTCGTGGCAAAGTTTTGTAGAAGAAAAACTAGATACTCAGGGTCAACGTTCCAATGTCTGTGGCTATTCTTGCAGAATACAGCTGCTTCAAAGCTTGTCCTCTAGTAATGATTGTTTGGCAACAACCAAGTTTAACATAATAGACATGTGATTGACAGTTCAAGATAATATTATAATCAGCTAGTTAATTCATGGGACCTGGTCAATTATGTTATCATTGTCTAATTCTGACATCATACCACTGTACATCACTGCTCTCACTAGCCGAACTGAACCTGCCCAAATAGTAACATTCTCAGATCATCTCCGCTTAAGACCCATCTCTTCACCTAACCAGGGTCACAACTGGGGAACTATGTAAAATGTGGGCTCAACTAAAACTCTCCAATGAAATTCATTCCCATTACATTGCTGATTAAAATTACAAGAAAAAATACGTTTACTTTTTGTTTTGTTTCTTTGTTTTAATATTATAAAGAAACCAATAACCCCACAAAACATTGTAATGATATTAAATCCACATCAACGTTCCATTTCTCCTTTTTCAGCTTGTGGCCCATCTCTGCGCCAAGAACAATTTCCCATTCCTGATGTTCAGTCAATCCATCCCTGTGCCTCATCCTTGGTAAGAGGGTCACCCCTACTCCAAGGGCCTAGCACACCCAATAGGCCATCACTGCTTTAAGACCATGTATGCTCTCTTTGTGGTCCATCCCTACCCCGTGGTCCAGCATAGTTATGTGGCTGATTACCAGTCTGCGGCCCATCTCTGAGGCCCAATGCAGCTCTCAGGACCATCCCTTGCTGGAGGCCCACCTTAACCAAGGTGGATCCCTTCACCTCACTAGTGTCAGGGCTAGCAACTATGCAAACCTGTCTTTCATAGAACGTTTACAATGACATGCCTTCCACAAGAGAAAGTGTGCTTTATCAAGAAATCAATGCTTATGAAAGGTGAATCGAAAGTATATTCAAAGTCACATTTCTATTGAATACAACACTCGAACTTTGGCGTTGTGCTGTGTATGGCACAGAGCCCCTCTGTAACTGTTCATTTACGTGTCATGATGCACAGTTGAGGATACATTATTCAACATAATAGTTATTTATTTACTGTGTTATGACATATAACTTGACTCTGAACAGGAGAAATTCCTTCACAAATATACCCTTTCCTAGTAAGGCTAATTTCTGCTTGAGACGCACCCTGGCACGTTGTCCATCCCTGCCAGGAGGCAGATCCTCACCATAAATCCAGTCCTGATGCTTAGTCGGTTCATCCATGAGGCTCATCCTTGGAAAGAGGTCCACTCCAATCCCTGGGCCAATCTGGCCCAAAAGCTCATCCCTGCTTCAAGGCCCCCCACATCTGCTCACTTGTACTCCAGCCCTACCCCATGGCCTGTACTGCTTCTGAGGCCATCTCCTCTCTGACCACCATCACTGATTCCCGTCCCTTGTAAAATGGTCTCCTTCACAGCATTTGTACATTTTATCAGCATTTGCGCATACTTTCAGACAAAGTACTAAAAAATATCAAAGAAGCCACCATTTAAAGAACACTGAGGAAGACAAGTACTCATGGTAATGAAAGTTCATTAGCGCTATGAGAGGACACAGCAGCCAATCAGGTTGCTCGGATTGTGGGCTGAATCTCAGGATCCAAGTATGCTTCTGAGAAAACTCATAGATCCTTGAAACTGTTCACCATCTTCCCTCCTTCTACCCGATGCCCTTGGAGATTTCCGACCTCCCTTTGCATCCCCTCCCCGGCTTACACTTAGCTTTAGGCATGGTGGCACGTCTGCACTGCTCCTCAAATAGTCCCAGCCCACCATGTAAAGGGAAGAGGGGTGCGGTTCACAGGCTCGCTTCCATTTCCATGGCGGCCAGGTTGGGTGAGTTATTCTTTGAAAAATCGGATTGCGTACTCACCACAGCACGTTGTTTTAAACAAAAGCATTACTACTTGCACCCGAGGATGTAATAGCTAATACCAATAATCACAGGCTCCCCAGGGTGTTCTGGGTGGTAACATCCCTATGTCTCTCATGAAAGGCCCAGCTGTTACCACCGAGTACAGCCCTGGGAGCCCACGATTATTGCTTAATTGGTAATGCAATGCTTGCCCTTAGCCATTCATTGTGCTACCTGCCCTCTTATTGTGAGGCATTTAAGTGTGAACATAGTGGGCATAGCTGGAAGTTCAGTATAGTTGGATCATCCTGGCAGGCGGTCTCTTGCAGCAGGGCTTGAAGAGGGATTGATATGCTGTGTTAATTTTCCACATAAGGTAATTCTACATGCTGCAGCTAGAGCAGGTTACCATGGCCAGGAAGTGAAGCATACCACTCCGATAAGAGGTTGATGTGCCACTATTTTCAATAGTTCTTTGGGTTTGTTAGCCACTTTGTGGATGCAAAGATCAAGGTATGCTTTCTTTGCTGGTGGGATTTCGTGGGTCGCATGGATGTCAGGATTTGCTCCAATGTTGCCTGTCAGATTTGTAAGGCTGTTCCTGCTAACTCTTCATTAGATCTGGCTGAAGAGTCCTCATCTCGGCCTTCTTACAGAGGGGATCAATGTTTTCTGAAGGTGCACAGGTTTAAATGCTCCTTCACATTGAAGTGGCCCTTCCAGTGAACAGCTATTTCCATTTGGAATGCTCTGTGTGTGTCCCTGTAAGAAATATCTGATTTATTATTTTTCGAGGTCAATTTCGAATTTTGATTTTGCTTCTTGATGTCTCCCGACTCAGTCCTCTTTTTTTCTTAAATCTGATTGATGTGGCACCATCTGCATCGAGTGTATTTATAACTTGCAATATTTATATTATGTATTCAATACTTTTAAATGTATATCTCGTCAGTGCACAGCCCTCTAAATTACAAGGTGCTGTGTTTGTACTTTATATGGCTAAAATAATAAAAACTTAACAAATACAATTTATTTTAACAATCTCTATATTCAATTTTGATCACCATGAGGCGATGTGAGGCAACAAATCATGTAGGGGATGGGAGTTAAGCATTTTTAATGCAACATTGTTGTGTTAACAGCCACTAAATGTGATCTTATTATGAGCGGTGCACAAGTGTGTAGGGCGTGTAGATGTTAACTGCTCGCTGGTCAAGTTAATACCCACTAAATGGTCTGAGTAGAAAAAAAAAGATTCTTAACGGGTGCAAGTCTCCGTTAACAGAGTGGGGACAGGAAGTGCAACTGTCTGTTAAAAAGGGAGGCCAGGCCGCAGAGACTTTGGTGACAGTGCCAGTTCCCCAAGTTAGACACAAAAACAGACCACACAGGGTTAGAATCCCACGGTCAGATGAGAGGTAAGAAAGGAGTGGAGAATGTATACAGTCAATTAGATGAGGAGCATCAAACTCCTGGCGGGAAATGTGTAGTTAAGCTGCACATCGAGGGCGCACTTATCTGCACCGTGAGTCAAACATGAACTGTGGCAACAGGAACTGACAAATACAGGGTGTAGTCTGAATGATAACAGTTCAGTCACGTTTAGGACAAACGGATAAAAGCCTCAGATAGTCAAAATCATCCTTTATAGAAATTGTACATTATGGGAAGCACAGGCCTCGGAGGTAGAGTGCCCCAAGTCAGATCAGACCACTTTCATAGAACTGAACCATGTGACCCTACATCATACCTGGTGGTCCTCTCCCCCCCTCAGCCTTGTCTATCATAGTCTCTATAAGGAGGGGTTGGAAATCCATCATTAGACGTGTCCCCCGTATTCCCCAAATTATGCACCACCCAGATCACATGCCAAAGTAACAGATTGGGTGGGGCATGTAATGGGACATGGCTGTGCTTCCACGTGGCCTTCTTTACGATCCATGTGGGTCAGGAGCCTATGATGGTACATCGAGGATCAGCCTTTTCTCCCTATGAAGTACTTTGTAGGATGGACGGCTCCAGGGCCATCCTCAAAGGGACCTGGAATTCTACCAAAACAGTGCACTGCCCCTTCTACAAAATCATGCCCTTCCCCCACTCATAACACCGAAACCCCAACCCAACTTCCCCGAGCAATGCTGCATTAGCATCAGTGGAGCATACATCAATTTGAAGATGGCGGGTCAGTAGCACAACCCAAAGCTGGGCCATCTGAATGCTCGCTGCCTGTGCTATTGTGGACTTCTACAATAATAATGTGATTGAGAAATAGTTTTCAGTTGATTATTTACTAAAGAGAACAACCAACGGTAATGTAAAGTACTTTATCTTAATAAGACTGCTGCCATGGTGAACCAATATCGGCTTCTAACTAAAGCAAGCAATCTTTACACCTTAGACCCCCCCCAAACAATGTTAGGACAGACTAAAATACCCGAGACTCTTCCTACACACAATTTCACTGCCTTGCAGCTCAGCAGGTGCATGAGTCATATTTTCCTCAAACATAAAAATATTCAACAAACCATTAAGAGCAATTATCTATAAAGAGAAGTAGTAGACTTCTGTGAAAGAAAATGTATGGGTCTTCCATGTCATCCCACACGCCCAGACTCTGGTCATTGTCATATTAAAAAGATCAACTATTTCAATCCTGTTTGCCTCTCAAATCTGGCACTGGTAATGTAGGATGTGTGCCATGTGTCCTTCCCCCACAATTCCACCGCCTCCTCTACCCCAAGCGGCTAATATTTGCTCCTCGCCGCGCACAACCTCATGATTATTTTTGGTTCATGCTGGGAAATGGAGCCATTGTTTACAGATATTAATTTCATAATACACACTTACTTCAGTTCTCCTGCGCATCGCTCGTACTTATAACTTGCGTATAAAGTCTCCATTTCTATTTCTTAAGTTGTATATTTGTAATGTATTGTTATCAAATATTTCATACATTATTCTCATTCCAGTGTGACCTGTCTGCGGCCATTGCTGTTCATGCAACATTACATGCACTGCTGCGTTCTCCAACCTCTGTGTGTTGGATGTAGCGTACGCAGCCTATTTAATACCGCCCCCAAATGTTGTTGATTGCTTCCCCAGTCACGTGCGGGTATTATATTGCTGAAAATGTTTCTTTCTGATAACATGAGAAATTCTTCTGGCATAGTTCAGTTAAGTGCTTCACTTCATACAGTTCAACAAGTGTGGTGGCTCTTAATTTCATTGCATCTACTTCTGACTGAAATTCCTATAAACCTTCTAATTGATAATCGCAAAAATCTAGAGCCAGTGTTTGATTGTGAGAATGTCCGTTTGCTCAGGATGCTATATTTAGCGCCCTCTACAAATGAATTCTGGACATTCTGACCCAGCCTGCCTTGGCTCCCAGCTTCTGTCTCCTTTGCCCACCTTACCCTTTCTTCTCACCAAAGGATCATCCCTAGAGAACCAAGCTTTAGTGCACAGTGTCAGCACGGACGTAATTTCACCAAAATGCCAGGGGTAGCGGAAGTGACATCACACAATCCCATGACCTCTGATGACATCACAGGAAGTGAAGTCATTTGACCCCACCCTGAAGTGACATCACGGGAAGCGATGGAACACAACTGTTCACCCCCTGACAAACCAGGAAGTAGCATCACATAGCATTGTTCCTAAGTATACAACGAAACGGTTCATAGACATAATTTCGAATACAAAATATTCGAAAGTCAAAAAGTCGAAAAAAAAACGTCGAAAAAAAAATGTCGAATTTTTTTTTAATGACGTTTTTTTTCGAAATGGGGGGGTTCCCCCCCAACCCCCCTTTTTTTTTATTTTTACCTTTTTTTTTCACAGAAACTAGAGCCCAAAAAAAAATATCGAAAAAAAAAACAATTCGACATTTTTTTTTTCGACATTTTTGATTCGACTTTTTTGATTTTCGAAATTTTGTTTTCGAAATTATGACTGGACACCCAACGAAACATATGGTACAATATCACCATAATGTGATATACATTTCATACAAGAATGGATCGCCATATGTATCGTAAATATATGTGTTTATAGGCCCATATTACCAAATGACTGTGAATGCTAGGAGAAGTCCAAGGCCAAATGATAATGATGTGTTATAATATAGCACGTACACTTAAGCGCTTTATATAGAACAAATATACATACAATATCACCCAACCTGAGTTGAGGTGTTTCAGAACAGACTAAATCAGTGAATCGCCCGCTGAAGTGTGCCTGAAACAAACCTTATATGAGTCTAGCAATTATTGTATAGAATTCCAGAAAGACACATTATTTGTTATTCCAATTCTTTCTTAATTATGGTCACTGCTCAAAGTGTTGCACTGTTGTAACCCCAATTATTTTATTAAGAGGCCTGAGCAAGAAAGCTAGCCACTCCAGAAAGAAAGAGTCGCATGGCATTCGCTCGAGCCCAGGAGCTTACATGTACAAAAAGAAATACATCAAACAAAGATTTTTTTTTTAGGTGTAGCAGGGTTCACAACAGGGGTAGCAAGGTTGCGACCCCTGTGGACCCCCAAATGATGTCCCTGAGTGTTAGCCCAATCGCAGCTCAATCTTTTTCGTACCTTATGATGACAACTGAAAAGGAACTTGGCAGTCCCCTCACATAAGCTGTCTGTGGCCATCCTAACTTGTGCCCATTTGTTTTTCTGGCCACCCTTCTTCTCCTTGGCACACAAGCATGTGAAAGGCACTTGCTAAACTCCGCCACAATGGGCTTAGCTGGCCATTGTTGTAGCAGGCGCAGAATGATGCGTGCACCTGAGCATCTACTAGCAGTGCCTGGAAAATTAATAATACTTATACACCTGCCAAAACGGCTGGCTTTGCCTATCCTTGTTTTTAACAGGACTTCAGGGCAGAAAACGTATAGTGCTTATAAATCAAGAAGCTGAAGGCAGACCCTGTTAAGACATTTTTATTACACCAGTAGCAGCTTTACAACTCCAGTTAAGTCATTTACTCTCAAGCCTGCTTTGAAAAAATGCTGGCAGGCATTTTGAGTGCAAATTGGTGGTAAGGCTTGATTAAAGTGAGCTCCAAGAGTTCCCATGATGAGATGTTTTGGGTGGGGAGAGGCAAGAACTGGGTGGGAATGGCTATATGGATTAGCATGGCCATGGGCTTTCAATGGGTGGGCAAATAAAAAACAACACCTACAAGCTGTTTGCCCCTCCTCATATGCCCTTTTTCCCTATCTGTACTCTAGTGCAATAGATTTGGCTTATAAGTGGTGCAAGTGTGTTAGGGAGAATTCTCCAGAATGGCTAATTCCCCTTACCTACTGAGTCCCTCAGCAGCTTTGCTGGATTTCTAGGATTTATTTTTTTCTCCTGGTAAGAGTGGAAGCCTTTTGTTCCCACTCTTACATGTGTTTTTGTTGTGTGTTGTACATTTTGTGCTCATGGACTATGGAGTCTCACCTACTCCATAGGCATCATCTTTTTACTGTGTGTCACACAGCACCTTTAGTGCAGTGACACAGGGTTGTCTTTTTGGACTTTCCATTTTAAACTCCATTTTCCCATTTTCTGGGACTGACTACTATCTCCCAGAACATGTAAAGTTGCCATTGACTCTACTAGTCTTTTTAAATGTACAGACCCAGTACAAACGATCTTCCATGGAGTACTGGAAAGGGTTAGTAGTTATCCCTTTTGTCTGTTTCTCATGGAACATTATTTTGTTCCCTTTTCTCTAAGATTTGGCTGGTGGCAGTGGTATCTACCATTTTTATTTTACCGCAAACTATGCAAATAGCCTCGGTACTGTTAGAGGCTATGGTGGTAGCCTCGAACTTTAATCCACTGGACCCCTTTTAATTTTATTTGGTTCCGGTCGGGTTTATTCACAATTTCTTTTTGTAAAGTTCTTTCTCGTGTTTTACTCTGCGTGCCAAACCAGGTTTGGTTTCTTTGTTTGCCGTCCTTTGGCGGGCTTCTGCACAGAAGCCCTCCTTAGGCGCCTGAGTGTCTGGGTGGACAGGATGTGAGGGAGGGGTTTGAGGCCCCCTGCATAGGGTCTCCTTGGAGACCCAAGTCGCACTCTAGTTTGATTGGCTAGGTGGCTGTCCTGCCAGGACAGCCACCCTGCTGCGTGATTGACAGCCAGGCGGAGTGAATGGAGGAAAACTGCATAAAAAGCAGGTTCTGGGACTTGGAAGGCAGAGTCGCCGCTGGATGGAGAGAACCGAGGAGAAGCTGAAGGAAGACGATTTCTGCAACTACTGGACACCCCGGTGAAGCCCTGCTGCAGGTCCGAATTGCCTGAACTTCGACAACAGAGAAGATCTGCAAGGAATCTTCTTCCCTTGAGCTTGGTGGGACCAACCAGCTCACAAAGCCCCAGGACCTCCTCTTCAGCCTGGTTGAACTTGCTGTGCTACAGGAAACCGGATAGCCAGTGAGAGAGAGTCCATTTGTGCTTTTAAGGAGCGCACCTTTTATTCAATGTTTTGCTCCGCTGCAGGCTTCTTCCCTGGGCAGCGCATGATCCTCCAGTCTCCCTCCTTCTTGTTAGACCGACAGTCGCTTCAGGA
Organism: Ambystoma mexicanum; assembly: GCF_040938575.1. NCBI lineage: Eukaryota > Metazoa > Chordata > Amphibia > Caudata > Ambystomatidae > Ambystoma > Ambystoma mexicanum. The sequence continues at coordinate 758,414,598 of NC_090927.1, read as the reverse complement.
ACCGTGAACCTGCAGGAACTGCCAGTAACTACCGCCTCAGCTACAGCATTCTTCTTCTTGTAAGGTACTGTTCAAATTTGGTCGTTCGTTCCATCCGACCGCAGTGAAAGTGTTTTAAATCTTTCACCTCTCCGAAAGGCTCATCCTTCTCTATTCCTTTGAATAACTTTTCCTCTGACCAACTTTGTTTTGAACTCTTGGCAAAGACTTAAGCGCAAACTACTCTTAACTGTGTGAATCTCAGCAAAGACTCGCAACCATTAGCATTGGCCCAGGCCTATTAACCTCTTAAATGCCACCGACGAGCCGGCTCGTCGGTAAAAACCGCTCCAGGTTGCCACCGACGAGTCGGCTCGTCGGTGTCACTTAAGGGGTTAATGACGGGGGAAATGTTGGGCGGGTTTTGCGGTGGGTACCGCGATTTTTTAAAAAAACCTGTGGCACTGGGGAGGGACAACAATGGCACTTAAAGGGTTAATTTGAATCCTAGTTGTAGTAAGCCTTGTCTAGATTGCCATGCCTATTACTTGTTGGTGTTGTTGATTTTTGATAGCCTTGTCCTTTCCCTCCCTTTTAAATTGCTGTAGTGCCATTTTGCTCACACTTCATTTTGAGCTTAACTTGTCCAGAATTGATTGGGTGTTGTGTAGTATATTAAGATTGTGATTTTCTGCTGCTTTATAATAGTGAACTGTTTCATAACTGATGGTGTAAATAAATGTATATTCTTTTACTCAGAAACCTTGATTCAGTCTTTGTTTGAACCACAGTAATTGCTGTCCTTTGTGTAACTTCTGATACTGCTCACTTTACTCTTGAGATAAGTCTGGCTGCTCAGCCATCGCTACCACTTTACTGTGTAGTACAGGCTTGTACCAAAGGTGAATTTGTACTTGCACTTGTAGTCTAAATTGTGTGTGGTGTTCCCAAAGGGTACTGCCTATGATTCTGCCTCACAAAGTGCCACCTAATAGCCCAAACTAAAAGGTGGATCATAGCTGCAGCAGAGTGTGGGGTGGAGGGTGCTATAATTAGGGGTAATGCACATCTGCACGGTATTGCACTGGGCTTTGTCTCGAGCATTAACCTGGGGTGGGCATCATATTGTGATAAGGATCCCTGTCCCCTCAGGCTATAACGCTTAAATTAAAATAGATGTACAATATGCTGCTAAATTTGTGTGACATATGTCTCATTGCCTCATGTGCAGTAATTTCCTTGTGCTGCCTTTTGCTTTTGATGCTCTCTCTGCATGCCCTTTTCACCACCCGTTTACAGTGCCTATCTCTCTGCTTACTTCTCAGAAAAGTCTAAGGTCCGATTCAGGGAAAAGTACGCATTTATAGCACAGTGACTGCGCGCCGAGAATGACACAGCACTTAATAAAAAATGCACAGCCAGCGTATTCATGGAATAGTTTCTGCAAAGTAGGCCTATACATAAGTCGTGGCCAGAACCAAAAGCACAAACAGCCACATTCACTTATGCTTGCGGGTTCCCAGGGCACAAACCCACGCTCGGTGAATTTAGCGGCTAGATACCACCAAACTCATATTGAGGCCGTGTGGTTGGTAGATTGTCAGAGGTTGCCGGTTGTCCAAAAATTCCCTAAAATGGTTTCAGTCCTCCCTGGAGAGTCGCTTCCAATGAGTTAACATGGGGAGCTATATCTCTAATCATGTTCCAGTATCATGTGATGTCCATCAAGATTCTTCCCTATCCCCATTGTGATTTAAAATCTATATGCAACCACTTATGGCAATTTCTACAAAATACTACCTCTGCTGCCATTCATATGAGATGACACCCAAATATATATAAAAGTCAGCAAGTCGGTAGAGTTACTGCATAATATAGCACAGTGCGCTGCTGAAGTTGGACATTGGATGACCACCAATACGTTCCAACTAAACCCAAACAAGACAGAGCTTATCTTGTTTAGACCTAAACACCTTATTGGGGAGTCTACATTGATAACTCCTTCATGTCTTTTTGGTCTGCCTACGGCTTTTTTGGCTAGGCTCAAGAATTTAGAATGCATTTGGCAGTCCAATTTGGGTTCTGAACATCAGGTCAGAGCATTTGTACTATCTTTCTTATCTTTGTCTGCTCCGGCACGCCCTCCATAAAGACCATTAACAGTTCATGCTGTTGTGGTGAGCTCCCTAGTTTATTCCAGGCTGGACTCAGCAAACGACTTGCTAACCGGTAATCCTGCAAGGCAATTTATAGATTACAAAAGGACCAAAACGCATCCATTAGACTTATCCATAAGCTTCCTAAAATGGCCTCAGTCTCAGCAGCCCGAATAGCTCTTCACTGGCTGCCTGTCAGGCAGAGAATAGATTTTAAAATTCTGTATTTGATGTTGACATGAATTAATGGTTCAGCGCTCCCTTGTTTGGTTAACGACATTTCTCCTTATCTGCCTACTTGTATTCTTTGCTCAGCCAATAAGTACTTCTTGATTATTCCTTCCACCCATTGTGTGTCCACAGGGGACAGCCGTTTTTCTGTCTATGGGCCACAGCTGTGGAATTATCTCTCATTATCACTGCTCAAGTTGACATCTCTTCTGTCTTTTAGGAAAGCCCTGAAAACCTTCATTTTCTAGTAAGAGAGGCTGTTTGTTCTTGTGACATATCAATTTGATCAAAAGGTGGAACATTGTACAATGCATGCTATAAATATATCACCTATATCAGTTGTCTATCTGTGTCTACTAGAATCCTTTCTGATAAGTGTTCACACACGTTTTTCATCTGTTGAATTACGGTCCAGTTCATATCATTTTCTGTTTTCGGCATTTTAAATACTAGCCTAGCAATGGCACTGAATTCCCGTTTTTCTTGATGCACCTCTTGTGCCATGTGAACCGCATCTTTGATTTTCGATGTTTTTGCCTTTGTAACTCTTTACACCTGGACACGTGACTATATAAGTAACTGGAGAAGTGCTACAATTTGTATGCTTCAGTTCCTGGCATTGATTTGGTATTCCAATCCCCTCTCTGTGGATTTATTCTTGAGGGTACAGGATTCACAGCTACTGCATGGTGAAAGACCAACACTGCTTGTGAGGCCCCTTACGATGATTATTATTTGGGTATTTATTGTGCATGAACCTAGCTCCAGGAAGCAACAGAGCACTTTACAATCATAGGGGGAAAAACGTGATGAAGGAAGCAGAGAAACAGAAGGACACCAAGAGGGGAGGGATAGGGTGGGCAATTTGACAGCAAGAGATCTACAAGCAACCCGGGGAGAAACAAGTGGGGAGCAGATCACCCAGTCTAGGGTGGGGAGTTGAGGGTGTCTAGACCTGGGTGTTAGGGAGGAGTCATTCCTTGAAGAGCAGGGCCTTGAGCTTCTTCCTGAACTGATGAAGCCATAATAATAATAATAATAATAATAATAATAATAATAATAATAATAATAATAATGTGAGAGGGCGTGACCGATGGTGATGAAGAAGAGGTTTTGGAGTCTTGGGGCGTAGACAGAGAATGATTGTCTTCTGGTTCTTTCCTTCCTGCACTGGCAGAGTTCAAGTCTTCACATGACCTAATTTCTGGTGGATCATAAGCCTTTGGAGATAATGAGTTTCTCAGTGAGGTAGCTTGGGGACTTCAGGGTGACAGTCTTGTAGATGATGCAGTAGTATTTGAAGATGATAGAGGCTTGCAGTGGAAGCCAGTGTAGTTCATTGAGGTTTGGGGTGATGTGGTCATATTTGTGGAGTCCTTTCATGAGTCATGCAGCAGCACGCAGGAAACATCTCAACAGTATCAGGTTATTCACCAGACCGTCTTACAATAGTTCATTGTCATCGTCCAGGTGGGAGAGGACCAAGGCATGCACAGCAGATCTGAAGTTGTTTTCTTTGATGAAAGGCTTGATTTTCTGCAGGAGAGAAAGTTGATACAACGCTGTTTGGGTCTACCTTGCTATGTGCTGCATGAAGGAATGGTGTTTGTCGATGTTGAACACAAGGAACTTGGCCCAGGTGGCCACCTGTGGTTGTTAAGCCCTCAAGGGTCAGAGCAGAGAGCCAGGTTTGTATGTCAGGGTGTTCGGTGTTGTTGGTCATCGGTTGGAATTCACTCTTGGAGGGGCTGAGAATCAGGTAAGCACTGGGCATCTATGAGTGGATCAATGTGAACCTGTGGATGTCTTCGATGGAGGATATCTTGAGGTAGAGCTGCGTGTCATATACGTATTGGTGTATGTGTATGTTGTGTGGAAAGGGGATGGTTCAGCAGGTTTCAAGTGAAGTTTGAACATCAAAGGGGAGTTGATTGTGTAGTGGTGGTCTGTTCTTGTTTCTCTCTCAGTTCCTACACATTTGTCACTAATAGTGATGTTATTCCTGATGTTACCACTTCATTTGAACACACTTCTTCAAGGCTGTTCTATCGTTCTGTCTTAACTATTCAGAATGTGGGAATACATATTGATGAGACACTTGATTTTGTGTAATCGATTTGTGAAAGCACTGACACATGCAAATGTCTTGGTTTGGTTATTCTTCCTTTGTCCATCTAGGATTGCCTCAGTGATTTTAATATAAGCCCTCCTTTTAGCATTGCTTATTAATTCATTTCTTTGGGTATCCATTTGGTTTAAGTTTCACTTCCTCTTTTTCATTAGCATTTTCCCTTCTGCTGTTTCCCTGAAGGCCTATAGTTGTCCCTTAAAGAATTAGAGTGGGAGGAATTGAATTGTAGCACAAAAAAGAAAATCCTTTCTGTTGTTGTTTTAAAGGCCTCACTGATAAACTGTTGCAAAGAATAATCTAGTCCACTGTATTCTGCTGTTGTTTCAGGATATTCAGACTTGCCCATTTCCCGTTGCCACACCCCTTTCTGAAAGGATAGCTCAGGAAGCACATGTAAACCTCTCTGCATCATCCTTGGCCAATAGTTTGGTCCGCAGCTGGGGTCATTTGAGGGTTTGAACCAAATGTTAATCATAGGTCCCCAATTATCAATGTAGTGCCACTATGTTAGTCCACATCCAAAAGTCTTAAGAGGGTGCTCTTCCACCTTGCAATAAATGCTAAAAACACACATGTTGAAGGCAAAGAGGGAGGACAGAAAGACAAGGTTGGGTTTCCCCACATAAAACATTTTCAACTCTTTGGGACATATCCCACAACATTGCTCACTGTTTTGCCGCCATTTATCCAGGAATCTGAAAAGCCCTTGTTTCGGCAGACAATAGTGAGAATTACCTTGGCCGAACACCCAACTCCATTGCTGTGCTATGAACTAGCAGCATTTGACAGATATGACAGAGCTAGCTGAAGCCCTGGATCCAGGACAAAAACCTTTTCTGCAGTTCCACTGGGCGATGTGCAACTTAGCATCTGGAGACACCCATGATGCTTTGAGGCGCAAATCGATTACCCACCGATCTCAAACCCAACTCATGGTTCTGTATCTATTCATGAATTATCCACTCTTAACCCATCGTATAAGTACAAGCATTTCCAATGAAACTTTACACTTCAACATAAACATGCTCAAACATCCTACGTCAAAGGGACATTTGTATATTGGGAACATATCGCTATGTCAGGTCAAATGAGAGTATTTAGGTGCGTTTGACTCTGCAGATCACCCTCGTGAATTCCCTACAAAGACAAATCAGAAGCTTTAATAACTATTGTTAAACTGTCCATCACTGTATTAATTGTAAGCATGGTTTGTTTTGCTATTGTTAAGAAGTTAGATCCCAACTTTAACTCCTTCATCATTGACGGTAACACCATTAGGGTCTCCAAGGGTGCAAAAACATTAGGCATCTACCTAGACTCTACACTATCTTTAGACAGACAAACTAACACAAAAGTCTCTACAGCGGCCTACACATGCAAACTCATTACCGCTTGCCGACCCTTTCTAACCACCAACAATAGCACCACACTAGCGAGAACGCTGGTCTTGTCAAAACTTGACTACTGCAATGCACTCTATCTAGAGACTAGCCAATGGAATACAAACAAACTTCAAACAATCCAAAATAATGCCATCAGGGCAGCGTTGAATATCCTTAGAACCCGTTACATCTCGGACACACTGGTTATCTGTTAACCAAAGAATCGCCCTCAAATCACTGACACTTACACATAAGTGCCTCGCAAATTTAGCACCGAATTACCTTTCCAGGCTATTCACTCACAGCACCTCTGATCGTCCCCTTAGATTAGCCCAGGATCACTGCCTTAAGGTACAGAGTTTCAAGCTTCAAAAGGCTGGAGGTAGTAGCTTACCTGTGCTTGCTGAGAAGCTATGGAATACTCTACCCATCTCACTCAGAACTGAACCCTCCTCCCAACCTTTTAGAAGGAAAGTCATAACCTGGCTCATAGCGCATGACCACTAGCCCTGCATCCCTGCATTTATGCTTATGTATCTTTGCTTACATGCTCATCTTGTAAATAACTTATTGCTTATCCTGCATCATTGTGCTCCCTGTGAATATAAGTATATATGTAACCATGTCAATGTATGTATATTTGTAACATTTGTAAGAGGATTCAATTCAGCACTACAGCTAAGTTAACGCCTAGTCTAGAATACTGAATGAACACCCTTATTGATATATCTTTAGGTCCAGTTCATGCGTTCTGGATGACTACCCCTATATAACACCCCTCTCTTGGAATCCCCCTGACCCCACTGAGCCAAGAAGTAGTTCTGTTTTGCAAGTTAAAAGGGTTTATTTGATACTTTAAACAATAGATATATATCACACTTTATAATAAGTTAATAATTGAATAGCACACTTAATCTGATATGATAAAGATCAACAACGGAGAATCTGGCACTAGCACACTTCTTTATAATTACTAAGGAGTTGAGATGAAATGGATAAGGGAGCACACTGGTAAATAGGTACAGAAGGATAATGTGGTAGAGAATGCTTTATAGGGTTCAAGGAAATGCAAGGTTGATGAATGAAATGCAGTATAGAAAATACTCAATATGATTTCAACCCAACAATGTAATCACTTTTCTCTGGCTTTTCACTCCCCCCCTCTTTATGCAATGCAATGGAATGGGAGGAGAGCACACAGTTCTCAGAAATGCAATCAATGTAATCAGTTCAATCCCCCCCCCAAGCTTAGACAACAGAAGTTTAAAACACAGATAGGAGTTTTGAAAACACAGGCCCAAATGCTTTGATATGTGCTAGCAATGGATGAGAAATATGCTGGAAATGCTTTTTGATTCCCTTTCAGAGGTTCAGGGTGAGTGGTATCTAGTTAATATTAGTCCAGGCTCACACTAGCAATGAGGCAGGGATAGTTAGCAGGTTAAACGAATTTCTGGCAAATGGAAGGCAAGCAGCAGCAGTTTTTACATGTGAAGAAATTTGCAAATTGCGGTAAAATTCGCGAATGCGTGTTCCGCGATTGCGGTAAAACTATAAGGGGTAGGAATGCGGTTCTAGGTTCGTAGGGAAGCCACGATTCTAAGCTTTCAAATAAAAGTTATTGCAAGTCTCTAGCACAAACGGTTGCGGAGATATGAGCGATTTTGTGAAGGTCGTTTTTCAGATTTGAAATTTTAAAGTTCAAAAAGACAAGTGCAGCTTTACAAATGACAGGTGACAGTTAGGAGGCAGTTCTACTTAGATCAAATAGATTGAATTATATTATTTTAACTAGGAGATTGGTTCTGCACAGTTTCTAGGTACTCACACTATATTCTTGAGTGAAATGGGCCTCGCCATGGATCTGGTCAGGTTTTAAACTCGCCTCTGGTCTCTGCACTTCACAGTGATCTGGGTCAGCTCTCTCTGGTTCTGCTAACAGGTCAGCTCTACTCTGCTTCTGGTCTGGCCTGATGGATTTGAAGTCTCTATGCTGCTCTCTGAAGGTTGATGGAGGTAAAGTATGGATCTCTGGATGTTGTATGGTCCGGCAGAGTGCGTTGCAGCAAATGGAATTGAAGGTCCCTATCTGTCCTGTCTGTCTGCTTTTATGTGTTTAGAATGTGGGTGTGTTCTAGCATCACTGACCCTACCTCTCTATCAGCTTCTAATTGGTCAAACTTCCATTTCTTATTTGATTGGGGAATGAACTGTGAGTCAGAGGGATGTCATTTTATGGCTTGCAGATAGGACACTCCTCTGTCAGATTGCACACATTCTATATTTGATAATAAAAGACATATTTCACAGTTACACAGTTGCTTGAAATTACATAGACATGGTGTGGCTGAATTTAGCCATGTCTCTGTCCAAATCTGTTGTTTCTAAGAGCTTGCATTCAGAAATGGCAACTTCTAGCACTTTTTCATGTGCTAAACAACATTGGATCTTCATTAAATTTTATACAACTGTTCCTCACATATCTACCCACATACCAATGCATTTTCGTTTGTCTAGCTGAAACAGGGAGTCTGTAATATTAATAAACAATGGGGTTTTGCCCCAGAACATCACACAAATTGGAGTTTGGGCTTGAATTAAAGGTACATTTTTTAAATTAAAGCTCTCAAAATTATACATTTCTGTCATTTGATTACACAGAGTTATCAGTGTTTTTGTAAAATATATATTTTACTTTCAATTCAGTCCTCAGAGTGTTGAAGTCCGCCTCCAAGACTTGGGTGGGTCAGTCACAGATCTCTGCTGGCTGGCAGATCTTTGTTGACAGCAAACATCCAGAATTAACATATTCCTTTCAGAGGAAAGGGTCCTTTGTGTGGTGTCTGGCAAGCTCACATCAGGAGGCCAGGGGGCCACCTTGCATTTAATTAACAGAACCCTGTTACTTCCTGGCTTCTTGTGTTGAGTTCTGAAGTGTCAAGAGTTCTCAGGACATGCAACCCCTTTGAACCTTTGATGAAATAAGACCCCTTTCTTTGCACTCATGCAGTTTGCAAGACAGCTCTCCTGTCAGAGTTTAGACCGCTAGCGCCACCATCAGGATTTTGTGGTTACTGCATCCATCCTTGGGTTTTTCTTTTTTTTAGATTGATTCCTTTCAGCAAGTGATATTATATGGAGTAGATTGTCCATGTTCAGGACATGGCATTGGTGTGTTTCTGCAGTAAAGTAATTCTGTGCCCATGATTTTGCCATATTTGACATTCAAGAAAAACGAATTCCCAACAGTATGGGTTTGCTTTTGGCAATCAGCATTGCATCTCTGAACTCACAATATAGGCAAAATGGGATTTTCCTGTGCATTTTCTGGGGAGCTCTGGCCATTATGATGTTTTCAATGCCAGTACTGCACAGTTTTGAGGTAGGGCCCGGATGCATGGGTAAATACATCCCACAAGCCCCCCTTCTTGCGGTGGCCATCTGATCCTTCACTGGTGGGACCCGCAAGATCTGGGATGTAGTTCTCCTCTTCTTCCGATAAATGGCACAGTTCAGCATCTTTTCCTCCATCCGGTCGGATCGATCGGTTCTCCTCGCCGGTCCTGATGGGAGTATTGGGCGGTCCACTGGGCCCATTGGATCTTCGTTCCCGGTCTCCGGATCGTCCTCCTTGGCCCGTCTTCAGGTTTTCTTTCTCCTAGGACGACAAAGGAAGAGCGGCAATACCTACTCATAGACGTTTTTCCACCACTGTTGAGATAGTGGGGCAGCATATGCATTTTATCATAACGAAACATTACATTCTTATTTTGAAAAAAAAAAAAAACAGTATAACTAAGAGACAGTTTCATGCAAATCACAATATTTTAGAGACTAGATGTGGTATGTTTTATGGTTGGAACTGAATTAGTCTGAGACAGTACCCGCTAGGATTCCAGAGGATTCCTCCAGTTGTTGCAGAGTGTGCCTGGGATGGCAACATTTTAACTGGTTTATGTGGACCCACTTGTCTTCCCCCTCTGCCGAACCGCCTTTGGGGATGTGGATTTTGTAGGCCACAGGGGAGGTCTTGTCGATGATCTCAAAGGGTCCCTTCCATGTAGGCAAAAATTTGCGCTGCTTGGCCTGGTTTCTTTGGAAGTTGTATAGATAGACAGGGTCCCCCACCTGATATTCCTTCCTGGAAGTTTTCAGGTCATAGTGGGTCTTCATGCTATCAGCTGATCTTTCTAGATTCCGCTGAGCATAAGCAAAAGCATGTTGGAGGTGTTTCCTTAAATTCTCCACATACTCATGAGTAGTGGAGGCATTTATCAGTGTCTGCTCTTGGGTCCTGTAGAGCAAATGCTGAGGAAGCACCATCTTGCGTCCAGTCATCAACTCAAATGGTGACATTTTGGTTGCAGATGAAGGGGTAGATCTGATAGCCATTAGGACCAGAGGTAATCGGATATCCCAACTTGGCCCAGAATCTGCCACAAACTTCTTTAATATGCTCACAATGGTTCGGTTATACCTCTCTACTGCCCCAGAAGAAGCTGGTCTATAAGCAATATGCAGCTTTCTCTTGACCCCCAGTATCTCCCACATCTTTGTCATTACTTCACTGGTGAAGTGGCTACCTCTGTCTGACTCAATCCTTTGAGGTAGACCAAAACGGGAAAAGATGTGGTTAATCATCAAGGCAGCTGCAGTTTCTGCCTTGCAATTTGGGGCTGGGAGACATTCCACCCACTTGGTAAACAAGCATGTCACAGTCAACATGTACTTATTCCCCCTAGCCGAGCGAATCACGGGGCCTACGAAGTCGATTTGTAAATCTGACCATGGCAGTGTCATCCCCGTCTTTTGGAGAGGCGCACGATGCGTGAGGGATGATGGCTGAAATTGTGCACACACAAGACACCCCTTCAAGTATTGGTCGAGGTCCTGCCCGATGTGTGGCCAGTATGCAACCTCTCTTAAGATTTCCAATGTTGTGTGAAACCCCCTATGACCGGCGGTGGCCGCATCATGGGCGTGACTTAACATCAGGCTTCGGAATGAGGTAGGAACCACCCACTGATCGTGGCCAGCTTTGGATTTCCTTACCAGCAAACCGTCTTGGATCCGGAACATTTTTGGACATTTCATCAACACTCTTAGGTCCTCTTTCCCAATGTAATCGGTATCCGTCAGGGGAAAGTTCTCAGGGTCCTCAAGGTGCTGGTAAAATTTACCAATAATTGGATCCCCCTTCTGAGCAGTAATCAAATCATCATCAGGGGTCTCCTTACTCCATTGTGCAATTGAAAGGTCGTTGTGAGCGTTTGTCTGGGACCTAGTGATAGCAGTGACCTGGATTTCCCCCAACAGGGACTCAATCTCAATTAGATCCCCTTGGATGGCCCCGGTTTTGGCCAGCTGATCAGCTAAGTCATTTCCAGTTTTGTCTGGTCCCTCTACTTTGGAATGACCCTTGATCTTTTTCCAATAGATGGTCATCTCATTCGAGGTGACCAGATCATCAATGTTTTGGATCAACTTCCCATGTTTCAAGGGTTTGTTGTTAGCACATAACATGCCTCTGGTTTTCCAATTAACCAGGTGCTCCACGAACCCTTTCCGTACATAATCCGAATCTGTGATTATGACCAGTTCGTGGAGTTGATGCTGGACAGCAGTGAGGATGGCCTGATGCACAGCCATCAATTCTGCCACCTGACTACTTCGGGGACCAATTTTGTATCCAGCGGAGGGTTCTGGGGACTCATTCACCCATGCATTCCCTACGCCAGCCACCAGTTCTTTCTCCCCGTCGTTGTCAACATGGTAAGAGCATCCATCCACATACACAGTGGGCATTCCCTCACACTTGTCCTCTTCAAAGACTTTGTGTGGGGAATTAAGGTATGCCTCCATGTTGTCCTTTATTTTTAGACTTTCGTCCTCGAGACAGTTTTCTCTGGCACAATCATGCAAGTCAGCCAGACCTTGCGCGAGGGGACTCTTCTTGTTTTGGCCATATCGGACCTCCACAGGAAAGCCTTGCATTGACAGAATCCAGGAAGTAATTCGGGAATTACTCACATTTCCGGCCCGGATTCTGTCACTTTGGAGATATTGCAGAGGCTGGTGTGGAGTCTCCACTATAATGTGTTCCCCCTGGATAAACGGACGGTAATTCTTCAATGCCCACACCGTTGCCAGGAGTGCCTTCTCACAATCGTTGAATTTTTCCTCCACAGAGGATAAAGTTTTGCTCGCATAGGAGATTACTTTATTGACCTTGTCATGCTTTTGGTATAATACGGCCGTCAAGCACGTATTAGAGAACCCTGTCTCCAGGAAGAACTCCTTGTTTCTGACCGGGTAAGCTAGGCAAGGCGCTTGTGAGAGGCTTCTTTTGAGTTGTTTTACTGCCTCGGATTGTTCTGGACCCCATTCCCACTTGACCCCCCCCTTCAGGAGATGAATCAGGGGTCTGGTGATCTCTGCGTAGCCCTCAATGAACTTTCTGCTGTAATTAGTCAGTCCAAGGAGGCTCCTTAGTTCCCGCAGAGTTGTGGGGTCTTTCAGTTTCTGAAGTGCTTCCACTTTCTTTTCCTGGGGACAGAGACCCTGAGGAGTAATCTCATGCCCCAAGAAATTAACACGGGTACTACACCACTGTGCTTTCTGAAAGGAAAGTTTTGCTCCGGCGGCCCTCAACTGTGTCCGAACATAACGGATCTCCGCTATGTGTTCCTCAACAGTTGAGCTTTTGATGAGGACATCATCTACATAAGCCAGGTTACCCCTTGCACCCAAGTCGGGCATGGCCTTGTGTAGAAAAATGTTGAATTCATTGCCGGAGTTGAGGTATCCGAAGGGAGTCCGGGTCCATGTGTACTGCTGGCCCCCAAAGGTAAAAGCCAGCTTGTATTGGTCCTCCCTACTGACAGGCACGGTCCAGTATCCATTGGTCAGGTCTATTGCAGTGAATACCTGTGACCCCTGAATCTGGGCCAGACCTTGGTCAATGTAGGGCAGAGGCCATCGGGAAGTATGGACCCGTTTGTTGAGCTCCCTAAGGTCGGCGCAGAGTCTCCACTGGCCGTTTGGCTTCAATATTCCCAGCACCGGATTATTGAAGGTGCTGTGGACTGGACGGATTATTCCCCGGGACTCAAGGTTCTTAATTATTTCAGTAAGGGACTCCATTGATGCGATAGGCAAGCGATATTGCTTCACAAACACAGGAGTCATGCCAGGGTCCGTGGGGATTGTTGTTGTGTGGATGTCAGTGCGACCACAGTCATATGAGTCTACCGCAAAGAGATCTTGGAAATCCAAGAAAAATTGTTTCAACTTTTGCTTTTGTTCCAGAGTCACACAGGCATCAGCTAGGTTGACTCTCTCTTCCACCATCTGCCTGAAGCCTGGAAAGACTTCTGGTTTGGCTATTTCCGCGGCCTCCTCCAGCTGGGTGGAGAAGTCCCTGGTCAGAGTGCTGATTTGGACCGGAGGCTTCAGGTGGGAAAGGCAGCCCTCATGTACCTGGAAAATCACCTCATCCCTCCTGAAGTCACACGTCACATCTTCCTTACCATAGGGGCAGGAAGTGTACACCAGGAAGTTCCCCCCATGCCGGGTGAAAATCCTGTCTGGTGTTGTATTGTCCTCACTGTCACTGTCAACACAGTCCTTGGGGATTGGTCCTAATAGTTCATTTACAAGATCAATGGAGAAATGTCGGTCATCAACCGCCATTCCAATAATGGTGCCTGCGGCTAGAGTAATACTCTTTAAGTCGCTGTTATCCACCTCTATTAGAATGGTGTCATGTTCTATGTTGACTAATGGAGTTGGGTTTACCCCCAACCCTTGCTGTTGGAAAGAAGCATTTAGATGTATGTAAGCATCAGGGTTTTTCAACTCTTGTCCCCTTTTAACTTTCACTTCCAGGGAGAATTGTCGGGTCCTTTCTGGGATGGTGACTTCCTCTTTAACCTGAATTTCAACTGCATAAGGTAGCAATTGAGCTGACCTAAATGCTTTTTCTGGATCATCAAAGCCCATGGGATTATCCGCTAATCGGGACCAAGCTTTGAAGTTTATTAGGTCCAAACTAATGGCAAAGCGATTGAGAATGTCACTGCCTAAGTAAAAGGCGGCAGTGACGTCTCGCACGACCCAACAATTATGGACTATGCTCTTGTTGCCAATGGAGAATTTGAGCATACACCTGCTTGGCAGGAGATGTTTTGAATTGGGTGCTTCCAGGTCCATTTCCCATTTGTCTATCAGTTTGACGGTGGGAATGGCTGGATCTTTTGGAAGTTGGCGAAACATGGCTTCGCTGATGAAGCTCTTACCGTTGTTCACACACACTCGAGCGAGAACAGAGTCCTTCCCATCATTTAACTGAACAGGGATGAACAACTGCTCTCCAATTTGCTGAATATCAGCCAGGCTTTGAGCTGATTTCACATCTTTCTGGACTATAGGAGTGGGAGTTTCAGATTGTGGATTGGTATAGAATTTCAAAGTGTTTCCTTCCAGCGTGGAATACCACTTTAGACTGGAAGGAAGGTTGATTTTCAGAAATAGAGAGGACCCCCCATCACCAGTCTGTTGTCCTACTGCTATGACTGTCACGTCTGGAATTTGGTTGTTCTGGAAGTGAAATTCTACTTGGTCAGATTTTTGTTCAACCATGTGGGAGGTGCCGTTTAAACTAACATGGTTGACACTCTGTTTTAATTTTATGGGTCGGCTAGTCTGGGTCCAGAGGACCTTGTTTACGCAATCAATTAGGGGTGACAACCTTCTCAGGAGGTCATTCCCTAGTAAACAAGGGGTGCCCTCTGGGGTCACAACTATGACCGGGTGTTTCAACTTGTGTCGCCCGATCTTAATGTCCAAGTCTGCAGTCCCCTCAACGGGAATTTCCTTCCCGTCAAAGTTCTGCAGTTGTCCAGGAAGAGAGGTGAGAGGAATTTGGTAATCCTCTCCCCTTCCTGCATTCAGTTCATCAAAGGCCCTTCTGGACAGAAGGGTAGCTTGAGATCCAGTGTCCACCAGTGCCGAGATTATACCCTGCCCCTGTACTTGTACCGGGGCATAATATCTTCCCTCCTTCTCCTCGAGGGGGCACAGATAGTGTACATTTTTGGACAACTGGTGGGCTAATTTTCTGGTTTTGGACATCGCAAGAGAAGAGATTTGGGCAGAATTCTGTGGAGAGTCTTGGGAATCTGAAAGAAAAAGTTGGCAACTGGAGATCAGAGCCCTTGTGGGTTCCCCTGGCTCCGGTTCTGGGCCGCCCCCCCCTTTTTGGAGGCAGTCACCAGGATGGGTTTGAACCAGGGGATTTTCTTGCTGTTGGTTATGGGATGAGATGGTGGGCGGCGGTAGCTCAGTCTCCACATCTCCCCAGTCTGGATTTGCATCCCTAGGGACCCATTTTTCTTTGGAAGGAGTTCCCCCCTCTCTGAAGGAGAAGATCCTTTTCCCAGGATCCTCTGAGGATCCCTCTCCCTCAAATTGGAAGATCTGTACTTCCTCCTCAAACTGAGTCTGTTTGGGTCTTTTGTTTCTCCTACCCCCCCTCTGCTCCTTAGGAGGCAGACTTTCAGGGGCAAGGGATTTTGTTTCCGGTTCCTGGGTTTCCAGGGGCTGTTTACAAGTGAGGAAGGAAGCTTCCTCCAAGGCTTTACACCCCCCTTCCCCTTGTGCCTCCTCCCTGGGAACCGGTGAGTTATCGGGGTGCTGCCCCCGTCATTGTTCTGGAGCACCAGGTCCAGAGTTGGGTGCGTTCTGCGCCGGCACGCCCATCTGAGGGTTCTGCTGAGCCCTCAGTATGTGACCCAGATCCCGCGCCATGTTTTGAACCTGGCGCTCTAACTGGGAAACCCGCTCAGGCTGATACGGGGCCCTGTTTTCTCCCCTGGGCTGATCCCGGGAAGGGAAGCTGTCCCTCCTCTGGTAATACCCCGGGTTGGGAAGATTTGGGTACCCCTCCACCCTTGGCCTCCCCTCTCCCGGATTCAGTGGTCTGGGCTCAGGGAATTGGGGAAAGAAGGATGGATGGTTTTGGGGCTGAAAGTCGGGTGGATATCTGGGGAAAAAGTTCTGCCCAGGGTTTGGTAAATTTCTGCCCTCCTGTGGGAAGTTTGGAGGGAGGTTCCCTGGGTTAGGTGCTTGGCTGGATCCCCCCCTTTGGGCTGGAGGAGTCCACACATAACCCAGGATGGGTCGATTTCCCTTGTAACGGGGACTTACATAATCAGGAGAGCGAGGGACCCCATTTGTGGGGCTGCCTCCCTGGCTCCCTGTCTGTGACTGGCCCGAGGACCTTCTGGGCCTAGCATTATTAGGTGCAGGTAGGTTTTTAGGCCCCCCCATCTCCAAATCCAAAACGGGGGTGACCTTTACCTCTGCCACCTTGGCAGCAGCAGGGGTGCTGTTGGCTTTGGGGTTTTTCTGGGCATTACTTTTGCTATCTACCGGTTTCTGCACCTCATAGATCCGGGTAGCCTGTTCAATGACCCAGTCTAAAGATCTTTTCTCGTGAAAATCCCTCACGAGCTGGGTCATGATATATTTGGGCAAGGCATGGAAAAACGTATTAATAAATTCCCTGCTATCCGTGCGCACCCTTCTTGTGGTCTGTGCAAAAGCACGCTTTAACTCCTGCACAAATTCTTGTGGGGCCTGATCCTCCCCACATTGCAAATTGTAGGCTGCCTTGCGAGCCTCTTGAGGATTTCTGTGAACAGAAAAATGTTTCAAGATGGCCGCCTTATAGGTGGACCATCTTGAATGATTTTGGTCCTCCAGCCCCGCAAAGAAACTGGAGTATTCCGGGGAGAAGGTCCACTTTACATATTGAATACAGCTTTGGCTGTCCTTCAAATGGAAAGTCTCCATCATTTGTTCAAACAACTCTAAGTGCTCCCAAACAGAATACTTAGCGTTCTTATGGTAAGGCGTGATGACGCTCCTGATCACCTTAATCTGCTTTAAGGGGTCCTTAAGCAAGGCCCTTTTTGCCTTATTGGCCTTTTTGGTTCGGGTAACCCTTGTCCATTCCTCCTCGGACTCAGAGGCACTGCTCCCAGAGGTTCCCGTCTGCTCTTCCAGGTTTTCCCGGATTCTGCGAGCCTGGGAATGGCTGGCAGAATGTGGGGACCTGGTCTCCTGTGTCCTGCGCAGTTCAGAGGAGTCTTCAGATTCCTCCTTGCTGCCAGGATTTGATGGGTACCCCCTCCACTGACCTAACTGGGCAGAGGTTTTCAGGATGCCCTTAATGGGCCTACTCTCCTGGGGTTCCCCATTGAACTGTACTGTACTTGGGTGCCCATACCCGGATGCCCACCCCTCCATTCCTGGGTGGTACTGGCCTATGAGCCCCATACTCTTAGCTGGATAGTAATCTGCCATCCCTGTGGCCCTGTGCTCATGTGCGCCACGGAACATGGGGGTGGCAGAGTCCAGGGACTGAGAGGTATGAGGGCCTCTGGTACTAGGGCTCCTGAGGTTATGCTCCGGAGTTTCCCTTTCCCAGCGAACCTCATCTCTATCCGCCCCTGCTCCCTGTTGCAATGCAAGAGCCTGCATTTGTGCCTTCAGTTCCTCAGTTAAGGCCTTACTGGACTCTATCAGTCTCTCCTGCATCGCTACCTGTTGTTGGAGCCTATCATTGTGTTCACAGAGGGCCTCGTTTTCCCTCTGTGCTTCCTGGTTGGTCCTGGAGAACTGGGACAGTCTTTGCTGAAGGAGGGTTACCTCCTGAGCTGTGTCCCTATTGGCCTGCTCCTTTCTTGCTAGAGCATCCTCCACCCTCCTGGTGTGCTCTAACAAGTCCTGGTGTTCTTTTTGGAGATCACCCAGTCCCTGGTGGGCCAGGTGATTTTCTTCCATTTTTCTTTTTAAATGGCAGACTTCCTGGCCTAAGGCGTCTCTTTCCTGACTAAGAGCCTGCATTTGTGCCGCCAGGTCGTCCCTTTGCCGTTGAAGGGCACCAGCTTTTTGGCGCTCCTCATCAAACTCTGCCTGGGTATCCAGGTCTTTCAGAATTAGTTTGTTGCTCTCTGCCTTCTCTCTATCTAGGTGACTTTGCAGGGTGACTACCTGCTCAGCACATGCCCTATTGAAGTCTAGCTGTTGCTCCAGCTTTTTCTGGCTTTGCAGTAGGGAGTCCAAACCTTCTTGGTGTTCCTTCTGCAAGGCCAGAAATCTGGTATCCTGTTCTGACTTTTCCTTTTGCAGCACATCCATATCCTCCTTTATTTTAGTGATGTACAGTCTGCTGTCATTTTCTGACTCCTGGCTCCTCTGCAGCCTCTGCTCAGAAGAGACCAGGTCAGATTGGACCTTCTCTAACACCATCTGTTGCCTATTTGCCAGATTTTGGCTTTCAGCACATCTATCCTGCATGTCTCCCATATATAGGTACAGGTATGCTGCTATCCTGGCAATCTTATTGTGTTCCTCTTTGGCTTTAGGAGCCATATATAGTTCGCTCAGGGTCACATGTAATGGACCCTGATCTCTATATATATCTGACCCTGTTTCAGTGACCTGTTGTGTGATTGCCTGCAACCACGCATCCTGGCCCTGTTCGGTCCATTCACCTCTCACAAATAGCTTATGCAAGAGGTGCTCTCTGGCCATTTTCATGTCTACTAAGGTCGTCATTCTAGAGATTGGTCTCTGTCCTGACTTACAGAAATTTGTATTTTATTTTTGCAGAACAGAACTTTTCTTGGAGTGTCCCTTTTGAGGAATGCTTCACAGCGTAATGCAGCGTGGTGATCCGACCGGATGTATGTATCCCGTCAGTTAGCACACTGTATTGAGCTGCACAAGTGGTAAATCTAACCCAACGTCTCGGCTCGAGCCCCCAATTTGTAAGAGGATTCAATTCAGCACTACAGCTAAGTTAACGCCTAGTCTAGAATACTGAATGAAAACCCTTATTGATATATCTTTAGGTCCAGTTCATGCGTTCTGGATGACTACCCCTATATAACACCCCTCTCTTGGAATCCCCCTGACCCCACTGAGCCAAGAAGTAGTTCTGTTTTGCAAGTTAAAAGGGTTTATTTGATACTTTAAACAATAGATATATATCACACTTTATAATAAGTTAATAATTGAATAGCACACTTAATCTGATATGATAAAGATCAACAACGGAGAATCTGGCACTAGCACACTTCTTTATAATTACTAAGGAGTTGAGATGAAATGGATAAGGGAGCACACTGGTAAATAGGTACAGAAGGATAATGTGGTAGAGAATGCTTTATAGGGTTCAAGGAAATGCAAGGTTGATGAATGAAATGCAGTATAGAAAATACTCAATATGATTTCAACCCAACAATGTAATCACTTTTCTCTGGCTATTCACTCCCCCCCTCTTTATGCAATGCAATGGAATGGGAGGAGAGCACACAGTTCTCAGAAATGCAATCAATGTAATCAGTTCAATCCCCCCCCAAGCTTAGACAACAGAAGTTTAAAACACAGATAGGAGTTTTGAAAACACAGGCCCAAATGCTTTGATATGTGCTAGCAATGGATGAGAAATATGCTGGAAATGCTTTTTGATTCCCTTTCAGAGGTTCAGGGTGAGTGGTATCTAGTTAATATTAGTCCAGGCTCACACTAGCAATGAGGCAGGGATAGTTAGCAGGTTAAACGAATTTCTGGCAAATGGAAGGCAAGCAGCAGCAGTTTTTACATGTGAAGAAATTTGCAAATTGCGGTAAAATTCGCGAATGCGTGTTCCGCGATTGCGGTAAAACTATAAGGGGTAGGAATGCGGTTCTAGGTTCGCAGGGAAGCCACGATTCTAAGCTTTCAAATAAAAGTTATTGCAAGTCTCTAGCACAAACGGTTGCGGAGATATGAGCGATTTTGTGAAGGTCGTTTTTCAGATTTGAAATTTTAAAGTTCAAAAAGACAAGTGCAGCTTTACAAATGACAGGTGACAGTTAGGAGGCAGTTCTACTTAGATCAAATAGATTGAATTATATTATTTTAACTAGGAGATTGGTTCTGCACAGTTTCTAGGTACTCACACTATATTCTTGAGTGAAATGGGCCTCGCCATGGATCTGGTCAGGTTTTAAACTCGCCTCTGGTCTCTGCACTTCACAGTGATCTGGGTCAGCTCTCTCTGGTTCTGCTAACAGGTCAGCTCTACTCTGCTTCTGGTCTGGCCTGATGGATTTGAAGTCTCTATGCTGCTCTCTGAAGGTTGATGGAGGTAAAGTATGGATCTCTGGATGTTGTATGGTCCGGCAGAGTGCGTTGCAGCAAATGGAATTGAAGGTCCCTATCTGTCCTGTCTGTCTGCTTTTATGTGTTTAGAATGTGGGTGTGTTCTAGCATCACTGACCCTACCTCTCTATCAGCTTCTAATTGGTCAAACTTCCATTTCTTATTTGATTGGGGAATGAACTGTGAGTCAGAGGGATGTCATTTTATGGCTTGCAGATAGGACACTCCTCTGTCAGATTGCACACATTCTATATTTGATAATAAAAGACATATTTCACAGTTACACAGTTGCTTGAAATTACATAGACATGGTGTGGCTGAATTTAGCCATGTCTCTGTCCAAATCTGTTGTTTCTAAGAGCTTGCATTCAGAAATGGCAACTTCTAGCACTTTTTCATGTGCTAAACAACATTGGATCTTCATTAAATTTTATACAACTGTTCCTCACATATCTACCCACATACCAATGCATTTTCGTTTGTCTAGCTGAAACAGGGAGTCTGTAATATTAATAAACAATGGGGTTTTGCCCCAGAACATCACACAAATTGGAGTTTGGGCTTGAATTAAAGGTACATTTTTTAAATTAAAGCTCTCAAAATTATACATTTCTGTCATTTGATTACACAGAGTTATCAGTGTTTTTGTAAAATATATATTTTACTTTCAATTCAGTCCTCAGAGTGTTGAAGTCCGCCTCCAAGACTTGGGTGGGTCAGTCACAGATCTCTGCTGGCTGGCAGATCTTTGTTGACAGCAAACATCCAGAATTAACATATTCCTTTCAGAGGAAAGGGTCCTTTGTGTGGTGTCTGGCAAGCTCACATCAGGAGGCCAGGGGGCCACTTTGCATTTAATTAACAGAACCCTGTTACTTCCTGGCTTCTTGTGTTGAGTTCTGAAGTGTCAAGAGTTCTCAGGACATGCAACCCCTTTGAACCTTTGATGAAATAAGACCCCTTTCTTTGCACTCATGCAGTTTGCAAGACAGCTCTCCTGTCAGAGTTTAGACCGCTAGCGCCACCATCAGGATTTTGTGGTTACTGCATCCATCCTTGGGATTTTTTTTTTTTTAGATTGATTCCTTTCAGCAAGTGATATTATATGGAGTAGATTGTCCATGTTCAGGACATGGCATTGGTGTGTTTCTGCAGTAAAGTAATTCTGTGCCCATGATTTTGCCATATTTGACATTCAAGAAAAACGAATTCCCAACAGTATGGGTTTGCTTTTGGCAATCAGCATTGCATCTCTGAACTCACAATATAGGCAAAATGGGATTTTCCTGTGCATTTTCTGGGGAGCTCTGGCCATTATGATGTTTTCAATGCCAGTACTGCACAGTTTTGAGGTAGGGCCCGGATGCATGGGTAAATACATCCCACAAGCCCCCCTTCTTGCGGTGGCCATCTGATCCTTCACTGGTGGGACCCGCAAGATCTGGGATGTAGTTCTCCTCTTCTTCCGATAAATGGCACAGTTCAGCATCTTTTCCTCCATCCGGTCGGATCGATCGGTTCTCCTCGCCGGTCCTGATGGGAGTATTGGGCGGTCCACTGGGCCCATTGGATCTTCGTTCCCGGTCTCCGGATCGTCCTCCTTGGCCCGTCTTCAGGTTTTCTTTCTCCTAGGACGACAAAGGAAGAGCGGCAATACCTACTCATAGACGTTTTTCCACCACTGTTGAGATAGTGGGGCAGCATATGCATTTTATCATAACGAAACATTACATTCTTATTTTGAAAAAAAAAAAAAACAGTATAACTAAGAGACAGTTTCATGCAAATCACAATATTTTAGAGACTAGATGTGGTATGTTTTATGGTTGGAACTGAATTAGTCTGAGACAGTACCCGCTAGGATTCCAGAGGATTCCTCCAGTTGTTGCAGAGTGTGCCTGGGATGGCAACATTTCAACTGGTTTATGTGGACCCACTTGTCTTCCCCCTCTGCCGAACCGCCTTTGGGGATGTGGATTTTGTAGGCCACAGGGGAGGTCTTGTCGATGATCTCAAAGGGTCCCTTCCATGTAGGCAAAAATTTGCGCTGCTTGGCCTGGTTTCTTTGGAAGTTGTATAGATAGACAGGGTCCCCCACCTGATATTCCTTCCTGGAAGTTTTCAGGTCATAGTGGGTCTTCATGCTATCAGCTGATCTTTCTAGATTCCGCTGAGCATAAGCAAAAGCATGTTGGAGGTGTTTCCTTAAATTCTCCACATACTCATGAGTAGTGGAGGCATTTATCAGTGTCTGCTCTTGGGTCCTGTAGAGCAAATGCTGAGGAAGCACCATCTTGCGTCCAGTCATCAACTCAAATGGTGACATTTTGGTTGCAGATGAAGGGGTAGATCTGATAGCCATTAGGACCAGAGGTAATCGGATATCCCAACTTGGCCCAGAATCTGCCACAAACTTCTTTAATATGCTCACAATGGTTCGGTTATACCTCTCTACTGCCCCAGAAGAAGCTGGTCTATAAGCAATATGCAGCTTTCTCTTGACCCCCAGTATCTCCCACATCTTTGTCATTACTTCACTGGTGAAGTGGCTACCTCTGTCTGACTCAATCCTTTGAGGTAGACCAAAACGGGAAAAGATGTGGTTAATCATCAAGGCAGCTGCAGTTTCTGCCTTGCAATTTGGGGCTGGGAGACATTCCACCCACTTGGTAAACAAGCATGTCACAGTCAACATGTACTTATTCCCCCTAGCCGAGCGAATCACGGGGCCTACGAAGTCGATTTGTAAATCTGACCATGGCAGTGTCATCCCCGTCTTTTGGAGAGGCGCACGATGCGTGAGGGATGATGGCTGAAATTGTGCACACACAAGACATCCCTTCAAGTATTGGTCGAGGTCCTGCCCGATGTGTGGCCAGTATGCAACCTCTCTTAAGATTTCCAATGTTGTGTGAAACCCCCTATGACCGGCGGTGGCCGCATCATGGGCGTGACTTAACATCAGGCTTCGGAATGAGGTAGGAACCACCCACTGATCGTGGCCAGCTTTGGATTTCCTTACCAGCAAACCGTCTTGGATCCGGAACATTTTTGGACATTTCATCAACACTCTTAGGTCCTCTTTCCCAATGTAATCGGTATCCGTCAGGGGAAAGTTCTCAGGGTCCTCAAGGTGCTGGTAAAATTTACCAATAATTGGATCCCCCTTCTGAGCAGTAATCAAATCATCATCAGGGGTCTCCTTACTCCATTGTGCAATTGAAAGGTCGTTGTGAGCGTTTGTCTGGGACCTAGTGATAGCAGTGACCTGGATTTCCCCCAACAGGGACTCAATCTCAATTAGATCCCCTTGGATGGCCCCGGTTTTGGCCAGCTGATCAGCTAAGTCATTTCCAGTTTTGTCTGGTCCCTCTACTTTGGAATGACCCTTGATCTTTTTCCAATAGATGGTCATCTCATTCGAGGTGACCAGATCATCAATGTTTTGGATCAACTTCCCATGTTTCAAGGGTTTGTTGTTAGCACATAACATGCCTCTGGTTTTCCAATTAACCAGGTGCTCCACGAACCCGTTCCGTACATAATCCGAATCTGTGATTATGACCAGTTCGTGGAGTTGATGCTGGACAGCAGTGAGGATGGCCTGATGCACAGCCATCAATTCTGCCACCTGACTACTTCGGGGACCAATTTTGTATCCAGCGGAGGGTTCTGGGGACTCATTCACCCATGCATTCCCTACGCCAGCCACCAGTTCTTTCTCCCCGTCGTTGTCAACATGGTAAGAGCATCCATCCACATACACAGTGGGCATTCCCTCACACTTGTCCTCTTCAAAGACTTTGTGTGGGGAATTAAGGTATGCCTCCATGTTGTCCTTTATTTTTAGACTTTCGTCCTCGAGACAGTTTTCTCTGGCACAATCATGCAAGTCAGCCAGACCTTGCGCGAGGGGACTCTTCTTGTTTTGGCCATATCGGACCTCCACAGGAAAGCCTTGCATTGACAGAATCCAGGAAGTAATTCGGGAATTACTCACATTTCCGGCCCGGATTCTGTCACTTTGGAGATATTGCAGAGGCTGGTGTGGAGTCTCCACTATAATGTGTTCCCCCTGGATAAACGGACGGTAATTCTTCAATGCCCACACCGTTGCCAGGAGTGCCTTCTCACAATCGTTGAATTTTTCCTCCACAGAGGATAAAGTTTTGCTCGCATAGGAGATTACTTTATTGACCTTGTCATGCTTTTGGTATAATACGGCCGTCAAGCACGTATTAGAGAACCCTGTCTCCAGGAAGAACTCCTTGTTTCTGACCGGGTAAGCTAGGCAAGGCGCTTGTGAGAGGCTTCTTTTGAGTTGTTTTACTGCCTCGGATTGTTCTGGACCCCATTCCCACTTGACCCCCCCCTTCAGGAGATGAATCAGGGGTCTGGTGATCTCTGCGTAGCCCTCAATGAACTTTCTGCTGTAATTAGTCAGTCCAAGGAGGCTCCTTAGTTCCCGCAGAGTTGTGGGGTCTTTCAGTTTCTGAAGTGCTTCCACTTTCTTTTCCTGGGGACAGAGACCCTGAGGAGTAATCTCATGCCCCAAGAAATTAACACGGGTACTACACCACTGTGCTTTCTGAAAGGAAAGTTTTGCTCCGGCGGCCCTCAACTGTGTCAGAACATAACGGATCTCCGCTATGTGTTCCTCAACAGTTGAGCTTTTGATGAGGACATCATCTACATAAGCCAGGTTACCCCTTGCACCCAAGTCGGGCATGGCCTTGTGTAGAAAAATGTTGAATTCATTGCCGGAGTTGAGGTATCCGAAGGGAGTCCGGGTCCATGTGTACTGCTGGCCCCCAAAGGTAAAAGCCAGCTTGTATTGGTCCTCCCTACTGACAGGCACGGTCCAGTATCCATTGGTCAGGTCTATTGCAGTGAATACCTGTGACCCCTGAATCTGGGCCAGACCTTGGTCAATGTAGGGCAGAGGCCATCGGGAAGTATGGACCCGTTTGTTGAGCTCCCTAAGGTCGGCGCAGAGTCTCCACTGGCCGTTTGGCTTCAATATTCCCAGCACCGGATTATTGAAGGTGCTGTGGACTGGACGGATTATTCCCCGGGACTCAAGGTTCTTAATTATTTCAGTAAGGGACTCCATTGATGCGATAGGCAAGCGATATTGCTTCACAAACACAGGAGTCATGCCAGGGTCCGTGGGGATTGTTGTTGTGTGGATGTCAGTGCGACCACAGTCATATGAGTCTACCGCAAAGAGATCTTGGAAATCCAAGAAAACTTGTTTCAACTTTTGCTTTTGTTCCAGAGTCACACAGGCATCAGCTAGGTTGACTCTCTCTTCCACCATCTGCCTGAAGCCTGGAAAGACTTCTGGTTTGGCTATTTCCGCGGCCTCCTCCAGCTGGGTGGAGAAGTCCCTGGTCAGAGTGCTGATTTGGACCGGAGGCTTCAGGTGGGAAAGGCAGCCCTCATGTACCTGGAAAATCACCTCATCCCTCCTGAAGTCACACGTCACATCTTCCTTACCATAGGGGCAGGAAGTGTACACCAGGAAGTTCCCCCCATGCCGGGTGAAAATCCTGTCTGGTGTTGTATTGTCCTCACTGTCACTGTCAACACAGTCCTTGGGGATTGGTCCTAATAGTTCATTTACAAGATCAATGGAGAAATGTCGGTCATCAACCGCCATTCCAATAATGGTGCCTGCGGCTAGAGTAATACTCTTTAAGTCGCTGTTATCCACCTCTATTAGAATGGTGTCATGTTCTATGTTGACTAATGGAGTTGGGTTTACCCCCAACCCTTGCTGTTGGAAAGAAGCATTTAGATGTATGTAAGCATCAGGGTTTTTCAACTCTTGTCCCCTTTTAACTTTCACTTCCAGGGAGAATTGTCGGGTCCTTTCTGGGATGGTGACTTCCTCTTTAACCTGAATTTCAACTGCATAAGGTAGCAATTGAGCTGACCTAAATGCTTTTTCTGGATCATCAAAGCCCATGGGATTATCCGCTAATCGGGACCAAGCTTTGAAGTTTATTAGGTCCAAACTAATGGCAAAGCGATTGAGAATGTCACTGCCTAAGTAAAAGGCGGCAGTGACGTCTCGCACGACCCAACAATTATGGACTATGCTCTTGTTGCCAATGGAGATTTTGAGCATACACCTGCTTGGCAGGAGATGTTTTGAATTGGGTGCTTCCAGGTCCATTTCCCATTTGTCTATCAGTTTGACGGTGGGAATGGCTGGATCTTTTGGAAGTTGGCGAAACATGGCTTCGCTGATGAAGCTCTTACCGTTGTTCACACACACTCGAGCGAGAACAGAGTCCTTCCCATCATTTAACTGAACAGGGATGAACAACTGCTCTCCAATTTGCTGAATATCAGCCAGGCTTTGAGCTGATTTCACATCTTTCTGGACTATAGGAGTGGGAGTTTCAGATTGTGGATTGGTATAGAATTTCAAAGTGTTTCCTTCCAGCGTGGAATACCACTTTAGACTGGAAGGAAGGTTGATTTTCAGAAATAGAGAGGACCCCCCATCACCAGTCTGTTGTCCTACTGCTATGACTGTCACGTCTGGAATTTGGTTGTTCTGGAAGTGAAATTCTACTTGGTCAGATTTTTGTTCAACCATGTGGGAGGTGCCGTTTAAACTAACATGGTTGACACTCTGTTTTAATTTTATGGGTCGGCTAGTCTGGGTCCAGAGGACCTTGTTTACGCAATCAATTAGGGGTGACAACCTTCTCAGGAGGTCATTCCCTAGGAAACAAGGGGTGCCCTCTGGGGTCACAACTATGACCGGGTGTTTCAACTTGTGTCGCCCGATCTTAATGTCCAAGTCTGCAGTCCCCTCAACGGGAATTTCCTTCCCGTCAAAGTTCTGCAGTTGTCCAGGAAGAGAGGTGAGAGGAATTTGGTAATCCTCTCCCCTTCCTGCATTCAGTTCATCAAAGGCCCTTCTGGACAGAAGGGTAGCTTGAGATCCAGTGTCCACCAGTGCCGAGATTATACCCTGCCCCTGTACTTGTACCGGGGCATAATATCTTCCCTCCTTCTCCTCGAGGGGGCACAGATAGTGTACATTTTTGGACAACTGGTGGGCTAATTTTCTGGTTTTGGACATCGCAAGAGAAGAGATTTGGGCAGAATTCTGTGGAGAGTCTTGGGAATCTGAAAGAAAAAGTTGGCAACTGGAGATCAGAGCCCTTGTGGGTTCCCCTGGCTCCGGTTCTGGGCCGCCCCCCCCTTTTTGGAGGCAGTCACCAGGATGGGTTTGAACCAGGGGATTTTCTTGCTGTTGGTTCTGGGATGAGATGGTGGGCGGCGGTAGCTCAGTCTCCACATCTCCCCAGTCTGGATTTGCATCCCTAGGGACCCATTTTTCTTTGGAAGGAGTTCCCCCCTCTCTGAAGGAGAAGATCCTTTTCCCAGGATCCTCTGAGGATCCCTCTCCCTCAAATTGGAAGATCTGTACTTCCTCCTCAAACTGAGTCTGTTTGGGTCTTTTGTTTCTCCTACCCCCCCTCTGCTCCTTAGGAGGCAGACTTTCAGGGGCAAGGGATTTTGTTTCCGGTTCCTGGGTTTCCAGGGGCTGTTTACAAGTGAGGAAGGAAGCTTCCTCCAAGGCTTTACACCCCCCTTCCCCTTGTGCCTCCTCCCTGGGAACCGGTGAGTTATCGGGGTGCTGCCCCCGTCATTGTTCTGGAGCACCAGGTCCAGAGTTGGGTGCGTTCTGCGCCGGCACGCCCATCTGAGGGTTCTGCTGAGCCCTCAGTATGTGACCCAGATCCCGCGCCATGTTTTGAACCTGGCGCTCTAACTGGGAAACCCGCTCAGGCTGATACGGGGCCCTGTTTTCTCCCCTGGGCTGATCCCGGGAAGGGAAGCTGTCCCTCCTCTGGTAATACCCCGGGTTGGGAAGATTTGGGTACCCCTCCACCCTTGGCCTCCCCTCTCCCGGATTCAGTGGTCTGGGCTCAGGGAATTGGGGAAAGAAGGATGGATGGTTTTGGGGCTGAAAGTCGGGTGGATATCTGGGGAAAAAGTTCTGCCCAGGGTTTGGTAAATTTCTGCCCTCCTGTGGGAAGTTTGGAGGGAGGTTCCCTGGGTTAGGTGCTTGGCTGGATCCCCCCCTTTGGGCTGGAGGAGTCCACACATAACCCAGGATGGGTCGATTTCCCTTGTAACGGGGACTTACATAATCAGGAGAGCGAGGGACCCCATTTGTGGGGCTGCCTCCCTGGCTCCCTGTCTGTGACTGGCCCGAGGACCTTCTGGGCCTAGCATTATTAGGTGCAGGTAGGTTTTTAGGCCCCCCCATCTCCAAATCCAAAACGGGGGTGACCTTTACCTCTGCCACCTTGGCAGCAGCAGGGGTGCTGTTGGCTTTGGGGTTTTTCTGGGCATTACTTTTGCTATCTACCGGTTTCTGCACCTCATAGATCCGGGTAGCCTGTTCAATGACCCAGTCTAAAGATCTTTTCTCGTGAAAATCCCTCACGAGCTGGGTCATGATATATTTGGGCAAGGCATGGAAAAACGTATTAATAAATTCCCTGCTATCCGTGCGCACCCTTCTTGTGGTCTGTGCAAAAGCACGCTTTAACTCCTGCACAAATTCTTGTGGGGCCTGATCCTCCCCACATTGCAAATTGTAGGCTGCCTTGCGAGCCTCTTGAGGATTTCTGTGAACAGAAAAATGTTTCAAGATGGCCGCCTTATAGGTGGACCATCTTGAATGATTTTGGTCCTCCAGCCCCGCAAAGAAACTGGAGTATTCCGGGGAGAAGGTCCACTTTACATATTGAATACAGCTTTGGCTGTCCTTCAAATGGAAAGTCTCCATCATTTGTTCAAACAACTCTAAGTGCTCCCAAACAGAATACTTAGCGTTCTTATGGTAAGGCGTGATGACGCTCCTGATCGCCTTAATCTGCTTTAAGGGGTCCTTAAGCAAGGCCCTTTTTGCCTTATTGGCCTTTTTGGTTCGGGTAACCCTTGTCCATTCCTCCTCGGACTCAGAGGCACTGCTCCCAGAGGTTCCCGTCTGCTCTTCCAGGTTTTCCCGGATTCTGCGAGCCTGGGAATGGCTGGCAGAATGTGGGGACCTGGTCTCCTGTGTCCTGCGCAGTTCAGAGGAGTCTTCAGATTCCTCCTTGCTGCCAGGATTTGATGGGTACCCCCTCCACTGACCTAACTGGGCAGAGGTTTTCAGGATGCCCTTAATGGGCCTACTCTCCTGGGGTTCCCCATTGAACTGTACTGTACTTGGGTGCCCATACCCGGATGCCCACCCCTCCATTCCTGGGTGGTACTGGCCTATGAGCCCCATACTCTTAGCTGGATAGTAATCTGCCATCCCTGTGGCCCTGTGCTCATGTGCGCCACGGAACATGGGGGTGGCATAGTCCAGGGACTGAGAGGTATGAGGGCCTCTGGTACTAGGGCTCCTGAGGTTATGCTCCGGAGTTTCCCTTTCCCAGCGAACCTCATCTCTATCCGCCCCTGCTCCCTGTTGCAATGCAAGAGCCTGCATTTGTGCCTTCAGTTCCTCAGTTAAGGCCTTACTGGACTCTATCAGTCTCTCCTGCATCGCTACCTGTTGTTGGAGCCTATCATTGTGTTCACAGAGGGCCTCGTTTTCCCTCTGTGCTTCCTGGTTGGTCCTGGAGAACTGGGACAGTCTTTGCTGAAGGAGGGTTACCTCCTGAGCTGTGTCCCTATTGGCCTGCTCCTTTCTTGCTAGAGCATCCTCCACCCTCCTGGTGTGCTCTAACAAGTCCTGGTGTTCTTTTTGGAGATCACCCAGTCCCTGGTGGGCCAGGTGATTTTCTTCCATTTTTCTTTTTAAATGGCAGACTTCCTGGCCTAAGGCGTCTCTTTCCTGACTAAGAGCCTGCATTTGTGCCGCCAGGTCGTCCCTTTGCCGTTGAAGGGCACCAGCTTTTTGGCGCTCCTCATCAAACTCTGCCTGGGTATCCAGGTCTTTCAGAATTAGTTTGTTGCTCTCTGCCTTCTCTCTATCTAGGTGACTTTGCAGGGTGACTACCTGCTCAGCACATGCCCTATTGAAGTCTAGCTGTTGCTCCAGCTTTTTCTGGCTTTGCAGTAGGGAGTCCAAACCTTCTTGGTGTTCCTTCTGCAAGGCCAGAAATCTGGTATCCTGTTCTGACTTTTCCTTTTGCAGCACATCCATATCCTCCTTTATTTTAGTGATGTACAGTCTGCTGTCATTTTCTGACTCCTGGCTCCTCTGGAGCCTCTGCTCAGAAGAGACCAGGTCAGATTGGACCTTCTCTAACACCATCTGTTGCCTATTTGCCAGATTTTGGCTTTCAGCACATCTATCCTGCATGTCTCCCATATATAGGTACAGGTATGCTGCTATCCTGGCAATCTTATTGTGTTCCTCTTTGGCTTTAGGAGCCATATATAGTTCGCTCAGGGTCACATGTAATGGACCCTGATCTCTATATATATCTGACCCTGTTTCAGTGACCTGTTGTGTGATTGCCTGCAACCACGCATCCTGGCCCTGTTCGGTCCATTCACCTCTCACAAATAGCTTATGCAAGAGGTGCTCTCTGGCCATTTTCATGTCTACTAAGGTCGTCATTCTAGAGATTGGTCTCTGTCCTGACTTACAGAAATTTGTATTTTATTTTTGCAGAACAGAACTTTTCTTGGAGTGTCCCTTTTGAGGAATGCTTCACAGCGTAATGCAGCGTGGTGATCCGACCGGATGTATGTATCCCGTCAGTTAGCACACTGTATTGAGCTGCACAAGTGGTAAATCTAACCCAACGTCTCGGCTCGAGCCCCCAATTTGTAAGAGGATTCAATTCAGCACTACAGCTAAGTTAACGCCTAGTCTAGAATACTGAATGAAAACCCTTATTGATATATCTTTAGGTCCAGTTCATGCGTTCTGGATGACTACCCCTATATAACACCCCTCTCTTGGAATCCCCCTGACCCCACTGAGCCAAGAAGTAGTTCTGTTTTGCAAGTTAAAAGGGTTTATTTGATACTTTAAACAATAGATATATATCACACTTTATAATAAGTTAATAATTGAATAGCACACTTAATCTGATATGATAAAGATCAACAACGGAGAATCTGGCACTAGCACACTTCTTTATAATTACTAAGGAGTTGAGATGAAATGGATAAGGGAGCACACTGGTAAATAGGTACAGAAGGATAATGTGGTAGAGAATGCTTTATAGGGTTCAAGGAAATGCAAGGTTGATGAATGAAATGCAGTATAGAAAATACTCAATATGATTTCAACCCAACAATGTAATCACTTTTCTCTGGCTATTCACTCCCCCCCTCTTTATGCAATGCAATGGAATGGGAGGAGAGCACACAGTTCTCAGAAATGCAATCAATGTAATCAGTTCAATCCCCCCCCAAGCTTAGACAACAGAAGTTTAAAACACAGATAGGAGTTTTGAAAACACAGGCCCAAATGCTTTGATATGTGCTAGCAATGGATGAGAAATATGCTGGAAATGCTTTTTGATTCCCTTTCAGAGGTTCAGGGTGAGTGGTATCTAGTTAATATTAGTCCAGGCTCACACTAGCAATGAGGCAGGGATAGTTAGCAGGTTAAACGAATTTCTGGCAAATGGAAGGCAAGCAGCAGCAGTTTTTACATGTGAAGAAATTTGCAAATTGCGGTAAAATTCGCGAATGCGTGTTCCGCGATTGCGGTAAAACTATAAGGGGTAGGAATGCGGTTCTAGGTTCGTAGGGAAGCCACGATTCTAAGCTTTCAAATAAAAGTTATTGCAAGTCTCTAGCACAAACGGTTGCGGAGATATGAGCGATTTTGTGAAGGTCGTTTTTCAGATTTGAAATTTTAAAGTTCAAAAAGACAAGTGCAGCTTTACAAATGACAGGTGACAGTTAGGAGGCAGTTCTACTTAGATCAAATAGATTGAATTATATTATTTTAACTAGGAGATTGGTTCTGCACAGTTTCTAGGTACTCACACTATATTCTTGAGTGAAATGGGCCTCGCCATGGATCTGGTCAGGTTTTAAACTCGCCTCTGGTCTCTGCACTTCACAGTGATCTGGGTCAGCTCTCTCTGGTTCTGCTAACAGGTCAGCTCTACTCTGCTTCTGGTCTGGCCTGATGGATTTGAAGTCTCTATGCTGCTCTCTGAAGGTTGATGGAGGTAAAGTATGGATCTCTGGATGTTGTATGGTCCGGCAGAGTGCGTTGCAGCAAATGGAATTGAAGGTCCCTATCTGTCCTGTCTGTCTGCTTTTATGTGTTTAGAATGTGGGTGTGTTCTAGCATCACTGACCCTACCTCTCTATCAGCTTCTAATTGGTCAAACTTCCATTTCTTATTTGATTGGGGAATGAACTGTGAGTCAGAGGGATGTCATTTTATGGCTTGCAGATAGGACACTCCTCTGTCAGATTGCACACATTCTATATTTGATAATAAAAGACATATTTCACAGTTACACAGTTGCTTGAAATTACATAGACATGGTGTGGCTGAATTTAGCCATGTCTCTGTCCAAATCTGTTGTTTCTAAGAGCTTGCATTCAGAAATGGCAACTTCTAGCACTTTTTCATGTGCTAAACAACATTGGATCTTCATTAAATTTTATACAACTGTTCCTCACATATCTACCCACATACCAATGCATTTTCGTTTGTCTAGCTGAAACAGGGAGTCTGTAATATTAATAAACAATGGGGTTTTGCCCCAGAACATCACACAAATTGGAGTTTGGGCTTGAATTAAAGGTACATTTTTTAAATTAAAGCTCTCAAAATTATACATTTCTGTCATTTGATTACACAGAGTTATCAGTGTTTTTGTAAAATATATATTTTACTTTCAATTCAGTCCTCAGAGTGTTGAAGTCCGCCTCCAAGACTTGGGTGGGTCAGTCACAGATCTCTGCTGGCTGGCAGATCTTTGTTGACAGCAAACATCCAGAATTAACATATTCCTTTCAGAGGAAAGGGTCCTTTGTGTGGTGTCTGGCAAGCTCACATCAGGAGGCCAGGGGGCCACTTTGCATTTAATTAACAGAACCCTGTTACTTCCTGGCTTCTTGTGTTGAGTTCTGAAGTGTCAAGAGTTCTCAGGACATGCAACCCCTTTGAACCTTTGATGAAATAAGACCCCTTTCTTTGCACTCATGCAGTTTGCAAGACAGCTCTCCTGTCAGAGTTTAGACCGCTAGCGCCACCATCAGGATTTTGTGGTTACTGCATCCATCCTTGGGATTTTTTTTTTTTTAGATTGATTCCTTTCAGCAAGTGATATTATATGGAGTAGATTGTCCATGTTCAGGACATGGCATTGGTGTGTTTCTGCAGTAAAGTAATTCTGTGCCCATGATTTTGCCATATTTGACATTCAAGAAAAACGAATTCCCAACAGTATGGGTTTGCTTTTGGCAATCAGCATTGCATCTCTGAACTCACAATATAGGCAAAATGGGATTTTCCTGTGCATTTTCTGGGGAGCTCTGGCCATTATGATGTTTTCAATGCCAGTACTGCACAGTTTTGAGGTAGGGCCCGGATGCATGGGTAAATACATCCCACAAGCCCCCCTTCTTGCGGTGGCCATCTGATCCTTCACTGGTGGGACCCGCAAGATCTGGGATGTAGTTCTCCTCTTCTTCCGATAAATGGCACAGTTCAGCATCTTTTCCTCCATCCGGTCGGATCGATCGGTTCTCCTCGCCGGTCCTGATGGGAGTATTGGGCGGTCCACTGGGCCCATTGGATCTTCGTTCCCGGTCTCCGGATCGTCCTCCTTGGCCCGTCTTCAGGTTTTCTTTCTCCTAGGACGACAAAGGAAGAGCGGCAATACCTACTCATAGACGTTTTTCCACCACTGTTGAGATAGTGGGGCAGCATATGCATTTTATCATAACGAAACATTACATTCTTATTTTGAAAAAAAAAAAAAACAGTATAACTAAGAGACAGTTTCATGCAAATCACAATATTTTAGAGACTAGATGTGGTATGTTTTATGGTTGGAACTGAATTAGTCTGAGACAGTACCCGCTAGGATTCCAGAGGATTCCTCCAGTTGTTGCAGAGTGTGCCTGGGATGGCAACATTTCAACTGGTTTATGTGGACCCACTTGTCTTCCCCCTCTGCCGAACCGCCTTTGGGGATGTGGATTTTGTAGGCCACAGGGGAGGTCTTATCGATGATCTCAAAGGGTCCCTTCCATGTAGGCAAAAATTTGCGCTGCTTGGCCTGGTTTCTTTGGAAGTTGTATAGATAGACAGGGTCCCCCACCTGATATTCCTTCCTGGAAGTTTTCAGGTCATAGTGGGTCTTCATGCTATCAGCTGATCTTTCTAGATTCCGCTGAGCATAAGCAAAAGCATGTTGGAGGTGTTTCCTTAAATTCTCCACATACTCATGAGTAGTGGAGGCATTTATCAGTGTCTGCTCTTGGGTCCTGTAGAGCAAATGCTGAGGAAGCACCATCTTGCGTCCAGTCATCAACTCAAATGGTGACATTTTGGTTGCAGATGAAGGGGTAGATCTGATAGCCATTAGGACCAGAGGTAATCGGATATCCCAACTTGGCCCAGAATCTGCCACAAGCTTCTTTAATATGCTCACAATGGTTCGGTTATACCTCTCTACTGCCCCAGAAGAAGCTGGTCTATAAGCAATATGCAGCTTTCTCTTGACCCCCAGTATCTCCCACATCTTTGTCATTACTTCACTGGTGAAGTGGCTACCTCTGTCTGACTCAATCCTTTGAGGTAGACCAAAACGGGAAAAGATGTGGTTAATCATCAAGGCAGCTGCAGTTTCTGCCTTGCAATTTGGGGCTGGGAGACATTCCACCCACTTGGTAAACAAGCATGTCACAGTCAACATGTACTTATTCCCCCTAGCCGAGCGAATCACGGGGCCTACGAAGTCGATTTGTAAATCTGACCATGGCAGTGTCATCCCCGTCTTTTGGAGAGGCGCACGATGCGTGAGGGATGATGGCTGAAATTGTGCACACACAAGACATCCCTTCAAGTATTGGTCGAGGTCCTGCCCGATGTGTGGCCAGTATGCAACCTCTCTTAAGATTTCCAATGTTGTGTGAAACCCCCTATGACCGGCGGTGGCCGCATCATGGGCGTGACTTAACATCAGGCTTCGGAATGAGGTAGGAACCACCCACTGATCGTGGCCAGCTTTGGATTTCCTTACCAGCAAACCGTCTTGGATCCGGAACATTTTTGGACATTTCATCAACACTCTTAGGTCCTCTTTCCCAATGTAATCGGTATCCGTCAGGGGAAAGTTCTCAGGGTCCTCAAGGTGCTGGTAAAATTTACCAATAATTGGATCCCCCTTCTGAGCAGTAATCAAATCATCATCAGGGGTCTCCTTACTCCATTGTGCAATTGAAAGGTCGTTGTGAGCGTTTGTCTGGGACCTAGTGATAGCAGTGACCTGGATTTCCCCCAACAGGGACTCAATCTCAATTAGATCCCCTTGGATGGCCCCGGTTTTGGCCAGCTGATCAGCTAAGTCATTTCCAGTTTTGTCTGGTCCCTCTACTTTGGAATGACCCTTGATCTTTTTCCAATAGATGGTCATCTCATTCGAGGTGACCAGATCATCAATGTTTTGGATCAACTTCCCATGTTTCAAGGGTTTGTTGTTAGCACATAACATGCCTCTGGTTTTCCAATTAACCAGGTGCTCCACGAACCCGTTCCGTACATAATCCGAATCTGTGATTATGACCAGTTCGTGGAGTTGATGCTGGACAGCAGTGAGGATGGCCTGATGCACAGCCATCAATTCTGCCACCTGACTACTTCGGGGACCAATTTTGTATCCAGCGGAGGGTTCTGGGGACTCATTCACCCATGCATTCCCTACGCCAGCCACCAGTTCTTTCTCCCCGTCGTTGTCAACATGGTAAGAGCATCCATCCACATACACAGTGGGCATTCCCTCACACTTGTCCTCTTCAAAGACTTTGTGTGGGGAATTAAGGTATGCCTCCATGTTGTCCTTTATTTTTAGACTTTCGTCCTCGAGACAGTTTTCTCTGGCACAATCATGCAAGTCAGCCAGACCTTGCGCGAGGGGACTCTTCTTGTTTTGGCCATATCGGACCTCCACAGGAAAGCCTTGCATTGACAGAATCCAGGAAGTAATTCGGGAATTACTCACATTTCCGGCCCGGATTCTGTCACTTTGGAGATATTGCAGAGGCTGGTGTGGAGTCTCCACTATAATGTGTTCCCCCTGGATAAACGGACGGTAATTCTTCAATGCCCACACCGTTGCCAGGAGTGCCTTCTCACAATCGTTGAATTTTTCCTCCACAGAGGATAAAGTTTTGCTCGCATAGGAGATTACTTTATTGACCTTGTCATGCTTTTGGTATAATACGGCCGTCAAGCACGTATTAGAGAACCCTGTCTCCAGGAAGAACTCCTTGTTTCTGACCGGGTAAGCTAGGCAAGGCGCTTGTGAGAGGCTTCTTTTGAGTTGTTTTACTGCCTCGGATTGTTCTGGACCCCATTCCCACTTGACCCCCCCCTTCAGGAGATGAATCAGGGGTCTGGTGATCTCTGCGTAGCCCTCAATGAACTTTCTGCTGTAATTAGTCAGTCCAAGGAGGCTCCTTAGTTCCCGCAGAGTTGTGGGGTCTTTCAGTTTCTGAAGTGCTTCCACTTTCTTTTCCTGGGGACAGAGACCCTGAGGAGTAATCTCATGCCCCAAGAAATTAACACGGGTACTACACCACTGTGCTTTCTGAAAGGAAAGTTTTGCTCCGGCGGCCCTCAACTGTGTCAGAACATAACGGATCTCCGCTATGTGTTCCTCAACAGTTGAGCTTTTGATGAGGACATCATCTACATAAGCCAGGTTACCCCTTGCACCCAAGTCGGGCATGGCCTTGTGTAGAAAAATGTTGAATTCATTGCCGGAGTTGAGGTATCCGAAGGGAGTCCGGGTCCATGTGTACTGCTGGCCCCCAAAGGTAAAAGCCAGCTTGTATTGGTCCTCCCTACTGACAGGCACGGTCCAGTATCCATTGGTCAGGTCTATTGCAGTGAATACCTGTGACCCCTGAATCTGGGCCAGACCTTGGTCAATGTAGGGCAGAGGCCATCGGGAAGTATGGACCCGTTTGTTGAGCTCCCTAAGGTCGGCGCAGAGTCTCCACTGGCCGTTTGGCTTCAATATTCCCAGCACCGGATTATTGAAGGTGCTGTGGACTGGACGGATTATTCCCCGGGACTCAAGGTTCTTAATTATTTCAGTAAGGGACTCCATTGATGCGATAGGCAAGCGATATTGCTTCACAAACACAGGAGTCATGCCAGGGTCCGTGGGGATTGTTGTTGTGTGGATGTCAGTGCGACCACAGTCATATGAGTCTACCGCAAAGAGATCTTGGAAATCCAAGAAAACTTGTTTCAACTTTTGCTTTTGTTCCAGAGTCACACAGGCATCAGCTAGGTTGACTCTCTCTTCCACCATCTGCCTGAAGCCTGGAAAGACTTCTGGTTTGGCTATTTCCGCGGCCTCCTCCAGCTGGGTGGAGAAGTCCCTGGTCAGAGTGCTGATTTGGACCGGAGGCTTCAGGTGGGAAAGGCAGCCCTCATGTACCTGGAAAATCACCTCATCCCTCCTGAAGTCACACGTCACATCTTCCTTACCATAGGGGCAGGAAGTGTACACCAGGAAGTTCCCCCCATGCCGGGTGAAAATCCTGTCTGGTGTTGTATTGTCCTCACTGTCACTGTCAACACAGTCCTTGGGGATTGGTCCTAATAGTTCATTTACAAGATCAATGGAGAAATGTCGGTCATCAACCGCCATTCCAATAATGGTGCCTGCGGCTAGAGTAATACTCTTTAAGTCGCTGTTATCCACCTCTATTAGAATGGTGTCATGTTCTATGTTGACTAATGGAGTTGGGTTTACCCCCAACCCTTGCTGTTGGAAAGAAGCATTTAGATGTATGTAAGCATCAGGGTTTTTCAACTCTTGTCCCCTTTTAACTTTCACTTCCAGGGAGAATTGTCGGGTCCTTTCTGGGATGGTGACTTCCTCTTTAACCTGAATTTCAACTGCATAAGGTAGCAATTGAGCTGACCTAAATGCTTTTTCTGGATCATCAAAGCCCATGGGATTATCCGCTAATCGGGACCAAGCTTTGAAGTTTATTAGGTCCAAACTAATGGCAAAGCGATTGAGAATGTCACTGCCTAAGTAAAAGGCGGCAGTGACGTCTCGCACGACCCAACAATTATGGACTATGCTCTTGTTGCCAATGGAGATTTTGAGCATACACCTGCTTGGCAGGAGATGTTTTGAATTGGGTGCTTCCAGGTCCATTTCCCATTTGTCTATCAGTTTGACGGTGGGAATGGCTGGATCTTTTGGAAGTTGGCGAAACATGGCTTCGCTGATGAAGCTCTTACCGTTGTTCACACACACTCGAGCGAGAACAGAGTCCTTCCCATCATTTAACTGAACAGGGATGAACAACTGCTCTCCAATTTGCTGAATATCAGCCAGGCTTTGAGCTGATTTCACATCTTTCTGGACTATAGGAGTGGGAGTTTCAGATTGTGGATTGGTATAGAATTTCAAAGTGTTTCCTTCCAGCGTGGAATACCACTTTAGACTGGAAGGAAGGTTGATTTTCAGAAATAGAGAGGACCCCCCATCACCAGTCTGTTGTCCTACTGCTATGACTGTCACGTCTGGAATTTGGTTGTTCTGGAAGTGAAATTCTACTTGGTCAGATTTTTGTTCAACCATGTGGGAGGTGCCGTTTAAACTAACATGGTTGACACTCTGTTTTAATTTTATGGGTCGGCTAGTCTGGGTCCAGAGGACCTTGTTTACGCAATCAATTAGGGGTGACAACCTTCTCAGGAGGTCATTCCCTAGTAAACAAGGGGTGCCCTCTGGGGTCACAACTATGACCGGGTGTTTCAACTTGTGTCGCCCGATCTTAATGTCCAAGTCTGCAGTCCCCTCAACGGGAATTTCCTTCCCGTCAAAGTTCTGCAGTTGTCCAGGAAGAGAGGTGAGAGGAATTTGGTAATCCTCTCCCCTTCCTGCATTCAGTTCATCAAAGGCCCTTCTGGACAGAAGGGTAGCTTGAGATCCAGTGTCCACCAGTGCCGAGATTATACCCTGCCCCTGTACTTGTACCGGGGCATAATATCTTCCCTCCTTCTCCTCGAGGGGGCACAGATAGTGTACATTTTTGGACAACTGGTGGGCTAATTTTCTGGTTTTGGACATCGCAAGAGAAGAGATTTGGGCAGAATTCTGTGGAGAGTCTTGGGAATCTGAAAGAAAAAGTTGGCAACTGGAGATCAGAGCCCTTGTGGGTTCCCCTGGCTCCGGTTCTGGGCCGCCCCCCCCTTTTTGGAGGCAGTCACCAGGATGGGTTTGAACCAGGGGATTTTCTTGCTGTTGGTTCTGGGATGAGATGGTGGGCGGCGGTAGCTCAGTCTCCACATCTCCCCAGTCTGGATTTGCATCCCTAGGGACCCATTTTTCTTTGGAAGGAGTTCCCCCCTCTCTGAAGGAGAAGATCCTTTTCCCAGGATCCTCTGAGGATCCCTCTCCCTCAAATTGGAAGATCTGTACTTCCTCCTCAAACTGAGTCTGTTTGGGTCTTTTGTTTCTCCTACCCCCCCTCTGCTCCTTAGGAGGCAGACTTTCAGGGGCAAGGGATTTTGTTTCCGGTTCCTGGGTTTCCAGGGGCTGTTTACAAGTGAGGAAGGAAGCTTCCTCCAAGGCTTTACACCCCCCTTCCCCTTGTGCCTCCTCCCTGGGAACCGGTGAGTTATCGGGGTGCTGCCCCGTCATTGTTCTGGAGCACCAGGTCCAGAGTTGGGTGCGTTCTGCGCCGGCACGCCCATCTGAGGGTTCTGCTGAGCCCTCAGTATGTGACCCAGATCCCGCGCCATGTTTTGAACCTGGCGCTCTAACTGGGAAACCCGCTCAGGCTGATACGGGGCCCTGTTTTCTCCCCTGGGCTGATCCCGGGAAGGGAAGCTGTCCCTCCTCTGGTAATACCCCGGGTTGGGAAGATTTGGGTACCCCTCCACCCTTGGCCTCCCCTCTCCCGGATTCAGTGGTCTGGGCTCAGGGAATTGGGGAAAGAAGGATGGATGGTTTTGGGGCTGAAAGTCGGGTGGATATCTGGGGAAAAAGTTCTGCCCAGGGTTTGGTAAATTTCTGCCCTCCTGTGGGAAGTTTGGAGGGAGGTTCCCTGGGTTAGGTGCTTGGCTGGATCCCCCCCTTTGGGCTGGAGGAGTCCACACATAACCCAGGATGGGTCGATTTCCCTTGTAACGGGGACTTACATAATCAGGAGAGCGAGGGACCCCATTTGTGGGGCTGCCTCCCTGGCTCCCTGTCTGTGACTGGCCCGAGGACCTTCTGGGCCTAGCATTATTAGGTGCAGGTAGGTTTTTAGGCCCCCCCATCTCCAAATCCAAAACGGGGGTGACCTTTACCTCTGCCACCTTGGCAGCAGCAGGGGTGCTGTTGGCTTTGGGGTTTTTCTGGGCATTACTTTTGCTATCTACCGGTTTCTGCACCTCATAGATCCGGGTAGCCTGTTCAATGACCCAGTCTAAAGATCTTTTCTCGTGAAAATCCCTCACGAGCTGGGTCATGATATATTTGGGCAAGGCATGGAAAAACGTATTAATAAATTCTCTGCTATCCGTGCGCACCCTTCTTGTGGTCTGTGCAAAAGCACGCTTTAACTCCTGCACAAATTCTTGTGGGGCCTGATCCTCCCCACATTGCAAATTGTAGGCTGCCTTGCGAGCCTCTTGAGGATTTATGTGAACAGAAAAATGTTTCAAGATGGCCGCCTTATAGGTGGACCATCTTGAATGATTTTGGTCCTCCAGCCCCGCAAAGAAACTGGAGTATTCCGGGGAGAAGGTCCACTTTACATATTGAATACAGCTTTGGCTGTCCTTCAAATGGAAAGTCTCCATCATTTGTTCAAACAACTCTAAGTGCTCCCAAACAGAATACTTAGCGTTCTTATGGTAAGGCGTGATGACGCTCCTGATCGCCTTAATCTGCTTTAAGGGGTCCTTAAGCAAGGCCCTTTTTGCCTTATTGGCCTTTTTGGTTCGGGTAACCCTTGTCCATTCCTCCTCGGACTCAGAGGCACTGCTCCCAGAGGTTCCCGTCTGCTCTTCCAGGTTTTCCCGGATTCTGCGAGCCTGGGAATGGCTGGCAGAATGTGGGGACCTGGTCTCCTGTGTCCTGCGCAGTTCAGAGGAGTCTTCAGATTCCTCCTTGCTGCCAGGATTTGATGGGTACCCCCTCCACTGACCT
The DNA here is from genome assembly GCF_040938575.1 of Ambystoma mexicanum. NCBI lineage: Eukaryota > Metazoa > Chordata > Amphibia > Caudata > Ambystomatidae > Ambystoma > Ambystoma mexicanum. The sequence goes on along the minus strand of NC_090927.1, from coordinate 758,373,149 downwards.
AACTGGGCAGAGGTTTTCAGGATGCCCTTAATGGGCCTACTCTCCTGGGGTTCCCCATTGAACTGTACTGTACTTGGGTGCCCATACCCGGATGCCCACCCCTCCATTCCTGGGTGGTACTGGCCTATGAGCCCCATACTCTTAGCTGGATAGTAATCTGCCATCCCTGTGGCCCTGTGCTCATGTGCGCCACGGAACATGGGGGTGGCAGAGTCCAGGGACTGAGAGGTATGAGGGCCTCTGGTACTAGGGCTCCTGAGGTTATGCTCCGGAGTTTCCCTTTCCCAGCGAACCTCATCTCTATCCGCCCCTGCTCCCTGTTGCAATGCAAGAGCCTGCATTTGTGCCTTCAGTTCCTCAGTTAAGGCCTTACTGGACTCTATCAGTCTCTCCTGCATCGCTACCTGTTGTTGGAGCCTATCATTGTGTTCACAGAGGGCCTCGTTTTCCCTCTGTGCTTCCTGGTTGGTCCTGGAGAACTGGGACAGTCTTTGCTGAAGGAGGGTTACCTCCTGAGCTGTGTCCCTATTGGCCTGCTCCTTTCTTGCTAGAGCATCCTCCACCCTCCTGGTGTGCTCTAACAAGTCCTGGTGTTCTTTTTGGAGATCACCCAGTCCCTGGTGGGCCAGGTGATTTTCTTCCATTTTTCTTTTTAAATGGCAGACTTCCTGGCCTAAGGCGTCTCTTTCCTGACTAAGAGCCTGCATTTGTGCCGCCAGGTCGTCCCTTTGCCGTTGAAGGGCACCAGCTTTTTGGCGCTCCTCATCAAACTCTGCCTGGGTATCCAGGTCTTTCAGAATTAGTTTGTTGCTCTCTGCCTTCTCTCTATCTAGGTGACTTTGCAGGGTGACTACCTGCTCAGCACATGCCCTATTGAAGTCTAGCTGTTGCTCCAGCTTTTTCTGGCTTTGCAGTAGGGAGTCCAAACCTTCTTGGTGTTCCTTCTGCAAGGCCAGAAATCTGGTATCCTGTTCTGACTTTTCCTTTTGCAGCACATCCATATCCTCCTTTATTTTAGTGATGTACAGTCTGCTGTCATTTTCTGACTCCTGGCTCCTCTGGAGCCTCTGCTCAGAAGAGACCAGGTCAGATTGGACCTTCTCTAACACCATCTGTTGCCTATTTGCCAGATTTTGGCTTTCAGCACATCTATCCTGCATGTCTCCCATATATAGGTACAGGTATGCTGCTATCCTGGCAATCTTATTGTGTTCCTCTTTGGCTTTAGGAGCCATATATAGTTCGCTCAGGGTCACATGTAATGGACCCTGATCTCTATATATATCTGACCCTGTTTCAGTGACCTGTTGTGTGATTGCCTGCAACCACGCATCCTGGCCCTGTTCGGTCCATTCACCTCTCACAAATAGCTTATGCAAGAGGTGCTCTCTGGCCATTTTCATGTCTACTAAGGTCGTCATTCTAGAGATTGGTCTCTGTCCTGACTTACAGAAATTTGTATTTTATTTTTGCAGAACAGAACTTTTCTTGGAGTGTCCCTTTTGAGGAATGCTTCACAGCGTAATGCAGCGTGGTGATCCGACCGGATGTATGTATCCCGTCAGTTAGCACACTGTATTGAGCTGCACAAGTGGTAAATCTAACCCAACGTCTCGGCTCGAGCCCCCAATTTGTAAGAGGATTCAATTCAGCACTACAGCTAAGTTAACGCCTAGTCTAGAATACTGAATGAAAACCCTTATTGATATATCTTTAGGTCCAGTTCATGCGTTCTGGATGACTACCCCTATATAACACCCCTCTCTTGGAATCCCCCTGACCCCACTGAGCCAAGAAGTAGTTCTGTTTTGCAAGTTAAAAGGGTTTATTTGATACTTTAAACAATAGATATATATCACACTTTATAATAAGTTAATAATTGAATAGCACACTTAATCTGATATGATAAAGATCAACAACGGAGAATCTGGCACTAGCACACTTCTTTATAATTACTAAGGAGTTGAGATGAAATGGATAAGGGAGCACACTGGTAAATAGGTACAGAAGGATAATGTGGTAGAGAATGCTTTATAGGGTTCAAGGAAATGCAAGGTTGATGAATGAAATGCAGTATAGAAAATACTCAATATGATTTCAACCCAACAATGTAATCACTTTTCTCTGGCTATTCACTCCCCCCCTCTTTATGCAATGCAATGGAATGGGAGGAGAGCACACAGTTCTCAGAAATGCAATCAATGTAATCAGTTCAATCCCCCCCCAAGCTTAGACAACAGAAGTTTAAAACACAGATAGGAGTTTTGAAAACACAGGCCCAAATGCTTTGATATGTGCTAGCAATGGATGAGAAATATGCTGGAAATGCTTTTTGATTCCCTTTCAGAGGTTCAGGGTGAGTGGTATCTAGTTAATATTAGTCCAGGCTCACACTAGCAATGAGGCAGGGATAGTTAGCAGGTTAAACGAATTTCTGGCAAATGGAAGGCAAGCAGCAGCAGTTTTTACATGTGAAGAAATTTGCAAATTGCGGTAAAATTCGCGAATGCGTGTTCCGCGATTGCGGTAAAACTATAAGGGGTAGGAATGCGGTTCTAGGTTCGTAGGAAAGCCACGATTCTAAGCTTTCAAATAAAAGTTATTGCAAGTCTCTAGCACAAACGGTTGCGGAGATATGAGCGATTTTGTGAAGGTCGTTTTTCAGATTTGAAATTTTAAAGTTCAAAAAGACAAGTGCAGCTTTACAAATGACAGGTGACAGTTAGGAGGCAGTTCTACTTAGATCAAATAGATTGAATTATATTATTTTAACTAGGAGATTGGTTCTGCACAGTTTCTAGGTACTCACACTATATTCTTGAGTGAAATGGGCCTCGCCATGGATCTGGTCAGGTTTTAAACTCGCCTCTGGTCTCTGCACTTCACAGTGATCTGGGTCAGCTCTCTCTGGTTCTGCTAACAGGTCAGCTCTACTCTGCTTCTGGTCTGGCCTGATGGATTTGAAGTCTCTATGCTGCTCTCTGAAGGTTGATGGAGGTAAAGTATGGATCTCTGGATGTTGTATGGTCCGGCAGAGTGCGTTGCAGCAAATGGAATTGAAGGTCCCTATCTGTCCTGTCTGTCTGCTTTTATGTGTTTAGAATGTGGGTGTGTTCTAGCATCACTGACCCTACCTCTCTCTCAGCTTCTAATTGGTCAAACTTCCATTTCTTATTTGATTGGGGAATGAACTGTGAGTCAGAGGGATGTCATTTTATGGCTTGCAGATAGGACACTCCTCTGTCAGATTGCACACATTCTATATTTGATAATAAAAGACATATTTCACAGTTACACAGTTGCTTGAAATTACATAGACATGGTGTGGCTGAATTTAGCCATGTCTCTGTCCAAATCTGTTGTTTCTAAGAGCTTGCATTCAGAAATGGCAACTTCTAGCACTTTTTCATGTGCTAAACAACATTGGATCTTCATTAAATTTTATACAACTGTTCCTCACATATCTACCCACATACCAATGCATTTTCGTTTGTCTAGCTGAAACAGGGAGTCTGTAATATTAATAAACAATGGGGTTTTGCCCCAGAACATCACACAAATTGGAGTTTGGGCTTGAATTAAAGGTACATTTTTTAAATTAAAGCTCTCAAAATTATACATTTCTGTCATTTGATTACACAGAGTTATCAGTGTTTTTGTAAAATATATATTTTACTTTCAATTCAGTCCTCAGAGTGTTGAAGTCCGCCTCCAAGACTTGGGTGGGTCAGTCACAGATCTCTGCTGGCTGGCAGATCTTTGTTGACAGCAAACATCCAGAATTAACATATTCCTTTCAGAGGAAAGGGTCCTTTGTGTGGTGTCTGGAAAGCTCACATCAGGAGGCCAGGGGGCCACTTTGCATTTAATTAACAGAACCCTGTTACTTCCTGGCTTCTTGTGTTGAGTTCTGAAGTGTCAAGAGTTCTCAGGACATGCAACCCCTTTGAACCTTTGATGAAATAAGACCCCTTTCTTTGCACTCATGCAGTTTGCAAGACAGCTCTCCTGTCAGAGTTTAGACCGCTAGCGCCACCATCAGGATTTTGTGGTTACTGCATCCATCCTTGGGATTTTTTTTTTTTTAGATTGATTCCTTTCAGCAAGTGATATTATATGGAGTAGATTGTCCATGTTCAGGACATGGCATTGGTGTGTTTCTGCAGTAAAGTAATTCTGTGCCCATGATTTTGCCATATTTGACATTCAAGAAAAACGAATTCCCAACAGTATGGGTTTGCTTTTGGCAATCAGCATTGCATCTCTGAACTCACAATATAGGCAAAATGGGATTTTCCTGTGCATTTTCTGGGGAGCTCTGGCCATTATGATGTTTTCAATGCCAGTACTGCACAGTTTTGAGGTAGGGCCCGGATGCATGGGTAAATACATCCCACACTATATAACCCTCTAAGTAATGCACCCAGATGCCCACAGTCTTGGCACGCTATACAAATAAAAATACAATACAATTGTCTTCCTCCTTCCTGGTATTATCTTCATCACCTTTTATTGAATGGTTTCGAATTGGTGTTCATGCTCCCTCACATTCTATGAGGCTAGATTTGTGCCTCACTAGCTATCAAAAGTGGCTGCCATGACAACCTCAGGAGGGTTCAATGTGATTTTAATGAATAAATAAATAATGAATTGATTAATTTTTACGAAACCTGGGGGGCATACTGAATCCCCCCGTTTCACCATGTTTAAAACTCCACCCAAACCCCTACCCACTAGATGTAACCTCTTACCCCACCCCATATATATTTTTTTAATTCTGTATTTTTTTTTTTCTTTTCGTTAAAGATTCATTCTTTATTTTGTATTTGTTATAATCACGGGATACCCCTCAGGAGGTCATAGTTTCCTTTTGTAATTGAATATATGAGTAGTGGTCTTGTGAGAATTTTACTTTGGAGCCTATATATTGTTGGCCCTTGCCCTATCTGCCTTAGTAGAAATATAAGTGACATCATAGAAAAAGGAATTTAGAGATAATTATGTTCTTGTCAGGAGATGGTAGGGAATTATATAACTGCCTAATATGTGGAAACAAACAAGGGATACATTGCGATGAAAGAGAGCTTGAAATCCCTTAAAAAAATCAGTGCCTAATTCTGAGGTCACGAGGAAAGTGGCAGATAAATCTGACATGGTCTACCCCAGAAATCGCCACCCACAGGGGCGTTGCTAGGTCCGGAAAAGATCCGGGGCTACAATAATGTCGGGACTGTCGGACTCGGGGCTAGCTAGCCTTTCGGTTGTAGCCCCTGAGATTCTATCCGGCGCTACAATCAAAAGACCCGGGGCTATAGCCCCCGAAGCCCAGGAAATCCACAGCATCTCCACGCTGTTATAAAGATGCTACAGCACCTGCAAAAGTGGCACATTCACAACGACACCTCTGGGGCAAGTGCGTCACTCGTGCAATGCACCAAAACTGTCACCAGTCCTGCTGAGGATCACTGACATTTTTGCTACTTTATAGAAGTTGAATTCTTGTCCCAAAAGTGCTGGCGTTGCGAATGAATGTGTGAAAAGAGCATAACAGGCACTTTTAGAAGCAATGCGCCACCGCCAGAAGCGCCAGTATTTAGAGCCTCTTTAGGGAGCTGTTAAAGGCGTGCTCCTGCATGTGAATGCAGTCGCTTCAACTACCCTACACATTCTGCTTTGCTAGGGGTGGCATTACTGGCAGATTTAATTTTTTAATACCACTCTGGTTTGTTTTGAATCTAGTGCTTTGAGGAAAAGTGTCATCCTTCTGAAACACGGCACTTTTCCATTGTTGCATGCACCTTCGAAGTGGGCCCTGCGTAGCTTTATATTTTTATGGTTTATGTTATTATTGTTTTGTACAGCCAACCACTGTATACATATTACTTCAAAGCACATGCAAAGAAATGTGTATTAAAAGGGTGGCTAAAGTCGTGGTCTAAAATGAAATGAAAGCAAAGGAAAATGCAGTTATTAAAGTCCTCACAAAGATTAGGTAAGATCTTTATATATAAAAGTACAAACGTGTATGTGGATTTGTGGCAAAGCGTTGTTCCTTATACAATTCCACACTGTTTCACCAATCTGCACCACATTTTTCATAGTTGCCTGTTATGACCCATTGGACATTACTGGCTACATGACATGCGGACACCCCAACCCTTTCCCCGGATTTCAGCACAAGTCAAAATTTGTTTGTGGGTTTGTGGCTTGGCAAAGCATTGTTCCTTATAAATTGCACTCTGTTTCACCAATCTGCACCACATTTTGGATAGTTACCTGTTAGAACCCTACGGATATGACTGCTAAATAACATTTGGACACCCCACCCCTTTCCCCAGATTTCAGCACCTTCACACATGAGATGGTTGCATGAAATCAGCAAAACATCAATGTGGTTGTAGAAGGCCCGGTCTTGGCACAGGAACAAAACCATGTTTCAAGGCCCTAGGATGCACAGTTCCCAAGACATTTGCACCGTAATGCACCACAACAAACTGCACCACGCCAGGGTGAGGCGACAGGTGGAGAAAGAGCACAGAAGGTCCAAGTATGCAGCAGCACACCAACTCTCGCCTTCCCACAATGTAGCACATCAAGCGATAAATGTATCGGAACAGCGACCTACAGGATCATTGATTTTCAGCAATTGATGAGAGTGTTATCATGTCTATTTACAGCACCCGTTTTGCTAGTTAGTAATAAAATAAAAAACACATGTTTTTCTGTAACCCCATAGCAATGATCCTTCTAGTATTGCAAATTGGATCCCTCATAAACGTAACTTCTAGTTTTCAGCCATGGGACGATTCCAAACTTTCAGTTTTTAGAAGCTTTCTGAAGAGCAGGAGATATAATTCGTATCTCAGGTTTGGCTTAAAAGCTTTCCAGAGGGTATGGCTTATTACTGTTAATGTTCTGCCTCCATGTATCAAATGTTCGCGGGTCCATTGGTCGATCAGGTTGGAATTTGGTGACCTTGGTGGTCTGGGAGTTATGTAATGAAGAGCTATTTTCTGTAGGTATCCTGATCCTTTGTAGCAATACTCTTTGTACCCGGAACATAGAATTTTGAACTTTATTCGGGAATCCACAGGCAGACAATGGAGAGCTTTCAGGACCCATTTTATATCGTCCAATTTTTGCCGATTTTTCTGGCTGCCTGATTTTGAATTCTCTAAAGTTTGTCCAGCTGTTTTTTTGGTCAATCCACTCTACCCTATGCTGCAATAGATTCGAACCATCAGAAGACCTCTAGTCAGCTACACCTTCTCTTCAGATTGAACGAGTAGGAGAATGTTTTGGAAAATTAAAAGCTGGAAATGTGTTTATTTACCATTGAATGGATACGAGGAGAAAAACTAAAAATGTCATCAAAAATGCCCCCAGGTTCTTAATTGACAGACCTGTGGAACGGGGTGATTCAATGTTTAGTGGACATTTGAAAAAACATTATTTGGGCATAGATGAGGCTCTCACGTTAGTCTCAGAGACATAATTTAAGGGTCACCAAGGGTCACAACTGCGACCCCTAAGGTCTCCCTTGCTACCCCTGTAGTCTCCCTTGCTACTACTAAAAAAATGTTTTTAAATGTTTTCTTTTTTTAAAATGCAAGCTCTTGAGCTGTGGCGAGCACTGTGTGGCTCTTTGCTTCTGGAGTGGCTGGATTTCTTGATCAGGCCTTTAAAGAAAACGGAGGTTCCACAAGCCCAACACTTTCAGCAGTGTCCCTAAATAAGAAAGAATAGGAATAACAAATAATTTGTCTTTCTGGAATTCTATACAATAATTGCTAAATGCATTAAAAGTTTATTTCAGGCACACTTCAGGGGGTGAGTCACTGATTTAGTCTGTTCTTAAACACCTCAACTCATCCTTTGATTCTTCTGAGGTCGATAAATAAGTAGTAACAGAGGATGGGTGATATTGTATGTACATTTGTTCTATATAAAGTGCTTAAGCGTAAGTACTATATAATAACACATTCTTAACATTTGGCCATGGACGTCTGCTTGCATTTACAGTAATTTGGTATTATGGGCCCATACACACTGATCTACATGATACATATGGTGATCCATACTTGTATGAAATGTATATCAAATTACATTGATATAGTATCAATATTTTTCGTAGTGTACTTAGGAACAATGGTATGTGATGCAACTCCCTATTTGGCCAAGGGGGGAAAGGTCATGTTCCATCCCTTTCCGTGATATCACTTTGGGGTGGGGTCAAATGTCATCACTTCCTTTGATGTCATCAGAAGTCAAGGGGCATGTGATATCACTACTGCTAACCCTGGCATTTTGGTGAAATGACATCCATTGTTAGTCTTCGTTTGAACAGCAGGCCTTTAAAGTAATCATAGATGTGAGATGTGATGCAGGTTTTCGGACATGAGTTTTGTGTGTGATCTTCAGAAATACAAGCATTCGGAATGAGATCATTTTATACTAAAAACGAATTCTCTACAATTCTGGAAAAATACACTCCTCATTATGATAACAGCACCAGAGCCGAGTAGAGTGTTGCATTATGAGGTTACAGAATCCCATGATGTTTTAAGTCACAAAGGTTCTCTATTCAAACTCAAAATGAGCCATCACCAATCCTTCCTATATGTCAGGACGGATCTGAAGACCCTGCTCTTTAAAGAGTACCTCGCCAATTGCTGATCCTTCTGCTCAACCCTATGTCTCTCGCTCGCTACCAGACTTCCTCTAACCCGAGCTCCCCATACCCTTCCCCCGCATCCCCTCTCAGCTACATCTGCTACCCCCAACACTATGTTTTTGGAGAAAAAAAATGACTAGTTACTCCTACTCTTGATGAATTAAAGGATGCATTATTGTAGGTGAGTACAACGTGGTTAAGGTTATAAGACAATAAAAGTGCACTTCTTTATGTAGTTCAATAAAGTAAATGAAAACTAATTTTGCAAAAGTTCTGACAGCTGTCCAATATGTATCTGCTGTTGCAGTACCCTAGAGTTTCAGAAGAACTAAAACCAGGACTCCATCTTGTATACTAAATCCCATACACAGATACGTGCATACAATAAGACCAATACATGAACTCGGGGGACATTGGAAATCAGACAAATGAAAACACATTCAGTGATGAAGACAAGTGTGATATATTGTTACACAGCTGAGCATAAACATATTGACACAGGGTTGTAAGTGAACAATGTTCTAGCAGCAAAATTCCAAAAGCCGAAGCCTTTATTCCGGCAAAAAATCAAGGAAATTAAAGATATTTCGGATTTGGGTAAGCATCTCTTGGAAAAGGGAATTTACGTGAACCATTCGAGAGGGGAAGAAAAACACACCCAAAATAACCATTACATGATGAAAATCAAACTCAAATTTGCCGCAGATCAGGATCTAATCCTTGTTGCTCCTGTACACATCTGTGGTTCATGAACTCACAGATGTATTTGCAATTCCTTTTCAAGGCAACAGCTGTTTCAAAGGAACAGACAGAGAAATACATAATGGAACATTGTCAGGCCCAAGGATATCGCACAAGGCAGTCCTTTGATTCATGAGCAGCAGGGTAGAAGGATGGTTACAGACCAGAAAATGCAGGCAAAAGTGAGAACGCCAAAGGCACATCACCATGGGATTCTAATAAGAAACACCAGGTAACAAGAACTGTTGACCTCGTGCTTCACTTACGGTGACAATTAAGAGGCACATCATTTGCACAAGAGACACGATTGCAGCCAACCTGCCAGGAGTACAGTTAATCTCTCATTGGAACATAAAAGCCCTTTCCCGTCAGCTGAAACGGCCACAAGCTTTCAGTGCAGCGTTTCGTTTCACTCCATGTGGCCTGCAAATATACTCCAGGCTCGGATTTTCGAATCTCAACAGCACAGGTATTGCAAGAAGTGGGTGTATGTCTAAAGCGTGAAAAGAAAGCTCACTTTGTTGGCTCTCATTTTTTGATATTATTTTTTGATAAAAAAGCAGGAGAAGATCTGCATTCTATCAGAAAGGCAGCAGCACACAGAGGCCCACTGGCAACCCCACAGACATTCAATGCTGCCAAACGATGCTTTTACAAAATTACACAATTCTCAAACACCATTGGTGCCCTGGGCTTCACACATGTGCCATTAGTGCCACCCCATGCAAGAGAGCAGCTTGATTGCAATTGTAAACATCATCACACTTTGAATGTATGAATGGCATGCAAAGCAGACTTGACCATCACCCACTACTGCTCCAAGTTCCCTGTGTCCACACATGATTCCATGGCACTGCACAGTGCATACGTCTGTCAGTAGGTGTGATGAACCCCCAAAATTACATGGAAATTAATTTAGTATCTTTACATATGGATCTACATTCCCCCCATCTGGCATAGCTCATAGGTGTTTAATTGATGGCATAACGCGTGTGTGTATTTGCAGGTCATGCACCACCTGTAACAGAGGACTCTGCATAGGTAAATTACACACACAGGGCCTCATTCCAAGTTGGGCGGTAAGGGATACCGGGCACCGGTAAGGAGAACGTTGCCGGTAATCCCTTATCACCCAATTCCAAGGTCCCTTAGCGGGAACCGTAAGGAACGTGTGGTCTGACCACACGCTATGGGACCAGGGCGCTAATAACGGGCTTGCTAGTCGCGAGCCCGTTCTTAACGCCCTCCCCATTCCCATTGAACCCTATGGGAGCTCAAATGGGAATGGGGAATGGTTTGTTCAATGGGGACTTACCGGTCCCTCCAGGGTCGGAATGCACCGGTAAGTCCCCATTGAACAAGACCGGACTCGGACACGGTATGGGAGGCAGCCATGGTGCTAATAGCACCATGGCTACCGCCTATCTCGTAATGACCCCCATAGACCCATGAGTGAGACCCCTTGGAAATATTACAGTTTAGACACATGAGCAATGACTCCTGGGACATAGCTGTTGCACACACATAAATGCCGACACGATGACACAGGAAACATAAATAAGGACAAGGACCAGACATCACATGCATGTAGATGATATGTGTACACAGACATGTGAACTAGATAATGACAGCATGGCAGGTCACGCAATATATATATATTTTTTTTTTATTTTAAACTTCAGCCTGATGGACTCAATGTAAACATTGAGATCTCAAGCTTTTGTTACAAGTTGTTGATCATCAAAATTTGATAAAAATCCATGTTCGTAAAAAAGCGTGTTATACGCCTAAGTAGATATATAAATCGCTAGACAATCACAGTTTATCAAGTCGTAGTGCATCTAAGAAATTAACTACAGCACAGCTCAATTTAATGCAGTGTCCAGCACTGGCATAAGTCCACCAGTCTCGATTTCCTTCTGCTGCAGGCATAAATTCGCTTAGATGCAGAGTTTGCTGTGCTGTGAGCCGCTCACACTTTGTTAACAGATGTTCAGTTGTTTCTGTATCACTATTACAGAAGCGACACATGTTATCTCTTCCTTCATTAATGTGTCGACGCCACAGCATCTCTTTTGTTTTGAGCGCGTTTAAGCGGAGTCTCAAAAATTGGGCCCTGTGATGACGAGAGGGACAGTTTGTCAGATACATGCTTGGCACGTTTAGTTTGTGGGCGCCAGGTCCGGAGTGTAAAGTAGTCGGCATATGATTACGACGATCAGTGTTCTGGATCCAGCACCAGAGTTCAAATTTATTTTTTGATACTTGGGGGTGCATGATTAAGTCATTTAGGTTCATATCTGCAGCAGTTAGAATTGAGATCATCGTCTATTTCCACTCATCTAGTAGCTTCGATGAGCTCTGGCCTGGTTGTGTGCAAAAGATTTGGAAAGTTGGAGTCACTGGAGTTAGGCACATCTTGCGCAGAGCCATTAGTGATTTCCACAAAACGCAAGTGTGGAGCGGGTTCAAGGATAGTTCGTATCTTATTTGAACCATCGAAATGTATGAGGGTAGCCTAAGAACTCGCCGCCAAAAAAGCCCTTCCATTTTCTGCCAAAATAAAATGTCAATATTCCATGCGGCTTCTGATCCAAAGGTAATTGCTGGAACAACCTTTAGGGCGTAGAAGGTTAGAACTGGGGTGAGAGTGAATTTACCGTAATTTCTGTTCAGCAGCCTCGCTTGGATGGTAAGTCGTATCATTCTGTTTTCTATGTCAAGTTTCCAATGGTGTTCATGTAGGGACTTGTTAAAGGTGATTCCCAGGTAGCGAATAGAGTTAACGATCCCGAGGGCTTTCCCATCGACTCTCCACGAGAAAGCTTTCAGTTTTTTGGAATCCCGTTCACCAATTATAACGACCTTTGTCTTGTCGATGTTCAGGGTCAGGTCGTTGATATTTAAATAATCTTGTAAGTTCGCTAGCTGCCGCTGAAGGCCAATTTGGGTACGATCTAAGAGCACCACGTCGTCGGCATAGATTATGCAGTCGATTTCGTTCTGATTGACTTTGGGAGGAAAGCATCTTAGATTTTTTCTGAACTATGGTAGATCACAAATGAACAGTTTAAACAGGTCGGCTGCCAGCGGACACCCTTGTTTTACTCCTTTGGTTGTGGTTATTTGGTTAGATAGAGCGCCATGATCATTCAGCCTGATGCGGATGGCGGTTTGGGAATGAAGGGCTTTTATGGGATCGATTATGTTGCGAGGACAATTCCAGTTATTACATTTTTGCCACAATTTGTCTCGATTAATGCTGTCAAAGGCGCCTTTCAGATCGATGAAGGCCAAGTAGAGATGGGTCTTGGACTTTAGAGTTTCCAGCTTTAGTATGTTCAATAGTAGGAGATTTACTTCCACACCCACACCTTTGGTGAAGCCAGTTTGTATGATGTCGAAGATGTGGTTGGACACAGACCATCTTGAAAGTTTTTGGCACAGAAATGAAGCAAAGATTTTTCCTATTGTGTCCAACAGGGCAATCGGGCGATAGTTGGCAGGATCAGCCCGATTGCCCTTTTTGAATATTGGCACAATAATCGCTTCACGCCAAGAATCTGGAATCGACGTTGATGCAGACAATCGCAGGAACAGCATTTCAATGAACGTTGCCCACTGTTCGACATTTTCCTTGAGCATAATGTTGGAAATTAGGTCAGGACCAGCAGCATGTGATCTTTTTAAGGCTCGTATTGCTAACTCAATGTCCTCCTTGGTGATACTCAAGTCCCATGAAGTTAGACCGAGGTCAGGGACGGTTGATGGTTCCAGGGATAGATTACCGAAGAGGTTTGAGAAGTGTTGTTCCCATTTTCCGGCATCAATTACATTTGACATCATGGAAGAGTGCCGGACATTGCCTGTATTCAGGATTGCCTAGATTTCACAGGAATTCTTAGTGATCAGTTCCTTCATTAGCTCCTCAGCTCATTCTTGTTCGATGATTATTTTCTGCGATTTTAGCCAATTACGATATGTTCGACGCCGCTGACGAATTTTTGTTTGAATCGAGTTGTTGTCGCTGGTCGCGGAACTAGATTTTTTTATCACGCGGATATCGCGTCTCATGGCCTTTTTTTCTTGCGACAGTGTCGCTGAGGATATATGTTTGTACTTTGTACCCGATTTTAAAAGATGGGATTTAGAGGTGACAAAGTCATATAATAGTGGAGCATAGTTCAAGGACAAAGCTGTGTCCTGGTGACATTTTTGGCCTATTTTCTCGATCTTTGGTCCATCAATCCGCAGGCGATTTCCTCCTGCGTTGACAGAGATAGAGGGTTTAAATAGGCTACAGTCTGATTGCCACTCTACGATACAGGATAGACGCAGAAGATTGTGATTGCTAGATGGCATCTCAGTTATTGTCAAGGTTGTATCCTCCTCTAGTAAGTTACATGAGACCCAGAAATAGTCAATTATTGAATGTACCTTTTGATTTGACCAGGTTGGTCGTGGTGGTTGATCACCTGGGACATGTCCATTAACCATCATGCAATTGCGGTTTCCGAGAGAGAGACTCCAATGATGACTCCTTATCGAAAGATCGTCAACTGACAAAAGTTTGTAATTTCCAGCGCTGGGATCGTAGCTGAACCAGGAGCAGTTCAAATCACCAGCACATTTATTGTCAAGTTTTTGTGAATCAAAAGTGTCTCATCGATGATTGTTGTGACCGCATCTATGAAGGTCTTTGTGCTTATTTTACTTGGATTCCAATATCCATTTAGGACTAATAAATGATTTCTCGCAGAAGTTCTTGTTTCAGCAGTTTTTAGTAGGGCTCCTTGTACAAATGGATTCGGATTGAATGAGTCCACGAGACTCCACCAAGAATTGATTTTAATCAGCATCAGGAGCCCGGACGATGGGCGTCCCATCGGGTTTTTGATGGCCGGGTTTAATAAAGAGACAAAGCCGCCTCTAATCGGGGGATCGGTTAGCCATGTCTCTTGGAGACAGATAACGAATACATTGTCCAATTCCAGGTCGCAAGAGTTGAATAGATGGATGAATCCGCGGGTATTCCAGGATAAGAATTCCCGTTTGCATTCAACAGGGATAACTGATGGCTAGCGCTGAAATGTAGCAGCGTGTCGTTTGACACTTTTTTTTGCGCCTCGATGGAAAGTGATCTTGAATTATTTGGAATTGATATTTCTTGACGAAGATCCGCACGTCGTTGTTCATTGCTTCCTTGGGGGCTGCTACTTGGTCTTGATGGTGACAGATTAGGCCTGAGGGATAATGGTTCGATTGAGATGTCGAACCCAAAGACGAGCAGGTCTTCTGTGGCGTTCAGCAGGGTATTTTTGACTGAGGCTGAAGTTATATGTAAAAGAACTTGGTCACAACATTTCTCCGTGACATACTCCACGACTCGAATGTCTTCGGATCGAATGGTGCGGAGTGATGGAATACAGGAAAAAAGTTTCATCACATTATGCCGATTCAGATTAAGTTTGCGGTCTTCGTGGTGGACATTTTGTAAACAGAGTTTGCAATTCGGGTTTCCAGAGTCAGATTTTGAAACAACATGGACTCGTGAAATAAACCGAGGTTGTTTTTGTGACTGGAATCTTGGTTGTTTGGGGTTCAAGAACCCTGATGTTTGGTGTCCTTGTTCAGAATCTTTTGTTCTGTAGTCCAGGTTGTTCTTCTGCCAGGGTTCTGGTTTAGAACTAGGCAAGAGTGCCGCACCAGCAACTTTGGGATTTGTATGGAGTTGATCAGTTTGCTGATCGGTAAAAGAACCATCTGAATATGTTGAGAGATCGCAAAGATCGATCTCCGATCCTGTTGGGTTACTCACAAGACTTTCATGGTCGGACTCCAAACGTTGTCTTTTTTTTGCAGGCGCTACAAGGTTTGGGTGATTGGCCATTGAGGTTTCTTCCAGCGAGATGCCATTTTGGGGCAGAGGGGCTTGCAGTTTAGACCGCGAAATTAAACCTTGTTTGGTTGGAGGTATAATATTTCTGATATATTTTCTTTGCTTCGTTTTCTGTTCACAATTTTTGTTTTTTTCTCTTTCATGCCTGCCGAAGTGCGGTCATTTAAAACTTTTTTCACAGGTGGTTTTTGAACCGGCTTAGAGGTGACCACTATTGATTTAGCAGGGCCACCAAAAATGCTGAAGGAACCTGTAGGATTTAATGGAATGGCGAATTGAGGTGGACATTTTGGATGTTCCTTTGATGTGGTATTTGAGATAACCACTTGAGGTATTGTGTCCAGATTAATTATTCTGACTTCGTCAATTGTACTACCAGTGCCTTTTAGAGTCAGGAACAAGTATTAGAGGTTGTAATGGAGGCTTTACGATGGTATTGACCGCTGGCCTTGGAGGATCCTTAACTAGCGCCAAATTTGAATTCATCGTTTGTGTTGAATGGCGCATCCACTTTACAGCTTCAAGAAGGCCATCTGATAGAGAGTCATTTTGGAAATGGTGCCGTGCGGCAAGATCACTTAGCCGCTCTTGCCATCGCAGGGTCTGTTCCGCCTCCCGAGATAACTGAGATTGTAAGAAATTAGTCACGGCTTCAAATTTATCCATCTTTTCTTTTAGAGTAATGATTACAGAGGTCTGGTCTTTGAAGGCTTCATGAAGTGATTCATACATTTTTAGGAAGGGTAGCAAAGCAGTGGAAGAAGCAGCCAAAACGTTGTTGTAAATCTGCATCGCTGCAGCGGACGAAAAACTCGGTTTAGATTTAGATCCGGATTTTTCAACAGTGCTTGACTGTGAGTTGTTGGCGGAATCAGAGTGGACATCGCTAAAACCAGAGATGTTGACAGCTGGCAGGACATGACTGTCACATGGTAGCTGTGCAACTTTGGTGAGTGAGCTTGCTCTCCTGGGTGTAGTGAGAGTGTCTTTGTTGATTATAAGCACGTGTGGTTTTAGTCGAGTGTCTTTCACGCTGAGGCCTCGCAAACCTCCAGGGTTTTCACCTTCGACTAGATTTACACTAGAGCGAGGAGAGGTCAGTTTTGAATTTCGTGAATTATGTGAATTGTCGCTTGTGAGGAAAGGCAGATTGTCCAGACCAGCATCATATTGGAAGATATTTTGAGTATTCATGATAGAGTTAGTCAGAGGGCGTGGCTGAGGAAGCTTTGGCATGCATGGGCGAACTTGAGGCTCTGTGCAAAGGGGCTGAGGTGAAATGGTGGCATTTTGGTGTTTCTTTGGTAGCTTTTCATTTGCATCGCCTTCTAAGGAGTGAAGGTTGTTTATTTCATGCCCACTATGGCTGACATCTTGTGGATTCATGGTGTTAGTTTCAATGTCGCAACCAATCACAGCTTTGATATTTGGGCACTGAATTTCACGTGTGTGTTGGTCAGTGGTGTACACGCTCTTATTGATGCTCGTGTTTTCGTCACCATCTTGAGAGGCTTCCATTAACTCTGCGTCGGTGAAATCAAAGGGAGTGAAAAATTCATCAGCTGTTGCCGAGGTTAGCAGGTTACGATCAGTTCGTTTACAGTTAGCTACCAAAGACAGACCTGATAGGCTTACAGGTACATGAGGTAGATCAGTCAGCATTAGTGGGTTACATGGAGGTAGGGTTTTGGAGTGCATTGAATTGTTATTAGGCGCGAAGATTGATTCGCGCTCATCAAAGACTTCGGCGGGAGCTGCAGCCTCTGCACAGGCGGATGTATTCAGCTCACCAGTTCCGGCGAGCTGACAAATGATTACTTCTGGAAGTAGTGGGGCCTGATCAGGAGCAATGTCACTGCTACCAGGTAAGGAAAGGTTATTCATCTCGTCCCTGTCAACTATTAGCTTGGATTTTATAGGCATAGATGTTGGGGTGCACGATGGTGAGGAAAGGGGGGGAGAGGCGACAACACACGTTTCCAATGATAAGATGGGCCTTGAAGCTGAGACTGATGATAGGTCAGACAATGCGTCAGTAGGGGAAGCTAATTCGATAGGATGTCAAACACGTTTAGAAGCGCTTACCTTTAAAGTCTCAGGAAGTGAGTAGGCTTTTTTAAGGCAGTCCAGGGGTTTTGCATCCGGCGTTGTTGGATGGTTTTCCTGCGCGTATGTCCTTCATTTCCTGTTTGTGCAGTCATTATGAATAGGTCACTGCCGGTCGCGGATTAACGCACGCTCCACACGTGAGCTGAAGATTTATAAGCTTGGATCTCCGAAAAAACTTGGAATGTAAGTGCACGAATGGTAGTCCCGTAAAGGAGTCCCTAGCTGCAGCTCCTCTCCGGCTGATTTTCTACAATGGAGGAACGTAGAATGACTTTGGGCACGACTCCGTAGGCGCTCAGAGGGGATCAAAGAGGTAAATCCTCCGCAGTCTCCTCGGATGTAGTTTGCGCACCACCAGCGCCAAACAGCCGCTCAACAGCCTTCAGGCCTTTACCCCTGTCGGGCTTAACGCCGCAAGGGTGGTAGCCTGTGTCTTTTCAGCGAGCCCTCGCTCACGTGACCAGCACACGTGACGAATGTGGCCCCGCCTCCTCCAGGAAGCGAGGTGCAGCAGGGATGCCGGCAAGAGCTTAGGAGAAGCTCGCAATGCCGGGTGAAAGATTGCAACTTTAAAAGTGAAACAGCAGTTCCTTTAGCAATATATATACAAATAACCGCCCACAAATTGTATTCCCACACTACTGTCCAAGGCTGACACCAACAAAGAGGTGGCCCCTTCCGCATGAGGGCAGAGAAGCATATATGCGTTATAAGATCTTTACTCAAACTTTTACACTGAAGCACGCATGGCTTTGTCCTTCTTATCTCTCTCCACAAACACCCCCTAACTCGACCCTCCATCACAGACACCCCTTAAAACGCCTCTGCACACCTTACCCTACCCAAAATACCATTTAATATGCCCCTTCACTCTCTGCGCCACCCAAGGGGGGGTAAAATAGGGTTGCAATCTTGCCCCCCTCCTGTTCATACACACAATCCCTAAATACGTTAGATGTCCTGCTGTTTGCTTCACAGAGTGTAGAGGAGGTCACAAATACAGCCCGCACTCCAACCATCCATTTTGAAGTACCAGGAATGTTGACACCAAAATATGTGACGTATGATGAGCAAATAAACCAGCAGAGAGCCGCAGTATCAAAAGAACAGCACCTATTGAAGTACCAGTACCTAGGAAACCATGGACAGTAAAGTACCCATTGAGAAAACCATACCAACAAATTAAACGAAAAGAGGATCGTCGAAGTACAGTCCCTGAAGAAACCAAAAGGGTCTTAATGGAAGACGAATGGTGACATCAGAAGAACCCAGACTGACTCACACATAGAAGATATGACGACCTTAGAATGATGTTAAGATACAAAGAAATACAGTGAACAAGAGACATCGTGAACTTAAAGTGAAAGACGATGTCAAACGCAAGGAACTTATGCCATGAGCATGATGAAGACAATCGACAGGTTTATGCATGTAGATATGCTTGGAAATGCAAGAAAGCTAAGAAAATAGTGCGGCTTGCTATGATTAGTAGAAAGATAGTGCGGCAAACGCCAGTATACATAATCTACCTCAAAAGAAGCACGTTATATAAGTATACTTCCACTTTGCACAAGAAGCAAAATTAACCGAAGTTTACTAAAGGCCACACGAGGAGGGCTCAGTATCTAGCAAAACCAAGAATAAGCAGCAGAAACGAAAACCAGCAAAGGCAAATCATGCCAAGAAAGCCAAGGTTGTATCAGTAGAAGAGACAAACAGTAGCTACTATTAATTGAAACTAAGAACAGAATATCCTGCTTCAGAAAGGTCAAGATAAGAAACTGGAGGCAGGTAGTGGGTGAAACGAAAATTAAATACACAAATTATATGAAGAAGGTACAAATTCACGGTGTCTGAATCACGTGACCAGCCAAGCGAGGAGAATCGAGACTTTCACACCTACGCATGGCATCAGGCCAGGCGAAGATATTAGAACTTTCCAGACAGGAGATGCAGTCTCAAGGCCAACCACAGTGAAATAATTGACACATGGCCACTAAAGTGATGATTGATTATAACAATAATTGGAGGAAGGCCAGGTAGCTAAGGTGCACCCTGCAACTGACCGACCATTCTTCGTGCTGCTAGGCAAAGTGGAGAAGTATGAGTGGGGTTTGGTGCCAACCCAATCACAGTGGACAAAGTAATCTGGGGTCCTATAGTTAGTAGAACCAATGGGACGTTGTACTTTTAGTGACGTCTACAGTAGCCATTTTGAAGGTAGGGCTTAGATGTCCCACCTGACAGTGTTTATCCAATCCCCTTACTCCGTTACCATATACAGATATAGTACCTATATTAAAGTTACCTTTGCTTAACCAATAGAATTGCATGCCAACTTTTAAGTGTTAAACGTCAGTGATGACGAGATTTTAGTATAAATGATGTTGTTATTATGAAGTTCTTTGGAGTTGTGAAGCGGGAAGGAAGATCACGCATCTGCTAATATTTCATGAAACTCCCTGTTTTTTGTACTTGTCATTAAACGGACTCCTTTTGTCAAACCGTTGAGTTTTCATTATTGATTTGGTGTTGGAATATTAATCTGCACCCCCATCCATATCACGGGTGCTGCTATCTTGTCTTAAAGTGCTTCTGGGCAAACCCTGACTCTAATGGCCGGTTGGGGGTCCTGGAGCACACCTGGTAGCAGAGATCGGATGGTTTATCAATTTTCGATTAGAATAAGACACACATTGACCGTCGACATAAAGTAACTCTAGGTCCTCAGCTATATCATGAGTCCTTTGCCATCCGCTGAGTAGACCCTGAAGCTAACCGTAGACAGTGGTTAGAATAGAAAATAGAAACTGCAGACAAAGGTCTGAAGGGACCTGCGTTCCCCACGTAACCCCTTCCAACTCCTACGGGGTGCTGAGTGGGTGAGCACCAGAAGAGGTGGTGACGAAGGCAGTGATCTCGAGCATCCAGAGAGGAAACATGCGAATGGTGAGTGAATAAAAAACTAAGCGCTTTGGCAAAAAGTGCATGCCTTAGAACAAGTAAGGGAAAGGTAACGGAGGGAGGCGGGAAAACAAAATATAGTATAAGTAGAGTAGAATGTATATATATATAAATATGTGGGGAAGGAAATAGTGACTCAAAGGGTGACTAAGTAGTAAAAAGAGGATACCAGGGGGACACCCGAGAAGAGAGAGGATACCGGGGGAGACACCCAAGAAGAGAGAGGATTCGCCTATTCCTACGCTTTAAAGTAGCGGCTAGAAGAAACTTGCATCCAGAGTCCTGAATAAAGAGGAACAAATAGATCACAACGGCGATTAAAGATGCCCCTGAAAGGGATGAGTTTAAACTCCATGTTGGGGTAAATATTAGAGGCAGAGGTCTGTGTAACCAGGTGGAGTTTGTCTATTTTGTGAACAACTGTCTTAAGTGTTATTTGTTCTGATGTCATAGGACGAAACATTTTCCTTCGAGGAACTAGCATAAAAATTACGTGATTGTGTACTTGAAATATTGTAGAATGCAACCTGATATTTATTGAGTAAATTAGAATGGGGGAAAAAACGTGATTGGAGCTTGCGACGATTGGTGCTCGCTCATATTGTTGGAATTGTTTAGATAACAGAAGGTATAACAAGTGTTGTATAAAGAGAAAGTCAACAAATGTAAACATGGAAGACATGATTCAATTAGTACACCTATGCAAACAGTTGCCGAAACATGCACCTAAGCTGTGCAGAATGGGTTAAAGGAACCGCAAACAAAATGTTTATGCTTTGGCCCCAGGGTGGATTGTTATCTAAAATGGTCCTACAGCACATGACGAAATATTTGCACGCCACATACATTGGCAAAAAGTTAGACAAAGGCCTAGCTAGTCTAGAGTTGTGGAAAATGTACCAACAGCATAAGGAGGAGGAACCGCCAGTAGATTGGATACTTAATGTATGTACAGAGGGGGGTGAGATGCCCACAGCGCCACCTGCCCCATCTGAAAAGAAATCTGAAGACAGTAAGGACGAAGGGTTATACCCACTAAGAGAACTTAAAGCAGCTACAGGGTATAGCAACCCGGCATATGAGTCACCTATGCAAAGTAGTGATGAAAATCCAGACAATGATAAAAATAGAGTTATCACCTCCAAAGTCCCGAGGGACAAGGAGAGACGCGATAACGAGAGAAAAGACCAGGCATAAGCAAGTACATCTCTCGACACGGAGACAGGGTAAAAGATGCAAGGGAAGTGAGGATAGAACTGATGAGATAGTATTCACACAGAACGAATGGATGGGAGGTCAGATTTTACTGAAACTCGATGGCAAAGGCATTGATGACACGAAACAAAGGGAGAATTTAGATGATGTACAGAGAAAATAGAAGGAAAAAGAAAAAGGATTAAGGGACGAAAGAGTATGGAAAAAAGATAAGCAGAGATGAGAACAGTTATATCATGAAGAACAAGAAAGGCAAAGCGATCGTAAACAGAGAGTAGCCAGTGATCAAGACAGACAGGAGCAGCGAAGGATAGAAGAAGAACAAAGTATACAGGAGAAAAGAAAAAAGAGATGAAGGGATGAGGAAATCCAAAGGGCAAATAAACGTAGAGACGCAAAGAAAGAGGAAGAAGCTTGGGTCAGAGAAGAAGCGAGAAAGCGCAGAGAATTCGATGACGATGTAGAACGTTAGCGAAGGCAAAGAGCGCGCAATCTTGAATATTTGGAAAGGGAGGTTAAAAAACCTGAGCCAGTAGTAGACTGGGAAGATATAGAAGAATTCTTTCTTGAGTACGATTCAGTACCAGGCATGTCTAGGGCAAATATTGAGGATGACTTCGACACCAGAAGCATCGAAGAGACGATCGATAAGATATATGATGAAATGGGGCTAGAACAAGGGGAAGACGAGCGCCTGGAGAGCACTCAGCTTTACTCTACTGAGGATGTCTCCCAAAGTAGTGGAAAAAGAGAACTGTCCCTAGATAGGTTGGAAATAAGTAGGAACAAAAACGATGCAAGAAGTTGCATGAATTGGGGACAGACAATGTCTGAGGCTGAAAGAGAGGAGCATGAGGAAAAGGAGGAAGAGAGGAGATGCAAAAAATGATTCTCAGGGGGAAGGGATAAGATGGTCAGACTCTAGTGGGTCTGCCCCGAGGGAATCAGAGTCAGTCACACAGTCAGACCAACGCGAGGAAGTATCTCATGGTCAGAGGGTGTTGTCTCCACCACGGGAATATTACTCCTTCAATAGATAGAAGAACAAAGAGAGAAGAAAGAGAGGACTATGCGTCCCAATTTCTGTTGCTCGAGAAAGGTGGAGTGAGACCACAGTATATCCCATGGCCACATATGGACCAAGAAAACCTGAAAAATAAGCTTCCAATGTTGACATCGGGAGCCGGAAAATGGATACACGAGCTAGAGAAAATGACGGGAGGGAACACGTTAGCTATAAGGGATATTAAAGGTCTCTTAATCGCCATACATGGTGATAAAGCAGATGATGTGTAGACACGGCAGGTTACCCTGGTGTGACCACAGTTAATACCAGGCATGATGGAGCTCCACTTTACAATTGCAGAGCTGCGGTATGGAAAGCATTACAAGTGCTATATACAGACACTTCCGACATGGGAGCTATAATGACACGTAAGAGGAAGGAGTCGGAAGACCTGTTGCTTTACTTCCAGAGACTCGGGAATCTTTAGGGGAAATCTATACCCATGTTCTACCATATATTATGCAATGGGCTGCCAGATCCGGTACAGAAACAGCTCAAGAAATTGGTAGGAATCGAGGCCAAACCATGGTCAGAAATACAGCAGACCATCACACACTATTGCAGGTTGCTTCAAGAAAAGAATCACAAAAAAGAGGCTGCACGAAAGGGTGAAGAGGCAAAGTTAGTGCAGAAGAAACTGTCAAAATATGCCCTTGAAGGGGCAATGATAACTAGCACAGGCGGATCGAGCATGCAACAGGTGAATAATCCACAGCAGAATAATCAGGGCAATACTGGGTTTTACCCCTGGGGAAGAGGATTTAGAGGAAGAGGATGGCAAAGTAATCAGGGAGGTTTCCAGAATAATCCAGGAGGCTTTCAAAACATGCAAAATGGCAATCAAGATATGTCAAATGGACAAGTGATCAGACCACTGCCAGTATGTTGGTTGTGTGGGATGACAGGGCATCTAGCACGCACATGCAAAAATCAAGACATGATGAAAAACGGCCAAGGAACAGGAGCAGGTATGGTGAATCCATCTGTGCTTTTTCAGCATGGAGGAAGTGAAGTTGCACAGAATCACACAGTGCAACAACAAACGCCAGGAACACAGTACAGCTTGCAACCTCAGAATTTGATAAATTTTCTGCAAGGACAGTCTCAACAGTCACTGATGCAACTGTCACAGACAGTAAGTACAGGACAGGCCGTGAACCCTGGAACGAGGAATAACACTGGTGATGGGGGAAGTCCATTCACACAGGGTGGGACAAAATTATATATGGACTAAGAGAGATCATTGGGAACCCTGATGTGTTCTATCCTATGAGTGACACCAGAGCCTCACCAGAAACCAAGGGTGGATGTCGTTGTAGGGGATAAAGAATATTTGTTCTTAGATGACACAGGTGCAACATGTTTGTGTATACGTGAAGACAAATTTTCCTTGTCCGGCGATGCTATAAATACTCAGAGTTTCACAGGAGCTCAAGTCGTGTTCCTTTTACAGATACACTTCCAGTTTCTATAGGCAAATTTGATATGAATGTACCACTATTATATTCATGACAAACACCAGTAAACATGACAAAATTAAACATGGCAATCTCATTCACGGATGGGGGCATAGTATGCTCAACTCCAGGAATGCACTATTTGAACATATGCAACATGATTAGAGCATATGCAGGAGACACAGCTATGAAGGCTGTACCGTTAGAGCCCGAAATATTTGCATATGGAATAAGCATGTTAATGGCAGGACTGCCAGGCCTTGCTGGGAAAACCATGAGGACATCAGATGAATTTCTGTTTAGGCCAAGAATACCTATGCACGAGGAAAAGGGACAAGTATTTCCCTTAGTGATATACACAGCCGCGATACGAGGGAGACTGGCTTTAATTGATGGTTGTGATGATGAAGACCGACAATGGTGCACAGTAATCGCCATTGAAGAAAGATACAGATTGTCTGACATCACTGATGATGATCTGTTTGATGAGTAAACGGACGAGGGAGAAACAGCAGTTGAGGTGAACCTCACCTTTTGGGTGAAAATGATCAAAAGAGAAGTGCCTCAGAGAACGATGTTGGCACAGAACCGTCCTGAGAATTTCGAGGATGATATGGCCCAGGTGCCTGTCTCAGTGTGGACCACAGGCCCTTATGTTGTAGGATTATTGAAAGGAGTCGGAGAGTTGAAAATTAAACTGAAGCCAGGAGCAATTCTACCAAAAGCACGGCAATATCCCATGTCCAGGGAGGCAAATTAAGGGATTCTTAAGACAATTTCAGCTATGATGGAACAGGGCATCTAAGTGACTTCAGAGTCGTCATGCAATACTGCAGTCTACCCTTTCAAGGCTAATTCAAGATCTAAGGCCGATAAATGATATTGTTGAGGCCGAGTTCCCTTTAGTCCCGAACTCGCCTACAATTTTATGTAATATACCTGTTGAGGCAAAATATTTCACAGTGATTGGCTTGAAAAATGCATTTTTCTCAATCCCATTGCACAAAGAGTCACAGGATTTGACATCATTTACATTCAGACAAATGTGTCTGAAAAGCACTAGGCTACCCCAGGGATACTGTGAGTCTCCTTCTATTTTCAACAGAGTCCTACAGATGGACCTAAGCAATATTGCATTAGAAAGTGTTGTCTTACAATATGTGGATGACATCTTAATTTGCAGCACGACAGAGGAAAGATGCAGACACAATTCTGTTCAGCTATTAACTATATTGGCTGAAAATGGATATTAGGTTGACAAAGAGAAGTTACAATATTGTCAACAAGAAGTGATATACATAGGTCAATTGATCTCACATGAGAGGAAAAGAGTTACCCCAGAAAGGGCTGAAGCCATATTGAACACGACTAAGCCACACACGATAAAGCAGATGCAGAGTTTTTTAGGCCTTTTCAACTATGTCAGGGCATGGATTTTTAACTACAGCTCATATACCAACCCCTTGCTACAGGCCCTAAAGAAGGCACAGGTGATGAAAGAAAAGATTGAATGGTCTGAGACCATGGAGAAAGGATTTGCTGAACTCAAAAGAGCCATTTGCACGGCACCAGTTTTAGGGATTCCCAATTATGCAGAGGAATTTTACCTGTTTTCACACACGAATGTCAGCGTTATGACAACAGTGCTCACACAGAGGACCACATTGGGGTACAAGCCCCTGGCATACTATAGTGGAAATTTGGACCCAGTGATGAAAGGTCATTGTGTGAACAAAGTTTAGCTGCCGCAGCTTTCGCCATTGCGAAGGCTACAACCATTGTAATGGGATGCTCAATGACATTGTAGTCGAGCACTCGGTATTTGCTATCCTAGAGAAACCGAAAGGCACATAGACATCTCAGAGAGCTTCTGCTTAGGAAGTGATCATATTGAATCCATCAATTAAAACAGTCCAATGCAATGCAAGATAGTGAACCGAGCTATGTATATAGCAGAGCCAGTCACTGAAGGAGAGCCAATACATGACTGTGCAAATTATGAAGAATTTTATGATGAGATTCAAAAAGTGAAAGAAAATGCATTGGCAGAAGGAGAAATTGTCTTCGTTGACGGCTCCTCGAGAATCGATCAAAGCAATGGACAAAGATATACAGGCGCTGCTGTAATGAAACACACAGCAAATGGAGAGTTTCAAGTGCTTCTTAGTGCATGATTACCATCTCATTATTGACACAGGCTGCAGAATTATTAGCGTTGATACTGGCGATTCAGAATCACGCAGCCCAGGAAGTGACGGTAGACAGTGACTCCGCCTATGTGACATCAACAGTGCACGCAAGCCT
Organism: Ambystoma mexicanum; assembly: GCF_040938575.1. Lineage (NCBI taxonomy): Eukaryota > Metazoa > Chordata > Amphibia > Caudata > Ambystomatidae > Ambystoma > Ambystoma mexicanum. The sequence continues at coordinate 758,346,720 of NC_090927.1, read as the reverse complement.
AGCGCGCTGGAAAAGGAGGTGCTACCTCCGAGCAGGCGGCTTGCCAGTACAGCACGGAGCCTTATTGGACAGGCTGATTAAGGCACTACAGCTCCCAGTGGGCATAGCGGTCATGAAATGCACCGCCCACACAAAGGGGACAGATTTGATCTCACGTGGAAATCAAGCAGCAGACACAGAAGCCAAGCATATGGCATCCAGGAGCGAGACGATCATGGATGTGGAAGTCACAAATGTACATGAAAAAATGATTGTCGCACGAAGTGAGCCTGAGAGTTAAAATAATGTGGGACAAACACAGTTAATGGAACTCCAAGGGGAAGCACCACAGGAGGAGAAAAACCTCTGGAAGCAGCAAGGGTGCTCTTTAAACCCCTCCGAAAGCTTTTGGTGACAAGACAGCACTGGCAAACCAGTAATGCCTGTAGCCCTGTTAAAAATAGCGCTGAAGCAGTTACACTATCCGGCACACATGACAAAAGAGAATCTAGTGGCAATGCTCGCTGAAGACTGGCTCATACAGAACTTAGTGGAGCATGTTGCATTTTTTATGGTGAACTGTATAATTTGTTGCTTGGTATAAAGCACAATTTCTCGTCGGCGTATCACCCGCAAGGTAATGGAATATGTGAAAAGCTCAACGGCCTATTAAAGGAAAGGATAGCGAAGTTGAAGCTTACTCTAAGAAAGGGATGGTTACACTGCCTTCTTTTGGCAATGTATGCACTCAGATGACCATCATCTTACGCTGCACGAAATAGCCACAGGAAGAAAAATGCGCACTCCCCTGACACCCCGAGACAGAGCTAGATGAGATGCCCAGTCGACAGGAGAAATCTTAGAGCCTAAAATGCAAAATTACTTGAATTGCATGACATCTTGCCTTACTGTAATTTCAGACCAGCTGCAGCGACGACGAAAAGGGTGCAGGGCAGCACGGAACACTGAAGGAGACACTACTGCAGACACAGCTCAAGGAATACATCTTCCACCAATCTTCTCTGGAGATACCGTCCTGGTAAAGAACCACACAAGAAAGAAGTGGGTCGAGCCAAGGTTTAACGTCCCTTTACAGTGGAAGACTGCACTCCCTCTGCAGTAAAACTACAAGGAAGAAGAGCTTGGATCTTTTTGGGTGACATCAAACCATACATCGGAGAAGGCCCACTGCCTGCACCTGACCACGAAGAGACTACGGACGATGGGGAAGAACTACAGCATGTGCAGACAAGATCCATGACGAAGAAGAAGGACGCATGATCAGCACCAAAGAAAAGACAAAGAACTTATGTGCAAAAGTTGTGGCTTTATTGTGACATTCCTCAGAGCAAAAAGAGGACAAGGACATAAAAAACGGACACTCTGTGCATCCATCCTAGTTGCAGGGTGAAGAAGAAAAATTACACGTGTAAGCCACAAAATAGTCTGTTGACTTTGAACTGAGGTACACTGAAGCCTTGAGTAAGAAAAAAGAATATGCCAAATTTTGATTGGTGACACATAAATTGGAAGAAAATACAGTATCCATATTCTTTCCACACAGAGACCTTGTTCGGAATCACTTATGGTGTCCCACAGTAATGACATCACCAAAGATGTACTAATATACTTCAACCTAGTGCTCAGATCGTACCTGTCACTGGTAGGGAGCCTCACTAGTGTCACCGACTTTCTTCAAGATCCTGACAACGAAAAAACTATAAGGAGGTTGCTTACTATAATTGCCGAGCCATTCCTCCTACTTCCTGAATACAGCGAGGAAAAACAAAATGTCCCAAGCGGAGGAAGAAGCGAATAGGCTTATTGATGTACTGTTCTTTCGCCTAATTGAAGGCTGTCCAGATCTTGTTGGAAGAACTACAGATGTATTGCAGAAACTGTTCACAGTGAGTGAGGGCCAAACAGTCCCAAACTCCAACAAAGGCAGGACAAATGTCCATGTCACCAGAAGACAACAGATTGGTGAGCAACATTTTCTTTCGTCTAATCAAGGATTTCCCAGAGCTTGTAGGGAGACCTTTCGTTGTTGATATCCTCACATTCATCAGAGTCTCAGCTAATTCTACGCAGATGAGCATCCTCTTGCATTGTATTGTGATGCAAGTAGAACTTTCTAATCATCAGCAGAACTATTTGAGAAGATTTTAAACTTTCCGCTGAGGGACAGATCGAGAGAATCGTGCAAGAGATGTCACATTTGTCACACTGACAAGGACACAGCATGTCTTCGGGAATTAAGCAGGTTGGAGGCACAGACTGGGAGCTAGTCTATTTTGAACATGCACATTAAAGAAACCTGCTGAATTATTGCCTGATTTTGACACTTCCCATAGCCTAGCAAGAGAACTATATCCAGAGATAATAGACAATTAATTGTTCAGACAAAGGGGGACTATTGTTTAATACCTGCAACTCACAAACAGAATCTAGAGATAACATTTTTTAGAAGTTGTATTAAGAGTTAGCATCTATCAACAGATGAACAAGATGGGGATTCAGAGCAGCAATCTCGTCTTCCCTCGAGAGGAGAGACGTCCTCACTTTTCTGGAAGTAAATCCTGCAGACTGACATACAGGGATATTATGTATTTATGCATTATATTCATCATTGTTTTACTGTCGCTGACGATTAGAACTGCGTTTTGTATTGATGCACAAAGCAGTCCGATTCCAGTGCACCCACCTAATGATGCACACATGGACCCCACGAAAGCACCCAGACCTTACATAGGGCCTCATCACGAATTAACCCTTAAATCCGGCGGTAGCGCTATTACCGCCGGATTTAAGGGTCCGCCGAATCAGGGCTTCGGCGGATTTCGCCCCAGCTCTGAGCTGGGGGGAAATCCGCCGAAAATTTGCGCTATTACCGCTGGCGGGAAATCCGCCGGCGGTATTAGCACGAAGATTCCCCATTGAGCCCAATGGGGAATGGGGCATTCCCGAATGGGCTCAGTGGGGAATGGGGACTTACATTACCGCCAAACTCGTGATCCGGCGCTAGGGCTAATACCGCCCGCGCTAATCGCGTTACCGTTACCGCCCAAGTCGTGATGAGGCCCATAGTCATTCCAGTACCTAGAGGATCTGATGGTGGAATGAATGAACTCGAGATGGATGTGATTAGCGATGACATGCGCACACTTGTGGTAACAAGCAAATCGAAAAGCCGAAGACAGGATCGGAAGAGTATGAATGTAAAAAGGTTACTGACAACCACACGCATGCAAACATTGAATGCACACACACCAAGCCTAGCGTCAGTGACTACAGAACCACAATCCGAAGCATAGGAGAAAAAGAGACTGCCCACTATGAGAAGTTCCACTACAAGTGAAGTTAAAAGCCAAATGAAGAAAGCGGAGGTCATGAAGAGACAAAAAGAGTTGCAAAAGAAACCAATAGAAACTGCATTGATAGAAACTCTTGATCCAACACCAAGATGGGCAAGAGCAAACCCGGAGAGGATCTCTGCACAAGCACAACTGATAGCAGATTCATTATGGGCGTTCATAGCCAGAGCCAGGAAGAGGCAAGAGGAACTAGACAGGATATTCAGACGTTCCTCTACTCAAATGGTACAGATGAGGAGGCCTGCACCATGGACCAGGATACCTCAGAATCCTCCAGCAGGAAGAAGCCATACGGATGCATTCAAGGATACAGTTGCAGCAAATTACATGAAAACTTTAAGAATCAAGAGAACCATACACAGAGATGACAGTGAACTAAACGATTACTTGGGCAGCACAGCACATTTGGGAAACAGCATTTGGTAACAGCACATGAAAGAAGTTGGAAGACAAAGTTCAGAGGGAGAATGCTTTGTTTGTACACTCCTACCATGTAGCATGGGGAAGTCAAAGATCTTTGTAGCTGTAGAAATTGATGTCCAGACAGCCCACTGGCTTTCACACGTAGCAATGTGCAGGACCAAAGGCCAGTTCTTTGGTAGTGACGTCTCATTAAAATGGGCAACCGAAGCAACGGACCCAAATGAAGAGGATTATGTGCAAGACATAAAGACAAGAAACAGTGGAAAGACAAAACACATTGTGATCAGATATGAGAAACCTGGAGTTAAAGGAGCAGAGATTAAAAGAGAAGTAAATCAAAAAGTGAACGTTTAAGGAAAAACTCCAGAAGAGGCTTGAAATTTGAAGAACAGAGGACAAATGCAGATTTGGGGAACAGTGCTTTTGGATGATCCTTGGAGCCTGCAAAGAAACAATTGAAAATGCACAGAGGATATGCAAACCATTATGGCCAAAGCTTGCAAAGCTGCTGACATGGGTCGAAGACAGAGGACCCTTGCAGATAGTACCACTGGAAAGCTCAAAATTGTGCTTTAGGAATAATGGCGCAAGGAAGATGGGAGAGAATCAGAACTGTGGACAAATCTTTGATGCTCCTGGAATGGTGCATGCAACTGCAGTATTTATGGATCATTATTGGGCATGTGAATCCAAATCATACATCAGACTGCTAAGAAACTGGGGAGGTATATGCACGCTAGTGAATGTTCACGTTCCAGTGTTATTGATCCCGAAAAGTGACTTGAACATTGACAGTTTCCCGAAAGCAGATGCTCACCTAAGGAAGAAGAGATCTGTGGACCTGCTGAATCGAATAAAGAGAGATAATTACTTTTTTGCCAAATCAGAAGCAGCTTTTCATGCAATCCCATATGAACACAGGCTGTTCAGCCTCACCTCATCAGTGTTCATGACAATCTTCATGCCAAGATTTCAAGTTGGAACAAATACTAAATGGTTGCAGATAACCAGATGGGAGCTGCTGCAGATCATCAACACAACCATAAAGGGATGCAACGCAATCAAGGAGGAATTAAGGGCAATCCGACTAATGACTCTCCAGAACAGATATGTACTTGGCATGATCACAGCTATGAATGGAGGTGTTTGTGCAAAAATTGGAGAATCATGTTGAAAATGGAACTCTAACGGAGGCCATAGGTATGCTGACGAAACTACAGAATCAGATGATTGATGAAACTGACGAAGTTGATGATGACAGTTGGTTCGGATCACTATTCTCATGGGTTCCACAATGGATGGCAGATGCATACAAGTTCTTAGGAGCCCTACTAGTGATGATATTGCTAGGATTCTGTGTTATCAAGATAATAATATCTTAATGCCAGAAAACTGCGGGGGAAAATACATAGGGATGAAGATCATGATTGATGTCAAGCCAGGATGGAAGCCCAAGGCCTAACTTATGAAGAAGTAAGAGACTTTGTGAAGGCAAGCATTCTTGCACCAGAAGGAGCAAAGTTTCTATAGCCAAAGAATCATAGAGATTATGTGGGAAGATGGGTTTACAGCAGCCCAAATCGAAAGTGTCAACTGATGACATGGAACAAGGACGAATGCGTGAGAGCAGCAGGAAGTTTAAAAGGAGTCATAAAGATATGGACCCCAAAGAGACACCTCTTTAGACCAGCATGTATAGACCCAGAGGATGAAGAGAGAATGGGCCCAGGCAATGAAGTGAAGTGAAGGTGAATACAGAAGAACCAAAGAAGATGGATCCAAAGGAAAAGATGAAGTGGTCGATGAATCGCCCAGAGGGGGGAGTGTAGAAGAGGTCCCAAATACAGCCCGCACTCCAACCATCCATTTTGAAGTACCAAGAACGTTCACACCGAAATATGTGACGTATGATGAGCAAATAAACCAGCAGAGAGCCGCAGAGGGGCTCTGTCCAGTACCTATCAAAAGAACAGCATCTATTGAAGTACCAGTACCTAGGAAACCATGGACAATAAAGTACCCATTGAGAAACCATACCAACAAATGAAACGAAATGAGGATTGTCTAAGTACAGTCCATGAAGAAACCAAAAGGGTCTTACTGGAAGACGAATGGTGATGTCACAAGAACCCAGACTAACTCACACATAGAAGATATGATGACCAGAGAATGATGTAAAGAGACAAAACGCAATGAACAAGAGACATTGTCAACTTAAAGTGAAAAGACGATGTCAAACGCAAGGAACTTATGCCACGAGCATGATGAAGACAATCGACCAGTTTATGCATGTACATATGTTTGGAACCACAAGAAAGCTAAGAAAATCGTGCGCTTGCTATGCTTAGTAGAAAGATAGTGCAGCAAGCGCCACTAAACATAATCTACCTCAAATGAAGCAGGTTATATAAGTATACTTCCACTCTGCACAAGAAGCAGAATTAACCAAAGGTTACTAAAGGCCACACAAGCAGGGCTCCGTATCTAGCAAAACCAAGAATAAGCGGCAGAAACAAAACCCAGCAAAGGCAAATCATGCCAAGAAAGCCAAGGTCGTATCAGTAGAAGATATGAACAGTAGCTACAATTAATTGAAACTAAGAACAGAATATCCTGCTTCAGAAAGGTCAAGATAAGAAACTGGAGGCAGGTGGTGGGTGAAACGAAAATTAAATACACAAATTATATGAAGAAGAGACAAATTCAGGGCGTCTGAATCACGTGACCAGCCAAGCGAGTAGAAGCGAGACTTTTACACCTACGCATGGCATCAGGCCAGGCGAAGGTATTAGCCCTTTCCAGACAGGAGATGCAGTCTCAAGGCCAACCACAGTGAAATAATTGACACATGGCTACTAAAGTGATGATTGATTATAACAATAATTGGAGGAAGGCCGGGTAGCTAAGGGGCACCCTGCACCTGGCCGGCCATTCTGCGTATTGCTAGACAAAGTGGAAAAGTATGAGTGGGGTTTGGTGCCAACCCAATCACAGTAGACCAAGAAATCTAGGGTCCTATAGTTAGTAGAACCAATGGGACGTTGTACTTTTAGTGACGTCTACAGTAGCCATTTTGAAGGTAGGGCTTAGATGTCTGACCTGACAATGTTTATCCAATCCCCTTAGGCTGTTACCATATACATATATAGTACCTATATTAAAGTTACCTTTCCTTAACCAATAGAATTGCATGCCAAATTTTAATTGTTAAACGTCAGTGATGACGAGATTTTAGTATAAATGATGTTGTTATTATGAAGTTTGTTGGAGTTGTGAAGCGAGAAGGAAGATCACGCATCCGCTGATATTTCATGAAACTCCCCCTTTTTTGTACTTGTCATTAAATGGGCTCCCTTTGCCAAACCGTCAAGTTGTCATTATTGATTTGGTGTTGGAGTGTTAATCTGCACCCTCATCCATCTCACGGGTGCTGCTATCTTGTCTTAAAGTGCCTCTGGGCAAACCCCGACTCTATGGGCCGGTTGGGGGTCCCGGAGCACAAGAGGATTCCGATGCTAGTATATGCCGATGATGCTGTGCTAATGGGGTGCACACCAAGATCCTTAGAGCTAGTCAGTACAGTGTACACAGCATTTATGAAAGATAAGCCATTGAAGATAAATATACCAACCGTGAATGTCCCCCATAGTAATACAAGTACATTTTAGGTTGATGAGTCAGTGCTACCTATTGTGAAAGAATCTGATTCCTTGACTGAAGAAAGTTACAAATAGATCTTTGTGATATTAATAGTGAGGTCTAGTTTTTGTGTACAGAATCTATCCCTTTGGGTGTCACGCACCAGGCTCAAGCTTTGCTATTATAGAGAGCTTACAAGAAGAGCGAGGAGCATGATAGTTCCCGGACCCATGCAGCTATTAGTGATACCTTTAAGCTGCAGTCACATTTGACGTTTTAATGTCACTAGATTAAGGTGTACCCTGATATGTGTGGAAACAATAACAGAGGTTTGGCCTGGGAAATGTAGGACTGTATTTTACCATCCATTTTGTCCCGAGCACACTTTTACACTTTCTTCACTTTTATCTAGCTTGCAGTGATTTCACAAAGAAACAAAATACTCACAATTCGCAGGAACTTGAATGTTATGCAGTGCAACGTTGCTTTACTTTATTACTGGCCTTCGAGAGAGCTACCACTTGGGCATTTTACAGCAAAACCAGTCCATAAAAGACGTAAAAAAAGTGTGAAACATAAGTGGGAGTGATCTGTGATTATTAATAATACAGTTTTAAGCAATGTTAACCTGTTTTGTCCACAAAAGACTTAAAAATACTTTCAAAAGTGTCTCACAGATTTAAGATGGCGCCTGGAATGGACAAGGCCGATTGATGCATACTGCAATGGTAGCCTTTGCTTTTTGGTGGTAACGGGATGGCCCCTGCCACCTTGGTGCACAGAAAGAGCCAACTCTCCTCCCAGGGACGTCATTTCACCAAAATGCCAGGGGTAGCGGAAGTGACATCACATGACCCTTGACCTCACACCACCCAGAAGTGACATCATGCAAAGTGATGAAACACGACCTTTAAACCCTTGACAAAATAGTGGCATCACATAGCACTGTTCCTAAGTACAGTACGCAAAATATGGTTACGATATCACTATAATGTGACATATATTTCATACAAAAATGGATCACCATATGTATCATTATTATCAGTGTGTATAGGCCAATATTACCAAATTACTGTGAATGCACGCAGACGTCCAAGGCCAAATGATAATTATGTGTTATTATGTAGCACTTACGCTTAATCACATTATATAGAACAAATATACATACAATATCATCCAACCTGTGTTGGTACTCCTTTATTAACCTCAGAAGGATTAAAGGCTGAGTTGAGGTGTTTAAGAACAGACTAAATCAGTGGCTCAGCCCCTGAAGTGTGCCTGAAATAAACCTTTCATGAGTCTTGCAATTATTGTATAGAATTCCAGAAAGACAAATTATTTGTTATTCCTATTCTTTCTTATTTAGGGCCACTGTTCAAAGTGCTACACTTGTGGAACCCCTTCTTTTTTTTAAAGGTGCCTGAACAAGAAAGCTATTCACTCCAGAAACAAATATCCACATGGTGCTGGTCACAGCCGAGGAGCTTACAACTAAAACATGTTTTTTTAAAACATTTAAAAGCTTTATTTTTTCAGGGTTAGCAAGGGAGGTATATTGATGGCCACGGCGATCGGGGTGAAAAGACCACACACTCAGCGGTAGTGCTGTGGAAAGTGTGAGGAGTACATTCTGTGCTCCTGAACACCGAAGGGTGACCCTGCAGGCCTCCGCACCAGGCAAAGCAACAGTGCAGCATCCTGCCTCTGAGGAGGTACGTGGAGGGGTCTGGCATTGAAGGCCCGAGCCGGGTGGGTATGAAGGCGGCAGAGACTGTGCTCCAAACTGGGGCAGCGGGAGCGCCTGTGGGGTGGAGACCTGCAGGGGACCCTGAGACAGTGGGTCTTCCCGAGCGTTGATGGTCCTTCTGGGGGTCTGGCATCCCTCAGCCATACCCCGCAGCACGCAGTGGGATGCAACCCCATTTGAAAATCTCAATTCACCGAGATATTTGCAGGATCCAGGATGGATTATTATAAGGAGCAGAAGGATTTAAAGCTCCCCCGTGGTGTCCTCGTTATAGCTATGGCAAATTTAACAGCAGCATTAACGCTTTGACTTTCCAATAAGGGGACAGACGGGGGTAACAGATATCTGTTGAGAAGAGAGTTCCTGTTTGGGCTTCATGATACGCTGCAGCTGGTAATTGTACTGTACTGGTCCTACATCAGCGGTGCTGTGCGATATAGCTGGAATATCTGCACCATATACACCATTCTGTAGAGTGCGCTATGGGAGAGAGAGCTTGTAACAGCATCTTTCGAGGAGGTACTTTGTGATCTAATATCTTGAGGTGGGTCTGTTGCTTCTGGTCTGAAGAGATACCGAGACGGTCCCCAAGCAAAGGGGTGGATCTGCTACCAAGGGGTTGGATGTCTAAGGGTAAGCCCAAAGAAGTGCCCCCATCGACTTGTCAAAACACACCACCGTAAGGGCCCCTATAGAGATGCAGGAGGGCCAGGTGGAGCTCCCACAAAGCTGATGCATGGCAGTCACGGAGGAAGACCCCTGTCCACATGCGACTGGATTTAAGGGTAAAGATGATCTATTAAAGGGATTGAGTCCCTTCCAAGAGATATTCATGGCCTCCTTCCAAGAACAATTCCATTCCCTTAAAGTGGATCTCACGCTTCCAATGTACGAGATTAAAACTGATGTTACGCTAATGGGGCAAAGGACTGACAATAATGAGAAAGCCATGCAGGAGATCCCTAGGGATGTCCACACCAATAGCCAATGGCAAACTCTTGGAACCTTTGTGTAGATCATCCTGCAACTTAGAAATTCAGGCAGAGGACATTGAGAATTGCTCCCGACTTTCTAATATAGGGGTAAGGAACTTCTCTCATGGACCTGAAAACCCCCCAAAGAAATTTGCATTGATAGGGTACACCTGAAGATAGGCACTGCCCTGAAGATACAAATGCTAGACCAAGAGACATGTTAGAGGCTCTGTCTTCGTGTTTGCAAAAGGCGCACATCTTAATGGCTGCTGCCAGGAAAGATTTCCCTCAGTTGCAATTTTCCCTCCATTTATGGACCCCACCCCAAACATTTTGCTTTTGTTTGGTGAACCTAACCTGACTTTTTCCAGTGGAGCACAGCCGTCAGCTGCACTCCTCTTGGCTTTTGCTCATCTGTTATGGGGACTGTGAGACGTCCTTCAGTTTCCCTTAGTCTTTGACTATTTTGCCATTTCTTAGTAACTTTTTATCTATATGCCAAGTACCTTACAGTAATGTGCATAGGGGTCTTATATTTTATGGCCCTAGACACCTTCTAAGCATGTTTTGGTGATTGTACAAGTGTGCCTAGGATGATCTGGTCACACACTCACAGTCAGGGCCGGCAATGCAATTTAGAACAATATGCTCTCAGCTCCACCATTAAACTAAGAACAAGCGCGAGCTGCGAGGACATAGTGTGCTTGACTCAAGTTGTTGAGCGGTGTCACTTGCTTGACACGGACCATCAAGCAACCCGCACCGACTCCACGCCACAGCAATAGGACGTTGTTGGATTTGTGTCGAGCAAGTGACCACGCTTAACAATGTGAGTCAAGCACATTACGTCCTTGCAGCTCACTCCTGGGCAAGCACCAACACTGGTCCCTACCCGCCACCAGGCACCATCACTTGGCCCTAAGGTTATGGTATGGCTGCCAGATCCTGAGACACAGATCATAAGGAATGCCACCCACGCTCAACTAGATTGGTCCTGAAGATGATAACCTCAACTACCACAGTCATCAAAACCAGTCAACCCTCCTCTGTCATGATATCCCCAAAGCAGAAGGGATACACTTTGTAAATTTGATACCAGCTGAGTGGCCGGTATCTCGAGCCTTACAGACACTGCTCTTTTCTTGCATTTGGCAAGATATTTTAGATAACTAAGAGTACCATTACATTCTCTTTGAACATATTGCTTTATGGGTTAATAAAAGGGCTTCTATGCCACGTATAATTCCCATTTTTGAAAAATCTACACTCAAAAAAATTAGCGTGTTGTAGGGACAGTTTTCTCTCTCTTTCCTTTTAGATAGGCGGCACACCACAGCCAACCTAGGGATAGCACCCCCTTAAAGAGATACAGTTTGCTGCTACCTGGTGATAGTGTTAGCTGTTTTCAGATTTACTCGAACAGAACACCATTTTGGACTTGTGTGTGTTCCAAATCCCCTCTTGTGTGTTAGGACAAATTGGTGGCAGCAGTTTACTTGTATAGTATTTTTACATATTTTTAATGAATCATATTGCATTTGCCAGGTTTTGATCAAGACTTTGGCCAGTGCCGAAATGTTCGGTCCTTTATCCCTTTGCCTTTCCCCAAGTTGAGCCGACACAGGAATTCCTTATTTGGGCATGCAGCCTCCTGTGAAAACTGCAACTTTTGTGGGCTCCTGCATGTCACATGTACTATTGCCGAGAAAAAGGATTGTGACTGTCTGCTCCCAATCCCCACTACTGGTGCTAGTATGTCTGGTATGCCTGAATGACTGGGACCACCGTGGACCATAATTGGTCCACGTCTGGCATGCATGCAAGAGATATCTTTGATTTGTTATCCCAGATTTGAGCGTGAAACAAATCTCACATAAGAGAAGGGGCTCAGCATCTATTCCAGGTCGATCACCTGAAGTTCACACCAAACTACTGAAGTAGCCAAGTATCCTGAAATGCTGAATCAGACCCGTGGAACTGTCAGAGACGTGCTGGAAGGTCTGGCACCCTGAGCCCTCTGTTGTCCCATTGGACCCTGTTTTTGCATTGATCATTGAAGGCTTGCAAGGGCGCTTTGACCCTTTGGAGTAGTGGGAACAACTAATCCTGGCACCTTCCGATTACCATCCTTAAGAGCCTCATCAGAAGTGTTCTTGGGCCATCCAGTGAACTGATCAGCTTGAACCGTGCTATTACTTAGCAGCATTGCCATCCCGAGTTGACACTCGAGACTTAAGGAATCACCAGTTTGTGGTCCTGGGCCCTCTCCCGCCAAATTTCATAGTCCTAGTTGCTCCGAGTGGCGATTTATGGGAGTGTGTCATGCTAGCATTTGCGGTCCCTGTGTCACCCTGCTGTGGTGACGGTCATTGTAGGAACCTTGCCTGCCTGCCTCCCTGTGCCCTGAGATATGTTGCACTGGAACTGTCCTCTTTACTTCATGAGAGCTGAGAACAGGCTACTGTCCTGCCACAGATGAACGTCCCATCCCGCAGCTGCTAAGAGCCGATCGACATGCAACTGCAGGGATTAACCCCAAAAGAAACAAGCCATGGACTAGCAAAGTTTGGCCTGGACTGTGTCGAGGGTCGGTGAGTACTTGCATCACTATTGGTGGCCCCTGGCACAGCCGTTGTAAATCGGAACAGAAGGGATCATATTTCGGACGCAAGAAGAGATTTACACTGGATCCCAATCAAGGAGAGAATTCGGTTTTGGTTATTGGTAATCACCTTTAACTGTCTGAAAAAGTAGGCACAATCTATTTTAAGGATGATCTGGTTCTCAAATCCAGTAATTGTAACTTGAGATCCAGCAACTGCTCCCATCAACCTGAGAGAGGAATCCTCTATCAGGGTATTTAGAAAGGGACTGAAAACCCTTCTGTTTAACTAGCAGCATTTCCTAGCTTCCGGATCCATCTGACATACCGCTCTGTCAGTGTATAAGCCACCTGTTGTCTTTGTTGTATATGTTTAGCGCCCTTAAGCCTCTGTGTCAGCGCTATATAAATTGTTATAAATAAACAGCCATTGTTCTTTACGCACGAGAATCCCTACAAAGATACTCACCTTAGCTGGGCTAGCCTGCACTCCCTAGCTATTCCTGAAACCCAAAGGTCGCTCTACCTGCAAGCGTAGACCCTACTTGAATAGCAGGACACCGTTTTTCATCACCTCAAGCCCCTTCCTGAACTGCTACAACTCCCTGAAGAGGACCCACTTTCTCTCATTACGCACAACCGTGTTTTTTCAATGCACACATGTACTTTTGAGTATAAGGCTTCCCGCTTCGTAGGGCTGGGCTGCTTAAATTAGGGATCAATTCGGAAGAACTGCCTAATGCTATATTTTTGTTAACCTACACTTCTGTTGCAGCTTGTGGCTGTGTTTTCCCGTTTACCGCATTAGGCGAAACGTAACTGTATGTATGTTAAATGGTAAAAGGCGTGTATGGTAACTGTTTTATATTACTGTGGTTTATTTGTGTTTAATTGTTAAGGGCCATAATACATGTATATGCATTTTTTATATACACTTGTGTAAGCGTATTCTGTGGAGTTTAACCGTGTGTGCGCATTGCAGGCTTCCGATCACTCTCACCCCTCCTGGGGCTTAATCTTAACCGCCTGCTAAGCTAGCGTGATTGGTCAGGCTTGTCCAGAAGGTTCCCTTGTTCCACTAAATTAGGGTGGCCTCCTGAACTTCTGTCCACCAGGTCAGAGTTTAGAAATCCATCTCAACAGCACCAAGATAAGGGGATCCTGTCAGAGTGAATGGAAAAGAGGTCTAATTATTTCAAGACTGTGCGGCAAGCACTCTCCAAAAACCGAGAGAAATGAACCTGATGGTGATAGAGCTTAGGAGGAGAGACATTATATATAGATGTACTTTTCCGTTTGGCCTCCTGTTTATGTGGGAAGGAGTACAGAGATGCATTACAACTTCACTTAAGACAGGTTGAAAAAGATGACACACTCGAAAGTGATGGTCCGCTGATATAAAGACTAGGAGTTGGGAAAGGTCTAACATGGTAGCCAGCCCGAGAAGAAGAGTTCCTCAAGGTCCCCCCAGGTGAACTTGATCATTCTGTCCTATCACAGAAGGAGGCTCCGGGGAGTGGATGGGGGAAAAGGTTGCATCAATCAAGGAATGAATATGGGGATGGGGTATTGGGTGTCCGGGGATAGACAAAAGGGGATCGGAATATGTTGCACGGCAGGGTTGGGGGTGAGGGATGGGCGTCTGGTGAATCCACACTTAGGTATATAGGGTGCCCTATTGTATTAGAGGGATCATTGTGGTCTATTCAAGTCTTAGTAATCTTGGAGGCCATTCCTGGTAGTATGCAATGTTCAGTTTTTAGTCTATGCTGTTGTTTATGAGGGGGGAAGGGCTTGTCAAAGCTTCAATCGGAAGGAAGGGGGTACTCCTATTTTTAGCGCGTTGGCACTATATTCTGTCTGGGACCCACGGATATGAGAGGAATCCATCTCGGGCTGGGCAGGAGAGGCTCACGGGAAGCAATTTTACATGGGGTATGAAATTAGAGGTCCTTAGCCAAAACATTAGGGTACTTAACTCCCCCAGCTAAGACAAAGATGGTATTTTTTTTGGATTTGGCAACCAGGAAACTTGATGTGATGGTCTTTCAGGAGACCGATTTACTTTTGAGGGACTCAGGCAAGTGAGGTTCAGTCATTACACCCACATAAATCATGCCACAGCACCAACCAAAATGATATTTGGGAGTGACGCTAACTAGAACGATTAGGGGCCTATATGATGTTATTTGATGTTATTTTTCCAGTTCTGATACATACAATCATAGAAGAGCTCTCTAAATGGCTCCCACTTCTTATCTCCTGGCTGGGTAGAATAGCAAAAACACACTTATTGGACCGTGTAGGGTCTCACACCTGTAGACTTCCCTATTCATAGTTATCACACACTCAAGTCTCCGGTACTTTATTCATCACTGTTGTTGAACGCTCTAGGTTGCTTTGGCACGCCCGATTCACGGCGTCCGTATTGAAGCAATTGACAAGCAAATTAAAGCTAGTGGTCATGTCCCATAGTGATCTAGGGGGCTGGCTTCCTGGACTTTAAAGCTTGTTATGGGGCGGCTCAGAATAGGCTTATAAAAGAATGGTTTGGCCGGAGTGAGGAGAAAACCTGGGCCGAAATGGATGGAACAGTGATAGCCCAACCACTAAGCAACACACTATGGCTTCCGAAAGCTGATCACCCCAAGAATATGTACAAAAACCACGTCACAAAACTTCGAGATGTATGAGATTCCTTGACTAATAAGCATGGCTCGACATGGATCCCCTCACCTTTCACTTCACTATTCGGAAATCCACAAATTACCCCAGGTATGGAGACCGGAGCATTCTCCGCTTGGAGAGTAGCAGGGAGAGTAGCAGGATTCACAACCTATCTGAGAGGGGAGGGGAATCAGACCCGGCAGCGATTTCGCTTACCCGAGAAAGAACAACGCAGGGTCTACCAGCTCTGACACTGGGCTCTCAGCCCTGTTATAAAACAAGCTTAGAACGCTTACACCCTTTGAGAAGTTTCTACTATGCCATACTGGATCGAAGGGATTGATATCAAGTGTTTCTAGAAGGTAACTCAAAGGAGGACTGGCCAGACATGAATAAGTGGAGCCGGGTCCTGAACCAAAGTAGTCTAGGGGCCAGTGGGAAGAACTCTGGAGGAACCTTCCTAAGCTCGCAAGAGCGATCGAAATAAGGAAAATGCGGCAAAAGGTAATGACTAGTTGGCATTACACCCCAGCAAAACTGCACAATATATATCCAAATTCCTGGGATAGATGTTGGGGGGGGGGTGGAGAAAGAAGAGATTTGTTGCACATTTGCTGGGAGTTGCCCCAATTTAGTAGACTTCTGGGATGGGGTACAGGAGGCCATGCAATTCATTTACAGAGGGTCATGCAGTGATTTGGCGATCACGTGCACACTGGGTATTTGGGAGCCGGGGTGGAAAACCACCAGACAATTGTGTGTATTGCAGCTCTCTTGTTGTTCGCCCAGAGGTGGAGAGGTGCGTTGGTTCCCATGGTACATGAGTGGATAGTGGATACCGAAACTGCCGGGCTTAGTGGCCTTATGCTGGGTGACTTCTGTCAGCTTCCGCAATGTGTGAGGCCCAGTATTGTATTATTTGAAGGATGCCTCTACATCTCCACTATGTCCACAAAGATTAAAACTGTAATATATTGAACAATTGCTGGATAGGCTTAAAATTCTGTGTTTATGTGGAGCTGCAATGGGAAGTGCGAGGAAGGGCTAGAAGGGGGTCGATTCTGTTTTTTTTTTGTTGTTCTTTTCTGTTTCCTTTTTATGGATTGTTTGTAACTATATTGAATATGAAAAACCAATTAAGAGACGTAAAACAAAAAAAAGTGTCACACAAAAGTGTTAATATTCAACTAATCTTAATGACAGACTTTTGTCTAATTCTATATGTGTTACGTTACAGAAAAGAGTATGTTTACTTTAATGTAATCGTGCGTAGCTGAACAATATGAACTTTATATATATAATCCAAGAAACCAAAAGAGCAGATTCCTTTTCAAATTGTATTAAAATGTGTGATGTATACTTTTAGGGATAATTTCTTTTTTTCTAAAATCGTTTTATTATTGATTGGAGCAATATATATATATGCATCCTTGCACTGAATTTATTTTAAAACGTGTATTGGCATTTTAGGTAGGCATTTGCCTGGAGGTAGCATCATATGCCAGAGTACTCATACCATTTGCCAGCTGTAGCATTATGACAGTGCTGGCAAATGCCTATGCTGTGCCTACACAAAAGGCACAACTGTTAACTTTCCCAGTGCTCGTTTCCGCTGGTTGCTTCCAACTTCTGCTCAGATTGTACTGTTTTGAACTGATATTTAATAAGCTCATACAACTCATCTAACAACCTTAGCATGTAAGTAGCATGCGTTCTGACACATTCCAGGAGCACAAGGACTTCTAGGCTAGACCCCTATTTATCATTAGCATCCGGGGTCTGGTGCTCAGGCATTCAGCTGCTCTGTATGCCAGCTGTATTCATAAGTGCAAGTCCATGTTCATATCTGCTTGTGAGCTGCACATACCATACTTTCTGAGGACCCTTGATCTCCAAACGCTACTGCTTAAGACTTTTTACCAGAACAAAAATGAAAGAATAAACTTAATTAATGCCCCAATATTTATAATAGTCCACTTCAAATGTATTAATGAACATTGAAAACAGACTACAGCCAAGATTCACAGCATTGCTGATGCCTTAGACAAGTGTGTGTTTTTCATTTTTTCTTTAGTTGTATAAAGGTTTTAGCACCCATGTTTTGAATATATGGGTGCCAGGCGCGCAACAATATTGAGCGTCCCGGGCTTCAGCCACCTCCCCCCACCAAATGTGAGCTGAGGGGCCTGCCTTTCGCACATAGCCTTCTGATAGTCATAGAGGGGGGAGAAACCTTTCCTGAAACCAGCGCTTTAAAGTGTTACTGTGTTTGTGCAGCAGCAGAACCATTTGTATGCACAAATGCAGCACACCTTAAAGCTACTCGTTTGAAGAAATGCTTTCCTCTTCCTAAGAAGAATCAAATGCACACATCAGTCCCCTCCGCACAGATCGGAGTTCTTTCACATCCGAGGGGAAGGGGCTGATGTGTGCACTCTTGCTTTTTGTTAGGCAGAGAGGTGAGGGAAGCCTTTACTGAGTCTAGCAGTGTTAGAGGATCGTTGTTGCATGTTAGGTGATTATGCATGTATGCATGTGTGCAAGGGGTGTCTATGTAATGTATGTGTGAATGAGTATGATGTATGGGGGCTGGGTGCGCATGTAAATGAGAGAGTGTATGGTGCACGTGATGTTTAAACGAGCGAGTGAATGTGTAATTGTCTTTGTGTGTGGGTTTATGTGTAATACTGGGTTGCTACCAATTGATACTTGGGCCTCATGCCAGACAACCCTTGAGGTAGGACAGAGGGGGACGGAGCATCCACGCTTGCCCTTCCCAGTTTCTGAAGTGCCCCTCCCATCACAGGTTAGCACCGTCTCCCAAGATGTAGTTTTTGTGGCGCCCCTGTCTGCTAATGAAGATATAATATGCCAGCATGGGCCAACCCAGCTGTTAACAATTCCAGCCACTGCTTTATGGGATCCTCCCTCTGCTCTGGATTTGATCTGGGTCTGTGGCTCAGTGGACTAATACAGCCACTACGGGACTTGTGTGTCACAGGTTCAAATCCCGGCAGGTCCACTCATGGTTTCTATCTACAACGTGTTGAAACCCATCAAATACAATGTCTAACCCCTTTGTTCCTGTCTTTAAAAATAGAAATGTACAAGTCAGAAACTCTCCATCGTTTCAAAGCGTTGTTTGCATACAGCCTGGGAAGTCTTCAGCCCACTGACAAAGTCTCAAATCTCCAAGCAACAATTAGGCTTGAAGACCATACGCGTCGTGATTATTGGTCATGAAGAAAGCAAAAGTAAGTGATATTAAAATGATTCTCAAAAATACTAAACAAATCACACAGACAAAATCAGATAGTCCTTTGTAAAGAAGTCCGCGTAAAAGGTGGCCCTATTTTCCGGGCTGAAGTTGAAGGAAAATAAAATGGAGGCTTTGCACAAAGAAGGTGCATCTCATTTTCGTCAGTCATTATTTCCAGTGAAATGAGTGCCACATGTTCGTTTGCCCTTTGTCCAGTTTTTTTGCGTCAATTACAGGGCACTGTGTATTCCTCAAATTGCATTGTGGCCACAAGCAGTTTGTAACCAAACAAATTGCTATGCAGCCAGCCTCCATTACCACGAACAATGCATGCCTTCTGGAGTCAGGGCACATTTCACTTTGGGTTTCAACAGGATTATGTCTGAACAGAAGGAGCATTCAGACATCTCTTCCGTTTACCCCAGTGACCCCAAGAGCTGGAGGCTTGCACTTGAAAGATACGTCCGTCCCAGGCGTGCATCCATGCCTGGCCCATCACGCCTTGCATCCCCAGGGCTCCCTTGGCACCCTATCATTCCAGAAGAATCGAGGCATGCACGCATGTGCTCAGATGTTCACTGTATATGCCATCATCCTGCTGCATTGTTAAAAATCTACACGTTTTGCCGGCACTGCTCCTGTATGTTGGCTTGACATAGGGTGGGCTCGGGAAGCCGTGTACCCCTTATATTCCATGTACGACATGATGTGTGCCACATGTGGCAAACAGGTGACCACGCACAAGCCCAGGAGGGGCTTAAATTACAACATCCCATGCCAAGGGTAAATGTTCAAATAATTACGTGATGCACCATTCGATATATTTCTGGAACAAGCGCATGGCCAAGCATTACATCACTTACAACCGTAAACACGTTATGATCAGGCAGTTGGTCACAGGGTGTCAGACAAGGATCACATACACTTGTGGGCACTGTGTGTTACAGACATACAATACATTGCATTAGTGCACGAGAGGTGAAGCACGCATGACATGCGCCTTTACTCGATCCAATTTAAGCATTTCTGAATTAGACGGAAACACAGCTTTTGCTGGGTGCTCTTTAAGCATGTTGACCATGCTGGAGCCCCACTTTCTACCGTCCCTATTTTAATCAATTGGCACCTGCCGCGGGATCACATTTTCTGACAGCATATCACAGTCACTGGACATCACACACATGGGCAATAGCACTTTTAGTTCACAGGTGGTGAAAGTCTCTTCTTGCGCGTCTGGCAAACTGGGAAAGCCGCACCCGGGACCCCAGGGGCCACATCGGCTGCAGTTGTCAGCTCATGGGTGCCGGCGGGTAGAGGTGGTGCTGGTTTGCGTAAATGCTACCCTTCCATTAGTTCGGCGGCGACAGAGGCTGTGCCGCTCCCTCTGACCGCCAGGCGGGAGGCGCACATCCATCAAGTTGGCAGCGCACCATGTCACTTCTACTCCCCAGGCAGGAGCTTTAATTTCTCTCAAGGCCGACAGGCGGCAGGATCCACACCAGCCATTTCTTTCTCCGGTGGGAGATTGATTTGTATACTGCAGCAACGCGGCCCTCGTTGCACCTCTCCTCCCGGCGGAGGTGTCATTTCTTTCATTGCTGCGACACGCCGCTCTTGTTCCCCCAAGTGGGAGAGTGCCATTGTGCGGCAGCGGCCACTTCCATGTCCCCGTGCTCCCCTGGGCAGGGCTACACATCACCTGCAGTGGCCTGCCGCTCTCAGCACAGCAACCGACACTGCTGCACCGCCGGCTGGCTCTTCCGTTTAGTGTGGCGGCGGACCCGCAATCGTGCTTCCCCAGACGGGAGTCGCTGTCACGCAGTGGCAGCCCCCAGACTGCCCTCCCACTGCCAGTGGCAGTGGTGGAAGCTGCTTCTCACTCCCCGGCGGGGTTCTGCATCCCTGCTGCTGTGGCGGTGTGAGCCCCATTGCTCTCCTCACCCCTGGCCACATACGCACCCTGGGCGCTCGGACGGTGGTCTGCTGCACCCTCCCCAGCAGACCAGGTGTCGACAGGACTGCCCCTGTCACTGCTGACCGGTGGCATAATGTCCGCGCTGGGGACTCCAGCAGCGGTGCACCCATGCACTATGGGACCTCGCCAGCCCTGCTGACGGCCATCGGACCAGTGGATCCCAATTGGGAGGTGAGAGCACTGCACGGCGGACACTCTCCAAGCGTGAACCAGTATGGCCAGGCAGCGCGCGAGTTTCTTCCCGCCTCATCACCAGTTGTTATGGGGGCCGGAAGGCCGGACACCCTCCAGCATGTTGGCTTGACATACACACAGCAGTCGTGAGTTAGGTTGTCACCTGGCGCATGGGTAGCCGTGCGCCCCTTTCATTACAGGCATCACATGGTGTGTGCCACGTGAGCCAAACAGGTGACCCTGCACGAGCCCAGGAGAGGCTTAAGTTGCAAAAGATGTGAAGTAAAAGTGTAAACTACATTTCTTTCAATCTTTCTTTCCTGCCTTCTTTGTCTAAAGGGAATTTTATTTTTAAAGTGATTTATATAAAAATGCGAGAATCTGCCACAGTAGTATTAACCCTTTTTGACCTTCATTACAGTACATCTGCTGCCAGTATAAAAACACCAAAACAACCCTTTGGGTGGAGTCACATTAGTTACCATTGGGCTGCTCCAAGGACAGAAAGACAATACTTCCAATGGAGCAAGCATGCCAGCAATCGAGCCAAGGCCAATCATACAGTCGCAGGCAGCTGTGAAGGGTGCCATTGGTAGAGAGGACCAGGGGAACCATGTTGAACCTACACACGGAAGATCTTACCTCATTGTAAGGGTAAGTGCTAAATGGCTCTGTTTGGAGAAGACAGAGTCCTTGGCAGCAGTGGTGAAGAATTAAACATGACAGAGCACACGCCAGTGGACAATAAGATGAAAACTACTTGAGTGGAAATCAAAGCACTTTTTATTTTGGAACGAAATCATGGAAGAGGCAGGCAATTCCACTGGCAGGAAAACACATCAACGAATAAAAAGATGCCATGTATAGCAACAAAATGCTTCTTAAAATGTAATTAATTAGATACAACGTACAGAGCAGTACAGAAAAAAGGTCCCAGGCACCAGGACAAACACACAATCGCAATAGCATATCCAGATAACCGCAGCAGGTGCTGCGCGCCAAAGAGACCCATTTGAAATGGTATATATGATATATGCAATGTTATTACATCGTCTTATATTATCAAGAACATTCAGGAAATGTAAAGAATGGCAACACATTAATTATAACAATGATTCAGTTATTTTATACACATGCATAGCAAGGAAATGCAGTGGACGAGCACGCATCATCTGGGGAGGTTCTTTGGGTATATCATTGAGAAACAAATGGAAACCTCCTCCTGCTACCACTTGCTTTAAGACATTCCCAAAAGGTAGAACAACAAAAATAACGGTGGGTGGAAAAACTTAAGGTGGTTTGAGACACTTACCACCACATGGGGGAGGTTATTTATGAGCAATTGGGATAACCTCTTTAAACAGGTAAATAGTGATGATTATAAAGTAATTGTCATGCCTGCCACATAGCGCGCATCAGCCGTTCACTTACCTTTTCATGGCGTGTCTACCCACCCTGGCCGTCCATTTCTGGTGCTTGGTGGTGCATGCTCCAGACAACTCCACGCCCAATAAGGCATTGCAAGCCATCTGGGAGCCACTATGTTTGTCCGACCATGACAGGGTGGAGGTCCCGCCACAGACACCACGTGCACGCCATAGGCCAGGCGTTGTTGGTTGCTATGGCGAAACATTCTATGCGAGGTATGCTGGCAGCTATTTAAACACCTGTTGTCAGTTGCACAGTGCATCCTAACGCTTCAGTTACCACTTGCTTGATCTCAGTTCAGTCCTGTTTCTCTGAGCTCTGCCTTCCCTACCTCTTGCCTGTTTCCTGCTCCTTTTTCGGCCCTTGTGTTTTCCTCCAGACTTTGACTGCCAGTCTGATCTCTGTTTCTTCTTCTTTTCTCTTGTCCGCTTGTCTCCTTTCTACCTCTTGCCGCTGTGCTCTGCCTGCCTGTCGGCCTGCAGCCAGTTTTCTCAGTTGCTGTCTACCGGATCCTGTCTTCACTGCAGTTGCTGAGAAGGTTGTTTTCATGTATTCCACACTGTCCTGGTGCCACGTTAATCAGGGGAAGCCGAATTGTGGCATTGGGAGGGCTTCCAAGGAGATCCTGGGTTTTCAACCTCTCTGTGATCTCTTTTCAGGATCAGAAGGATCACAAAGACCCCTCACAGGAACAAGAGGTAAAAGGGGCAAGCAGGTCCTTGTCCTTGATAGTAATACCTTGTTCTCAAAATCCTGGGGAGCAAGAGCGTGTGTGCCACTACAAAGCATGTCAACTATTCAACCAAGAAATACTGCCTTTCGATCATGATGAGTTAGGCACAAAGCGGACATGGCAATTATTTGTGAATTTACAAGATGTTGGTTCTCATCAGCCCTACTTATTGGCAGTGACCAAAGCCGAGATGATTCAGTCAACTTCCATTATACGAGGCTGAAGGAGCTTGTGTAGAAGAACTCTTGAAATCAGATTTTACATGTTTGTTATGTTGAGGTTTAAACTATGAGCAATATTATTTTAAATGTTTTTTTATGGTCTCATAAAGCATTTGTGAAACCGGCACATAAGCAAGCCTTAGCTCAAACACGTCGAGTGTGTAGCAAAATGTGAACATTTTAATATCCTCTCTTAAATATCAGGTTTTTCTTACATATTTATAATACTTATACAATTATTGAATTCCTTGCAAACAGATCATTCTTGGTTATGTATCATAAGTTTCAGACTCTCTGCATGAGGAAAAAAATCTTCATAAGTAAAACATTGAACATCAAGAAATTGTCGTGTACCTTGGGATATCAAGTACTACCTGGTTAAATTTGAGGATTTTTGTTTACCTTTTAAGATTACCTACTGCCTTAAGTACGCACACAATTCCCCTACAGATGGCTGCCACAGGTCTAGTTTTTAGCACATCAACAGTAATCAAGCCATGAATAACCCCTCCTGTGTAGCCCTATCTTACTATCAAACAACAGTGGCTAACCAAACCCAAAGGACTGTAGTCGATTAGATCTTGGGCTCTTCCCTATGGATGATGTACTTCAAAGTGGCTCCACCAAACACACTGAAAACTGACTGGCACACCAACACCAGTTACTTCTGACCTGCCAACCTGAACCAATCAAAACCACACATACCATGCCTGTATTTTAATTATATTTTAGTGGTTTTGTGTTCATTAGGTAAATGACAACTATTAGATATAATCAAATTACATAGGGGAAGCTTCCCTACACCCTGCTGTAGCTTGTCTGGAAGGTTTACTTAGTACCAACGTCTTAGAAGAATGACTAGGAGAAAGTCAACCCAATATCCTTTGGTTGGGGGGGGGGGGTCAGAAACAAATCAGCCAAGTTCAGCAAACAGATTGATGAAGCAAATATGATGATCAATGAGATTACCAGTTTGTTATATGACATCGAAGCTCCAGGGAAATGTAATAAATCACACCCTGGAATAAGTAGAGGGAAGCACACAGTGTCAAATTGTGGAGCCAATCTCGCCGTCGAGCAATGATAATAGGACCAGCAGCTTCTCAGGAAAGCACTAGTAGCAGAAGCAGGAGACAATCTGTGCAACCCATGAGCGAAGCTGGTATAAGGGATCAAGTCAAGAGGGGCTTGATGGGGAATAATGTCCCACTTCCTGTATTATTAAATGTAGGGCATTTACTCCCAGGTTATGAGGTCTCTAAACCAGTAGCCCAGTGTGGGGGGTAAGAGTTATAACATCACAGTTGAAATCATTAATCATAACTCTAAGAATGTTGTGGGAGGAGGGCAGGGGTTAGATCTGGTAACTATAAACTCAGGCATGTGTGCACCCGAGACACCTGATTTAAGCCACATAACCTATCCACCAGAGGTAAATTGTAATGGGTTATTTATAACACGCTTAATACCCAGAGGTTTCTAAGCATGGACCCGGGGATCGAACCTGTTTTGCTCTGCCTCGTCTTGCTTCCAAGACGAGGGCGTTACCCCTGACCTATTGTTACGCTCACCTGGCTCCCACAGGGACGTCGGTCGGACCCGGACTGCTGCGGCCTCCACCCACGTGATGCGTAGTGCAGCGATGACTGACTGGATCTGCCCTCCTAATCTTGTCTGCTTGACCCATAGAAATATTCTCCTACAAGTGGAGAGATGGATTTAGCCACTTGTGGATTCAAGTGATAGCACCCCCACTGTCCTCCCCACTAATCACCTCTGAAGTGCCCTCTCAGCAATCTCACCTTATATTCTTGAAGGATGAGCCCTCCATCCTGCGAAGTACGCAGGGGCGCGTTGATGACCAGTTACTTCACTGGCCTGAAGATATTGGAAGAGTTGTAGACGAATCCTGACTCCAAAAGGTCCTGGCGAAGAGCCGTAAGTATATAGTTCGTAAGAGTTCAAAATGTCTGGAATTCACTCCTGTCCAATTCCTCTTTTTATCTTGCAGCTTTGACCCAATAAGAAGATTGACAGCTGAAAGCGCTCCAGTAAAAGTCTTTGTTACCCAACATTGTCCGGTAAATAATGCCAAGGGTTAAACTTGCTGCTTTCTCCTTTTCTTACAGGTGCGGCATAAGAAGATGTGGCGTGCTGATGAATAATACCTCCGGCGGTAAAATCAGGTAAGCATATGGCGGCTAAAGAGATTGTCTCTGTCTGTTCCCTCTGCTCACCTTGTTGTTTCTTGTCCCCCTTAGGTGCCGGAATTCGGCGATGTAAAAATGGAGACAGCGCCGGATCGAAGAGATGCTGCGTGGAACGATGAGTATTGAGCGGCGCTGCTGCTGGCGATGCGACGCGTTTAAAACAAAGTCTTTCCTCTGGTTTGAAGATGGGATGAATCCGGGATCAGGTAAGAAATCAGGTAATACTCTTATTCTAACCTTTGCTTCTTTCCTTCTTTCTAGGTGTTCCAGGTTTGAGGCGGGCGTGGCAGAAGGCTGGATGCTGCTGCTGGCACGGTGAACGTTACGCTGCTGGATGCAGAATAACGCAAAGCGTGTGCTGCTCTTCGGGCGTGGTTTAAATAGCCTCCAAAGTAGTCCCAGGTAGGTATTCCTCCCCGACCACACCCGAGTAACAAAATAGTCCCTAAGGTAAAGTAGTCCCTTCCAGGCCTCACATGGGCTTGGATGTTCTTGCAGCATGGTCTGCATCAGGTAAGTGTGCACCTCTGAGCCTGCCACCTATGGCACCAGGACTGATGTCCCATATGAGCCTGGCGCCACAGGCGCCAGTACTGAACCCAGACAGCCCCTAGCAGGGGTTGCTGGGTTTTCTCAAGGCAACATGATGCCTGCTCCTGGGGCTGATGGACGTGGTTTGGATGCCTGGGGGTACAGCACTCCCCCTCCAGGCCCCTCCTAAAGTCGTTCTTCCCCTTGGTCCTGGTTTGTCTGGGAAGTCCCGATGGAATCTCTTCACTAATCGAGGTGCATGAACGTGGTCACTAGGCTCCCATGACCTTTCCTGTGGCCTGTAACCTTTCCAATTGATTAAGTAAAAAACTTTTGATTGAACCACCTTGGAGTCCAGGATGTTTTTCACCCCAAATTCAGGTTCTTCATCTATCAAGATAGGATCTGGTGGTTTGGTTAATCTTGTTCCTGGTTGAACTGGTTTTAAAAGTGAAACATGAAAGACAGGATGAATTTGCATATTGGAAGGTAATTCCAGTTTGACGGCCACCGGGTTGATAATGGCCTTAATGGTGTGAGGTCCTAAATATCTAGGATTAAAAGTCTGAGTTCCTTTCAGAGGTATGTGTTTTGTAGCTAGCCAAACCTGATCTCCAATTTGGTACTGTGGAGTTTCACTTCTATATAGATCAGCATTTTTCTTGTATTTCTCTTTTGCTTGCTTCAAATGTTCTGTTGCTTCCTTGAAGGTGTAACGCTCACCTGATTCCCACGGAGGCGCAGGTCTGGCTTCGAGTGCTGATGCTTCTTCAATGGTGAAGCGCAGGACTCTGAAGATGGACAGGAAGGGTCCTCTACTCTGGCTTCTCCGGCTCGCAGGAATATTCCCCTGTGCGTGAAAAGGGAGTATTACCTACTGACTGAGTTATGCTCAAGCCTCTCACTCTCTTCCAACCCTCCACGATACCCTTCCACGATTCCCCGTGAAGTCTCACCTTAGGGTCTGAAAGGACGAGCTCTCCATCCTGCTTCTGACGCAGGGGCGCGTTGAACCCAGTTACTTCACTGGATTGAGGTTGGATGGGAGTTCAGGTAAGCTTGATTATACTGGTAAGGCGCTGTAAAAGTTCTGTTGCAAGTTCAAAAGTTCAAGCTTTAAATAATAAAGTTCATTGTCTTTTTTCAGGTGATGAATGAAGATTCCTTTGGAGACTTCTTGCAACAAAGCGCTAATGTTGATGCCTTTTCCCCATAGGGGCCGGGGTTCGGAATGCCGGAGATATGGCGCCGACCCGAAGTGAAACGTGCAGTTCCAGTAAAGATCTGGTAAGTCCTAGATGAGCGCTCAGGTAATGTTTTTGCATTCGCTCATCTAATGTCTTTGTCTTTTTTCCCCAGAGGGGCCGGGCTCCGGAAAATGCTTGGAAGCAGCAAGACCCGAAATGAAATGGGAATGACCCAACAGGTAAGTCTTAGAAGGAAACTGAGCTTTTCCTATTCCCTTCCTTCTCTCACCTCTTATTCTTGTCTTTTTCTCTAGGCTCTGGGAAGTGGCTGTGTGTCCGGATGATCGCTGCTGAAGATGGAGGAACCCAGGAAAGGTGAGTGAAATGCAGCGCTGCAGCGATCGTAACGAAATGCTTTTAAAAATGATGTCTCCTCTTCCAGGATCATCGGTGAAGTCTCCGTGGTGCAGATTAGCTGGTAGGTCTCTTGTCTCCCTTTGCAGGTGACCCAGGATGCTGACAGGCGTGGCTGAAGTCCAGATGCAGGAGCTGACACGGTGAGCGTCCAGCTGCGAGGAGCAGAACAACGCGAAGCGTGAGTTGCTGATCGGGTGCGGTTTAAATAGCTTTGGAAGAAGTTCCAAGTGTGTATCCTTCCTCCGATCAGGTATGTATCCTTCCCCGACCACACCCGGGTGGAAAGTAGTCCCACAGGTAAAGTAGTTCCTATTCAGGCCTCAAGAGGGCCTGGATGTGGCAGCATGGTCTGCATCAGGTAAGTGCACATTAAAACACTTGAATACATGTCTAGCTTTATGAGCCTGGCGCCTAAGGCGCCAGGACAGAGGTCCAACATGAGCCTGGCGCCTAAGGCACCAGGACTGCATCCAAAGGGCCCCAGCCTGGGCCATCTGGCACTCCCTTGGGGGAAATGATGCCTGCCTCTGGGGTTGCTGGGTCGAACCTGGCTCCTTGGAGGTAGGCATCATGACAGTACCCCCCCTCAAGGCCCCTTCCAAGGTCCTTCCCTCCGGGGGTTTGGGCTTGTTCGGAAATCTCCGGTGAAACCTTTGTACTAATCGAGGTGCGTGGACATGGTTACTAGGCTCCCACAATCTCTCCTGAGGTCCATATCCCTTCCAGTCAACAAGATAGAAGAGTTTCGACTTTACCACCTTGGAGTCTAAAATGTCTTTAACTTCGAATTCTAATTCCCCTTCAATTTGAACTGGATCTGGAGGCTTGGACAATCGGGTTCCTGGTTGTACTGGCTTCAAAAGTGATGCATGAAAAACTGGATGAATACGCATGTTTGACGGTAGATCCAGTTTAAAGGCCACTGGGTTGATTATAGCTTTGATGGGATAAGGTCCTATGAATCTGGGATTGAAGGTTCGCGGGCCCTTGAGGGGTAAATGTTTAGTTGCTAGCCATACCTGGTCTCCTACTTGGTAAGGAGGAGTTTTACTTCGGTGCAAATCAGCGTTTTCTTTATACTTTTTCTTGGCTTGCTGTAAATGAGTTGCAGCTTCTTTGAAGGCTCGGGTTATTGTGGAATGCAGATGATTTACTGCAGGCATTTCCAGGGTCAGAGGTGGATCTAGGTCAGAGGTCCGAGGATGGTGACCATACAAAGTATAAAAGGGGGCTTGTCCGGTTCCAGAATGCACTGAATTGTTGTATGCATATTCTGCGATCCAAAGGATGTCTTTCCAATTTAACTCGGATTGGTGTAACATGCACCGAAGATATTGCTCGAGAGTCTGATTGGTTCTCTCGGTTTGTCCGTCGGTCGAGGAGTGGTGGCTGATGGATAACCGCACATCTATTTGTGCTAGTTGGCAACACTTCTTCCAAAAATGTGAGATAAATTGACTTCCACGATCCGAGACTAAAATGGAAGGGAAACCATGTATGCAAACTATATTCTCCAGGAATTCCTTGGCCAAGGTGGAAGCTGAAGGCAAACCCTTTAAAGGGATAAAGTGGGCCATTTTGGAGAATAGGTCCACAATTACAAGGATTGTGTTGTAACCAGCACAAGGAGGCAGATCTGTTATAAAGTCCATTGACAGGGTGTGCCATGGTGCCGGTGGAATATCCAAGGGTTGAAGTAGGCCGGCTGGCCTTTTCTTTTGAGCCTTGTTTTGGGCGCAAATTCCACAAGACAGTACAAAAGACTTTATGTCTTTTCTCCAAGAAGGCCACCAGAAGTGGCGTTTGATTTTTACCTCCGTTTTAGCGATACCAGGGTGTCCTTCCATTAAAGATTCATGATGATGGGCAATAACAAGTTCTTGCAATTCTTTACTTGGCAGAAACAACCGCTCCTGGAAGTAGGGTAAGTCATCCTTAACCGTGTAATGAGGACCCTTTTGACTCCATTCCAGTAAGGTTGAAGAGTCTAGAAGTTGTTTTACTTGCGTTTGGATATCCTCAATAGATTGCAATGAAGTTAAGCCTAAGATTCTTTGCTCAGGTATGATGGGCACAGGTTCTAAGCTGGAATTAGGTTCTTCCATGCCAATCCGGGATAAGGCGTCTGCTTTTCCATTCTTGCAGCCAGGGCGATAGGTAATTACAAAATCAAATTCCGCAAAGAATAGAGCCCATCGGAGTTGTCGTGAAGATTGAGCTTTGGCCGTCTTTAAATACTGTAAGTTTCTGTGGTCCGTAATTACGGTGATGGTGTGTCTTGCCCCGAGAAGGCAGTGACGCCAAGCCTTGAAAGCAGATTTGATGGCCAGTAACTCTTTATCGGTAATTGCGTAGTTGATTTCAGGAGGAGAACATTTTCTGGACCAAAAGGCCACTGGGTGTAGTTGGTTAGTTTTTGGGTCTCTTTGCGACAGGACAGCTCCCATGGGCGAACTGGAAGCATCGGTTTCCACTATGTACGGGAGATCTGGGTGCGGGTGCTTCAATACAGGTGCAGAAGTGAATTTGGTTTTCAGGTCCTGGAAGGCTTGTTCGGCCTCAAGAGTCCATTCGAAGCATTTGTTTTTCTTTAGGAGAGCGGTGATGGGTTGGACTGTTCGGGAAAATTCCGGGATGAATCTTCGATAGAAGTTGGCAAAGCCGAGCATGCTCTGAACTCCCTTCACCGAGCTTGGAGATGGCCATTTGAGGATGGCGTCCGCCTTTCGCGAGTCCATTCGGACTCCTTGAGGTGTCAGGATGAATCCGAGAAACTCAACTTCTGTGGTATGAAAAACGCATTTTTCGAGTTTTGCAAATAGTCTGTGCTGGCTCAGTTTCTCAAGAACTGCCCTAACATGTTTTCTGTGATCAGATTCTGAAGAAGAGTACACCAGGATGTCGTCAATGTAAACAATGACACAGACATCGATAAGTTCCCGAAGAACATCATTCATAAAGTACTGAAAGGCGGCAGGTGCATTGCACAAACCGAAGGGCATCACCTGATATTCGAAGAGCCCAAATTTGGTGCGGAATGCAGTCTTCCATTCGTCGCCTTCTTTTATGCGCACCAGGTGATAAGCTCCTCGGAGATCTAACTTGGTGTACACACAAGCGTCTTTCACCTGGTCGATAAGCTCAGGGATCAAGGGCAGAGGATAACAATTCTTAATCATTATTTGATTTAGGGCACGATAGTCTATACACGTTCTAAGGTCGCCTTCTTTTTTTGGCACGAAGAACAGAGCTGAAGAGACAGGAGACTTGGACGGGCGAATAAAACCATTGGCTAGGTACTGATCTAAATACTGACGCAAATGCAGGTCCTCAGGTTCCGTAAGAGCATAAATCCTACTACAAGGTAGTTGAGCATTGGGTACCAGATCGATCTGGCAATCATAAGACCGATGGGGAGGTAACGTGTTAGCCTGTTCTTTCTGAAAAACATCTTGGAATTCTTGGTATTCAGACGGTAGCTGTACATGGGTGGAAGTTGCTGTGGCTAGACCCATAGCTGGATTTCTTGGATAACAAGTTGGTTCACAATCAGGAAAACTTATCTTCTTTGCTCGCCAGTCAATTCTGGGATTATGTGTTTCTAACCAAGGAATTCCAAGAATTACTTGAAATTGTGGGGCCTTGATCACATCAAACACGATTGCTTCCCGATGTCCATCCTGACCCACCAGTGTCACTTCAACAATGGAATGCGTTACAGGCCCTGAGGCTATTTCGGTTCCATCTACTGTAGTAATGACATCTTGGGTTACTTTCGGGCGGAGAGGAAGCTTAATCCTGGAAGCCAATTCACGGTCTATGTAATTTCCAATAGCTCCACTGTCGATATATGCTTTTATAGCATGCAACTGCTGAGGCTGTTTTGGGTCCACGAGCACCATTGGCATGACGAAATGCGAGGTGAAAGAGTTAGTTTTCAAGCTCGGCAAGCGGAACCCTACGCTTGCCGGGCTAGGTCGTTTCCCGAATCAGGTGTCACTAATTCGTTATCAGTAGCTCCAACCACCTTCTTAAGTGGTTTAACTGGACAATTTCGAAGAAAGTGACCGGAAGTCCCGCAATACAGACAAAGTTGCATTTGCCGCCTTCTCTCTCGTTCTTTCTGCGTTAATGATCCTTTAACACCACTGATTTGCATAGGTTCAGATACGTTGGTACTCTTGGAGGTAGCATGGGTTTTGATCGGTGCTCGGATTTCATACATGAACCGATCTGCTTTTCTATTTTGAAGTCTGTGATCAAGTTGAACCACCAAGTCAATGTAGGCTCCGCAGACCTGGGGTGGGTTTACTATCTGAGCTAGAACATCCTTTAGCTCTCCGCGCAGGCCTCGATGAAACAAAGTTATCCTTTTGCTTTCTGGCCATCCAGTTTCCACAACCAGTCTGTTAAAGGTGGCTATGTAGGACAGAAGATCCTGATTACCTTGTCGTAAGGATAGCAGTTCGTTATCAAGGGCCTGTCCTTGAGAGTGTCGAGCGAACAATCTTTCCATGGTGGAATGGAAGCCCTGAAAATTCTGGAGAATGGGATCATCCTGATTTACCAATGGAATAGACCAATCGGCAGCACTGCCACTGAGGTAAGATAGTATAAAGGCTACCTTGGTCTGGTAGTTAGGGAAGGCTCCGGGTCTGCATAGAAAGTGTAAACGACATTGGTTCATAAAGACGGCATATTTCTTGGGATCCCCCGCAAAACGTTCAGGCGGGGCCAAAGGCATGTGTCCAGGTAGATTAATTTGTACCGGGTTACTCAAACCCATTGATGTGGAAATGTCTCTGGAATTAAGTGAAGGAGTGTGCCCTGCCTGGGCCTGTAATAACCTTTTGGCTAGGTCATCAGTTCTTTCCTTAGATAAGATCAGTTCTCTTTTGAGAGCGTTAGTCTCCTGGCGGGCTGAGTGCACCTCTGCCCGTAATTCCCCCAAAAGCTGGGCCAGCTGGTCAGTCTCGGAAGTCTCCATAGCGCCTGGGTGGGAAATTGTGGGTAGGCTTCGCGTTCTGTAACGCTCACCTGATTCCCAGGAAGGCGCAAGTCTGGCTACGAGTGCTGATGCTTCTTCAATGGTGAAGCGCAGGACTCTGAAGATGGACAGGAAGGGCCCTCTACTCTGGCTTCTCCGGCTCGCAGGAATATTCCCCTGTGCGTGAAAAGGGAGTATTACCTACTGACTGAGTTATGCTCAAGCCTCCCACTCTCTTCCAACCCTCCACGATACCCTTCCACGATTCCCCGTGAAGTCTCACCTTAGGGTCTGAAAGGACGAGCTCTCCATCCTGCTTCTGACGCAGGGGCGCATTGAACCCAGTTACTTCACTGGATTGAGGTTGGATGGGAGTTCAGGTAAGCTTGATTATACTGGTAAGGCGCTGTAAAAGTTCTGTTGCAAGTTCAAAAGTTCAAGCTTTAAATAATAAAGTTCATTGTCTTTTTTCAGGTGATGAATGAAGATTCCTTTGGAGACTTCTTGCAACAAAGCGCTAATGTTGATGCCTTTTCCCCATAGGGGCTGGGGTTCGGAATGCCGGAGATATGGCGCTGACCCGAAGTGAAACGTGCAGTTCCAGTAAAGATCTGGTAAGTCCTAGATGAGCGCTCAGGTAATGTTTTTGCATTCGCTCATCTAATGTCTTTGTCTTTTTTCCCCATAGGGGCCGGGGTCTGGAAAATGCTTGGAAGCAGCAAGACCCGAAATGAAATGGGAATGACCCAACAGGTAAGTCTTAGAAGGAAACTGAGCTTTTCCTATTCCCTTCCTTCTCTCACCTCTTATTCTTGTCTTTTTCTCTAGGCTCTGGGAAGTGGCTGTGTGTCCGTATGATCACTGCTGAAGATGGAGGAACCCAGGAAAGGTGAGTGAAAGGCAGCGCTGCAGAGATCGTAATGAAATGCTTTTAAAAATGATGTCCCCCCTTCCAGGATCGTCAGTGATGTCTCCGTGGTGCAGATTAGCTGGTAGGTCTCTTGTCTCCCTTTGCAGGTGACCCAGGATGCTGACAGGCGTGGCTGAAGTCCAGATGCAGGAGCTGACACGGTGAGCGTCCAGCTGCGAGGAGCAGAACAACGCGAAGCGTGAGTTGCTGATCGGGTGTGGTTTAAATAGCTTCCTCCGATCAGGTATGCCTAAGGCGCCAGGACTGCGTCCAAAGGGCCCCAGCTTGGGCCCGCTGGCACTCCTCTGGGGGAAATGATGCCTGCCTCTGGGGTTGCTGGGTCGGACCTGGCTCCTTGGAGGTAGGCATCATGACAGAAGGCTTGTGTAATAGTAGAATGCAAATGACTAACTGTGGGCATTTCTAAGTGCTGAGGTGAATCGAGTTCTGAGGTTCGAGGGTGGTGTCCATATATGGTATAAAAGGGGCTTTGTCCAGTTCCTGAATGTACAGAGTTATTGTATGCATATTCAGAAATCCATAAAATATCTTTCCAATTACTTTCGGTCTGGTGAAGCATGCAACATAGGTACTGTTCAAGGGTCTGGTTGGTCCTCTCCGTCTGACCATCGGTCTGGGGATGGTGACTGGTTGATAACCTTACGACGATTTGCGCCAATTGGCAACATTTCTTCCAAAAATGTGAAATGAATTGACAACCTCCGTCAGAGACCAATACGGAAGGAAACCCGTGTATTCGAACAATGTTTTCGAGGAACTCCTTGGCCAGAATTGAAGCAGAAGGTATTCCCTTCAAAGGAATAAAGTGGGCCATCTTGGAAAAAAGATCCACGATAACTAGAATGGTGTTAAATCCATTACATGGAGGTAGATCAGTAATAAAGTCTAAAGACAAGGTGTGCCATGGTGTAGGTGGAATATCCAAAGGTTGTAAAAGGCCAGCTGGTTTTGTCTTCTGACTTTTGTTTTAGGCGCAAATGCCGCAAGACATCACAAATGACTTTATATCTTTTCCCCAGGTGGGCCACCAGAATTGTCTCTTAATTTTAGCTTCGGTTTTTGCGATACCTGGGTGACCTTCCATCAGGGTATCATGATAATTGGAGATGACAAGTTCCTGTAATTCCTTGTGTGGTAGAAATAGCCATCCTTGATAGTAGGGTAGATCATTGATGACTGAGTAATCCGGGCCTTTCTTTACCCAGTCCTGCAGGGCTGCTGGATCGAAGAGTTGTTGGATTTTTAAATGAATTTCTTCTAGTGTCTGTAAAGTAGTTATGCCAAGAATTCTTTGTTCAGAAATTATAGGCACCGGCTCCAGGTTCGCATATGCTTCTTCCATTCCTATTCGGGATAAGGCATCTGCCTTGCCATTTTTACAGCCTGGTCGATAAATGATCACAAAATCGAATTCGGCAAAGAACAATGCCCATCGAAGTTGGCGTGATGATTGGGCTTTGGCTGTTTTTAGATACTGCAAGTTCCGGTGATTACAGTAATGGTATGCCTGGCACCGAGAAGATAGTGTCGCCAAGCCTTAAAGGCGGATTTGATGGCTAATAACTCTTTATCGGTAACCGCATAGTTTAACTCAGGTGCCGAGAACCTTCTGGACCAAAATGCCACTGGGTGAAGTTGACCAGTTTCAGGATCCATCTGGGACAGGACAGCTCCCATGGCTAAACTGGATGCATCAGTTTCCACTATGTATGGAAGCTCTGGGCGTGGATGTCTTAAGACAGGCGCAGATGTGAATTTCGCTTTCAGCTCTTGGAAGGCCTTTTCAGCCTCTTCGGCCCACAAGAAGCGTTTGTTCTTTTGCAAAAGTGCTGTGATGGGATGTACAACATGTGAGAAGTCCGGAATGAATCTGCGGTAGAAATTGGCAAATCCAAGCATGCTTTGTACCCCTTTAACTGAACTAGGTGATGGCCACTTGAGAATTGCGTCCACCTTTCGTGAGTCCATTCGGACTCCTTTTGGAGTCAGGATAAATCCAAGGAATTCAACTTCCGTAACATAAAAAACACATTTTTCCAATTTTGCATATAACTTGTGCTGGCGTAGTTTCTCAAGGACTGCATGTACGTGCTTAACATGGTCTGATTCTGAGGAGGAGTAAACTAGAATATCATCTATGTATACGACAACACAGACGTCAATGAGTTCACGAAGGACATCGTTCATAAAATACTGGAAGGCTGCTGGTGCATTGCACAACCCAAAGGGCATCACCTGATACTCGAATAATCCGTACTTGGTGCGAAAGGCCGTCTTCCATTCGGCGCCTTTCTTTACACGCACCAGATGATATGCCCCTCGGAGATCTAATTTAGTGTAGATACAAGCATCCTTCACTTGGTCTAGTAGTTCAGGGATCAGAGGCAACGGGTATCGGTTCTTAACAGTTATCTGGTTCAATGCGCGGTAGTCTATGCACGTTCTGAGGTCACCTTCCTTTTTGGGTACGAAGAACAAAGCTGAAGATACAGGGGACTTGGATGGCGAATAAAGCCATTGGCAAGGTACTGGTCTAAGTGTTGTCGTAGGTGAAGGTTCTCAGGTTCCGTAAGGGCATAGATCCTGCTACAAGGGGGTTGTGCACCGG
Source organism: Ambystoma mexicanum (assembly GCF_040938575.1). NCBI lineage: Eukaryota > Metazoa > Chordata > Amphibia > Caudata > Ambystomatidae > Ambystoma > Ambystoma mexicanum. The sequence continues at coordinate 758,310,654 of NC_090927.1, read as the reverse complement.
GTATGAGATCGATATGACAATCGTACGATCTGTGAGGAGGTAAGGTGTTTGCCTGTTCCTTTTGGAAGACATCCTGGAATTCTTGGTATTCTGGAGGTAGTTGCATGACTGCTGTGGATACTGTGGCCAGGCCTGCGTTCTGATTTTTCTTTGGGTAACAGGTTTGTGCACAATCCGGGAAGGTTATTCTCTTCTCTCGCCAATCAATACAAGGATTATGTGTTTCCAACCAAGGTATCCCAGTATTATTTGGAACTGTGGGGCTTTGATTAGATCAAACACAATAGTCTCTCGATGCCCATCCTGACCCAATAGTGTCATCTCTGCGGTGGAGTGAGTTACAGGCCCAGAGGCAATTTCAGTTCCATCGACTGTGGTGATGACATCTGAGGTGGTTTTTCGGCAGAGAGGTAGATTCATCCTGGAAGCCAATTCATAGTCCACATAGTTTCCTATGGCCCCGCTATCAATGTATGCCCTTACTGCGTGCATACACAATGGCTGCCCTGGATCTACGAGGACCATTGGTACGATGAAATGCAAGGTCTGAGTATCCTTCTTCAAGCTCGGCAAGCGGACCTCTACGCTTGTCGGGCGTGGTCGTTTCCCGAGTCTGACTCCATACGGCTTTTATCAGCAGCTCCTACCACCTTCTTGGGTGGTTTTACAGGGCAATCCCGTAGAAAATGTCCAGAAGTTCCACAATATAGACACAATTGCAATTGTCGTCTCCTTTCTCTTTCTTTCTGGGTTAGGGGTCCTTTAACCCCTCCGATTTGCATGGGTTCTGAAGCATCTGCTCAAACTTGGCTCGATCAGTCTTTCTGTTCTGAAGTCTGTGATCTAACTGGACCACTAAGTCTATATATTCAGCGCAGTCTTGAGGTGGGTTCACAACTTGAGCCAAGACATCCTTGAGTTCTCCTCGAAGCCCTCGATGAAATAACGTGATTCGTTTTACCTCAGGCATCCAGTTTCCACTATTAACCTATTAAAGGTTGCGATGTAGGATAGAAGGTCCTGGTTACCCCGTCGTAGGGACAAAAGTTTGTTATCCAGGGCCTGTCCTTGGAAGTGCCGGGCAAATAGTCTTTCCATGCTAGTTTGAAAGCCCTGAAAATCCCGAAGAATTGGGTCATCCTGTTTGACTAGCGGAATGGACCAATTCGCTGCACTGCCCCTAAGATATGATAATAAAAAGGCTACTTTAGCTTGGTCATTTGGAAAGGCTCCCGATCTCCATAAAAAGTGCAAGTGGTATTGGTTCATGAACACAGCAAACCTCTTGGGGTCCCCAGCAAAGGGTTTGGGTGAAGCTAACGGAATATTTCCTGGTAAAATCACTTGCACAGGATTGCTTGATGAAACTGGGGCTGGATTCCCCCCAAACCCAGGTAGGGGTGTTTGTCCAGCTTGGTTTTGCAGCAGTTGTCTAGCGAGATCATCTGTGCGCTCCTTTGATACAATTAGTTCTCTTCTGAGGGCATTCGTCTCTTGGCGAGCGGAGTGCACTTCGGCCCTAAGTTCCCCTCATAGTTGGGCCAGTTGGTCGGTTCCTGAAGTTTCCATAACGCCCAGGTAGGGATTTGTAGATAGGCTTCGCGTTCTGTTACGCTCACCTGGCTCCCACAGGGGCGTCGGTCAGACCCGGACTGCTGCGGCCTCCACCCACGTGATGCGTAGTGCAGCGATGACGGACTGGATCTGCCCTCCTAATCTTGTCTGCTTAACCCGTAGAAATATTCTCCTACCAGTGGAGAGATGGATTTAGCCACTTGTGGATTCAAGTGATAGCAAACCCAATGTCCCCCCCACTAATCACCTCTGAAGTGCCCTCTCAGCAATCTCACCTTATATTCTTGAAGGATGAGCCCTCCATCCTGCGAAGTACGCAGGAGCGCATTGATGACCAGTTACTTCACTGGCCTGAAGATATTGGAAGAGTTGTAGACGAATCCTGACTCCAAAAGGTCCTGGTGGAGAAACGTAAGTATATAGTTCGTAAGAGTACAAAATGTCTGGAATTCACTCCTGTCCAATTCCTCTTTTTATCTTGCAGCTTTGACCCAATAAGAAGATTGACAACTGAAAGTGCTCCAGTAAAAGTCTGTGTTACCCAACACTGTCCGGTAAATAATGCCAAGGGTTAAACTTGCTGCTTTCTCCTTTTCTTAGAGGTGCGGCATAAGAAGATGTGGCGTGCTGATGAATAATACCTCCGGCGGTAAAATCAGGTAAGCATATGGCGGCTAAAGAGATTGTCTCTGTCTGTTCTCTCTGCTCACCTTGTTGTTTCTTGTCCCCCTTAGGTGCCGGAATTCGGCGATGTAAAGATGGAGACAGCGCCGGATCGAAGAGATGCTGCATGGGACGGTGAGTATGGCGCGGTGCTGCTGCTGGCGATGCGACGCGTTTAAAACAAAGTCTTTCCTCTGGTTTGAAGATGCGATGAATCCGGGATCAGGTAAGAAATCAGGTAATACTCTTGTTCTAACCTTTGCTTCTTTCCTTCTTTCTAGGTGTTCCAGGTTCGAGGCGGGCGTGGCAGAAAGCTGGATGCTGCTGCTGGCAAGGTGAACGTTACGCTGCTGGATGCAGAATAACGCAAAGCGTGTGCTGCTCTTCGGGCGTGTTGTAAATAGCCTCCAAAGTAGTCCCAGGTAGGTATTCCTCCCCGACCACACCCGAGCAACAAAATAGTCCCTAAGGTAAAGTAGTCCCTTCCAGGCTTCATATGGGCTTGGATCTTCTTGCAGCATGGTCTGCATCAGGTAAGTGTGCACCTCTGAGCCTGGCACCTATGGCACCAGGACTGATGTCCCATATGAGCCTGGCGCCATAGGCACCAGGACTGAACCCAGACAGCCCCTAGCAGGGGTTGCTGGGTTTTCTCAAGGCAACATGATGCCTGCTCCTGGGGCTGATGGACGTGGTCTGGATGCCCGGGGGTATGCATCATGACAGCTATCCTCCCGAGACAATGATTTTAAATAGGTTTGATCCATTATAATTGGTAGACAGAGCTAGTGAACCAGGTGGCACTAGTGCCAAAACATCAGATGCAACTGGGCAGAGTGTTGCTGCCAGTGAACTAGAATGGGATGTGCTGTGAGGAATTTGACCATCCGCACAGAGGGTGTGCATTCACCGGGGCTTTTTTAAAATGTTATATGAAATTGAATGATGGTAGATCAACCTCTGGAAAATGTGTGGAGCTCATCCGCACACATTTTCCTATGCTCTACACACGGCATACACATAGACCCATGTACTCTGAGTGGACATAACCTACAGGTGCAGTCCTCCCTGTGATATTTAGATGGGATCTCAGAGGTGGAGTACATGATGCATCTCAGAAGGGGACAGGCCAAAACCTTCCTCCTGCCATGGCCAGCCTAATAAACTATCAAAGGCTCCATGGATCCGCCTTGTCTGTTTGTTTACCCTCTGCAGATGGGGCAATTATCATAAATAACATCCTAATAGAGTATACGTCCAACAGGCCCACATGAGGCCTGGCTGCAGAGTTTAACGGAGGAGACAGGAAACACCAACAAACGTTGATATGCACTGTGTCAACCTGAAGCCAGCTCCCACCATTAGAATCAATGGGCAGTGACATGTCATGTTTGGGAATGCATGGATTACAGTAGTCATCCCCACAGGGAAACCCCATTCAGAAGGTAGTAGTATGTGATTTGACGGAGACAGAAATTCTGGTCCCGCCACAGCTTCAAGGGAGACCTGCCCCTTTAATCAGGAACCACAGAGAGCCCCATTAACTAGAGAGACCCTTTGATCCACAAAGGACAGGAAGATAGGTGGGACTTAGTATTACATGGACATTTTGAGCCAGTATAGCCCCTCGAGCTGCAACCGACTGCACCAGTGACTGTTGTCATGCTGCAGTCACTAACGTAATCTTAGATGCGTCGACCGGTGCTTCAGACCCACCAACCAGTACTGATACCGCAAATCTATACCCCTAGATGATTTGTAGGTTAGCCTGCAGCCGTTCATCCAGCCTCACTCACCAAACTGCCTGCCACCTGATACTCACAGCTCAAGCTCCAAGAACTTCTACAAGCACAAGGTATATTGTGGTTCTGTCCCCCTGGTTCTTCCCCGAAGCCCCCTAGTGTCATTTTATGACCCATTGCTCCCTTTGTGCTGAAACCAAGTATCCTTGAACTATTGTGATTAATTACTTTACCAACTACCCTAAAGTCAGTATCCAGAGTGCACCCCTTTTCCATTTTGAAACTGTCTGTCCACTGCATTCCTTTACAGGGGGGTTGTATTTGGTAGTGTGCTAATGTAGAGTAGGAGCCAAGCACCCCCTCCAACTGCCCGCCCTTATTACCTATAGAGTGGGAACCAAAGTATGTGACGTATGCAGAACAATTGAACCAGCAAAGAGCAGAGCGTGGACTCTGTGCAGTACCCATAAGAGTACCAATACCTAAGAGAATCTGGGAGGCTAGGTACCCATTGAGAAAACGGTACCTGCATGCAAGACAATATGATGGCCATTTGAATGAGATTCCCGAAGAAGCAGAGCAAATGAAAGGCAAGGATGAATGGTGACGTCACACAGAAAGAGATGATGCACACAAAAGAGACACAGAGACCAGAGAATGCAGACATTCTATAAGGCATTAAGAAAGTAGCAAGGATAAGTGACATCTTGGGATCAAGGTGAAGAAACATATACCACAGACGCAGATGAAGACATTAAGTTAGTTTATACGTGTACAGATGCAACATAAATGCAAGCAGCAAAGTAATCTTGAAAGCTAGCTTCAAGCTTTATAGTAAATAGATTGCGGCAAGCTCCAATATATATGTATAGATGCATATGGACAAATAAAAGATGGATGTTTCCACTATACGTTATAAAGCAGTGCAGAACATCAACAAAAAGGCCTCACTTCAGTGTGTCGCAGTTAAAAGCAATTTTAATTTATAAATGAATCTCAGCAGAAGGAGTTGGATAAGCCAAGAAGCCAAAGTCTTATCAAACAGGAATTGGCTGACATTGGATACAAATTGTGTGCAAGAACAGAGACTTCTGTTCAGAAGACTTGATCAAAACAAAAGACGTCAGAGGACTATTAAAAAATAATATTAAATACACGAAAAGGCTCGATTTCATGGTGTCCAGTCAAGGAAGAAATTGGACGATCGAGGTGGTCACACCTACGCACGAGGGCAGGCTGTGCCTTCACTCCTTAAAAATTCTCAGAGCACAGTACAAACTCAAGACAAACTTCAAAGCACTAATTGACACTGGACCATTGAGGTGATGATGTATTGATATATTAATTGGTGAGAAACTAGTAGCACCTGGATTTTCAGTCTGCGTGCTGCTAGACGTAGGTGGAAAAGTACTGACGGGGGTTAGAACGCGACCAATTATAGAGGACTGCTTAATTAAGGGTCCTATAGTTTGTATAGCCAATGGAATGTTGTGTATTTAGTGACGTTCATAGTGGCCATTTTGCGGGGAGGGCTTAGTTGCCCCACCTGATGTTAAGCACCATATCACTTCCTTCACGGTAATAAGTTAAGAGTAAACAAATTGAGAATGGAGGATGTTACTCCATTAGTGCATCTCTGCAAGCAATTGCCAAAAGATGCACCTAAACTTAGACAGTACAGTGCAGAATGGGTTAAATAACCGCAGACAAAATGTTTATGCTGTTGCCACAAGGCGGTTCACTATCGAAGGCAGTCTTGCAGCATATGGTGACATAGTTGCATGCAGCATTTATGGGGAAGAAGCTAGACAAGCGCCTAGCGAGCTTAGACCTTTGGAAAATATATCAACAAGAGAAAGATGAGGAGCCTCCTTTAGATTGGATACTTAGCATATGCAAGGAAGGGAGTGAAGAGCCCTCTGCTCCACCCGCCCTGTCTGAAATAGAAGACGAGAGTAAGAAATACTATGGTTATACAATTAAGGGAACTTAAAGCAGTGGTGGGGTATAGCAACCCGGTTTATGAGTCACCTACGCAAAATAGTGACGAGGGCCTTGAGAAAAATACTGAGAAAGATGTGATCTCTAAAGTCCCGAGAGACAAGGAGAGACACAGCGATCGACCAAGTACATCTCTAGGTATAGGAAAAGAAATAAAGAGATGGAAGGGAGAAAGAGATATAACTGATGATATAGCGGTCTTACAGAACAAATGGATGGTAGGTCAGATTTTGCTTAAACTCGATTGTAAAGGCATTGATGACGTAAAACAAAGGGGAGATCAAGACGAGCAAGGTAAAAAAGACAAAGAAAGTGAAGAAGGATTGAAATACGAAGGAGCTAAAAGGAAAGAGACATAGAGACGAGAGCAGTTCTATCAAGACGAGCAAGCTAAAAAACAAGAGAGATCAGAAGAGCAAAGAAAACGCGACAATAGACAAACAACAGCTGATGAGCAAGAGAGGCTAGAAAAAAAAAGAATGGGCGAGGAAGAGCAGAAGGTAAGAGAAAAAAGAATGCAAAGACAAAGGGATGAGGAGATACGAAGGGGAAACGAAAGAAGGTATATGAAAAAGAAAGAGGAAGACAGAGTGAGAGAGGAAGCTAGAAAACAAAAAGAATTTGACGATGATATGGAACGTAAAAGAAGACAGAGAGCACACAATCTCGATTACATAGGAAAGGAAATAAGAGATCCTGATCCAAAAGTAGCATGGGAGGATAAAGAGGAATTTTTCCAGAATATGAGCCCTTACCAGGCCCATTTACAGTAAATCTAGAAGACAGGTTTGACTCATGGAGCATTGGGGAAGCGATTGATAAAGAATATCATGAAATGAGAGCTCAGTCAGAAGTAAAGGGGAAGGGAAAAAATTACTGTCTCGAGAGCAATCAGTTGCATGACACGGGGGAAGCCTCATGTAGTGTGAGACAGAAGGAGCTGTCTTTAGACCAACTGACTCTAAATAGAGATGACGAAGAGAGAAGTTGCACGAGTTGGGCACAAGAAATGTCAAATGAAGGAAGGGTAGCCTTCCATGGGGAAGAGAGGTATAACGCACGTGGTTGTGAGGGATGCTTTTCTATGGAGAAGGAAATAAGATGGTCGGATTTAAACGTTCCTGTATCTAAGGCATCGGAGCCATTGACACAGTCAAACCGACCTAGGGGGAAAATCCACGGTCAGAGGGGGGAGTCAGCGCACTATTTGAGCAGGTAAAGATCATTGCCAGGTTAACAGCGATGTGGCAATATTGTCCCTGTAGTGGACAGACAAATGATGAGGGATGAGAATGAGTTTGAGGCGTTTCAGTTTCCCTTGTTAGAAAAAGGAGGGGCCAGACGACAGCATATACCGTGGCCCCAGATGGACAAGGATAATTTAAGGTGTAAACTACCGATTTTAACTTCTGGCGCTGAGAAATGGATACATGAATTAGAGAAAATGACGGGAGGAAACAGGTTGGCTATAGAGGATATTAAGGGTCTTTTAATCGCCATACTTGGTGAGAGAGCTGATGACGTGTGGACAAGGGCAGGATATGCTGGTGTGACTACAGTTAACACTGCTCATGATGGCTCACCATTTAATAACTGTGGGCCGGCAGTCTGCAAACCGCTTTGAGTACTGTATCCGGACACGTCCGATATGGGAGCTATAATGACGAAAAAGATGAAGGAAGGAGATCATCCGTTGGTTTATATTCAAAATTTTCAAGAATCTTGGGCTTTAGAAATGCGCAAATCTTGGGGAAAATCTATACCAGTGTTTTATCATATAGTATGCCAAGGACTGCCAGAGCAAGTACAGAAGCAGCTCAAGAAGTTAGTGGGCATAGAGGCTAAACCGTGGTCGGAAATTCAGCTGACCATTGCGCATTACTTCAGACTCTTGCAAGAAAAGAATTACAAAAAAGACGATGCTCGCAAAGGCGAAGAGGTAAAGTTAGTGCAGAGAAAACTGTCAAAATATGCCATTGAAGGGGCAATGTTGACCAGCGTAGATGGATCGAACTCAAAGCAGACAATGATCATGCCGCAAGTGAATAATCAAAGGCAGTTTGATCAAAACAATAGAGGATATACTCCACAAGGAAGGGGGTTTCTAGGACGAGGTTGGCAAGGTTATCTAGGGGATTGGCAGAATAATCAGGGCAGCTTTCAGAATAACCAAGGTGGGTTTCAAAATATGCAGAATGGTAATACGAATATGCAAAATGGGCAGGTTGGGAGACCACTGCCTTTATGTTGGACGTGTGGAATGACAGGGCACTTTTTTCGCACATGTAAAAATCAAGGAATGGTGCAAAATGGTCAGTTTTCAAGAGGATGGATGTCAAATCCACCTGCATATTCGCAGCAGGATGGAGATGGATATGCACAGAATCAAAAAGTTCAGCAGCAAGCGCCGGGAGCACAGAAGGCTTGAAACCACAGCAGGTAGCAGCAGTTAATCTGCCACAAGGACAGTCGCAGCAATCACCTATGCAGCTTCAGTAAACCACAAACAAAGGTCAATTAATGACTCTTGGGATAAGGGATGTCCCTGCCAATGGAGGGAATACTTTCACAAGTAATGGGATGAGGATGTGCCCGCAATAGGACAGCTCACTGGGAGAACTGATGTGTTCAATACTATCCGTGATGCCGAACCCTCATGAGGAACCAAGGGTGGACGTCAGTAGAGGCTGCAAAGGTTTTTCGTTTTCAGTAAACATGGGTGAAACATGCTCATGTATACGAGAGGGAACATTTTCAATATTTGGCAATGCCATGAATACTCAGGGGTTAAAAGGAGCTACAAGCAGAGTTCCTGTTACTGAAGAATTACCAGTCTCTATAGGAGAATGTGAGATGACGGTGCCACTGGTATATTCGAGGCAAACACCTGTCAATATATTAGGACGGGATGTAATGACTAAATTGAATATGACGATCTCGTCCACTGATGAAGATATAGTGTGTTCAACACCAGGAATGCAATATGTAAACATGTGCAAAATGATTATGGCATATAGTAAAGCTTTGGCAACTAACTTGGTCAGTAGTGATAACCCTAGTATCCTGGCAGACACCTATCATAAATGCCTTACCACCACTATTGACTCAGTAGCACCACTTACAACTAAAACGCAACATGCTGATAAAAGAACATCCTTTTGGTTCAACAATGAGCTAGTATCGCTAAGACGAACTAAACGCTTGCTTGAACACATCCATAAAAAATCCCTTACCACAGATTCTGCTAATGCTTTCAACGCTGCAAACAAAACGTACACGGCGGCAATTATCACACATAAAGCTAATGCATATAGCATTCCCATTAGCAATGCTTCATCAGACTGTTATCCATTCTCAAACAGTTGGAAAACCCTATACCAGCCGCCACCCCAGCTTATACCATCAAAGAATGGTGCACCACCATTCAAGATACATTAGTTTCCAAAATTGATCGGCTGTAAAATAAAATACTCACTAAAAAAGAAATACTAGCTGAAAAAAATCTCCTTGTAACACTCCCTTAAAATCCAATGAGATTGATACCCCTCTATTTCACTTCACCCCAGTGATGCAAGAGCTAGTGAATAACACTATTGCCAAACTGAAAGCTTGGAACTGCAAAGGGGATAACCTCCCAGCCCATTTAGTTAAAACTTTTGCATCTACCCTTACCCCTATTATTACAAATTTTGTCAACGCGCCCTTCAACACAAATATGGTCCCAACCAGCATCAAAAAAGCTTGGGTCACCCCACTTCTAAAAAAAACCTACCCTGAACCCTTCCGTGCCTACTAATTACCGACCAATAACCACAGTCCCACTCTTACTCAAAATCATAGATAAAATAGCATACTCACAAATTTAAACCCACCTCGAACAAAACCAGCTCTTGGGAGCCAGACAATCTGGATTCAGGCCTAACCATAGTACAGAAACGGCCCTCATTGAGTTGAAAATCCAGATGGACACCATTAGAGACACAGGGAAACTCTGTATACTACTGCTGTTATGCTGTTAGACCTATCAGCAGCATTTGACCTTGTAGATCATGATTAATGATGTACCACCCTATCCAATGACTTTAACTTCTCTAAAAATGCTTCTCTTTGGGTAAAATCCTTTCTTGCCAAACATACTCTAGAGTTGCCATCAGCAAAAATGCTGCTGATCCCATATCAGTCCCTATCGGGGTACCCCAAGGATCATGCCTCTAACCAACTCTTTACAATGCATATACAAAGCTTCTCTTTTCGGCATAAGATGACACCAACTTCGCAGATGACACCCAGATCCTCATACCAATCTAAGGGAACTACGACCAGGTCGCCTTGACCATTAACAAAATCTATGCTATTATCCAAAATTGGATGGCGTTGAACAGCCTCTGCCTTAACAATGAGAAGACAGAGATTCTCATCGTGGGATCCCAAACCAAAATAGGTACTCTCCACTCAGATTACTCTTCAATCAACATCAATGGCACGTTGATTCCAGTACTTAAACAAGTAAAAACATTAGGAGTGTACGTATATTCCAATCTCACCATGACTAAACACATCTTGGCACTCTCATCTTCCACATCATACACATCAAAAAGTAATCACATTAAGCCGTCAGTTCCTCACACCCACAAACTCTATTACTCTGGCTAGAGCACTGATTCTTTTGAAGCTGCACTATTGTAATGCCCTATTACTAGGTCCGTCCAATACCAACCTTAGAAAACTACAATTTATGCAGGATAAAGCACTACAGGCAGCCCTAGGAATAGAAAAATCAGATCACATCTCCAACATTAGAAGGGAGATCCACTGGCTCCCCATTAAGGCCAGAATCATCTTCAAAACTTTATGTGTCACCCACAAATGCCTCCCTAATAAAGCACCTAAAGACATGAATAACACCATTAAGAAAAAACAACCATTAGGATGCTCAGATCCAACACCAACTCGCTCCTCGCAGTCCCTTGTTACAAAAGCTCTAGAGCAGGAGGTAGTAGCTTCAAAGTTCTGGCCCGCAAACACTGGAACTCCCTCCCACTAAAGATAAAAAATGAGGAATCCTTCCTTGGATTCAAAACATCTTTAAAAGCTTGGTTATTAACTATCTCTAGGACAAGAATGACTCCAACCTATGGGGTATCCGAGGTGAACCCTGTAAATAATTTGATTCCTGTATTGTCTCATTCTATATATTTTATTAGTCTATGCTCTAATGTGTATTTTGTAACGCTGTCTACCTACAAGTATATAAGTAAATAGTGGGCGTGTAACAAATTAATTAAATAAATAAATAAATAAATAAATGAATAAATAAATAAATAAATAAGCAGGACAACTGGCTTTGAGAGCAATTCCATTGGAACCAGAGGTTTTCCAGTATGGGGTACGCATTCTGTTCTCAGGGTCACCAGGCCTAGCAGGCAGACCAATGAGAACTCCAGATGAATTTGTGTTCAGACCAAGAATACCTATGCTTGAAGATATACAGCAATTGGAAAAGGGTACAAAACTCAGACTCATTCCGTACTCAGTTCCTGTCTGGATTTACCTATGGTGTTACTCAGTGATGACCTTTCTAAGCACATTCTTACTTTTTTACTTATTTCGAGTTGGTGCTGTGCGCTTACCCTTCGCTGGTGGGGAGAACCACTCGAATTCCAGGTTTTTTACAAAATCCTAAGAATGAAGAAGTTATACAAAGATTACTCATAGTTATCACTGAACAATTCTTGCAGCTACCTGAGTACAGCGAGGAAAGTACAAATTGCTCTATCAAACGAAGCAGCTCATAGACTAGTCAGTGTGGTGTTTTTTGTCTGATTGAAGAGTATCCACACATTGTTGGGAGGCACACTGATGTGCTCACCTTTCTAAGGGATCTGAGAAACACTGCAAATCTGAATGTGATCCTGGAAGGTATTATTATCATTCAAGTCAGCATGTATTCTGAGCGAAATCACAGGTCGGTGTGGAAACTTTCCTTCGAGGGACAGATCGAAAGGTTGCTGACAGAGAAAGACTTTTGTTTCCTGCTGAGAGCAATTCGGCAAGTCGTCTGGGCTGAGGCTTATTCGAGGCATAGATTGGGAGATAATCTATGTCATAGAGCTTGCATAGACTTACTGAGGTAGTTTTTCTTCATACTAAAGAGGTGTCTACATTTCAACTGATGAAAGACTGATTCCAGAGACACAGAGAAAGTTGTTTTTGTCGTCCAGTAAGCAGACAACTGATCGAGGATAAGTTGCTGATTCAAGATAGCAGCTTCAAGAAGCAGTTTACAATGCTGATGTATTAAAGTTTAAGTTTTTCCTTCCTTAGGTAGTAAAGACGGGAAATCTAAGCAGTAATATTATATTACTGCCTGAAGACAGACGTTCACGTTGTCCAAGAAGTAAATGTTGTAGGCTGATGTATCACTGTATCATCTACACTTGCACTGTGATCATAATTGTACTACTTTCATTAACTGTGTGAACATTATTTTATATTGGTGCAAATGGAGCTAACACCCCTGTACATGTTTCTGAGTATAGGAAAATGTACGCGTGGCAACGACTAGGCAGCCTAGACCCTAAGTAGTCATCACTGTTCCAAAGAAGGATGGCAAATTGCTTGAGCTTGAGATGGATGTCATTAGCAATAACACACATGCAACACGTGTCTTCGAGACTGTTTCTGGATGCCAGAGACAGGCTCGGCAAAGCAGGCAAGGTAAAGGGTTGATAAAAGGTGAGCCTACAAAAGTAATACATGCAAATACACCTGGTCCAGTGACAATTGTCCCAAAAACAGTTTAAAAAAGAAGATCCCAAATAGAGATTATGCAAGACATTTTCATACCTAAAGAACTTGTTGAGAGAATAAGGCTTGCAATACTTTCTCCTACGCAGGGAACCTGGATGGATGTTCCTGTGATTAATTCAGTCAGAAGAAGCTATGTTGGTATACTTCATGATAAGATTATGGAAGCTCACATGAAAAGAATGAGACCTAAAAGAAGTACACAGGAAGATAATTATAAATTAAATGATTACCTGGACAGCACGGCACACTTGGGAAATAACATATGGTACCAACACATGAAGGAAGTTGGGAGAAGCACATCGAAAGAGGAATGCTTTGTATGTGTACTCCTGCCATACAGCATGAGGAAGTCGAAGATCTTCATAGCTGTTGAAATAAATGTCAAAACAGGACATTGTCTTTCACACATAGCACTTTGCAAGATCAGAGGCCAGTTCATTGGAAGTGATGCTTCTCTCACATGGGCAACTGAATGAATAGATCTAGATGAAGACGATTATATTCAAGATATAAAGACAAGAAACAATTAAAAGACAAGGAGTCTTGTGAACAGATATGAAAAACCTGGAGTAAAAGGAGCTGGAATCAGAAGGGAAGTGAATAAAAAACGGGAGACGCAGGAAAATCTACAGACAATATTCGAATTTGGAAGAAGAGAGGTCAGATGCAGATCTGGGGAGCAGTGTTATCACCAGATGGATGGGAAAAAGGAGTGGTGATCTGCAGAGCCTGATGGTAACTAATCGTCCTGAATCCGCTATTTTGAATGTAGAAGAGGTGCACCAACTGTTGTGGCCAAGACTTTCTAAACTACTGACATGGGTCGAAGACAGAGGAGGACCCCTGCAAATAGTGTCTTTGGAGAGCTCAAAGCTGTGTTTCAGAGGGAATGGTACAAGAAATGCTGGAGAAAATCAGAAGTGCAATCGTATCTTTGATACATCAGGGATGGTGCATGGAACAGCAGTGATCATGGATCATTATTGGACTTGTGGATCCAAGGCCTACATAAGGCTACCTAAAGACTGGGGAGGAATATGCACATTGGTGAATGTCCATGTTCCAGCATTAGTGATTCCAAAGAGTGATCTGAATCTTGACAGTTTCCCAAAAGCAGATTCTCACCTGAGGACGAAGCGATCTGTGGAGCTGATAAAGAGGATGAAGAGAGAGAACTACTTTTCGGCCAAATCAATAGAAGCGTTTGACTCTATCCCATATGAGCACAGACTGTTCAGCCAAACTTCTTCATTGTTCACGTTGTTCTTTATGCCAAGTTTCCAAGTTGGATCAAATACCAAGTGGCTTCAGATAACCAGATGGGAATTTCTACAGACAATTAACACTACTATAACGGGATTCAATGCAATCATAGAAGAGATGAGTCATAAGACCGATGACTCTACAGAACAGATATGTCTTGGACATGATCACAGCTATGGATGGAGGTGTTTGTGCAAAAATTGGAGAATCATGTTGCACATTCATACCTTCTCATGATGACGAGAATGGAACCTTGACAGAGGCCATAGACATGCTGACGATACTTCATGGCCAGATGATCGATGAAGTAGACGACATTGCTGATGACAGCTGGTTTGGATCGCTCTTCTCTTGGGTTCCACAATGGGTGGTAGATAGGTTCAAGTTTTTTGGAGCCCTGATCGTGTTGGTATTGCTTGGATTTTGTGTGATCAAGATAATAATCTCGCAGTGCAAGAACACAGCAAAGAAAGCAATAGGGATGAAGATTATGATTGATGTTCAACCAGGATGGAAGCCCAGAGATCTGACAGATGAAGAGATCAGAGACTTTGTGAAGGCCAGTATCCATGCACCTGAGGGATCGAAGTTCCTATACCCAAAGAACCATAAGAAATATGTGGGAATTTGGATCTATTGCAGTCCAAGTGGACAGTGCATGCTCATGACATAGAACAAGGATGAGCATGTGAAATCAGCAGGTTGTCTGAAAGGAGTAATAAAGATATGGATCCCTAAGAAACATTTCTTCAGAGCAGAATGTCTAGAAGTAAAGGAGGATGAGACGTGGTCGATGAATCACCCAGAGGGGGGAGTGTAGAGGAGGAGCCAAGTACCCCCCTCCAACTGCCCCGCCCTTATTACCTATAGGGTGGGAACCAAACTATGTGACATATGCAGAATAATTGAACCAGCAAAGAGCAGAAGGTGGACTCTGTGCAGTACCCATAAGATTACCAATATCTAAGAGAATCTCGGAGGCAAGGTACCCATTGAGAAAACCGTACCTGCATGCAAGACAATATGATGGCCATTTGAATGAGATTCCTGAAGAAGCAGAGCAGATGAAAGCCAAGGATGAATGGTGACGTCACACAGAAAGGGATGACACACACAAAAGAGATGCACAGACCAGAGAATGCAGACATTCTATAAGGCATTAAGAAAGTACCAAAGATAAGTGACATCTTGGGATCAAGGTGAAGAAACATATGCCACAGACACAGATGAAGACATTAAGCTAGTTTATACGTGTACAGATGCAACAGAAACGCAAGCAGAAAAGTGATCTTGAAAGCTAGCTTCAAACTTTATAGTAAATAGATCTCGTCAAGTGCCAATATATTTATATATAGGTGCATATGGACAAATAAAAGATGGATGTTTCCACTACGAGTTGTAAAGAAGTGCTGAACATGAACAAAAAGGCCTCACTTCAGTGTGTCGCATTTAAAAGCAATTTTAATTACAAATGAATCTCAGCAGAAGAAGTTGGATGAGCCAAGAAGCCAAAGTTTTATCAAACAGGAATTGGCTGACATTGGATACAAATTGGGTGCAAGAACAGAGACTCCTGTTCAGAAGACTTGAGAAAAACAAAAGACATCAGAGGACTATTAAAAAGTAATATTAAATACATGAAAAGGCTAGATTAAGTCACATGGAAGGAAGAAATTGAGGTCGTCACACCTACGCACGAGGGCAGGATGTGCCTTCACTCCTTAAAAATGTTCAGAGCACAGTACAAACTCAAGGCAAAACTTCAAAGCAATAATTGACACTGGACCATTGAGGTGATGATGTATTGATATATTAATTGGTGGGAAGCTAGTGTTTAGGTGAGCCCACTAGCACCTGGATGTTCAGTCTGCGTGCTACTAGACGTAGGAGGAAAAGTACTGACAGGGGTTAGAAGCCAACCAATTATAGAGGACTGAGTAATTAAGGGTGCTATAGTTTGTGTAGCCAATGGAAGGTTGTGTATTTAGTGACGTTCATAGTGGCCATTTTGAGGGGAGGGCTTAGGTGCCCCACCTGATGTTAAGCACCCTATCACTTTCCTTCACAGTTCTATGCTGATATGGAACTTATACTTAGATATCCACTTAGAGCCTATCACTTTCCTCAATAGGTTTTTGTAGTTTGCCACGTAGGTAATGATGCAGGTCAACACATCACTAATGATGATTTTATGCAATATAACCTCCGTTTCTACCAAAGTAAGTTGAGTAACAAATGCTGATGTTCGTTGTACTTCCTGTTTTATATACTTGTTGATAAAACGGACTCCCTTTTTGCCAAACTACCTGAGTCATTTTGATTATTGATGTATGAATAAAATCTGCATCCCCATCCATCTCCAGGGTATTGCTACTCATCTTAAAGCGCGGGGTGACCCAGTTAACTAGAACTGTCTGTTGAATATTAAAAAAGTAGATATTTGTATGCAACCTTGACTGGACAGTCCATTTTATCACTGGGTAATAATTGTATTTTCACTGTGTTGCAACTAATCAACCATACATGACCTTGCGGAGATAAGCCTGCTGTTCCATCCACGTTACCAAAATGAGACAAGCGGGTTTATAATTTGCTTGTGTTTCCAATCTGTTCTGATCCCTTCTGGTGTACTAGAGGTGTGGTGCTGATTAATTGTTTAGAAACCGATTTTCATCCCTGCACCACTGGTACCCCTGAAGTTGATTTGTCACATGTGCCAAGTACTGTTCCATCTCACTTCCAGTGTGAAGGTTGCAGACTAATGCATCCTCTTATTGTATTGTTGAAAGCAGAGAATGACATTTTGCATTAGATTTAGTTGTATTAGCGCAAAAGATTAGGGACCTAAAGTACCAAACAAGTACCAAAAAATTGAAGAGCAATCGACAGTGGTGGCTGGGAAAAAAGTGGATAGGGTGATTAATGATTTTGTGGCAAGAAGTCCCACGGGCAGGGTAATGCCTAACAGCTGAACTTTGCTTCCACCAGAATGGGTGTGTCTGTCATATCGCAATGTAATTATGGAAGGCGCAGTTGGTAAGAATTTTGTATACTTGGTCAACGTACCTGAGGTGGGAAATGGGAGCCGGGAACCGAGCGATGCACTTACTAATAAGATGTTACACTGGTTTAGGACAAAGAAAGGATGTAACTGCATCATAAAGAAGGTTAACCTTACCTGTGAATGCTTGCCTTGCCTGAAGGATAAGTCAAGTGATTTTATAAAAGTGGAACTCATGGAGAAAGAACTGGTGGAGGGGTTGCTGATTATGGAACAGAGAGCACTCCTCCAAAAGGCCTGGAAATAGTGATTAGGCATAACTTTCTGATGTCAGTGGGTAGGCAGGATAGCAGGCCACTTAGAGTGGTGGTCCAGGGCAGCCGCCCTAAGCAAGTGGAACAACATAGGTTGTATGGTAATGAGACTGGTATTAACCAATTAAGACTGCAAAATAGAAGTAGCTTGGTAGGTGTAATCAGGCCAAGTTGTAATGAGTCCACTGTCATTGATCCCAGGCCTGATACAGTCCGAAAGTCGTGCAATCACTTATCCTGGAAAAGTTTGGCAGTGGCCCCACAGCTAAAGCAACAGGCATTGTGAGGTCCGTTGAAGGATGGATACCATTAATCTGATGTCCAGGGCAAAAACACAAAGGATGTAGATTGACAGAATGTCCACCAAGGCTCTTTTATTAGTATTTGCATACTATCAACTGTGATTCATGCAGGGCCACAGGTGCATATAATTTCCTGGAACATCGCAGGATTGAGGAAACATATTGACAATGAAGACAGTGAACCGGAGTGACACCAGCCGGCCCATAAGACTGGGGGTCTCCAAACAGCCCTTTAAGATTAGCAGCAGCACCCTTGAAATAGATCGGGATGCAGATTTGTACTCTTGCATCAAATAATAATGACAACTCAATAGTTTGGCAAACGGAGTCCGTTTAATGACAAGTACACAAAACACGGTGTTCAATGAATATCAGAATCCGCTCGATCTTCCTTCTCGCTTAAAATACAACACATTTCAGAAAAACAACAACATTTATACCAAAAACTCATCATCATTGACGTGTAATCTTAAAAACCCAACATGCAACTTGATTGGTTATAGGAAGGTAACTTTAATCTAGTTACTATATCTGTATATGGTAATGGGGAGGGGGGATTGGTGCACGCCTTCTGTACATTCGAATGCACCCCCTATTGGTTCCCACCCGATTCCAACCACCACCCATCCAGTTTCCCGACAACACACACACTCTGACACACGGACATCAGCTCGCCCTCTCACATATCATAGCAGAACACAATATGGCAGGCCTGGTGTTTATCGCCCCTCCCGGTACTGGCAGTTGAAGTGGAGACTCCCGTTTGGTTACAGCACCTGATACGGTTCACGCAAACCTGCACGTCACGGATCACGTGACTCTCCCCGGCACCGTCCACAGACCTGCACGTCACGGATCACGTGACTCTCCCCAGCACCATCCACAGTAACCTGCACGTCACGGATCACGTAACGTCCCACCACGTATCAACGCTTCCGTGCTGTGGATCATGTGACTCCTGCTATTGTTAAATATGCATGCAAACACGCAAGACGTTGCTTCACAGCTGTTTCCTTCCCGGATTGCGTGACCCTTCGTCTTGAATCTGCTCTCTGCATTCATTGTTGCCAAGACCACGGACTTTGTACTACAGATTGTTTTGCCTACATCCTGAATCTGCACTTGGTATTCTGAACTCATTGTTATCGGACCACGGACTTTGTACTACGGATTGTTTTGCACCCTGAATCTGCTCTTGGTATTCTGAACTCATTGTTATCAGACCACGGACTTGTATTACGGATTGTTTTTGCCTACGACCTGCATCTGCATTGTCTCCTCGTTGCCAGACCACAGACTCATATCGGATTATTCTACGGATTACGTTTGACCATTGGCCTTACGCTAGGTGTTCACCTGCGGTGCTTCCCTTGATTCCATCCAGCCACTACTGGGGCTCAGCACAGTCATCGTACTCTACTGGGAGGGGCTCGACATTGCAATTGCCCAGTGCCTAGCCTTCCTCTGTAATTCAGGGTGACACTTCCATACACATAGGTAAGCACTATTTAGGTAAACTATTCTTTGCTCTTGAATTGTCATATCCACCCTGTACTTAAACATATATTGCCTTACAGCGGTCAAGGGATTGTTCTGGCTGTTCCCGAATCCAGGCCCGACAGACTTCCACACCTGTGACCTCAAAGACCGCTCAGGCAGTATTGTTGGTGTTGCCTGTGGGGTACTTGGGGACGGAGATATCCATATACTGCACGGCCATCAAGTCCGTAACAGACTGTGAAGCCATTGGTCGTTTGGAATATGGATCCCTCCACCGGGGACCCAGTGACCGCTCTAATGCAGGCAGTGACAGCCCTTAGGACCGACATGGCTACCGCTACAGCCGCCATACACCATCGCCTTGACGCTTTACAGAGCACACGCTTTCCCCTGCCCGCAGATACCGAGTTCGGGGATCCCGCCCCTCCAGCCCAACCTGTTCCTACTCCCGCCCCAGTCCCCACCCCTGTGTTGCTCCCGACCTCCTTTCCTCTTGCTGCCCCAGAACGCTACCAGGGCGGCCCCCGGAAGTATCGCACTTTCATAAACCAATGTAAGCTCCACTTCTTGTGCAGGCCCCATGCTTTCCCCGATTCTATCACAAAGGTTGCCTTTCTTTTGTCCCATTTATCGGGAGTAGCAGCCACCTGGGCGAATCCGTTACTGGAGAATGACCACCCTTCTCTGTACGACTTCGATCTTTTAGTGACAGAAATGGCTAAGGTGTTCGATACCCGTTACAAGGCCCAGTCAAGGGATTTAGAACTTCTAGACCTCACACAGGGTAGGCAAACGCTGATCGAGTACATTACCAGATACAGCCAACTCGCCGCAGAGACCTCCTGGCCAGAGGAAAAGAAGGCGATCGTGTTCTATCGAGTACTATGTAACGCCATGAAAGATGCTCTCTCTGTGGTTCCTGCCCTTCCTTCTGCATTCACGGAACTAGTGGATCTTGCGTTACAGGTGAACGCCCGTAGATTCGAAAGGAAGGCGGAATCTACCTTCACTAGCCAGTCCACTCCGGCTCCTTCTTCCGCTAACGCCGAACCTATGCAAATAGGCGGGATCCGAAGCCCGATAACACAATCGGAACAAGAACGTCGGAGAACAGGTAATGCCTGTTTTTACTGTGGCCTAAATGGTCACTATGTAAAGGAGTGCCCCCGACGACCACAAAACAAGACACCAGGTTTTCGGAAGGCTCGCCCATGAGACAGGGGGTACTGGCGAGCAATTTTACGACCACCACTGAGCCCACCTTCGGCCCTATCAGACCCATTATGGTTCACGCCCTGATAAAACCTACAAGTGAGATCGTTCATGCTGTACAGATAGTGATCGACTCGGGGGCCACTGGTTGTTTCATCGACATTTCATTAGCACATCGTCTCAACCTACCCCTGATTAAGAAAGAGCACCCAGAACCGGTGCAAGCGGTAGATGGCACATCCCTGACTTCTGGTCCAATCAAGCATCAGACCGCGCCCCTGGAAGTAGTGATACAAGGCACCCATAGGGAGAATATGTCTTTTGACCTCATTACAACACCACAGTTCGGTATGATTTTGGGTATTCCCTGGCTAAAACAACACAACCCTTTGATCAATTGGGGTACAGGACAAGTGACATTTGAGTCAGAGGTATGCCAACATTACTGTCTTATCGAGTCTGAGACTCTTGCTTCTCCCGCCACGATCCTAGGTGCTATGGCTTCCTCCCGTGTTGTTAACGTTACATCCGACACCCCATCACATACCGTGGGGGCCACTATGGAAGGCATTCCTGCTGTCTATCATGACTACCTAACGGTTTTTGATAAAACCATAGCGGAGGTCCTGCCGCCACACAGACCCTATGATTGCCCCATTGACCTCCTCCCGGAAGTCTCCATACCAAGGGGCAGAATCTACTCTTTGTCGCAGTCTGAGGAACGGGCCCTAAAGGAATACAACCAGCAGGCTCTCCGCTTAGGTCACATCCGTCCTTCTTGTTCGCCGGCTGCAAGTCCTATTTTTTTTGTGCCAAAAAAAGAAGGCGACTTACGTCCGTGTGTGGATTACAGACGGTTAAACTCTATCACCGTAAAGGACAGATACCCCATCCCACTCATCTCCCCGTTATTGGACAGGCTATCAAAGGCGTCCATATATACCAAACTAGACCTAAGAGGAGCGTACAATCTGATCCGCATGCGGCGTGGAGACGAATGGAAAACAGCATTCTGTTCCCGACAGGGATTGTTTGAATATACTGTGATGCCCTTTGGGCTCTGTAATGCCCCCGCGACTTTCCAGCGCTTCATCAATGAAGTATTCTCTGACATGCTGGATACTTTCGTAGTTGTTTATCTGGACGACATATTGATTTATTCCTCCTCCCTTGAGGAACACGTCGCTCACATGAAAGAAGTCCTTTCGCGTCTCAAGAAGAACTCCCTGTTTGCCAAGCCAGAAAAGTGTTTGTTCCATTCAAGAGAGGTGGAGTTTTTGGGGTTCCATGTGTCCCCCGGAGGGCTATCTATGAACCAGTCAAAGGTCTGTGCTGTCACGGAGTGGCCAACCCCAGTCAATACCAAACAGCTCCAATCATTTCTAGGCTTTGCCAACTTTTACCGGCGTTTTATCGCCGGTTTCTCTTCCATTGTTTCTCCACTGACAGCCCTGACCAGCCCTCTTGTCCCTTTCACCTGGACCTCTGTACACCAGGAGGCCTTCGAGACGCTTAAGGCCAGGTTCGTTTCTGCCCCGGTATTGCAACACCCTGACCCTGACCTTCCGTTTGTGTTGGAAGCTGACGCCTCCTCGTTTGCACTGGGCGCCATTCTGTCCCAATCTTGTTCAACCACTGGTAACTTGCATCCGGTGGCTTATCATTCCCGGAAGTTCACCATCGCCGAAACCCATTACACTGTGACCGAGAAAGAACTACTGGCCATTAAGGATACGCTCCAAACATGGCGACAACACCTCATGGGGGCGAAGCACCAAACAGTAGTATACACAGATCACAAGAACTTACAAGACCTGGCCTCTCTTAAATGTGCGAACATCAGACAAGTGCGTTGGCACTTGTTTTTCGCTGGGTTTGATTTTGTGGTAAAATATAGACCCGGCCCTAATCATGGCAAAGCGGACCCGCTTTCTCGTTCCCCTGGGGGGGAAGCATTGTATTCATTTCCGGACACTTTGTTGGGAAAGGGCCATGTTATTTGCCTGTGTACACCATCCCCACCCATGCTTACCGCCATTAGACGTTGGGTCTCCATACATCCTCACGCACTCGCCGATTGGGACATAGTCCTCCAGGAGGGATTACCTTTTATCCAAGGCAAACTATTCCTTCCCACATGCGATATACGCAATCAGGCGCTGGTCTGGTCTCACGATGCCGCCATTAATGGTCATCCAGGGCAACAACGTACATTAGAACTACTGCAGCGGTGGTGCTGGTGGCCCTCGATGAGAAAATACATAAAAGACTACGTAAATACCTGTTCCATCTGTGCCCAATGTAAGTCTCGCAGAGGACGCCCTCTGGGATTGCTTCAACCCTTGCCCGTTCCCCCTAAGCCATGGCACACAATATCTATGGATCTTGTTACAGACCTACCCCGCAGACAGGGTTACGACACCATATGGGTTATTGTGGATTCCTACACTAAGATGGCCCGTTTCATCCCATGTACTGGCATACCCTCGGCTCCGACTTTGGCCCGCTTGTACTTCAAGGCAGTGTTTTGCCTCTTTGGTCTTCCACAAGTCATCCTGTCGGACCGTGGTTCGCAATTCAAGTCCTGTTTTTGGCGTTCTCTTACCAAGCTCCTCGGTATTGATTCATGTTTCTCCTCAGCCTACCACCCAGAAAGCGACGGGCAGACCGAGAGGGTGAACCAAGTCCTAGAGCAGTATCTACGCTGTCTGACCCTTCAGTACCAGGACTCTTGGTATAACATGCTTCACCTCGCCGAGTTCGCATATAACAATTCATGGCACTCAGCTCCCGGCTTTTCCCCTTTCTATTCCATGTACGTTCAACATCCACGTACCCTTCCGCTTCCTGATTTCCTCACTGCTACTCCTGCTGCAAACGCCTGTGCTCGCGATCCAGCTGAGGTCCATGCTCAAACTCTTGTTCACCTCCGTGAAGCACAGACAGTGATGAAAGCAAAAGCAGACAGGAAGCGGGCTGCGGCACCTGAGTATCGCGTGGGTGATCGGGTGTGGCTGTCGACTCGACACTTACGTATCCCTGGTTGTCGCAAGTTGTTGCCCCGTTTTGTTGGTCCCTATAGGATCACCAGAGTCCTGAATCCTGTGGCTTTACGCCTATCTGTTCCTCCTGATTGGCGTGTCCATCCGGTTTTCCATACCTCCCTCCTCAAGCCTTGCCTTGCCCCCACTCGTATCAATACACCACTTGCCCCTCTCTCCGTGTCCTCCCCGGATGTCTATAAGGTTAGTGCTATCTTGGGTTCCCGTGTACGAAGGGGTCAGCTCCAGTACCTTGTGGATTGGGTGGGGTATGGACCCGAGGACCGCTCTTGGATTCCGTCCCGGGACGTCCAGGCCCCGCTTCTTGTTGCACGTTTTCACAGGGACTATCCTGCGTGCCCACGGGGTCGTGGGCCTTTGAGGGGGGGCTCTGTCACGCCTTCTGCACATTCGAATGCACCCCCTATTGGTTCCCACCCGATTCCAACCACCACCCATCCAGTTTCCCGACAACACACACACTCTGACACACGGACATCAGCTCGCCCTCTCACATATCATAGCAGAACACGATATGGCAGGCCTGGTGTTTATCGCCCCTCCCGGTACTGGCAGTTGAAGTGGAGACTCCCGTTTGGTTACAGCACCCGATACGGTTCACGCAAACCTGCACATAACGGATCACGTGACTCTCCCCGGCACCGTCCACAGACCTGCACGTCATGGATCACGTGACTCTCCCCGGCACCATCCACAGTAACCTGCACGTCACAGATCACGTGACACGTGACGTCCCACCACGTATCAACGCTTCCGTGCTGTGGATCATGTGACTCCTGCTATTGTTAAATACGCATGGAAACACGGAAGACGTTGCTTCACAGCTGTTTCCTTCCCGGATTGCGTGACGCTTCGTCTTGAATCTGCTCTATGCATTCATTGTTGCCAAGACCACAGACTTTGTACTACTGATTGTTTTGCCTACATCCTGAATCTGCACTTGGTATTCTGAACTCATTGTTATCGGACCACAGACTTTGTACTACGGATTGTTTTGCACCCTGAATCTGCTCTTGGTATTCTGAACTCATTGTTATCAGACCACGGACTTGTATAACGGATTGTTTTTGCCTACGACCTGCATCTGCATTGTCTCCTCGTTGCCAGACCACGGACCCGTATCGGATTATTCTACGGATTACGTTTTGACCATTGGCCTTACGCTAGGTGTTCACCTGCGGTGCTTCCCTTGATTCCATCCAGCCACTACTGGGGCTCAGCACCGTCATCGTACTCTACTGGGAGGGGCTCGTCATTGCAATTGCCCAGTGCCTAGCCTTCCTCTGTAATTCAGGGTGACACTTCGATACACATAGGTAAGCACTATTTAGGTAAACTATTCTTTGCTCTTGAATTGTCATATCCACCCTGTACTTAAACATATATTGCCTTACAGCGGTCAAGGGATTGTTCTGGCTGTTCCTGAATCCAGGCCCGACAGACTTCCACACCTGTGACCTCAAAGACCGCTCAGGCAGTATTTTTGGTGTTGCCTGTGGGGTACTTGGGGACGGAGGTATCCATATACTGCAAGACCATCAAGTCCGTAACAATTGGATAATAATGTCAGGTGGGGCAACTAAGCCCTTCCTTCAAACTGGCCCCTGTAAACGTCACAAAAAGTACAACGTCCCATTGGCTCTACTCTCTATAGGTCCCTAGATTACATGGTCCACTATGATTGGGTTGGCATTGAGCCACACATACCTTTCCACTTGCACTAGCAGCATGCAGAATAATTGGCCAGTTGCAGGGAGTAAACTGCACCCCAGCTTCCCTCCAATTTATGTTACAACCATTCATCACCTCAGTGGCTGTGTGTCAATTACTGCCTTGTAGTTTGGCCTTGAGTCTGCTTCTTGGTCTGAGAAAGTTAAGGAGGATGGGTACGATAAGGCTCCATGCGTAGGTGTGAAAGTCTCATCCCTTTGTCACGTGACTAGGACACCATGAAATCGGCCTCTTCGTCATGCAATTTCATGTATTTGATTTACTTCTGTCAGTCGTTTACCATTTGCGGCTTTTCTTGACCTTGCTGAACAGGAGACTCTTGTTATTTTTCTCTTAAATCATAGGCATTGCTAGTTTATTCCTGTCTGAGACGACCTTGGCTTCTTTGCATGGTTACCTTCAGCAGGATTTCTCTCCATCTTTAATTCTTGCATTTTTAGCTGAGGCCCTCTCCTCTTGAGACCTTTAGTAACCTCGATTCGATTCTGCTCATGTGCGTATTGGATTCTCACTCATTTGTAAAGTGCTTTTGAGGTAGATATGTATAGTTGGCGCTTGCCGCAATCTATTTTACTATTAAGTATAAGCAAGCTTTCATGATTTCTTTGCTTCTTGTGGTTCCCTGCGTATGTACACGTTTAAACTGGCTTAGGGGGTAATTCATCGAATTTAGCGGACAAATGGCGCAAGAGGGTGGCGCACAGTGTGCGCGTGCAAATCTCTGCACCAGCCGCGTGTGCTAAAATCCATTTCCGCGCACAGCGTATTCATGGATTTCAGCATCCAAAACCAGCCGTGGCGCAGAGTGGTGCAGCGACCCTGCATC
Source organism: Ambystoma mexicanum (assembly GCF_040938575.1). Lineage (NCBI taxonomy): Eukaryota > Metazoa > Chordata > Amphibia > Caudata > Ambystomatidae > Ambystoma > Ambystoma mexicanum. The sequence goes on along the minus strand of NC_090927.1, from coordinate 758,284,652 downwards.
AGCGCCAGTTGCGCCCCCAAGAACGCCCTCGCGCAAGGATAAGCCATCAAAATCCCCAATCCAGCGCAAAGGGCTGCGCTAACCCTGTACCAGTTTACAGGGCCGCCACACAGCAAACGCCGAGCGGGGAACGTGTATTTCTAGGGTTCGTGTGAAGTTTCACACGCGATGGGCCCTGGGTGAGCGGGGTACGTGTATTTCTGGGGTTCGCGTGAAGTTTCACACGCGATAGGCCCTGTGCGAGCGGGGTACGTGTATTCCTGGGGTTCGCGTGAAGTTTCACACACGATAGGCTTTGGACGAGTGGGGTACGTGTATTTCGGGGGTTCGCGTGAAGTTTTACATGCAATGGGCCCTGTGCGAGTGGGGTACGTGGATTTCTGGGGTTCGCGTGAAGTTTCACACGCAATAGGCCCCGTGCGAGTGGGGTACGTTTATTACTGGGGTTCGCGGGAAGTTTCACACGTGATTGGATCCGGGTACGTGTATTTCAGGGGTGCGCGTGAAGTTTCACACGCGATAGGCCCTGTGCGAGTGGGGTACGTGTATTTCTGGGGTTCGCGTGAAGTTTCACACGCGATGGGCCCTGTGCAAGTGGGGTACGTCTATTTCTGGGGTTCGCGTGAAGTTTCACACGCGATGGGCCCTGTGCAAGTGGGGTACGTTTATTACTGGGGTTCGCGGGAAGTTTCACACGTGATTGGATCCGGGTACGTGTATTTCAGGGGTGCGTGGGAAGTTTCACATGCGATAGGCCCTGTGCGAGTGGGGTACTTGTATTTCTGAAGTTCCCGTGACGTTTCACATGCGATAGGCCCTGTGCGAGTGGGGTACGTGTATTACTGGGGTTCGCGGAAATTTTCACATGTGATTGGATCCGAATACGTGTATTTTGGGGGTGCATGTGAAGTTTCACACGCGATTGGCCCTGTGCGAGTGGGGTACGTGTATAACTGGGGTTTGCGTGAAGTTTCACACGTGATGGGCCCTGTGCGAGTGGGGTACTTGTATTACTGAGGTGCGCATGAAGTTTCACACGCGATTGGCCCTGTGCGAGTGGGGTATGTGTATAACTGGGGTTCGCGGGAAGTTTCACACGTGATTTGAGCAGGTTACGTGTATTTCTGGGTTCGCGTGAAGTTTCACAAGCGATAGGCCCTGTGCGAGTGGGGTACGTGTATAACTGGGGTGTGCGTGAAGTTTCACACGCGATGGGCCCTGTGCGAGTGGGGTACATGTATTTCTGGGGTTCGCGGGAAGTTTCACACGTGATTGGATCTGGGTACGTGTATTTCAGGGGTGCGCAGGAAGTTTCACACGCGATTGGCCCTGTGCAGTGGGGTACGTGTATTCCTGGGGTGCGCGGGAAGATTCACACGCGATTTTGCTGTCAGAGCGGGGTACGTGAATTTCAGGGGTACGTGGGGAGTCCTATACGTGAATTGGCAGTGTGGGTCCTTCCAGGTGTTCCTTCTACACCCTCCACGGCCCCTGCAGGCATCCCACACCACAGGGGTCTACCCCGCACCCCTGGTCATGTCCAGCAGGCAGCCCATCCACCATGGGCATGCCCCCCAGCCAAGCCACATGTCTGCTTACACCTCTGATCATCAACTCATGTCCTCTTGCACCCCCACCCCCCAGCAGTCAGGGGCACCTGCCAGCAGGCCCCCACTCATTTCCCCCAGCAACCCCAACCCCCAGCAGTCAGGGACACCTGCCAGAAGGCCCCCACTCATGTCCCCCAGCACCCCCACCCCCCAGCAGTCAGGGGCACCTGCCACCAGGGCCCCACTCATGTCCCCCAGCACCCCACGCCCCAACAGTCAGGGGCACCTGCCAGCAGGCCCCCACTCATGTCCCCTTGCACCCCCACCCCCCCAGCAGTCAGGGGCACCTACCTGCAGGCCCCCACTCATGTCGCACTCATGTCCCCCAGCACCCCCACTCCCCAGCAGTCAGGGGAACCTGCCAGCAGGCCCCCACTCATGTCCCCTTGCACCCCCACCCCCCAGCAGTCAGGGGCACCTGCCAGCAGGCCCCCACTCATGTCCCACTCATGTCCCCCAGCACCCCCACCCCCCAGCAGTCAGGGGAACCTGCCAGCAGGCCCCCACTCATGTCCCACTCTTGTCCCCCAGCACCCCCACCCCCCAGCAGTCAGGGGCATCTGCCAGCAGTCCCCCACTCATGTCCCCCTGCCCCCCACATCATGATGATCCTCAATCATGGGCCTTATGGCCAGCCTCCACAGCCCAAAGACCCAACCAAGTATTGCATTCACCCACATAGAAATGCCAATTACATGATACAACCCCAATGGCAAGTATGTAAATGAACACATGTCCGTCACACACACACAATGGGTACAAGTGAATGTGAAAACCCATATCATGACATGCATGAAACCAATGAGATAATACCACACATGGAAGTATGATGAAAAAAATGTATTAAACACAACATGAATGTAATTAAAAAACAACACACAATAATGGGGATAAGAAAAAAAACGCTGCATGTCCGTAAAATAATAAAAAACAAGAAATCATAATCCAAAGAAATCCAAAAGAAATGGTGTCCAAAGTCTCAGTCCAACAAAGCAAATCCAAGGGAAAAAAGAAAGTGAATTCCATTGCTCCATGGTGAAAAAAAAAAAAAGAGATTAATCCACTGGTGAACTATGTACAAATCAACAATCCAGGGTGCATGAGCCCAACTAATGAAATGAAACCTACAAAAAAAGACTACCTAATAAAAAACTATATACAAAAACGTGGTGCTTTGTCCAAGCGCTCCAAAATAAACAAAACAGAAAGGAAACCTAACACTATCTAACTATATACAGTGGCGGCGGGCAAGTCCTGCGGCTCACTCTGTGGTGTCCCGGGCCAGGGCATCATCGATCTCCATGTCGATGTCCCGGAGGCGGGCCTCTGCCCTGGCCCCGAGGTCTCGCAGGGAGGCACTCATGGCCTGTTCCAACTCCCTGCGAGTTGCCTCGAGGCACTCTGCCCGCCTCAACGCCCAACGCATGGAGAACTCCGCTCTGACCATGGTGAGCTGCACCTCTTCCGCCTGCCGCCGCTCCACATCTATCCGCTGGCCCAACCGCTACCACACGAAGACACTCCCATTCCTGGGTCCTCCTGCCCTCTGGCCGATGCCTGCCCCTCCGATGTTGATGGCCACGAGCCATCATTGCTCCCACCTAGAGCCTGCTCCTGCTGCTGCTTCTGTCCATGTGCCCTGTCTGATGGTGCCTGCACATCCTCCATCAGCTGGTCTCCAGTTGTGGTGTCTACCTCTGCGGGACCGCCGACTCCCAACTGTGGCAGGGATGTGAGCTCCACCAAGCTGGCTGTGTTGGTCGGGCCAGGTCCACAGGGGGCCCTGGTGGAATCTGGGCCGGAAGACGGTGTGGAGAACGACTGGCGCATAGTCTCCACAGAGGAGGAGAGGTCCGCCAGAGTGCGCGACACATGTAGGAACCCACCGACCAGGGCCCCTCCCAGCAGTGCCACGCCACGATGCTGCTCTTTGTGATGGCGTGCGTTCTCCACCCATGAAGAATGCACGTCATCACGAATGGCACGTGTGCGCAATGCGACACCAACTAGGACGGAGCCTATACGGTCGTGGGACCCCTCGTCCGCAGGTAGTGGAGAGGCAGATGACATGGCACTCTCCCCTACCTTCGGACGGGCCTGGGACGGGGCATCCCTGCTGGTGCATGGTGGTGCAGTCACAGGGTCAAGGACAGCGACATGCACAGGCCCCTCCGTGGTGACCTGTGCTGCCTCCTGACCCTGGCGCTGGATTGCACCACTTGTTTAGTGGTACTACCCCCACCAGGCCCCATGTCCGGCTCAGTAGCGGGCTCCTCCTCCTCTGTGGAGACCACCAACCTGGATGTCTCTGCACCGTCTTCCGCCATTGGAAGCCACTGTGGGGGCTCACCCGGCCCTTCCGCTACAGCCGTAGTGGCAGACGCGGCACCAGCCCCCTCGCTCCCGGATGATGGAACTTCCTGGGAGGGTGGCTGGGCCTTGCATGGCTCTCTTCTTCACTTGACGCTGCGTAGAGGGAGACATAGAACACAAGCATCAGGGTACAGTACATAATTTCCCTACACAGGAATCAAAAACACATAAGTGGCACTGTCAAATGTCACTTCCATCCTGTCCCTCCACAACACATGGTTGAATGCACGCAACACACATGCATAAACAGTCCCGCCGCCTGCAATCAACATCAGCATCCATGTACAAGGGACTCTGTTAACCAAGATGTTGCCTTCACAGTTCCATGCATCCATGGCGTTTCAAAGTCACACACACACACTTCTCAGATACACACACATGTGCACCATACATGTTCATGACATCAGCACCCATCCCTCACCCCCCCATGTCCAAGAACAGAGACTGCCATGCTTTGATGTGTGCATTACGCATACAGCTCTCCATGTAGCATTGTAACTCATGCACCAACCATGTGGTTCACACATTAGTGGCCTCACATGCAGGACCATGATGTCCCTGCACACACACATCCATACATGGCCTATGTCACACATACAGGCAAGTATCAGACTACCAGCACACTGCAACATGCCCTGTCTCACACACCAATGCTTGGTCACTTACCGCTCAATTCCAGACAGGTCTGCCTCTGCAGGATCTGGGCGTGGAGCGCTGGGCCTACGCGTTCCAGGACCCTCATCTGGATGTTACTCATGCGTGCCCGGCCCCACTCTGCGAGGCGCCGGGCCTTTATGAGGCTCCTGGACCTGAAGTCCTCCCAGCGCTTCTTGGCGTGCTTGAAGTCACGGGTTGCCACCCCCTCCGCGTTGATGGCAACCACTACGTCGTCCCAGATCCTCTCCCGTCCTTCCTTGTTAGCGCGTGATGTTCCAAAGAGGGCATCATAATGCCCCAGGACATGCTCCACCAGGACACCAACTTCCTTCTGACTGAAGCTGGTGGCCCTCTGCCTTTCTGGCTGGGGGTCGCCAGTGGTCTCAGATGGTGTTTGCCCCGACATGGCGACCCCCGAGGCAGGCGTGGGTGGGCAACTGGGTCCTGGGGCTGGGCTGTGGAGCGATGGTATCCCAGTCGGGAGTCTTCTGTTACAGCAGGGGTGGACACAGCAACTGGACCCCTGCAGATGGTTGATGTGCAGGCACCAAATAGCAGGGCACGTGGGCAGCAGGCAGTCAGGCAGCAGCAGATGGCAGGTGGGAGCGTGCTCAGGGCTCAGGACTCTGGGGGGCAGGAAAATGGCCTTTAGGGCAGGAGCGTGGTCTTCCGTGTGTTTTCGCATGGCCAGCTTGATACGGAGTGATTTGGCACATGAAAAAAGTGCATGTCAGCGTGTAATTCGAGGAAAGGCCCTTAGCGCGTAAGCACGTCAGCACACGTACGTGATTTCATTGGACCAAAGGCCCTTAGCGCGTAAGCGCGTAAGTTACATCATGCGCGCAGGCGTTTCCCTCATAGCACGTGATGACAGAGCACACGTGGAAAAACTGCACGTCCGAGTCTCATTGCGTGTAATTGGAGGAAAGGGCCCGCGTACACGCGTATGTGACGTGTACGTGTGGGCCGGTTTAAACGCTACGTGTAGGACGCCATTTCCTTGTACATGCTTTTCGTGGAGAGCGAGTGGGTGAAATATGTACTTCCTGTCGGTTCACACGCGATTACTTCACAGCGTTTCTAGTTCGTACTCCCTGTTATCTCTGACAGCTTTCATTTTTCTTATTTTTTTGGGACTGTTTCCTCAAACAGCGTTCACTTCTCCTTTTGTCCTGTCTCCTCAGACAGTGTACAATTCTTCTTTTGGCGGGGGTGTTGCCAACGCGCACACGCGCTTCTCTTTCACGTTGTTTTTCCAGGCAGACGGTGAGTCGCGCACGTATTTACCAACTGTGCTTGCCCCGTGTGTCGCATACCCCTTTAGAGGTCATTGTAGGCTGCGTGTATTACGCGTAGACTTATTTTTGTGTTTCTGGGTGCCACAGCGTTGTGCGGGTTCATTTTTCCACGCACATGGTCTACAAGGGGTTGCGTGCACGTTAATTTTTGTTTTTGGGCTGCCTGTGTTTGCTGACCCGTCATCTTCCCCCAGGGGTCACAGACAGCCTTGTTAGAGCACTAGGGTACCAATTCCATCTAGTACCCTACCCCTTTGACACCCAGTTTCCCAGGACAATAGTTTACTGCTCCTCACATACGCACAACAACATCAGTGCCATGGTTGGGAGGTGACCAAGCGCTAAGGGAGGCAAAGGTGGCCGACCTTCAAAAGGTGGACGTGGTGGGCGCGGTAGGGGACGTGGCCAGGATTTGCAGGGTGCCCCTACACCCCCATATTTGGAGGACCAATCAGGGACACCCATGCCCCCCCATGGTTGAGGGAAACGTGGCTGAGACCATCCCAGCTCAGCCCTTGTTGGACCAGCCCATTGTGGCACCTGACCTGGCACAGGATGACTCCTAGGCTGACTTCCAAGCCACGTGGATCTGGGGCAGCTATGTCATCTGCTGCCCAAGTATGCAGGGTGGGGAGGCTGCAGGGGCAGCTGCAGCTCCATCTGCCCCAGCTCTGACTCGCCCAGCCAGGACAGTGTTGGTCCAGGTCCATCAAACTGATGTTCCCCCTGCCAAAAACACCTTGCAACCAATGCCTGCACCAAGACCTATGGTCATTGCGCATTCCCACACTCCTACTACCCAGTCCACCGGTGCTTCTGCCCCTACTGACCAGAGCGGCGTAAGCCGCTCTGGCTCTGCTCCACCTTCAAAAAAGAGGAAGAAGGGTGCTCTGGCACAACAGGCTGAGACCCCAGACACGGCTACACACTCCGGCACATCAAGGAAGCCTAGCTTTAATGATGCGGAGCTTGATGCACTTGTGACCTATGTGTCGGCACATAGCCACAAAATGCTGTTGACTGCAGGGTGCAAGCCCATAACTGGTCAATGTAAGGCACACTGGCAGATCACCGCGGACCGCATAAGTGCCCTTGGATTTGTGAGGCGCACAGCTGATGATTGCTACAAGCGGTGGAATGACCTGAAACGCAGAGCAAAGAACAAGCTGGCCTCAAATCATGCCGCTACTCTGGTTACTGGCGGTGGGTCTCCACAAGAGGACAACAAACTCACTGAACATGAGTTTGTTGCTGGGACCTTCGTCACAGAGGAACAGATCCAAGGTGTGGGAGAACTACCGGTTTACGAAGCATTGTCCGGTGAGTGCCCATGCGTGTGTGTGTAATGCATGTGTATGTTGTTTGGGTGACGGGTTCTGATTGAGTGCCAGGTGAGGGTGTGTACTCAAGAGTGTTATGGGTCACCCATTTCCTTCCTCACATACAATCACGTGCCTTGTATTTGGCTATGACTGCATCCCTTCTGCCCACAGTAGCCTATTAGGGCCACATTAGTGCAGTTTATCTTGTACTGCCATCTTGCAACTACATTGGTCAGAATTTGTAAGTGTGCCTTCAGGATGATAGGTTCCACTCTCCCCTTTTAGCTAGACATTTATCTACCCTATTGCGACATATGTGATATGCTTTGGTCATTGTTTACTGGCCACACTGGGGCAATTTTTTACCTGGTTATGTTCACGATTAGACCATTCAGGCTGATGGAGTATTGGCTTGCAGAAATGTTTTGATAAGTGCCTGTTTACATGTGGAAAATGACAGCTGTTTCCTGTGATGTCAAAGTGACGAAAAATAGATCAGCCCACAATTACTGTATTATTGGACACTGGATGTGTGGCACATGCATATTTTGCAACACTGTTCAGCATTAATCCTCTCATCATGTCGATGTCACATGGATGTGTGACAGTGCCAATACACTGGCATATAGCTGTAGTTTTGCACTTTACCGTGGCTATGCTACATGACATGTGTGTGCTGGCATGTGTCATGTATGTGTATTGGACATGGCACTCACAGCCTGATGTGTGATGCCAGTGCTACCCAACATGCTGCAAATGTGTTGCTTTTCCGTCTTGCTCTCCCCAGTGTCTGCCCTTTTGACTCCACTTCCAACTCTTTGACAGTGCATGCATGGCAGGGTTATAGTCATGTGGGACATGTGTAAATCATGTACTGGATCTGTGGCTTGTCATGGCCTATGTGTGTGCTATGGTGCTCATGCCTGTTTCCATTTGTTGTCTTTCATGTTTTTGCAGGTGATGACACACTTGATGCTGTTGAGGTTGAGGAGATGGTGCAGACCCATCTCAGGCACGACCGGGCACCAGTGGGGGACATGGTGTGGTGGTGGGTGAGAACCCAATCTTACTTCAGACCATACTCTCCAGGGATGCCTCTGGGTGCACCTCCCCAGACCTTTATTCGGGTGCTGAATCGGATGATGAGACTTATGTGCCGTTGCAGGTAAGTGTTTCTGGCAGGGATTCTGTTCTGTCCAACCCACCTGCACCAGGGGTAGAACCCTCTATGGCGATGTCAGTGTTGGTAGATCTGCCTTTGGCGGTTACGGATGCAGGGTCACACTCCACAGCATCTGATCCTGTTCCTGGGCCAGCAGATCAGAGGGGGAATGCAGTCCTGCAGCCTCAGGCAGTGCCAGCACAGCAAGGTGCACATCGACTTGCTCCAAACAGGTGTGGTGCCCGTCGACGCAGTGGCCGTACGCCACCAGGCAATACCGTATGGGAGAACTCCATGTACGGTATGGCAACCCAACAGGCAGCATCAGCTGAAATGATGGCTCAGGCAATGGAGAGGGTGGCCACTTCCATTATCCCCCCTGAAAGGCAGATGGAGCAACTACAGCAGGCAACAGACTCCATTTGCCAATCACACAGGGAAGACATGTTGGCGTCCAACAGGGACCGACGGCGGCACTGGAGACTATGCGCCAATCCATCTCAATAGAGTCCCAGGCCCACAAGGAAGCCCTGAGGGAAGAATTCCATAACCTCAGGGAGACTCTTCTTGGCCTTGAGGCTTCCACTAATTTGAGGACAGAACAGCAGCTGGAGCGGCTCACACATTCGCTCTCAGCTGAGATGCAGGCAACATGTGAGGAGATCTGGGTATCACCGGAGGCCATGCGTGCAGAAATGCATGCAACCCGTGAGGTGGTGCATGGGGATCTCCGCACTTTAATCCTCCAGAATCAGACCTTCAACACTTGCATGCTTGCTGCCATGGAGGACCATGCCAGGGCTTTGCGTGGGCTGCCTCCCATAGCACCACCACCTCCTGATGCAGCAGCAGAGGGTGATGAGAGCGACAGCAGCAATTCTCCCACAATAGCGTAGCGTGCAGGCCATGAGCCCATGGAGGTGTTTTTTTTCCCAACATCCACACAGGTGGCTGTTGGTGCGCACCCTGTCCTCGGACCTCCTGGGTGCTTCCCAGGGCCCCCACCTGCACTCGCACGCACACCGACACACACAGACCAGGAACCACGCAGGACGTGTGTGTTCTGCTCGGGTCCCCGGCTCGAACTGGCGGAGGACTGTCTTTATTCATAACAGCGCATGCGCGAGCCTCGATCCCGCTCGTGCATGCGTAACACTTGCGTAGTCACTACGCAACATCCCTCCTTTTCCCCCCAAACAAGAAACCATAACAACTTATGTAACTACCAACATTACTTCAAACTTTAACGGCCAGTCTCGTACCGGTTACAGAGTCCATAACAAAGTCTTGGAACCTCTGCGGCGGCTTGCGCCCCACCCGGCTCGGGTACCCGCGTGCCTCGGCTGGGGGCACCTCTGGTGTCCCTGGAGTGTCGGGCGGTCCGTCGTCCCTTGGTGCCGATCCGGTGTGCTGTTCGGGCTCCCGCGTGGTGCTCTCTTGCGGGTCAGGCACCACCGCTATGCGCTTGAAGAACGACACATTCCTCGTGACTGTTCCCTGTGCATTGCCCGCAGTGACCATGGACCCTTTGACATGGGTCACCTCCAGTGGCTGTGCCTCATAGGGCAACAACAGTTTTCCTCCCGGCCTCCTGTTTCGCACCAGCACGGTGTCCCCCACTGCGATCGCCTTCTCCGGCAATCACTCTCGTTCCGGGCAGCTCTTTCTGCCCGCACCCGGTTGTTGTCGATCTCCCCCGGATCCCGACCTTCCACTTCAGTCAACAGTCCTTGGGGTACCAGTTTAAAAAGGGCCTCCGCCGGCGCGACCCCAGTAGATTGATGTGGGGTCATGCGATACTCCCGCAAAAAGTCAAACAGGTTGCGCTGTAGATCTTCCCCTCTATTCATCGATATGCGGAAGCTCTTGTTGAGCGTCTGCATGAAGCGTTCCACCTCCCCATTGGCCCTGAGCCAAAGCGGGGTGACTTTCCGGTGCTTTATCCCCCTTTCCTCACAGTAGCGAGCAACTGCTGCCCTTGGAACGGCGACCCGTTATCCAAACAGATCTCCAGAGGGAAACCATGGGTGGCAAACATTTTCTCCATGGCCAGGATGGTGTGGTCACTTGCTGTGGACTCAACCCGTCCACCTCAGGATAGCGGGACCACTGGTCCGTCACCGCCAGAAAGTACATTCCACGGCCCGTGGACCTGAAGTCTGCATGCACAGTCCCCCACGGGCGTTCACTCCTCTACATGGCTTGGATAGGCGGCCCTCTCTGCACCGGACTCGCCGCCCGGCATGGAATGCAGACCCGCACAAACTCATCCACCCTGCTCTCTTGATCCGGGAACCACACGTTTAACCGGAGCCGCACCTTCGTCTTTGCCGTCCCCTGGTGTCCCTTGTGGGCCAACTGCAGCACCTTGCCCACCAGAGTGCGCGGGATGACTATCTGGTGCCCCCTCAGCAGGAGGCCATCCTCGGCCACCGACAGCTCATGACGTGTCTTCCAGAGCGCCCTCAAGTACTTTTGAGCATCGTCGCCCCTTCTGGCATTGTTCATCAACACCTCGCACCATTCCCCACTTGACACGGCCTCCTTGATCCTCAAGAACACCTCCTCAGCATTAGACTCGTCCGCAATTTCCTGGTGCGCCAGGGCGACGGGCAGTGGTGCCTCCAGCACCAGGTGCACCGCCTCAACACAGTCTGCCACCTCGTCCGAGTCCCTGGGCCGAACAGCCCCCGGGTGTCAGGACAGATAATCCGCTGGATTGTGGGTGCCAGGGCAATACATCAGCTTGACCCCGTACTCCATTAGCGAGAGCATCCACCTCTCGATGCGTGGTGGTGGTTTGGACGACGATCCAGACATGATCGGGATCAGGGGCTTATGATCCGTCACCACCACTACGGGCTTCCCCAGAATGTAAATGCGAAAGTGTTTGCAGCCCCATAGGATAGCCAAGGCCTCGCGCTTGATCTGTGAATAGCGCCTCTCTGTCTCGGTGAGAGCCTTGCTGGCGTATGCAATGGGTCTCATGGTCCCTTGGGGTTCTGCATGCATGAGAACCGCCCCCAGTCCAACCGGGCTGGCATCCACCACGATCTCTGATTCCCGGTCCGGATTGAAGTAGGCCATCGTCTCCTAGCCAGACAGGGCGTTCTTGATGGCAGTGAATGCCCTCTGTTCCTTCCCGGTCCAGTTCCAGGCCACGTCATTTCTAGTCAGTGCCCGGAAGGGCTCCGACAGGGATGCCAAGTCGCACATGAATCGTCCACAATAGTTGACCATTCCCAGGAAGCTCCTTAATTCCGCGGGTGACCCCGGCGGGGCGGCCTCCTGGATGTACTTCAGCTTCTCCAGATCTGGGGAGATGCCCCCCGCGTGGAACACAAAGCCGAAAATTCCAGCCGGTCTTTCAAAAACTCACACTTTTGTTTGTGGAGAGTTAGGCCAAGGCCACAGAGCCTTTCCAGGGTGTTTTCCAGGCACTTTAGGTGTTCCGCCTCCGATCTCGCGAACACCAGGATGTCGTCTGACATATTGATCACCCCTTTGAGTCCCGACAGTGCTCCCCTGATGGCATTCTGGAAGAATTCCGATGCCGACGAGACCCCGAAGCTGAGCCTCCTGAACTGATACAGCCCCTCGTGAGTCGTAAAGGTAGTAATGTATCTTGACTCGGGGTGAAGCTCCAGCTGATGGTAGCCAGATCTCATGTCCAGTTTAGAGAACTCTCTCGCTCCCTGCAGCTCGCCGACAATGTCGTCCAGGGTGGGCGTGAGGTGTCGTTCCCTTTTGATTAGTAAATCAAGCGTTTCGAGCTAGAAAAGTCCTCTTTTTTAGGGGGCTGCGTGGCTGAGGACAAAATGCAAACGTGTATGAACAAGCGTGCCACTAAATACAGCTACCTGCCTACACACATGCTAGGTGTGACTAGTTGCACCAAGTGTTAACAAATCGTGTTGGTTTATAAATCCAAACAGGAAAGAGAGATAGAGATAAACATATTTTAATCAGTACATGAGAAAACTCGACATGTTAAAAAAACAACAATGCATTTCGTTTACACAAAACATAAAAACATGGTTTGAAAATCAGCGTGTATCCTAACCAGAAAGACAACAACTGCAAACATCATTTTTAAACAGTGTTGTGAGGTTAGTACAAGTGTGGTATTGACAATTCGCATATCCTCAATGGTTGTTATTATTATTTGTCCTTGACTCTGTCGACACAGAGAAATGTGTTTCTGGGTTCCAGCGGATGTTGTTGGAAAGAAAAACTCTCTAGCTGATGTTAGATTGCTATGAGACATGTGCTGGACCCGTCTTCAGGACAATACTTTGTAGGGCCACTGGATAAATCTCAGGGGCACAATGGTAATGCTAAAAACCAAAAACACAGAAAAACGTGTTAGTGGTACCTTAAAAACTAATTGAAAATCTCTATGGGTGTACACGTGCAACTGTTAGCACTAACCTTGCAATTGCTTTGTAGCTGTGTGTGGCATCGGATTTGGTGACCATGTAGACCGAATTCGATAGTAGTAACTGTGGGAACTCACAGTGAGAATGACTGAAAAGGAAAAATGAATTTTAGCTGTTTGTTTAAACAACATTTATTTGTATTTTAATTATCGCATTCTGTGCGAAAAACTGCACAAACCCTAAGTGAGCAACTTGGGCTATTGAATTTTAATTCTTCGTGGACTATCCGTTTGTTTTAGTGATAGTCCTATGATTAAGAAATTGAAAAAGACCTACATATTGACATGCAGAGTTTTACAATCATGCTGGTAACGATTATTACCTTCATGCACAGGCCTAGGTGTGCATGTTCGTTGATGTCGATCGACACGGTGTTGGCCGAAATGGTGCGGCTAACACAGAGTGCGCCGTGTGGCTATTTCTTTAAAGAGAAAAGGAAAAGCCGATAAATGCCTTGAAGCGCTAGTGTGAGGCCTGGTGAAAGTGTGAATGTTCTGTCCTCTTACCTATTCGGACACCAGAATGAAATGCCGAAGGATTGCAGGCTGTCACAGTGCCGAGTGCTGAGTGAAACACTGGAGGATACAGATTAGGTGAAGCCATATTTGAATGCTTGAGAACTAGACCGTGAGTATGCTACCAGAATGGATTAAATTGGACGCCATCTTGGATGAACAAAAGGCGGATGTTGACGGAACTGAAGTAATCATGTACCTGGATTCCTCTATGAGGGTGGACTGCATGATTTATTTTTAGCAGACTAGGCAATATGATAAATGTTGAAATGGTCACACTGACACAAAATAGTTGGTTGCATGTGGATAGCGCCTGTGTCCAAACAAAAGAGGAGAATCATTTGTGAAGGAGTAGACTCCATTCTATCCCGAAGTTTAAGCCAGCTTGGACAGTATTCAGTTGATAAATCCATTTTGCTCAAGCTGTCTTAATTTTCGGTCTCTATCTCCCCCGCGGGGATGTGGTGGTACTGTTTGAAGTATAACCCAACTGGATGTCTTTGACAGTATGTTTGGCTTTGACAAAATGAGCCACTAGTGGTTTTTCAGGCACTGTGTTTTTTACACATGAACGATGTTCGCAGATCCTTTGTTTTATAGGTCTCTTAGTTTTGCCAATGTATATAAGCCCGCAAGGGCACGTGATGGCATAAATGGCCCACGGTGTGTTACAATTCGTAAACTTCTTGAGATACCACGTGAAACCATTTAAATTGACAGAAGGCTCCAGTGTTTCACTCAGCACTCGGCACTGTGACAGCCTGCAATACTTCGGCATTTCATTCTGGTGTCCGAATAGAAATAGCCACACGGCGCACTCTGTATTAGCCGCACCATTTCGGCCAACACCGTGTCGATCGACATCAACGAACAGGCACACCTTGGCCTGTGCATGAAGTCATTCTCACTGTGAGTTCCCACAGTTACTACTATCGAATTCGGTCTACATGGTCACCAAATCCGATGCCACACACAGCTACAAAGCAATTGCAAGCATTACCATTGTGCCCCTGAGATTTATCCAGTGGCCCTACAAAGTATTGTCCTGAAGACGGGTCCAGCACACGTCTCATAGCAATCTAACGTCAGCTAGAGAGTTGTTCTTTCCAACAACATCCGCTGGAACCCAGAAACACATTTCTCTGTGTCGACAGAGTAAAGGACAAATAATAATAACAACCATTGAGGATATGCGAATTGTCAATACCACACTTGTACTAACCTCACAACACTGTTTAAAAATGATGTTTGCAGTTGTTGTCTTTCTGGTTAGGATACACGCTGATTTTCAAACCATGTTTTTATGTTTTGTGTAAACGAAATGCATTGTTGTTTTTTTAACATGTCGAGTTTTCTCATGTACTGATTAAAATATGTTTATCTCTATCTCTCTTTCCTGTTTGGATTTATAAACCAACACGATTTGTTAACACTTGGTGCAACTAGTCACACCTAGCATGTGTGTAGGCGGGTAGCTGTATTTAGTGGCACGCTTGTTCATACACGTTCCCTTTTGATTGTCAGGTTATGTAGCCTCATGTCCATGCAGATGCGGACCGCCCCAAGTTGTTTCGGCTTCGGGGCCACCACTATTGGCGAGACCCAAGGGGGGGGGGGGCCTTCCACTCTCTCGATGATGACTAGATCGACCATCGTCTGTAGTTCCTTCTCCACCTGCGCCCTCAGATGGAACGGGATGCGGCGATGCTTGAGCGCTGTCGGCCCCACCGATCCGTCGATGTGATGAGGTATGGGGTCGGCCTTTAGCTTCCCGATGCCTTGGAAGATCATGTCATAGCGCTGCAGCAGGCGTTCCAGGTCAGTGTGATATACGGCAAACATGAAGTGCACCAAGTTCAGTGCCTTCGAGGCAGCGCAGCTTAGTAAGGAGTGCGGGCTCACACTGGTGACGAAGAACCTCGCTTTTATCTTGCTCTGCCCGTGGGAAACCAGCGCCACAAACACCCCCTGAATGGGGAGTGGCGAGTCACCTCGAAATGCATATATCCGCGCTGTGGATTGTGCCAACTCAGGTGGGCCCGGGAGTGCTTCATAGTGGTCCGTTGCTAACACACAGACCAACGCCCCTGTGTCTATGAGGACTGGGGTGGGGACTTCCCCGATGTTTACCATACATGTCAGTTGCCGGCTTCCTGGGCCCTTGGCGATGCTTGAGATGAAGAAGACTTCTTCGTCTTCCTCCTCCTCCTCCTCTGCAATGTTCAGGTCCTGCATGCCTTTCTCGACAGCCGACACGCCCCTCACCCTCTGAGTGTTGCTCCCGCCAACTCTCGCTGGTCCTCTTGAGGCTGGTACCGGTGTGGTAGCCCTGCACACCCTCGCATAATGTCCTGGTGTGTCACACCGGCCGCAGACCCTCGACTTTGCCGGGCACCCCCCACCTGTGGCAAGTCATATCCACAGTAGGGGCAAGACAGAGCAGCCCCAGGCACTGGAGGGCCATCTCCCTTCTTTGGTGTCCATCTCGCCCTCCCTAGGGCAGAGCGTCCAATGGCAAACGCCTCTTCGCCCTTGCTAGAGTGCGTGGCTGCATCCATTTTCGCCCCCCTGGCCTCCGCCAGTTCGTACGCTCTTCCCGTGTCCAGGATTTGCTGCAGAGTTAGACCAGGCTCTCTCAGTACTTGCCTTCTTAGTTTCCCAGAACTGCACCCTTGCAGCAGCTGGTTACGGACCATCTCCTCTTCATTCACCCACCTGCAGGAGGTTGCCAGGTCTCTCAGCCACGCACAGAACTGGTCCAGCAACTCCTCATCATGTTGCCGTTCCGCACCCATGACAAATCTATCAAAGTCCACGATGGCCATGGGCAGGAAGTGATCTCTTAGGGCTTGCTTCACTGCATCATACGTGACCACCGGGATGTTGAGGGAGTAATAAATTCTGTGCACCTCTGTGTCTGCAGAATACACCATGATGGCAATTTTGGCATCGTCATCCTCTTCCCCAGAGGCCCTGAAAAACATTTCCAGTTTCTTGACCCACAGGAGCCATTTCGGCCCCAGCTTGGAGGGTGGGCCCGTGGTGTCAAATTCGGGCATGGGGGCTCGTATGCTGTGCATTCTGCGTGGGATGGGCGCAAGGGCACCCTCATTCTCTCCTTCTTCACCCATGCTGGCTAGCAGGCCACGTACTCACGATGACACTTGATGGCGAAGGCGTGATCTCGGCACCAAAACCACCTTTATTCTCCTTCTTTATCAAAACCACAGTCCTAGGGCAGTGGGAGAGTCCAAAAATTGTAAATGCTACACTGGAGATCGCAACCGGCGCACAAGCACCCTCTCGGGCCGCAACCGCTGCAATCTCCGATAGCACAAAATGGCCGCCGGCCGCACGTGTGAGTCTGAGACGACACGGAGCATCAACTCACACTCCGATGCAGTCGGAGCGGGTTTGGGACGCTCCTGAGCCTCCTTGTCGCCAGTGTTAGATGGTGGGGGCTTCCCAGGGCCCCCACCTGCCCTCCATGCACACCGACATACACAGACCAGGAACCACGCAGGACGCGTGTGCTCTGCTCGGGTACCCGGCTCGAACTGCCGGAGGACCGTCTTTATTCATAACAGCGCATGCGCGAGCCTCGATCCCGCTCGCGCATGCGTAACACTTGCGTAGTCACTACACAACAGTGGCCAAGAAGTGCAGTAGATTGAGGACCTTCTCCAGGGGGCTGAGTGCTTGGGAGCACAGGGTGGGTGATGTGAGGTCATCCTCCCACTCACTGACCAGGTCGAGTATTATGTGAAGTCAAAACCTGTACCTCCCATACACCTGGTCATCAGGCATCCCAAAAAGGCTGGTTCTGGGTGTAAAACTTCTGGCCCTGACTATCCACCTCCTCCTCCTGCGGTATCCCACGACCACTGCTGCTAGGAATGGTATATTCATCCTGGCGTCTGAGCTTGTTTGTTGTTTGTGCGCACTTTTATGCTGCGCGGGTACACGTACGCCTGCTTCCTGCTGGCGTACGTGTTTCTGGATTAGCACGTCTTTTTTTGGCACACGCGTTAGCCCCGTTCGATTCCATGAATACGTGTTGTAGGCGAGCGTGTGGGTTCCGCGCACTTGCCTCCTGTACTTCCCACGTGATGCCTACATTTTCATGCGTTGTTCCCCATTCCGCGTGTCACTCCCCATGTTATGCCTACTTTTGTTGTGTGCGCCGCTCTATGTGCGATTTTGCTGTGCACATAGCGCACGCTGTTTGGAGTCGTGTGCGCCAGCGTGCGCCATGCAGAATTTTGGTGCACATCCTGGGATTTACACGTGCACGGAGTTGCATGAATCGCTGTGCGCGGGTTTCGCTGCGATTTTCGCACTGGCACGGCGATTCACACGCTTTCGCACGCTTTCGCATGCTTGCGCTGGAAATTTCAGCACACATTAATTCCATGAATCGGCCTGCTAATGTCTTCATCGTGCATATGGCGTAGGATTCTCCATCTTGAACTCAACTGCTTCACCTTAGGCTCAAGATGTCACTAATCCATGGTGTTTCATCTCTTCATCAGCATTCTTAGGTCATTGCATTCTATGTGTGTGTCAGTTTGATTTCTCATGACGTCACCAGTCGTCTTCTTTTAGTATCTTCTTGGCTTCTTCCATTCCATCGGGTATTCCATTCTGACAACCGTCATTTTGTCGTGTCTGGAGGCATGGATTTCTCAGTGGGTACCTTGCTGTCCAGGTTTGCTTAGGTGTCAGTACTTGTCAAAACCTAGACAGTTCTTACTACAACCCACTCTTAGCCTGGAGCTAATGTGCAACCAGACTTTCCTCACAAGAGCGCAGTCTGTAGGAGTACAAAAGAAACTGACAGACCAGGGGCTTGAGTGAAAAGGCAGGAGCAGCAGCAACAGAGCTAGAGGAATCAACAAAAACAGCAGTTCAGTACTTTGATCGAAGATACCAGCCCTGCCAACCACCACCCCCTATTTCCCACTCTCACCTGCTCCGTGAAGAATAAGACCTGAAACCTACTTGGGCACACAGGATGAAGTAGAATGAAAACAAGGTAACGAAATTCCTGCAATCCCAATAGAACAATTCCACGACAGTCCTTATCGTTCTGCACAGCGTCCCAATGTTAGTGGGAGGAGTGACCAATGAAGAAAACAGGAGAGAGTCCACAATAGTCACCCTTATGTTCAAAAGAATGATCCTTGGAATTTCAGCAAAGCCTCCCAATGTGTAGGTAAGTGAGTCCGTGTATGGGGGTGTGGAGAAGGGGTAAAAGCAAGGATAGGAGGGGAAGGAAATGAGATTGAAAGAGAGGAAATAAAGGTGGGCAAAAGGGGTCCAATCGGAAATCGGGAGGTACTTGACCAAGTTTCAGGAGTGGTCATACCAGGTTGCAGGGATCCGAAATAGCAATGTAACCAGACACTAAGCAAAAGGAAATCCGAGTAAACATATTCAGCGTCAGGGGTATCGGGAGTCAATCCAAACGAACCAGGCACCAGAAATCAAGGGCAATCCAAAAGACTAGTCCGTAGTAGCAGGCCAAGAAGTCAAAGACAGGATTCAAGACGAAGAAATATCAGGATACAAACGCTACGAAACTGGCAATAATACTCATTTAAGCAGCACCCAATCCGTGTGTGAAGCCAGAATAAATAGACGTGACCAAAGTGTCCAACTCAAGCACTAACACGGACTGCTGGATGGTGTAGTCCGCACAGAACTGACGTGCTTTCGGCGTTGACCAAAACGCCAAGGGATTTTCCAGGTGATTGAAGGGGTGCTCGTAAGCTGTTGTGGCCGTATATGGGGTCAGATCATGACAGTACTCCAATAGGTGCTGTTCTTCTGATAGGCACTGGGCAGAGCCCAACTGCGGCTCTCTGTTGGTTTATCTGTTCTTCATACGTCACATATTTTGGCGTGAACGTTCCTGGCACTTCAAAGGGGGTTGATGGGGTGCAGCTGATACTTGGCACTTCCTCTTCACTCCCCCCTCTGGGCGATTCATCGACCACTCCTACTTCCTTCTTTGCATCCACCTTTCTGAGGTCTGCAGAAATGTTCCTTTGGTGTTCATATCTTTATCACTCCCTTTAGCATCCTGCTATTCTTACTTGCTCGTCTTTTTTCCATATCATTATTTGACATTCTCCACTTGCATTGCAATAGATCCATTTTCCTGCATATGTTCTACGTTTCTTTGGATACCGAAACTTTGTTCCTTCAGGTGCATAAATGCTAGCCTTCACAAAGTCTCTTATTTCTTCATGAGTCAGGTGTTTGGGCTTCCATCCTGACTTGACGTCAATCATGATTTTCATGCCTATGGCCTTTTTCACAGTTTTCTGGCACTGAGAGATTATTATCTTGATAACACAGAATCCAAGCAATATCATCACCAACAAGGGCTCCTTGGATCTTAAATGCATATGCCATCCATTGGGGAACCCATGACAACAGTGATCCAAACCAACTGTCATCATCAACTTCGTCAGCTTCATCAATCATCTGTTTCTGTAGTTTCGTCAGCATACCTATGGCTTCTGTTAAGGTTCCATTTTCGTCATTGTGAGATATTATAAATGTGCAACATAATTCCCCGATTTTTGCAAAAACACCTCCATCTATAGCTGTGATCATGTGTAGGACAAATCTGTCTAAAGAATCACTAGTCAAATCGCTCTTAACTCTTCCTTGATTCTGTTCAATCCCTTTATCGTTGTGTTGATGGTCTGCAGTAATTCCCATCTAGTTATCTGCAACCATTTAGTATTTGCTCCAATCTGAACTGTTGGCATCAGGAATGTCGTGAACACTGATGAGGTCAAGCTGAACAACCGGTGTTCATATGGGATTGCATGAAAGGCTTCTTCTGATTTGGCAGAGAAGTCATTCTCTCTCTTCATTCGGCTCACCAGCCCCACAGATCTCTTCTTCCTCATGTGAGCATCTGCTTTCAGGAAACTGTCAATATTCAGGTCACCTTTTGGAATCACCAATGCCGGAACATGGACATTCACCAATGTGCATATACCTCCCCAATTCTTCGTCAACCTAATATATGCTTTGGATCCACATGCCCAATAATGATCCATGATCACTGCAGTACCATGTGCCATTCCTGTGGCATCGAAGATTCATCCACAGTTCTGATTTTCTCCCATTTCTCTTGTACCATTGTTTCTGAAGCACAATTTGGCATTCTCCAATGGCGCTATCTGTAGGGGTCCTCCTCTGTTTTCAACCCATGTTAGCAGTCTGGCCAGTCTTAGCCATACTGGTTTGCATATCCTATGTGCATTTTCAATGGTTTCCTTATAGTTTCCAATGATCATCCATGCTCTGCAGATCACTACTCCTTTCTCCCATCCGTCTGGTGAAAGCACTGTTCCCCATTTTTGCAATTGGCCTCTGTTCTTCCATTTTTGTGTTTCTTCTGGACATTTCCCTTGGACGCTCAGTTTTTTGTTTCCCTTCTGATCTCTGCTTCTTTAGCTCCAGGCTTTTCATATCTTATCACAACGTTCTTTGTTTTGCCATTGTTTCGTGTCTTTATGTCTTGTACATAATCATCTTCATCTGTATCCATCGCTTGAGTTGCCTATTTGAGTGAACCATCACTTCCCATGAACTGACCTCTTGTTCTACACATTGCTATGTGTGACAGACAGTGTGCTGTCTGCACATCTACTTCAACAGCTACACAGATTTTAGACTTCCCCATGCTTTATGGTAGGAGTGCACACACAAAGCATTCTTCCTCTGAAGTTCATCTTCCAACTTCCTTCATGTGTTGGTACCACATGTTGTTGCCCAAATGTGCTGTGCTGTCCAAGTAATCGTTCAATTCATTATTGTCTTCTCGTGTGCTCCTTCTAATTCTTAAGGTCTTTCTGTAGTTTGCTATAACCACATCCTTAAACACATGTGTATAGCTTCTTCTTCCTGGAGGGTTCTCAGGCATCTTCAGCAATGATCAGGCATTTTGGTCTGTATTATCTGAGTAGGAGAAAGTCTGGTAAGTCTTTCTGTATGCCTCTGGTTCTTTCTAGCTCTGTTTATAATCATCCATATTGATTCTGCCAGTATCTCAACACTTGATCGTCTTGCAAGATTTAAGCTTGACCTCTTCATCATTGGGTCAGGCGTGCTTGTCGGTGCTGTCTCTATTTGTTCACTCTCTAGAGTCTTTTGTCTCTTTAAAAGTTCAGCTTCCTCCATCTGTCTCTGAACTTCCCTTGGTGTGGAACTTCTCATTGTTGTTTGTCTGAGCTTTCCCCATTCTCTGGAATGTGTTTCTGAACTTCTTGACACTAGGCCAGGTGTGTATGTGCTCATTATTTGTGTATGTGTACCTTCCCTCAACCCCTTCTCTGGTTTGCTTTGCTGACCCTGTCTTTGGCGTTGCAATTCATTTGTTACCCCAAGTTTCGTGCGTGTGTCATTATTTATCCCATCCATCTCAAGTTCAGTCACTCGATCATTCTTTCTAGGAACTGGAATGACTATGTAAGGTCTGGGCATCTTTGTAGGTTGCATGCGTACATCATTAGGTGGGTGCACGGGAATCTAAACGCTTTGTGCACCAAAAAGAAATGCAGTTCTAATCGTCAATGACAGTAATATGATAATGAACACTATGCATATGTAAGCAATACATTTGTAAGTAAGTTTACAGCATTTGTTCCTTGGCCAATATGTAGGTCTCTCCTCCTGACGGAAGACAATGTTACTACTCTGGTTTCCCATCTCGATCAGTTAAGAAAGTACCTTCTAATACACATTAAATATGGCCACTGGATTCTGCTGTCTCTGTTTGCAGGTTACAGATGCTAAACTGTTTATCCTTTTTGTCTGAATAATAGTCTGTCTCTTGTCTCTGGAAACAGTTCCTTTCTCTAAAGACGAAAGTTACAAATGAGGCAATAGGTTCAGCAAGCCTTTTAATTTGCGTGTTCAAAATAGACCCGTTCCCAGTCAATGTCTCTTATCTGTTTCACTCCAGATGACATGTTGTTCCTTTTTGTCAGCATAAACAAGAGTGAAGTTCTTGGCAACACCTTCACAATCTGTTCCTCAATAGAATGTTTACAATCTTCTCTGGTGATTCTGTTGTTGATTATAAAGTTTGAACTGCATTATGATACCATGCAGGAGCATGCCCATCTGCTCAGAGTTCGCGGGTTCTCTAACGAACGTGAGCACATCAACACTGGCATGTCTCCCCACAAGTTCTAGAAAGTCTTCAATTAAGCGAAAGAAAACGTTGCTAGCTAATCTGCTATCTTCTCGTGACAGGGACATTTGTCTTGTCCTCGCTGTATTGCGGAAGCAAAAGAAACTGATCTGCAATCACTGTGAGCAGCCTCCTTATTGTCTTTTCTTTTTCAGGATCTTGAAGAAACTCTGTTATGCTTGTGATTCTTCCCACCAACAATGGGTACGACCTCAATACTAACTGGAAATAAATCAGAATTTCTTTGATGAGGTCACTATTGCGAGACACCATGAGTAAGTCCAAATAAGGCTTCTGTATTGAAAGAATCAGGATACTGTATTCTTTTCCAATTTACGTGTCCTCGATCAAAATCTGGCATATCTTTTCCTTTCAAGGCTTCAGTGTGCCTCAGTCCACAGTCTAAAATCAACAAGCTATTTATGTGGCCTATACATGCAATTCTTCTTCTTCACACTGCAATTAGGATGCATAGAGTGTCCGTGTTTTTATGTCCCTTTTTCCCCTTATTTTGCTCAAAGAAAGTGTCCAAACGTAAGCCACAACTTTCACAAAATGTTCCTTGTCTTTGCTTTGCTGATCATGCGCCCTTCTTCCTCATCATGGATATCGTCTGCACGTGCTGTGGTTCTTCCTCGTTGTCTGTAGTCTCTACACGGTGGGGTGTGGGAAGAGGGTCTTCTCCGATGTATGGCTTGATGTCGCCCAGAAAGATCCAAGCTCTCCTTCCCTGTAGCTTGACTGCAGAGGGTGTGATGTCCTCCACTCTAAAGGGGCTGTTGAACCTCAGCTCGTCCCACTTTTTTCTTGTGTGGTTTCTCACCAGGTCTGTGTCTCCAGGGAATATAGGAGGTATGTGTAATTTTGGAACTGGGTTCATTGTAGTATCACCTTCTGTGTTCTGTGCTGCCCTGCACCTTCTTGTCGTCTCTGCAGCTGTCCTGAAATGACAGTAAGACAAGATGTTATGCAATTCAAGTAGTTTTTCATTTCCAATCCTAATACTTCTCCTGTTGGCTGGGCATCACATCTAGCTCTATTTTGAGGTGTCAATGGCATGCGCATCCTTCTGCCCGTCACAATTTTGTGTGGCGTGAGATGATGGTCAGAACCAGGCTGGTTTCTGAGTGCAAACAGTGCCAGTGGAAGACAGAGTAGCCATCCCTTCTTCATAGTAAGCTTCAAGTTGGCTATCCATTCCTTTAACCCAGCCGCTGAGCTTCTCGCATATGCTGTTCACTTGAGGATGATATGCCATTTAAAACTTGTGCTTTATACCAAGCAACAAGCTAATCTGCTCAAATACTGCATTAACAAAATGAGGACCATTGTCTGATCTCATGACTTCACAGACTCCCCATCTGGGAAACAACTCCCTCACCAAGAATTTGGCCGCACCGGTAGAGTCTGGGTGTGTACATGGACCTGCATCTATCCATCTACAGAATGGACACACCACAACAATTAGATACCTGTACCCGTTACATACTTGAATCATGTTGACGTAGTTGATATGCAAGTGCTGAAAAGGCCCATTAGGCCTTGGGATAACTCCTCTAATTACAAGTAGTGTATGCCCAGCCGTGAACTGCTGGCAAATTATACAGTTCCCGAAACACACTCAGGGAAACAGTTTAGTTTTACTTTATAGTCTGTCCTAAAGTGTTATTTTGGTATGTTTTTAACACACAAGAACACTTTGTGGGGTCCACTTTTTAGCATGGGAACTAGTGATTATTCATGTACCATTTAATGGGTGGCCTCAGATTATCTTTTCTTCTGGAGTAGCCCTCATAACATATGCGGGCTGCTATGCTTATGAGTGCGGTGCACGGATCTTCTGCCCATATAGGAGTGGGGGCGGAGATTAGTGTCTTGGTAGGGCTTGGGGCCACATTTCAGAGAGGAACTGTTCCATAGGTGATGAGACCTTTTTTTCTTTTATTGACCTTCGTACGAAGTGTGTGGACCCCAAGTGATGGATCACTCTTGTGATTGCTAAATACAATAATACTAAAAATGGGATTATTTAGGCCCATCCGTTGTCACCTTCTCCTTTCGGGTGGTCTTGTTTTGTTTTGTTTTTATCTGGCTTCTTTTAGGGTTGTTGTCCAGAGTTGTCTTTGTGATATATTTCACTTAGTGCTTTGCCACTTGGATCGGTTTGTTAGTACAGCAGTCCGTGATACAATGTTTTTTCTAAGGGAAAAACTTCCTCCATAACACAATGTTTTTTGATCTTTTCTTCAGAGGGGTATCCCGATTGATTTCCTGGGATATCCTTGGTTTTAAAAAGAGGTCGACCGGTTTCGATGATTATTATTTCTCATCTTCTTCAGGACCGTGGTTTTTGGCCTGTCTTGATAAGATCAGGAACGGGATGGGATCAGAGAAACCGTCATCCCATCTACCTTCCGTGTAGCTCTGCTGGTCAGATGCTGTGAGCCGTGTTGTTATTGTGGATGGCTGGAAGGTTGCATTGGTTTTATCCGGATTGTTCGGATGGCCTCCGCTTCTCGTCAGGCCGTGGGACCCCGGGGCTCTCGCTCTGAGTGTAAACCAACCTGACACTCTGATCCCATCCCGTTCCTGATCTTATCACTCCTATATGGGCAGAAGATCCGTGCACCCCACTCCTAAGGATAGCAGCCCGCATATGTTATGAGGGCTACTCCAGAAGAAAAGATAATCTGAGGCCACCCATTAAATGGTACATGAATAATCACTAGTTCCCGCGCTAAAAAGTGGACCCCACGAAGTATTCTTGTGTGTTAAAAAAAAACATTATACAGTTCACCATAAAAAATGCAACATGTTCTGGCAAGTTCGGTATGAACCAATCTTCAGCAATCGTTGCTGCTAGATTCTCCTTTGACATGTGCTCTGGATAGTGTAACCGTTCCAGTGCTATTTTCAATAAGGCTATAGGAATCAACGGTTTACCAGTGCTGTCTTGTCACCACAAGCTCTCAGAGGGTTTTAAAGAACACCAATGTCGCTTCCATAGGTTCTTTTCTTCCTATGGTGCCCCCCTTGGAGCTCCACTAACTGAGTTATCGCCAAATTAGCCTTCCGGCTTGCTTTGTGCAACAATCATTCTCTCATGCACATCAGGTATTTCCACATTCATTATTATTTCATCTTTGGTTGCCACATGCTTGGCTTCAGTGTCTGCTGCTTGATTTCCATCTGAGATAAAATCTGTCCCTTTCGTGTGGGTGGCGCATTTCACGACCGCTATGCCCACTGGGAGCTGTAGTGCCTTAATGAGCTTGTCCAAGGGGGCTGCGTGCTGCACTGGCGTGCCATCCGCTCAGAGGTAGCCCCTCCTTTTCCAGCGCGCTATGCCTGCGTGCACTGTCGACGTCACATAGGCGGAGTCACTGTACACTGTCACTTCCTGGTCTGCATGACTCTCGAGTGCGAGTATCAACACCAATAATTCTGCAGCTTGTGCTAAATAATGTGCGGGTAATCACGCACTAATGAGTAATCGAAATTCCCCATTTGCCGTGTGTTTCACCACAGCAGCGCCTGTATATCTTTGTCCATCATTTTGATCAATCTTCGAAGGACCATCAAGGAAGACGATATCTCCTCCTGCCAATGCATTTTCTTTCACTCTGAGAATCTCATCATAGAATTCTTCATAGTTCGCACAATCATGTATTGGCTCTCCTCAGTGACTGGCTCTGCTATAAACATAGCCGGGTTCACTATTTTGCATCAAACTATTTTAATCATTGGATCTGATAGGATCACTTTACAAGCAGAAGCTCTCGGAGATGTCAATGTGCAGTTAGGTTTCTCTAAACTGGTGAATTGTGCATGCTCGACGAACAACGTCATTGGGCATTCCAGCACAATGGTTGTAGCCTTCTCTATGGCGAACGCTGCAGCAGCTAATCTTTGTTCGCATGGGAAGTGACCCATCATCACTGGGTCTAAATTCACACTGTGTTTCTGCAAGGGGCTTGTACCCCAGCATGGTTCTATGTGTGAGTACTGCCGTCATAACACTGCCATTCGTGTGAAAACAGGTAGAATTCCTCTGCATAATCGGGAATCCCTGAACTGGTGCCGTGCAAATTGCCTTTTTTAGTTCAACAAACCCTTCTTCCATGGTCTCGGTCCACACAATTTTTTCTTTCATTGCCTGTGCTTTCTTCAAGGCTTGTAACAAGGGTCTTGTATAGGAACTGTAGTCAAAGACCCATGCCCTGACATAGTTGCATAATCTGAGACAACTCTGCATTTTTTTTATCGTGTGTGGTTTGGCTGTCTTAGAAATGTCCTCAGCTCTTTCAGGGGAAACCCTTTTCCCTCCTGTGAGATTAGCTGGCCTATATACAGCAATTCTTGTTTACAATATTGTAACTTCTCCTTGTCAAA
The DNA here is from genome assembly GCF_040938575.1 of Ambystoma mexicanum. NCBI lineage: Eukaryota > Metazoa > Chordata > Amphibia > Caudata > Ambystomatidae > Ambystoma > Ambystoma mexicanum. Next base: position 758,257,664 of record NC_090927.1, on the reverse strand, counting down.
TTTATATCCTTTCTCAGCCAGTATAGTCAGTAGCTGAATAGAATTGTGTCTGCACTTTTCCTCTGTCGTGCTGCAAATTAGGATGTCATCCACATATTGTAAGACAATACTCTCTAATGCGATATTGCTCAAGTCCATCTGCAGGACTCTGTTGAAAATCAAAGGAGACTCACAGTACCCTTGAGGCAGCCTTGTGCTTTTCAGACAAACTTGTCTGAGCGTAAACGGTGTCAAATCTTGTGCAATGGGATTGAGAAAATGCATTTTTTAAGTCAATCACTGTGAAATACCTTGCTTCAACTGGTATATTAGATAGGATCGTGGACGAATTAGGGACTAGAGGGAACTCGGCCTCGACTATCTGGTTCAATGGTCGTAAATCTTGGATTAAACGCCAAGACCCTCCTTTTGATTTTTTGGCAGGGTACACTGATGTTTTACAGGGTGACTCTGATGTCACTAAAATGCCTGTTACGCTCACCTGGTATCCACGGGGGCGCCACACGATACTGGATGGAGGTCTAAGCGCTATCCCGGACCCCTCTCTGCTTGGTTATGTGCCAGACGTTGGATAGCGCCTATAACAGGAGAATGGAGGGTTAATATACTGGTTATGTGATGGGTGGACTCCCACCTCCCTCCGGTCCAAATCCCCTCCCTTGGGGTTATTGCTCACCTTAGGTTTTTGTGCGTTGAACTCTCTGTCCTGCATCTCTGTGCAGGGGTGCGTGGTTGGTGCTGGAGTTCCATGGACCTTGTTGGTTCACTGGTCCATGTGCCCTTATGGTGGGTCCAGGCCGGCTGTGACTCCGACTCTGCTTGCTGTCTTCCAGGTGAGTTATAATGTCTTTTCCGTCTTTATTCTGTCTCTTTCTTTCCCTCCATTTTCTCTGTCTTCTCGGCATCTTGCTCCACTACACTGTTCTCTAACAATGTCTCTTTTTGTTTTCACAGGGATGGTTGTGATCTTGGAGTTGCCGCGCCGATGGCAAAGACCACGGGGATTTATTGATGCGTGGAGCGCTGCGCTGTTTATTGGTGTTAATTGCTAACCTGTGTTCTCTTTTCTTCTTTGTACAGGTTGCGGTGATGTTCCGGAGTGATAAGTGATCGAAGCGCTGCTTGCCCAGGTAAGTGCTTTGTTAATGCTGACCTTGTTCCTTCTCCCTAGCAGGTTGCGGTGAAACCCTGTGATGGGCGAGGTAAGAGAAGCGCAGAGTGCTGCCAGGACTCGCTGCTTGCCCGGGTAAGAATTCTTAATAATGCTGTCCTTGTTGCTTTACCTTTGCAGGTTGTGGCGAACTCCGGAGATGGGCGAGTTAAACAAAGCACAGGATGGATTCAAGGCCGGTTACTTCACAGGTAAGTGTTCTTGCTCACTAATGCTGTTCTTGTTCTTCCAGGTTTTTAATGGAATCTGTATCTAGGGCTTCAGGATCGGGCCGCCGGAGAAGCAGATGAGCAGGAGCTGGACACGGTGAGTGTTATGCTGCAAGAGTGCAGAATAACGCGAAGCATGTTCTGCTGTTTGGGTGTGGTTTAAATAGCCCAGGTAAAGTAGTTCTAGGCCAAGTATTTCCAGGCCCAGCCACACCCAAAACACTAGATCGCATGGCTTGGTTCTAAAGAACTGAGCTGTGTTATAGGCCTCCATGTTGGATTAAGGTCCAAAAGTGGTATTGCTTTATTCCTGATAAAAGGTGCCAGGACTGACTCCATGTATGTTTCTGATGGAGTTTTAAGGCCCTTGGGCCAGTGTGAAGGGCTTTAGCCCCACTGCTGCCAGGGGCTGTTATACCTGAGGGAGTCAGGGGCATGGATCGTGACAGCACTCCACCCTAAGGCCACTCTCAAGGTTTTTCTTCCGTCTGGCCCTGGTTTGATCGGATGGTTCCGATCAAATCGTCTTACCAGGCGTGGCGCATGGATGTGCTCATTAGGCTCCCATGTCCTGTCCTAAGGCCGTATCCCTTCCAGTCCACTAAGTAATATAACTTGGACCTGGTGAGTTTAGAATCTAGGATGTCCTTGACTTCAAATTCGGGTTCTCCGTTAACCAGTACTGGATTTGGTGATGTTTTGACCCGAGTTCCAGGCTGAACAGGTTTTAAGAGTGACACGTGGAATACGGGCTGGATCTGCATATTTGGTGGTAAAGCTAGTTTTACTGCCAAAGGATTTATAATAGTCTTGTTGGTGTAGGGCCCTAGATATCTGGGACGAAATGTTTCAGTTCCTCTTATGGGCACGTGCCGAGATGCCAACCAGACTTCATCTCCGACTTGGTAGTCTGGGGCTTTTCTTTGGTGTTCATCAGAGAATCTTTTCTGTCTTTCTTTGGCTTGGATCAAGTGTTCTGCTGCCTTTTTGAAGGCTTGAGTGATGGTCGTATGTAAAGTCTTCACCGCGGGCATTTCGAAGGCCATGGGGTATCTAAGTCGGAAGTACGTGGTGCTTTCCATATACGGTATAGAATGGACTCTGTCCGGTACTGGTGTGTAGCGAGTTGTTGTAGGCATATTCAGCTATCCACAGCACATCCTTCCAGCTTTCTTCCACTTGATGTAACATGCACCGTAGGTATTTCTCTAGTGTCTGATCGTCCGCTCCATTTGGCCATCAGTTTGGGGATGGTGACTAGTGGACAGACGAATATCGATTTGGGCAATTGCTCAACTCTTCCTCCAGAAGTTAGACACAAACTGACTCCCTATGTCAGAAATCAGGACGGAGTGGAAACCATGTAATCATACGATTTGCTCTAAAAACACCTTTGGCAGACTAGATGCTTTTGGTAGACCCTTAAGCGGAATGAAATGGGCCATTTTAGAGAATAGGTCAACAACCACTAGGATAGTTGTGAACCCTTGACAGGGAGGCAGATCTGTGATGAAATCGAGGGAGAGTTTGTGCCAAGGTGCAGGTGGAATTTCCAGGGGTTTAAGAAGGATTTCTGGTCTTTGTTTCTGGGATTTATTCTGTGCACAAATGCCACATGACAGAATAAACTGCGTAATGTCCTTTTGCCAGGTCGGCCACCAATAATTTCTTTTCGCCTTGGCTAGGGTCTTCGCAATTCCTGGATGTCCTTCTATCAGGGGGTTGTGATAACCAGAAATTACTTGTTCTTGTAGTGCCTTATTCGGTAGATATAAACGCCCTCTGAAATGCGGTAGTTAGTTCTTTGTTGTGTAATGGTCACCTTGAGTGGTCCAGTCTTGTGGAGCCTCTGTGTTCATTAGGAGCCGAATTTCCTTTTGGATTTCGTCCAGAGATAACGTTGTTGTAAGTCCTAGTAGTTTGTCAGCTGGAATAATGGCCACCAGGTCTGTGGTTGAATATGCGTTCTCATCAATACCCATGCGGGATAGGGCGTCAGCTTTTCTGTTCTGGACTCCAGGTCAGTACGTGATTATGTAATCATATTTGCGAAGAATAAAACCCATCAGAGTTGACGGGATGATTGAGCCTTTGCCGTCTTTAGGTATTGTAGGTTGCGATGGTCGGTGATTACTGTGATGGTATGTCTAGTGCCTAGGAGGTAATGCCACCAAGCCTTAAAGGCTGCCTTGATCGCTAGGAGTTCCTTGCCGGTTATTGCATAGTTAAGTTCAGGTGTAGTACATTTTCACAACCAAAAGGCCACGGGATGTAACTGGCCTGTTTCGGGATCCCTTTGGGAAAGAACAGCCCCCATTGCCATGCTGGAGGCATCTGTTTCCACTACATATGGGAGATCTGGGCGGGGGCGTCGTAGCACCGGGGCTGAGGTCAGTCTTTTCTTGAGTTCCTGGAAGGCCTTATCCGCCTCTTCTGTCCATTGAAACAGTTTGTTGTTTTTTCGTAATAAAGAAGTGATTGGGTGCACAATCTGGGAGAAACCCGGGATGAATCAGCGATAAAAGTTCACAAAGCCAAGCATATTTTGGACACCTTTGACTGAAGACGATGATGGACAGCTAAGGATGGCGTCTACTTTGTGCATGTACATCCGGACGCCTCTGGGAGTGAGGACAAACCAACCAAGGAACTCGACTTCGGTGACATGGAAGGAGCATTTTTCAAGTTTGGCGTATAGCTGGTGCTGTCGGAGTTTTGCAAGGACGGAGCGAACGTGCCTGACATGGTCCTGTTTAGAAGAGGAGTACACCAAGATGTCGTCGATGTAAACTAGGGCACATACGTCGATCGATTCCCGCAGTACATTGTTCATGAACTACTGGAATGCGGCAGGAGCATTGCAAAGCCCAAAGGGCATCACCTGATATTCGTACAGCCCATACTGGGATGGTATGCCTCCCTGAGGTCCAATTTGGTGTTAATGTGGGCATCCTTGACTTGGTCCAGCAGTTCTGGGATAAGGGGTAGATGATAAGGGTTTTTAACTGTTACCTGGTTTAGTGCCCGGTAGTCGATGCACGTTCTCAAGTCCCCCTCCTTCTTGGGTATGAAGAATATGAGCGAGGCAGCTGGGGATTTGGATGGGCGGATAAAACCGTTTGCCAGGTATTGGTCCAGATATGATTTCAAGTGGAGATTTTCAGGTTTGGTGAGTGCATAAATCCGACTACACAGGATTTGTGCACCAGGTATGAGGTCGATCTGACAGTCACATGGCCTGTGAGGGGGTAAGGTATTAGCCTGTTCTTTCTGGAAAATGTCTTGGAAATCGTGGTCTTCGCTTGGTAGTGTACTTTTTACACTAAGTATCAACGCCGCTTTATCTTGGACAGGTGTCTCTGGGTCAGACGATGGCATTTCCACTTGGTAGCACGCATGAGCACACTCATTGGAGAAGGCTAATTTCTTGGCTCGCCAGTCGATGTTAGGATTGTGAGCCACCAAACATGGCATCCCTAGAATCACCCGGAACTGAGGGCAATGGCTTCCTAATGTCCGTCTTGGCACAGAAGGGTAAATTCTGCTGTGCGTTGAGTTACAGGACCAGAAACTATCTCTGTGCCGTTGTCATGATCTCTGCTTCCAAAAGATCAGGACTTGCCCGACTCCCTTGGAAGCAGACCCATAATCCCGGTTCCGAGTGCCAGCCAGTCCCAATTGGGACCTTTTGGACCCTGTCCTGGCGCCAGTGGCACCAGGCTCATAAAGATGCCCAGTCCCAGCACAGGAAGCGCTGGGCTCATAATGCTTGGGTGGACTTACCTGCAGCAGACCATGCTGCTTAGTTACCTGCCAGTTGAACCCCTGATCCTCTTCTGTTTGGGACTACTTTTCCTGTTGGGTGGGGCAGGAGCCACTCCCTAGGTTCAGAATACTGGAACTCTTCTGGAAAGCAGGAACTCTTTTCTTACCTAGGCGTGGCTGTGGAAGGAGACACCTAAGCACTACAGGAGGCTATTTAAACCACACCCGATGGATGAATCTTGCTTTGTGTTATTCTGCATTCTCTGCAGCAGAACGCTCATCGTGTCTTCTGCTTCTGATCCTGGGCCTAAGGGAACAAAGGCTTACCATCCTTGAATCCAGTCTTCAGCAGCACCTGTAAAGACAAAGAAAGAACAGGTTAGCACTACGGTCTTCAGTGGCAGCGCATCTCTTACCTGGTCCATCGGCTGTCACCAACGCCTCGCGCTGCATTCCGGCATCTGAAAGACAAAGGCTTACCTACTCTTCGCATGCTCCGGAGGTCTTCGCACTGCATTCCGGCATCTGAAAGACAAAAGCTTACCAGCTCTTCGCACGCTCCGGAGGCCTTCGGCGCTGCATCCCGCATCTGAAAGACAAAAGAAGGTGCGTTTAAAGACATTGGGCAACTTTATTACTCACGTGCCATTACTCCTTCCCACGCCGAATCCAGTGGGTATTCCAGCACCCTTCAGCTTCTCTAAAGCTCAGAACTTGTACCTGCAAGATAAAAGGGACAGTTAGTGCGCATCGTGAAGCAGGCTACAAGCGCTTACTTACGTGCTTCCAGGCGCTTCTATTCCTCTCGCGGGTTCGATCCTCAACTCTCATCAGCCCGCCATCCGCCATCGCCGGAACCCTGCAAAACAAGAGATATCATTACAAAAGACTTTTAAGACATTTGAAGTGCCCAGAACTTACCGTTCGTGCAGTTAACGACGGACAGCAGTCCTCTGAGGTCAAGAGGCCTGCACCCTTATCCAGTGAAGAAACTGGTTACGGCACCCTGCCCCGAGGCAGATGGAGAGCTCGGCGTTCACTTACCTAAGGTGAGGGCGTTAACCTTTGGGGTTCTACAGGAGAAGAGAAAGGGAAGAGGAGAGAGGCACCCAATAACCCCAGTTCATTAATCCCATATTTTCTATCTGCAGACATCTTACTCTTCGAGTCAGACATACAGTGCACAGAGGTCCAGCCCAAAGAGCCAACCGTGTGTTACACATCACCTTTGAAGATACGGCATTCACCCAGTCAAGACCGGCGCCTCTGCGGGAATCAGGTGAGCGTTATAGAACACAAAGCCTACCGCAAAACTCCCACCCAGGCGCTATGGAAACCTCGGATACCGACCAGCTAGCCCAGTTACTTGGGGAACCCATGCAAATAGGGGGCCTGAAAGGACCACTAACACAAAAGGAGCGGGAAAGGAGAAAACAGCTGCAATTATGCCTCTATTGCAGAAACTCGGGGCACTTTCTTCGAGAATGTCCGGTGAAACCAGCCAAGAAGGCAGTAGGAGCTGCAGTTACCAGGGTCACAAACTCTGAGCAGGGAAACAACCTCGCCCAACAAGAATAGAGGTCCTCTTGCCGAGCGTTAAAACCAGTTCAGTGACCTCGCATTTCGTGATACCTATGGTCCTCATTAGCCCTGAACATCTGGATCGATTACATGCGAGTGAAGCTTACGTCGACAGCGGTGCCATCAGCAATTATGTGGATCATGAAATGGTTTTGAGGATGAATCTGACTCTTTGTCCAAAGGCTGTAAAGGACGTCATTACTACGGTGGATGGTACGGAGATAGCCTCCGGACCAGTAACGCACACCACCGAAGAAGTGACGCTAGTAAGTCAAGATGGACACCATGAGAAGATCGTGTTCGATGTGATCAAGGCCCCTCAGTTCCAGATTATTCTAGGAATTCCTTGGTTAGAGAAGCACAATCCTCAGATCGATTGGCGAGCAAGAACGATTCAGTTTCCAGAATGTGTCTCTACTTGTCACCCTCGACCTGGTGTTGCACTGGCAGCAATTTCCTCGGAGGCTCCCCAGTTACCTCCTGAATACCTAGAATTCCAAGATGTTTTCCGGAAGGATCAGGCTAACTCTCTACCTCCTCATAGGTCTTATGACTGCCAGATAGACCTGATACCTGGATCTACTCCTCCTTGTAATAGAATTTATGCCCTCACCGAGCCTGAGAATCTTCACCTCCGGCAATACCTGGATCAATACCTAGCGAATGGGTTTATTCGTCCTTCCAAGTCCCCTGCTTCCTCAGCTTTGTTCTTCGTTCCAAAAAAGAAGGGGACCTTAGAACTTGTATAGATTATCGCGCCCTGAACCAGATCACCGTTAAGAATAGATATCCGTTACCTTTGATCCCTGAACTCCTGGACCAAGTCAGAAAAGCATGCATATATACAAGCTGGATCTTAGAGGAGCCTACCACTTGGTACGAGTAAAAGAGGGCGATGAATGGAAGACGGCCTTCCGCACCAAGTATGGGCTATTTGAATATCAGGTCATGCCCTTCGGACTTTGCAATGCCCCGGCCGCCTTTCAATATTTTATGAACGATGTCCTCAGAGAGCTCATAGATGTGTGTGTTGTTGTTTACATTGACGACATCCTCGTTTATTCTTCATCGGAAACTGAACATCGGAAACACGTGAAAATGGTCCTCGAGAGATTGCGTCAACACAAACTTTTCGCTAAGTTGGAAAAATGTGTTTTCAACGTGACTGAAGTTGAATTCTTGGGATTCATATTATCACCTAGCGGAGTGCGTATGGATTCAAAGAAGGTCGATGCAGGTTTTGAATGGTCTACCGAGGCGGAACAAGCTTTCCAGAATTTGAAGACTAGATTTATCTCTGCACCGATCTTAAAACATCCTCGCCCAGAACTCCCCTACATCGTTGAAACTGATGCTTCGAGCCTTGCCATGGGGGCAGTTCTATCACAAAAGGACCCAGTAACCAATCAGTTGCATCCCGTGGCATTTTGTTCCCGCAAATTCTCGCCTCCTGAAATCAATTACACTATTACTGATAAGGAACTTCTAGCTATCAAGTCCGCCTTTAAGGCTTGGCGGCATTATCTTCTGGGGGCCCGACACACCGTTACTGTGATTACAGATCACCGAAACCTGCAATATTTGAAAACCGCAAAAGCTCAATCCTCTAGGCAACTCCGTTGGGCACTATTCTTTGCCGAGTTTGACTTCATAATTACCTATCGACCTGGTACAAAAAATGGTAAAGCTGATGCCCTTTCTCGGATGGGAGTGGAAGAACATTTGATCAATCCTAAACCTGTACCTATCATTCCCGAACAAAGAATTCTAGGTGTAATCGCCACACAATCCATAGAGGAAGTTAAGGATAAAGCCAGGCTACTGGCAACTCCAGCAGACATACAGAATTGGCATCTGCAGGGAAAGAACTTTACGGTGAAGGACAACCTATTATATTTCCAAGAACGGTTATACCTGCCCAGCACAGATTTACAGAAAAAGGTAATCTCTTGTTATCACAATTCTTTAATGGAAGGACATCCCGGTATGACCAAGACCTCGGAAAAGATCAAGCGCTACTTCTGGTGGCCGTCTTGGAAAAAAGATATCAGAGACTTTATAATGTCCTGTGGAGTATGCGCCCAAAACAAGAGTCAAAAGGAAAAACCAGCCTGCCTCTTACGCCCTATTGACATCCTGCCTCGCCCTTGGCATACGCTTTCTATGGACTTCATCACCAATCTACCTCCATGCTCCGGATACAATACGATCCTAGTAATCGTGGACCTATTCTCCAAGATGGCGCATTTCATTCCACTCAAAGGCTTACCAACAGCAGCAACTCTGGCCCGAGAATTTCTCGAAAACATCGTCCGACTGCACGGTTTTCCTTCAGTTCTAATTTCGGATCGAGGTAGTCAATTTATTTCTCATTTTTGGCGAAGTTGCTGTCGGTCGGCTCAAATTGATGTGAGACTTTCGACCAGCCACCACCCTCAAACCGACGGACAAACTGAGAGGACCAATCAAACTCTGGAACAGTATTTGCGCTGCATGCTACAACAAACTGAAAAAACTTGGAAAGATATCCTTTGGATAGCCGAATATGCCTACAATAACTCTGTCCACTCGGGAACTGGGAAGACCCGTTTTTTCTTTTATACGGTAGTCACCCTCGAACCTCGGAGTTGGATCCACTCCAAGATCTTGGAACACCAGCAGTAGACCATCTGCATTCTACAATCACCCAAGCCTTTAAGGAAGCCGTTTCTCACCTTCAAAGGGCTAAAGAACAATACAAGAAAGGAGCAGACCAACATCGGAAGGAAGCCCCCCAATATCAAGTAGGAGATCAAGTCTGGTTATCCACCAAATATCTACCTCTAAAAAGGACCACGCACATTCAACCCAAGATACCTTGGTCCCTATTCCATCACTACCATAGTAAATCCAGTAGCGGTCAAGTTGGACTTGCCCCCTCACATGAAGATACATCCGGTCTTCCACGTCTCTCTATTAAAACCCATGCAACCTCAAACCCGACTAACTACATCTCCAAAACCTATTCTAGTTGATGGAGAACTCGAGTTTGAAGTCAAAAGCATCCTGGATTCCAAGATCTCCAAATCTAAACTATTTTACCTGATTGACTGGAAAGGCTACGGTCCCCAAGAAAGATCCTGGGAACCTGCAGAATATGTCCACGCGCCTCGTCTAATCAAAAAATTTCATCGAACATTTCCTAACAAGCCCAAACCCCCGGAGAAGCCCGGTTTGGGAGAGGCCTTGAGGGGGGGGTGCTGTCATGATCTCTGCTTCCAAAAGATCAGGACTTGCCCGACTCCCTTGGAAGCAGACCCATAACCCCGGTTCCGAGTGCCAGCCAGTCCCAATTGGGACCTTTTGGACCCTGTCCTGGCACCAGTGGCACCAGGCTCATAAAGATGCCCAGTCCCAGCGCTGGAAGTGCCGGGCTCATAATGCTTGGGTGGACTTACCTGCAGCAGACCATGCTGCTTACTTACCTGCCAGTTGAACCCCTGATCCTCTTCTGTTTGGGACTACTTTTCCTGTTGGGTGGGGCAGGAGCCACTCCCTAGGTTCAGAATACTGGAACTCTTCTGGAAAGCAGGAACTCTTTTCTTACCTAGGCGTGGCTGTGGAAGGAGACACTAAGCACTACAGGAGGCTATTTAAACCACACCGGATGGATGAATCTTGCTTTGTGTTATTCTGCATTCTCTGCAGCAGAACGCTCATCGTGTCTTCTGCTTCTGATCCTGGGCCTAAGGGAACAAAGGCTTACCATCCTGGAATCCAGTCTTCAGTAGCACCTGTAAAGACAAAGAAAGAACAGGTTAGCACTACGGTCTTCAGTGGCAGCGCATCTCTTACCTGGTCCATCGGCTGTCACCAACGCCTCGCGCTGCATTCCGGCATCTGAAAGACAAAGGCTTACCTACTCTTCGCATGCTCCGGAGGTCTTCGCACTGCATTCCGGCATCTGAAAGACAAAAGCTTACCAGCTCTTCGCACGCTCCGGAGGACTTCGGCGCTGCATCCCGCATCTGAAAGACAAAAGAAGGTGCGTTTAAAGACATTGGGCAACTTTATTACTCACGTGCCATTACTCCTTCCCACGCCGAATCCAGTGGGTATTCCAGCACCCTTCAGCTTCTCTAAAGCTCCGAACTTGTACCTGCAAGATAAAAGGGACAGTTAGTGCGCATCGTGAAGCAGGCTACAAGCGCTTACTTACGTGCTTCCAGGCGCTTCTATTCCTCACGCGGGTTCGATCCTCAACTCTCATCAGCCCGCCATCCGCCATCACCGGAACCCTGCAAAACAAGAGATATCATTACAAAAGACTTTTAAGACATTTGAAGTGCCCAGAACTAGAACTTACCGTTCGTGCAGTTAACGACGGACAGCAGTCCTCTGAGGTCAAGAGGCCTGCCTCTTATCCAGTGAAGAAACTGGTTACGGCACCTTGCCCCGAGGCAGATGGAGAGCTCGGCGTTCACTTACCTAAGGTGAGGGCGTTAACCTTTGGGGTTCTACAGGAGAAGAGAAAGGGAAGAGGAGAGAGGCACCCAATAACCCCAGTTCATTAATCCCATATTTTCTATCTGCAGACATCTTACTCTTCGAGTCAGACATACAGTGCACAGAGGTCCAGCCCAAAAAGCCAACCGTGTGTTACACATCACCTTTGAAGATACGGCATTCACCCAGTCAAGACCGGCGCCTCTGTGGGAATCAGGTGAGCGTTATAGCCGTCGACAGTGGTGACCTTCTCAGTTGTCGTTTTCTGACAGAGGGGAAGACCCATCCTTGTTGCCAGGCCTTGGTCTATGTAGTTACCAACGGCACCGCTGTCTATGTATGCCTCCACAGCATGCCTGCGAGACGGTTGTTGGTGACTGATCAAAATCACAGGCAGGGCAATGTGTGAGGTCTGTGGCTCTTTTCCTTCGCTTGACAAATGGACCTCTATGCTTGCCGGGCCTGGTAAGTTTTCCAACTCTTGTTCTCCTCCTTCTTTGTCTGTAGCTCCAACTGTTCTCCTAGGGGGTTATACGGGACATTCTCTGAGGAAGTGACCTGATTTCCCGCAGTACAGGCATAATTGCTGTTGTCTCCTTTTGTCTCTTTCGGCCGTGGTTAATGGACTCTGTACCCCCCCAATTTGCATGGGTTCCGAAGTATTTTCTGATTAACGCGAACTGTTCTCCTTTGAGCATACATACACAGTCCGATTCTCCGTTCTGGCTTGATCTGTCTTTCAATCTTGCAGCCTGTGGTCTAGCTGCACCACTAGGTTGATGAACTCTGCACAGTCTTTTAGCGGGTTTACCACCTGAGCTAGGATGTCTTTCAATTCCCCCATAATCCTCGATGGAATAACGTTGTCCATTTCTCCTCAGGCCACCCAGTTTCAACGATAAGTCTGTTAAAAGTGGCGATATACGTTAACAAATCTTGGCTGCCTTGGCCGAGGGACAGAAGTTTGTTATCCAGAGCTTGGCCCTGGGTATGTCGGGCAAACAGCTTCTCCATCTCCTGTTGAAACCCCCTGAAATCCCGCAGAAGTGGGTCATCCTGGCTTACTAACGGTATGGTCCAATCTGCGGCACTGCCACTCAGATATGACAGAATGAAGGCAACCCGTGACTGATCGTTAGAAAAGGCTCCGGGTCTACAAAGAAAATGGAGGCGGCACTAGTTCATAAATACTGCATATTTTCTTGGGTCCCTCGTAAAACGTTCCGGGGGGGGTAAAGGAACTGTCCCAGGGAGGACCACCTGCACTGGATTGACGGATGTGGCTGGAACCGACGGAATACTTCCTGGCAATGGAGCCTGCCCAGCCTGTGTTTGGAGCAATTGTCTGGCTAATTCATCGGTGCGGTCCTTGGTGACAATCAACTCCCTCCTAAGGGCGTTGGTTTCTTGCTGGGCGGAGTGAACCTCGGCCCGTAATTCTCCCAGTAACTGGGCTAGTTGGTCAGTCTCTGATGTTTCCATGATGCCCAGGTGGATATTTTAATTGAGGCTTTGCGTTCTGTTACGCTCACCTGGTATCCACGGGGGTGCCACACGATACTGGATGGAGGTCTAAGCGCTATCCCAGACCCCTATCTGCTTGGTTATGTGCCAGACATTGGGTAACACCTATAACAGGAGAATGGAGGGTTAGGATACTGGTTATGTGATGGGTGGACTCCCACCTCCTCTGGTCCAAATCCCCTCCCTTGGGGTTATTGCTCACCATAGGTTCTTGTGTGCTGAACTCTCCGTCCTGTGTCTCTGTGCAGGGGCGCGTGGTTGGTGTGGGCATTCCGTGGACCTAGTTGGTTCACTAGTCTGTGTGCCGTTATGTCGGGTCCAGACCGGCTGTGACTGCCACTCTGCTTGCTGTCTTCCAGGTGAGTTATAATGTCTTTTCCGTCTTTGTTCTGTCTCTTTCTTTCCCTCTGTTTTCTCTGTCTTCTCTGCGCCTTGCTCCCACTACGCTGTTCTCTAACAATGTCTCTTTTTGTTTTCACAGGGATGGTTGCGATCTCCGAGTTGCCGTGCCGATGGCGAAGACCACGGTGAGTTATTGGTGCGCTGTTTATTGGTGTTAATTGCTTGCCCAGAGAAGTGCTTTGTTAATGCTGACCTTGTTCCTTCTCCCTTGCAGGTGGCGGTGAAACCCGGTGATGGGCGAGGTAAGAGAAGTACAGGGTGCTGCCAGGACTCGCTGCTTGCCCAGGAAAGAATTGTTAATATTGCTGTCCCAGTTTCTTTAACTTTGCAGGTTGCGGCGAACTCCTGAGATGGGCGAGTTAAGCGAAGCACAGGATGGATTCAAGGCTGGACACTTCACAGGTAAGTGTTCTTGCTCGCTAATGCTGTTCTTGTTCTTCCAGGTTATTAATGGAATCCGGATCTAGGGCTTCAGGATCGGGCTGCCAGAGAAGCAGATGAGCAGGAGCTGGACACGGTGAGCGTTACGCTGTAGGAGTGCAGAATAACGTGACGCATGCTCTGCTGTTTGGGTGTGGTTTAAATAGCCCAGGGAAAGTAGTTCTAGGCCAAATAGTTCCAGGTCCAGCCACACTCAAAACACTAGACCGCATAGCTTGCTTCTAAAGAACTGAGCTGTGTAATAGGCCTCCATGTTGGATTAAGGTAAAAAACTGGCATTGCTTTATTCCTGATAATGAGCCTGGTGCCAAAGGCACCAGGACTGACTCCATGTATGTTTCTGATGGAATTTTAAGGCCCTTGGGGCCAGTATGAAGGGCTTTATCCCCACTGCTTCCAGGGGGCTGTTATACCTTAGGGGGTCAGGGGCATGGATCGTGACAATGCCCTCCTCCATCATGGCAGAAACTGTCTTAAAAATCCCTTCATTTGCTTCCCTAGACATGGAATACTGTCGTGCTTTAGGTAACATTGCTCCTGGTTTCAATTTAATCTTCACTTCTCCAACTCCTTTCAATAAGCCTACGTCATAGGGGCCTGCGGTCCATACTGAGACAGGCACCTTTGCCATGTCGTCCTCAAAATATTCAGGACGTATTTGTGCCAGCATCATTCCTTGAGGCACTTCTCTTTTGATCATTTTCACCAAATAGATGAGATTAACCTCAACTGTTATCTCATCTTCACTTGTTTGTTCTTCAAACAGATCGTCATCAGTGACGTCAGTCAATCTGTAACCTTCCCCAATGGTTATTACTGCACACCATTGTCTGCCTTCATCATCACACTCGTGAAGCAGAGCCATTTCTCTTTGCACTCTGGCTGCTTGTATTGTCAAGGGAAACACTTGTCACTTTTCCTCATGCATAGGTATTCTTGGTCTGAATAAAAACTCATGTGGGGTTCTCATGGTTTTGTCTGCAAGGCCTGGTAGCCATTACATTAATATGCACACTCCATAAGCGAATATTTCTGGTTCCAACGGAATAGCTCTCATAGCCATTTGTCCTGCGTATGCTCGAATCATTTTGCATACGTTCAAATAATGCAGTCCTGGATTGAACATACTGTGCTCTTCTCCGTGCAAGAGATTGCCATGTTTAACTTTATCATTAGGTCTCATCCCAATATATCGACTGGGGCTTGCCTTGAATATAGCAGGGGCACATTCATGTCATATTCCCCTATGGAGACTGGAAGTTCTTTTGTAAAAGAAACACGACTTGTTGCTCCTGTGAAACCCTGAGTATTCATGGCATCGCCAGACAAAGAAAACTTGCCTTCACATATACACAAGATTGTCGCCCCTGTGTCAACTAAGAAAGAATATTCTTTATCCCCTATGCAGACATCTACCATTGGTTCCTGGTGAGGGTTTGGTGTTACTGATAGGATAGAACACATCAGGTCTCCCAGTGAGCTGTCCTAGGCTATAGATAATTTTGTCCCATTATTAGTGAACAGATTTCCCCCGTCACTTGTGGAATTTCTCATCCCTGAATTCAGTATCTGTCCTGTACCTGTTGTTTGCGACAGTTGCATTGGCGACTGTTGAGACTGTTCCTGTGGGAAATTTGTCACATTCTGGGGTTGCAAACGTTGCTATACTCCCGGCGCGTGTTGCAGCACCGTATGATTCTGTGCAACTCCATTTCCACCCTGCTGCGAGAACTACCCCTCCTCTTGTGAGCTGTTCATTTTGTACCATGCTTTGACTTCTGCTTGTGCGTGCTAGATGCCGTGTCATTCCACACGTCCAACATATTGGCGGTGGTCTGATTATTTGCCCATTTTGCATACCCTGGTTTTCATTTTGCATATCTTGAAAACCTCATTGATTGTTCTGAAACCCTCCCTGATTAATCTGCCATCCTCTTCCTCGAAGGCCTCTTCCCCTTTGGTTCAGCATGTTATTGCTTTGATCAAACTGTCCCTGGCTGTTGGCCTGCTGCATATTTGATCCATCTGTATTAATTATCATTGCCGCCTCAATGGCATACTTTCATAATTTTTTCTGCACCAATTTAGCCTCTTCACCTTTATGTACAGCGTTCTTTTCTTTTTACGATTCTTTTCTTGCATCAGCCTGCAATAGTGCGCAATGGTCAACTGTATTTCAGACCATGGTTTTGCCTCTATCCCTACCAATGTCTTTAGCTGCTTCTGTACCTGTTCTGGCAGCCCTTGACACAATATATGGTAATACACGGGTATAGATTTCCCCCAAGATACATGAGTTTCCAGCACCCAGGCGTCTTGGAAATTCTGAATGTAAAGCAAAGAATCATCTGACTCCTTCATTTTGCGTGACATTAAAGCTTCCAATTCAGAAGTGTCTGGGTATAGTACTCCAATTGCGGTTCTGCAATTGTTAAACGGCGCTCCGTCATGCACGGTATTAACCCTAGTCACTCCAGGGTAACCTGCTCGTGCCCACATGTCATCAGCTCTATCACCAGGTAGGGCAATTAAAACACCCTTAATATCCCCGATGGCTAACGTGTTTCTGTCTTGATATTGGGAAAATCTTCCTTGGGACCAGCCCTTGAGAGCAAAAATTACCCAATTCAGCCCAAAATACAGGTTCTATTGTGCCGAGCAGTGAACTCATGCTAGTGACAAATGACACCTTCAAAAGTTTTAGCATTTATTCTAAACAGTGAATTTCAGCAACATTTTGGGATACAAGTTAGAGAAGATTACAAAACACAAACTTAGAGAAATACAAAATATAGAGAAACATAGAACTTAGAGAAACATAGAGAAACACAGTCTTATGCCCCTTCAATCAGCACTGGGAGACCCTTGCCCTCATGAGCTAGCTGTAGCCAGCCCCGCTCAGAGGACAGCGCTGCAGGGTGCCGACAGAGCAGCAGGTTCCGGACACTTGATTTTGCTCGAACCAAGTCCACACGTCGATCTCCCACCTGAGTCATGTGGGCATGCATTTTTATAATCTCGTGCTGTCAGTCCATGACGCACAGTTCCAGAACTTTCCCTGTGCAAAATATAGGCTTGCTCATGGAAAAACCCAACTCTGTGAATTTCCACTGTGCTCCTTTTCTGTGCCCCTCCCTGCTTGGAGCCCATCTGCACGAAAACTCAGGAATGTCTTATCAGTGCCTCCCCAGAGAAAAGAGGATTTGTTTACAAAACCATGCAGGGCTACAGTTAGAAAGGCAGAATATTCTAAGAGAAGTCAAGATGAATTAACCCTATGTGAGCCAGCTCTAAAAGGCATGCACTCATAGCTTAGTGTTCATAGCGCTTAAGATTGGCTATCTAAGCGCAATATAGGTGCCATAATGTTCCAAACACTCCAATAATGTCTATTAGCTACAGAACTGGGGCCTTCGCCCTGCCTGTCTATCTACAATGCATAATGTGACCTACCACTCCTAATAGGCCTGCATATTCCTTGTTGCTCACTACTGCGTAATGGAAGTGCTACAACAGACTACTGTCAGTATTTTTGGCACATACTTTGAATAAACAATTGGCTTTCAGCGGCTAATGCTGTCATCTAAAGCCCTGATTGGCAAATTTGCAATTTTGTGTATCACTACACTCCACCCCTATTCAAAGTGTGTGCGACAATGCTGGCTAATACCCATCAACATAGTATGTAGTGCAGTGATAAAGACCTTGGGGCTTTGCAAAAGGTTTAAGCAAACTATCTTCTAGCGGTTAGTCAGCGTGGCATGCAAGGTTAGTAAAAACACTACCTAAACAAAAATGTACACAAAGTGAACAGTGACATATACCCTTGCCAAAACCTGGCCTACACAAAAATACCTACATAAAGTGAACATGGACATTTACTCTAGCTAAAGCCCTGATTGGCAAATTTGCAATTTTGTGTATCACTACAGTTTCCTCCTGTAATTTTTTCTAACTCATGTATTCCTTTTCCAGCTCCTGATGTCAACATTGGGAGCTTATTTTTCAGGTTTTTTTTGTTTTATCTATGTGAGGCCAGGGTGCATATTGTGGTCTTGTTCCTCCTTTTTCTAGTAAACGGAACTGTGACACATGACACTCCTTTTCCTCTCTCATAATTGTTCTGTCTACCGCAGGGGTAATATTCCCGGATCGCCATATACCTGGCAATGTCCTTAGTCTGCTCACATAGGGTGGAGAAGACACCCCCCTCTGACCGTATGATACTCCTTCATGCCAATCTGATTGTGTGGCCGATTCTGATGTCTTAGGCGCAGACCCACTATAATCTAACCATCTAACTCCCTTTCCCCTATAGAAGCGTTTTTCACGTCTTCTCTGGTCTTCTCTTTCTTCACATTCTTCTCTTTCTGCATCCGACATTGTCTGTGCCCAACTCGTGCAACTTCTCTCATCCTCCTCATTTCTGGTTAGAGTCAGCCTATCTAATGACAGCTCTCTATTTCTGCTACTTCATGAGCCATCCTCAGTTTCGTACAACTGAGTGCTCTCCAGACGCTCACCATCTTCGTTGCCTTGGGGTACCTGTTCTAACCCCATCTCGTCATATATTCTATCGATTGTCTCCCTGATGCTTCTGGTGTCGAAGTCATCTTCCATATTTTCCCTAGGCGTCCCTAGTACTAAATCGTACTCGGGGAAGAATTCTTCTATATCTTCCCAGCCTACTACTGGATCGGGGTTTTTAACTTCTCTTTGCAGATATTCGAGATCCTGTGCTCTCTGTCTTCATTTACATTCTATGTCATCATCAAACTCTCTACGCTTCCTCACTTCCTCTCTGACCCTATCTTCTTCTTGTTTCCTCGCATCTCTTCGTTCATTTTCCCTTCGCATTTCCTCATCCTTTCGTCTTATTATTCTCTTCTCCCGTATCTTTTGCTCTTCTTCGTCTATTCTCGTTTTTCCTATTCTATCTCGATCATCAGCTGTTCTCTGATTGTGATCGCGTTTTCTCTGTTCTTCTGCCTTTTCCTGTTCTCTGACCTGTTTATCATGATACAGCTGCTTTTGTTTCTGTCTATCCTTTTTCTTAGCCCCTTCGTTTCTTGATCGGTATTCCTTTTTTTTTCTCTCTAACTTACCCTGTTCTCCCTTTTGTCTCATATCCTCAATGCCTTTACCATCGAGTTTCAATAAAATCTGACCACCCATCCATTCGTTCTGTGCGATCTCATCAGTCCTATCCTCATCTCCCTTCAATCTCGTTCCCTCTCTTCCCGTATCTAGAGACGTACTTGATTGTGTTTGGTCCCCTTTTTCCTTTTCATACCTCTCCTTGTCCCTCTGGACTTTGGAGGTAATATCTCTGTCTCTGTCTTTCTCTGGGCTTTTGTCACTACTTTGCATAGGTGACTCATATGACGGGTTGCTATATCCCGTGGCTGCTTTAAGTTCTCTCAACAGGTATAATCCTTTGTCTTTACTAGCATTGTTTTTCGTTTCAGACTGGGCGGGTGGCACAGAAGGCTCTTTACTCCCCTCTGTGCATACATTCAGTATCCAATCTAGAGGTGGCCCCTCCTCCTTTTCTTGTTGGTACATTTTCCAAAGCTCTAAACTAGCTAGGCGTTTGTCTAACTTTTGCCAGTGGTCGTGGCGTGCAAATATGACATCATGTGCTGTAAGAACGTTTTAGATAGCGAGCCACCTTGGGGCCATGGCATAAGCATTTTGTTTGCGGTTCCTTTAACCCCTTCTACACTGTACTGTTTAAGCTTAGGTGCATGCTTCGGCAGCTGTTTGCACATGTGTACCAATGGGGTAATGTCTTCCATGCTTAACCTGTTTAGTTTCTCCTCTATACAACACTTTATTGTGCTTTACGTTTCACAATCAAGATCAACAATATGAGTGAGGACCAATCAACACAAGCTCCAATTCCGTTTTTTCAAACAAAAATGTCACTGTTACTTTTGTTAACCACAACCATCAATATATGCCATGCACCATCACATTACCACACTTGTGCCATTCTCATGCTATTTTTAAACATTTTTTCCTTGTAGCGTTACAAATAAAAACATGAAACAGACAAGACACAGACTCCGGCCGGCTAAACAAATCTCATGCCATCTGCTTCCTCAGATGCATTCTGCCCCTTATTTTATTCCGACATGGAATTCAAGCCCATTTCTTTCAGATCGTCTTTAATCAATTCTGGTCTTCTACGTCGTCCTATCAATTCAGGACTTTAAATGAAGGCTTTGTCTAGAGCACTTTAAAACCTAGGAAACTGGGTGTATACTCTTTACCTCGGTCATTCCTCGCATCTCCCTCTATTGCTCAGCCACCCTCGAGTCAATATTTTCCCCTTATATATACATTATACTCTTACTCTAACATTTTTGTCCCACCTCCCTCTGTTACCTTCCCTTACTTGTTTCAAGGCCTACAACTTTTTGCCAAAGCATTCAGTCTTTTTCACTCACCATTCGTATTTTTTTCCTCTCTGGACGCTCGGGATCACTGCCTTCGTTACTGCTTCTCCGTGCAGCACATCCGATCGGCTACTCGTAGATGTGGGAAGGGATTCTTGGGGGAAAGGTTCCTTCAGACGTAACCTGCAGGGTTTTTAATTAAAATAGCCACTATCTACGGGGAGCTTCTCGTTCTATCAGCCGGATGGCAAAGGACTCGTGATATTGCAGAGGACCCAAAGTTATATTTGTGGATGGTCAATGGGTGTCTTATGTAATCTAACCATCTAATCTCTGCTACCAAGTGAACCGGATGGACCCCAGAAGGCCCATAAGACTGGGGGTCTCCAAACAGCCCTTTAAGATGAGCAGCAGCACCCTCGAGATAGATGGGGATGCAGATTCGTACTCTTGCATCAAATAATAATGACAACTCAATAGTTTGGCAAAGGGAGTCTGTTTAATGACAAGTACAGAAAACGGGGAGTTCAATGAATATCAGCAACCACTCGATCTTCCTTCTCGCTTAAACTCCAACTAATTTCAGAAAAACAACAACATTTATACCAAAAACTCATCATCATTGACGTGTAATCTTAAAAACCTACTATGCAACTCGATTAGTTATAAGAAGGTAACTTTAATATGGGTACTATATCTGTATATTGTAACAGGGAGAGGGGATTGGATAATAATGTCAGGTGGGGAAACTAAGCCCTTCCTTCAAACTGGCCCCAGTAAAAGTCACAAAAAGTACAACGTCCCATTGGCTCTACTCTCTATAGGACCCTAGATTACATGGTCCACTATGATTCGGTTGGCATTGAGCCACACATACCTTTCCACTTGCACTAGCAGCATGCAGAATAATTGGCCAGGGGCAGGGGCTAAGTCTGTACCCCAGCTTCCCTCCAATGTATGTTACAACCATTCATCACCTCAGTGGCTGTGTGGCAATTACTGCCTTGTAGTTTGATCTTGCGTCTGCTGCTTGGTCTGAGAAAGTTAAGGAGGATGGGTATGATAAGGCTGCATGTGTAGGTGTGACAGACTCATCCTTTTCTGCCTGCCTTGCCACGTGACTAGGACACCGTGAAATCGACCTCTTCTTCATACAATTTCATGTATTTGATTTACTTCTTTCAGTCGTTTACCATCTGCGGCTTATCTCGACCTTGCTGAACAGGAGACTCTTGTTATTTTTCTCTTAAATCGTAGGCATTGCTAGTTTATTCCCGTCTGACACGACCTTGGCTTCTTTGCATGGTTACCTTCAGTAGGTTTTCTCTCTGTCTTTAATTCTTGAATTGTTAGCTGAGGCCCTCTCCTCTTGAGACCTTTACTAACCGCGATTCAATTCTGCTCATGTGCGTAGTGGATTTTCACTCATCTATAAAGTGCTTTTGAGGTAGATATGTATAGTTGGCGCTTTTATTTTTTTACTATTAAGCATGAGCAAGCTTTCACAATTATTTTGCTTCTTGCTGTTCCCTGCATATGTACATGTTTAAACTGACTTAATGTCTTCATTGTGCATATGGCAAAAGTTTCTTCATCTTGAACTCAACTGCTTCACCTTAGGCTCAAGATGTCACTTATCCATGGTGTTTCGTCTCTTTATCAGCATTCTTAGGTCATTATATTCTATAAGTGCGCCAGTTCGATTTCTCATGACATCACCAGTCGTCTTTTCTTACTATCTTCTTGGCTTCTTCGCGTATTCCATTCTGACAACCGTCCTTTTGTTGTGTCTGTAGATATGGATTTCTCAGTAGGTATCTTGCTGTCCAGGTTTTCTCAGGTGTCGGTACTCCAATAGGTGCTGTTCTTCCGATAGGCACTGGGCAGAGCCCAACTGCGGCTCTCTGCTGGTTTCTCTGTTCTTCATACGTCACATATTTTGGCTTGAGCGTTACTTGCACTTCGAAGGGGGTTGCTGGGGTGCAGCTGATACTTGGCACTTCCTCTTCAACTGGATAAAATGTATCCGGCACCACAAAATAATATGCCTTCAGAAGACATGGGCAACAGCACTACTGCAGTTGCAGGGTCATGTTATCTTTGCTCTCCCGGCCACTCAAGGTAATGGGACAAGCCTAGTGTAGGAGTCTTAATATGGGCCAAGACTTCGCTGTTGGTGTCAGCTACTTTTGCTGATAACAGCTGTGGGGATGTAATAAAGTTGCAACTTAAGTTGCGAGGTGGTGCACAACTCTTATTAATGAACTTGTACAATCGCCAATACCTAATGGGCGGGATGGGGAATGTTGACCTTGCAAATGATAGGTGAGATCGGTGGAGGGAAAGGCAATGGCATAATCTAAGAGTTTTAGTCGCCAGGGATTTCAACCTGCAGTTTGAATCCTTGGAGATTATAAGAGATATCTATGAGGATGAGGATATAGCATGGGGGTAGAGGCAGTGGTGGCACCCACACCACAAAGAAAATATATTGGAATGCAGAGGAGGTGGCAAGTCTCTTTATGGCCTCCAGTATGAGGGCCTGTAATGGTAGATTACCATGGGACAGCTCAGCATCAAATACTTTTGCAAGTAGCGTGGGTACTGGTCAGATCGACTATATATTAGTCAACTTTGAGTCATGGGCCCACTTAAAGGAACTTTGAACTAATGCCCAAATCAGTGAGTGATAACACCCACTTGTCCTCACGGTTGGAAATGTCATGTTTGGGGTACTGGAGGAAGGACTGGAAGGAGCAAGTGTAGTGCTTTCCATAGAGGGGATTGGAAGGCAAGCCCTAAAAGGCGTTAAGCTTGATACTGATAAACTGCTCCCAGAAGTCTATGGTAGAATAATGCTCATTCTGGAAGATTTCCTTCAGCAAGAGCCCCAGGCAAGACTGGAAATTGTTATGGCCCACACACTAAATCAACTGAAAAATTAGGAGGGTTTTTTTACTGGGAGAGCGAGATCAGCTGAGAAAGGTTATTTAACCAAAATCCCATGTATGATAAGGACTCTAGGGTTGCTAACGGCATATTAGTTAAAAGTGCGAATGACTTGGCTTTAGGGGGGTTATGGCATTACGGGAGGCCAGAAAGAACTTAATTAAGAGAAAAAGGGAGTTTTATGGAGAAGAGATGTGGTATTATTTGATTGCTGCTATTATCAACAAAGAACCTCAAAGGTTCTTGAAGTTGATGGGTACAGGGCAAACTATAGATCAAATATCCTTTGCAGAGTGTATCCCGGAACAGGCCTGGTTTGATCACTTTAAAGATTTGTACTGTGAGAATAGGTCCTTTGCTGAACAGCAGCTATCACTGGAAATTCAAGAGCATGGTGCCTCGGATGCATAACACTCTTAAGTGTTAGTGAAGAGAATGTAAGCAAGAACCTTATGGGTCAAGAAATGGGTAAAGCACCCATGCCAGACAAAGTGTTTCCGGTAGATTTTTAAATAAAAGAGCACTCTATTTGGTTTTGATAGTTCACAAAATTGTTTAATGCGGCCTTAGAATCAAATGCAGTCCCACCCTCTTGGACAATAGTTGAGATATGAGCCATAGTACAGGCCAATTTCACTGCTCGATGTAAGTGGGTAAACATTTGCAAGACCAGTTTTGGGGCACCTAGATGAATTGGATAGATGAGCAGAATGTGATTAGTCATATGCAAGGTAGTTCCCAATCTAGTACAAGCACAATTGACCAAAGCTTACGCCATTATTGAGGGCCATTCAGGCCCTTTATTCAAGCAATGAGGCAGTTGTTAGGTGGAATCTGGATGGCCACCATACTGAGACATAACAACAAAAATGAACCTGGGTGAAATGAGATCAGAACATCTGTACACATTTAAACAATACCAGGTCTTGTCAAAAAATATATATATTTATTTATACACAATTTACACAAATATTTATTGTTCTCAACATCCCCATTTAAACACCACCATTCATTCCATCATTCATTCACACTCTCACTATACATGTCAATATTCCACACTTGTGGTACTCAGACCACCTAGAACCAATATATTTACATAAATTTCAACACCTCTTGGTGATTACAGTAAGTGTTAATACAAAAACAGATAGCATCCTGCTTATTTGCTGTAACTCAACATATGTTTCGGTCGTCATAAAAGGCCCCTAATTCAAGCCGGTAAATATAAGCGACCTTCTTAAGGAGATGGATGGTTCTGTTGCAACCACACCGAAATGTCAAAAGGTGGAGGATGTCATCAAACCTCAATCTCCACGGGAAATAATGGAGACGTGTGTCAACGATGGACTAAATCCTGCAGTGGTGCTAGATAACTCTGCGCCTATACTGATCAAAGATTCAGGTAGGGGGGTGTCTTGCGTCTTTAGTCAATCAATCCAAAGAGGAAAAATTCCTGTTCTCGCCTCATGTGGCCGAGTCCAGAAATGTTCTAATCTGGTACCCCAGTTTTTTCTCACTGCGCAGTGATTTCACCACGAAATTTGGAGTGTGTGCAGGACAAGAGAGAAGGAACCCATGGAACATTGAACTGGAATCACCGCGCAGTGAGAAAAAACTGGGGTACCAGATTAGAACATTTCTGGACTCGGCCATCAAACCTCAATCTCCCGTGGAGATTGAGGTTTGATGACATCCTCCACCTTTTGACATTTCCGAGTGGTTGCAACAGAACCATCCGTCTCCTTAAGAAGGTCGCTTATATTTACCGGCTTAAATTAGGGGCCTATTGTGACGACTGAAACATATGTTGAGTTACAGTTTCTGTTTTTGTATTAACACTTACTGTAATCACCAAGAGGTGTTGAAATTTATGTAAATATATTGGTTCTAGGTGGTCTGAGTACCACAAGTGTGGAATATGGACATGTATAGTGAGAGTGTGAATGAATGATGGAATGAATGGTGGTGTTTAAATGGGGATGTTGAGAACAATAAATATTTGTGTAAATTGTTTATAAATATATATATATATTTTTTGACAATACCTGGTATTGTTTAAATGTGTACAGATGTTCTGATCTCATTTCGCCCAGGTTCATTTTTGTTGTTCCATTATATTTAGCCTGAAGAACCTGTGGCAGTAAGGCAATCCCTATTTTGAAACACCATACTAAGACGACTATGATTCAGATGGGAGTGCACCAAGGCTGTGTTTTTGCACCCATTTTGTTGTGTGCATTCATTAATGGTGACATTACAAAATTGGATGCTCCGACTCTGGCAGGTGAAATAATTCCAATCCTCTTGTTTGTGGATGCTGTGGTGCTTATGTCACTAACCCCACAGGGGCTTAAGTCTCAGTTAATTGCTCTGACAGAGTTGCGCATTGAAAATGGGCTGTTGATTAATGTTGGAAAAACCAAGGCTATGGTCTTCAGAGCTAATAGGTCTAAACAAAAAGCAAAGATCAAGTTGGAATTAAACGGCGAGCCAATAGAGCAGGTGGTCATTATGATTACTTTGGTCTACGGGTTAGAAGTGATTGCAGATGGACCACTCAGAGCAACCGATCAATAAAACCTTATTCAGGATGAAAAAGCCATAAATGTTCATAAAAACAACAAATACAATTGGATAGCACACAGAAAGAAGAAGGCCACATCACAATTCAGCTCATTGTAACATCCGGAAAGAAAGTCATAAAACAGCATCTATACATTTACGGTAAATATAAATCAGCCAAAATATTAAATAGATAAAATGTGTGCTACATCACATTCAAAACATAGCTTCTTTAAAAATATCAAGTGGTGAGAGTATACTTGCAGCCCCACTAGCAGTCATAGCCCATATCAGAGATTACCCATAGCCAGTTTCCCTCTAGTCAGTTTTTGTTTCATCGCTGGACAATTTAATTATTTTTGTCTACGGAGCCAAGCTCGATGAACATAGCGGGCAATATGGCTCCCAGTATCTGGGCCTGTACACCCTTTGACAAATTCCAAAGCATTAGCAGTTGAGCCCTGCCCCCTCAGCACAGATCGTAAATGTCGGACTCTCAGTGGTCTCGATTCCAATCTGGATGGCAGACTTACTAAGACGATAGAGATTCGGATGGGAGTGCACCAAGGCTGTGTTCTTGCGCCCAAACTATTTTGTCTATCCATTTATGGTGCTATTAGAAAATTGTCAGAGTCTACATCGGATGCCACAACACTGGCGGGCGAAAGAATTTCAATCCTCTAACCCCAAAGGGGCTTAAGTCACAGTTAACTGAATTCACAGAGTTTTGCATTGAAAATGGGCTGTCAGTTAATGTTGGAAAAACCAAGGTCTTGGTCTTCAGAGGGAATAGGTCTAAACAAAAAGCAAATGTCATGTTGGAATTAAATGAAGGGCCAATAGAGCAGGTGCTCATGATTACCTTGGTCTTCAAGTTAAAGGTGATTGTAGATGTACCACTCAAATAGTAAGGTCTGATCTGTCCCTGAGAAGATATAGTCGAGCTATAGCAAGGCTTACTTGAGAGCATGGCAATGGGGCAGCTAGAGTCTCCCTACAAGCATATAAAGCATTGAAAAAATGCATCAAAAAATGATTTTTTTCTTTTCTTTTTTTAATGGGGGTCCCCCCAACCCCCATTTTTTTACCCCTTAAAACTCATTATAATAAAAATAAAACCTTTACCTTTAAAAAAATGCATTTTTTCGATGCTTTTGAATTCAATGCTTTTGCATTCAATGCTTTGTATTGGATTGAATCACTGGATACCGTATTAAACATATACAGGGCTTGCCAATAACCACCCCTAATTTGCCAGCTTACTTATATTTAGAACTATAGAGGTTGGATTGACTATGTAAGTCCAAAATTATATATCTCTGGGCAAGGAGATGGATTACTGCAAAACTGTATAGGTAAAAAGAGGCAGTGAGGTATGTTATGGTTCAACCAGGCGGGAATCAGACTCCCCTGGCTTGTGCATATTAAGAAAGAATTTGAGGACATTGGTTTGAGTACTTCCTTGGCCCAGCACTTCGACTAAGTACGCACTCAAAACAGTATTGAAGGAGATGACTGAGGCCGACGTTATCAGTTTGGTCGCTCTCACGCCGCCAAGCTTGAGAGACTAATGGGATTGCAAGTGAACATTTGGATACGAGGAGTACCTCGATCTATTGTGGCCCAAATCAAGGAGACTGCTATGTACCAAATTGCAGCTAGGCATTCTACTCGTGAGGTAGGTGAGCAGCAAATGGAAACATTATTTAACAGATGAATGTCTGTTTTGTGGTAATTTATCCGAGAGCATTGTCCATTGTTTGCTAATCTGCCCGGAGTATCTAGGCATCAGGAAGAAGGATCTAAAACCGTTATCCCTGGCCAGATCAATTCAGACGACGGCTCAAGCGATGTCAATGTGTCGCAAATACAGGGAAGGTTTGGCGGTTCATTCGGTGTGTAATTATCTGAAGGGAGCTTGGAGGCAGAGAACCGGCAAAGTCAGATAAACGAGAGCCTGTCTTTGTTGCTTGATTTTAGACATAGTTTAGGATACAGGGTTCGTTTTGAAAATGTTCCTGTGGCATTCTGCACTGTTATGAACATGTATCTTGTTTATGTTTATTTTGATCAATATACAGCATTTACATGTTCATGCACGTGCACTTTGTCGCTCAGAACTGTTAGTTTTATTTAGAGACTGTCCTCTGAATGTAATCCACATTTTTTATGGAAGATTTTATGCACTTTTTTTATTGGCTTAGTGTTTTTAGCAATGCAATGATATTCTGTATTTTAATTTTCTTTTATGTGATATTTTATGAAGTTGTATACATGTGTGTATATGCTTTTATAGCGGAAATGCTGAATAAAGCAAAATAAAGTGAAAGCAAAACTGACCCTGTTTCCCAATTATGTGTTTCAAACCTAACTTCAATACTCTTTAAAAAATAACATCAGAAATTAGCAGGTTGCCTGGGCCTAATCGAACGGTTACATCTGAAAAGGTTTTCTTTTTTCTTTTTCTGATGAATTCACCCTCAGAATGTGGACTGTTTCCAAACCATTATGTGTTCCCTGCTTCCAGGAGGTTTCTCTTTTAGATAATACAGGAATTCCAGACCCACATTCCAGGCATACTCTTCCTTCAGCTAATGATGTTTAACATATTCATTTTTTCATGCATTTTGAGATTTATCTATAATGTGGCTTTCTTTTATTAATCGTTTCACTCTACAACATCTGATGAAGAACTCTGTTGTATTTTCAGTTAGTCCAATAAAAGGTATTAATACCTGCATTGTGCGTGTTTTTAAAACTAGACTAACAAGGCGTAAAAACATTCTTCCCACAGAAAAATATATCAAGGACATTAAATGGTTGGCACCCAAAGTGCCGCTGCACATACATTTTGGAGATGAAGTTAGTTTCCCTTATTATGGCGAAGACTTGAACCTCTCTGATGAATGATTTTTGGTCTTAGTGTATTAATCTGAGATCACATTTGCAGGGCATTCAGGAAATGTATCTTATCTGTCATATCACAGGCATCCTTTTAAGTCCTGTCCAATTTGGCCCAGGATCATTGGCAAGTCTCTCTGTAGGGACCCAGGGATGTAGCCATTTTGTGTCCACACTTTCTCTTGCATGTCACTTTAACACCTCCTTCCATTTCAGCTGGTCTGGGGTGGGTTGGTGTGCAGTCTCCCGACTCCTAGAATGATAGCAGGGCCGAGTCATCTGGTAAGGGGAAAACAGGGGACCGCTTATGGTATTGCAATGCAGTTTAAGGTGTCTCAGTAAAGACATTTAAGTGAGCCAGATTGTGCCATCCACTCCTGAGGGTGAAGCCTCTCACCAAGGAGAATCCAACCTAGTATGGGGACACCAGAGTCAAGATGGAGGCCCCACAGGTGAGGAGCTCAGCACCAGCTTGTGGTCATGTGACGCTTTTGCTTGTTAACAACAGGAACCACGGGCAAAGCTCAACAGGGCAGGCTTACTTTAGTGTCTGGGAATGACTGCTATTAAAATTAAGCCAAACCTCACCACTGGCATGGTTTACCAAACCTCAGTGGAGGGTGCATGTGAAGGACACAGACAAAGGGGTTATATCTGGCCTGTGGTACATGGGAATCTTTCACTGTAGAAGGGATGCACACAAAAGAAGGGGGAGTGTGATGCCCCAGTGCTGCCAGCCTCCTTGACCTGCTTTGCTCAAAATGGGCACTGAAGACGATGAGTCCACACCTGTCAGGAGCAGAAAAGCGAGAACAAGAGAGCAGAACAACATTGATGAGTTTTGAAGGATTCCCATCTTGCAAGGTTGCAAAAGCCCTACCCTTTTGGATTTGTATTAATCATAAAAGGATGTGGGTTATCCATATCAGTCAGGGTTGTCTGCTAACCAGATTCCCCATTCATTGAGCTCCATGCCAAAATCAAAGTGTACACCTGTGCCCTGCTGCATCGTTGTCCTGTGCTGCAGCCCCTGTTCTACAGTGTCACAGATCAGATTCAGAGGTCAAAGGAGTCCTATTTGACAGCTGCAGTGATGGTCCAGTCCCTGCAGCGCGGAGATTGCATTTAAGACTACACCACTGTTCCACAACCATCATAATGATGATAAACTATGAACTATGAACATGGTGGCAGGATAATCTGAAAATATAAGTCATACCCAGGTCTGGGTATGGTGGTTGATAGTCCACATTATTAAAGACACATATGATTTGTAGCATACTAGTGCAATCACTATGATCTCAGGCCAAGCTATAGAGGCTATGCTTATTTCAGGCACCCATCTGTCTCTGAATATGCCTGTATCTTTCAGTTCTTCACAGCATAATACTCAGATTTAGTTTGATGTCACATTTCTTCTGATGCAACCAGTAGTGGTGTTCAGAATTTACTGGTAACATATATCCTCTTAGTGGCATATCTGCCTTTGAATTGTAACTCTGCTGGAACCCATACTGCGATGTCTATCCTCACACCACCATGTGCTACTGGTTTTATATTCTGATTACTTTAATTTCCATGCCACTGAATACTCTGTTAAAATTGCATATGGAAGTAAGGTATATTTTGCACCTGGGTCAATCATCATTCTTATTGGAATATTATTTAAGTGTATCACATCCTTTGGCTTCTCTAAACCTTGTTCTTCCTCCCATATTGCAAAAACTGCTTCCTCCGATTATTCCTACGTTTACTTTGCTAAGTTATTTGCATTTGTTCGACAGTACCTTACTAAGTGACCCTCACGCTTACACTTTACATTGCATATGATGATAAACGCTGGCCAATTTGGCCTGCTGATTTAATGTCCGGGGACATCACAAATGTAGCATCTTTGTTGAGGAGGTTCTTGATTCCTTACAAACCCTGATTTGTTGACACGAGAAATCAGGAGTTTTGATGATTTCGCTGAACTGGCAGTCTTTCTGGCTATCCTGTGATTGCATTTGTGTCTACCACACCTTCTTCTCGCTTCTGCCCTTGCAGTTTTAATTCTTCTGAGCATCACCTCTCCAAGGTTTATGCACATTTATTTGTTTGCTCTGCTTCTTTGGCTGTTCTCAAAAACATTTCCCAGTGTCAGGTCGCCTTTTGACCACAGATGTTCTTTCACTTTACTGTTTCTGCATTCAAGCCTAAACTGGTCGTGCAGTCTTGTGTTGGTTTATGGTTCAAATTTACATGACCTGGCTAAATCTATTAATGCAGTGATATATTGTTCTACAGTTTCACCTTCTTCTTGTGATTATTTCCCTATCAACACCTCACCAATATTATACTCACTGTGGTCTCAAAGTGTGTGTCTAATTTAGTGATTCATTTTTCACACTCATTGAAATTCTCCACCTCTTTAAAGTTAGGTTCTGAAAATTCTTCAAAATGTTCTTGTCCTGCAGTCCTCAGACAATGCATAAGTAAATATTTATTTATTCCTATTCCACAACTGGTTGGATCCCACTGCATTGGCATAATATTCAAATGCCCTTTTCCACCTCTTCCATTGAATGGGTGGATTTCCAGGTGATGGGAGGATAGTTATTGGCAGGGAGATATGTTGCATTGTGTGGTGCACGATCACTGTTGGGGATGGTTCCCCTTAGTCCCAATGTCTTTGGTGGCTGATGTTGTTTTATACCACGTTTTGATAATGTTGGAGATTGCTCACCCCTATACCAATGCTTTGGTTATTTAGTGATGCCTTTATAATATTGAAGACATGTGTACTTTAGTAGTTAGAGTCTGTTTCGTCTTTTCTGCTGTCTTGGTTTGTTATTGGTGATTTGAGTTGCCTTATTTGTCTTTGTGTAATGTATTAATTTATTTCCCTCAATACAGTAGTAATGCCATAGCTCTGTGTTGCCCTGCAACTGTAATAGTTATTTTCTACAATACGGTAGTAACGTCGCCATGCTTTGTTGCTAGGTGTTAAGATGGATTTCTGAAGTCGGACCTGGAGGGGCAGAGTTTCAGAAGGCCAGTCTAGTTTCTTGGAACAGGGTAACCTCTGGACAAGCCAGACCAATCAGGGTAGCGATGGCGGCGGTCAAGACTAAGTCTCAAAAGGGGTGAGGGTGACGGAAAGACCTCAATGAGCACATGAAGCAAGGACACTTACAAATTACTCCAGACAGGTGTTATATTAAAAATATAGACACATTTATTACAAGGCCTTTGTAACATCGACCATAGCAAAGAATCACAAAAATACTAAAGTAAACCAACACATCACAATCAATACAATATATATACAAGACCGAGGGGTCTAAGGAGTTAGGAGCACGTAATATGTAAACCACCTAGATGGGGAGGAAAACAGGCAGTGCAAGTAATCATTAGGCCCAGTTCGACATCTGAAATTCACCTAACTAGGAAGAAGTCTGAGCCCTACGAAGAGAGGAGCCTTATGCTCAAAAGTACCTGGAAGCGCTGGTGCCAATGGACAAAAGAGGGCCTCTTCAAGAATATCAGGCTGTTCAGGAAGGTGAATGAAGCGATGCAGAACAAGTCCCTACTACTCAAGCAGGGCCTCCACTTGTGGGCAGAGGCAGGGTGAGAGTGCGGGATAGAGTCGCTATTTCGCAACAGCGGTAGAAAAGAAACAAGCTCCTGCACGAGTGGACACGGGTTGGGGTATGGACTACTCACCGGTCCCCGACGCAGGCAGAGCCAGACTTCTCCAGTTTAGATCACGTTGCTTGCAGGTTCAGCTGCGATGATCAGGACGTCTCGACACTGTATAGATTCTGCGTAGCAGGATGCAGGGTAGAGGGTGTCTGAAATGCAGCGGATGTGCACAGGTTGTTACCACAGCAGGGCAACACGGCAACCGCGTTTACTCTGGTCCGGGCACACTTGTCTCACTTCAGACCTGGGAATGCCAAGTGTACGAAATTCGGTGTGAGGGTGCCGTGGACGCAGAGCAAGCAGTAAACCAAGTTTTGAGGGCGTCCTGCGTAAGCTGGTCAGCCCACTGGTTGGCCGAGGGACATCTCCGAAGAGGCTTACTTGCAGGGTTTGATGAAGGTGCTGGGAATAGTTGATCCCACTATTCCAATGGGTTGAACCGCCTTCTCAGACAGACCTTCTAGGACGATCAGATGCAGAGGGGTCTCGTAGGACAACAGTGGCTCAGGGTGGCAAACCTTCAGCGGGTCACCAGCGGTTCCTCGACTCAGCTTCTTGTTGCAGGATACTTGGCTCCTTATCCCTTGTTCGGTGTGAACTCAGGAGATCGACATGGTAGTGGTGTTTTCAGCCTCCTCTTATCCAAAGTTCCCTTTGCGCCAAAATGGAGAGGACCCAATTTGAGATCTGCTCACAAACACTCACACCATACGTGGACCTATCACGGACCACAGTGGTCCCAGGCATTCAGGACACTCCAGACTCTCTGGCACCCAGGATGTGTATTGGGAACAGACATCCCAGCCCACATCCTGGTGGCACACACAAGGCATGCAGAAGCCCGCGAAAGCGTTGTGTTTCACGGGAAAGTGCATAACCAAATAAGGACTGCCCTGGGTCGGCTCGACCTGGGGGAAGGTGAAGGGGCAAGACGGTCAGCAGACAGGACAAAGAACCTCGTGGCATGGCCATTTTGGACAATGTAGATTAGGGAGACAAAGCTAATATTTAGATGCTAGAGTATAAATTAACTTGTTTGATCAAGTGGGAAAAGGACCAGACCTGATTAAAAGATAAAAATCAGTTTTAATAGTAGATTATAGAAATTAAAATGCATAATTAAATTTATGGTCCACAATACAAAACATGACATCCAATATAAAACAGGGAACACGTAACAGGCTATTATAGCACATTAAAACAGATTCACAGGAAAAACATACATAATTGGTACTCATAAAACAAATAGTAGTGTACCAAATTCTATTAGAATTGAATGTATCTTGGATTTAGGTCTCTGTTTTTAGTCCAGAGATTAGTCTCGACATGTTTCTGTTCTGAAAACATAGGTGTAGAACATTCATCAGGAGAGAATGGTTATTACGGTATCACCTAATTCTAATTGGATTGTCGTATTAATCAGCATTTGTCTCATAGTATCTGTGGGGTTAAAAACATAAAACAAAAGTTCAGCTTGTAAATAGCTACATCATTTGATAGGTTCAATTGAACTGAGGCTCCAATATAAAGGAAAATAATTACCTTATATAGTGCTGGTGGGGGCTCTCTACTTCCGTTGGTCAGTAGGTTTAGGGAGGATATATCAATCCTAAAAAAGTATGTTTAACACTTTAAGCATAGTAAAATTGCTTATAAAAAGCCTAATGTGTGCTCTAAACACCAAAACAGAATCAGACGGCTATCCCGCTGTGAAAGTTTAAGATGCCCGTGGGATAAATTAGCCAGTATAGATGATTGATTGATGATTAATTGGGAAGTAGTTGTAAACCTCCCTGAGGCATAGAGATGGTGCAGTGGCTAAAAATAGCTTGTAGTGGTGCCTACAGGAGGAGTCGCTGACCTTTAATGGAAATAGTTCTAAAGTGTAGTACTTAGACTGGGCGATAGTCATGCAGAGCACGGAGTTTGGTGCCGAAACTGGGCGTATACCGTGTAGTGAGGAGATGGTCGCCAGGGTGGTTGTAAGTAAAGGGTGTCTCCTTTGTGGATAGCGAGTCTAAATAAAAACATGTATGTACGTGTCGTTTGTTAGTATAAGTGCAAAGTAGAACAAATGAACAAAGTAGTAGGTCTAACCTGAAAATTGAGCCATCTGATATGTGATGGTTAAGGAGTCACGGGATGACCAACTGCGAGAGATTTAATAATGCGGGATAATTCAGATAGGGAAGGGATCCCTTGTTCGTCGCTGTTAGGAAAGAAAAGGGAGCGCAAGTAGATAAGTACGTTTGGAGTCCCTGATGGGTATGAATACCGTGGAGGTGAGTCCGTTAGATGTTAGAAGGGGCTTACCAGAAAAATCAACGAGAGAGACGTGCTGAGTTATGACTTGGTCTATAGCGCTCCGTGTAGTCGGCTGGTAACGCGGAGCGAGCCGATGCATAGAGTTGTCATGGAGATTCGAGTAGTCCTTCCTCCATGTTAGTGTCACGGTATAGAACAACAGAAGTGAAGTAAAGCCGGTGGCCATATTTGAAGTGGGCAAGGTTGTTAGAAATACCCTATACATGGTGTTGTGTGTGTAAGGGAGTTAATGTATGGAGATAATTAAACATATATAAATATAGAATTAATGAGAGGTAATATATAGAAAAAATATATAGAGAATATAGAGACCTGTATGTATAGAAAGGAGTCCTGTAGTATATTGGCTATCAAGCAGGTAGGGCTTGCGAGAACCAGAGAGAATGTGGAGAGGTGATGCTCTAGCGTTGACGTCTAGGTGAAAAGTGAGGCAGTCAGTCCAATAATAATAGGTAATGAAGTGTAGAGAGGAAGGAATGATAACAATAACCGTAATAAGGTGTATGACTGGGTGTAAAGGGTATGGTAGAAAGGAGTAGAGGTAAGTTGAGCATTAAGTTCTGGCACATAATAAATATGCAATTATATATTGTACCATTCGATAGATTCGTTCAGACCTTTGACATCGCTGTGTAAAGTATAAATCATGTTTTGTTCCATTTTCAAAAGTTTCTTTTCTCGTATTTCATAATTAGCTCCTTTAAGAGACAACAGTACAGTCCATGCAAAATCTTTATGGTTGTGATTCTGACGGATGAAATGCTTGACCACAGGAGCATTTTCGGTTTTGTTTTTCAAGCAGCTTCGGTGCTCCATGATGCAGGTTTTCACTTTGCGGATGTTTTTTTCTACGTAGTGCAGTCCGCATTTGCACGTAATCAAGTAAACAACAAATTCTGTATTACAATTGGTTAGATGTTTTTGGATCCAGTGTTTTGAAAGGCCAATATCAACTTCTTTACTTTTAGAAGTAAGTTTGCATATTCCGCAAGCGCCGCATGGGTAATGTCCAGTGGCTTCTGGGAGGCCCCATAGGGTGGTCAGTTTTATATATTTTTTCTATACTATACACTGACGGAAGCAGAACAACAAGTCCTTAATAAAGGACTAGGATATGTCATGACTAAAGAACACGACCCGTTTGAATTCCACATTGAGTTCAATAAACTCATGAGAGAAATCCATCTTAAAGAATTTTTCGCTCTAGAATCAAAAACTACAAGAGATGTACCTACCAACTGTACTGGCCTACGTAATCCCTCTACCTTTTAACCGCCTACACATAGCTTCTCTCCGGAATCCCTCATCTTCGAGAAGAAAGTCACCGCGGACATCGCCTCCCTTGAAGCTAATCAACAACGACCTTTTCAAAATCTGTCCAAAAAGGAACAGAATGCCCTAGATTCCTTATCCAAAAATGATTCTATCATCATCAAAAGGGCCGAGAAAGGCGGAGGGATTGTGATTTTGAATCGCAACGACTACATCAAAGAATGTGATAAACAATTGAGTAACACTCACTACTACTGTCTACTTACACAGGACCCTACCAAAGAACTTCAACGACTAATTTCAGACAAGATCTCCAAGGCCACAGATCGTCAATGGATCTTTAAACAAGAAGCTGATTTTCTACACAATAAAAGACCAAGCCTCCCGACGTTCTACACCCGGCCAAAAGTGCATAAAACCCTTATCAACCCTCCTGGACGCCCTACAGTGGCAGGTATAAATTCAGTCTTAGAACCTCTCTCCACCTTTATGGACCACTACTTGAAAACTTATGTACATAAAATGCAATCCTACCTGAAAGACTCCAGGGACGTCATTAACAACTATGAAAATCTTGACTTCGATCCCTCTACCTGTCTGCTACTAGGTCTTGATATAATTTCTCTTTATACCAACATACCTCAACAAGCCTCAGTGGATACAATAGAAGAAATCCTCCTTACACGCGACAATCACGATCCAGTTCCAACCTCATTCATCCTTTGGTGCGTAGAGCTAGCACTTAAACAGAACTATTTTGAGTTCAAATGGAACTTTTATCAACAAATCGAAGGAAGCGCCATGGGGGCTACCATGGCGCCAAGTGTAGCTAATCTTTACGTAGAGACATTTGAAAAGTCCCATATCTACAACAACCCCTTTTTCAAGAACATCAATAAATGGAGTAGATATATAGACAACATCCTGGTACTGTGGAAAGGCACCCAGATGGAGGCAAATTATTTTTTTACGTGACTTAACACCCTTAATCCCCACCTCCAATTCACCATGACAGCTAGCAATGTTTCGACCAACTTTCTAGACCTCACCATTTTTCTGCAGAATGGAGTTCTAAAAATCAAACCATACCACAAACCTACAGACAAGAACTCTCTACTAAACTACTCCAGCCACCATATTAAACATCTGCGAGACAACCTCCCCTTTGGCCAATTTTTACGCCTCAAAAGGAATAGATTCAGATAAAGACACATATGAAACAGAAGCCACCACCTTAAGTAAAAAACTAAGACAAAGATGTTACCCCAAAAAACTAGTTAAAAAAGCATCTAAAAGGGCCTTTAACAATAATCGAGAGGCTTCACTAGAACCTAAACCTACTAAACCTAAGGATGACCATATTGTTTGTGTCAATACCTTCACGGACCAGAGTTTTAAAATCACCAATATCATCAAGAAACATTGGAAAATCTTTAAGACTACTACTCCATCTATGCCCATTCCGATATTTGCTTATAAAAGAAGCACTACCATAGGCAATAGAATTAGTAACAGCAAATTGAAATGCATAAATACACCTGACACTAAACTGACCACCCTATGGAGCCTCCCAGAAGCCACTGGACATTACCCATGCAGCGCTTGTGGAATATGCAAACTTACTTCTAAAAGTAAAGAAGTTGATATTGGTCTTTCAAAACACTGGATACAAAAACATCTAACCAATTGTAATACAGAATTTGTTGTTTACTTGATTACGTGCAAATGTGGACTGCACAGTGGGAAAAACCATCCGCTAAGTGAAAACCCGCATCATGGAGCACCGAAGCTGCTTGAAAAACAAAACCGAAAATGCTCCCATGGTCAAGCATTTCATCCATCAGAAGCACAACCATGAAGATTTTACATGACTGTACTGTTGTCTCTTGAAGGAGCTAATTACGAAATACGAGAAAAGAAACTTTTGAAAATGGAACAAAAAATGATTTATACTTTACACAGCGATGTCAAAGGTCTGAATGAATTTATCGAATGGTACAATATATAATTGCATATTTATTATGTACCAGAACTTAATGCTCAACTTACCTCTACTCCTTTCTACCATACCCTTTACACCCAGTCATACACCTTATTACGGTTATTGTTATCATTCCTTCCTCTCTACACTTCATTACCTATTATTATTGGACTGACTGCCTCACTTTTCACCTAGACGTCAACGCTAGAGCATCACCTCTCCACATTCTCTCTGGTTCTCGCAAGCCCTACCTGCTTGATAGCCAATATACTACAGGACTCCTTTCTATACATACAGGCCTCTATATTCTCTATATATTTTTTCTATATATTACCTCTCATTAATTCTGTATTTATATATGTTTAATTATCTCCATACATTAACTCCCTTACGTGCACAACACCATGTATAGGGTATTTCTAACAAGCTTGCCCACTTTAAATATGGCCACCGGCTTTACTTCACTTCTGTTGTTCTATACCGTGACACTAACATGGAGGAAGGACTACTCGAATCTCCATGACAACTCTATGCATCGGCTCGCTCCGCGTTACCAGCCGACTACATGGAGCGCTACAGACCAAGTCGTGGCTCAGCACGTCTCTCTCGTTCATTTTTCAGGTAAGCCCCTTCTAACATCTAACAGACTCATCTCCACGGGCTTCATACCCATCACGGACTCCAAACGTACTTACCTACTCGCGCTCCATTTTCTTTCCTAACAGCGACGAACAAGGGATGCCTTCCCTATATGAATTATCCAGCATTATTAAATCTCTCGCGGTTGGTCATCCCGTGACTCCTTAACCATCACATATCGGATGGCTCAATTTTCAGGTTAGACCTACTACTTTGCTCATTTGTTCTACTTTGCACTTATACTAACAAACGACACGTACATACACGTTTGTATTTAGACTCGCTATCCACAAAGGAGACACCCTTTACTTACAACCACCCTGGCGACTATCTCCTCAATACTCGGTATACGCCCAGTTTGGGCACCAACCTCCGTGCTCTGCATGACTATCGCCCGATCTAAGTACTACACTTTAGAACTATGTCCATTAAAGGTCAGCGACTCCTCCTGTAGGCACCACTACAAGCTATTTTTAGCCACTGCACCATCTCTATGCCTCAGGGAGGTTTACATCTACTTCCCAATTAATCATCAATCAATCATCTATACTGGCTAATTTATCCCACAGGCATCTTAGCCTTTCACAGCGGGATAGCCGTCTGATTCTGTTTTGGTGTTTAGAGCACACATGAGGCTTTTTATAAGAAATTTTACTATGCTTAAAGTGTTAAACATACTTTTTAGGATTGATTCTTCCTCCCTAAACCTACTGACCAACGGAAGTAGAGAGCCCCCACCAGCACTATATAAGCTAATTACTTCCCTTTATATTGGAGCCTCAGTTCAATTGAACATATCAAATTATCTAGCTAT
Source organism: Ambystoma mexicanum (assembly GCF_040938575.1). NCBI lineage: Eukaryota > Metazoa > Chordata > Amphibia > Caudata > Ambystomatidae > Ambystoma > Ambystoma mexicanum. The sequence continues at coordinate 758,218,558 of NC_090927.1, read as the reverse complement.
TTACAAGGTGAACTTTTGTTTTATGTTTTTAACTCCACAGATGCTATGAGACAAATGCTGATTAATACTACAATCCAATTAGAATTAGGTGATGCCGTAATAACCATTCTCTCCTGATGAATGTTCTACGCCTATGTTTTCAGAACAGAAACATGTCGAGACTAATCTCTGGACTAAAAACAGAGACCTAAATCCAAGATACATTCAATTCTTATAGAATTTGGTACACTACTATTTGTTTTATGAGTACCAATTATGTATGTTTTTCCTGTGAATCTGTTTTAACGCGCTATAATAGCCTATTACGTGTTCCCTGTTTTATATTGGATGCCATGTTTTGTATTGCGGACCATAAATTTAATTATGCATTTTAATTTCTATAATCTACTATTAAAACTGATTTTTATCTTTTAATCACGTCTGGTCCCTTTCCCACTTGATCAAATGAGTTAATTTATACTCTAGCATCTGGACATTAGCTCTGTCTCCCTAATCTACATTGACTACTATCCACCCGGATATAGACAAAGTATACACTGTTAACTTGTTCAAGTCAGTGTTTTATCGGGTTTCCTCCCCTGATAATCAAATGGCCATTTTGGAGCCAGGCCACTTACTAGTGCCAAACACGGTAAACGCGGATAACATGGCAAAACAGGGTTCAAAACACAAAAGAAACAACACACTTGCACACTTTAGTCCAGTGAGAGTTTCTTGGGCCTTTGGAATGACTAGAGACCCAAGAGCGCGGTAATGTAGGTTACGGTGCACTCTTGTTTCATCATGCACAAAAGCTGCAACATGAGGAAAGGACTAAGGGAAAGGAAGTCTCCCAGTACTGACTGGCTTAAGGGCATGTCAGTTTCCCCATAAGAATTGAGCGAAAGCCCAGAGGAGTGAGGCGAAAGGCTGCGCTTCTCTGGCAAAGTCTACATCAGGGTGTAAAACAGCAGCAAGAAGTTTGGGGGTTGACACATGGAGGCAAAATTACATACAATTATGAAATCTTTCCTAACACTAGACGACCATGTGATGCCTTTATCGTGGATATTCTTTTGTTTCTTCACACATCGCACTACGCTTAGAGGTGTTTCCTCTAATATTATTACAGTGGTTGGCTTGACCTCTTTCGTGCAAGCACAGTCCCTGTATCTGAAGTTTATTAATTGTGTATTTTCGGTTTGACCTTTTCCTCTTAGGTCGATTTCTGATTGCTCTGATTTCCGCGTGGCACAATCCTCTCTGATGGTGGGGCTTGGGTTGGTGTGCTCGTCGCCAGTTGAAATATGCCAAGCAGAGATGTTGAGTTGTGCAACATTGGCTGTCGTTCCATGAGATTTTGAGTTTCCTGCTTCTTTGTATAAGTCCTTTAACAGCCTCACCACGCCTACTGAATCTAAAAAAAATAACATCACTGCTAATTTACTTAGCCCACTGGATTGGATCCAGCGGTATGCAACTCCCCCACACCTCTGATCTCATGCCCTGTTAACATTAGGAACTTGAGACTACGTTCACGTTTCACCACCCATACACATCCTTCAAGGATGCCTCCCCAGTCTGCTAAAGTTACACCTAAATCCTAAGTGCGCATTCCAGCCACCACCCACACAAGGACACCATCAGTCATCATTACTCCAAAACCACAGAAGCCAAACACTGTAGCACAGACTCCTACCATCAGAGGATCTCTGATCAATGCACGCTCATTAGTTGCCCACGCCACTAACATTGAAGACCTTATCTCTGAAAACAACCTTGATTTCTTGACCATCACAGAAACCTGGCTCCACCAGGTGGCAGGCCCCACCCTCGCATTAGCCCTCCCAGAAGGATACACGATTATCAGATCAGACAGATCTTCTGGCAGAGGAGGAGGTCTCGCCATTATAGATAGAACTTTGTTGGGCCTTAGAGGTACCACCAGCGTTAGCCCACCTTCAGCGGAACTTCTCTCTGCTCTAAATCCCACTAAAACTATCCTACTTCATTTAGCCTACCGACTACCAGGCCCCATCTCTTCCTTTGAGGAAGATATCACAAGCCTCCTTTCCTTCAACACAAAATCAGACTCCTGCATCATCTTCCTCGGAGACCTCAACCTGGGGTTCCAAGATCCAAGCGATGCCAATGCACTCGCCCTTGAAAAATCTTTATCCCAACTGGACTTCAAGCATCAAATTTTTCAGCCCACCCATGCCAAGGGTCGTACCCTAGACTGGCTATCCAACTTGAATTGCTCCATAAACATTCTTCAGAACAAACCCATTGCCTAGACAGACCACCACTTCATATCCTTTACTATTCAGGCATCCGCACCTCGTAGCCCCGCTATCGCCCCCCCCTCTCTTTCCAGGAACACTTGCGATATTACACCACCCAATCTAACCCCACTAATCAACAACACTCTGGACGATACCAACTACAAAAGTCTAGATCCCACTGAATTGGTCGATCTTTATAATACTACACTAAATTCTGCCTTGGACATTATCTGTATTAGATGTTAGATATTAGATATAAAAATATTACTGTGTCTATAACACTTGTAATATTTGTATATTCTGCCATTGTAAGAAATGTACTGCATCTCGTTACTCACCCGTGGAGGTAACTATAACTTTGTACATAATGCCTGTAATATCTGTAAATTAGCAGTATACCCTGTTTTGTAAATAATGTTTCACACTTTTGATCCCTTGTAACTAAGTTTCGCATTGTCTTGTAACTGCTGCGCCCTGATACCCCTGGGTCTGGAGCGCATTATAATAATAAACAGTCCGCTACCTCCTGAGTGCTCCAGTTTCCTGTGAACCCTCAGTCTGTCTACTGGTTCCATTGATTCTTGTGGGAGGACCCACAAGTACAGCCTCAGGCCGCGGAGCTAGTCGCAGAGGTAGGAGCAGTCTATGCAGTCCTTGTCAGGACATTAGAAAGAACTGACATGCCTCCGCCTGCGACTAGTCCCTCTGCAAATCAGCTATCGGAAGGAGACGGTGAAAAAAGGTGCCTCCGGAGCTTCAAGGCTCCAACTGGAAGATAGGACTCGCCGGCGGGCCCGACCCCACACAGAAGCCACCTGCAGTCGGCGCCTCCGAAGTTTTGCGAGCAGTCATCTTCGCAAAGAGAAAATGCACTGGTCGCACAACTACTGTCACCACCAGACACACAAACGCACACTGCTGCACTGCTAAATGTAAGCCCTAAACAGATGCCTGGTGATCCAGAAGAAATCAAGTGCAATGACCCACGATATGCTGATGAAAGCCCCTCCACAAACGACAGTATGCCAAGTCAGGCCGTTGGCACAGCCACTACACCGGAGGCCGGAGGGCCGCCGGTGGGGAGGCTTGCCCCAGCCATATCGACAGACATCGCACTAAGGAATGAGGAGGCGAGCAGTTCAACAAGGGACCAGAACTCCGCTTCGGACTTACCGCGAGCTGAAAACTCGCCAACGGAAAACTTAAACAACGTGAGTCCAGTCCAACAATCAGGAAACGTTAAAGCAATCGCATACAAACTAGGCAACTCTTCACTTACCAGCTCCCCTCTCTGCGGTGTACAGGATCAAGAGGGGCTGTCTGTCATGATCTCTGCTTCCAAAAGGTCAGGGTTTTCCCAACTCCCTTGGAAGCAGATCCATAACCCAGGTTCCGAGTGCCAACCAGTCCCAATTGGGACCTTTTGGACCCAGTCCTGGCGCCAGTGGCACCAGGCTCATAAATATGCCCAGTCCCAGCGCTGGAAGCGCCGGGCTCATAATGCTTGGGTGGACTTACCTGCAGCAGACCATGCTGCTTACTTGCCTGCCAGTTGAGCCTCTGATCCTCTTCTGTTTGGAACTACTTTTCCTGTTGGGTGGGGCAGGAGCCACTCCCTAGATTCAGAACACTGGAACTCTTCTGGAAAGCAGGAACTCTTTTCTTACCTAGGCGTGGCTGTGGAAGGAGACACCTAAGCACTACAGGAGGCTATTTAAACCACACCCGATGGATGAATCTTGCTTTGCGTTATTCTGCATCCTCTGCAGCAGAACGCTCATCGTGTCTTCTGCATCTGATCCTGGGCCGAAGGAAAAAGGCTTACCATCCTGAATCCAGTCTTCAGCAACACCTATAAAGACAAGAAAGAACAGGTTAGCATTACGGTCTTCAGTGACAGCTCTTCACTTACCTGGTCCATCGGCTGTCACCAACGCCTCGCGCTGCATTCCGGCATCTGAAAGACAAAGGCTTACCTACTCTTCGTGCGCTCCGGAGGTCTTCACACTGCATTCCGGCATCTGAAAGACAAAAGCTTACCAACTCTTCGCACGCTCCGGAGGCCTTCGGCGCTGCATCCCGCATCTGAAAGACAAAACAAGGTGCGTTTAAAGACATTGGGGAACTTTAATACTCACGTGCCATTAATCCTTTCCACATCTAACCCAGTGGGTATTCCGGCACCCTGGCAGCCGCTCCGAACTTGTGCCTGCAAAATAAAAAGACAGTTAGAGCGCATCGTAAAGCAGGCAACAAGCGCTTACTTACGTGCTTCCAGGCGCTTCTATTCATCACACGGGCTCCATCTTCAACTCACTTCAGCCCGTCATCCGCCATCGCCGGAACCCTGCAAAACAAGAAACATCATTACTAAAGACTTTAAAGACATTAGAATTACTCGAAACTTACCGTTCGTGCAGTAAACGACGGACAGCAGTCCTCTGAAGTCAAGAGGCCTGCTCCCCTTATCCAGTGAAGAAACTGGTTACAGCACCCTGCCCCGAGGCAGATGGAGAGCACGGTGTTCACTTACCTAAGGTGAGAGCGTTAACCTTTGGGGTTCTACAGGAGAAGAGAAAGGGAAGAAGAGAGAGACATTCAATAACCCAGTTCCTTAATCCCATATTTTCTATCTGCAGACATCTTACCCTTCGAGTCAGACATACAGTGCACAGAGGTCCAGCCCAAAGAGCCAGCCGTGTGTTACACATCAACTTTGAAGATACGGTATTCGCCCAGTCAAGACCGGCGCCTCTACGGGAATCAGGTGAGCGTTACAGAACGCAAAGCCCACCACAAAACTCCCGTCCAGGCGCTATGGAAACCTCGGATACCGACCAGCTAGCCCAGTTACTTGGGGAACTAAGGGCAGAAGTGCATGCAGCCCGTCAGGAAACGAACGCTCTAAGAAGGGAACTGATTATTTCCAAGGAGCGAACAGATGATCTCGCTAGACAATTGCTACAGTCACAAGCCGGACAGACCCCGTTACCCGCATCTGGGGGAAATCTTCCTTCTACATCCTCTATGAATCCAGTGCAGATCAACCTACCTGGGAATGTACCTCTGGCTCCGCCCGAACGATTTTCTGGTGACCCAAAGAGGTTTGCAGTATTTATCAATCAGTGCCGGTTGCATTTCTTATGCCGGCCAGCAGCCTTTCCAACTGATCAAGCTAAAGTAGCTTTCATGCTTTCGTACCTTAGTGGCAATGCGGCAGACTGGTCGATCCCTCTAGTAAATCAAGATGATCCGGTCCTCCATGATTTTCAAGCTTTTCAGCTCAGTATGGAAAAACTGTTCGCAAGACATTCACAGGGGCAGGCCTTGGACAATGAGCTTCTTTCGTTGCGACAAGGTAATCAAGACCTTTTGGCTTATATTGCGTCTTTCAACAGACTGATAGTGGAAACTCAATGGCCTGAGGACAAAAGGATTACGCTGTTTTATAGAGGTCTACGTGGAGAGCTCAAAGATGTGTTAGCCCAAGTAGTGAATCCCCCACAAGATTGCTCGGACTATATAGACTTAGTCGTTCAAATAGATCACAGACTGCAGAACAGGAAGGCCGATCGTTCCAAGTTTGATGCTCGAGTATTTTCCAAACCGCCAACTCCTTCCAAAGGAGTAGACTCCGGGGAACCCATGCAAATAGGGGGTCTGAAAGGTCCTCCAACACAAAAGGAGCGGGAAAGGAGAAAACAGTTGCAATTATGCCTCTATTGCGGAAACTCAGGGCACTTTCTTCGAGACTGTCCGGTGAAACCTGCCAAGAAGGCAGTAGGAGCTGCAGTTACCAAAGTTACAAACTCTGAGCAGGGAAACGACCTCGCCTGACAAGAATAGAGGTCCTCTTGCCGAGCGTGAAAACCAGTTTCGTGACCTCGCATTTCGTGATACCTATGGTCCTCATTAGCCCTGATAATCCGGATCGATTACATGCAATTGAAGCTTACGTCGACAGCGGTGCCATCGGCAATTATGTGGATCATGAAATGGTTTTGAGGATGAATCTAACTCTTTGTCCCAAGGCTGTAAAGGACGTCATTACTACGGTGGATGGTACGGAGATAGCCTCCGGGCCAGTAACGCATACCACTCAAGAGGTGACGCTAGTAAGTCAAGATGGACACCATGAGAAGATCGTGTTCGATGTGATCAAGGCCCCTCAGTTTCAGATTATTCTAGGAATACCTTGGTTAGAGAAACACAATCCTCTGATCGATTGGCGAGCAAGAACGGTCCAGTTTCCAGAATGTGTCTCTAGTTGTCACCCTCCACCTGGTGTTGCACTGGCAGCAATTTCTTCAGAGACTCCCCACTGCAACCAAAGCCGGCACCAAGACTCTGAGAAATGGCTGCATCTGCATAGCAGACTTGTTGATAGAACATGACCAATCGCAGGCAGACAGCGTGGCTGGCGGCCCCACGGCATCAGCGAAGAATCAAGCCACGAACCCTGAGGCTGATTGGTCGCACTTGCTGATGAAAAAAACAGGCTGCCAAGCTGTGGAAATCGGCAATGCGAAAGAGCAGGCACAAAGTGAACCCCAGCCTCCAGAAATACTATACACACAGCATCAGTCATTTTCAAAAATAGCGCAACACTGCTCCCTGAAAGGCTTTTTTAAGAAACAGGGGAAGAGAAATCACGACCACCTTCACGAACCCTCAGACGCTGAGATCTTAGAGGCCATCAAGGAGCCCCTGCCAGCTATAAAAGTCCGGAAAACCGGCAGCCTCTTTGAGTTCCCACCAGCTCCAATGCAAGTGCCCCTCAGCAAGGTGATGCAACAATATCCAGCCCTAGGCAGTCTAGGAACTAAGGATAAACTTCCAGCTGCGCCAACAAATTTACCCAGTTTGGAAATAGAGGAAAGCATACAACCTAATGGAAAGCTCACAAATGATCAGGCATTAGACAACACCTTAGAGGACTTCAAAACAGCTCAGGATGAAAAGATTAAAGAGCTATCACCACGAAAACCGCCTTCTCCTAAAAAAAGAGACAAAGACCAGTTAGACTGAAATGAGGGGCTTCTACGACCAGCTTCAAGCAGAAACAAATGGAAGGGGACACGCCAAAGACTAGAGATAACACCAGCCTCCAGACTCACGGGCGGGCAAGCGACCTTGGTGAAAATGCAACACCATCTTGCAGGAGCAGCCGAAATCGCTCCAATTATCAGTCACCAAGGGTGGCAAAGCAGGACTCATTACTGAATGCATCTCGACATGACTACGACCATGTCTGCCATCACCATCGTGCTGGCCCCTTTTTGCAAGCTATACGAGGCTATTAATGACAATCTGAAAGATCATTCTACGATGGCAGCGATGATGCACACCAAACTGATATACTTACAAGGGCACATCTTAGCGATGGAACAAAAGACTACTACCCACAACAAGGACACAAACTTTCACACAATTACTGAGAGCAACCGGGCGGGTCAAATAATCACCCACAGACCCTTGCAGCAAAAATGGGAAATCAAAAACGGGGACACACATCTCCCAGAGCACTCAAACTGAGCAGGGAAAGCACAAGTCGGCATTAAGGAAGGACCTGAACTGGCAAAACCTCAGCATATTAAACTCCCAACAGGGCAACAACTCTGGAGGAAGACCCACATTTCTGGAGGTCTTCTTTTTTAAAGCAAGTTCACCAAGAAAATGCATCACAAAAAGCAAATGCTCAGAAGGGGGAATCCACCCATAGGCAAAGAAACGACGTATCAAAAAGCTTCACAGGCCCAGCTGAAAAGGAACAAAGGGCACAAGAAACCCCACCCCCCGAAAAAACAAGCCCTTTTGAAACTACATGATTCAGCAGTGCTCAAACGCAGCATGTGACAGCAACCAGCTCCAAAATGGCGGGCAAAAAAAATAATGAACCGTCGAATAGGAAAGAAACGCCGCAATCTAGGGCCGTTCAAAAAAGGCTAACAACGAAGAAACGGACATGCCAACCAGTGACGAAATCCCCCAGAACGGCAGAGGAATTTCTGGCGGAAACGACCTCCTTGAATATTTCACAGCACCTACACAGGAAGTTAGTGGAAGTCCAATACAGACCTCCGAGTGAAAAAACAGTCAATAAAGAAAGACAAATTTCCCCAAAAAAAATGGAACACATGAAAACACACAGTTTAGAGAGACAAAGAAAACCTCTGGACGACTCCGTAAATAGCCAGAGAAAACAGCGAGAAAAAAGAAACCAGCTTCGAACCTCGCTGGCGGGATCGCTCAGACGTTGCTACCGAAGAGAAAAAAAAGAAGTATATAAAAAGCAAGACAATCAAAATGACAAAGCGACAGAGAAGAACTTTAACCGAGAGCTTTCACGAACCAGCATCTCCGGTCAGTTCGGGGGCTGTCTGAAAGAACGGTACCTGAGGACAGACATGTCAACGGATCGAGATAGGTGACACAGACAGGAAAGATCCAGGCACATCTCGGCTACATTAACCTTGAAATTAGAACAATCTTCGCGGAATCATGCAAACATCGTGCTTAGCAGAAGAACAGTGAGGAACATCTTTAGCAAAATCACCACTCTGAAAAGCCTAAAATCAGAGGACTATGAGCTGGTCGAACCATATCACAGAGGGAAGACTGAGAAAGCCTATATACATATAAGATCTGCCGTCCTGCCCCTTTACATCAAAAAAGCACTGGAGGAGCTGACACTCTGTGGCTTCCATCTGTCAATACTGGCAAAAGCCAGCCACACATCATCTGCCTGGGAATACAGGCAGGAGCATACTTCTGAAAACAGCCACTACAAGTCCAAAACTGAAGACCTGTACAATACCAACAGAATGCCTCGACATATGGTCAAGTCTGCGGAGTCCAGGCCAATTGGCAACAGAAATGTTACCTTCTCAATGACTAAAGACCCTAAGGGACAGAGGAAGACAGGAAAGTCATCACTGATGGTTCCTTTGATGGACCCGCCAACAAACCATAGTGTTCAAAACGGGACCTCCTTGTCAACAGCTGATTCACCTACAGCACAATGCCGAGACTTATCCGGCTCCGCCTCAGTCAATTCATCAAAGCTTGCTACAAAACAAACCCTGCTCTCGCCAATGAAGCAACTTTGGGCGTGGCAGCCAAAAACATTATCTTCTCACAACAAGAAATAGCAATTTGCTACCAACGGCAAAGAGGCTCAACCGTTGGGGACGTCAGAAGTTCTTACCCAGTCTGCCACTACATTGTATATGGACTCATGGAATACGCAGGGATATCAGCACTTGATGAAAAAGGGTGGCGTCAATTTGAGCAATTTCAATATTTTGGCCCTCCAAGAAACGTGGATAGTGGAAAAACCACATATCGACGGCTTCAGCATTGTAATCTCGCCAGCAAAAAAAAGCAACGTGGGCCGTCCATCGGCTGGAATACTACTGACCGTCTGCTCAGGAAGCAGTATTAGAATCCAAAAAACATTGTCAGTCTCCTTAAATCATCTGGCAGTGCTGACAAGCTGGACCGTCCTAGATCTCAAAACAAATCTTGAAAAAGAGCTACCGGTAGCAATCATTAGTGTCTACTGGACTCCCCAACCAATATCGGACAAGCGATTCTTAAAAAACATCGAGAAAGTAGTCGACACCTTATACGCTGAAATATAAGTGACTCACATCATAATTTGCAGAGACCTGAAAGCTAGGTGCCCTGTATCTTGGGAGGTGTAGAAGCAAGGAACAACGCCATCGGAAAAAAGAGGAGCCCAATGGCTAGAGCTGATGGAGTCGCAGGGCTGCTACAACTTTGCCCAGGCTTTCCCCAATTTAGAACACTAGTCAACGTGGGAAAGAGATACTTCGAGCGCAACAATCGACTATATCTTTGCTTCAGAAAACATGCTGAAGCTGGCTACCTCTTTTGAAGTCATTAAGACCGCTGCAAGCGACCACAACTTGCTCAAAGCGACTTGGGTGACTGAGTCGAGGGGCCCCAGTTTGCGAACCATGACCTGAGTGCAACATCCAAGGCAACCGACTCAAGCTAACAAAGCCCAGAATAAAAGAGCTACCAAAGGCAGCTGGATGGAAACAAACTGCTCACCCCAATTGAACCAGATTATCAACCTCTATTGAGTCCATACAAGATAGAGCCAAGGAAAAAACTCACACTTAAGGACTAAAGTTTGCATCAATATGACAAGCAGCTGGTTGCAAAAAGAGCCCTCTTGAGATGCCTAAGAAGAAAAGTAAAAAATACAAACTGTCTATTGGCTCAAAGGGAGCTAACAAAAGAAGTCAAGTCCTACAAAGCATGGCTAAGAAATCATCAGATCTCCCTTTATCAAAGAGACTCCAAAGCAATGCTAAAGAAACTGGGGGGCAAGAATGCCAGAGACTTCTGGACCTTGATCAAGACATCAGGAGCACACACCGAACCCTCTCAGTCAAACTGTGTGAGTGAAGCTCGCTGGATAGCCCATTTTTCGGCCCTCTTTAGCAGTTCAGCAGAGACTGGGCCTGTCAACCTAATTGAGAGCAAAGCTCCCTGGATTGACTTTGCAAACGAAGAGGACATTCAATCAATCATTCGCAAATTAAGTTGCAAAAAAAAGAGTGGTCTACATTCATCAGCACGGTATTTAAAAAATATGCCGCCGACAGATCACTCCCAAGGTCTTGGACTACATCGGTGGTGGTCCCAATTTTCAAAAAGGGCGATAGGGCAAACCCGCAAAACTATCGACCCATTGCCCTCCTTGATACTATTGGAAAAGTTTTCGGCACGCTCTTACTACGGGACTTCCAAGCTTGGGCCAAGTTTGCACCCCTCAATGATCCGTTTCAAGTCGGATTTCGAAAAAACTCCGGAACCTTTGTCAACATTATGATCCTGAGCATCCTTAAAAACAAAACTCAAGAGGGGACAACAAAGATGTATCTTTCGTTCATAGACCTCACCTAGGCATTCAACAAGGTTGATAGATCACTACTATGGGCAAACCTCTTGGCAGGAAACTGCCCAAAGAAGATTCTTGAGCCAATAAAAGCCCTTTACTCGGGAACATCAATGCGGGTGAAGATGAACAGAAATGGCACCCTATCGGACGAAATCCCGACAAAAAGAGGGGTGAGCAAGGCTGCCCCCTGGCACCGGTGCTGTTCGCAGATTTCATAGACTACAAAGACTCAACCGTAGCCGTGAAAGCATTTCCACCAAAAATTGGGGGTACCCCGGTTCCAAGAACTCTGTACGCTGATGACATTACCTTGGTTGACCAAACCCTGATTGGTCTTCTGCGTCAATTAACCAACCTATCAGACTACATAGGAACAAACAAGCTGCAAATCAATAAAAAAAACAAGATAATGATCTTGGAGAGAAAGAAGAAAAGCGCAAATTTCACATCTTGATAACTAGAAAATACCAAAATCGAAATAGTGTCTGAATTTAAAAACTTGGGGGTCTTGCTGGACAACACTCGTTTAGAAGTGAGTATTCAAAGATTCATCTGGACCAAAGCTCGATCACTGACAACACAAGCCTGCATGCTGGCCAACAAATGTGGACACTTCTCTTTATTGCCCCTACTCAAGTACTACAAAGCTAAAGTCGTCCCATGTCTGATCTACGGCGCTGAGGCAATGCCACTGATACCAGTGTTACGGACAATTCTCATTTATGGCTAATTTCCCTCACCTAGTGAGTCCCTCAGCAGCTTTGCTGGATTTCTGTGCTTTATTTTTTCCACCTGGTCGGAGTGTGAGCCTTTTTCCCACTCTTACATGTGTTTTGCCATGTGTATTTGTACTGTTTGTGTGATCTTGGGCTCTGGAGCACACCACTCCATGAGCCCCACTTTTTGTGTGTGTTACACAGCACCTTCAGTGCACTGACACAGGGTTATCTTTTAGACTTCCCACTGACTCCATTTTTCTGGGGCCGACTACTGTCCCCCAGAAACCTGTAAAGTTGCCATTAACTTTAAGAGTCACTTTAAAACTACAGACCCAGTACATCCCATCTTCCATGGAGTATTGGAAAGGGTTAATTCCTACCCCTTTATGTCTGTCCCTCTCTGAGCTTTGTTTTGCACTTTTAACATTTAGACTTCGCTGGTGGCAGTGGTATCTACCCTAACTTTTCTACCGCGATTATACTATATAAACGTGGTACTGTTCCAGGCTATTGTATTGGCCTTGAACACATACCTGCTTGCCCAAATACTTTTTTTGGCTCCAGTCGGGTTTAATCGCCATTTCTTTTTGTTAAAGTCCTTCTTGTGTTTTACTTTGCGCGGCAAACCAGGTTGGCCTTCTTTGTTCACCGTCTTTTGGCAGGCTTCTACAAA